>NC_091689.1:8530000-9780000 GCF_041296265.1 Equus caballus | reverse complement strand
AGAATAATATGAGAAGACAGTGGAGCAACATCTTCAAAGTACTGAAAGAAAAAAATCGTGAATCTAAAATTCTATATCCGGCAATAACATCTTTCAAAAATGAGATAAAAACATTTCCAGACATAGAGAACCTGAAAGAATTCATCTCTCACAGACCCTCAATACAAGAAATACTAAAGGAAGTCCTCCAGGAAGAAGGAAAGGTATACCAGTTGGAAATATGGATCTACACAAAGAAAGAGCAATGGAAATGTTAACCACATGAGTAAATATATAAGAAATGTTTTCTTATACTTTAAATCTCTTTGGAAGATTATTGACTATTAAACCAAAAATTATAAAAATGTAGTGTAACCTACATAAATAAAATACATGACAACAAAAGCATAAAGACCAAGAAGAGAAGAAGGAAAGCATATTAGTGTAAGGTTCTTATACTATATGAGAAATGGTATAATCACTTCAAGGTCAGTGGTATTATAAGATGCATAATATAAACTCTAAAAAGTGCTAAAATAACAAAACAAGAATTATACCTAATAATTAAGGCTAAGAAGATGAAATAAAGTCATAAAAATCTCAATCATGCAAAACAAAGTGGAAAAAGAGGAAAAAAGGAATGAAGAATAGATGATACAAATGGAAAAACAAAGATAACAGACTTAACCCTTACCATATCAAAGATCACATTAAGTACAGATTATCTAAATGTGCCAAGTAAAAGGAAGAGAATGTCAGATTGGATAAAAAAGCAAGATCCTACTAAACTCTGCCCTAAACGAGACCCTACTAAACATAAGAAACACACATAAAGTATAAAGAGATAAATAAGTCAAAAGTAAAAGAAACAGATATACCATTTTTACAGAGTCAACAGAAAGCTAGAGTATCTATATTAATATCAGACAAAGGAGATTTCGGAACAAAGTATATGACCATGGATAAAGAAAGTCATTTGATAATGATAAAGATGTCAATTCATCCAGAGAGCATAACTACAAAAGTTTATGCAGCTAATAATGGAGCTTCAAAATACATGAAGCAAAAACTGAGATACCTAAATGAGAAACAGCCAGATCCATAGATATAATAGAAGATTTCAATATCATTCTTTCAGTAATTAGCATACAGAAATATGTAAGGATATAGAAGATTTGGACAACACTATAAGCCAACTTGATCTAATTGACATTTATAGAACACTTCAAAACCCATTACTCAAGAACAGCAGAATGCATTCTTTTCAAGTGTACATGGGGTATTTACCAAGATAGACCATATTCTTGGCCATAAAGCAAGGCTTAACAAATTTAAAAGGATTCAAGTATACAAAAATGTGTTTTCTGACCATGATAAAATTAAACCAGAAATCAATAATAAGGATATCTGGAAAATCTCCCAAATATTTGGAAATGAAATAACACACTTCTAATAACCTATAGGTTGAAAAAGAAATCAAAATGGAATTTAGAAAGTATGGATCTGAATGAAATGAAAATATAACATACCAAAATTTGTAGGACTATACTAAAGTAGTACATGGAAGAAATTTTATAGCACCAAACATATATATTAAAAAAAGAAAGACCTCAAATAAATAAAAACTTCATCTTCCACTATAAGACACTAGGGAAAAAAGGAGCAAATTAAAGCTAAAGTAAGCAGAAGAAGGGGGAAAAATCAGAAAGGTAATCAATGAAATAGAAAACAGAAAAGCACAGTAGAAAAAAATCAACAAAACCTAAAGCTATTAGGTTATTTATTTTGAGATTAACAAAATTGATAAACCTCTAGTCATGAAAAAGAAAATCAAGACTAAGAGAAATGACAGTCATTACAAATTCTATTGATATTATGAGGATAATAAGGTAATATTATGAACAATTCTGTGACAATAAATTTGACAGATAAAATGGACACATTCCTTGAAAGGCACGTATTACCAAAGGTCAAATAAAGAGAAACAAACAACATGAGTAGCCTTATATCTATTACAAAAATTGAACATGTAGTTAAAAATTTTCATATAGAAAATCTCAGGCTTAGATGATTTCACTGGTGAATTCCACTAAAGCTTTAATGAAGAAATAATACCAGTTCTATACAAACTCTTCAGTATAATAATAAATAAAGTAACGCTTCCCAATTCATTCTATCAACATTACCAAAACCAGACACACACATTAAAGAAAACTGTAGACTGATACCCCTAATAAACATAGACGCAAAAATTCTAAGCAAAATTGTAGCAAATTTACACCAATAATATATTAAAAAGATAATATATTATTACCAAGTGAGATTTATCCCAGGAATGAAAAGTTGGTTTAACATTTAAAAATCAGTTCATGTAATTCACCATATTAACAAAGAACAAACAAATAAAAACATGTTATGATCTCTATGGATGCAGAAAAAGCATTTAAAAATCCAATAGTTGTACTTAATGAGGAAATACTGAATGTCTTCTCCTTAAGATCAGCAACAAAGCAAGGCTATCTGGTCTCATCATTTGTAATCAACACTGTGCTAGAGGCTTTAGGCAGTGCAGTCAAGCAAGAAAAAGAAATGAAAAACATCCAGACTGGAAAGGAAGAAGTAAAATAATCTTTATTCATAGATGACCTGATTATCTATAGAGAAAATCTGATGGAATACACACACACACACAAAAAGCTACTAGAACTAATAAAAACTATTAAATCTAATTGAGTTTGACAAGGTTGCAGGATATTCACTCAAAATAGAGAAAATCAGTGGCATTCCTTTCTGCAAGCAATGAAAAATCAGAAATTGAAATAGACAAAAAAAGTCATTTATAATGTCATCAAAAATATGAAATACTTAGGGACAAATATGACAAAATATGTGTGAGATCTGTACACGGAAAACTATAAAACATTGCTAAGTAAAAGAAAGAAAATCTGAAGAAATCGAAAAATATTCCATGATCATGAGCCAGAAGAGTCAATATTGTTGTAATATTGATTCCCCTTGATTTGATCTATAAATTCAATCTCAATCAACATCTCATCAGGCTTTCTGAAGTTCTCAACAATTTGATTCTAAAATCCAAATGGAAGCGCTAATGACCTGTAAAAATAAAAACAAATCTGAAAGACATGAGAAGTGTTAAAGAGCTAACACTTCCTGATTTAGAGACTCATTTTAATACTACAGTAATCAAGATAACATAGCATTGGCATAAAGATAGAGAAGTAATAGAAAATAGAGAAACAGTAGACAGTTCAAAAATAGATCTACTATATATGGACAACTAATTTTCAACAAAAGCTCAAGGTCAATTCAGTTGAGAAAGGATACTTCTTAACAAATGGTGCTGAGACATTTGGATAAATATATGCAAAAAATGAACTTTAATCAATACCTCACACCATATATAAAAATTAAACTCAAAATGGATCCCAGACTGGATGTAAAGCCTAACACTGTAAAGTTTCTAGAAAAAAATGGAGTAGAAAATCTTTATGACCTTGGGTTAGGAAAAGATTTCTTAGATTCAACACCAAAACCATGACCCATCAAAGAAAGAAACTGAGTAATTGAACTTCATTGAAATTAAAAGCTTCTGCACTTCAAAAGACACTATTAAGAAAATGAATATGGAAGCCAATGAGAGAAACGTTTGAAAATCACCTAACTGATAAACGACTTGTATCAAATAACCAAAAGAACATTTAAAACTCAAAAATAAGAAAACAAACACCACCTAAAAGAAAAAAAGCAGGCAAAAAGTTCAATATTCATTTCACAAAAGAAGATATAAAGGTGGCAAATAAGTACATAAAAAGATGCTGTGCCTCATCTGCTATCAGGGAAATGTAAATTAAAACAACGTTGAGATACCACTCCACACCTATTAGAACGACCAAAATCCAGAACACTAATAGCACCAAATGCTGGTGAGGATGAGGAGGAACAGGAGCTCTCATTCCTTGCTGGTAGGAATGCAAAATAGTACAACCACTTTGAAGACAGTTTGGCAGTTTCTTACAAAACCAAACATACTCTTACCAGACAATCCAGAAACTGTGCTCTTGGATATTTATCCAAAGGAGTTGAAACTTATGTCCACACCAAAACCCACATAGGGATTTTTATAGCAGCTTTACTCATCATTGCCAAAACTTGAAGGCAATCAAGCTGCCCTTCAGTAGGTGAATGGATAAATAAACTGTGGGACATTAAGACAATGGAATATTATTCAATGCTCAAAAGAAATGAGGTATCAAGCTGTGAAAAGACATGGAAGAACCTTAAATGCATATTACTAAGTGAAAGAAGCCCAGCTGAAGAGGCTACATACTCTATGATTCCAACTATATGACATTCTGGAAAAGGCAAAACTATGGAGATAGTGAAAAGATCAGTAGTCAAAAGGGTTGGGGGCATGGGAGAGAAATAAAATAGATGGAGCACAGAGAATATTTTTTTTCCTGAGGAAGATTCGCCCTGAGCTAACATCCACTGACAATCTTCCTCTTTTTGTACACGAGCCACCACCCTAGCATGGCCACTGACAGACAAGTGGTGTAGGTCTGTGCCTGGGAATCAAACCTGGGCTGCTGCAGCAGAGCACGCTGAACCTAACAACTGAGCCACCAGAGCTGGCCCAAGCACAGAGGATTTTTAAGATAGTAGAACTATTCTGCATAATACCTTAATGGTACATTTGTCAAAACTCATGGAATGTGCACCACCCAGGGTGAACCCTAGTGTAACTATGGGCTTTTGTGATAATGGTGTATCCACGTAGATTCATTGATCAAGCAAATGCATCACTCTGGTGTGGGATGTGGATAGTGTGGGAGGTTGTCCATATGTGGGGCAGGATGTGCATGGGAACTGTCTGTACTTACCATTCAATTTTGCTGTGAATTTAAAACTGCTCTAAAAAATAAAGTATATATATTTTTAAATGCCTTAAGACAGAAATATATTTCTATTGTAAGAATGGGAGATGGCAGGAAGTCAGAAGGAAGAATCCTGTCTATATCAGTAAGGATTCTCCAGAGAAATAGAACCAAGAGGAGGAGATATATATATGCATACATATATAAATATATGATTTATTTTAAGGAATTGGTTTATGCAGTTGCAGAGTCTGAGAACTCGCTCTATCTGCAGTCAGCGGGTTGGAGACCCAGGGGAGCGGATGTGTAGTTCCAGACCAAATCTGAAGACCTGAGGAGCAGGAGAGCCGTTGGTGTAAGTTCCCGTTCAAAATCAGGTAGGCTGGAGACTCAAGAAGAGCTGATGTTTCAGTCCAAATCTGAACGTTGGAAAAGACCAATGTCCAAGTTCATTCAGTGAGGCAGGAGGAGTTCCCTCTTGCTCAGCCTTTTTGTTCTATTTAGGCTTTCAATTGATTGGATGAGGCCCACCCTCTACTGATTCAAATGTTAATCTCACCCAGAAACACCGTCACAGACACACCCAGAGTAATGTGTGGCTATGTCTGGGCTCCTCTTGGCCCAGTGAAATTGACACATAAAATTAACCATCACGCTGTCCTTCAATGCTCCCCTTTCCCACGTGAAGGTCCTAAGAAATCCATAGGCATAGACAAGATCAGGCAAATGTATACTTTTTATGGCTTTGGGGTCTTATTTGAGCTCCAAACTCAATACTGAGAACCCAGGCAGGAGAATCCGTCTGTCCCGGCTGGAGGGACGCCTAGGACCAGTGAATGAACTGAACATCTGCCTCTGCCCCTTTCTCAGTAATACCACTTTGAAACAACTCAGTTTCTCATCTCATTACACTCACCTCACAGCAGCCGTCCTCTCTGAATTTGTCCTATTTTTATAGGTTTTATCAACACAGAGCAATCGTCAACTGTAATGTCTGTTGCCAATCAGGGGGAACTCATTGACATTACCGGATTTCCTAGAAGATCAAAATGAAAGAAGTCCATTACAAACACATAAAAATGCACTCTGGGACTTGTAAATTTGCACAGAGTTTGGGCAGCAGAGAGCCCACTAAGTGTTATCTCGGGTCCCACTATTCTCTCTGCCTAATTCCTGCTATTTGCTAGTGTGTTCTCTCTAAATTTGCCCAGCTCTCCACCCCTTTTCTCCTTGTCCTTGGAGTTCTGGATCTGCAGGGTTTAACAGAAGATGCACCAAGACCCTTAGTGATCAATGTCTCCCCAGTGATTGTCTTGGCTTTGCCTACAAATTACTATGCAGTCTGTGCTGCAGAAATCACGCAAAAAGCTATCAATGTGTTTAAAGACATTAAGTAAGGGCAATTATGGGGAGAGTGATATATAAGGAACATTCTCGAACAATTACGGCCACAGTGGTTTTATTTACTCCGTGTTACAAATTGTTTCTTAACCACATCTCTGATTCTTGGACCAAATGGATTATGGCCAACTCAGGATTCTTAATGTGCAATCCTTGGCCTGATCACCTGTCTCGCCTTGACTGGGCTTGCTTTTGCCATGCTCACTAGTCTGTTCTGGCCAATTCTTCTTCCCAGGGGAGGGCAGGGCTCCTAGTCAAGTATTCAATGCTAACACACAGGTTCAGATTCCTGGGCGCCCATGCAAACCAGATAATGGCCTCCCATGTGTGTGGCTTCATTATTGGTTACTTTTAGGACAATGCCCCTGTTTCCTGTTCTTAGCCTGGCAGGCCACAATGCCTTCCCACAGCAACTAATTCTTTCACTCATAAGCATAGTTTTCTCATTTCTGTTGTCTGGCACTCACCTCTAGCTTAATAGGGACTAATCGTCTCTGGTTCACACCCGATGGCTCACCAAGCAAGGGATGTGCTAATGTGCCCAGGGACTTTCTGTTCCTTCTTCTATGTCATAAAGTGTATTATTCCTGCACAGTCACTTTGGAAAACTATTTGCCAATATACACAGAGCTAAATATGTGCATGCATTAGGACCCAGCCTTTCAATTCCTAGCTATATACCCATATAAATGTTCACATATGTTCAGCAAAAGAAATAAGAAAGAATGTTCACAGATACACTCTTGGTAATATCCAAAAAAAACAAACGAAACTAGGAGACAAACCAGATGTCCTCCTACAATAGAATGGATAAATTGAGGTAGGTTTATACAATGGAATTATTATATAGCACAGAGAAGGAACAAGCTAAAATTACCCACAACCTGGGTAAATCTCACAAACAATATTGAGTGAAAGAAGCCTAACATAGAAACAATACATATGGTTTGATACCAGTTTATTACATGTAAAAACGAGCAGTCTCAAGCTACGATGTTAGAAGTCAGGAGAGTGGTTACTCTTGAAGAGAGGGATTTGCTAGTGACCAGAGAGGGTATGGGAGCATTCCCAGGATACTGGTAAGTTCGATTTGTTGGTCTGAGGGCTGGTTACATAAGTGTGCTTATTTTATGACTATTCACTGAGCTGTGCTCTCACAATCTGTGCACTTTTCATTATTTTTTTATAGTTTAATGAATTACTTGAATGAATTTATACAAATGAGTGATGTTCTTACATAAATTTTTAGTGATCAATATATCAGATATATTGATATAAAACACACATAATTCTCATCAAGGAAAGAAGGTTGAGGGCCACAGGGGATGAGGTACATTTTCCAAATGTCACCTATTAATTTGGTTTTACAAAATGGAACCCTGGAATCTAGACACTGGAGAGAATGAAAAATAGCTTTCTCAAAGTTAACAATCTATCTGGTGCTAGAGTTAGAGTAGATACCATCACTCAGGCTGGCATTCTTTGACCAAACGATGTTTCTTCGGATAAGAAAACATCTGGAAGTTCTCCATAAAATAGTTTAAGCGTTGTAACTCAATTGATTATTCTTCCACTAGGGATATAAAAATTCAAAAATTTTTGCATAATGGAAAAGCTCTTAGTCATGATGCTTCTGGACTGTGAAGGCTTCAGGGCCCCAGGTTTCTAGGCCGCCTACAGAAACAAGTGGTCAACCCTGGCCGAAAAGTCCAAGGTTCCCATCAGGACACTGCTCCCCACACACACATCGTCATTCCGCATTTACTATCCACATTATCTATATCAACCACCTGAACATAATCGCATTTTCAGCATGGCTATTCAATAAAATAACGTCTGCCTACTAGATACTAAGAAATATTTCCATTCTTGTGTTCTACCAATAGCATTGAATTTACCCCAAACCAACCAACTTTCATTAATCTTCCTAAGAACTACAAGATTATGAATTTGCAGGACTGCTGACTGGAATCAGTGAAATGATCAGCCTTGCTTCCAATCCCAAGAGTTCATCTATTCAACAGATAAACTACGTCACTCCACACAAAGGCTCAGAGCCAGACATATTCTGACCGGGATGGGGAGGTGAAAGAGATAAAGATGAGTAGTCTTAAAATTTAACATTCAACACTTAATATGCTGTAATGGTTCTACTGACCTCTCTCTAGAGCCTTATTTCCTATTTTTGAGCCATAAAATCTTGAACAAGTTATTTAATATCTCTAAGCCTCAATTTTTTTTCAGCCATAAAGTGGGAATGAAAATAACATCTACCCCGTTTGACTCTTGAAAAAATTCAATTGAAAAACTGCATATAAAATAATTAGAACTATGCCTGGAAAAGAGGGAGAATCAGTTAAGTTTACTTCTCCCAGAAGCAGACTCTGAGCTAAGGATTTGGATGCAAGTGATTTCTTTTTTTTTTTAACCTTTCTTTTGGGGGAGCGGGGGAGAGATTAGCCCTGAGCTAACTACTGCCAGTCCTCGTCTTTTTGCTAAGGAAGCCTAGCCCTGAGCTAACATCCGTGCCCATCTTCCTCTACTTTCTATGTGGGACACCTACCACAGCATGGCTTGCCAAGCGGTGCCATGTCCGCACCCGGGATCCGAACCGGCGAACCCCGGGCCTCTGAGAAGCAGAACATGCAAACTTAACTGCTGTGCCACCGGGCCAGCCCCTGCAAGTGACTTCTTAAGGGACTGTTCCTAGGAGAAACCAGCGCAGGAGTTAGGGTAGCAGAATGACAGGGAAATAAGTCAAGGAATGGTGCGATTTCAAGGAAGTCCAGCCTCAGCCTGACCTCAGGAGGAGCTGTGGAGTATAAACTGTACCTCAGAATTTGGCCCATCTTAAGGCCAAGTCGCTGGGCTTTTGGTACCCCTGCACCTGTCTGTCATTGACTAATGGACAGGAGGGGCTTTGTAACTGCCCCTAGGATGTACAACTTCTGAGAATTTGAGGTTCTCCATTGGGATGAAGCAACTCCAGACACCTCAAGACAATTCTCTGAAAGTTGTAGCAGAAAAGCATGTGTCCTCAAAACTGGCAAAGCAAGTCTGAGGGGCTTTGGGCAGGCTGACAACAGTGCTTGAGACAACTTCCTGTGACTGAATTTGTGCAATCTGTTGCCAGCTTTCCACGCTCAGTATCTACCTATTTGAGCCTTTCTACCAACTGACCACATTTTGCCTATTCCTAGCCCTGTTGGCTTGAGACCCAGATGTGTCTTCCAGACCCGAAGCTCCATATGCTAGGCCTCATCAGAATGGCTCCCAGGCTGCTTCCTATTTCGAAAACCCCTGGATCCACCTACCCTTAATAATCTACATGGCGTACCCCAGTCAGCTTTTATTCCTGTTTCCCTGCCAACCAACAGAAGGGAAACCGGCACCACCCCGTCTTAATTTTGAAGTGCAAAATTCTTAGAACTATCCAGAACTCCTCTTAGAATCAATTTATTTATTTTTATTAGTTGTATATTTTATTTATATATGTGTATACAATGATATTTCATTCATTAACTATATATGTGGCTTAGTTTGCGAACATGAACAGTCACAGGAATAAAAGAATTAAGAACTAAATACCAGTATTTGTAGAACCCAAAAAATAACTTGTAAACTAAATAAATACACGAGCAGAAAATGTGCAGTATCAAACTTGGCACATACAAACAATGAAAAATGAATCAAACCTATATAAAAAAAATCAATTCTCCTCCCCATAATTTATGTCAGTATTTTACATATAATAAAATCCTCTCTAAGCAAATAACTGATAAAGCAATAAAGCTGTCAGATGCAATAAACGGACTGTTTGCCTGGACTATCTGGAAACACTCCCGTTCAGAGGCAGATACCCTGTTATATTAAGCTACATGAAGAAAACATTTATCTATGGCGTGATAAAGCTGACAAGTACCTAAATCAGTTGCCTAAGAAGACTCTGGAAATGCATCTCTACAAAGGCCGATATTTAATTATATCACCCTGAATGTGAGATATAATTGCACCTATTATGTGATAGGAGCAGAAAAGGGGGAGTGGAAATTAACTTCCATTGAACAACAAAGTAATTATCCATTATTGAAGATAAGCAAGGACATCTCCATTGTATTTTAAGGCTGGATCCATTCATCAATGTTTCTGTTGCTCCCTCTGTGTCCACACGACCTAAAAAGAAGGTCAACCCAGCTGTGAGAATGTTCTCCACAAGTGAAACTTCCTGTCATCTGGAAACACACACCAGCATGAGCTCCAAGTAGCTCAACCTCAAGATCTTACCTTTCTCCTTGTCCTGGTTATTGCTGCTGCATTCACCACCTCCACCCCAACAGTTGCCCAAGCTGGAATACTTGGAATTATCCTCAGCTACCTTTTCATCTCTTACATCTCTTTGGATGTCAATTCTTAACAATTCTATTTTCTAAACTTCTATTAATCCTGAGCCTCCTACTCCATTCTCTGTGTCCACTGTCTTATTTTAGGTTCTGGCCATTTCTTGCTAAGCCTGTTGATTTGCCTCTTGCCAGGTCTTGCCACCCCCAGCCTTTTGGCTCCCCAGGCCACCGGCAGAACACAGATGTCAAGGTAAACTTCTAGAATATAGATCTAGTCATGTCACTTTCCTGCCTTAAAAGTGTCCTAAGTTCAAAGACAGAAAGTTCCCAAGAAGAAGCCAGCCCAGAAAGAACATTCTCAAGGAATCCACTCACAGAAAGATAAAAAATAGGTAATGTGGGGGGAAGGACAGCTGGGTTGTGTATTAGTACCCTCTTGCTGCTGTAACAAATTCCCAGAAACTGAGCGGCTTAAAACAACTCAGGTTCATTATGTTACAGTCCTGGAGGTCAGAAGCCTGAAATGGTGTCTCAGGGTGGAAATTAAGCTGTCCTCAGAGCTGTTTTTCTTCTGGAGGCCCAGGGCAGAATCCACTCTTTGCTTTTGCCAGCTTTTAGAGAACGCCTGTTTTCCTTTGATCTTGGCCCCCTCCCAACACTCAGATCACTCCACCTCCGCTTCTGTCATCACCTCTTATGCTCTGACCCTTCTGCCTCCCTGTTTCACTTATAAGGACCTTGTGATTATTTGGGCCCACCCGGATAATCCAGGATAATCTCCCCATCTGAAAATACTTACCTTAATCACATCTACAAAATCCTTTTTGCTGTGTCAGGTAACTTGTTCACAGGTCCTGGGGGTTAGGACTTGGACATCCAAACTGTCTGTGCAGGGGGCATTATTCTGCCCACCACAGGTAGGAAGATCATAAAGAAGCTCAAGGAAATAATGATCATAAGAGTCAAAACAGACTTGACCTCTCTGGGAGTGAAAGGGGTTGTGGTTAGAAAGAAGCATGAGAAGCAGGCTTCCAGGGGGCTGGAAATTTTCTCTTTCCTAAACCAAGTGGGGATTATGTGAGTATTCACTTTAAAAGAATGTTTTAAGCCATACATTTACATTTTATGCATTTTTAATATAGGCATTTATTTCACATTACAAAAAAGAGATTTTAAAAACCTGCCTAAAAGTGTCTATTATTCTGGATGCCTGGTCCTCACATATGGCCACAGCTTCTCTCTCCAGCCTCATCTCTAGGCATTCCCCGCACCGCCCTCCTCCCCTCCCCCACCCCACTTTCCGCCTTCCAGCCTCACTGACCGGAGGACGTCCCTTTGCGTCTTTGTGTCTTTGCACATGAAATTCTCTCTGCTTGGTCTACTTTTACCTTGTCTGTTTGGTGAATATTATCATATTTAATAAAGCCCAGGCCAAATGCCACATCCCATGTGAAGCCCTCCCTGACCCCTCTGTCCCCCTCCCTTCCAAAGAGATTCAGCCGGTCCATCCCGTGTGCCGGCACTGCATTTTGTCCGTAACCCATCACAGTACTGTCCATGTTCCATTGTGAATTGATGCATATGTCTCTATCTTCTCAGCAAATTTCCAACCAACTTTAGGCCGTCTATTTCTCAGCAAAGGGCTTGGTATATGTTCTCTACTTAATAAATACACTTTTTTTTGTTTTTAATTATGATCCATTCTACTGTGTGTGAAAAGCTAGAGGATGCGTTTGGGGCAGATGAGGATGAGAAAATGGAGAGAAGCTGGGTTCACACAATCGTGTTCTAGGTCCACCAAGTTGGAGGTAGGGAACTGCAGTTTTGAAAATAGGCCTAAATTCAAAGTGTACAGACACTTCATATATAGTTGTTTCTCATTACTCGTGCTACTTACATTCTATAAAGCCGAGAATACTGAGCCATTGTTCCTAGCAAGGGAAGCTAGGGCCATATCATGAAGACCAAGTATCCAGTAGAATATAATAGAGACTTTTAGGCAGGTTTTTAAAATGTTTTTTGTAATGTGAAATAAACATCTATATTAAAAATGCATAAAATGGTACTGAACCTTTGCTCCTAGGAAAAATGCAAGATTACATATCTGTGAATCTCTGGTGACAACATTTTCATCAATCACTCAACACATAACCTGTTGTAGGTGTGTTTCTGTTTAAAGAAACCATATTTAATATATATTGGTGATTCTTTAACCTTGAACCCATGGCCAAGAGCACTATACCTCATGCCTAAAGAAAGCTGAAGTAACACACATTTTCTCTGTAAGATACATCCCAGCCTCCTCGTGCTTAGGAACACAACACTTTAGCACTATGCTTGCCGGCTATTTAAAATAGAAAAATCATCAACAGAAAGCACAAAAATGAGAAAAACATGATACTAAACATGCCCCCCAAAAGGATACTTGTTTACTGTATGAGAGCTCAAACATGAAGACACAGCATCTCTGTGCCTCGTTCAATATCAAATTTCTGGCAATTGAAATTTTTTGCGGCTCAGTGTGTGCCCATGTCCACAAATGACCCCTAACATGCCGTTGAGTATTGATTCGGAGATTACAAGCAAATTTCAGCAAGTAGGCAAATTCCCATATACAGAATCCACAAATAATGAGGACGAACTATACATGATTTTAATTTCACTATCATTGTCACTTTCCAAGCACGGAAATCAAGACTTAAAGAGTATTAACTAGCCTAAGGTCACACGGCTGATACTTGTGCGAGGCAGGACGTAAACTTCCGCAGCTCTGCCTGGGGCCAAGGTTTGTATTCTGACCCCTACAGGCTGGCTGTAGTCCTGCAAAGTGACTTTTGGAGAGTCAGCCTTTAGGGGCTACAGGTTTGGGGACTGTGTTTTCCATGGTTTTTGTTGTTCAGTCATTCTCTGAGATCATAGCATATTTAGCTTGTAGTGCTTCTTTTATTTTTTGAATGGATAAAGAAGTGGTATATATATATACAAGAATACTACTCAGCCATTAAAAAGACAAAATCGTCCCATTTGCAATGACATGCATGGATCTTGAGGCTATTATGTAAGCAAAATAAGCCAGACAGAGAAAGATAAATACCGTATGATTTCACTCATGTGTGGGAGATAAACAAAAAACACGTGTAATGCTTCTTAACAGAATTCTACTGAAACGTCATCATCACGGTTATCTTTCTTTCATGATTTTTAGTTGGCTTTCATGTCATTAATAGATTATTAAAAGTAACTGCTCTTTCTTACTCACCATAAAACATCCTGAAAGGGTAAATTTGATTTAAAAATATTCACAAACCTGACACCTAGAATCTCAGTTCAGATTTACTGTTCTCCTTCGGTGTAATCTTTTGACTTTATTGACCTTGGATCTTTAAAAATTATAAAAGTGTCTGCTTTCTTTAGCTCATCTCACACTTCCAAGGATATCGGAACCCCAGAAAAGGAAGAAAGGTGGTGCACAGAAACCACTCTGTGTGAGTGGCCCGCCCGGGGAACCCGAAGCCTTCGGGGTTTTTCTCCATGCACATCTCCAGCTCTGGCCCACTTTCCATTTGCCCACAGATCAGTGGGAAGGAAGCAATTTCATTATTCATTCAGTTTATGATGCAAAAAATGTTTTCCATGATATATATTCCAGTGTAAGTGTTCATCATAAGCAAAGTGTTCTTAGATACCTATTCTATGAAATGGTACAACCTTAAGCCAGGATGACCACAGGTCGCAACTCCTGCCTTAGTAACCATTCGACCAGAAGATCCCAGTTTGGATTCAATTTCCAATAAATATTATGCTGTCAACCTCTCTTCAGTAATGTTCCCTTTAATGTGATTATGATTATGATATTCATATGATCAAATTCTAGAATTACACATAACAGCAACCAAATAATTCTGTAATGACTGCCAAGAACAAGGTTGTTCCAAGATGTTGAAATAAAACGGAATGATGATCAAGTCAACGCATCCTCAAGCCCCTCCCGTGTCAACCCTTGTCCCTGTGTTCACTTCTCAAGAATGGAAATGAAAAGGGAAATAAATATTTGGCAGCTAGGGAGAGAAGTCTTGTGCTTAAATCCTTTACATTTTTTAAAGCAAGTTTTCCCTGGTATTGCTATTAATTTATATTGATCCTGAGCTACTCCACACCTTAGGTATCCTTCAAAAGTCACCCAATAGGACAAGAGGTCGTCAACATTTTATTTCATTTTCGTTAGAGGTAAAAACCAAATGGCTTCATTTTCTATATTTGACACTTATCAGGTGAAATTCTCCCTGCTGTCTCTCAGTCAAGAATCCTACAGCAAACTTAAAATTGTTCTGGTGAGTCAATACCTGAGTTTTTACTGTTTAATTATAATTCTAAAAATGACAAACATCCTTTTACTCTGGATGCTCTTGTAGGTTAAGAAAACATTTCTGTAATCAGCAATGAGCACAGGAATACAAGAAGTCATTAACGACAAGTCATTTTATGTGAGAGATTGCTGGAGGGTCAGATTCACAGCTTAAGCAAAAGTATTTTCCTGTAACTTTTCTCTAAATGAGCACATTAAAGTCAGAGAAAGAACAATGCTTTCACCATAATTCATAGTTTTCTGAAAGCTAAATGACCTTTATAAAAAACTCTTGGCCTCAAGATGTGATAAAAATGGAAGGGATATGAATACCTACCAAGCAGTAATGAATTGTAAATGGCTTAGTAATCCACCTCCAGCACTCAGAGATCCTGTCCAAAAAAGCATCTATTCATACATCCGAGCCATCCAACAATAGGTCCTTATACTAGTATCTGAATTCCATATCAAATTGAAAAATTATTCCAGTTATAAAAAAGAAAGCCTTTCCTAGAATAATCTTGGTCCATTTCTTTGTTGTTTACTGTAGCTAGTTTAAAATTCATTCGAACATAGCAAACAGTAGGTTATAGATCGAAATAAATACATTATGTTAGCCAGGCTGCTCCATTAACTTCACATTTTAAGAAAAAATATCGAACGCTACAGTCCTTTTCCTCCTTCCCAGCAGGAGTGTCTGATGGTCTCAGATTGTGCTCTGAATGGAGAATCCAGATGCTTCCAGTTGTAAGGTGTGTTGTCTGTCACTCACACTTCGGAGCCACACTCCACACCAGATGCACTCAGGGAGAGGTGGAACTCGGCAGTGTTCTAGTGCTCGAACCTCAAGCTTAATTGGAAAAAAAAGACTAGGTGGTATAATAGTAAGGAGTCTACAGGCAGGGGCTCTGGGTTTTAGTGTGATGATTAAGTGAAATCACCTTGAGATGTTTTCACGCATAGCCCAATTAGATCTGGCTCTCAGGAGGCAGAGCCTGGATAACAGCATCAGATAAAGATCCCCGGGCGATCCAGGGTTGAGGAGCAGTGAGTTCAAGCGTGTCTCTTGCTGTCGGTCTCTCTTGCAGAAGTTCGATCTACAAATAGACAGCCAGCACACCTTGTGGTTAGGCAGGAAGCTCTTCCTGACTCTGTCACCCAGACATGGTAGTAAATGCACTTCAGGAACGATGGCTGAGTCTGTGAAGGGTCTGCAGAATCCACGTGTAAGTGGGTAACACTGGGAGTGGGTCACATGCCCTGTATACATCCCTGTGGCTCAGACAAGATTCAGGTCCAGTAGGGGCAGCCTTGCAATGACGGACCAGCTAGAACAGACTGCATGGAGCCACCTGATTCAATGACTCCACGTAGCGACCACTGAAGCAAGGGTGGAAGAAATGAGGGCTCTCATGGGGGACCGATCATATACTCTGGTTCTTTCTCAACTTGGCATTTGGGAGCAGCTCTGACTCCTTTTGAACCAAGTAAACCCTATGGTGCTTAGTCAACTAAGAGGTTGGAACTGGGATGCAGAGAGGAAGTGAGAGACCCAAGAGAGATACCGGGCTTCCTGCTAATGGAGCATTTTTGAAATTCATTACGTGATATATTATTATGCATTACATAGTCTGAAAATTATAATGCACAGTTATATAATACACAATCTGAAAAAAGTCATTTAAAAACTTGACTTTAGATGCTTCTATTCCTAAACAATACAAATAACATCTCCATAGATCTTCTTTCATTTAGCAAAACATATTTTTAGGCCTTTTGTTTATGAAAAACCCCAAAGCATCAGCTGGATGATAAATGTGTGAGACTAAAAGAAGTCACTCTGCATTGTATTTCACCCATGGCTACATTATGATTTATTTATTTGTTCCCTACTAATGGACATTTTTGCTGTTTCTAAATTTTTGCTGTTACAAATATATACATATACACATATATAGAATATTTTACATATTTTAAATGTAAAAATATTTATTACAAATACATGTATTTGTTTTATATATATATATAAAATATATATATATATATATTTTAGGCATATGTGCTAGTATTTCTGTAGAATAAACCCCAGCAAAAGAAATTTCAGTGTTAGAGGACAATGCTTCTTAACTAAAATTCATACGAATCATTAGGGGTCTTGTTAAAATGCAGATTCTAATTCAGTAGCTCCAGGATGTGGTCTGAAACTCTGTAACAAGCTCTCAGGATGCCAGTGCTGCTGGTTCATGGACCATGCTTTGAGTAGCAAGTTTATAGAATATGTTCCTTCTTTTATCTTCATAGTTAAAACGATGAAGAGGGGTGAAGATTAAAAGTGAACAACAGAAGAATGAAGGAGAAGGATATTTTTTAACTTCATACGTTTAAGCATCATTGGATGTGTTTTAATGCTCACTGATATGTAATTTAGTAATTTTTAAAAATAGACATTTGACACAAGCCATGAAACAATTTTTTCCTTTTTTTGAGGAAGATTAGCCCTGAGCTAACTACTGCCAGTCCTTCCTCTTTTTGCTGAGGAAGACTGGCCCTGAGCTAACATCCGTGCCCATCTTCCTCCACTTTATATGTGGGACACCTACCACAACATGGCTGCCCAGCGGTGCCCTGTCCGCACCCGGGATCCGAACCAGCGAACCCCAGGCGGCTGAGAAGCAGAATGTGAGAAGCTAACCGCTGGGCTGCCGGGCAGGCCCCAAGACAAGTTTAATAATTAGCAAGTGGATGAAAATAGTTTTTCCTCTTCCCAGGAATAACCAGGTGGGTTCTCCCATTCTCTCCAATGGAAATGAGTTTTCCAACATTACTGTAAAATTTCTAGAGAGATTCTTAGTTTTCTCTCTTCCTGTCTCTTCTTTAAACTGACCTCTTTCCATTTTTTTCCCAGCCACCTGCCTAGTGGTCCCTGTCTGCATTCAGCAAGTGCCTTGAGATGCCCCCACAGCTTCTTCCTTTTTGTAAAACGCAAAAATCTCAGGTCCTGGACTCCTTCCTGCTGGGGATGAATAATGGAATTTCCTGCCTTGCATAACGCAACTATTGCTGGACATCTGAGAGTTAGGCATGCCATGAAGTAACCCCAAGATGGTGAACTTCATTTCTCTGCAAAACCCTTCAGTGACCTAGCCTGCAGAAAGTGGGTCCAAGCAAATTCCAGATGTTAAATTCATCTTAGATAACTGACTAAACTTTATTCTAGGTTAGTTTTTTGGGGTTTTTTTGTAAATCTGTTTTTATGAGGGTTTCATTGTAGTTTTTGGAAAGCAGAGAAGTTTCAGAGGGTTGGGAGAAATCTCACCTGATGGGCAGGTGAAAAGTAGCATCTGATTTTTAGGAGGAAAAATCTACAAGAAATGTAAGAACTTAAGAATGGATTTGAAGTCATTTTGATGTTATAGAAAATCCAGGCTTACCTTAATGACCACAGCAACAGAAAGAAATATTGAGGTCAGGGAGTAATTTAAAGGCCTAATTAGTGCACTGACTGGTGTTAGATGACCTAGACAGTGTAATTCCAACTAGTTTTTTGTTTGAGTTGTTTCTGCAAACTTGGAAATCCACCACACAAAATAGTCTTTGGCTACCTATCCATCAGTCAGTCCACGTGGGTGACACAATTGCTCCCCGTCTCTAGCAAACAAAAGCGAGATGACGTCGTCAATGACCGAACCCTCGACAATGTAAAAACCGACATTAGCTGTTTTATTTCAAGACTGGTTGGCATTTTATTGGTTGAAACTTGGAAGACCCCCCAAGGAAAGTTTACATTTTATAGTTTGTAAGCTATAAACTAGAACACAGGAGTTTATTGGAACCATAGATCTCGCTTCTTGATCTTTTGCAAAGACAACACCCTGGTATTTCTTTGGGCTGAGAGTTAGGATCATTTCCTGGTTACAAAAACCCACTTACTGAGGCAAAAAGAGGAGTACTTTAGTCATTATAAGCAGAGAAGACGGCACCTGCTAAGGTGTGTGCGCGCGTGTTCGTGTGTGTGTGTACAGTGTACGTGTGTTAGCATTGGAGATATGTCTTGCAGATGTCTTTACACCTAAAGTCATCAGGGCAGAGTTTAACTACTGTTCCTCCTCAAGCTTTCTAAGTAGTGCTATCTCACCTGCTGGCATCAGAACCCAGAGGGGCGTCACAGCATAGTCAGTGAGGTGCCATTATGACACACATCATAAATAGATTGAGACTGACTTCTGATTCAGTGGCCTTAAGTATTCATACACCATTTCTACCTCTTTTACTGTTATTTCTGCCCTCTCATCACAGACTCTGCTCACTCTAGCCATGTGAGCACAGTTGAGCCATGGTTCCATAAAAGAATTAAACACGGCAACCTTTTCGGATTCAGTGGGAGACTTTGAAATTGGAAATTGGGTTTCAACCAAAGACGTCGTGTGCTGGAGTAGCTGCAATAAACTGAAACCATTAGGGCTATTTGCAAACTAAGTGGATGTGTCTTTGTTAAAATTTGATGTTTATTTTTAATATGGTTGCCTGCCCTTCTCTATTTGAACAGCTCATTACACCTTAAATATAAACCACATGTGCACTAGAGCATTTATGTAATTTTCTGGGGCAAAGAATTTGGGCTGTTATCCAACACTAAAATATATTACTTTAATATTTATTTGCATCTGTTTAATATTGTCACGATCCATACAAGGCTGAATCCTTTTGCTTTCCTTTAAAAAATAAAAAGGGAAGAAAACTCTCTGTTCACAGACTACTTCTAGTCAAGTGGATTTGAAAAGCTTCATTTAAGATTCAGTTCCTCTTTGCAGATATTAGTATTATAAGCATTGATGAAGAATAATGTAATGAATGATGAGTTTTGAACAATACTATGGCTGATTTGGTAAAGCTATGTTTTTGGCTTAAACAATGGGATGTTTGATCAAATCAACCACAGAGAAGGAAATGGTATCGCAAAAGATGAGTTTCTAATTGAGATAGATAATGAACTGTGCATGAGAAACAGCTGCAGGGAAATGGGTCCCATTGCATTTTCACATGTTAATATGCTGAATTTCCAGATTAGACGGTCACAATTTTCAGGCCTAGCACATCCAGGTGCCTTTACATCTGTGTAGTATATTTAGAAAGGAAGGAAAAATCAGATGGAAAATATACTCATGATATTCCTTTTTTCAGATTTTTTCCTTATTAATCTCATTATCATTATAAGCTGTACAGATGGGGACAGCTTTTTTGGTAATGACAATATTTGTAAGTTTAGATGGCATGATGCTCTTCCTTTTCCATGCAAAAGGACAGGCACCCTGGTCTATGGTAAATATCTACATATAACTTCAGGTAGAATGTTAAAAGAAGCAGGCAACAAGCGTTATTCCTCTGCAGAAGGTACTTGTATTAGGAAGGTAATGCTGTTACAAATCAGCCCCAAATCTCACTGATGCTACACCGTAAAGGTTTATATGTTACTGCTGTGTTCCCCCAATTCCATATGTTGAAGCCCTAATCCGGAATGTGATGTGGGCCCTTTGGTAGGTAATCCAGTCATGAGGGTAGAGCTCTCATGAATGGGATTAGTGACCTTATAAGAAGAGACATCTCTTGTGGCCAGGTGAAGATACAGCAAGAAGACAGCAGTCTGCAAACGAGGAAGAGGGCTCTCACCAGACACCGGATCTGCTGGTGCTTTGATCTTGAACTTACGGGCCTCAAGAACTAGGAGAAATAAATGCTTGTCGTTTAAGCTGCCCAGTCTACAGTATTTGTTATAGCAGCCCGAGCAAACTGAGATAGTTGCTCATACTACATATCCAGCATAGGTCAGCATGAGGCTTTGTTCCTCATTCAAGGAGAGCCTCAGGTTTGACAACACTCCACTGTCTTAAATGTCACCATGTTGACACGTGACATTCAGGGTCGCCCCATCAGGGAAACAGAGCACGGAGAACCCACAGCCCCCTCAGTCCCTTGAATCTAATCTGCCATGACAAGGGTCACTTTCACTTGCAGGACATTGGCCAGAACTGATCATCTTGCCCCACACCAACCACAAGGGGGGCTGGGAAAGGGAAGGGAGCAATTTAATACTTGGTGAACATCATTGTCACTGTCAGGGTGCCTTTTCCACCTGTGATTAGAGTGCTAAAAACCCCAAATTCATTATCTCCTTCAACAGGACGTATTGTGTTGGGAGTCAGTGTCATCTCTTTACACATTACCAAACATTGTGTATCTTATTAAATCCAGCTTTTAATTTGCTATAAAACCCTGCTATGAACTTACAAAAATGTATTATTTTTATAATGGCTACCTCTCTTGGATTTTGTCAGGGTTTTTTTTTTATTTATTTATTTCAAATATCTTTCTAGTGAGCTTCTTGGTGCATAAAATTAGTGAAAGCATTGACAATTCCTATGAATGGCCTCTAAAGGTGAAGAACTTATCATGAGCCATCTTCATTACATGAAATTGTATGCTCATTGATATCAACTCTCACTTTGGAAAAAACTAATTGAACTCATTATCTTACATAGAGTTGAAAGCAAGTTCTAAACGAGCATTTATCAGTGGGTTTTGTGGGAATGTATCAACAAATCCCAAAGGCAAGTTTACCACATATTGATCTCAGGAAAGACCTGAGCTCCAGGGGATACTTGAGAAATTCTATGCTGAAATGGGGTAAAAGCAAAAGGCATAGGACTGTCTAAAAAGTGCCTAGGGAAGGGACATGGTAAATAGACCAGTATAACTCGAGGTTTTAGGTTGGGATCAAAAGCATTCCTTGAGTAGAAAAAACGAAACATGGAATTAATAGGGGAGCTTATATTAAAACAGAAAGAATAAAGAGAGAGAAGAAGATGTCAACCTGTAAGACATAAATATGTATATCACAACTTAAATTCAAATGTCCACACACTCATATCTATGCAAGGAAGATGAGTTTAGAATAAAGATTTTGTGTGCAAGTCACATCTTTAGGCAAATGACTAGCTGTTGTAAGGGAAAGGATTTTCTTGCCTTCAAAAATGTTTTAGTGCAATGGAGAAAACGTAAACTGTCTTTGAATTTCCATAACCTCTACATTTTACGGCAGGGACCAAGGTCCTATTAGCAGTTTTCTATTTCAACACCTATTATCAAATCATAACATTTTAGTTAGTCTGGCAAGTGATTCATAATGAAAGTGTAAATGAACTCTGATTCAGAATTATTTTGCTAATTATTTTTCCATACTATGGACATTAATAGCTGGTTAGTCTTCTGACATGACCCTAAGCATACACATTACATCTTTATGCAATATATTAAAGTAAGTTGTGTACATTTCTATCTCTGCCACCAGAACACAAGATTTTTGAGGACAAGGTCAACCTTATTCTTCTCTGAAATAGCTCAGTGTGTATTAATGTACCTTGAATAAATTGTCCTCAATAAATGCTTATCAAATGATATACACATAGTCCAAATGTGAACAAGGATTTGTTTGATTGATGTACCACAGCTGAGTTTTGGTTCAGAATCTCTTGGTCACAAAGGACTCCAACCACTCATATTTGGAAGGAAAAAGAATGCCTCAAGCCAAAGATCATTAAGAAAATTTCTGAATTTTGTTGGGAACCATTTCTTAGAGATTTCTCAGTAAAATAAGAAAAGAACACCTATCTGCCCAGCTTAACATGATCATTAAATGTTATTTTAAAAATTGATAGCTCAGTGCCTGATTCTTTATGGGTTCTCCATAAAGGAAGATAATGTCTAATAAGAGTGTATGTTTTCCTTATCAAAAGATATAAAAGTCACAAATTAGGAAAAATGGCCACAAAAGGGTTTACAAAAAGAAATGATCACACAAAAAGTGTTGTTAAAGTTCATGAATCTAAATTTCAACAATTCTAAACAACCTAAATAAAATTAAGAAAAGATGAGAGCCAACCACACCACGTGCTAAGAGGTTTAGATGGAAACAGGGACACCAGGTAAGAGGTTTTTCAGTGATCCAGATCAGAGAAGATGGCCGCTTGGCCCACAGTGATCGCAGTGCATGGGTAAGAAGTCAGTGGAGCTGAGATGTTCTGGAAGACCCAAGAGTACTTCCTGATGACTGGAATGTGGGATGTAGGAGAAAGCAGGGAGGCGAGGCTTTTGACTTAATGAAGTCACCATTTACTTAGGTGAGAAGACAGTAAGGGAAGTAGCTTCGCAGAGTAAATCAGGAGTTCCATTGGAATATGTTAAATTTAAGAGTTGAGGTGCCCAGTAGAGATGTTCATCCAAGTAGAGATGCTCACTAGGCAAGTAGATATACTTTACAAAATTGTCACTTTAATTGCGGTAACCCTAAAAAAGAACCTAGTTTTTCAGGTGAACAAAAGCTCGGAGGAATAAACAACCTGTCCAAAGACTATACAGCAGGAAAGTAGCAGGTATTCTATATGCATACATAATGTGCAAATATATTTTATATGCATTAGTTATATATTTCGTTTGGGATTTATTTATAGTTCGATGATTTCATGCATGTGTGTCTCACATATCTAAACAGATCACAAGGGCCTCAAGAGCAGGAACAAGGTCTTATTCAATTCCATACCCACAAAGATGGCTAATATTCTTCTCTGAATTAGTTCGGTGTATTATCATTGTAGATGCCCAGTAAGAATTGATGTAAGTCTGAATAACAACACACTGTAGAAAGACAAATTTGGAGGCTGGAGAAAAATATAAACCCTATTCTCTACCCCTGACCCAGGGAGAATTCTCTCATCACCAACAAAACGTACATGTATCCTAGAAGCAGAGAAGGGAAAAATGTGACTCCGCTGTGAAACCTCTCCCTTACCTCTCCCTTCTGGGCCCGGGGGTGGTATCAGCTCCCCACCGTTACTCATAAATAGCTACTTATTTAACTCCCCTCGAATCACCCAACTTGAGAGTGCTATATATTTCCTGCTGGGGCCTGTCTGATTCAGGGAGAGCTACATGGGGAGGTCTGACCTATAGGAGTTGGGTCCTCAGAGACCCCAGAGAGGGAATTGGAAGAACACATCTTGATACTCACACCCCTCCCTTCAACCCAAATGATGTCCATGTTCTCCACAAACTCAACTGGAAGTCAGAGGGCAAGGGAACCTGTTGATGGAGAAGGGTAGACAGAGTGCCTAGAGGACAAAGGGGAGACACCCCTTCCTCCTAGAGTCTTTCTCATGCAGAAGCAGAAAAGCATCCATTTCCACACATACCCCCATTTGCCTTCCTTCCCGCTCCCCAGCTAAGGCAGTGGGTGCTAGAGTCTAAAACATTAACTGGGGATCAGATAACTGGGCCTTGATCTTCTCACTAGCTGTGAACTCAATCAAGTAACTCCCTCATCTCTAGAGAAACATCTGGGCCTCAGCGTTCCCATCTGTGCTTCCGTGAAATCAGTCCTTGGAGGCTCCATTGCAGAGCTGTGCTGCCCAAAAGAGCTCTTGCACACTTGAAATGTGGCCAGCGCAGCTGAGGACCTCAACTGTTAATCTTTTAAAATTTTAATTGTTTTAAATTAAATAGTCACCCAAGTCTAGTGGCTACCGTATCAGACAGCACAGATATAGACCATTTCCATCAGTGCAGAAAGTTCCTCTGGACAATACTGCTCTGTACATTCAGAACGTGGGGAACAGCTCTCACCTCCTGGCCAGTTGACTTTGCTTTTTAAGGAAATGGCATTCTCCATTCTCCTTCATTCTACTCCCCCCAGCCCTTCCCTTGAAACTATTTGGAGAAAACTCCTTTTTTTTAAGATTTATGTTCCTAGCAGCAAGCTTAAATTAAATATGTATGTGTAACTGAATCTCTATGAACCCTTCTTTCTCCAGTCACATTCCTCTCCCTCCTTCCGGAGAAGTAACCACCATCTTGACTTGGCGTTTATCATTTCCAGTCGTGCTTTTAACTTTCACTGTACGTGCATCCATAAACAAAGACAGAATTCTCGAAATGGGCCAAAGCCCATAATGTGCCCTTCAGATAACTGGATTCTTAACTGGGAGAGAGTTTACATCCTTATAGAACATGGATGTTTCCCCAAACCAGATGATTTCTGAGACATGTGACCAGGTGGCCTACCATGCCAGGGATTATATTTATTTAAACTCATACACGATGATCACTCTGAGGTGGAGCAGAGGAGTGGGAAGGCATCGTTTCAAGCAAGAAACACCATGACCTTCTTCAGAAGCAAAATAAATTCAAAGACCTGAGGAAATCATCCAGTAACATGGATAAAGGTTGTCCAGATGCAAACCTGTAAAGTGGGTCCATCTTTTCTTTGAACTTCCAGACTCTTTAATAAGGACCTTCCTCCTCTCCTTACCCTGCCCCCTCCTCCCCTCATGGATTCAGTCTTTGCCACCTCAAGTGCGTTTCTCTTCCCCATCTCTGAAGAGCTTAGTAAACAATCCACGTATTCCTCTGGGTTTCCCAGAAGCAGATGCCGAGATACAGATGTCAGTGCAAGTGTCCTTTGAGGAAGTACTCCCGGAGGAAACAACTAAAGGAGAGGAGGAAGCAGGCTACGGATGGGGAAGAAGACTGATTCCCCAGCGGAATTCTGGAGAGTAAGTCACTCCTCAGAAACATCTTGATCCTATTTGAAGCTGGGAATTAGCCTTTCAAAGTCACATCCCTGGCCATCACTGGCTAAGGGCCACCTAGGAGTAGGGTGGGAGTGGGACATAAAGGCCCTTGCAATTCTAACTGTCTGCACACCCAAGGGGGCCAAGCGGCTTCCTTAGCTTCAGGTTTGGACCATTGGAAGCAAAGACATAACAAAGTCAGGGGAGGGAAGCACAGAAAGCATAGAAGTGACCCGAGGAGGTCAGGGCAGAGCACTGGCCATGTCCACTGCCTAGTGCCTGGCAGAGGTGATGGCTCATTGCATTTAGTAGCGACCAAATCCTTGAGCTAATAAAATGACTATAATTTCAGGAATCCGTCTTTTGACTCGAAAAATGTTTTAATATCCGTACTTCCAAAAAGCCACCTCCCCAAATCAGACTTTGAAAGTAGACTTTAAACAGCCCCTGAATAGGTCCAGCCTTGACGGAAAGCCATCATGAGCTAGATAGCTTAGGAAAAATTGTTTTGTTTGACTCTTTTTTACATATAACTGCAGGTGATTTCTTTTCATTTATCAAGCCAGTATTTGTCTAATTAGGCCTTGAACTAACCTTGGTGTTACACTCGACTTTGTACTTTGGGGCCGTCTCCCAGTGACAGGACAGTAAACCAACCGCCCCATCCCCTTGCTTCAGTGGACACTCACATGACCAGAGGGCAGTTCAGGCCAGTCTTGTTCAATATTCTTTGCATGTTACCATAACCTCTGCTTTCCCACGACATCAGGAGCCCAGTGACCCAGTAAAATGCAAACTCAATCTGTGTAAAGAATTAACCCCTCTGCAAAATCCAGTGTTCTGGGGAAAGGACTTCAGATAATAAAAGTGAATTGATAGAGTGAGGTCCTCGCCCACTTGCATGGAGGGGATGTGTGGGTTGGCAGCTTGGGGTAACTGCAAAATAGGGTGAGGCCAAGTTGGGAGGGCCACAGCAAGCAAGCTGCAACCAATCGTTCTGGGAATTTTTTGTGCAAATTCGCAAACTGGGTTACCATTGAATGGGCATTTTCAAGATACATAAGTAAAACGGCATGCTGTGACTGGGTACCATCTTATGGAAATGTATACGTCCACTCCATAAGGGACATTTTGTCATAGACCCAATAAACACTTCATGGTATGTTAGAGAAAAAATGCCTTCAGGGGCTTGGAGCAGAGGTGCTTCTTAGTCATAATTCTGTCCATAGTCAGCTCCAAATGCTCGCATCAGGGTTAAAGCATTGTGTCCTGAACTGAACCAGGCAGAGGCTGGAGGCAGTTCTTGTAAGCAGCATAAGCGGCACTGCAGATGCTTGGAGGGTGGAGGAGAGAGGGAGGGAAAAGAAGGCTGAAAAACAAGTTTGTCATCTTCAGCTCTACTGCCCTATTCTTTACTCTACATTCTCTGAAATACTTGTAAGTCTTTATTCTTTTTAATTTTTAATTATGTCTTTGCAAACATTGAAAGCGTGTAGAAAATTAAGTAACATACCTAGGCACTCACCACGACTGTTAAACCAGCATCTTTGTGCCTTGTTCATGGTGTCATTAATTAGAAATAGTGGTTTGAATGTAATCGTTTTTGAAATCTTGTTTTTTGAATCTTAAGAAATCCTTCCCTATCATAATATTATAATCACAACCATAATATTATAAAAATACTTCCTCATATTTCCTTTTAAATGCTTAGCAGTTTTTCTTCTCACGTTTTGGTGTTTAATCCACCTGGAATTTATTTCTGTGTGTTAGAAAGGGACTTGACTATTTTTCTATATGGATGGTATCTTTTTGTTTTCTGGGGTTTTTTTGAGTAGCGTTTCTTCCTGCACTGATCGTCATGTTGTCTGTGTTGTATCCCTTATCCCATGTATTACTGGATCCTCTTTCTCTGTTCCTGATCTGTTTGCCTGTTTCTGTGTCATTACCACATTTTTTTTTAATTTCAGACTTTAACATAAGTTTTATACCAGAGAAATCAAATTCTTCCTTACTCTTCATCTTAAGATTCTGATGGTTATTTTGGCTCTCTGTTTTTCCAAAGAAACATTTTATGATGAGTTTGTGAAACTCTATTGTGAATTAGGTTGGAGTTTCCTTGTAACTATAGATTAATGTGGGAAAGAATTACTACTCTAACAATATTGGTTCTGTCTCTAAAGAAATGAGGTATAGTTTTTCTATTTATTCAAGTTTTTTTTAGTTTTTCAAATATAAAACTTTACATTCGTGGCTTCCTCCATCTTTTGTTGGATTTATGCATAGGCATATTTTTTGTTGTTGCTGTTAAGGGCACTTTCTTTTTAATTTACATTTTCTACTTATTTGTTGCTCATACATAGAATATCATTATTTTTGTCTATTGATCATGTATCTAGCAACCTTATTGAACTCTTATCAGCTCTAGTCATTTGTAGAATCTCTTTGATTTCCTACACAAACCATAGGATTATAATATTACAAATGAAGAATAATAACTCTCTTTCTTTCTTTGCAATGTTTATCTGTTTTACTTTTCTTATCTTACCACACTGCCTAGGATCTAGTGATCAATGTAAATTAGAAATAATTATAGTGAGCATAATTTTCTTTTCTTGACTTTAATAGGATACTACTAAAAATTCACCATTAACAATGATATTTGCAATAGATTTTTGATAGGTGCCCTTAATTAAGTTAAAAAGTTTCGCTTCTACTTGTAATTTACTAAGAGTATTTTCTAATAAAGACAGGATGCATTTTATCAAATGCATTTTAAAATTCATTTATTGGAATGATTGTAAAGTTTTTCTCCTTTAAAGTGTTACTGCATCGTACTATAGTGATGGATTTTGTTCAGGTTGAAACCTCCTTGTATTCATTGGATAAAATCTTCATCATCATGATTAATTCTTGACATACACCCCTGAATTTAATTCACTAGATTTTATTTACTATTTTCGCATCTATATGCTCAAGTAAGATTGGTTTTTCCTGTACTGTTCTTGACTGGTTTTATAATAAAGTAAAAAGTCTTCTTAAATAAGTTGAGGAGTTTTCCCTCTGTTTCTGTTTTCTGAAAGGGTTTGTGCAATTATTGCTTTTCTTAATATTTTGGTAAAAAATCACCTGAAAACCATCTTGGCTTAACGGGCTTAAGGTCTAGAAGTTTTACCATCAAGTTGATATCTTTAATACGTAACATATTTATTTAAGCTATTTCTTTTTTAAATTATGGAAAATTTTATTTTCTTCCCTAAGAAATTGTCCATTTGGTCTACATTTTCAAATTTATCCCCCAAGTCATTCTATGTTATTATCTTATGATTCCTTTAATCTCTAATTATAATTGTTATCATTTTCATCATTAATATTATTAATTTAATATAAAGTAATATTTGTTCTATCTTTCATGTTTGTTTTGTTTATTAGTCTTTCAAAAAGCCAACTTTTGGTTTTATGGACATTCCTTTATATTCCTTTGCTCTAAATTATTATTTTCTATTTTTAATTTAAAGTTTTTATCATTCTATTTTCTTAGTGTTTATTCTGATTTTGTTTTTATCCTCTAACTCTTTTACTTAGAATTAGATCACTAGTTTTCACTCTTTCTTCTTCTCTAATATGAGCATTTAATGCTGCGCCTTTGCCCCTTAGTGCTGCTTTAGCTGCATCCCTCTAGCTTTTATGTGCAGTTTTCACTGTCATTCAGTTAACATTTTCACATTTTCTGATTTCTAATTTCATTTTTCACCCACAAATTATTTAGAAGCACGTTGCTTTTCTTTTATTTCCAAATATACAGGAAAGAGAATTGATTTTTTCCTCTCTAGTTCCATGTCTGTTTCATGTGTTCAGAGTAAGTGGTCTATGAAATGAGTTTTTGACATTTGTGTCCTGGTATGTGGTCAATTTTCATAAAAGTTCCATGTGTACATTCTTTTTTTATTTTTTTTTGCCTGGGAAAGATTAACCCTGAGCTAATATCTGTAGCCAATCTTCCTCTCTTTTTTTCCCTCTCCCCAAAGCCCCAGTACCATAGTTGTATATTCTAGTCGTAAGTCCTTCTAGTTCCTCCCTGTGAGCTGCTGCCACAGCCTGGCTACTGACAGATGTGTGGCTTGGTTCCAGGCTCAGGAACCGAACCTGGGCTGCTGAAGCAGAGCACACTGAACTTTAACCACTAGGCCATGATGACAGGCTCAGAATGTACATTATTAAATGCAGAATATCAAGTTCCATATATATTGCCCATTATGTCAAGCCTGTTCATTGCATTGTTTGAAAATTCTGTATTTTTCCTAAATAGTACTTGTTAAACATATCAGTCCTGAATTTTTCTAATGTATTAAAATCTTACGTGTTGAGGCATTTGTCAAATTCTACTTGTAATTCTGCGACTTTAGGTTTACATATGGAGCTCAGGCATCTAAACTGGTTCACACACTTAATAATTTATTACTGCAGGAGATGACATGAATACTGCCCTTTCTTTTTTGTGAGTTTAACCACATGTTTATACCATGTTTTAATATTTTATATAACTTTTCTAAGTGGTTGTACCAAAAGCTTTTTCAAGGTTTATTTGTTTGTTTTTTTGTTTCAATTTGCCATACTTTCAGAAGCAGAATGTAATTGAAAGAAAGGAAAGAAGGATGGAAGCAAGGAAAAAAAGATGACATTCTGAAAGATGGATAGATTTCGTATATTTCTCAAAGAGTTTTGATACAGCATATGTTGGGGGCCATCTCCTGTACCTTCCAACCTAATTAGTTCATATTTAAGGCTTTCAATAAAAGAACACTCTTAGGAGGCTTCTGCTGGGTTTTCTTTTCATGTGCGCTAATTGTTATACCTACAATCACATAATCAACCTCTTGGGTTGTGCGGAAAAACAAGGGTATGAGTGGTTAATTGCAAATACAAGTGGCCCATAGCTTGTGCAATCAGCAGACCTCCAGCATATTAAATTTGGTGCCCAGTTATAGCAGAAATATTACAAGTGGCAGAGGCTGTCCTTTTAAAGCTGACTTCACAAATCCACTTGCAATTATCTCAAACTCTTCAACCCTTTGCAACTCTCTTTTAAAAAGCACAAACAAAAACCGAAAGAAGATGAGTCATTGGCACACAGTGTTTTCATTTCTCCCACTTTCCAAGCTGTGCCCATTGGGTCCTCCAAACCAGAAGCTTTAAAATGAAAGTGAACTGGTACTAGATAAAGCTTGTATCCAGTTGTAATATTTTAATGCTATAATGCTATTCAATTACGTCTTTCAAGCAAGTAAGAGCTGTTTTCAGTGTCATTTGCTAAATTTATCGTACTAAATCTAAAACAGAAAACAGTAGTTAGCTGTAAACACTGAGCTAATAGTGTTCTTTCTATTCTAGATCTAATGAGGCTCAAACCTTCACAATGGGAAATAATTTAACAACAATGTTTATCTAGGTGATGAGCTCGTTTTCTGACCCATATGGCCACGTACAGCAATGTTGTAAAGTAGATATCTTCCAGATGGACATTAAAACTCCAGCCCCATTCATTCCAACAGACAAATGGAGAGGGCAAGGCTGGTTTATTTTTCAAACTGACCCCAATAGTACTTAGATTAGTTAAATCAGTTTTGACCTCCTCTCAAAGAACCTTTCAAAGATACCTCTAGGAAATAATTTTCAAAAAAGCAACATACCATGACAATGTTTAATTGGGTTCTAAAAATTAGTGTGATTAGCCAGGATTTGTAAGCAGAACATTAGCGTAGAAGGCTGGGCTCTCCTGTATGACTTTGAGAAAGGACTAAGCTTCATGAAGTCCCTGTTTCTCCATCGGCAAAATGAAGACAGTAATCCACACCTTCTCCCAAAAAGACAAGTGCTATGTCAAGTCTAAAATACTGGAAAGAATAAGTTGTTATTTTTGTTATTTATGGGGATTATTTAACACTGAAACAAGGCAGGGATTGTTATGAAGCCATGCCTCAGTTGGATCTGTGATGAACTTTTGGCCTATGACTTGCTTGACTCTTTGGTTAACGATTCCAACAGCCACACGTGAAGGGTGCTCTTTTGAGTGGTATGTGGGTGTGTTTTCCTCATATTTTCTGCAGATGTTTCAACTGAGTGTCAAAGTTAGGCCTCTTGGAGCCAGCCCTGTGGGAATAAGCTCTCATTTTACATGACCCAAGATCTCCTAGCCCAACCCCCTTTCTTTTCCCTCCCAACTTTAATTTCCAGGTAAAGCTCAGAGTTTCATCTAGAGTGAAGTGGCTTGTCCAAAGGCAAGAAAGTATTAAATAGCCCAGGAAGGACCCCACTCATCAATCCTGTCTCATTGTGGGGCCAATCTTTTCTTCGAGCTGGAAGTCATCTTTGATTTCATACCTACCGTCTCCAGGATTTTCAAGAAATCAAATTCATCAAACATATCCCAGATGATTAGGGCTGAGAGTTCAAATGTTACTTTGAAGAGTCAATGTCCAAAATAAGTTCATACTAAGATAAAATTGCAATTTACTTTTCCAGTTTTCTAGCCTTTTCATCTTTACTACCACACACATAAAGCCATTAAGCCCTAGAAACAAAAATCTCTTATTAAACTAAGTAAGGGACTAAGGAATTAATGCCTTTTAAGTGATGTTTTTCAACTGGTCACATAAAAAGGTTAACTCCAAAGGGATGGGTCATTGGTTCTTCAGGCTCAGATGTCACAAGAAGAAAGATTGTCCTACTATTTCTGAAACCTCACCAGGTAGGACAAGGAGTATCCATTTACTGTGCCACTAGGAACTGGGCCCAAGACAAACACACCAGCACACCAAATGTTTCCTCTCTAGCAAACAGGGCAAGTGAAAATACACATCCCGTGTTGAGACAGCCTTTGGGAAATCCCACAATATGGTACAAAAACAATATGATGAATTCATTTTCATATTCTCACCTCTGTATTCTACTTTTAGCCCGTAAACATTATCTTGTAAACATCCCAGCATGATATGTCTATTTTTGTACTTTTTATAAAGTGATATACTAAATCAGAGATCTTGTCCCAGCTCCCTGCAAAAATTCATGCTCTGGTAAATTCGAAAGAGTTTATGGCTGTTTCTCCTGTGCCTTTGTCTGCCCTTTGATATTTCTGTAGTGATTTTCCTTCTGTTTAAGGGAAAATCACCCATTTTATTGTGCCTACTGTCATATGATGAATTTACAGAATCAGTTTCTGACTAAGTACCTCAGCTTTTAGTTATTTTCTCCAGAGCTCTCCTGCTTTTGACATAATAGAGTAAAGAGTGAATAATTTTTTTCTTCTTTTTACTTTCTATATCACAAAGCAAACATAGACCAGAAGGAAAGCAATGTGTACCTTATTGCCTTATGTGAGAGGCTGCCTGATGTTCATGCTTGGTATGTTTTGAGCAAAGTAGAGACCAAATGACATGTACCATGTCCCCAACTACCCAGCATGCTCAGTGAGCATTGATGCGGGATGAGAGATCAATCATATGAAGTATAGAAAACGCAGAGCAGAAGAGGTGGTTCCTCTTCTCTGGTAGGGACCAGTTCTGAGGGCATGTGGATACACTTAAGTTCAACACAGACTCGCATTAGTGAGCAAGGGGTCTTCTCTGAAGGTATCAGAGAAGGACGCATTCTCGGTAGTTGTGGCTGGAGGCATCTGGCTCCGTCAGAAGAAAACTTGGTCATTAGCCAGGAAAGTTCATGCGGAGGGCTGTGAGGGATTTCCAGAGACCAAATCCAGGGCAGACAGGAAACACACGAGGGAAGACTGGGCTTCCTAGACTATGATCTGGGGTTTTTAGAGGAAACGACAGAAACCTATCAAATCACCAACAGCAATACTCATGTTGTCCGCAGGGGCTGGGAAAGCTGGTTCCTCTGGGGAGCCAGGGAAATTGTGATGTGCTGTAAGGATGGCTCCTTGGGGTAGACGTAAAAGAGAGTTGCCTTAAAGTTTCCCCCAAATGTCCCAATTATCTCTCTTCCAAAACTCCTCCAGCCCCCCTCTTCTGTCTCCCGTTGCCTACCCGCTTTCACTCTTCTTCTCTTCTCCACAATCAAAGACACTTAGATTCTCCCAGTGCATGCCCTCCATTCCTTATCTAGAAAATTGAGCTTAACTCAGTTAACTCTTCTAACTTATTCCATTTAAATTCTCATAAAACAAATGCTTGTGTAACCTTGAACTTTTCTCAGCAAAATGAAATACCAACTAGTTAGCCAAAACCAACTGTCTCTCAATTATACTTTTAGGAACTTCAATTTATTCTGCCATAGTCATAGTACATCTTTTTAAGAAGCTTTCTTGCATTGATTCATTCCCTCACTTACTTGCTTTCTCAATAATTCACTTGATGAATATTAATTAAGATTTTATTTGCAGAGGAACTGTGCTAGATGTTGAAAAAAATGACCAAGACACAATGCCCATCTTCAAAAGGTCACAGTCCTTCGGGGAAGACAGACATCTAAATAGATTCCAGCTGAGTGTCATGTAAATGTGCACAGAATCATATGGAAGCATAGAAGAAAAAGTAATGATTTGCCTGAAGAAGATAGAGGCAGTTTCAAAATAAAAAGTATATTTGAGATGGTCACTGTGGGATAAATAGAAATTCATCAGGCAGACAGAGGAAGAAATAAAAACAATGCCAAATAACAATTATCAAGCTAGTCTGTACCAGAAATTGTGCTGAGCCCTCTCCATGGATCATCTTATTTAATCCTCACAATACCCCCAATGAAGTAGGTGTTTTTATTATCTTCATTTAACAGATTTCTGAGCAACGGGCTCAGAAACGTGAACAACTTGCCCAAAGGGGATGTCAGACAGGGGAAACATGCTTGCAAGGCACTGTGTGTGCAAAAGTGGGAAGAATTTGAGAAATTATTAGTAATTAAATGTGCTTTGGATGCAATAGGGGGGAAATCCTATGGGAAAAGGGCAAGAAAATGAGACAAGGACTATATCTGGAAACACCTTGATAGAGTTTGAAATAAATCCATTAGGCAGCATGGAATACTAGAAGAATCTCCCTTTTGTTTCTCCATAATATTTATGGTATAGAGAAGAGATGGGTGCCCCCCAGGTCCTCTCCCACCTCCCGTTTGCTCAGCTAATTAATTGCCCTTGTAGGATGTGAGGGCTGAAGCATAGATGCCCTCCCTCTCTGGGGTAGATGCACTTGACTTAGGCTACAATAGCTATTGCTTGTGTGACTCAAGGTTCTCCATGGCTGAAGTAGCACCAAATCCTGTCAATGAGGAGAGTTTAGAGTCACAGGGATGCCTTCAGCTGCAGGAGAATTCCCCACTCCCTACACCCTGTTCAGGAAGAAGTTCTGTTGAATGGAGATTAAGGTGTGGTTCTGGTTCTAGAGAACTCCCTCACCTAAGGTCATTTGAGACATTTCCAAGAGAAGACAAACCATCCAATATCCAGAAAAGCCTAGCTCAGCCCGTCCTCCCATGCATGGTAGACAGTCAGCCAAGCGCTGAGCAGAAGGGGCGCCTCATCTTCCTGGTGTGCCTTGGCTTTGACTTGCAAAAGGCTTTCAATTGGCTCTCGCCCCAAGTCACATATTTTGGTGCTCAAATTCCCCAGCATAAGGAGAAATTTAAGTATGCCAAGCAAATATCATGGGCTCTTAACTGTTATAATAATGAATAAAAAGGATAGAGGTAGAAACAATTTTCGGTTAATTAAGTTGAGCGTTCTGAAGGCTGTCCTTCAAGTCAGCGATGGAACTGATCCTAATGCTTACTATGGTCTGGTAGTATGAGGGAGAGAAGGCTGAGGGTAAAACAAGGTGACTAAAACACAAGCAAACGCGAACACTGCCAGGTAGAAGGTGCAGTGTGACAAGGGCGTTGCAATGCTCTCGGAGAATTAAGACAAAGGAGAGTGCATCTCTCTTTGTTGAACATTTTTTTTCCAAAATTTGGTAATAAATAGAAAACTGAGTGCTACTTGGATATCGCTTCTGTTTCCTCTCCACACATGGAAGGTGCAAAGGTGAAGCAAAGAAAGTGAATAATCTGCAAGTTGAAAAGCGTGGATGTGCCTGTATTCCTGCTTCCCAGTGTATGTGGACCAGTAAGTATATTGTCATATTCACATCACAATAGCTCCGTATCAATGAACGATTTGTATTTCACTTGTTCTTGTCTCATCAGCTAAAGTGGAGCCCAGCCCAGAGCAAAGAATTCTGACGATAACCATTCCTGGGAATCTCCATGTGTTGGCAAACATAGGTTTTTAAAGATCTCTGTCAATCATTTTACGCTGGACATGTTTTTCCTCTTTGTTCTGCTTCCCCGCCTTGAGTCCTTCTCAAAATCACGCAGCTAATAAGTTGTGGAGCCAAGTCAAGACTCAAATTCAATTTCGTCTGAATCTGCATGTAATACTCCTAACCAGACTGGATTCTCACTATCTACTTCCAAGAAAGAATGGATCTTGGTCAAATTAGTGTATTTCTAATAGTAATGATTGAGATGACACTGACCATGTCCTTATGAGTTTTTAGGCCTTATCTTGAATATTCTACTGTTCAGCTACGAAAAAGAAGTGAGAGGCCAGTTTATAACCAAAGCACCATTTCATTCATTCACGCGTTTTCTTCATTTGTCTATTTATTCATTTGGTTTGTTTCATTAATCCTCTTATTTTTCATTCATTCAACATATATATATTGTACTTCTATGAACCAGACACTGCCTGAAGCTGATCATATAATGGAGAATGGGATGGCCTAGCCCCCCACATTCTTGGGCCTACATGGAACAGAAACCTGTGCCTTCCAGAAAGCTTCTCTTCCCTAATCCGTCCTGCAGATCACCAGACTTGTGTTGCCTCTCAGCTCCAAAATTATCAGTGATTTGACAAAGACAGCACAGTTCTCCTTATCTTTCAAGGGCCCTGGTGTGATCCTCATTGAAACAGCCATCTCGAAGGCTATTACTGAAGTAATCATGCCACTTTAAACGTGATGCAGTAGAAAGCCCCTGGACAGGGAGGAAAGAAAAAAGGAGATTTGCATCTCATCTCTGCCGCTATTAACTCCAGAAACTCAAAGAAATAAGTTAATTTCTTTGAGCCCCAGTTACCTCACGTATTAAATTGGAAGAGGGAATAGATCTGGATTCAACATATTTAAGAATTATTCTTTGAACACCTAATATGTATCTGAGTTCCACAAGGCATTCCCCTATATTACAATATATATTTTATTTAAAACTCACTTTAATAATGAGTGAACTGAAGGCAAACGATGTTGGTGCGAACAAAGTTACATAGCTACTAACTGCATACACTTGGTTTGAATACAGGCATCCTGGTTCCACTTGAAGACCTGACCGGATGACCACAAAAGACTCTTCCAGCTCAAAAATTCTATTCCTGGGGCTGGCCCCATGGCCGAGGGGTTAAGTTCGCACGCTCTGCTGCAGGCAGCCCGGGATTTCGTTGGTTTGAGTCCTGGGTGTGGACATGGCACTGCTCATCAAGCCATGCTGAGGTGGCGTCCCATATGCCACAACTAGAAGGACCCACAACTAAGAATATACAGCTACGTACCTGGGGGGCTTTGGGGAGAAAAAGGAAAAAATAAAAGACTCTTTAAAAAAAAAATTCTGTTCCTGCCACCTTTGCAGCTTTCTCTCTACTTTTTTTTTTTTTGAGGAAAATTAGCCCCGAGCTAACATCTGCTGCGAATTCTCTTCTTTTTGCTGAGGAAGACTGTCCCCAAGCTGACATCCGTGCCTTCTTCCTCTACTTTATATGCGGGACAGCTGCCACAGCATGGCTTGCCAAGCTATGCTATGTCCTCACCCTGGATCCGAACTGTCGAACTTCAGGCCGCAGAAGTGGAACGTGCAAACTTAACCGCTGCACCACCAGGCAGCCCTGCTTTATCTCTACTTTTGATCACTCAGAACCAACTCTTTAGCCAAAGGTGACTTCACCTTGTATCCCAAACATCCTTTCCTTCACTTATAGAGCCCCATTTTCCTCTCCTTATTTTAAAAAAATAAAAAATCTCTATGTTATTGAGCAAATAACCTTCTCTTTTATCCCTATTGGTAGGTATCTAGTCATCTCTTTTTATTCATGACACCCAAGATATTTCATATTTAAGTACAACTTAGGTAGCATGTGTGAAAATTGAACATTACATGTCAAAATACCCTAGGCATTTCATATCAAGCGAGCTGTTCAAAATCCCATTGGAAGCAGGCATAACAAAAATCCAAGGGTCTATATTAGGGGTGATTAGAAATAGGGAGATTTCTCAGATAAACCTGACAAAAACAAAGACATTCCAGGGGTAAAAACTTAAGAGGATTTACACCTATCCCCACCTCTGGCATCAGAAATCAGAACATCGAGGATATAAAAACTTTGTGCCATGCCAAATTGTTGGGTCACTGAAAAGGGGGGTTCTCAGTTGATTCAAGACATATATGCTGAGACTTACTGCTTCTTTTGACAAACAATGATGGAGAATAAGCCAAGAATCTCAAATTGACCAAGAATAGCTCAATTCCATTGCATCCTCTCTCTTTTTTGGTGGAACGTAGACCTGAAAATTTCCAAATTCCTGAGGGTATAGTGGACGGATACAGAAAGCAGAAGTAGAGGGAAGAGTTCTAACATGCTACCTTTTATGGCTGCTGTTTCCCCTTCGTGGCATGGTTTTAAAAGCCCACCTGTCACAAATGCACCATTTATGTGAATCCGCAGGTGGAGGAGGAAACTAGGAACCAGAGACGGTGGTAAGGGCTCCAAGTGTCCTCCTTCTGCACTAGACTTAGCCAAGGCCCTCCTGGAACAGGACACCTAAAAATCTCTGCTGTTTTGTCAAGATCCATCTCAAACACCAACTGCTCCGTGAAGTGTATCTTGATTGCTCACCCTTAAACGGCTCTGATCATTCTTATCGTGCCTTTCTTTCACCACCATCCCTTCCCCTGACACATTATGTCTATCTTTATCTTTAATCATAAAGCTCTATTGCTGCTTTCATGTCTGTGTCCTCAAGGGTCTCATGGAGCCCAGACCCTTTGCCCCACGTGTTCCTCAAGACACTGGCTTCCTCTGACTTGAAGTCCATGCACGTTCTGGCATGATCTTTCAGGATGCATGCCCATCTATAAAAATTAGATCACTTTGAAACTTACCCAGGAGTTCTTTGACTATTTTCCACTCTTGAACCAGTGGGCTACTCACATGGGTTCAGAGTGAGTGTCTCCACAGTTTCTTCCTTGCTCTTCAATGCAGAATAGGATTCAGAACAGCCAATCTAGCATTGCTTCTCAGGCCTGGCATTAAGCACTTGAAGCTAGAAACTCACTGGTGCTTCAGGGCACTCATGGAACTCAGTTGCCTTGTCCCTCAAATGCAGCTAGCATTGTTCTGCCCATCAACGCCTAAGAGGCCAGTGGAGAGTCTCTTTTCTCCATAATTCGATATGTGTCTCAGCTTCATCCCCATGAGCCAGACCATGCAAGAGTCCAAGTTGTGAACTCTCTGGCACCCATGTGAACCACTTGAAGTTCCCCCTATCTTTAGTTCTCGCCATAAAAACAGTCTCCTGCTTCACTAAACAAGAAAAAGCTCACATAAGCAACCTCAAACGACACCTAACAGAACTAGAAAAAGAAGAACAAAGCCCAGAGTCAGTAGAAGGAGGGAAATAATAAAAATAAGAGCAGAAATAAACGATATTGAAACAAAAAAGACAATAGAAAGGATCAATGAAACAAAGAGTTGGTTCTTCGAAAGAATTAACAAAATTGACAAACCCCTAGCCAGACTCACCAAGAAAAGAAGAGAGAAATCGCAAATTAATAAAATTAGGAATGACAGAGGAGAAATCACAACAGATACCAATGAAATACAAGAGATCATAAGAGAATACTATGAAAAACTATATGCCAACAAATTGAACAACCTGGAAGAAATGGACAAATTCCTAGACTCCTACAATCTCCCCAAACTGAATCAGGAAGAAATGGAGAATCTGAATAGGCCAATCACAAGTAAGGAAATAGAAACGGTAATCAAAAACCTCCCCAAAAATAAGAGTCCAGGACCAGACGGCTTCTCTGGAGAATTCTACCAAACATTCAAAGAAGACTTAATACCTATTCTCCTCAAACTGTTCCAGAAAATTGAGAAAGATGGAGAACTCCCTAACACATTCTATGAAGCCAACATCACTCTGATCCCCAAACCTGACAAGGACAACACAAAGAAGGAGAACTACAGGCCGATATCACTGATGAACATAGATGCAAAAATCCTCAACAAAATTTTGGCAAACCGATTACAGCAATACATCAAAAAGATTATACACCATGATCAAGTGGGATTTATACCAGGGACACAGGGATGGTTCAACATCCGCAAGTCAATCAACGTGATACACTACATCAACAAAATGAAAAACAAAAACCACATGATCATCTCAATAGATGCAGAGAAAGCATTTGACAAGATCCAACACCCATTTATGATAAAAACCCTCAGTAAAATGGGTATAGAAGGAAAGTACCTCAACATAATAAAGGCCATATATGATAGACCCACAGCCAACATCATACTCAATGGACAAAAACTGAAAGCCATCCCTCTGAGGACAGGAACAAGACAAGGGTGCCCACTTTCACCACTCCTATTCAACATAGTACTGGAGGTGCTGGCCAGAGCAATTCGGCAGGAAAAAGAAATAAAAGGAATCCAAATAGGTAACGAAGAAGTAAAACTCTCGTTGTTTGCAGACGACATGATCTTATATATAGAAAACCCCAAAGAATCCACAGAAAAACTATTAGAAATAATCAACAACTACAGCAAAGTAGCAGGGTATAAAATTAACGTGCATAAATCAGTAGCATTTCTATACACTAACAATGAACTAACAGAAAAAAACTCAAGAACTCAATCCCATTCACAATCGCAACGAAAAGAATAAAATACCTTGGGATAAACTTAACCAAGGAAGTGAAGGATCTATACAATGAAAACTACAAGACTTTCTTGAAAGAAATTGACAATGACATAAAGAGATGGAAAGACATTCCTTGCACATGGATTGGAAGAATAAACATAGTTAAAATGTCCATACTACCTAAAGCAATATACAGATTCAATGCTATCCCAATCAGAATCCCAAGAACATTCTTCACAGAAATTGAAGAAACAATCCTAAAATTCATATGGGGCAACAAAAGACCACGAATTGCTAAAGCAATCCTGAGCAAGAAAAACAAAGCCGGCGGAATCACAATCCCCGATTTCAAAACATACTACAAAGCTACAGTGATCAAAACAGCATGGTACTGGTACAAAAACAGGTCCACAGATCAAGGGAACAGAATTGAAAGCCCAGAGATAAAACCACACATCTATGGACAGCTAATCTTCAACAAAGGAGCAGAGGGCCTACAATGGAGAAAAGAAAGTCTCTTCAACAAATGGTGCTGGGAAAACTGGACAGCCACATGCAAAAGATTGAAAATTGACCAGTCTTTTTCACCACACACCAAAATAAACTCAAAATGGATCAAAGACCTAAAGATTAGGCCTGAGACAATAAGTCTTTTGGAAGAGAATATAGGCAGTACACTCTTTGACATCAGTTTCAAAAGAATCTTTTCGGACACTGTAACTCCTCAGTTGAGGGAAACAATAAACAAATGGGACTTCATCAGACTAAAGAGCTTCTTCAAGGCAAGGGAAAACAGGATTGAAACAAAAAAACAGCTCACTAATTGGGAAAAAATATTTACAAGCCACTTATCCGACAAAGGGTTAATCTCCATAATATACAAAGAACTCACACTGCTTAACAACAAAAAAACAAACAACCCGATCAAAAAATGGGCAGAGGACATGAACAGACATTTCTCAAAAGAAGATATGAATATGGCCAATAGACACATGAAAAGATGTTCATCATCGCTAATCATCAGGGAAATGCAAATCAAAACTACACTAAGATATCACCTTACACCCGTTAGATTGGCAAAAACATCCAAAACCAAGAGTGACAAATGTTGGAGACGTTGTGGAGAAAAAGGAACCCTCATACACTGTTGGTGGGAATGCAAACTGGTACAGCCACTATGGAAAACAGTATGGAGATTTCTCAAAAAGTTAAAAATAGAAATACCCTATGACCCAGCCATCCCATTACTGGGTATCTATCCTAAGAACCTGACATCAGAAATCTCAAGAGTCCGTTGCACGCCTATGTTCATCGCAGCATTATTTACAATAGCCAAGACGTGGAACCAGCCTACATGCCCAGAAACTGATGATTGGATAAAGAAGATGTGGTATATATACACAATGGAATACTACTCAGCCATAATAAAAGACAAAATTGGCCCATTCACAACAACGTGGATGGACCTCGAGGGTATTATGTTAAGCGAAATAAGCTAGTCAGAGAAAGATGAACTCTATATGACTCCACTCATAGGTGGAAATTAGTATATTGATAAGGAGATCTGATCGGTGGTTACCATGGAAAAGGGGGGGTGGGAGGAGGGCACAGAGGGGGAAGTGGTGTACCCACAACATGACTAACAAAAATGTACAACTGAAATCTCACAAGGTTGTAATCTATCATAACATTAATAAAAAAAAAAAAAAGTGTACCAGCTGCAAAAAAAAAAAAACAGTCTCCTGCTTGTGACTAAAACCTCCAAAAACCGTCATTCACCAAGGTGAAAATATTGTATGTCTGTCTTAAAGACTCTCATCCAGGTCACAGTAGTTAAATGCCAACTATGCAACTATAATAACTCATCTAGGCTAATATAAATCTCAAGTCACCAAAATCAAAAGACCTTGCCCCACACTAAGTCTATAGCCAAAAGTCATACATCTTGGCCCATCAAAGGCCTTGTTGCAAGTATAATCTGGTCCCCCCCATTTCATTCTTTTTAAATTTCTTAGAGCCACTGGCCAATGCAAAAAATATTGGAGGATTTTAAAATTACTACCTAAAATCTGCAACCTCACTTCTCCCATCCACAACTTAGCAGCACAAGACCCAGGCAGGACAATGCAACCCAGTACAAATGCTCTATGCAAGGAGGCAGGCTTCTAGGAAGAAGGGCAGAATCAAGCCAGTTATTCTTCCCAAGTTTACTGATCAATAAGTGCCCCACGCTCACTGATGGGGAGTGAATTACAGGGTAGAGAGAAACCAGGAGACACACTTGGACATGGAAGAAGATGTCACGAGTCGGGGCAAACTATTTCTCCCTTCACAATGTCCTATATACCCTTCCCTAGCAGCACCTAGCAAACAACTTCTTATTTAATGGATGCTCACAATATATGCAGCTCTTGGCATGAAACTGGATTGGAAAGAAACCTGGATTCTTTCCTTTTTCTGCTTTACTATCACTCTAACAGAAAACCTCTATAATTATGAAAGAAGCAAACCCATCTGAAATGTACATTAACTCCTTGATCCCCTCAGCACCCAGGGTTAGTGAAGGGATGAGCTATTTTATTGACTCTAAGAGGTTTAATTAGAGAGTCCTTTAAAGTTAAATTCCCAATCAGTCATTTCTCACTCCGGCTCAGGACATGTTTCCGACCAGCTGTTTTAACCCATTTTCCCCACGTGGACTAGTGGGAAATACCAAAAGATCCTTTCGCCCTGGAAATAGCACTCTACTGATTTTCCAGGTGGCTGTCCCAAGGCTAGGCTTCCCTCATATCTGCATAATTGCTGAAGGTTAAACTGGAATGGATAATACAAACCATCGAGGATTATGCTGTCATTGCTCACTTTCAAAAACTGAAGTCTAGAGAGAACAAGTGATACTTCCAGGCTCCCTCAACACCTGCAATGGAAAAGCCAGGCTGGACCCCAGTCCACGGTGAGCCTGTGAACAGGACTCTCACTGCTCTGATGTCTTCTTCATAGTCCTTGGACCAAGGGCCGCCATTTTGTTTGCTTTGTTCTAGTGGCTACAATGTCATACATAAGAAAAAATGTGAACATGAGCTAAAACAATTATGATTCCACTAAAATCGCCTTGCATGTTTCTCCCAGGGCCAGGGGTAGGGAGGTGCAGACATTCTTCATCTAAAGCTGTTTGACCTCTATTTGATTGAAGGCAACATCTGGTCTCCAGGCTTCCAGTGGTGTTTCTCCTATTGAGAGGTAGCCAATTGCAGACAGATGTGACATTTCCTCAACACGTTGTGTTGACATCGCTGACATATACCTTATTTGAAGAATGGGCAGCCAAGCTTCTCAACACCTTGAAATCCAAAGCAATTCTTGCCCAAGATGGCAGAAGAGCTATTCTCTGCATAGACTTTTCTGCAGAGAGACGCAGAACGAGTCCAGATCTCATGCTGACTGCCTCCAATATTTTTTTCCGCTCCATATCCTCTCACTTATCCCCCAAATTGTTCCCTTTCATACAATAAATGTGAATCACAGAACATAGAAGTCATGAACAAGTATAGGACCTACAAAAAACAGTGAAAACATCTTAAATTTCAGCCACCCAAAAAGCCCCCAGATGGAATGCTCTCTCTTCCAGCTGTCATGTAGTGACTAAATTCTTACTCCGGGACCCCAGCCTCTCCTTAATCCACTCTGTCCTACCACCTCGCTGTACCCTCGCTGCCCTATATTTCATGAGGTAGACAGGCAGATACTATTACTACCAATTGCCCAAAGAGGAACCCAAAGTCCAGAAAGGGAATGTGGCTGGCCAGAGCTCACCTAAGTAGTTTGTGGCAAAACTAGAGTTAGTACCAAGGACGTGATTCTAATTGCTATGTTTATTCCAAGGCATCAAAGGAAAAAGTCATACAAACACTCAAGAGTTACTAACGTACCATGAAAATGCTGCTATTATTATTATTTATACTGTCAGTATTGTTATTAATTACAGCAGCTAGAATTATCTTTTCTCAAAAAAGTGGCTGAAATGGCTCCTTACTTTGTGAATCACATGATATCAAGGGCATTGTTTAGATTTTCTTCTAGAATGTTCTCCATCTTAACCTTCCTCGTTTCCCACTCTCACCTATAAATGGTGTTTATTGAGAGCTCACTATATGCTAAGCACTATGTAAAGTGCATTACGTGAATTAACTCCTTTGATCCTCATATGAGATAGAAATTAGTATTATCCTCATTTTACAGATGAGGAAAATCAAACACAACCAGTTAGAAGTAGAGACAGGATTTAGGGGCTGGCCCCATGGCCTAGTGGTTGAGTTTGGCACACTCTGCTTTGGTGGCCCAGGTTCAGTTCCAGGGCACAGACTCACACCAGTCATCAGCGGCCTTGCTGTGGTGGTGACCCACATACAAAAAAGAGGAAGACTGGCACAGATGTTAGCTCAGGGTGAATCTTCCTCAAGCAAAAGAAAAAGAGGAAGATTGGCAACAGATGTTAGCTCAAGGCAAATCTTCCTCAGCAAAAAAAAAAGTAGAGACAGCTACCAGAGCCCATGCTGGAATCCCTGTGCTATATACATGCTCCCTCAAGGCACACCCTGAAAGCCCTCTGGTCCACATGGTCAGGTTGAGTAGTTGTTTAATTAATTGAAACAGCTAAAGCAGGAGGTGCTTAAAAAGAGAAATACGTATCTACATTTGTTCTATGCATTTATTTTATGTTAAAACAGCATTTTTTAGCAACTCATTGTTTTCAAGTCTTTCAAAACCATTCAATTCAGTTTTCTAAAAAACAAAGTCATTTTTTTGATGGGGACTCATATTTGGTCGTTCCACATAATTATGTTAGTAAGTTATAATGGGCACAATCAGGCTTTTCGAAGAAACATAACAGCACTTGGAAAACGGAGCAGTAAACTTTTAGCATTCGGCAGCCACAGGGATCATTAAGTATGTCTGCAAGAAGGGATGGAAAACATCAGTTAGACTGGTAAGTTGAGTAATCGGGGGTTAGTTAACGTAGCTTCTGCTATATCTACTGCTAACATGCTATTATGCTATTAGATACGCTATTAGGTGGCATATCTAAGTGGCACATAATATCCAAATTCTGCTATTTCTAAATGAAAATTAATCAAACAAGAGCTCATATAAGTACCATAACTCTGGGTCTACTTGGAAAATGTTACGTTAATTCGGCAAAGAAGTAGATCAAAGGCAGAACGTAAGAGGCTTAGGAGCTGGCTAGTTACAGGAAGAGGAGGAGAGAGGAGACGAAGGCGGTTCTGAGTTGTCACGTCGGGGTCCTGAGAGAAAAAATTCGAGAATGAGGTTGAGAACAATGGATGGAGGTGGGGCGGGATTGTCAGACTCCATCTAAGCGTAACAGAACATCTAAGAGTAAATATTTATCAGGGCTTCGGGATGGAGTGTTGAATCTTGGGACCAAAGTCAAGGTTGGAGAGCCTAGCTGAGGCTATGAATCTGGGTAAGTTCTCCAAGGAAAAGAGAGGAGAAAAGGGAAAATACATTTTTGAAACAACCGTGGAATCATTACAAAATGTCCACAAGTATGAATTAGGGGTTTGGAGGAATACAGTGGAGGATGGTTCACAACTTCCCAGTCATCGTAGCTGGCACCCCTTCAAGAACCTAAAGCACAAAATGAAGCCACTTTCTTTTAACAGTTCTAATGCCAAGTGAGTCTAGAAACGTCCTTGTTCCTTCTTCTCTAGAGTCTTCCTTCCATGATAACTCCAAGGCTTTAAGGAAATCCTATTCAATCCAAAGGACCAATTGTGGGTATTAGTGTTTTGAGAAGAGAAAACGACAACAACAACAACAAAACTGCTTAGCCTCCACAAAGCCCAATTATCTTTGAACTTCAAGGTACAGCATTAAAGGTTTCACATGTAAAGATTAATCCAGTTTGCCTGATAGTGAAGGAAAGAAGGCAAGACAAATTGGTGTAGGTGAGATTAAAAAGTGACAAGTGCCAGACAAGGGAGATAGGTATCTTAGACTGTTGCCATTGAACAGAACACACTGGCCTCCACAGGTTGATGAATTACACATGTGTTCATGCATTATCAATGAAACATGCTAACCTATTGCTCTCTAGGAAAGAGATGCGCTTATAGTCCAAGGCTCACTGCCACGGTCCTGCAGTAGTACTCTCTTCCATTAGAGGCAGAAAAGGCATCTCCCTTCTCTGCAGAGGTCCACTCTATTGTCAAGGTTCCATTCTTGCCCTGGGCCCAGTATGCCTGGTGTTACCATGTTTTAATCATATGCTCACAGGACGCCGGTCCCATGGTCGAGTGGTTAAGTTCGCGAGCTGCACTACAGACGGCCCAGTGTTTCATCAGTTCGAATCCTGGGTGTGGACATGGCACCACTCATCCAGCCACACTGAGGCAACGTCCCACATGCCACAACTAAGAATATACAACTATGTACTGGGGGGCTTTGGGGAGAAAAAGGAAAAAAATAAAATCTTTAATCATATGCTCACACATACACACCCACACTCTTAGCTGGGTCTGTCGGTTGTGCTATATGCCCAAAATACCTCTCCCAAACTCCTCGTCTCAGTCCTAGAGCAGAGCAAGGCCCCTGCCTCTCAGTCCCCAGATCAACTTCCCTTCCCGTCTCAATGAGCGATTTTCATTCAGGCAAAAGGCCATTCTCCGTTTTGCTATTTCCAGATGTCTGTGCTTCTGGCTAGAGAAAAGTAGATCTCATCCCTTAGGGGCAATATGTTGAATGTGTTACCTTTTCCACTAAAACATTATCGTGGTTTAGTTGTTGTGCATCAGAATTTTGGATAGATAAGAAAAAGCAACCGAGCACATTAATATTTAATGATAGAATCGTACACTCTATTTTTTCATGGAGATTTTCCTAGCAAACCTCAAAGCTTCTATTTAGTTGGTCTTCTGCTGTTTACTCCAGCCCTTTTCGTTCTTGCATTGCATTTTTCAATTTTTCTACTTCTGCTAAGTGAGAAGCCTGATAAAGAATTTCAGCACTGTAGGAAAGAAATGGCCCATGTGCCCCACAGGTTGGAATTTTGGCAGGACTCATTGACCATCCAGAAATTCACCGATGGTCAATGTCCTTAAGATGTCTCCTCAGGGTTGCATATATTGTCACCACTGCTGAATCAGACATCATGTTTCCAGATTTTAAATTTTAGTGCCATTTCTCTTTAGATGTGTTACTTTTCTTGCTAGATAATAACTTGAAGAAAAAACATCACAACTCTTATTTTAAAGTAATATTGTTCACACTACTCATTTTAGAAAATTAGAAAGTGATTAAAAATAAGTTAAAATCATCCACAATCTCACTCCTTGATGTAGTTGCCATTAACGTCTGGCTATATTAACTTACTGGTCTTTTTTTTCCTATTTTATTTTTTTGGATATTTTTGCACAAACTTGTGATATTGCTATGTTTCAATTATGTATCTGACTTCTCTGATGTGTATTTTACTGGAAACATTTCCCACACTATTAAAAACTATCAACATCATTTTGGTGGCTGCATGATATTCCAATACGAAGATGCGTCACCATTTGTTTAACCCTTCCCTATTGTAAGACATTCTTATTATTTTAGATTCTTATGTCATATACAGCACTATAATTGCCAACTTGAGGATAAATGTTCACGCACACTCATTGGCTGCTTGATCTCAGACAAGTTACTGGAACTATCTGGAAGTCATCTGTTTCTTCATCTATAAAATAGGGTTAATAATAGCCCTTTGCTCCTAGGGTAGCTTAAAGGAGTAAGTACATCTTTAGCAAGTTCTTAGAATAATGCCCGGAACCTAGTAAATAATGTAAAAGTTTTGATGAAGAAATAAGTAAATTTTCAGCTATTATTTGCACAGGCCAATCCAACACTGACTCAGTGAGCCCCCGTGTTCTCGGGTTATGAAGAAGAAAGGAGGATAAACCACAAGCAGCTCATGTCTCCTTCTCACTACTAGTGAAGCATTTGGGATACTAGACAGAGCCCATATTTCTATACCCAGACACAAAATATACCCGTGAATTGATCTCTGCAGAAAGAAATGTTCTCTCTACAAATCGATAGCTAAAGAAGTGGATGATTACTGTCTATAACGAGAAAATGTAATTTTACCCATTAGATCATTGTAGGAAAATTCTGGCCTATTCTCAAAATGTATCCTTTTTTCATTGAGGATTTTGTAAACTTTTATTATTTTATTTCACATATGCTTATAATTTGTTATATATCTTTGTTGACAAAATTTGTACTTTAAAAATAGGCAAAAAAAATCTAAAAACACAAATATCATTTTCACGACTATCTTTTCATGTCCATTCAGACTGCCTTCCATTTGTGCCTAACAAATATAGTTTCTATTGTATCTATTATTCTCCTGTACCTATTATTTTACAGCCGGCATTCTTACTTAAGTATCTTTCCATGTTGATAAATGTACAACTTTATTATTTTGTGGAAATCCATTCTTTGAGTGCACCATAACTGACTTAGATGAACCCGTGTTACTTCTTGCTATTATAAACAAGACTATAACAAACATCTTAAGATAAATATCTTTGTATACTTATCCAATGCATTCCCTTAGGATAAATTCCTCAAAACAGAATTGCTGATCCAATCATGTGTATATTCTAAGACTTTTGCCAAATTGCCTCTCAGAGTATAAACCCCCACCAGCAGAGCATGAGAGCATCTGTTTTCCTACATTTTTGTCAACATGGAGAAGTTTCATTCTTGCAATTTTCACCAATAAGATAACTAAAATGTGGTATCTCACACATATATTTTACATCTCTTTGACTACTAATAGAGCATAAAATTTTAAAAGATATTTATAGAGAGTCTAGGAGTAAGGGGTTGAAAACTAAAGGTATTTGCAATGTAGTAGTTCTTCAAGTTATTTGGGTCTTGATCCAAGGAAAACTGAGCATCTGGAGAAAATTGTTGAGTGGTCCATACATACTCACAAAACGTTGCATACAATTTCCTGAGTTCTCCATAGTCTGTCTATGGGCTTAGTGACATCCACAGACGTGTCCGCCTTAAATTGGTGTTAAATTGGAAACCACATACTCATCAGGGTTCTGTCCTACTTCACTGGAACACGTCCAGCCAGTTTCTGTTTTCCAGTAGCAGCGCACAGACTTAGAACTAATTCCGCCAACAACTTCTCAAGCTATATTTAAACAAAGTCTCAACACGAGAAAGCTAAGCAGGCTGGAAAGCTCCAGCTTTGGTAATGGATGATTTGCGTAGATGAGCCATTTTTCTTCAAGGCATTCGAGGCTGTGAGGTCTAAGAGGGGAGCTCAGGACACCAGCAAAGGAGCGCTGAGGTTGAGTCATTAATCCTCAGATAAGTCACATCCAGCTCCAAGAGCTATTAGGCCCTCCGGATTTTATAAAGCTTTTGGGGGGAAAATGAGCACAGGCGCTCTGCTCGGAGAAAAATCTGCTGTAAAATAGCCAATCTCAAAGAAATACATTAGAGGATAATTATTAACTTTTCTTACAGATTTTTCATTTGACAGTAGGTTTCATTATAGGTCTCCTCTAAACAGTACCTAGGAGCATTTAAAAATAATTCCATTTTCAAAAACGTGATTTACCACCCACTTATTGTGTAAAATGTCTTGTTCTCCTGAGACTAAAGATGTTCTGTACCAATAAACAATTTTAATGCATCATCTGTGGCTCCTTGGGAGACCACGATGCTTGACAGATAGTGGGAGTAATCCACTGTGTTATTACAGAGGCTGGACTAGGAAGGATAATCAATAGATCCGTGTCAAGCTGAGGAGCTGAGAGGAGCATCACTGCTGGATTTCTTCTTGGCTTTGACTTGAGAATATTGGTATTCCATGTTTCTGCCCGTGATCTGCACAATGGAAGAGTTAGTACAACATTAAGCTTTGCAGGTGACACAAATCTAGAGTGGCTGGCATTTTGCATCGCAAGATTAAATGCCCTTGTGTATTTGAAGAGTGTTCAGGAATAAAGAGAACTGAACATGAAAAGGATAAGTGGAGGAGAGAAACACTGGAGAGAAACAACTTGAGCAACCAACTGAAAACACATGAAGGAAAGAGGACCTACCTGTCCTGAAAAACTCAGCAACTAAAGGTGTAAATCAGATTTGAAGATATGATGGCCTTGGACCATTTTTAAAAGAAATCATTCATTTATTAATTCAGTAACATTTATCAAACACCTGATCTTGGCCAGCCCCTGTGATGCAGAGATAGTTAAGTATAAGCACAATGATTCTGTCCTTCTAGGAGATCATTTTGGATACTGAAATATGTTTTACTAGAGGCTAAAATCCAGGAAGTTTCTTCTCATTTTTGGAGGGAGCATGAAAATTCTAGAAGACTGCTGAGGGAGAGGCACAGAACAAACAGGGTTAAAACGTGAGACTTCATGAAAAGACAAAGTAACTGGGGTTTTTCAGCCTCAAGAGTGACCCAACAGTGGTCTAATGGAGATAACCAGCTATTTTCCATTTACTTAGGATGGAAATTCTTTTCAATGGGCCTCAACACTGCACAACGGTATAAAGACAAGGCTGGGGAAGGTCAAAGTTAAAACAGGATTTAGGTGCATAATATGGGAATCTCGTTTGCAAAACTCTGAAATGCAACAATCCCTTTTGGTTAAGGCTCCCAGTAAATGAAAGATGTGGTTCATGGCTCCCATGTCCCTTCTAATTGTTTCCATCTATAAGACCTCTAATTAATGATGCTTTTCAGATCCTTAAATTGGAAATTAGCCCATCATCTGGACAAGAGTAAACATTTTTTGGATGTGTTCAATTCTTAGGCATTTATCTCGTTATTTAATTACAGTTTATCTCAGCCACTGTCGATGTGGTTCTAAGATTCGAATTGACAAATGGGAAGGGGGCTCCTAAACTGAAATATTGAAACTATCACATTTTAGAATTTGTGGATATTTCTTATTATATAGGCACAACTCGATTCTATACATGTTCCTCCTAACCTTTCCTGGTGTTTACATCTAGTAACTGTTTTCTAATTTAAAAAGGTAGTATGTGTTCACTGAGTTTAGAAAATTTATTTAGGAAATTTAGAAAACGCAGATAAGCAAAAGAAGAAAATAAAAACTGCCTAAACCCTATTGCTCAAAGACAACCACTGTTCACACTTTTCTTTCATCTGGCCCGTGATTTCAGCACTTGTGCTTTCCCTCTGTGACTCGCGCTTTCACATGTAGGACGTTCCCATGGGCTTACCCGGATTTGGTCAACTGGGCTGCACTCAAAAAAGAGCCTTTGGTTTATTCACAATTCCCACAGTAACTGCCGAAGTAACTGCTTCTTCCCAAGCTTGTGGCAGGGAAACAATGTCAAATCGAGAGTGAAAATGTGCCATGACTCCAGCATTAGACCTCCTGAGTTCAAATCCACCCTATCTCGTTATTGTGATCTGGAGCAAGAGAGTTCATTTTCTCATCATTAGAATAGCTAATAAGATTGCCTACTTCATGAGCTTGTTGTGAGCATTAAATAAATATTCATGAAACATCCCCAGTACAATACCAGCCACACAGAAGGGGCTCAGTAAGTGTGTTGGCACTTTTATTATTATCATTATTTATTATTATTATTAATTATTATTACAATACTCCAAGTGGGAGTCAGTGCTCTGTGTGTTTATATGTACATACCCTCCTTTATTGGAAGCTAAATTATAATGATCATCTGTCTACATTCATAAATATTACTCTAGAATACAACCATGAAATGTGTGCATAACAGTCCATCATTTGCACTTATTACAAGTTCTTTAACAATTCCCTATACAGGATAGTTAAGTTGTTTACAGCTTTTCGATTGTCACAGTGATGTGGAACTGGAAGATTGTGGACTTGCAAAAGTTCAAAACTCTTCTCACGAGTTGCTGAGCTGCCTCCGGAAAGTCTGGATCACCGTCCGGTGCCACGGGCAGTGTGTAGAAGACGCGTGGTGGTTCTTAGGTGTTGCCTTTCACTCCCTAAAGCTCTATCTACCTCCACTTAAACCTCAGGATGACAGTGAAAAATTCAGTTATTCCTTTGTTTATTAATATCCACCCGGCTGATATTTCAGACTCAAGTGTCATGAAATGGTGTTTAACTTCTTCCGACTTCCTGTCTCTTGGTGCCAATAACCTCATCAGCTACACTGCTTAAAACTCACCTGGTTGGTTACTCTTTATACCTCCTACTTTCTGTGTAGAACAAATTGCAAAACCCTGTGACTTTTCCTCCAAAATATCTTTTGGTCCTGCTTTTCTTTCCAGACCTATTGTCAAGAACCTAATGGACGGCCTCCCTTCTCTCTGGCTAGTACCATTGCAATAATGACCCCACAGACCTTTCTCTATCCCATATCTCCCTTTTTCAGCTTCCTCCTCCTTGCTATAGTAATAATCTGATCATGCTGGTCTCCACTAAAAATCCCCCAGAGGGTCCACACTCACCGTGGAATAAAGCTCAGACTCCTGAGTCTGGCATTCAGCATCATTTCATCTGTCCACATCCTGCCTTTCTGGGGTCTGGTCCCTCCACCTCTTCAGGAAAACCTTGCCCCTCTCGCCTGCTGATATTTGCTGAGATGGCTCCCATTGGAATCCTCTTTCCCCTTTCTGTTTTTCAAGATTCACCTCCATGTCGTTTTCTCCACAAACTCTTCCCTGGCGAAAACATCTCTCTTTTCTCAAAAGTCCCCCTCTTCCCTCAACTGTTTGGGGAGATGTGTTAGGCGGAATAATGATCCCCCTACAAAGATATCCACATTCCAGTCTCCAGAACCTGTGAATACCTTATGTTATATGGCAAGGGGGAATTAAAGTTGCCAGGTGAAATTGCAGTTGCTAATCAGCTGACCTTAAGATAAGGAGATTATCCTGGATTATCTGATGGGCCCAATGTTGTCACAAGAGTCCTTAAAGGTGGAAGAGAAAGGAAGAAAAGTCAGTGTGGGAGCAATGCAATGGGAGAAAAACTTGATCGCTCATTGCTGCCTTTGAAGCTGGAAGGGGCCACCAGCCAAGGACGCAGGCAGCCTCCAGGAGTTGGAAAAGACGGGAAAACAGCTCCTCCCCTCCAGCCTCCAGGAAGGAACACAGCTGTGCTGACACCTTGATTTTAGCCCGGTGACACTTATTTTGGACTTCTGACCTCTAGAAAGGTAAAAGGATAACTTTATATTGTTTTAAGCCATCAAACGTGGGGTCATCTGTTACAACAGCAGTAAGAAATTAATACAGGAAGCAAGATAGTGTGGTGGAAAGAGTCTAAATTTGGGATAAATACACCTGGATTTGTGTCCCTCGTCTGTCACTGGCTAACAGTGTGATTCCAGACATGTTTTTGGGTTTTTTTTCTTAACTTCTTTGTACCTGAGTTTTCTTTTTCTTTTTTTTTTTTTTTTGGAGGAAGATTAGCCCTGAGCTAACTGCTGCCACGCCTCCTCTTTTTGCTGAGGAAGACTGGCCTTGAGCTAACATCCATGCCCATCTCCCTCTACTTTATATGTGGGACGCCTACCATAGCATGGCTTGACAAGCGGTGCCATGTCTGCACCAGGATCCGAACCGGCTAACCCGGGGCCGCCGAGAAGCAGAAAGTGCGAAATTAACCACTGCGCCACTGGACCAGCCCATCAGTTTTCCTATCTATAAAATGTGGGGAAAGATGCTTACATCATGGGGTTGTTGTAAGGATTAAATTACAATTTTTTGATATTTTTAATGCCCAAGATAGTGGGTCTGGCACATAATAGGCATCGCTAAATCTTTAACAATTAGCCCTCTCTTTGTTTACTACAGCCTTTAACACATCTATTCTTTAGTCATTGCTCTGTGAAAATTTGCCTTAGCTTTGCCAGTATATTGTGGGTAATCAATGTAGTTGTTTGTATTTTACTTTTTTATACCAGGTTCTAGGCGCAGACGATGCCAGGTGGAAAGAAAAAAGGAATGAGGTTAGGAAGAAGGAGGAAATAAGGAAGGGAAGAAAGAAAGAAAGAAATTTGAATAAATGTATCACTTTTCCAGCAGTATTTTTTGTTGCATCATTCTAAAATATTCTGCCAATCTGGATATAAAAGAAAAAAAGATTTTTCTTAAAATTCTTCCCAGGAGAAGAGAAATAAAAATAATATGTTTTGTCATGTTGTACAATTTAATCTTTTTATGAATGTTCTCCATCCATCAATGATACATTTTCAAATTGTAAATAGCTTACGATGATCAAAACAAACAGCAAAAAACAGGCCACAAATTGATACAAATAATCTTCTCTCTAAGGTGTTGATTGAACAAAATGGAGCCTCCTCGAGATCCAATTAGGAGGAACTCACCAGGAAGCCATAAATGAGCCCATGCATCTTGTGGGTTTACAAAAACAGCTCAGAGAGTGAAAGAAACTGTCTATTGTTGTTGCTTTCACGTTTGTTCAAAGTATTGTTTTAAAAACTCATCTTAGAAACCAGTTGCTTATTAACATACAAGTTTTGCTTCATGGTTAGAGACAAAGAAGAAAGGAAGGAAAGATGAAAATACAGAAAGAGACGAGCACTTCATTCGCTCTGCTCCATCCCAACACCACGCTGAGCGCTTTCCCATGCATCTCATCTAATTAAAGAAATGTGACGTTTCAGTCTGTGGACTGCAGAGTAATCCACTGGGTGGTGAGTGAAAGATCGTAAGCACGTCCTGACCACAAACTGGTCTCACGACACTGGAATAGAGACCTAACCCCTGAGTCAAGGGAATCCAGCTCTTGTTGAATTAATGAAATATTTTGGCCCAGCAGGATTTGTTTTTTAATGCTTTATTCTGGAAGGAGTCAAACTCAATTTCCTGAGGTGTAACCTTTGAGTTTAATTTTCAAGAAAACAAGGTAAAAAACCATAGCTCTCCCTTTTTTCTTTTTGGTGAAGAAGACTGGCCCTGAAGTTACCTCTGTTGCCAATCTTCCTTTTTTTTTGTTTCTCCTCAAAGTCCCAGCACATAGTTGCATATCCTAGTTGTAAGTCCTTCTAGTTCTTCTATGTGGGATGCCACCACAGCATGGCTTGATGAGCAGTGTGTAGGTCTGTGCCCTGGATCTGAACCAGCGAACCCCTGGCCACTGAAGCAGAGCGCATGAATTTAACCGCTATGCCACTAGGCCAGCCCCACATCTCCCTTTTGAAAAAGGAAACAGAGCAGCCCAGATCAACCATGACACACAGTACACTTCTAAAGTGGCCGGTGGGGCTCCCCTCTCGCCACTTGATTTCTCACACGCAAAGGGACAATTTGTTTACGTCATCACCGAGCATCCGTTAGGCGTCTAACGGAATGGAGAGTTATGCAAAGGGAATTCCACAGACACAGTTCCCTGTCCTCCTCATCTTCTCAAATCACTCAAAATTAGCTCCCTTTGACTACAGATTTTCAGAGGACTCTGCTGGTCACTGGTACAAGCAGTTTGTGATTCTGAGAAAACTACATCCAATCGCAAATCAGAAAAACAGACTGTCAGGTTGTCAAAACTTGGCCCTCTGGCCTTTATTATTATTATTCTTGCTGTTGTTCTTCTTGTTAAGCATCGTGCCTGACCAAGAACTATTTTCTGGAGTGGTAGTTTGATACAACTAACTACCAAGACCATCTTTTCTCTCTCATTTCATGTCCTGTCTGTATCTCAGTACAAAAATAAGCAAATTTAATGCAGTGACTAAAAATGGCCTCTCAAGAAGAAAAGTTATCAATGATCTCCCCACAACTTTATAATAGTGCCATAGTACAGATTCCAATATTATTTATTCAGCCCCAATTGCTCGGTCCTAATCACTGCACCATACGCATCTCATTTAGTAGTGACAGTAATCCTGTCAAGGACTTCCTATCATCGCCTTTATAGATAAAGATCTTAAGACTTAGGCTAAGAGATCTGCCCAGATACACAGCTAGTCAGTGGCAGTCATGATTGGAACCTAGTTCTGATTTCAGTTCTTCACTCTTCCCCTATCACTGAACGCTTTCTTACACCCCGCCGCCACCCCCCCCCCCCACTCCTGCAATAAATTCACAGCTGCAACCACTGTCCTCACCTCCATTTCAGCTGGTCGCTGCTATGCTTGAAACATCTGTTGTATCTGCAGATAAAATGTCTGATTGCGTGACTGAAACCCAACCTGCCTGACTTAGAGCTAATTTTAACAGGATGAGACCAAGCTTATCTCCAAAACAGTCATTGGAAGGTTTCAGATTGAAAATTTCAAAGCAGATAGACGCAGTAATATAAATTGATTAATTTGTCCCATCCCTATATGGAGACGTGCTAACGATTCCCTTTTCTCGTTCAAGTCACTCAAAAGGAGAAACAAATCTCCAGTAGGGTGAAGAAGAAACCACCTAATGGAAAAGTGCTATGTGTTCATTTCCTTAGCGTTTTACGCTGGGTGGAGACATTCCACTTGTCTCTGGACTGGGGAGCAGCGTGTCATATTGCCTAAGAACCTCAAAGGTTCTGGAAATTCTGGCTCCAGCATTTATTAGCTGTGGGAGTTGGGTGACTCACGTAGTCTCACAAGATCTCAGTTTCCTCGTCTCTAAAATGTTAATAACAATAGTTTATAGTAATAGTAAAACTCACACAGTCATTCGAGGCATGAATGAAATATCACATCAGTTTAGCACAAGGAAGGAGAAATGGTAAGCACAAAATAAATAGTCAGAAAAATATTATTTTATGGCTTTTTGTCTTGAGGATGTGAGTAGAAGATACTAAACGTAGGCTCCTATCAACTGAATTATTTAATCAGCTGCAGCATTGTTCCCTGATTCCTCCAAGCTATTTTTAAAGCTTTCCAACAAGTTATTCACAAAGAAATGCCACCAATGAAAATTATGATTAATATTAAACATTCACTGTGTTTCCAACAAATATTAGGGCAGAAAGGACCACAACAGTTATGTGTATTCCTAGGGGTCAACTTCAACCATTTTCATGGAAAGTGGGAAATGGAAAAGTTTTGTGGGTTCTTCCCCCCATGGAAAAAGAGAAAAAAGAATTTCCACAGAAATGATTTTTCTGGCGTTATTACAATATGAGAAAATTGCATCTGAGATTTTTATATTCCAAGATAGAAAATTCCCTCACAAAGGGAAACTAAAAAGTGAGAATTTCTTGGTTCTTGTTATTGAGTCTCACTTGCACAGTACTAGCCACTGTGACATATGGTATCTCATTTAGTTCTCGATAGTGTTCCCATTGCTTCAGCACCACAAGAAATAAAGGAGAAATTCCAACACTGTGGTGCTCACCTTCCTTATGTATACTTTAGTACCTATGAGCAGGCATCTAGGAATAATGAAAAATGCTGAAGCTGGATTCCGGGGGGAGATCAAGATTTCCAGGTTCTAACTCAATAGTTTCCCACCTTCGAAATCACATTCTCTTACTGTTACGACAGCAGGAAATCCAGTCCAAACAGCATATTGACAAAGGTAGAAGGAGTGCAAACCGTGTATGCTGGACTCTGATGACTTCACCACAGCCCTAAAAAGAAACACACCTACAGTCAAGAGATCTAGTCCAAGAATGGTTTTCCACATTTCCAATGGGAATCCAGAGGAAGTTTCTTACAAAACTCATATTATTTTCTCTAAATCCAGGGAAATTTGGCCTGTCACCTGATAGGGATTAAAGGTAAGCTACCTAGCACCATGTATGTTAAATGCCTTAATTTCCTGACGGGATGAGTTTCATGTTAACGATTGTAAGAGCTCCACTTCGTGGAGTTTCCCTCTTCTTCCAAGATGGCCAATCGCTAAAGGGCAAAGAGTTTGATGATGTCACAGATCAACACAACCACTGCATTTTGTGGGACTCTCTACTGGAAAGTACATTTTGGAGTAAGAAACCCTACCAGCAGACCAGGAAGAGAAGACAGTGAACTTGCCTTCATTTATAACACATTACATCAGCACGAGAGGTATTTCATTAACCAAAATTCCCTGTGCTGTTCTCTTTTAAGGTTCTCTAGAGCCAGACTGTCTGCTTTTTCATTCTTGAGCCTTACCTAATCATTTCATATCCAAAGTGCTCTAGATGGTCAAGAATGCGTTTTCATATGACCATTTTGGGAGTGAATCATATTAGCTAAATCTTTATCTGAACTAGAGAAAACCTTCTATTTGGCCCAGAAAAACTATGCTTCTTGAAAATTAATAAATAACAGGAAAATCCAATCATAAAATTCCTACAATGTTTTCATATCTTGACTACCAAAGAAACTACCATTTCTACATTATAACCCTGAAATGGAGAGAGAGAAAAGGAGGGAGAGAGGGAGGGAAGAAGTAAGGACAGGCAAAAGGAAGGAAGGAAGGGAGGGTGTAAGTTCAAATGTTTAAATGGTGGGCATAAACAAGTATTCAACTCAACTCAAACAACGATGTATACAGTGGGCACTCAATATATATGTAACTAATGAATGAGTTAATGGATGAAAAGTTTCAGATTATTATCTGCAATATTAGTAGCAATAGGAGGAGCCATAATAATAATAATAATAACAACCATTTTTAGTGCATACATTAGCCAGGCATGGTTGCAAACACTTTACACGCATTAACTCATTTGGTCTCAGAATAGCCCTAGGAGCGTGAGTGCTATTTCCATCTCCATTTTATAAGTAAAAAAATTGAAACACAGAGATTTTAAGTAACTTGCCCAACACTACATAACTAGTGAGCAGCAGAGCCAGGATTGGGACCCAGGCAGTCTGGTTCCAGAGTCCATGCTCTAACCACTATATTTTCTGGAAACCTAACTCCAACTGGCTTAAACAATAAAGGAAAGCACTGAAAGTCCAGAGGTAGAATAAATTTCAAGGGTAGTATAACCAGTGATCAATATTCTTACTTCAAAAGGATCCAAGTTCTTTTGATCTATCTGTTCCGCCATATGTGTTGTTGGTTTCATCCTAAGACAGGTTCCCTTTGTGGAGACAGGTCATTCTAGTTTGCATGTGGAAGAAGAGAGAGAAAACTTGGCCCTTGACGTTCATTTGAATACAAGCCTCCATTCTGGTCTAATGTGGCCAACTTAGGACACATACCCCACCCTGGGCCAAAAACAGCCACCAGGAGAGTGACACAAACTGAGAGTTAAATGAGTCATCTGGGGTGGACTGATATTCAAGAGCCAACTAGATCGTCCACTACAGCATTTTGGTGTAGAAATGGCTATAGGTGAATCCCACAGGGACACCAATTTTTACATTATCTTCAGAATAAGCGTAAGTCATAATGACTTCATCATAAACTTTATGAATTAGAAATTTCTAGGTTAACCTCCAGTTCCAGCGTTCTATGATCTTATGAATACATTTCATTCTTATTAATGTTTCTCAGAGGAAAAATACTCCTGGAGAAATATCTTTATATACAAGAAATTTCTAATAAAGCGCAATTAAGCTTGCATCATTTGCCATTTTGGTGACTTAGAAGGGAAAATGTGATGAAATAAGGAGAAACACAAGGCGTTGACTTTGCTCTCTTTTGGTATCTTAGGAGCAGATATTTTCCATCATACCCTATAATCTACCCATTTTTGTCCACATGATAAGTGCAAGAATGGGGTTTAGGCAGACCTGATGTGTGGGCCTGCTAAGAGATGCTACACCTGAGAAACTGATCTTTGATTCAATGGGTCTTACAGCGAACACTCAAGAAGGTTCCCAGGTTGTTTTTGCACCACGAGCTGGCACACAGGCAGGTGGAGTGTCCATATCATCAGTAAAGAACGTGAGAATACAGCTGCACCCCAACAATGAGAAAGGGACACTTCTCATCAACGCAAGAACTCTAACTCCAGGCTGCACTATCCGCAGTGGCTGTATCTTCTTCTAGAGACCTAGGGACCTGGGAGGCCTTCGTCTGGGAGCGCACCTTGTTGTCTCCCGCTTTTGTAACAGTCTTCAGTTTCTACATCCTTTGCCATTAAAGAGACGTCATATTCCGTAACTCTGTCTATTGGCCCCTTATCATCAATCACATCACTGTCCCCTGGAGACCTCATGTAGTTACACAGGAAATTCAACAGGAGCAGTTTGAGAGTCAATCATTTTTCTCTAAAGTTTCTATGGATTGAACCTAGAAATAGCTGAAAGGCAATTTTTCTGAGATGTCCTATACAATTCTACTGGCACCTGAGAACACCTTGAAATGATTGACGGGATCCGTTTATATTAAATGTCCAATGGGTTGGTGAGAATGCTTCTGCCTTGGCAGTCGGAGTAATTCTCTCATGAGTTGAATTCTTTAGAAACTTGCTGCTCAGAGTAGTTAGTTCACAGGCCAGCAGCATCTGCTGAAATCCAGTACTGGGGCCCTACCCTAGAACTGCTATTTCAGAATCTGAATTTTAACAAGATCCCCAACCTCCTACTCACATCACTGTTTGGGTAGCTATCACTGCTTTAAAGAACTCCCTTCTTTGACTTCCAACAATTTAGTCCTTCCTGTTCCTTCATTAAATAGGAAAATCTGTTGGGTCACTCACACACCCACTTACAAACACCCATCCCTGGACCCATATCTTGAGAAAAACGTAGTAAATGAGACAGACATACACGAACGATACATCCCCATCAGTGCATGTGGTACCTCTGCGATTCTAGATAGCCTCACCTTAGAAGTCACTGATATAATTATCATACGAATAACCAATTACTGGAATTAAAATCTATAATGTTCTCTTAAAAAACCACGTGAAACACAGGCAATCTAACTAATTTAACTAAATGAAACTCTTTCGCCTGAAGTAAAAAGACTTGAGAAGACATCGCTGCCATTCTCAAACATGTAAGACTGGTCACATGAGAAGAGACTAGCCCTCTGTAGAAGACAAAAGACAGAAATAGTGTAAAAAGAAAGATGTGACCAGGAAGCAGATTTCAGTTTCATTTAAAGAAGAAATCCTTGATAGTTAGAACTATGCATGGTGTTAAATTATTAAGTACGCGGCTCTGGAAATTATTATCTGAACTGCATTGAGAATAAAATCCATTCTCATGGCCTCCATGATGTCAGGCCTCTGCATCTCCCACTATCCTCCTCCTTGTTCACTGCGTTCGTCTTCCATCGTGCTAGGTGCTGCTCTTTTTCCCAGCATGTACCAAGGACATCCCTCCCAGGGGTTTGGCACCTACTGCCACCTCCATGTGAATGATCATGCTTAGCCATTCTGTGACTGGCATCCTGATTCCAGGAAGGTCCCTGCTCAAATTTCTCTTCTTTCAGGGGGTCGTTTCTGATCCCTCTACCCAGAACAGTTTCTCTCCTTCATCTCTCTCTCTCTGCCTTCGTCAGTTCTGCTGATTCTCAGTTCTTACAACAGCTAAGGATTTCTCTTGCTTGTATGATATGTGGGCTCCCAGCTGGCTGCCGTTTGGCTGTGACTCTGCTCAAGGCTGTGGTTCTGGTCCACAGGCTTGTTCACATGACGGAGGGGATAGGAGGTAAAAGTTCTGCAAGAGGATTATCAGGAATGGTAGTGAGAAGAACCATTCCTGTGTCTGCCCTTGATTCTGGGACCATGCATTTTGGCTGTGGGAGAAACAGTACCATACACTGATCACTGATTCTACCCTCTAAGATAGAACCCCAGAGTGCTGTTTCCTCAGTGCAAAATTAACTCAGTCTTCAGGGGGTCATTCCACCATTCCATCAGGCCAGCTGCTTCTGAGTGGTGGCGTATGTGGTAGGTCTTTGATGGAGTTAATCTCCTCAGTCTCCCTTCCTCCCACGATGGACCTCATCACAGGTGACTGGGCCCATGTGGCTGAGGATCTCCATTCCAATTATACTTTGGGCAACTAGAGAAATAACCACAGGAGGGAATCATTGACCCATTTGGCCCGATTGTGAGAAAGACTTGAGCCAAAACTTCATTTATTTCTTGAGACCACAAGCCCCCAATTGACTGGTGGACCACAGAATTGTTTTGGGTCCCCAGGAATTAGCATCAATTCAGAGACATTGTCTGTTCATCCCCCATTTTCCGAGTATTTCCCTTTCTCCAGTATTTCCCTCCTCCCATCCCCTTTTCCATAGTCACCCTGGTAAATGGAAGTGTTAGGTGAGTATTTGAAAACAATAACATAAAATTGCCAGACTCTCGTCTCCTTCATTTTTCTTCACAGCACTCATCCCTACCTGAAGGTACATCGTTTATTTATTTGTTTCTTTGGTTACCTTTTATGTCCTATCTTCCTGATTAAAATATAAGCTCCATTATTTATCACTATATCGTTAACACTTAGAAAGATGCCTGCCCCTTAATCAGCACTTAGTAAATACTTGTTGAATGAACGAACATTCTGGAAGGCAGTTGGCAAAGTGTATCAAAAGCTTTGATAATGTCTAAAGCCTGTGGTCTAGAAATTTAACCTCTGGAAATTTATCCTTAAAAAACACTTAGATTTGAGTAAAATTTAGTGTTTAAAGAACTGTTCCTTTACAGCATAAAATTTGAGAAAAGGAAATAACTTAAACATACAGTTGGAAAGTATTCATTCATTCATTCATTCATTGAACAAACGCTCATGCGTGCCCAGTGAGTACCAGCATGGGGCCAGGTGCCACAGACACTATACTTAACAGGACTAATATGATTCCTCAAGGAGCCCAGAGAGATAGATGTCAAGAGACTACTGTACTTTTTATTTTTGTAAAGCAGCAAATAACTGCGTGGTAGCTCAGATCCTCCACTAATAATGGCAATAACAGCGAGGATCCTTTACATTTGCACAGCACTTCTAACTTTCAGAGTAATTCTCCAGCTATTCTATTCCTTCAAATTAGCTGATATTAAACTGCACTTGAGCTTCATTATTAGATCTTTTCCGAGAAGCGAGTTGAGAGATTGTTGGCCCTTATACGTTAATTACGGACATATAAGATGAATTAATCAAATTCCGCTGTATTTGCTATTAGGGTCAATTGTGTGGGAAAAAAAAGCCATTCTCTGCAGGATTTGGAGGAGGATGCAGGAGAGAGGATCATGCAAAAACAAAAGTTCCTAGAAGAATTTTAGTCTTAAATAAACCCTAAACCCACTATCTTGAGGAAACATTATTAACAGTCTACAGGAATACCACCATTTTGCAGAATGAAGTTAACCAGCAGAGGTAGATATACAAGGATGCTTCAGGGGCCCTCACTTGCATGGGTCCCATCCAAGGCTCTGGGAAGGACCCAACAAGGTATTCCGTGGCCACACATTTTTGTAAAATTGAGAAAAAAATATTTCCCACAATCAGTTTAGACTAGCATCTCTTTCAAACTTCTCTTCTTTCACAGTTTTCTTTTGTCAGGTTGCGCTAGAGTCCCCACAGACAGGGCTACCCATAGGATGTGCATGACCCCAGGCAAATAGTTTTGTGGGACCCCTGTCTATATAAGCAATTTTATTAAAAATATACTGTAAAATCCATGGGCCTATGTGAGATATAGTAGGACATTTAGAACAAGGACTGGAGAGAGCCAATATGTGGGCCCACAGCCACTGCTCAAGCCTGTGGGTTAACAATGGGCCATGAGGAGTTCAGAGCTCTGGACTCACCCTGCGTCAGATGAGAATGGGAGTCACCCAAAATCAGTCCGTTAGCACTATTCTGGTGGCCCCAAATCACAAGAGGCCATGAAAGACATGCCACGCTGCTAGTGAGTGCAACCGCCTCACCAGGCAGGCCACTCTAAATCTGAGTCCCATAGATCTGCAGGGCATCTGGTCAACCTCAAACACGAAGTAGAAGGTCCGAGAGAATCCCAAAGGTTAAAATGAAGATCAGAGACCACTCCAACCCAGTTCCAGTGTCGGGGTGCCCCATCCAGATGGCACTGCCAAATCCCAGCCAATCTCAGGAATCAGAGAGAAACTTAGACAATTTTGAGGAAGCCACTCCAGAGGGCATGAGCCCCTGAGGCACAGCATCCAGGGTGGGGCCTTGCTCACTGGGGTCTTAGGGCAATACTGGCCATAGGCATTTTTAATACGTAGTTAAGGGGATGTTGACTTAGAGAATACATTTAGTTAGGGTTTGTGAAATATATTTATTTGGTTTGCCATTATTTCCACGTGTAATTAAATTATTGCTTGCCATCCCAATGCAGAAATGGCGCCCAAGAATACCCCTAGTACCCACTGTGCCAACTCATCCAGCACCGTGATGCAACAGGGCCAGAGGACACTTGCACCAAAAGAACATGGGTAGTGGGTAGTGGCAAGAAACAACATTTGAAAGTAGGGAGCCAGAAAAATCTTGTCAATCTTAACAGCTCATGTATGAAAGGACTACGATACATTTTCCCAAGTTTCACAATAATCTTAATAATTTATATAAAATTACCAATAACAAGGTATGAGACCAAAGAAGCTTCTAAATCAATACCAAACATGCTTGGGGGCCGGCCCCGTGGCCAAGTGGTTAAGTTCGCCCACTCCACTTCAGGGGGCCCAGGTTTTCGCCAGTTTGGATCCTGGGCTTGGACATGGCACCGCTCATCAAGCCACGCTGAGGTGGCATCCCACATGCCACAACTAGAAGGACCCACAACTAGAATATACAACTATGTACTGGGGGGCTTTAGTAAGAAGAAGAAAAAAAGGAGGAAGATTGGCAACAAATGTTAGCTCAGGGCCAATCTTTAAAAAAATATATTACGAAACATGCTAAGGAAGGGATTGAATTATCTTTTTTTATATACAGAAAATCTTACAAACTCATTGTCACGTAATGAGATGACCAAAGATTATGCGACCAAAAATGTAGGAAGAAGCATCATGGAAGAATATTAGTCAGTCCACTAACAGGCCTATAATGTTTCTGGATTTTGTGATGTTTATAGCAGTCAATTTTTAAAATTTGTGACTCGCTTTGATTTCATTTCTCATTCTAAATAAACATTTATTTTCATACCTAATTTTGTATTCATTTTTTAAAGAAGGTCCTCAAAATTGTATAAGCTTCCAGACTCACAAAACCAGGATTTGTCTCTGTTGATAGAGCTGCATCTTACACGATTCAAAATAGTTGAGTTGTCAATGGAAATTTGTCATTGGCTATAAAAAAAAAAAAAGACATGTGGATTGATGAGTTTCTCTGGATGAGAATGAGTATTTACCTCCCAAAAGGAGCCATTCATGCTTAGAATCAAATAAATACATATATTCTTATCAAAGGAGACTTTCACCAGATATAAACATGCACACAAATAACGCCTACCCCTTTCGTTCTGACTGTTAGAAGACTGAATCATAGCGTGCCTGTTGAAGTTCCTGTTCATGAGAATTCATTTAATTCCTAAGCAAGGTTTACATTAATCTCATCTTTGTTTTCCTACCAGCTCCTCTTTTCATGAAATTCTCTTGGGAGAAGTTCCTAAAGCATTGAGGTCTGTTACGGCCAGCTGTGCAGGGCTGGGCTAAGGGCCAATGTATGTAAATATGTGGAAGGCCACTAGGTCAGCAGATCCTGGGCTGGGTTCTGCTCCAGCTGCCTCCTCTGAGAGGTGGTTCTACACTTCATCGCCGGGGAAACGGACTCCCACAGCCACATGTGCGCTATCTGACCCAAAACACAGCACAGTGGAATTTGAGCGCTGGCGTTTAGGGTGGTCATGTTCAATGAAGCAGATGGAAGAGCAGAGCAGAGTAGAACACCAGTGGGAGATATAAGAAAGCTGGAACACTTTAGAGCTAATCTTATATAATCTGATTTTAAAGCAGTTTCCATCGGACAAGGCAGGAGTAAGACAAGGTGCATCCTGTTACAGCCAATATGTAAAGAAAGAGTCACAATCAGTAACTTGATCTGGATTCAGCTTCCACAATTAGACATGCTCTTATTCTCTGAATTTGTGTTGGCCAGGGTAATTAATGTGAACTGAGTAAATACCAGAACAAGGTCGCAGTGGCTTAACAAAATAAACATTTATTTCTAACCTACGAAGTCTAGTATGAATGCTTGTGTGACTCTCCTCCAGATAGTGACTCAGGAACCCAAGCTGCTTCAATCATGGGCCTCTGCTGTCTTGTTGCCCTGGTGGCATACACTTGGCAGACGGGAGGGTTGAGAAAACGGAGGATCATACAGGACTTTCTTTTCTTTCTTTCTTTTCTTTTTAAGGAAGATTAGCCCTGAGCTAACATTTGCCACCAATCCTCCTCTTTTTGCTGAGGAAGACTGGCCCTGAGCTAACATCTGTGCCCAACTTCCTCTACTTTATATGTGGGACGCCTACCACAGCATGGCTTGACAAACAGTGTGTAGGTCCACACATGGGATCTGAACCAGCGAGCTCCAGACCACCAAAGCAGAACGTGCAAACTCAACCACTGTGCCACCGGGCCGGCCCCCAAGACTTTCTATATATGCCAGAACTGAAGGTAGTGTTCATCACTTCTGCCCTCATTGCACTGGCCGGATCACGTAGATTCATTTAGCTGAGGAACAGACTGGGAAATATCACTTAATTGTGTACAAAGAAACAAAAGGAAATAGGTTTGGTGCCACTAGTACTGTCACCATAAACCAGCTAAACTTTGAGTTTCCATGTCAGTTCTTCATACACCAAAAAACACGTCTGCAGCTGCGAGAACTTCTAACATCTCCATCTGTTGCTGGCAACCATTTATTTGATTTTATGCTTTAAACTAATATAGAAAGGTTAGAATTTGATTTGTATGACTCCTATTGTATTTAAGTATTGATCAAACATTTCTTTTCTCTTATCTGGTTCTTGGCTGATATTTACCACATGGATTGAAGCTGGTAGAGTAAACCTTTCAGTTTCAGAAATGTTCTCTCTTTTATCAATCCACCATCTCTTCCAGGCCTCCCAGTTAGCCATGGATATCCACTGGACCTGTCATATTTTCTTTCAGTTCACCTCCTTCTCATAGGAGTTTGGCAAAGAACTTGTGGTTAATTTGATAAACTAATTTGAACTGAGGAGTTAGGTTGGTTAAAAACGGCTTCAAATATTATCACCTCTCTGTTCCGATTTGCATGTTAACCAGCATCTTTCAATGCTTTCATCAACACTTTTTCATTTTGAGCATTTCCTCAATTATGTTTCAGTAAAGATCAGCCTCATAAGATGCTGGTGGGCGGTACATTGGTAAAATGCCCCTTTGGGCTAAGTTCAGGCCTCCTTACATGGCTGCATCCTACAGCTCTTCTTGGAGATTCATAACATACATCAGACTGTTAAAGGTTCTGGGGAATCCTATAACAAAGACTTCAGTTTTCTTTGTTTATTCCAGTTTTCCCCAACTTCTTTCACTATGGAATTTTTAAACTTTTTTTTGGTTATCGGTTTTTGGTTTTTGGCTTTATTGTCTTTTTTCTTTTTTTTTTTTTTTGCATAACTCATACACAAATCTTGAAATATTTCTAATGGAGGAAATTTAAAGCCCAACAGAGCACCAATGAGGGCAATACTTGAGGCAGGGGATTTGCTCATGGCCTCAGGCGCCATCCTCCCTCTGTTTCTGGGGCTGTCACTGGTTTCAGCTTCTCCTTCTATCCGTGGCCCAATCCCATGTGCATTTATTGAGCTCCTAATTCTGTGTTTTATGAGTCAAAATCAACGTACCCCCTGTGATAGATTAAAAAAATAAATATAAATCTAAACAATCAGTCCCCTCGTGGGAATTCCAATCTCTCTCTCATTTGAATTAAAGAAAATCCCCAGTCAGCATCACTGTTTTCTGTAGTGTATCTCACATCAAAAAAATTTAAATCAGATTTTAAATGTTCCCACTTTGGGCTTTGCACTTAAAGAGAAAAGAAGAACTTTGTCCTCTCAGAGGGAAGGACTTTTAGAAAAAAATAAACCAAATAAATCCAATAAGCCCCCTGCCGGTAGTCACCCCTTCTCAACCAGCTTTTACCCGCTGGGGAAAAAAAATAAACTTTCCTTTTGACTCTCCCTCGCTGACAGTCTCTTCTAACTGCATCACAAATTGAACTCTAAAATAAATAAATGGATAAAAGCAGCTGCTATGGGACGGGAAATGCAGAGACGTGCGAGTAGGACTTTTACGAGAAAGCATCAATCAATCTGAAATCATCCAAGTTGATGTTTTTGATGTGTCCCTAATATAAATGGGGAAGTAAGAGCTTTTCAGCAATAGACAGTGAGGGCCACATCAAAATGGAAACTCAAAGCTTTGTGTAGATGATTCACCCAAACTAGACAGTGAGAAGAAATTTAGGATAACCTTGACCAACTCTCCCATTTCCCTCTCCGGGTAAGAATCCACAAAAATCAACCATCAGGAGAGCAAAAGACAGCACCGACCTGGTCGTTGGAGTTACTGTAATGACCACAAGAGTCACCTAAGTGGCAGCTCCTTACCTGTAGGTACTTCTCATCCATCCAACAAGATGCCTGCAGCCAGACAAGATTTGAGCACAATGCTGAGTGCCCGTCCCGCATGCCTCTCTGTTCACTCAAGGTCTGCACGGACACCTCACCCCTCCAAACAGACTATAAACTCTTTGGTAGCTGGAGCCTTTCTTTACATTATTTTATATCCCTCGCAATGTTTAGAACAGTGCCTTAGACTTCACAGACATTCAATGGGGACAAGGTACAGATCATGGGTCACGAGTCATGACTTCCAGGTCCTTGTTATATTTTTATTAACCATATAACCTTAGGCAAGTCACAACTTCCCTAAGCCTCAGTTTCTTCACCTACATCGTTGGTATAATAAAAAAAAAAAAAAAAAATAGTGCTTCCACCACAGAGCTTCCATCACATTCTTTTTGTTAAAAGAAGGGGATGCAGGCCAGAGTAGAGGGTGGGCAGTGGACAGCAGGCATACAGGACTTCAGAACCCATCCTCCTTTCAACTCCAGCAACTCTGCCTTTATCTATTTTATATATTGAGATTACATGCAAAATTTTCTTTAAAGAAAGAATTGTAACGCTTAGAAATATTTCAAAAATATTATTGTGTGGGAATGTGCTTGAAACTGAGAAGTAGCGTAACTTATTTTTGTAGTACTGTTTATTGTTAGTGCCATCGAGTCAATTCTGACTCCTAGCGACCCTGTGGACAGCAGAGCGGAACCCCGCCTGGTCTTTTTGTGCCATCCTCTCCCCTTCTAGCGTGGTATCAGACAATGCTCCATTGCTGTTCGTAGGGTTCTCAAGGCCAATGTTTTCAGAAGTGGGTTACCAGGTCCTTCTTCCTAGTCTGTCTTAGTCTGGAAGCTCCACTGAAACCTGTCCACCATGGGTCACCATGCTGGTATTTGAAATCACAGTGGCAGAGCTTTCAGCATCACAGCACCATCCAACCACCACAGTATGACAAGCGACAGACGGGTGGTGTGGTTCCCTGACGGGGAAACAAACCACGACTGCAGTGGTGAGAGTGCTGAATCTCAACCACTAGACCACCAGGGCTGGCTAACAGGATTGTATTGAGGTATAATTTGCATAAAGGAAATGTATACATCTTAAGCATACACTCAGTGACTTTTTTATGTATGTATACACACGTATATATACCACCCAGATAAAGACAGTAAACATTTCCTTCACCCAGAAAGTTCTTTCATCCCACTCTGCATTCAATAGCCCCTGTTCCACACACACAGACCTGCCCCAGGCAGCCACTGATCTGATTTCTATCACCATAGGTTACTTTTCCCTTTTCTAGAGCTTCACATAAATGGAATCACACAGTATGTACTCTTTTGTATCTGGCTTCTTGCTCTCAACCTAGTATCTGTGAGACTCATCCATGTTGTTATGTATAATTGAAGTTAGTTTTTTCATTGCTGCGTAGGTTTCCATTGTATGAATATATCACAGTTTGTTATCCACTCACATGTTGGCAATCTATGGAGCTGTTTCCCGTTTGGAGCTATTCTCTTGAATAAATATTTATGAGTGGAATTGCTGGGTTATGGTGTAAATGCATGCTTAACTTTATAACAAACTGTCAATCAATTTCCCTGAGTGACTCTATCATTCTACATACCCATCAGCTAAGTATGAGAGTTTCAGTTGTTCGCTAGCATTTGGTGCTGTCAGTATTTTGAATATTAACAATTTTAGTCAATTCAAAATATCTCATTGTGGTTTTCATTTGCACTTGTTTAAGGTTAAACATTTTTTCCTATGAATATTCACCATTTCAATATGTTTTTTTGGAGTGTTTGTTCAAATTTTTGCCCATTTTTTTAAAAAATTGGGTGATTTGTCTTTATATCACTCATTTGTAAGGGCTCTTTAAACCCTTCTGTTAAGTGTATTTTGAATATTATCTCACTGCCTGTGGCTTTTCACTTTTTTAATAGTGTCTTTGAAGAGCTGAATGTTTTCAATGGTAATGAAGTCTCATTTAAAAAATCTTTGCCTATACAAGGTCTTAAGGATATTCTATTCTTTCTTCTAGAAGCTTTATAGATTTAGCTTTCATGTTTAGGGTTATCATGAAAGTGTATATTTTCATTTGTTAATTTCTTATTCGATCTTAAACAAGATGTTTGACATTGAGAAATGCCAGTTGTACAACTTGATTTAAGACTCAGAATCTTGCAATTGGATATCAATAAAGAATGTCTAAGCGTAATCTCGTTTTGTTTGTCCACCTAGGAAGTTGTAAACGAATTTGAAGAAGGACGCTTTTGACAGTAAAAAGGAGCACCCACCATAGTAATGCCAAGACAAGAGGCATAAACCAGGACTTTCTGGCAAACTTAGACATAATCATAAAGATTCAGGTCTCCTGACTCCAGGTTAAGGATCATCCTTGGATATTTTCCATTAACAGTGACTCAGTTAACAGAAGTCTAATTCTGTAGCATGCCTACATTTATTGCAACTACTAGAACAGTATTGAGGTGTCAAAAACAGTTGAATACTGAGCTCACCAAGCTTCTCTCGCAGGCCAGGGCCAAGGGGCATTAGACGTGGTTTAAAAATCAGGACTTGTAACTTTTAGATCCTTCAAGACTGACCATTGAGACTGAGCAAAGAATTTTCAACCCTGGTGTTCTGTAACTCCTTCTGGGAGCCCTTCTAAAAAGATATATTGTTACTGCTCCAGTTTGCATCACCATTTGGTTTAATTATTATTCGTAATTGGGAAATAATTAGATAAAACGATGATGTAAACCCCAGTGGAAATGGACGTCTCTTAAGAACTCTAATGTTTTCCATCACTTAAAAGGAAGGGAATATGACTTACAGGAGGAAAAAACTAATTAGAAAAGCAGACGCATCTTCTCCCTCTCCTCATATTTCAGGTTTGCTGGCAAGTGCTCAAAAATGATCAGAGAGTGGCCTATTTCTCAAGGACCCCAGGAGAACATGATAATTTAAATCATCATCTCAGGAAAGCGCCTTGAGCACTTGTCTCTGCCGTTTTATGATCTTTGGTGGGGAGAGAGGGTTTGGCTCTGCAGACGGGCATGGCCATGCAAAATATTGGCTGGAGGAAAACAGAGGTCACGCCCACACCCAAGCGAATCCGGGCAAGTTAGGATTCCTGCCAAAAGAAACACATTTGAGCAAAGTGAGGAGACAGAAATGTTTAAAACAATGCTGTCACCCAGCAAAATGAAAACAAGACTTTTATCCAGAGACACAAATCGGCTTTCAGAAAAGTTTGACAACACAAGGAGATGAGAGGGACTCAAGTGGATGTTCAGATGCGGGTCCAGCAACTTCAAAACCCTAAGTAAATCTCTCTGAAACTCTCTGTCCGGAATTAGATCATTTTATTTTAAAAGTTGAATTAGCAATAATACAAAAAAATTCAGTTGACTTCATCAGAAAAAAATTGTTTTTTAAAAGCCAATTTTATAAAAATGACATCTCATTGAAAGTCCTATTTAAATATCCCCACTTTGAAAATGTAAATGTTTATTAATAAATCATGATGTGGTTGTTTGAAGATGAAAAACAGAAAGGCTTGAAAATAAAGAATTAGGATTGCAAATATACTAAAATGCTCTTAATGCTTTTTCCCAGTTGGTCCTGTTAGATTTCCACCCCTTGATGATTATCAAAAAGTAAATCTGGCTCTCCAAGACTCGATTCCTGGCTATAAACCAGAAGATTTGTTAATGGTCTTAGACCAGCCTCTCTACAGCAGAAAGCTATAATATCAACTCATCCAGGCACAAATATTAACCCCAAATTAATGAGTTCTAGGAAGTTCACGCACAGCCTCATCCTGAATAGATGTCCTTTCTCCTTCACTTTCCCCTCGGCTGTTCACTTATGAAAACAGTGACTCCTCAGACGTGTTGCAAGGCTAACATGAACTCTTGGCTATTGGTTGCAGGATGCACTTGGAACTGGACATTCCAAATTGTTCAAAAATATATACTGAACTACCACTAAATAAAGGGCCCCTGTGCTTGGTAGTATGACATGTATATCCATGAGTATTGGGGATAAGATGAGAAACTGTGGGGAAAGGTTTTTCTGAGGAGGTGTGATTTTAGTCGAGCATTGGAGGATCAGGTAGGTGGTGAAGAAGAGAGGGAGCACCCTTGGCACTTACATGTGCACACAACCCACATGCACAAGGGTGTGAGAGGGAGTCTGATCAGAATGAGAAGCTAGTGCGATGGAGAATTGGGGGTGGGAATGCAGAAAGCCTGGGGGTCTAGACCGTGGGGTGTCTTATACCTCACACAGGGCATGATCTTTCATTAAATGGTGATGAGTCCTTGGAAAATCAAAGGACTGTCATGTTGTAATGAACACAGGTCCTGCCCTACAAAAGCACATACATCTCTGTCGGCTTTTAAAAAATAAAACAAAACAATGGTAGTGTGTTGGGAGAGGGGGAGACAAAAACCATATGATTATTGGGAGCTTTATGTGAATAGTAAAGGGTCAAACTGAAAGCACTGGACAAGATTTTCCAAATTTATTCAGGCTTCTGGATCAGACCAGGGGTCATTTTTAACAGGGTGAATGAATGTAAATCCTTGTCTCTACTTGACATCATCTAATTGACTTCTATAGTGGTCTCTATTTTGATTGATGTGACTTTTAAATGCGTGATCCATTTTTCTGCCCATCAGCAGTATACTGGAAAACTGACTCTGAAAAAAATACTCTGATTGATAGTGTTTGCCAATTTCAATGGTATAACTATTCCTATCTTGGCTGATTTCAAGCTTCCAACATGAGGGAGGTCACTGAAAGTAGACTTGGAAAGAGATGCACAAAATCTACTCTTGCAAAATCTACTCAAAGAGCCAGCCCTAGCACACTATTGCACCAACTTCTAATTTTTCTATGTAACGTATCTATTTTATATCCCATCTTCTTAGGTTCAGGCTCCTTGAGCATCCCAATTAACTTTCCTGTGTTACTATGAGACTTCCTGAGTTTCTCCCTCTCCTCACAGGAAATATCTACAAATCTGGCACCAAGAAGAACACATTGACTCATTCATGCTCTTTTCACATCTCTACTGGTCACAAGAAGGATGGGAAATGAAAGAATGAATCAATTTAAATCCATCTCCTCCTTCTAAAGTTACAAGTAAACATCCTTGCCCAGCTAAGGCTGAGTTAATATTATTAGGTTCAAAACAGAAAACAGTGTGTTGTGTTTTCGTAATACACCAGATGTGAAAAATTGACTCAAAAAGTCTCATTTAAGAAGTCTCTTTATTCATAAAAGTTCTATTTACAGTTTTGTATGTTTACGCTATTCAGTATACAATGTTTGGAAATAGTGCAGTATTTGGGGGTTTTTGTGCTCTTCAGTAATTCTCTTATAATTAGTGTCATGGATTCTTTCAAAATCAAGAGAAAAAATATTTTAAGAGTGTTTTTGTTCTTTCTTTGTTGAAACATGGTGTAATGTTTATCATCACAATTTTGATTGCTATTGCACCACCTCATGCGATGTATTTTTTACTTAGTGAGCTATTATTTGGCTTACGCTCATGATTTGTGCATTAATACCATTCAAGGTTATGTAATAACAATCAGAAATTATGATAATAAACATTGAATCACATTTCAACAAAATATGATAAACTCATGTGAGGTTTTTTTTTAAGTTTTTTATTAACAAAGCATCTTATGCTTCAATGACACTTTAATTACCAAGAAATTACCCAAGAAAATATGTAATTATGTCTAGTAATTGACAGTGAGGCTATATGTAACATAAAGAAGTTTATGTTAAAATAATTCCTAAAATGTGAGCTTTTTCCCCAGATGTGGCTTAATTGATTGTATTTTGTTTTTCAAATAAAAATACCATCACTAAAGTCCATAAGTAATTCCAGTTCAACTGAGGACTGCTCTAGTGATCTCAAAAACAATTTTTGATAGTGATCAGTATTAATGAAATTATCTTGATAAATTTAGGGTAATTACTTTGATTTTTCAGTTTACCCCAGTGTACTATAACATTATTTTTCCCAGAAAGGCTTTGCCAGTCATTCCACAACCTCATGTATGTTCCAAAGAAGCATATTCCCTAAGTGACTGTCAAAAGATCAAAATCTTTTGCTTATATATGAACACTCGTTAAAAGAAAAAGGAAAAGCTTCTCTCTCAAAACCCAAAGCCACTCTTGGGAGAAAATCATTGTGATCCCGTCTAGCTTTAAAATTTCAATATTTTAGGATTCTATAAAAATCTACTCATAACTTAGACACATTCTTTAAACAAAAAAACTAATAGTTCAAATGTGTCCATCTCTCGGCTTCCTGGTTTTTCACCTGACATTTTGGTTTAGTGAAAGCCTTAACTCAAGAACTCCTTCCACAAACCTCGGCTTTTTTATTATTTTCCCAGTGTTCCTTTCCTTCTCTTAGTCAGGACAAAACATCTACCAGACAAGCTTTTGTCCTCACCCACTCTCCCTTTTGAAACTTACCAACACGGTGAATTTTTTTAACCAACAGCAATATACAACCATGACCCACACAATGACATAGTATCAATATAGTTTAATTTGAACAAAATCAATACAGATTTCCAAACAATAGGGAGGAACTGAATTTTTTTTTTTAAGCCTCACATTGCAGAACACAGACATCTTCTTGTATGTTTCTATTCTCTTTGTAAAAATCACCTTCAGGGTCATTCTCCTACTGAAAATGTAGGAGACTTCACACAAGTCTAAAACCACAGTAATAAAAGTCTGACATTTCTGCTATGTGATCTCTAGGAGGATGAGCATGGAAGACTTTTTTGAGGACTCTGGGCACCTAAATAAGGGTGAAGCCACTTGAAGGGATGGGGGAAGGAGCAGAGTAAAGTAAGCAATGTGTCCTTGGTCCCATCAATCAAGAGCCGCTCTGAATTTATCTGTTAAATATAGTGGGTTTTCTAGTTGGTTTTAATTTGAAGAAAATCTGCATTTTCTCTCAATTTATAGGTTGGAAAATGGTGTTTTTGCGAGTACAACCAATTTGCCCTAAGTCAAACACCTGCTCAACGGCAGTGCCAGGTCATCCTAGAGTACAGCACAAATGCCTCTCAGTCCAGTGCTCCTTTTTCCAGAAGATGCCTCTATCTGGAGACAGAAAAATGCTCCAGGCTTTTGATAAATAGTCTATGGACTGCTTTTTAGAGTTATCCCCATGTTTCTTCAGGGAGATAAACTCTGCCAGGGAGAAGTCGAAGGCAACAAGCATCACTGAACAAAAATATTGGCCCTGAACCAGGACTCAGCTTAATGGAACATCCCGGAGCATGTAATATAATCTTCTCTCTCCATCCAGGCTCCAGGTAATTAGCCAGCCATGTCCTTGGGAGACTGTTCCTCCGCATATGTGATGTCTAGACACAGAGTAGGGCTTACTGCTGGCTAGGTAGTCCCTCACTGTTCATTGCTGGAAGCATCAGCACCACCTCTTCCACACAGTGGGTTTAACAAGGACAACAGCAATGCCTCATGCCTTCAGTTTACCCTCTGGTCCAATCTTCTCCTATAGATGCTGGGTGGCCCCTTTCTTCCTACCCCATTTGCTGCAGAATTCATCTTCTCCTACCCTTGCTGATGGAGAATGTTTTTTCAAAGGAATGGAAAGCCTGAAAGCACAAATGCTTTCGGAATAATTTTCCCTATGTTTGTTTTCTACTTGTCTAGGTAAATTTTCAGTTTGACAGCAAGAAAGAGCTTTCTATTTTTTTATGAGCTAGAGAGGGTCTCATCGCTCAACAAATCCCATGAGCTTTTACATTCTCTGCACCGTGTCCTTCTTCTGACCTCAAACTTTCTTTCTGCCTGGAAAGAAAGCTTTTCAGGAGAATTCACAAAGCCCTCCAAGCTGAGTTTGACAATGAGACAAGCAATGAACAGGGAAGATTATCATCAGAGGAAACTGTAACTTCCTCATCAGAAATCATGTGTTTAACATAAAACCGAGGAGTCTACTGCACGCTAACAGACTTGTTCCCTTACCTCCAGCAGATTATAATTTCTAAGGAACATAGAATAAGAGTGGCACTTACAGAACTTACAGAACTTTATTTCTCTTTGCATTAGACATACCCTCCCCCCATTTCTGGCGTGGAAAGATCCTCAACTGCTGTTAGCCCAACATCATGGAGAGCCTGTTCGCTGGAGCAGAAACTCTGGACCCCTTCCGCTACATCTGGTTGGAATTCCGCTTAAGACAGCCTAAAAGGAGCAGAAGAGAAAGAGGGTGAAGACCAAGACCAACGACAAGGGGGAGAAAACCAAGGTGTCCTGAGCACCCAGTGGCTGGCAAGCTTCTCCTGAGTCCTTGATGGAGTGTCGGGCTCTGTCCTCTGGTAACTCACTAAGTGACCACAGGTGAGGTGCTTAACTCACCAAGCGCCATTTCCTCATCTTTAAAATAGGACCAAAAACCACACCTCCGTGCGTGGAATTGCTGAGACGTTTAAGCAAGATACTGAACATCAAATGATGGGCCCAGTGCTGGCCCAAGCTTGGTATTCAGTAAATGCCACTGATTAATATTGTGTCCTTTAATCCTCTTAACAATTCTGTGGCGGAAGGGTTATTCCATTTCACAGATGAGCAAAATGAGGCATAGATTCTACAGGAGCTTGTCCAAGACCGTATAAGCTTTGTTATTCATGGCCCCCCATCTCCCTGGTAGATAGCAGCCTCTACACAGAATTTCAGAAGCCTGTGATTTTTTGATATATGAGCAAAGAAGTAATGTAGTTACCCCTATATCTACCCCTGGGTTGTGGGGTCTAACTTTACCCTTGGCAGGTGGGGACAGCTCAGCCCAGGCAGCAAAGAGAAACTAATCTTGATAAGTAGACCATCAAGTCTTTCCCCAAACCACCAACAGTGGGCTTTCCCACCCCAGGGCTTGGTGGAGAAAATGCCCTCCTGTGCCTGTGAGATTCCAAAACCCCCGATAAAGGGAGTCACCTGGCTGTAATTGTTTCTTGTTTAATTTTACATCCAGTGTGAATAGAGTCAAGGTCCGGGCCAGCGTACTTCAAATACCCAAGTTATTGTTTCACATATTGTGGTTCAGTTACTTTGGCATAGCAAGGATAGGCTGCAATATTTAAGTCCTGGGCTCATTGTAAACAAAGGAAATCCATCAAAAGTGGAATATCTCATAAGAAATCCTTTCCAGGCTTTCATTATTGACTACAAAGGATAAAAATCTTTTAGCTCACTGATGGCTTGCTGTCCTGTACACATTTACAGTGAGGTGACTATTTTGTTCAGTTGAAGGCTTATATATCCTCAGAAGCACACCCATTGAAATAGTGGTTGTTAAATATGTGTGGGGATCTCTGAGGCCCTTGAGTGTCACTTGGCTTAGCGTCCAGCCCCAACACAGTGCCAGAGAGAGGAGATGTTGTTAAAATGTCACTTCCAGACATCTGAGTTCCTGGCTACTGAATGGATATTTTGTCAAGCAACTGCTTCCATTTTAAAAGCTCTGAGTTAGGAGGCCAGAGACTTTGCTCCCTTCTGGTTTTACAAACTCAGCATGGAGCCTTGGGTTCATGGCCTAACCTCTCTGTGCCTCTTTTTAGCCATCTGTAAAGTGGCACTAGTAACAGTCCTTCTCATCTCTCAGGGCTTGTATTTGTCAGGGTTCTCCAGCAAAACAAAACTAGTAGGATAAGGAGTAAGAGAAAGAGAGAGGAAGAGATTTAGTTTAAGGAATTGGCTCACACAACTGGGGGAATTGGCATGTCTGAAATCCATGGGGCAGGCCAGCAGTCTGAAAATTCAAGTAAGAGTTGACATTGCAGTCTTGAGTTCAAATTGCTCAGGGCCACAGACTGGAAACTCAGGAAGGGTTTCTACGTTGCAGTCTTAAGGCAGAATTACTTCTTCAGAAATCCTCAGTCCAATTTGCTCTTGAGGCCTTCCACTGATTGGATGAGACCCACCCGGATTATGGAGAGTAATCTGCTTCACTTAAAGTCAACTGATTATAAATTACTCACATCCACAAATACCTTCACAGCAGCATCTAGACTAGTGTTTGATCAAACAACTGGGCTCGATAACCTAGCCTAGTGGACACATGAAAATAACCATCACAGGGCTACGAAGTTCACATCAACTGGGGTCACACATGGGAAAGAAATGTCAAAGATAGGAAGAACTGCACAAATATTCGTTTTTTCATAAACATTGAACCCCTGTGTCACGTGAGGCTTTGAGGAACGTGGAGACGAATAAAGCCCTCGATTTGTCCACCATCTACTTAAGATGCCAAGATTAATGCATAGGGAGTGAAATGCTGCCAGGAACAGTGTGAAAACAGAGGAGCCTGGGGTTAGAGAGGCTGCTAAGGAGCCTGTTTTATTTTTATTTTCTTAAAGCCCCGGTACATAGTCGTATATCCTAGTTGTAAGTCATTCCAGTTCTTCTCTGTGGGAGGCCACCACGGCATGACTTGATGAGTGGTGCTAGGCCCGCACCCGGGATCTGAATAGGCGAACCCTGGGCTGCCAAAGCAGAGGGCAGGGACTGAAACACTGGACCACTGGGTCGGCCATTAAGGAGCCTTTTTGAAAGAAACTCCTTCCCCAGAAAGGCCTTTCCTGTCACTTACCCCACCCTCGCCCAAACTGTGTCCCCTCTGTTGCTCTTTCTCATGACACTTTACTCTTGTTTTTCTTTGTAACATGTTGCAAAACATGATTATTCATTTATTAGACATTGTATGTCTCACTGCTTAATAGTGTTCTCACCCAAATTGAAATTCCATGAGAGCAAAGAGGTCCCATTTGGGGTTGTCACCATTAGCTCCCCCAACATTGAATGCAGTGCTTACCATGTGATGGGTGTGCAAATTATAGGCTGCGAATGCTTGGATGAATGAATACACAGGTCACCAAGTTTTCTCTACGGTAACAACATTTTACCAACTCTTAGCTATGAAAAAATCCAAACTACAGAAAACTTGAAAATTCTACCATAAACAACCAGATAAGCATGATCTAAATTCGATCGTTAATATTTTTGCCATTTTTTGCAAGCTCTCTCTCTTATTCTCTTTCTCTCTCTCATTTCTTTATCTCTCTAGTTTTATTGCTAAATCATTTGAAAGTCAGCGGTTGATGTCGTGACGCTTTGTTGCTTAAATATTTCAGCACACATCTCCTAAAAATAAAGTAGACGTCATATGTAACTGCAATATCATTAGCCAGCCTAAAAAAACTAGCAATAATGTCCTACTCTCCTCCAATATCTAGACCATATTCAAGTTTCCGCAAATGACATTTAAGCTCTTTTATTTTTGTTAACCAGTATCTAATCAAGATTCTGGAGACACTTTCTAACACATGTACATATGCACACACACACACACCTTAAAATAATTTTTTTTGCACTGAGGTCTTAAAGAACCCATTCAACAGTCTTATAGAATGTTCTATGCTCTGGATATGTCTGTTTGTTTCCTTATGGTGTCATTTAACCTGTTCCTCCAGCTCCCGTATATCCTGAAAACTAGAAATAGGATTAAAAGCTTGATTAGATTCATGTTAAACACATTTTCTGAGAATAATTGATGGGCGACGTTTCTTACTGTATAGCCCATCCTCTCAGGAAGCACACCATTTGGGGTGCCAAGATTAACCTCATGAACCAGATGGTGACCACCTGATCTGTTATATATTCGTGCATTTTCCCCTTTGTTTGAGCAGGAGCTCATTAAAGCAAATTTTTGAAAACTTATTGATAATTAAAATCCAAGTTGAATTTCCTTTCCTGGGACTTGACACTATTCAAAAAGCTAATTTATTTGTAGAATTTCTTTATCCTTTTTCTTTTGTGGGGTGATGACTGTATGGGGGTGGTCTTCAGTTACCTTTGTACAAAATGTTGCTTAGCTTAAACTCAAGTCTTCATGAATTTTAAAATAAAAGCACTCCCTCCATATATTTTAAAAGACAGCATTTTGTACAAACCTTTGACTGTAGCATTTTTCACTCAGCATTAATTACATATATCAAATTTTCATCCTTCCTGTAAACTGATATTATTTATTAAACTCCCAAGAAAAGACGTAATTAATCTTTATGATTCATTGTTTCTCCTGCAAAGAACTAACCCATACATAGAGTTGAATGTTTTTTTCCCTACTGGGCCTGTATAATTGGGTTAAATCAGTGCTGTTCAAATCAGAGTACCGCTGGGGGTGTGCGGCTGTGTGCTGGGGGTACTCAACAAACACGAAGCCTCTTTCTGAAGCATTGTTTTCCTCAGTGGTTAGTAATTTAAAACATTTTTATATCCCAAAATAAACCCATATATTTTACAGGATAAAACGCAAAATTCACGTGCATTTAAAAATAGAACATAAAGCCACTTTATTTAAGCCACAAGTCAGTACTGTCTACACTCCCTTTACTCCCCACGGTCTCCCCACACAACCCCAACCCACAGATCATCACTCGCCTTTCCTCTTTGAAGTCCTGGGTTAATTAAAGCACCTGGCTACATTGTCAGCAAAAATTTAAACCAACAAAAGCAAACTTTTCCTGAAAAACTTACCTAAGATTTCTAATAGCCAATCTCTCCAACCAAACTCATCCTCTCTCAGGTATACATAAGTGTGGGAACGGGACATTGGGTTCACGGGACCCCACCCACTTTTAATGACACAACTCAGTAAATGTTCCTTACCTTCCCGGTCTTCCACGCTCAGGCAGGGCCCTTCTCATGCTCAGTGTCTGCCTCCTCCTCTCTCCTACACCCCATCTTTTCCTTAACAAACATTTATGAAGGGCTTACCTTGAGCCAGGCACCTTTGCAAGCACTTGATTAGTGATAATTCATTTCACATCAACTTTAGAAAGGAGGTACCAACATTAGCACCACGTAACAGAAGAGGACAGTTAAGCATGAAGAGGTGACTTGCCGGACACAGCTAGGGACCATTGGAGCCCAGATTTTAAATCAGGCAGCCCTGCATTTTAACAATAGCACCTAGCATAATATCCTCAAGGTCCATCCATATTGTTTCAAATGGCACGGTTTCATCTTTTTTATGGCTGAGTAGTATTTCTTTTCATATATATACACACACACACACACACACCCCACATCTTCATTCATTCTTTGAAATATAAGACTAAACAAAAAAAGCACCTAGCCCAGGGCTTTGCACTTAAGATCTCAAATAATGTGTTTGACAATTTTGCTGATATAGAAAGAAAATTTAGAGTCATCTTTGACCCCTCCTTGGGCCTCATATTCAAGTCCACTGAGACCTTGAATAGTTCTCTTCCCTTCGTTACATTCCCATTGCCATGCTCCTGGTCAGGTCTACGTCCTTTCTCATCTGGACAGTGTCAGAATTGCTTATCTCGTATTTTTGGTGTTTACTTCTCCCCCTCCTCCAATCCATCTTTCATGCTATGGCAGAATCATCCTGCAAAGCACAACTCTGGCTGTCCCGATCTCTTCCACACAAACTTCCAATAGCTCCTCTTTCCTTACAAAATAAAATCAACAGTCTGCTAACGGCATTCAAGATGCCCGCCTATCTTTCCAGGTTTACGTCCTCCACACCACACATCTTACCCTGTGCTCAGACTAGATTAGTAATTCTCAAATGTTTGGTCTCAGGATGCTTTTATACATGTAAGAACTATTGAGATCCCCCAAATTCTTGCTTCTCCTCACAAAACACTATGTTCTCAACACCCTTCACTGTGCTATTTTGAGAAACAGCCAACACATCCTCCTCAGAGTTAGTGGTTGAATGGGTTATATCTATCAGTATTTACGATATTAGAAATTAAACAGCAATTTTTTAATATTTAAGCATTAACTAATTAATTTTAAAATAATAATAAATCGGTTATATGTTAATATAAATAACATACGTTACTTAAAAAACTGTATTTTCTCATATCTGCTTTTGCATCCAATCTCTTGAAATATCACACATCATGTAGGCTCCAGAAAACTCAACTGTATGCCCCTGAGAGAATGAAAGCGAAAAAGGCAAATAATATTTTAGTATTATCACGAAAAGAGTTTTGACCTCACAGGCCCCCTAAAAGATTGTGGGAACCACACTTTGAGAACCACCTCTTTAGGTAAATTACAACTTGCTTTTATACCAGTTCACCTTAGCCTTGTGAGATTTCTTCTCTTTAGAATGCTCTCCCCCCGTTAATTTCTTCTTATTAAAACTCAACCCAGGGGGCTGGCCCTGTGGCGTAGTGGTTAGGTTCAGCAGACTCCACTTCAGCAGCACGGGTTCGTGGGTTCGGATCCTGGGCACGGACCCACACCACTCTTCAGCCATGCTATGGCAGAGACCAATATAGAAAATAGAGGAAGACTGGCACAGATGTTATCTCAGGGCTAATCGTCCTCAGCAAAATAAAACAAAAAACAAACAAAAAAACCTCAACCCATTCACCAGTGTTCAAAGTGTCAATTTTTTACAGCCTTCCTCCATTTCTAGTAAGAATTCCCTCCTCTTTTGTGCCTCTGTAGTTCTTTGATTGTACCTTGACTCATACTTAAAACACTCAATCACTTAGAGAACAATTTTTGAGTGTCCATTATGTTCTACATGTGGACTGTGTCTACCCTTTCTCAACTCCCCCTACATTAAGATTTACCTTCAGCTCCGTCTTCCTCAAGCTGACAACCACAGCACACCATCGGTGTTAGAATTTTAGGCACACTGGTATAGTGATAAGGAGATTTTTTTTTAGACTCAGAGGACCTTTCCACAGCTCTCAAATTAACACCACATAAACCATCTGATTCTGCCATTATTTAAGATCTCCACTATACTTAACTAAATAGGTCCAATTCTCTTTAGTAAGCAGAAAATTAAGAGCAATTCATCTGATAAATGTTTATAAGCATAAATTGAACCACTCCTTGCCCAATACACCATGAATATTCAATTTGACAAATATGGATTCCAGCAGTTGTTGAAGAGTTTGAATCCCAGATGAGCGGGATGGCTCTCTAGTGTCATGTTTCTATAACGCTAAGCCTCAAATGAGCAGTAAGGATTTGAGTAAGGAGATGCCAGCCTAGGACCTCTCTCTGTACTAATGATGTGTATAACTTTAGGCGTGACACTGGATATTTCTGGAATTCAGTTTCTTCCACTAGACTAGACTCCCCTTGAAACCAGAAACCATGTCTTCTTAATTTCTGCCCCTGCAGTGTCTGGCACAGAGTAAGTGCTTCATAATTTTTTGCTGAATAAATGGCTCCATGGTGAAGAATTAGCTTAGATAAACCCCATAGTCTTTCTCAGTTAAAAGAGCATCTAGCACAGGGCCTGCACATCATAACCACTCATTAAATATTTGGTATACACACGAATAAACAACTGATTCCACTATGAGCTAGACACAGCCCTGGGCACCATGGTGTCACAGTCATGACTAAGATATCGTTCCTGCCCTCACAGAACTCAAAATTTAACCTAATGTTAGCTGTTAAGATACCCATGGAGCAAACCAAGCACCGAAAGTCACAATTCTTTATCTGACTTGGAACATCAGGATATTTGAAACTCCACCTCTGACTGGCAAAATCACTTTTATTTCTGCTTCTAATAGACACATAACGAAAGGCAAGGGCTAATGGGATGTCAAAGCAGTGTCATCGCAGCCCCTTAATTGATTTGAAGGTGCTTGTGTAACTATTCAAGGCAAAAAGATGTTCTCACCGATGGGAGACAGAGAATGTACAATTTGCATTTCATCAGAAAAAAAATTCCTTGGTTTCCTCTACAAAGCACTAATGTTCTCAAGACTGCTGACTGTGCTATTTTGAGAAATAGCCAGCATGCCCTCCGCACAGTTAGAGAGTGAGAGGAAATATTGCCTCCCCAGGTGTCAAATTTCCTCTCTGCAATGGAAGGATGTGTGGGACAGCATTTCAAACACAGTCACAGAGGAAAAAGGAGACTGACAAGTAAGATGGAGGGATGAGAGGTAAAACATGTTGAGAAGGAAGCTGTCAGAAGTAGATCCTGTTTGTGCATCAGAAGTGTCCTAATTAAAAATGCCCATCATGGGGCTGGCCCCGTGGCCGAGTGGTTAAGTTCGCGCGCTCCGCTGCAGGCGGCCCAGTGTTTCGTTGGTTCGAATCCTGGGCGCGGACATGGCACTGCTCATCAAACCACGCTGAGGCAGCGTCCCACATGCCACAACTAAAAGGACCCACAACGAAGAATATACAACTATGTACCGGGGGGCTTTGGGGAGAAAAAGGAAAAAATAAAATCTTTAAAAAAAAAAAAAAAAAAAAAAAAAAAAAAATGCCCATCATGAGAGCCTTTGGGGAGGAGAGAAAAAAAAAGATGCCCACATCTCTGCAACACGAGAGATCTCAGAGAAAAGGCAGGACTCTGGGCTCCGCTCAACTGTAGTATTCACGCTGGTGGCTATATTCTGGCATCTGGGATATTAACCGCTTCTAGGACTCAACCCAGGAAATCTGCATCTTCATCAAGGATGCCTTTGCTTTTAAAGAATGTCCCAAATTCAGTTGAAATATAGAAGTTGGAGACTTTGAGGTGTCACTGTGCAATTTGGGCCTCAGTTCTTCCAATTTCTCAGCAATAACGATTTCCTTCTTTCCCATAATTGAAGTCCTGAGCCTTCTATGTTTACAGTGACATTAGGCAATTCCCTAGATGCACTAGGCCAAATTAAATAAAGGGCTGCAGGGAAATTTATCTATGAAGCATGAATCTTTAATAAGCCTTCACCCCTATAACTCTTATAGTGGAGAGAGACTCCCAGAAACAGATTCTAGTCACCCATGAAGGCTGGGTGGCCTTGAGCAGATAAATGAGCACCCCTGGCCTTCTTCTGCTTCATGTATAACATAAAAGGGCTAGATTAGATAATCATGGAGTACTCTCTACTCTACATTCTTCCCAAATGTCCATCTTCCTTCCTCGGAAGTGGTTAGGGGCCATTGTTAATATGTGGTGGGTTTGTGGTGAGAGAGGAATGGTGGCAGTTAAGAAGATGGGCTCTCCTATTAAACTCCCTGGGTTCCATCTCACCTCTACTACTCACTAGCTGGGTGACTTTGCACAAGTTACTTAAGCTCTCTGTGTCTCCATTTCTTTATCTGTTAAGTGAGGATAATAAGAGTCCCTATATCTCATACAGTTGCTAAGATTAAATGAAATATCTACGCAAAACGCTTGTTTATAGTACCTGCTATATAATGAACATGCAACAAATGTTTGCTGAAATGATGTGTTTTATACATCTAGTGGCGGGAGAGGATACTTTCTCTGCAGGATCGACCACACATGTGGTCAGAAGCAGACCTGTCAAAGTCGAGTGATTCCTGGAGGTGTGAAGGAGACCCCTTTCCTATAACACAAATAAATGTTATTTGCTGATTTCAAAATTTCTTTTATAGTGTAAAAGGAGAGCAATTATACATCAGTTTGAATTCATAGTCTGTTGTAAGTAACTTTTACTAGTTTATCAATTTATTGGAAATAGACATTAAAAAAGGGTACTTGATGGAAGAAAGAAGGAGAATGAAAGGATAAATAAAGGATAGAGCAAGAGAAAGACAGATGAATAAAAGACCAGCTTCTATAACCTTCTACTCTTGCTTGGTTTCCGTCCCACTCCTATCTATATTTATGGTTCGGATTTCGTTTGTATCCATATAATAAGTACCTTTTTCAAAATGGATCAGAAGGAATGCAAATATAGACTCAATTTGGGGAGGCCATATACAGGCCATTTACATGATTTGGTCATGTTGAAAATTTTGGTTTTATTAAGACAGGTCTTATCCTGAACCCCAGAGGAGTCTTTCCACTGGCAGCAGCCAAACTGGAGTTTTTTGTATATTCCAAGACATTCCTGGTGCTCAATACAACTGAGCCATTCACAGAGTGTCCCTGAGGATTGATTCCATCAGCCACCCTGCTCTAACCCTGGGAACACTGGGCCAAAGCTTGAGTCTCAAGAAAGACCTTAAAACTGACCAGAGTGCAATATTCGACACAATCATCTCCAGAATTTGGCAGTATGAGCCCACACCCACAGATTTCAGCCAAACTCAAGCCAGAATATATTCAACAGCCCAGTGAGTTATATGGCCACCTGACCGCTGGCTCCTCGTTGAAAATAACTTGATAAAATACACCTGACAGGCATGAAGTTCAGTAGAGAGAGGCCAGATAAAGATCATGACCTCATTAAATAAAAAACACACCATTACTGTTTTTTCAGCTAGCAGGATTAACTCATCAGTCATACAGAACTATAGTATTTATTTATGTATTTCCCTGATGCAAAGACATCATAACAACACAACCTAGAATTATACGGCAGCCCAGACGAAAGCAAGGGAGGAAGAAAAGAAGGGAGAGGTGGAAGAAGTAAGGACAAAAGGCTAGTTCTAAAATTAGTCCAAACAAAAAGTGAGCTATCCAAGGAATAGCACAACCTAGCTACAGTCCAGGGGAGATTTTGTGTGCCTTTGTATGTCACATTCATTCAGATGTCATTGCTTGACTTTTCTGTTGTCTTATTGACTAAATCAAGTCAACCACACAGCCAATCAATTGTTCAAAATAAGCTGCTGACCCCTTTCAGGGATAGAGACAATACGTTCCGGAAAGCAACAGTTTTAGTCATGCTGCACGATACAAACTATTCTACAAAGTGGTCATTCAGTAATAATTTGTTGATTGGTTCTGTTACTCTAATAACAAAAAAAACTTAGGCTCAAAATGGTCCAATTATTATTTTTAAATCAAAATCTACTTATGAAATCTGCCTTTTAAATGAACTTAAGCATTCTTCGAGAATGTTCATTTGTAAGAGTCCAGAAAAGGAAACAACCAATTATTTCCAAGAAAACTTTGCAGATTTTCTTTCAGTTGATAGTATGCACAAGGACAAGAGACAATAACTATAGCTTCTTTCGAAGAGATTGAGCCTTTATGAGTTCTATTAATGACACACAAAAGCAACAGCAAGAGAAGACTGACCTCGTTTCCTGTTATCTATTGAAGAGTACATGAGAACATGCACTGTTGAATTGGGCATTTTTAATCAATGTTTAGTCACTTAGGATAGAGAGAATGTACTGCTCCTTTCATTAATATTAAATGAACAGAGCTTTTCTATATTCTGGGGTACAGAGAAAGAAATCACTGGCCTCACTTGACCAGTTTTCATGAAATAGATACTTAAGACTTTTTGCTGAAATTTAACAGATGTCATAGTTACATGGCAAGCAGAGGTACTTATAAAAGAATAAGCCCTGAATGGAGAAAACAGCAGAAGCAAACATTTCAGGTGTATTTCCCTTTCACAGATTTACACAGTACTCAAAAATAGACACCAAAATGCAGTGACTACTAAAAACAAAAGAGAGCTCAAAAAGTTTTTCAAGTAAATTCCTTCAAACTTTCAAAGAATCCTGCTAAAGAGAATAAGGACATAGAGGACAGTCAATGAGGAAATAAGAAAAATGATTTCCAAAATGAAATGGAAAGAAAATGGAGATTCTTAAAATAGAATTAGACAGAAAATGACAAATTTGGAAAACAGGCAAAGATCCAACATACACATAATTGGTATTTCAAGAGATTAGAAAATCTGAAACTGTAATAAGTTTTTTTCAAAGATCTGAGAGAAGAAAATATTCCTGAAATGAAAGAGGACCAAAATCTATAGATTAAAGGATCACATTCCAGGGATGAATAATGGTGAATGATCAGTGCAGACTTGCCCTGGATAAGTTACCATATTTTTGTGGGCATCACGTCAAGAACATCAAATTGACCATGAGAGCAAAACATGTCAGTTCGACCTCAAATTTTCCTAGAGCCATACTCAATGGTAGAAGATAGTGTCTACAAAGTTCTGAGAGAAGGTGAGTGTGATACAACAATTTTATACTTGGCCAAAGTACCATGAGATGAGAAAGGCCAAAGGTATACATCCTCATATATTCCAAATTCAGGTAATATCGTACCTGCTTGGGCAAAACAATGACTTGAAGATGAACCCCAGCCACTTAAGATACAAATGAAGAAACCACAGTGAAAAGACTGATTCTGAGCATTGAATAAGTCTAAATATAGAATTAAGACTATATAACTGTGAGCAAAGAATACAAATGTTATAAACCAAGGCAATGTGGAAATACTGTACCTAACAAAATTGAGAGATAAAGAAAGAAGGAGGCAGGAAAATAGTGTAAACATGCTAATCCCCTCTTCTTTCAGAGTTGGGGTCAAAAGATGCAATTTAAAGGAGATAAAGCACAGGCTTATGTATAATACTTTAAAGTACAAAATAACCTCTAGAGAAGCTAAGAATAATCATATAAACAGTACAAATTAGGTTATGGAAGGGAAGGAAGAAAGATGGGAAGAATTGTAAATATCAGTTTTCTCATCTGATATAGACAATAAATAATATTTAAAGATGATAAATTAAGAAATCAAAATTATAAACTCATAGAAGAAAATCAACACAAAAAAATGAAATAAAAGTAGTACAAGCTAAACCATGAGAAATGTAAAAGAAATAAACAAATGAAGCATTAAAAATAAAAATACCAGAAATATAGTCTATAACAGCAAAAGACAAGAAAATAAATGACCATTAAAAGGGAACTGGTTAAGGGGCCAGCCCAGTGGCCCAGTGGTCAAGTTCACAGGTTCCGCTTCGGTGGCCCGGGGTTTGCTGGTTTGGATCCTGCGTGCAGACCTACGTACCGCTTGGCAATCCATGCTGCGGCAGGCGTCCCACATACAACGTAGAGGAAGATGGGCGTGGGTGTTAGCTCAGGGCCAATCTTCCTCAGCAAAAAGAGGAGGATTGGAGGCAGATCCTCAAAGATTAGCTCAGGGCCAATCTTCCTCAAAATAAACAAAACCAAAAAAAGGGAACTGGTTAATTAAATTTTGAAATATCCACATAATGGGATAATATACAAACAATGAGACAGAGTTTTTGTTGAAAAAACCTTCGAGTTATGTGGTAAAGGAAAAAAAAGTAAGACGTCAAATAGTACAGATAGGAGTTTTCCATTTGTGTAAATCAAAAAGATATACAGTGTACACAGACACGTGCACTCACACGCACACACAAATACCTGTTCGGTTAGGAGAAATTCTGTAAATAAAGTGTTGATGGTGATATTTCTTTCTTGGGTGGAAGACTGGCATTGGAGAGTTGAAGAAGACATTTTCCTTTGTATTCCCTTTTGTATGTTTATTAATACTTTGACAAAAATAAAACTGGTTACTTCAAGAAAATGCACACGAATATTCACATACATATATATTCATATATATGTAGACATATATACATACAAATACATGTATACACATAAATACATATATACACATAAATACATACATATATAAAAACACATATTTCTTAAGAGAGACTAACAGCCATGTGTATAATTAAGGAAGCATCACAAACCAAAAGAACAAACAATGCATTAACCAGTAAATTTTGCCAGGAAAATAAGAAAAAAAATCAAGTTCGATTTCTCACCTGATATCAAGATAAATCCCAGGGGCTGGCTCCATGGCCGAGTGGTTAAGTTCACACACTCCGCTGCGGCGGCCCAGGGTTCAGATCCTGGACCTGGACATGGCACTGCTCATCAGGCCACGTTGAGGTGGCGGCCCACATCCCACAGCTAGAAGAACCTCAACTAAGATATACAACTATGTACGGGGGGTGGGGGGTTTGAGGAGATACAGCAGAAAAAAAAAAGGAAGATTGGCAATAGTTGTTAGCCCAGGTGCCAAACTTTAAACAAAAAAAAAAAAACAGATAAATCCAGAAAGATAAAAACAAGAATGTAAAAATTAAAACAAAACTAGAAGAAGCTGTAAAGGCATATTTAGTTGATATTCAGCTGGGGCAGGATTTTCTAAACATTATAAAAGGCAAGAAAAAAGTGAGGACTCATTCAAACAATATGGCAGTGAAAGGGGTTAAATTGCCTGGTATTTGGAAAGCCCTTCTAAATTAGGGAGGAAGATATATTTCTATCCCAAAGAAAAATGCCCAAGAGAATAAAAATAGATGAATCTATATATTTCTACTGAGCACTGACTTGTGCTCACCATACTAGACCTTGGGAGTTTAGAAGACAATGAAGACCATGATGCTTGCAGTCTGGTGGAGGAAGAACATTCTAGAATTAGGTGGATTCTCATCTCATGATTAGTTGGTCAAAATTGATTGACGTCGTAGTTATAAAAGGATCCACAACTGGTTACTCTCTTTTATAATCATTTAAAGCATTTTCAAGCCAGCTGTCACTCATTACCAACTGGGATACATTTTATAATATTAATGGATATAACAATATCAATGTGTCGCTCAATCTATGCTACATGCTAGGCATTATCTTATTTGGTCCTCACAACTCCAGGAGATTGCTATTCTTTTTTTATTTCTTTTTTTCTTTTTTCTTTTTGTTTTACTTGAGGAAGATTGTCCCTAAGCTAGCATTGGTGCCAATCTTCCTCTATTTTGTATGTGGGATGCTACCAAAGCATGGCTTGATGAGTCATGTGTAGGTCCATGCCCAGGATCTGAACCGGCGAACCCCGGGCCACTGAAGCAGAGTGCATTAACTTAACTGCTAGGCCACTGAGCCAGCCCCAGGGAGACTGCTATTCTTATTTTTCCCATTTTGCAAACGGAAAAACTTTGGGGCTTCAAGAGATTATGCAATTTATCCAAACTCACACATTTGGGCAAAGGTTGAGGCGTGATTTTTAAGTCCTCCCCAACCTCAAAATCCATGCAACAAAGTGACAACATTTACAAAGAACAAAAGTGGTCAGAAACATATATGCCAGGTCAGATAAGGTGCTCCAAAGACACAAGCTAGCTCTCCATAAAACAAGAATGTCTGCTTTTGCAACATGGACAAAATTAATTTACATTTTTTTAACTTTCCGTTATTTATTTTGACTTTAAAAATACACATGTAGAGACTTTCATATTTGTGGGTTTCATTTTGCCTCTGATTAGTCATTACGGCTGCAGTTTGATTAAAGAAACGATTACCCTTGAACTCGCTCTACATTCCAAGGCAGCGGAGCAGGAAGAAACATATGGCACCAGTGCCATGGCAGCACAATTTTAGGCCTCCCCAAGAATTACGTGGCCGCGGTGGTGATTTGCTATCCACAATTCTGTGACTCCTAATGCAGAGTTGTGGATTCATGGCCTTAAAATGCAAAGCTGTGGGTCAGCCAGGCAGTCTCTCTTGTATTCTGCGCAGTCCAGCTTTTCAGCACACAGCATCGTCACACGACCACTGCTCTCAGGAGAATCTGGACCAACTCAGCATGCAAGGACAATAGGACAGGCGTTTGCTCTGTGAATAGCACGCAGCATGATTACTAGAAGACCTGACTTTGTATGAAGAGAAAGGAAGACGAGTGTGTGTGTGTGTGTGTGCCCACTTTCCATGCACAAAACAGAAAACTGTTCGTTTTCTGAGCATTACAAAGACATTACATCCAATGCTTGCACAATGATGACTTTTTGTGGTTGCAAATGTGTGAGTTTGAAAAATAACATTTCACCTCAACAGCTCAGTATTTACGTTGGACTTTCTTCTCGGTTAAACTCTGAAGTGCCCACAATTCTCATGACTACTGGTCTTCCTAGCTTGTTGAATTTATTTTTTTCTGGAGACCTTTGATGTAGTAATAGATTTTTATTGTGTGAGACTGGTCTACATTCTAGCAAATTTGCAGTTGATTATCCTAACTCATTCAGGACCCGTTTCTAGAGACGGTTTGTGTGACCTTGATTTTTCTTTGCAAACTCACTAAATCTTTTATTATCCTTGCATGGAAAAAAAAAAAAAACCCTCTCATTTAGGAATTAAAAACTGTGTTCTCTCGGGCCTGGCCCCGTGGCCGAGTGGTTAAGTTCGGCGCTCCGCTGCAGGCAGCCCAGTGTTTCGTTGGTTCGAATCCTGGGCGCGGACATGACACTGCTCATCAAACCACGCTGAGGCAGCGTCCCACATACCACAACTAGAAGGACCCACAACGAAGAGTATACAACTATGTACCAGGGGGGCTTTGGGGAGAAAAAGGAAAAAATAAAAAAAATCTTTAAAAAAAAAAAAAAAAAACTGTGTTCTCTCATGAAAAAGATATGGGGTCCTACTTTAGATAATGCTATCAAACTTCCCAACGACTTCTTTCTTTCTTGGACATGCTATACATTCTAGCCCTTGAATCCTGGTAGGAAGCATTACTACACTTATTTTTTATTGTAACATACATGTATGACTTCGTAGAAGGTATTTCAGTTTTAGAAATGGCCCCTTCTCATCAATTCTGTTGTTGATCCTTTGTTGAATCTCATTGTGCCAATAGACAATGGGTACCTTGCTGTCATAAAAAGGTGGGGATTGCTAGTTAGGATGGCGTAACCGCAAACAAGCTTCCTCCTTCCTCGTCCTGTCCCGTAACTGCTCGACTCTTGCTCCCAGATCAGCATGTTACATTATAAGCAAATGCAGTGTTTCCCCACAGGCATGTTCCCATGGGCTATGGCAAGAAAGCACAAAAGGAAGATGGCACACACCCTGTTTTTGAGTAAGAAAGGGAGGGAGTGTCAATACGGATATTATTCAAACATCCTAAAATATGAGAAAGGACAGATTGTTGAAGACAGCAACCAGGAAATTGCAAATATTGTCCCTCATCCACTCAGACTCTGTGGCCTGTGACCTTGAACACCAAGGTCATCCTCATGTTCCTCCTGTTTGAAATCCCTCAAAGGCTCCCTCACCCGCAGGATAAGTGCCATGGGCCTCCGCATGGCACACAAGGACATCTGTGACCTGGGCTCATTCTGTTTCTTGTCACTCGTGGACCCGTTCTTAGGTTCTGCCATCTGCCGAGAATCCCCTTGCCTGCCTTCCCCTGGCTGACATGTCATCCTGTGATACTGTCCTCCCAGAAGACTTGTTCTCTTCCTCCTCTTGGGGCACCCTCATAACATCTTGCCCATGGGTCTCTCATTCTAGTTGGGTTAATTTGTCATTATCACCTGTTTATTCATGTGTTTCCTTGAAGTACTGTCGGGTCCTTGAAGTATGGGGCTGTCTTATTTATCCACCTGTCCTGAAATTCTGCATAGGCTCTGACACATCCTAGGAGTTTATTAAATATGGGTTGAATAAGCAAATTATTTTTAAAGGCTTATCTTCAAAAGGAAAAACTGAAACATATAAAATTAACCTAATTATTTCTTTGCTCTGTTACCTTGAGCAAGTTACTTTTCAATCAAAGTCCCAAATTCCTTACCTGTCTAATGGGCATAATATCACTTACCTCATAGAGTTGTGTGACAATTAAATAAGAAAATGCCTAGAAAGTTGCTTAACCAAGGTCTTAACGTTTACAAAGAATTAAATGAATGTTATGTGTCATTATTGACTAAATAATTAAAGTCAAGTCAACTCTGGACTTCTGACATCCATATTTTTCAAGAGTTAAAGTTCAGAATTATTTGGTGTTTGTTCTCGGTGGGGAATGTTTTCCGTCTCCTTTTGAGGGTTTTGTTGTATTGTGTTACTCTTTTATGTGAATTATGCTGATCCTTCCCTCAGTTTTCCTCCTCTCTGTGTGAGAAGAAACAGCCAGTAATTCAGGTGCCCAGTAATTCAGGGCTGGGTAACCCACACACATGCCGAGTCAGCAGGGACTCCAATTTGCAACCACATCAGCAGACATCATCCTCTGTAAATAGTTCAAAGATTGATGGACACGGCTGTTTTCACTATTCCAAATTACCATATGCGTCCATCACTCAAATCTGTTTCCATTCACAAATAAGCTTCATGATGTTCTTGAAAAAAAGGAAGCATGAATCCAAATTTCTACATACGTCGGTTTTAGTCCTTCTCATTCCCATCGAGGTTTACAAGGGAAGGAGAGGTTTATAAATTGGTGACAGGAGTAAATTGTGCATAATCCCATAGGTCAGCAATGCCTTAGAGCATGTTAAAAAGGAAAGGTCAAATCTCCGGAAGTCAAAAGTTATTTTCCAAGGGCAGCAATCTGATTTTATTTCTTTTATGACCACAAACAGGCCCGCTTCTCTAAAGGTCTCAGAGATTTGCTCGCGTTGTAAGTAGAATTGGAAATAAAGTCAACTTCAGCACTCTGCTAATTGCAGACCACCCTGGTGCTCCAGTCAGGGCGGTCTCCTCCTCGTACCACAAATATGCCACCCTCATTTCCATCTTCTCGCTGTAACTCACACTTTCTCCATCCTCTCTAATTACCTACTGCTCTCTTGGTTCCAAGCTTGGCTCCACTGTTCATTAGCTCTGAGAGCCTGGGAAATTTGCTTAACTTTCCCTAAAGCTCAATTTCCTCATCTATAAAATGGAGATAAAAATAGTATCCATCTCAGAGTGTTGTTGTAATAATTAAATTAGACGATGATTTACATTTTTAGCCCAATTTGTGGCCTATGCTTCGTGACAAATGGCTATTGTTGCTGCTGTTAGTCTGCCTGTCCTACCTACCTATAAAGTTTCGGTTCACCCTACATTTTTCTCAGATAGTTTTTCCCTTCACTGTCCTCTCTTGTATGAGTTTCACTCTTCACTTGATTATATGTATATTTAACACTCTTCATACATGGTACATGATTATATATAACATATATAGCACTTGAGATTATATATATTATATAACACATATACTGCATATAGACATGTACCATAGTGTGCATTTATAAATATATATAGCACTTAGTATCTACAGTCATGTGTCACTTAATGATGGGGATACGTTCTGAGAAACGCATTGTCAGACGATTTTGTGGCTGTGTGAACATCAGAGTGTGCTTACACAAACCTAGATGGTATAGCCTGCTACACACCTAAGCTGTATAGTACTAATCTTGTGGGACTGTCATATACGCGGTCCGTTGTTGAGTGGCATGTCATTATGTTTCACATGACATTATGTTACACATGACTGTATATTTTTTAGCACTCTTCATACTCTTGTACATGCCAAACTCAGTTCCCTTTTAGGCACAGAGAGAGACTGTACCTCCCCATCCTCTTTGTTGTTTGGAGTAGGGGGAGCCCACATGAGTAGTTCTGGCCAAAGAGCTGTGGGTAGACGTGGGTGACATAACACTTTCAGCCCACAGCATTTATTGCTGGTGAGAGACCCTCTAGAGCTCTTTCCCCGGCCCCAATTATTGGTCCTGGAAGCATTTGTTAAGACAAGGCCCTATCAGCCTAGATCTGAGTGACTACAATGAGCAGAACCCCCTGACATCCATGGTGTGTCTATAGTTTAGTGAGACATAAATCTTTTGTTTTAAGTTTCTGATGCTGGAAAGAGAGGTTCTTACCCAGCTTTCCTGACTAACACACATAAGATGGTTTTTACCTTCTTGATTAGAATGGAAATTCTTTAAAGAGAAGGAGCAAAGTCTTACCCTTCTTTGTACCCCATAGCACCGATCCCAGGCCTGGACACATAGTAAGTATCATCTACTTGACTTGGGCCCACCTAATAGTTTCAATATTAAGGGCCAAGATCAAAAAAGAGAATGCTCCCCAACACTAATTTCTAGCCATTAGAGTGGAAATGTGTTAAACTAAATAGTTATCAAAAAATCACACTTGAATAGGATCCTAAAGCCAATATTCAGGTTTCTTTCAAGACAGAGTCTAAGAGTATCTGATGGCAAAACCCTAAAACCAGGTATGGCAGAACTGTAATGGCAGCTGTAAATGAGGCTGGCATGGGTCATGTGACTCAGGGAAGCATAGACCTAAGACCTTATTATCACGGAAGTGGGTTTAGGAATGGTTTTAAGGATAACGCTTTTAAGACATCATTTTGTGAAATCAATTAGTCATGAGGACATCTGCTCAAGAACAAGACCATTTCCTTGTTCCTATAGTGATATTCCTGACACCATTCAGATACCTACAAAGTAAGTTTGGCCCAGAGAGATTGTGGTTCTCCTGGAGAAAATTGCATGACAACTGTGGAGAAGCAGAGCAATTCATAAAACCCAGAGAACATTCCACTTTGTTTTGCTGGATTATGTGCTAGCGGTAGGCCTGGAAATGTCCAAATTTATCAAAAACCAATCCTGAATGGGGATGAGAAGTCATACACTGAGACTTAGTGGGGCAGTTTCAGACGTCTACAAACAAGGGAAGAAAGGGTGGACAGTGGATGACTGAGGATTACCCAAGCATATTTCAAATGAAAAAACACATAAATAAGGTCCTCCTCCAAAGGGTCCCACACTTTGCTCATAATCAGGATCAACAGGCACATTTTTAAGAATACAGATTAGCAGGCAGGTCTCAGACTGACTTACTCAGAATCTCCTGGGATATGGTGGAGGCTGAGAATACACATTATTAACAATATCACCAAGTTGAGTTTGATGATAATTGGGTCTAGGAACCTCAACTCTGCTCTGTTTTTCTAGAAAAGAATTATTCCTTCTGCGGCTGGGGATATTCTGGGTCCCAGAGGGAAAATCAAAGTGCTGCCCATCCTATAAAAAAGAGGCACCTGGAAAGTGGGGAGTGAAGGGGGAGACATTGGTAGGAACTATTCCAACTTTCCCTCCTACCATTTGAGACTCAAGAACGAAGAGGAAGTAGGGGCTCCAAGGAAATCCGGGTGGTCCCCAGCATAGGTTTTCATTACATAACTCTATGGCCAGGTGTTTTCCTGAGGGACAGAGCCTCCGTGTGGTTACTGACAAACCTGAGAGGCATCTCTGGGAGTCTTCCAGCCTTCTGTGTTGCCATTTTACCTGCATCAAGAGAAACTTCAAGGCCGTGTAAATAATGTATATCTTTTCTTAAAAATCAGTGTAAATATTTCATAGACTGTACAGTAAATAATAAATACATTTGGAAAAAACAATCTAAATATTTAATCATTTACAGAGCAACTGTAAGCCTGGAATTGCATATGAATGTTCAAAAAAATCCAATAAATCCTAAATTACATACAAATGGCTCGAAAGTGACCCGAACAGAGTCATGGGCACAGTTTCTTAAATTGCTGTGTTTGTTTCTCAGCCAGGGGAGTGCTAAATCAAGATGTCACAGTCTGTAACAGCCTGCTGGTGAATCATCTGGAATTTTGGTAACTCTGAAGCTCCCATGCCTTCTGATAATACTTGGCGTGCATCTTGAAATAATAAAAAGCCCCCAGCCTATGAGAGAAATTCAGGAAGATCACGCTGTGCAGCTGCTGCTTTTAATGCGAAGAGTTTTCAATCCTGCAATGGCCGTTCTCACAAAAAGACTGGATAATAAACATCCACGCCTCTTGAAAACTGAGCAGGTAATGTTGTCTCCCGCTCAACAGGGGGTCAAATCTTTAAATAAGAAGCTTCAACCAGATAAATGCTTTTCAGTTATCAGAGACATGATTTTTATTCATAAAATAATCAGTCCATCCTGCCTGCAGACTCCTGGTCCTTAATCTGTTCCTTTTCACATCTCTGTGCTCTTCTAGAATTATCTGGCACTCCAGTCCCCACGACCCATACAAGTTCATCTGTGTTCTCCTCCACTTCTATTATTTTCTGTCACGGATGCCCTTTCAGATTTAGTCTCAGGACTGCCCCCACTGGGAAATTGTTCTCACTGAACCCTGCACACACTTGTCTCAGAGAATTAAAATACTTCCTTATATTATTTATTCACCACTGTATTCCAGGATCTAGAAGAGTGCCTGGCACATAGTTGACCCTAAATATTTGTTGAATGAATGAACGAATGAATACAAGTCTATCCATCTCCTCTATTGACCAGGGACACCATTTTTATTCATTGCGTCCTCAGACTCTGGTGCAGTGCCTCTCACAAGTACACAGTAAAGATACATTGGGTGGATAAATAGACCTTAGGAGGTAATGCGTCTGTGTGATGAAGGCATATGTGGTATGTGAAGGGAAAAGGGAGAAGAAAGGGGTGTGCCAAACCACAGCTTCACTCTTCTCATTGAAATATATCCTTGGAGAAGATCAATAAGTAGATACTTTAATGAAGTTTTATGAGAGGGATGAGGAACGTATTTTTTCAAAAATAAATCCCCATAAGGTAAAAAAGAAATGTTCCTGGTTATACCCCTATGGTATTTTTATGGCACATTCCTCTAAGAAGCTCAAAGAATGACCAAAGTTATCACATTAAATTTTGCATCAAACTACCCCTGTGTGGTTGATGGAGGCCATTTATTCATCTCGTTTTCTGTTGGATGGAGCAAGAGCAAATTGAAGGAAAACATCTAATGACTTGTCCAGAGGCACATAAAGATACGACAGAGGATCCAGTTTCCTCTCCACGATTCTTGAGAGCACATTACTCAAAAGGTCTAGACAGGCAAGTCTGGCATTAAGAATCTCTAGCTCTCTATAATCCATAATCAGCAAAAGTTCATGGAGCTGGAACGCCATCTAGGACTTGACAGTGAGAGGCATGCAAAGGAAAATAAGATACGGTCCCTGTCCTCATGGAAGAATCTAGTTAAGGATATAAGATAAGACAAATATGCAGGAAACACTTAAATCTCAATGCATAGCATTAAATGGCAGTCATACTTGAGTGGAAGAAATACTGTATCATTTAGGGTTCTTTTGTTACATCCAACGGTGACTGAAGCAATACAATGTAAGCATTTGGAAAGCCAGAGGACAGGAAAGGAGGGTGCATAAGCAGGAAGCCCGGAACTACCTTAGTTAAAAAAAAAAAAACAAGCTTCCTGAAAGCCTAGCCCAGCCACCACTGCTGGAATGAATGAACAATTACCAGCCATTTCTCTCTGTCTCTCCATGATTCTGTTCAAGATTCAAAGTCCTGGTAGAGAGAGCCCTATTGGCTGAGCTGAGAATAACACTGTCTCCTTGTCTGGATCAGGGGAATAATAAGAAGGACCTGGTGGAAGAAGCCGATAAGGACCTTCCAGCCTCTCACCTAGGAAGGCAGAGCCCCTTGACTTATCATTCCTCCGTCACTCCACCCAATGAGTAATCTACCAGAGGGCACTGACGAGGAACACAGGGCGAGCCACCAGAAGATGGCAAATGCACTTAACCAACAATTCCTGTGAAAGGATTTCAACAGAGGGGCAAATCCCTGACATGAATCAGCAGAGAATCATGAAGGAGGTGGGACCTGAGATTGGTCTACAAGTGTTCAGAGCACTTAATCGGATGATGAGGATGTAAAAGCAGGATGAAACCCATGATTAAGGCATCAAGAGGTGAGGCTAGAAGAGGGTAAATATTCCTGTCAAAGAATGAAAGAAGCCAGCCCCATGGTTTAAGGGTTAACTCTAGCATGCTCCTCTATGGCAGCCCGGGTTTGTGGGTTCGGACCCTGGGTGTGGACATATACCGCTCATCAAGCCACGTGGTGGTGGCAACCCACATACAAAACAGAGGGAGAGTGGCACAGATATTAGGTCAGAGCAAATCTTCCTCACCAAAAAAAAAGAGTTAAACAAAGTGCACTGGGATTAAATAATGATAATAATAAATATAATCTTTTAAAAAACGTGAATCTATTTAATTGCAGGCAAGAGAACACACACCAGTGAAGAAATGCACCAAATCAGCAGAGAGTTAAAAGTCAGGACGTTTGAAGTTCTAGCAAAGATTTCGGTAGTGGTTATGTAAGCTAGCTCTCTGGGCAGTGTGGAGTGGGCCGACAGATCTGTGCAGTGTACACGATTGTTCAAGCACAGCCTACTGTTTGTCCATAAAGAAAGAGTTTTCCGGTAGGTTCAGTAAGGACTGGCATAAGGGGGTCACTCAGGGTCGTGGTTTTTTTAACTGTTTTGGGTAGCTGTGATTAAACACTACATGCAATTTTGATATCTCTCCCGGGCAAGTGGAAAGTTCTCCCTTCAGAGCACCTGGCTGCAGTTTAAATCACGTATTATAGTAATAATGCTTTATAGGTGTATAATACTTTAATGCTTCCCAATTTTTTCACAAATGTTAAGTCAATTGAGCCTCTCCAAACTTCTATGCCAGGGGTCAGCCCCGTGGCTAAGTGGTTAAGTTCACGTGCTCCCCTTTGGTGGCCCAGGATTTCGCCAGTTCAGATTCCAGGCACAGACATGGCACCACTCATCAGGCCATGCTCAGGCAGTGTCCCACATAGCACAACTAGAAAGACCTACAGCTAGAATATACGACTATGTACCTAGGGGCTTCGGGGAGAAGAAGAAGAAAACAAAAAAGAAGAAGAATGGCAACCGATGTTAGCTCAAGTGCCAACCTTTAAAAAAAAAAAAAAAAGTCTTGTGAAAAAGAAACAAACATCTATGCCATACCTACAACCTTTGTTTCTATTCTCATTTTGCAGGAAGGAAGCAAGCTCAGAGAGGCAAACGACTTGCCCAAGATAACAGTCAGGGTATCCAGCTGACTTTGTGCATTTCTTTTTCCAAGTCATGCTTAATAAAGAGTCCACAACGTATCGCGTCCATCTATGAACGTTAGTAAACCATGTTCTCCTAACGTTCAGATTGAATCAAATAACCTAATAAACATTTTTATCTTTTTAACAATAATGATGACATTCCTTTGATTAAGAATAATAATAATAATAGCTCTTTTAATGGGAAAAAGGGCCATGGAGAGGCTGTCGCATCAGTTAACAAATATTTCGTCGGTACTTTATGCAAACTCTCCTCCAAGGCAAGCCGGGGCCAGTGGGACAGGAAAAAGCCATCAGAGTTGGACTAGATGGGGAAATGGGGAAGAAGCAGGACTGGCCCGTGACCAGAGTTTTAGGAGACGAGAATCCAAAGGATTTTATCCAGGGCAAAGCTGGAGACTGGAAGTGAGCAGGCTATGGACCAACGCTTCAACCCGAAGAAACTGAAAGGTGGGAAGAAGCCAGAGAGAGTAACAAGAGAGGAGGCAGGGGCCTCAAACACGATGGTGGGGAAGCGGGTGCTGGAGGGTGAGGGGTTTTCCTGAGGCTCCTGTACGGCCCCCACAGCCTCACCCCAGGGCGGGAGACGGATGCTAAGTAAGAGGCTGAACTGGTTTCCAGTTTTGTGTGAAGGGAAGACATAAGAAAATCCAAGAAATAATCTCCCTCAGAGAGCTCCTGATCAAGCTGGAAAGACAAACCGTGAACACTGGAAGGTACAGTTAATAGCATAGGACAGGAAACCAACACCAAGGAAAAGAAGATAATATGAGACACAGGAATTTGGGATGGAAGGGACCACTCTAGCCTAGGCAGCCTCTGAAAATTTCACCAAGGAATGACACAGACCTTGACAAGCGTGCTCGTGGCCCATATTTCTTGCCAATTTGTTTTGAAACGTAATGGAGACTTATATTTCACTTCTCAGTTTATCACTCTTGGGGAGTATAACCCTTGCTCCCTTTATTTATTTTTTATCTTTCTGCATTGGATGAGTTTTCTGAAAGCCAGCCAAAGTATCAGATCAGTAATGCCTTCGTTTTATGTAATTTCAACGGCCTTATGTTGGGTGCCTCTGCTCTGAACAAGTGCTACGCTTAAATGAATAAGGACAGAAATTAATAAGGCATGGGTCCCTCTTCTCAAACAGCTCAGTTATTCGGGAAATACAGACACATAAACAAATTCTTAGAAAGCATGGTGGAAAAGTCTGCAAAACAAATCAGCATAAAAGCTAAGTGCAATGAGTTCTAGCTTTAAGAAGAAAGATTTTTTCCATTCGTTTGTTCAACAAATAACTTGAGGGCTGCCCAAGTGCTGAGCACTGTGATGGACCTTGGGGATCACTGTTTCATCCACCAGCCCAGGCTTTGGGATAGTTTACATTTTAAGTTGGGGAAGAAGTCCACCTGAGTGAGAACCAAGAGGAAACGTTTCAGTCATCCTGAGACACTGGCACCCAAAGGCCAACAGGTTGCTGCAGAGTGCGTCTAATTTGGTACCACAGTGTTGGAGGACTAAGGGATTAGCCTACATCTCAATGGACGAGCTGTTCCCACTACCCCTCCCAAACCACGTGCGATGCTTTTTCAAACTCCTAAGGATTTCCCATAAGCAAAAGTAGCGATCCTAAATATCTGTCAGTTAAACGAGATTCTTTGTATTATTCATCAAAAGGAATCCTCATTATAGCAGAGAATCTCTGTGTGGGCAGAGATGGGACCCAACTTGAGGTGGTGTCAGCCATGCCTTGTATCACTCATATGTGTTCTGGGGCAGGCAAAAGGGAGCTCAGAGCTGATACCCTGATGGAGCCAACATGAGGGTCCAGCGCTTTCCTTCCTGGAGACTGCTCCAGGCTCTCAGCCTGTGGCGGACTCACAGAGTTTCTGAAGAACAAAAAACTGCCCATCAGAATCATCTCTGGTCACCAATTAGCGACTACCAGTCTTAGCCCGTTCAGGCTGCTGTAACAAGATACCACAGTCTAGGTAGCTAATAAACAACAGAAATTTATTTCTTACACTTCTGGAGGCAGGCAAGTCTGAGATCCAGGATCCAGCCTGGTTGCATTCTGGTGAAGGCCCTCTTCCTGGTTCACACCCGGGGCTTCTCACTGTGTCCCCATAAGGTGGAAGGAGTGAGGGAGCTCTGTGGGGTCTCTTTTACAAGGGCACTAATCCCATCCATCAGGGCTCCACCCTCTTGACTTAATCACTCCTAATGACATCACCTTTGGAGATTAGGATTTCGATAGATGAATCTTGGGTGACGCAAACATTCGGATCATAGCGCTATCCCATAAGGCGGTTGGGAGGATTAATGAGTTAATACGTTACAGGCTTTAGAGCCACCTGCTGCAGAGGAAGCATCATGGATGTGACAGTAGTAGTGGGAGTGGGATGCTGTAGCCTCTCCAAATATGTCATGCAATTGCTTTTCAAATTACTAGCAAGCAAGGAGAGAATGGGGAAATCAGGTAATGAACTGGACTTCAGACATAGAGAAAGCATGTAATTGGCTGCAAAATTCCATTTTCTTAAAACTCAGAACCCTGTTCATCTCCCTGGTTATAAAAACAGTGTGGCTATACCCTCTTACCTCTATAGAATGGCAGATGCCATGTGTGTATGCGTTTGTGCATGTGTATGTGTGTGTGTGTATGTGTATGTGTGTGAATGCCAACTATTTACTAACTTTATTTCATGTTTTTGCTTGAGGAAGATTGTCACTGAGCTAACATCTTACTCTATTTTATGTGGGACGCTGCCACAGCATGGCTTGACCAGCAGTGTGCAGGTCTGCGCCAGGGTTCTGAACCTGCGAACCATGGGCCACCCAAGTGGAGCGTGAAAACTTAACCACTACACCTACGGGGCGGCCCCTGCCAACTACTTAAAATAAGTCTATAGACAACTATAAATGCAGTCTTCAGGGCTAGCCCAGTGGCTCAGAGCTTAAGTTTGCACATTCTGATTTGGCGGCCCGGGGTTCGTGGGTTCGGATCTCAGGCACGGACCTATGTACTGCTTGTCAAGCCATGTTGTGGCAGGTGTCCCACATATAAACTAGAGGAACATGGGCACAGATGCTAGCTTATGGCCAGTCTTCCTCAGCAAAAAGAGGAGGATTGGCAGCAGATGTTAGCTCAGGGCTAATCCTCAAAAAAAAAAAAAAAAAAAAAAAAAGCAGCCTTCAGGCATCTATTTTAATATTATAGGCAGTTTTCTCCAAAATATGTACCATGCAATTCATCTCTTCATTTGTCTCCACCATTCTAATCTTCACCCGGCTCTTCCATGTTCCCCTCTTATTTCAAAGTCTAAAGTAGGGAGGATATTTTGGATATGATTTCTGAGATATCTCTTTCCAGTAATCTGAGTCCCTCTCCCTTACAATTATCTCTACTATGGCCATAGAAAGAGGAGTGCATAAACCCCCAGGAAAGCCTGGCCATGATACAGGGCAGTTCCTGTCAGATAAGAAGGGAAAATCAAAAGTTCTCCCCTGCTGGGGAGAAGATCCTGAGAAGAGAGCGAGACGGGGGGAGCACGAGCCCAGACTCAGATGGGGTGTCTGCTGTGCCTCCCACCTGAGGGTAAACCTTGGGGTCGGGAGGAGGTGGGGGACGCTCCCAGACTGGACTGGGTGATCCCCACAGGGGAGGGGGCCTGCTCCTTGTTTTTCAGGGCACACACTATGGAAAGCATTAGCTTCTTTGAGAAGATAAGATATGGGTGTGAAACCAAACGGATGAGGTAGGCATCCAGGCAGTTCTCTGTGGCTGAGTGTGGCATCTGGGAGCCCAGAAATCTCAGCAAGCCCTGTTGAGGAGGGGTGCCATGGGGACTGGTGGGCCAACACAGGATTACTGAGCTCATACATAAGACATGGCATGGTCTGTGGTCTCCAGCAATGGGGCCAACGTGGTACCCCAACACCAGGCGAGTCCGGCCACACTCAGCAGATACTAGAACAGGGTGCCAGTGACCAGAGGGAACAAAGGAGCTCTCAGAGGAATCTAGCAAGGACCTAGCAGAAACCCCCGCCCCCCAAAGCCCACACAAAGTTCTTCTTACACTATGTGCCATGTGGGTAGAAGGAGGAAGAAAGGAACTTTCTTCTTTTTTTTTCTTTTCCTGAGGTAGATTTGCCCTGAGCTAACATCTGTGCCAGCCTTCCTCAATTTTTTTTTTTTTAGTACATGGGCCGCTAGCACATCGTGGCTGATAACAGAGTGATATAGGTCCACGCCTGGGAACCGAACCTGGGCTGCTGAAGCGGAGCACTCTGAACTTAACCACTAGGCCACCAGGGCTGGACTGAGAGGGGCTTTCTTAAAAGTAAAAAAATGACTTCTGAGTGTGAGTTTGGACTTTCAAATAACTATTCAAAATAAATAATTAGAAATGCCATAGATTGAGTCATCTTTAACTGAGGAGATGAAGATCCCCATTCCACCATGAACAAAACTGAGGGTGAGGCTGACCGCGGAAAAGAAAGTTGCATTTTTTTACATATCTAGGTCAAAGACTACATGTAGATAGCCACAGCAAGAGTGACAGAGCAGGGCTGGCCCGGTGGTGCAGTGGTTAAGTTCGCACGTTCTGCTTCTCCGAGGCTGGAGGTTCGCAGGTTCGGATCCCAGGTGCGGACATGGCACTGCTTGGCAAAAGCCATGCTGTGGCAGGCGTCCCACGTATAAAGTGGAGGAGGATGGGCACAGATGTTAGCTCAGGGCCAGTCTTCCTCAGCAAAAAAGAGGAGGATTGGCAGTAGTTAGCTCAGGGCTAATCTTCCTCAAAAAAAAAAAAAAAAAAAAGAGTGACAGAGCATCTAGATTTTCTGAGGCAGTATTACTCATAAATAATCTACTTGACTGTTCACATAATCTTGTTTTTCATTTAGAAAACAAATAATATCCAAAGAATATTATGATTTCAGAAATGGTTAATTTTTTTAAGAAAAGAACCATTATGCTCTTCTCAACTAAAAGGAAATATTGCTAAATATATAGAAAATAGAAGGCAGGCTTCTCACAGTGAGGGGAACTTCTCTTCCAACAAAAGCTTACTCCTGCTTGCTTTGGAGAAAGAAAATTTTTCATTTGGCCTCCTTTCAAATAAAAAGAAAATCTGCTATACTGCATACACACATCCCCAACTTATGAAGAGAAGGCAAGTGCCCAATATAAAGATTACGGCCAGAGAAAGCCAGAAAGAGAGAGAATTATTACAGGATCAAAAATTAAAATGCCCACTAAGGCTGAGGCAGAATAGGTCTTAAAATGACAATTCTCGGTACAAAGAAATGTGTTAGAGATCCCTCATTCCTTTGCTGGACAAAGACTACACCATCTCTGCTTCTCACTCCTCAAATTGTTCCCAAATTCCAGAGAAGTCTGTCTTTTCTCCAGCCTGGGAATAAGTCTGCTTTACTATAGTGCAGAGCTCTAGAGACTGAGCAAAAAATAAATAAGCTATTTACCTTAGGTGAGCATGACAACCTGAAATTACCATTGCAAAAAATAGCAAACATATGATAAAAGATAATTTTCCCTTATAATGGAAAAAATGCAAAATAAAGGAAAATAGAGATGATATTTTACAAAGTCAAGGGGCAAACATTTTTATGATAATATGTAATTCTGATGAAGTTTCAGTGATGCTGGTACTCTCACATCTGGTGGCCTACAACCTTCTGGGAAGCGATATGGTGCTAGATAACCCGAGCCAAAGAGAGGTTCCCAGCCTCTGAATAGTAACACTATCGTCCAAGTTCTGAGAATTCACCGAAAAAGGGAATTCAGAAAAAGCAAACAGCTTTGTGCTCAAAGATATTTACTGCAAGACTTGTCTATACTGCCAAACCAAACAAAAACTCAAAAACTGGAAACAACTGAATGTCCAAAATAAGTTTGAGACATTAACATAATATAATATTCTACTTCCTTGACATTATGTATAATGCACATCATCTGAAAACATGGGACTGCTTTGATCATAGAACGTTAATTTAAAAAATAGGGTATCAATGAGTACCTATCCTCTGTCACAAATATACTGAAAATGTTTGCTTGCATTATGAAAATAATAAAAATAATTCTCTTCTGATAGTGGGGTTCAGATGTTTCTGATTTAAAAGCTCCTTGATTTTTTCTTGTGATCATAATAAACAAACAAACTATTCTGTCTTTTCAACTGTGTATTTTTTAAGAAAGTCCTTCCAAGAGGCAATGTGGCTCTGATAGAAATCCAGATGGCAAAATTATAATGTATTTAAAGAATTCTCTTTCAATGCAGACAATTCAGAGATCAAAAAATAAAAGGAAGTAAAAAGGCTGGAGGAAGGAATAGTGTCTGGGAGAAAGCTGTCTTACCAGCAAGCGTTTCTTCAGCATGGAGGCGAATGACACAGGGAATCCAGGGGAGAGAATTTTTAAATTTTGTTTCAGTTTTTCCTTTATGAAGGTTGCTGTCTTTTAACTATGGAAAGTGAGAGAATTAAAAAACAACAAACTCTCTTCGGTTAACTGCTCCGCAGAGCGAACTGCCAAATCTGAGCAGAAAAGAAAACAGCAGCTTTGACAAGAGTTAGCAACTAAATAAGACTGTCATACCTAAGAAATTAATGCCCCCACCGAAAGTACCCATAGGAGCTTCTAAAGTCAAAGCTAAAAGTGACTTGTGGGCAGCCAGGCATTGGACAGAGCCCAGCATTTGAAGGTTAAAGTGTTTTCTGAGGAGAGAATGGAAACCAAACTCAATTATGTAGAGATGGATAGTAAATTGAATTTAGTGCTTTAGTGCTCAATAGTACATTAGACCTCGAAGTTGTACTTCTTTAAATAGTCAGCATGGTAGGGCAGCAAAGGCACTACACCAGGCATGAGAAGATTGGGTGCTGATCGTGGCTCTGCCACTAACTACCCGACGGCCTGAGAGGGGAAAAATCACAACTTTGCTTGCTGTTGTTGTGTTGTTTCTGTGGTTGTGTTTTAATCTGAAAATGGAAGAAATCAGTTAGATTGCTCAGGTCTGCACAGAGGACAGAACCACCATGCTGGGACTGCCTAGAATGCTGCTACTCGATATTTGGGAGCTTATAGACCACGTTAAGAAGTGTGTTGTCATTGAGTGAATATTTCACAGATGTGCAATCTCCGTGGCCTATGCCTTCTGGCCAAAAACCACTGGAAATACACCTATTCTCAACAGGCTTGGGTTTATTGGCTCACTGCAATGAGAGAGACACCCCATTATGGAGAACCACGGGACAGGAATCTCAGCGAGGGGGCTTTCAGGTGAGCTTGGATAAGATTTGAGCTCATCAGTAATTTTAAGGAAGGCTTAAGGAAGTGTGGTTTTGTTTTGAATTGGGTGCTATCAGAAATGGAATACTACTCAGCCATGAAAAAGATGAAGTTGTGCCATTTGCAACAACATGGTTGGACCTTGAGGGTATTATGCTAAGCAAAAAAAGTCAGACAGAGAAACACAAATACCAAATGACTTCTCTCATCTGTGGAAGATAAATAAACAAAGAAACACATAGCTACAGAGAATAGATTGGTAGTTACCAGAGGGGAAGGCAGTGGGGGCAGGGCAAAAGGGGCAAAGAGGGATATGTGTGTGGTGATGGATGGAAACTAGACTATCGGTGATGAACGTGAGGCAGTCTATACAGAAGTCAAAATATAATGATGTACACCTGAAATATACATAACATTATAAACCAACGTGACCTCAATAAAATAAAGAAAGAAAGAAATAGAAAGCCGGAACAATTCTATCACTGAATATCTTAACAATTTCTTTCTAGTAGACAGGAGAAATGGCGTGAGGCCAAAGCTAGAATTGGTCAAGCACAGTCACTCGTGGTAGCCCAGAAAGGGGAACGTTTGGCCATTTTGGTTTGGACGGAGCTCTTGGTTTTGTGCACACATGTTTATGGAGTGGTTTCGTTTTTGTCTGGCTCCACTCATGATCAGAGAGTGGCACTGTCTGATACTGATGCTCTGTGAAATTATGTCCAATAGAACCCCCAGTCTGGCTGTGAGAGGCAGGCAGGTCCAGGCAGACAGCAGTCAGGGGCTGCAGTTTTCTTGCACATCGTGAAGAAAATAATTAACTCCAGGGATAAGTAATTAGCTCAGAAACCAGAAAAGGAGGCCCCAGACTGGAAGTTATCGAAAGGTAGAGAGTCAATCCATAAAGCTAAAGCTCTAGGAAAATGAGCCAGAAAACAAGTAAAACGTATTGACTTGGAGAAGGAAAGGCAGAGATGTATGAGTGGGGGACACACGTAGCTGTGGAACTCACTCCTGGGAGGTGGAGCTGCCACAAGACTGCTCCTTACACGCACAGGCCTGGGGAGACCATCGCTGGGGCAGGTTTGTAAAGGGATTGAGCCGAACCAGACATGGTAACACCTCAATGACTTCCCAGCTCTATAATTTTATGAAGCCTTGCTCCAAATGGTATTTTATCTTAAATACAAAGCTGATTTGTGTTTGAAATAACACTTGTTGGTCTATTTTAATAGTTTATTTTATGAAAAGTGGATTAAGCCCTTAGATAATATGCTCTATTCAGTCTCTCAATAGTCTATACAGGGATCAAGGGGGATTATCAGTTACCTTTTGAAAGCTAACAAAAGTATAGAAATAATGGGGGCACTGGCCCAGTGATGTAGTGGTTAAGTTCACACGCTCTGCTTTGGCGGATCAGGGTTCGCAGGTTTGGATCCCAGGCACGGACCTAGCACCACTCGTTAAGCCACACTGTGGTGGCATCCCACACAAAATAGAGGAAGATTGGCACAGATGTTAGCTCAAGGACAATGTTCCTCAAGCAAAAAGAGGAAGATTGGCAACAGATGTTAGCTCAGGGCCAATCTTCCTCACACATACAAAAAGTGGAGAAATAATAGGGCCCGTCCTCGTGGCCTAGTGGTTAAGTTTGGCATGCTCTGCTTTGGGGGCCTGGGTTTGGTTCCCAGGTGGGGACCTACACCACTCGTCTGCCAGTGGCCATGCTGTGGCAGTAGCTCACATACAAAAAGAAGATTGGCATCAGATATTAGCTCAGGGTGAATCTTCCTCAGGAAAAAAAAAAAGTATAGGAATAATATTTAGGAGGAAATAGGTTCATACAGGTGGGAAGAAGATGCATTTCAGATTATATGGAACCTCTCTGGTTTCGGAGAGTAAGTTCCACTTCTCAAATACTATACTGTATGATCTTAGATCAGAGCACATACTCTGATTTTTTTCAAATGTCCCTATATCAAAAAAACTTGTCTTGCCAATGTAGATCTATTTAGGGATGCTAAAATCCACAGTCTGTAACAGTTCCTTGGTTACACATCCTGATAAGCATCTGTATGGCAGGAGTTTGGACAATACGGAAAAGTGTTTAAACAGCACATGCTGAGGCAGAAAGTCTGTCCATCCTGCATCTCTGGATCTCCTGGAGTGGACCTTCAGAACAGGGTGGGTATTAAACACCACACAGGGCTACCAGCATCTGAGGAGACCCCCAGACAATTTTTGGTAGAAGCAGCAGTACGCAGGGACCACGGAATGACAAAATAGCGATTCTGGTGTTAGTTCCAGTAATTGACTTTGCAGCATCAGAGGCAGGGCACCCCCCACAGAGGACATCAATAACTCGGTTCCTCAAAGGACAGCCTTGCTGGTGCCACCAAAAGATACATGACCTTTGGCACACGGACTGGTATTTGAATATACCAAATCAGGAAAACAGAAACAATCAAAGAAAGGCAGCTTGCTAAATGAAATCTATAGGAACTGAACTGCCAGCAACACTTCATCAGAACCTATGAGAACCACCCAGGAGGTTTTAAGCACCTCCAGAATTCCAGCAGATCCTGTAATGCCTTCCTTTTCTTTTTAACTTCCTCCTGAAAAAATCTATTATAAGGAGTAAATAGAAATGTACTGGGCCCCCACGCATTTCAGAACTTTGTTCCTCATCTCTGCTTCAGGATGCGTATGTATGTGTAATTTTACACCTACTGTAATTTTTATCTGTTAACAAGAGCAAAGGAATATTATTCCCTCTCAGGGAAAACCTCCATAAGACCTTGTCTGAGCAGCTTTAGTGGAAAGAACAGATCATGCAGTTAAGGACCAGCTGGAATTCCTTAGGATTCAGGTTCCATTGCTGTTATTTGTACCTCAAAAGGAACCCTGCGATTCAGCGATCCGTCCTGTCTCCTCCCTCCCCAGTAATGGGAATACTGAACTTAGTAAAGATTGCCAAAGTGGACAGCGGCTCTCAGAGGGTTGAAGTGGGGATCTTGGAGGATGGCTATCTACGCTGCGTGCTCACACTCAATGACCCACATCCAAGGGTGTATTCCCTGTTAAAATAGTATATAAATGAGACGCAGTCGCCTCCTTGGAGAAGCCCACATGGGTAACAGTTTAAGGCAGTGGTTCTCACACTTCGTGCATATTAGCATCAGCAGAAGACCTTTAAAAAATCCTGATGCGAGTCCCCACCCCAAACCATTTACATCAGAATCTCTGCTAGTGGACCCAGGCATCAGTACTTTTTTTAAGCTCACCAGATAATTCTAATGTGCCACCAAGTTTGAGAACCACTAATTTGGGGTAAAGAAAAATAATAAATAAGGTCAGTAAATATTTGATAGCTGTGACTTGGTTGGAATGGAGTCAAACTAACCCCCAGTGACTTTTTAGAGCCAGCCACCCCCAAAAATTAGGGAGGAGGTAAAAGGACCCCCTGCAAGTGAATAGAGGTCCATTTATTGCTATAATTTGTGCAGGATGCCATAGTCCGTCATGTAGGTGGAGCAGGCTCAGCTGAATCTTTCTTGCCAAGCCTAAAAAAGAGAACATGCTACCAGAACATGCTAGAGAAAATGCAGGATGAAATCTCTCTACGGCTCTATGCACCCGAGTAGAAATGATTTCAACCTCCTTAGACCGTAACTCATTAAGGTCCATAAAATCTCTGTTGGAGTATGAGGCAGAGTCAAAGATTAGAACCCTTTTCCCAGTTTTTCTTGGTCCTCCCAAACATTCACTCACCTTTGCTGCCTCTGTTTGCATGCTTTCCTTGGGTACCAGGCACCTGGGAGCAAAGTCACGATCACAAACAAGCTCTGACTTCAGAGAACCAGGCTCACGGATGCAGCCAGGATGCAGAAATGGGCAGCTACTACTTTCTCTGAAATCCAAAAAAATATTTTGCCGTACATTCCAACCAGCTGGTAAGATTGAATTCAAATTTGTGCATTCTGCTCAGTGTTAAACTTATCCACACAGTCAGAGGAAAGTTACTAACAAATTTGCTTTAACATCTTGCTAGATAGTAACACTCCTAAAGTCTGTAGAATCTTATATTATCTGACCCTAGTTACTAGCTTCATATCCACTGTTCAGGTTTTGTGGCTCCTCCCTTCCTGCTTGGATGTTATAAGCACTATGTATCACCCAGAGCATTTTATATTTAGTACTTAATAAACATTTATTGATAGATGAATAACAATAACTCTTAACAGTGGGTGCTTACTATGGGCCGGGCACTGTTCTGAGCACTTTACCTGTATTAACTCCTTCAAGCCTCACTAAGCCCCATGAAGTCAGTACTAGTATCAGGTTCGTTCTACGGTTCAGGATGCTGGAGCACAGAGAGCTTGGACCATTTGATCAGAGTCACAGAGCCAGAAGAGCTGTGATTCCACACCAGGCCAGATGGCTCCAAGAGCTGCCTCTTTGTGAAGAGGGAGTGAACGATGAAGCCTATACCTTGCTCTTGTGTCTTCCTTTAGACCACATACATTCTAATTTGTTGCTTTTTTTCCCACCCAAAATTATTTTGAAGGCCTCCACGTTGCTATACGGGAATATAGCTCATTGCTTCTGACGGTTGTATTTCATCATAAGCATAGAACAGATTTTACAAAAGCATTCCTCCAACGGTGAAGACCCAGATGACTTCTAACTCTTGTGATCACCAACAGCAAGCAGGAAGCATCCTTGTATTCACCTCTTGTGAACTTTTGCAAGAGTTTCTGGGGCGTCTAACTAGAGGTCAAACTTCTGAGGTGTAAGATAATCACACAGCTAAGGTTACCAACCATTGTCAGTTTACGGTCCGGGAACACTAGACCAGCTCACACTCCCGCCAGTGGTACACGAGTAAGAATAGCACAGCATGGGGTCTGGGACCCAGCAAAATGAATAACTAAGAACCATCTAGAGTCTCTTATTCTTTAACTACCTTGCTTCTGCCTAGACCCCTTTTAGGTTAAGCCAACTTTCTTAAGAAATGTTGCAATAATTTTTATTCTCACTAAAAATAGATTGATTATGTATTACGTAGGCTAGTTAATATCACATTTCAAATCCCAGTTATGATTCTAAATATGACTTCATTCTGCACATAGCTCATAACGTATAAAAGCCACCATGTGTATTTTTATTTTCTATATAACAATAACTCAAAATTAATATGTAAGGTAAAATATACGTATCCCTACAAAGTAGGGACACATATTCCGCTTGGTAATAGTGCTCTGCTCAAGGGACCACCTTAAGAAATGTCTGTCCCACTAAAAAGTGTGTTGGAGTTTAAAAGGGGGGCCGGGGCAGGGGAGAAGAAAGAATAGAGAAAATATACCCAACATTCAAACCACCAAGAATGTGCCAGCTAGATTCAGATTGTCGGCAGGAAAGATTTTTATAATTTCTTTTCCGTAATTTAGCCTAGCTGGATAATCACATTTGAAAAATAAGAGAGTAACCACAGTTGTGTATGTAATGGAATTAAAAAAAAGGTAGATACGTCGTTCACGGAACCAAAAGGGGCGATAGAAGCCTATCATTATCAACTTTTAAACAAAAGTTGTATTTCCTCCAACCAAAAGAACAATTAAAATCAGCCAGGAAGACACAGAATGCCGATCTCACCCACTTGTCACTTCAGCAAGCAGGCTTGACTGTTGCACACCCACGCTCGTTGACAAGCAAACACATTTCTAAGGACTAGATCAGCCTCGACAGGTGTGGGTAGAAAAATCTTTCTATCCAAACCAGTGTCACCTGAAGAGTTCAGAACTTTGTTTTAAGCAGCAGCTTTAGCTAAACCATTCTTGGTTCTCCATAAATCGTTGAAATGGTCTGGGAGTGCATCTTGCTGAAAATAAAAAGAGCAGCGTCTTTGGGGTCATCTCGGTGGCAGTGGCACTAGTTATAGGATCCCGGGAAACTTCCCTAGCCTCTTCTTCTGGAGGTTCTAGAGAAGAATCTGCTTCCATGCCTTTTCCAGCTTCTAGAGGCCCTCCGTCTTCCTGGCCTATTGTCCCTTCCAGCAATCATCCCTCTGATCTCCGCCTCCATCTCACATCTTTCTCTTACTCTGGTCCTCCTGCCAGCCTCTTTTATTGATAAGGACCTTTGTGACTCATTAAGCCCACTTACATCATCCAGAATAATCTCTCCATCTCAAGATCCCTAATTTAACCATATTGGCTAAATCTCTTTTGCCACATATTCATAGGTTCCAGGGATGAGGACTTGGGCATCTTTGGGGGACACTATTCTGCCAACCACATTAGTTGTGTGACATTTGGTAAAATGAAATCTTGATACACCTCAGTTTCCTTATCTGTCAAGTGGGAATTTTCAGTTGTTTGAGGATTAAATCAAATAATGACTATGGACTACTCAGCAAAGTGCCCAGCTCACAGGGCAATTGTTCAATAATTGCAACCCATAATAACACTAAGAACAAAAATAAAACAACAAGAAGAATGGTGCAAGTGGCCTGAGGGTTTTATAATTCAAATTGTTTTCGTTTTTCCATTGCCCATGCTTGAAAGACATGTTTATGATCATTGTTTAAACAGGACATCACTTGATTTTTTAAAGCTACACTCAGAACAGGAGTTTATGTCATAAGACAGAAGGATTACTTAGAGTATTAGTAATAGGTTTAAAAAATCCCTATGGAAAGGTTGAATGACCTATACCATAGCTCAAGAGAAAGATCAAAATTATGGAATAGATAATGGATATCAAAAGCCTTAAAAATGCACATTGCCAGTGACCCAGAGAGCAGACATCCAGGGACATGGGCAAGACTCAGCTACATGGGTGTTTGTTACAGCATTGTTTGTACAGGAAAAAAGAGTGTGAAAATCAAACGGTTTTACAGTAGGAAACTGTTCTAATAAATTAAGCTTATATTCGCTTGTAAAAGAAGAGAAGAGACATACCAAAATGTTAAAAGTGTTGAATTATGGTAAATTGTAGTTTATTTTTATTTTTTTTCCATTTGCTTAGCTTTATGTTCTCAATTTTCTACAGTCTTCTACTTTGTAAGAGACCGAATCCAGTCTTGTCTGTTTGCCTGTAGAGTCTGTTGGTTTTGTATTGCAACACAGAATGGCAAGTTGAGTTAGGACTCTGCCTGAACAGGCCTGCCCACAGACCAGCCAGTTGGTTCTAGAATCTGAAGACGACTCAGGCAAGAGATAGAGCTTTCCTGGTTCTCAGGAGTCATTTAAGCCAGATACAGAAGCAAGCAGGAGCCAGAGAAAGTCTAGAGAGCTCCTAGATAATCAAAAAGGCTAAAAAAAAGTTGTATCCTGAGTTGGGTGCAGATAGAACTGAAGTAGTTAGATAGACCTCTGAAATCAAAGGGTCTCTGAATGGAATGCTATGTCATGCCATTGTTGACATAGCGTTCCGTCTCCACACTGATGTTTACATGTGTAAGCCATACATTCTACTGCATTCAAAGCATTGACCTGAGATTATATCAATGACGTAGTAAGAAGGGGCACAGGGGATAAAGGGGAAAGACTTTTCTGATGTTATAGCCCAACAAAAGAACTGCAAATAATACAATCCTCATGCAGCGCCTCAAGTAAGTACACCTGTGCCCTAGGCTTGCCATTCCATTAATTAACTATGTGACCTTGAACAGATCAATTATCCTCTCAGAGTTTATTTCCAGAGAAGATCAAACTTGCATTAATAGTTTTCTAACTATTATTCTTGGAAACAGCAGGGGGATGGAGCAAAGGATGAATGGAAAACTTCGCCCCCCTTTCTACTCTTGCTTAAAGCTACAGCAATTATAATTTTTATCCTTTCTATTCATTTACATTTCCTCGTAAGATTTGATTAAAGAAAAGTTTCCACCCTCTTTGTAAAACAATTTGAAAATTCCTTGCCTAGATGACTTTTAATGAGTTTCCAATATATAACCGTCTACCTAGAAGGACCTCAAGCAGTGACCGAAAAGTCAGGAAACAAAGGATTCACGGGCCAGATGCTTGAAGCTTGAGGACAAGGGTGTTGGCCATATAACACGGACCAAATGCAAGTAAGCACCCATTGGCAGCTGGGAAGCCAGTGGATCTGGTTCTCCACCCTGTTTTCCCACTTCAAGTAAACTCCTACCATTCACATTTCTCAAGTGATGGATTTGCCTTACTGTGGTTATATAGGCCAGGTCAAATGGGGCAAATATTAGATTGTAATTATACTGTACCTCCAAAGCTTTAAATGGAAAGAAAAGGACTTGAGCACATACATATCTTCATCTCACTGTAATTTCTAGTTTAGTTATTTATCAAGAGTATGAAGAAGAAAAAGCCAAAGAAGAGAGGAAAAGGTTTGTGTTTGCTTAGATATATAGATGAGAATAAAAACCAGCACTCCCTCCTTACTACCTTCTTTCCCACCCTCTGAAAACCTGTACGCCTAACTCCCTCTCAATCCTGGATATTAACAGTAATGGCTTCCACTTATTTAGCGCCACCTATGGGCCAAGTGCAGTACTAGATACTCTCCACAACATCCATTTGATTCTCAGCGTACTCCTACTGGGTATTATTGACCCGTCTTAAAAATGATGAAAACAAGACTCAAGATATGTAAATAACTTGCTCATGATCTCAGAACTAGTCAGAGAAGAGCACAGGACTCAAACCTTGACATTCCTGGCTGCAAAGCCTGTTTTCACAATGTGGACTAACCATAGAGCTTATTGCATGAGGCACTAAGTGTGCAAAACTAGGGAATCCATGCGGTAGTCATATAACTAGTCATTTGCTCCCAATAGTTAATTATTCTTTATAACAAACACATTTTGAGTAATAATGGAGCACATAACTTTTTTCTTCAAAATGTCTTCCAAAGGTCGTGACTTTTAACAGCAGTAACTATTTTCTATTTTGGTCCGGCTTTAATTTGGGTAATAGTCTGATTGAATATAGATATTTATGACATTTATTAAAAGCTTTTATTACTAATTTTGCCCAGAAAAAAAGTTCTAATGGAGATCTATTGGAGAATTTCCATAAAATTAATGTCCAGACTTAATGGATGTCTAAGGTATCATTAACGGGAATGTTCCATATACTAGGATCCTTTGATTAGAGATTAGATACAGTTATATCAGAACTTATTTAAAATTGGACACAAGCCAAGGTATCCAGAAATTCAATTTAAACACATTCTAGAGGCTAATGCTTTATTTAGGTTGTGTCTTTATGATGCCAAATGAAAAGCTGCAGTTACAAAAAATCAATTGATTCGGTCAGCTGCTGGATGATCTAAAGACCACATCAGTGCTCACTTTGACTCTTGCTGATGCCTACGTGAAGCCAGTCAGTTCAATCAAGATGAATTTTCCATCTGTAGAAATTGACCGCCACCCGTCCCGAAGGACATTGGTACTGGACCAGCAGCCCAGGTCCCACATGATTCTTGATTGGCCCACTCTGCACTGATGGACTCAGTGCTATTTTTATGTCTTTCCCAAGACTTCAAGTCCCACAGTTCTTGGCAATGTGGGAAAATCCCAGGTCACCTGCTTCCATCCTGAAAAGGCATATCTAAAACCCATTGTGGTAGAAATATCTTCATAGTACACCCTCCGCCACCATTGAAATTGTGAGATTTCTCCCCTTCTCAGATGGAGAATCCCCCATTTAGAGGTGGCTTTAAAGTGGCCCTGAAAAGTGTCATCTGGGTGTGTTAGCTTTAGTGCTCTCTGAGGAGTCCCAAGCTATGCTCAACACCCTTAAGAACTAAAAAAAAAAGCTTGAAAGTGGCTGGAAATATCAGAGAAAGGGAAGACCTCAGTGTTTCTGACCCAGTTCGGAACAGGATTTGGTTTCAGTCCTCTTTTTCCTGCAGGTAATCTTCTGGGTTGGTGGGCACGGAGTCACCTTTACTGGCAAAGCAGAGGGGAAGCTGCCACAGGCATATGTCGTTTTATTGCACTTCACTTTATTGCTCATTGTGGATACTGTATTTTTCACAAATTGAAGCTTTGTGGCAATCCTGGATCAACCAAGTCTATTGGCGCCATTTTTCCAACAGCATTTTCTCACTTCATGTCACTGTGTCACAGTTGGGTAATTCTCACAATATTTCAAACTTTTCATTACTATTATATTTGTTATGGTAATCTGTGATCAGTGATCTTCGATGCTACTCTTGTAACTGTTTTGGGGCACCATGAACCATGCTTATATGAGACGGTGAACTTAATCGGTAAATGTTGTGCGTGTTCTGACTGCTCCACTGACTGGCCATTCCCCCCTCTCTCTCCTTCTCCTCTGGCTTCCTTATTCCCTGAGACACAACCACATTGAAATTAGGCCAATTAGTAACCTTATAATGGCCTCTAAGTGTTAAAGTGAAAGAAAGAGTTGCATGTCTCTCACTTTAAATCAAAAGCTAGAAATAATTAATCTTAGTGAGGAAAGCATGTGGAAAGCCAAGATAGGCTGAAAGCTAGGCCTCTTGTGCCAAACAGTTAGCCAAGTTGTGAACGCAAAGGAAAAGTTCTTGACGGAAATTGAGTGCTACTCCAGTGAACACACGAATAAGAAAGAGAAAGAGCTTTATTGCTGATCTGGAGAAAGTTTTAGTGGTCTGGATAGAACATCAATTCAGCCACAACATTCCCATAAGCCAAAGCCTAATCCAGAGCAAGGCCCTAACTCTATTCAATTCTGTAAAGGCTGAGAGGTGAGGAAGCTGCAGAAGAAAGGTTTGAAGCTGGCAGAGGTTGGTTCATGAGGTTTAAGGAAAGAAGCTGTCTCCATAACATAAAAGTGCAAGAGGAAGCAGTAAGAGTTGATGTAGAAGCTGCAACAAGTTATCGAGAAGATCCAGCTAAGATCATTAATGATGGTGGCTACACAGAACAACAGATTTTCAATGCAGATGAAACCATCTTATACTGGAAAAAGATGCCATCTAGGACTTTCATAGCTAGAGAGGAGAAGTCAATGCCTGGCTTCAAAGCTTCAAAGCACAGACTGACTCTCTTGTTTGGGGCTAATGCAGCTGGCGACTTTAAGTTGAAGCCAATGCTCATTTACCATTCTGAAAATCCTAGAGCCCTTAAGAATTCTGTTAAATCTACTCTGCCTGTGCTCTGTAAATGGAACAACAAAGCCTGGATGACAGCACATCTGTTTACAACACGGTTTACTGAATATTTTAAGCCCTCTGTTGAGACCTACTGCTCAAAAACAAAAATCCTTTCAAAATATTACTGCTCATTGACAATGCACCTGGTCCCCCAAAAACTCTAACGGAGATGTACAATGAGACTAATGTTGCTTTCACGCCTCCTAACACAGCATCCATCCTACAGCCTTTGGATCCAGGAATAATTTTGACTTTCAAGTTTTATTATGTAAGAATACATTTTGTAATGCTATAACTGCCATAGACAGTGATTCCTCTGATGGATCTCAACAAAGTAAATTAAAAACCCTCAGGAAAGGATTCATCATTCTAGATGCCACTAAGAACATTAGTAATTCCTGGGAAGAGGTCAAAATATCAACATTAACAGAAGTTTGGAAGAGGTTCATTCCCACCCTCATGGATGACTTAGAGAGGTTCCAGACTGCAGTGGAGGAAGCAACTGCAGATGTGGTGGAAATCGCCAGAGAACCAGAATTAGAAGTGGAGCCTGAAGATGTGACTGAATTGCTGCCATCTCATGATAAAACTTAAACAGATGAGAAGCTGCTTCTTACGGAAGAGCAAAGACAGTGGTTTTTTGAGATGGAATCTGCTCCTGGTGAAGATGCTGTGAAGACTGTTGAGATGACAAGGCAGGGTTTAGAATATGCCAGAAACTTAGTTGATAAAGCGGCGGCAGGATTTGAGAGGACTGACTCCAATTTTGGAAGAAGTTCGACTGCGGGTAAAATGCTATCAAACAGCATTGAAGTCTCTGGAGAAACCATTCGTGAAAGGGAGAGTCAATCAATACAGCAAACATCATTGTTGTCTTATTTTAAGAAATTGCCACAGCCACGTTAACCAATGGCAACCACCACCCTGACGAGTCAGCAGCCATCAACATCAAGGCAAGACCTTCCACCAGCAAAAAGATTGTGACTCGCTGAAGGCTCCGATGATGGTTAACATTTTTCAGCAATAAAGTAACTTTCATATGCACTGGGAAACCAGACATTTCTGTGACTACCTTTATTGCAATATTCACTTTCTCGTGATGGTCTAGAACCGAACCCACAACGTCTCAGTGGCAGGCCTGTATCTCCCAAGGTTGGTGAGTGATTGTGCTTTTGTTAAAACTTGCTTTGAAGGCTCTCATTGCTCAGACCCTGGTTTCTTATCTTCCTGAGCCCAAACCAGCAATAGCCAATCAGTGACCCACAGACATGTGTTGTTTGGCTCACAGAGTAGTGGCCCAAACGACACTTAAAACAAATTAACAAAAAAACTGAATTAGTTGCTAGCTTTCAAAAATTGTGAGAATTCATAGGAAATGTGGATCCCCAGCTTCTCTGAAAAATTCGGAATACGGTAGTCCCTTCTTATCCACGCTTTCAGGCATCCACTGGGGAGTCTTGGAACGTATCCCTGACAGACAGGGGAACAACTACAGATGGTGTGCTGAGTGCACATTCCCCAAGGCAGCCTTCAGCAGAAGTGCTCAGTTGACTGAATTTCCACCCCTCTCTAGTGTCCCTGGATGCTGAGGTCAAGTTTATCTTACACTTAGCTCACTTGGTTTGTTACTATTACCTGTCTGACCCGTGTGGGCATTTGATTTCGCATCTCCACCACAAACTGAGAAAGCTGGATGCAACCTTGCAGACCACGTTCTCCAACTACCTCCTTCTATAAATGAACATTAGGGATCTGGAGAAGGGCATTGACTTGCCCCAAATCACACATCTTGCTAGTGGCAGAGCTGGAAGTAGATTCCAGGTCTTCCTTTAACCCATCAATTTCATCTCCAAATAAAATGAATCCCAACTGGCACTCTAGCCGTTAATAACACGAACAGCTAAAGTGTGCAGAGCCCTTAACATAAACCCGGCGCTGTGCTGATCTCTTTTAACGTGTGATCCCCTTTCATTCTCATAACAACCCTGTGAATTAGGTGTTCGTGTTAACCCTGTTTTATGGATAAGGACACTGAGGCTTGGAAAGATTAAGAAACCAGCCCAATGTCACAGAGTGATGGGTAGACCCATGATTGAAAACCCGGAGCCCCGTCTCTTAACTGCCATATATACTGCCTCTCCTTCTTCTATGTTCTGATTCACTCATTCATTCAACAAACTTGTGAGGCCTTATCCTGGGCCCTGCACTGTTCCAGGTGCTGGGGACACAACAGTGAAGATCCAAGGTGGCTGCCCTCATGGAGTTCACATCCATGACAACTTGCAAGTGCCATTGACTCCCTGTATCATGATCCATCGTTTCAGTTTTTGCCATTTCACATTGTCGTATGTCTTATACATGTAAAAATTTTCTGCCTGTACATTCCACTAAGTTCATGAATTTTTCTTCTTTTATATTGTCCCGTAGATCACCCAGCACAGGGATTCGCTCTTTGTAGGTATTGTTTAACTATCGTTGATCTGAATCCAAATGAACACAGAACAAGAGCCAGGTTTCCATTCTTCTGGAGATTAGGCTGAATGCCAGGTCGCACACCTATGGTACCTGCCTGCTCCTCTGTGAACAGGAACTTGCCTGTGTGACCCACAATACTTGCTCAGATACCCACATACTCACAGGCCCCGCTCCTGACTTCTCTAGCCGGTCCTCCCTATTGCTGCAGAATCTTGTAATTTGGCCTATGAAATCAGAATACAAACTGCCTTTATGCCTCATAGAATACGCTTCTGCTCTCATCAGTGGGAAATGCAGGCCCGTTCCCTTTGGGCCTATACTCAGTCATGTGTGCTGATGGATTCAAATAGATACCAGCTCAAAGAAACTGGAAGGACCCATGCACAATTTGACTAGAAGAGGATGCCTGATTTCATCCTAACCAGAAGAGAGCTTTTTTTTGCCCAGGAAGTAGACAAAGTTCCAACACCCTCCTTAGGATGAGACCATCTGATCACTGGTGGAGAGAAACCCCCCTGGCCCTCAGCTGACAGCTGCTGTCAGCCCCAAAGCGATTGCTGAGCCTGCAGACTGCAGGTGCCCCAGCCATTAGCATGGTTGGTGTGGGAGCCAAAGCAAGACACTTGGAAGGAGGGGGCAAAACGTTTCCTGAGTCGTCCCAGTCACCTGCACAAACCGTGAATTTCTTCACCCAACTGAAAGATCTCTGCAGTACCCATTGTACAAACATGCAACGTGCATTGGAGAAAGAAGCCACCAGACTGCTTATCTGGCTCAAAAAAGACCCCAAGAAACACTTTCTCTTCTGAATCATTGATTTATTAATTAATTCATCAATCATCCATTCAAAAGCAAACAAGGGATATTTAGTGTGCCCCAGGCCCACGTCTATCCTCTAAACACCTGAGTTCTGTCGTAAATCTGCATGGACCTCTTATCCTCAGTTAATATTTTTAAACTTTCCAAAAATGTGTACCTGAATGGAGAAAGCTTAGGTCTTGGTATTATATAGACCTATATTTTATTTCATTTTGAATTTCTTTTTCAGCCACTCTCCAGCCCTGTGACATTTATTCACTGACAACCTCTGTAAGGTTCAGTTTCTTTTAACACCCCTGTGAGGTGGTGGAATTGTAACTTCACATCTTAGCATTGCCCTGAGATTGAGTTAGATGGATCGTATATAAAAACGTGTGCAATGCTCCACACCCAGGGAAGCATTCAATGAATGGAGGCTTTGATTTCAACCTATTACATTACTAAATATTATTTTTAAAATTGACTTTCCCTCCCCAAAGGAAGCATCAATCATATTTCCTTTAAATGTGAATGTTAACAAAGGATTGGTGTCTACCTGTTTCACTGAAGGCAGAATATTTGTGAAGCCCCGGGAGAAGCTGTGCAAAACCAGGTATGCAGAGGAGGGAAGTTTGGTTCCACTTTTTTATTTTATGGTTGCCAACAATTACATATTCGAGAAAGTCATACAATTGTAATATAAAGCAGCACTTGAAACGGAGAAAAAATACTCAAAGGCAAGAGTAATAGGAAAATAATCTAAAGATTTCAAGAGGATACTATTGACAATATAGAGGTAGTGAAGAAAGAATATATATACACATGTATGCAAGAAGGATAGGCATTAAAAGCTGTGATAAAGATTCATCAACTCTAGGAGAATGACAACACAAAGAGAAGAAGAGAGAGACCATCAAGAACGCAATTAATAAAGTATAAAGACTTTCAAAAAATGGTCTTTAATTTCCACTATTAGCAAAAGCAAAAAAAAAAAAAAGCACACCAAATGTCAGAAATAAAAATCTATCTAAAAGTCGTAACTTGAGTCCTATGAAGGAGAACTTAAAACAATTTTCCAGAAAAAAAATGTATGCTTTTAAAATAAGTTTCTTAAAAGAAACAGCAAATCACACAGTAACTTCAGGTTTGACTTGATGGTATAATAGTACATGAGATAGATAAGACCCTTCTCCTGATCCTCTTTTCTTACCAGCTTTTAAATTTCTGTGCAAAATTAAATTCAGCTATCCATTCTCCTACTTGTTCAGCGTTTTGTGGGATGGCTGGTATACATGTGTAAAATGCAAATGAAAATAAGTTCGGTATCTAAATTATTCAGACACAGACATATTTTCCATTATTCAAAGCAATTTCCTGTTGCCTTTTCTATAACACGTAGATTTAAATGTGGTATTCAGAGTGTCTTCAATTTGAATTAAAAACCAGTATCTGCCTTTTTTCCATGCTACAAATGCAGGTGCTGGTAAGAAAAGACATCTGATAAGGAGTGTCATGGCATGAGGTCCCAGAGGTAGCCCTCTGGATGTTTCAAACATGATGGAATTTGTTTAAAGCCTTTATTAGAAAATTGCCTTGCTTTTCTTTTAGGCTATTTTGATTGCAAGTAACAGAAAGTGAGTGTTTTTAGAAGATGAAGTAATATCTCAAAAATTTCAAGGAAGAGTTGAACAAAGAAGGCTAAGAAAAGTCAGGAAACACTAATCCTCTAGGGACCATCGATAGGAGTTGAAGTTTTCTCTCTAAAAAATATATTCTCAGTGGGTGTGATATTGCCCTCAAGGGGGTAGAAATTGATTCTTGGGGGAGGAGGGGAAAAAATTTTACTCTTTTATGTATAAAACACAGATACCCAGTATGTCTGAGGTATTTAAATTTCATAGAGGTGGGAGTTATTAGGGAAAAATGTCTAACCATTGCTCTAGTCCATCAATCGCTATGGAGAGTCAGCTCAAAGATTTCCCATTTCGGTGGTTCTTAGTTTTCCATTCGAGTTTATTAAGACCCTGAGTGGGTTCGTCAGCCATGGACTAAGGGTCAGGGTCATGTATGACAGACATCCTTGTTGGGGAGCCACTCTCATCTTCCAAAAGCAATTCAAAAAGAACACAGAATTACAGAGGCAAAACAGCCACCTCAAGAGCTGTCTAATACCAAATCTGGGTCCTCTGTGCTCCTCTTGCCTGCACCGTTCTCTAGGATGCTACCTCTAACCATCATCCCCCCTCCTCTCTCCTCTTTACTAAGGCTTACCTCCTGCCGTAGACTAAATAATTGTGTTCCTCCAAAATTCACAGGCTGAAATTGAATCCCCTGTGTGATGGTTTGGAGGTGGGGCCTTTGGAAGATGATTAGGTCGTGAGGGTGGAGCCCACATGAATGGGATTAGTGCCCTTGTAAGGGGCTAAAGAGATCAGAGATTTCCCCTTCGACTCTGTGGGGACGCAGCGACAAGATGGCCATCTCTGAACCAGGAAGCAGGTCCTCACCAGACACTGAATCAGCCAGCACCTTGATCTTGGACTTCCCCACCTCCAGAGCTGTGAGAAATAAATTTCTGTTGTTTATAAGCCACCCAACCTATGGCATTTTGTTGCAGTAGCCAGAACTAACTAAAACAGAAATTGGTACCAAGCAGTGGGGAGCTGCTCTAGAAGTGGCTTTGGACCTGGGTTGTGGGTAGGGGCTGGAAGAGTTTTGAGGTGCATGCTAGAAAGAGCCTACGTTGCCATGAGCAGATTAAGCGAGATTCCCTTCAGGTCCCTGGTCAGAGTGCCTCTCTTTTATGGTCCTCTCCAGCCCACAAGCAAATTCTTTTCTTTCAAATCTCCTAAGACTCACGATCAAGGTCACTCATCTGCTCTTTGGGGCACATATATTTCATTGTTACTAACTTTTGCAAATGATATGGCCCCGGGGAACTAACAGTGGTGAAGCTGTGTTATAAACTCCAGGAAGAATCAGTTTCTTTTAATTCAGATATTGACACACAGCTTGTCCAGAGAAACACAAAACTCAGGACTTCAAAAAGGAAAACAAAAAACACATCCTCAAAGGACAATTTAAAATTGATTTAATTTACATTCTGGAATGAACTATATACAATTTAGGGTAAAGGTAAATTAAATATCACTAACCACTGTAATAATGAGTTTTAAGCAGGAATTTCTAATTTTACCTAAGGAATTTACACCTGTGCTACTCGTGTCCCACGCCAGCTCTGGAGATGTGCCAATTTTGTAAATCAGGCTCTTTAGTACTACTTGCCAAAACCAAAACCCAGTCTTAGTTCATACAGTTACTCAAAGTTCATTTAAGTACAGCGCACTCGTCCACTGGCTGCTCACCACCAAGAAAATCACTTCTTGCTCTATTCGTATGGCCCTGAAGTTTGCGGTCTCTCTCCAGCTGGCTTTTGATTCTTTGCCCTGAATTCATTATTCTGCCTCTCCGTGGGCATAAAAGAGTAGACCTTATTCTGTGGCTTAGCATAAAGAATATCTTTTACATCAGGATCCAAGCAGAAAAAAATTATTACCTTATCAAACAAGGGATCATGATATTTTCTGTGCAATTCCAGTGAATATTGATGACTTTCAACCCTAGCATCCATGTATTTCTTCTTTTTCCTGAAAGAGCCCTGATTTTCCTTTGGGAGTTCCCCCTCCGCTAATCTCATTTTATGTGGTCTGGGTGGGGCCCGCCCCTAGCCTACGGCACGCAGACAGGTACTGATCTGCACAGGGCATTCCTCCTGCCTTAGCAGTTGGTGCACCGATGGCCACACAATCAAACCCAGTCCATTTAAAGGGAATTTTAGGACAAGACACCCCAGAGTTTCCACTGTCTGACCACAACAAACCCAGCACAGTGCAAGAAATAGAGCACCCAGCACATAGCCAACTCTGGGTAAGTGTTCATTTTCATTCTTTCCTACCCTTCTCAATGCTTAAGGAACAAGAATGATTTGCTTTCACACGTTCCTGAAAACTTTTGTGTGGAAGTTAACATACATGAATAAAGCACACAAAATTTACCTGTATGGCTCAATAAATGTTTTCAAAGTAAACATACCCAAGGGACTCCCACCTAAGTCATAGCACATTGCAGAACCTTCTAGCATTCACCCTTGTGCCCCTTCTAAGTCATTACCTTTTTCCAAAGAAGACCACTCTTCTGCCTGATAGACAGGTTTTGCCTGATTTTGAATGTTGCATAAATGGAGCCAGACCCACAACATCTGTCTTCCTTTGGGTCTGGCATCTTTTATTCAATATTTTGTCTCTTATATGCAGCTGTAGTTCATTTGTTCATTGCTGTATAATATTCCATTGTGTAAACATATCATAATTTATGTATCTATCTTATTGTTGATAGATACTTAAATTGTTTCTAGTTTGAGACTATTAAAAGTAATAGAAACATTCTTTCACATGTTTTTTGATGAAAGTCATGTTTTAGTAGATACTGTCAATCAGTCTTACTAATTACACTCCCAACAGGAGTGTATGAGAGTTACTATTGCTCCAGAGTTTCACCAACACTTGATATTGGCAGGGTTTTTCTTTAGTTTTTAGCCATTCTGGCAGGTGTGTAATGGTATCTCATTGTAGTTTTAATTTTAACTCCCCTGATGACCAAAGATGTTGAACACATTTTCATATGTGTATCAGCCTTTTGGGTATTCTCTTTTGTAAAGTACCTGTTCAAATCTTTTGCTCATGTTTTTAACTGTGTTGTAAATCTATTTTAAAATTGATTTTTAAGAGTTTCTATGGGGGCCGGCCCAGTGGCACAGCAGTTAAGTTTGCACATTCCACTTCTCAGCGGCCTGGGGTTTGCCAGTTCAGATCCTGGGTGCAGACATGGTACCACTTGGCACACCATGCTGTGGTAGGCATCCCACATATAAAGTAGAGGAAGATGGGCATGGATGTTAGCTCAGGGCCAGCCTTCCTCAGCAAAAAGAGGAGGACTGGCAGTAGTTAGCTCAGGACTAATCTTCCTCAAAAAAAAAAAAAAAAGACTTTCTATAGATTGAATTGCCCCCTCCCCTCAAATTTATATGGTGAAATCCTAACCCCCATGTGACTGTTTTGGAGGTAGGGGCTTTAAGGAGCTGATGAAGGTTAAATAAGGTCATAAGGGTGGAGCTATGATCCTATAGAATCGTGGCATCATAAAAGGGAAAGAGACACCAGAGATCTCTCTCTGCCATGTGAGGACACACAGAGAAGGTGACTGTCTGCAAGGCGCGAAGAGAGCGCTCACCAGAAACTGAACGCACAGAAACCTCGACCTCGGCATTCCCAGCCTCCAGAACAAGGAGAAAATAAATGTCTGCTGTTGAAGCAGCCCAGCTTGTGGTATTTGTTATGGCAGCCTGAGTGGACTGAGACAAGAGTTGTTTTGTGCCTTCGGACATGAACCCTTTCTTGGCTATTTGTATGACGAATATCTTCTATTCTGTGACTTGCCTTTTCACTTTCTTAATAGTATTTTGATGAGTTGAAGTTCTTAATTATAATGTAGAACAATTTATAAGTCTTACATTTTATGGTTAGTGCTTTTTGTGTTCTGTTTTAAAAATGCTACTTATTCCAAGATTGTGAAGACATTCTCAAATGTTATCTTCTAGCAACTTTATTTTTCATCTTCTGCATTTAGGTTGCTATTCCCTCTAAATTTGATTTTTTGTGTACAGTGTGAAGTAGGGGTAAAGATGCATTTTTTCCCCAATGGTTAACCTATTGAACAAATTTATTGAAAAGGCCTTCCTTTCCGTACTACAGTGTAACGGCACTTATAAACCAGGTGATCGTGTAGATGAGAGGCTGTTTGTAGACTCTTTATTCTGTTCTTTGCTCTGCCCTCATGGCAGTATCACACCCTCTACTTTATAATAAAGTTTGATATCTAGTATTCTAAATCTTTTAGCTTTGTTATTATTCAAGATTATTGGTCTTCTTTTGTCCCTTTGAATTTCCGTAGAAATTTTAGATGCAGCTGATCAATTTCCATCAAAAGAAAAACTTGCTGAGATTTTTATTGATACTGCATTGAATCTATAAATCAACTGAAATTGTTACAATTTTAAGTCTTTCCATTTATGAACATAGTATATCCCTCCCTTATTCATGTCTTCTATAATTTCTTTTAACAATCATGTATAGTTTCTTTCATTAAGGTCACACATATCTTGCACTGTTTATTTTTAGATATTTGAGGGTTTTCATGCTAAAATGGTATTATTTTAAAGTGATTTCCTAATCTTTGTTGCTACTTTATAGAAACTTTTTATATTGACCTTACATTCAACATCTTTGCAAAATTAACTTACGGATTGTAATAGTTTACATATAGAGTGTTTCAAATATCCTATAACCTGAATCATATTATCTTCAAATAAAGACGTTTTTATCTCTTCCATTCCAATCTTTGCATCTTCTCATTCATTTCTTACCTTATTGCACTGTTTAGGCCCTCCAGCACGATGAGGAATAGGAGTAGTAAGAGTAATTATCCTTATTTTGTATCTTATCCCCAGGAGAAAGCATTTAATATTTTGCCATTAAAACGTATATTTGCTGTAGATTCTTTATAGATACACTTTAAGTTAAGAATTTCCCTTCTGTTCCTAGTTTGCTAAGAGTATTTCTTTTAAATCATGAATGGGTGTTGAATTTTATAAAATTGACATGATGATCAGCTCTTTTTTCCTTTGTTCTATTAATATGATGAATGACATTGATTGACTTTCTAGTGTTAAGTTAGACTTTTTCATTCTTGGGATAAACTCAACTTGGCGATGGTGTATTGTCGTAGATAGATACAGATAGATGATAGGTAGATGGACAGATAGATAGACAGATAGAAATTCACTGTACTTGATTATTTAATATTTTATTCAGGATTTCTTATCTATGTTTACAAAAAAGGCTGAGCTTGAATTTGTATTTTTTATAATATACTTATCAAATCTTGGCATAAAAATTATGCTATCCCACGAAACAAGTTGGGAACCAGGCCTCTTTTTCTATCTGCTGGAAGAATGTGTAAGAAGTTGGTATAAATTCTTCCTTAGATATTTAGAAAAAATTACTCTTGAAGTCGTCTGAGGCTAGAAGTCCCTCTGTGTAGAGAATTTTAATTACATATTAATTTTTTTAACTAAAATAGGAAATTCAGCTTATCTATTGTTTTATTCTTTCAGTTTTAAGTTTTTCTAGAAATTTGTCCATTTCTTCTCAATTTTCAAATTTGTTGGATTAGGTTGCTCATAATTCCCTCTTATTATATGTTTAGTATCTACAGGATCTCTATGATATCTCTATTTTTTATTCCTGATATTGGTAATTTATGTTTTCTGTCTTTATTAGTTTCTCAGGAGTTTCTCGATTTCATTAGTGTACGCAAAGAACCAACTTTTGGTTGTTGATTTGCTCTACTGTGTGTTTGTTTTGTATTTTACTAATTTCTGATCTTATTTCCTCCCTCCTACTGTCTTTCCTTTTAATTTGCTCTTCTTTTTTTAGCTTCCTGAGATGTAAGATCAGACCCTTGATTGTCAGCCTTTCCTCTTTCCAGACATGTTCAGTTAAGGCCACTCAAAGCACTTCTTTAGCTTTATCCCACAAGTTTTATTATGTTGTATTTTCATTATCACTCAGTGAAAAGAATGTTTTTAATTTGCGTTGTCATTTCTTGTTTGACTCATGTATCATTTAGAAGTGTATTGCTTCATTTTCAAATATCTGAGGGTTTTCTAGTTATCTTTTTGCATTTATTTCTAGCTTAATTCCACTATAGTTGGAGAATATATTGCACATAGTTTCAATCTTTTGAAATTTTTGACACTTGCTTTAAGGCCCAGTATACCGGTCAATATTGGTAAATAAATGTTCCCTGTATACTTGAAAAGAATTTTTATTATATAGTGGTTGATTGAAGCGTTTTATACTTTCAATTAGGTCAAGCTTATAGGTAATATTGATTAACCCTTCTATATACTGGCGTATTTTTTGTCTGTAGATTCTAATAGTTGTGTTAGAATAGACTGTATTAGAATAACTGCTTATTCTACCAGTTTTGGCTTCTTATTACAACAAATCCAATTATAATCATAGATCCGTCAATATCTCCTTTACTCCAGCTAGATTTTGCTTTATATTTTTTGAGGTTATGTTATTAGAGTATTATATGTTTCTGTTTTCCCTTAAACATTATTAAATGTTCCCATTTATCTCAAGTATTACCTCTAACCTTGACATCTATTTTGCCTGACATTAGTATAAATATACCAGCTTACTTTTGGTTAGTGTTTGGATAGTATATCTTCTTCCATTGTTTTAGTTTCAACCTTTCTGTGGCCCTATAGTTAAAGTATGGATCTTGTAAGCGGCATATAATACAACCTGGTAGGATGGATGCCAAGAGTTAAAATTAAGTCAATTAAAAAAAATTTTTTAAGTTACATTTCCTGCACACCTGAGCTTATGAAATAAGATCCATCCTCACTGTACCTACAGGTAGGTGTGTGTGTGGTGAGTACCTGGCCCCAGAACAAGGAACTTGGGACTAATTATAATAGCAAAGTGGTGAAGTGCACAGACCCCCTTCTGGCTCTTCTAGCTTCCTGCCAGCAGTGGCCAGGACAGGTGTTTCACAACCATTTGCTGAAACCAGAGAAAGTCGTGGCCTTGAGTGGTATGGGGATGGGAGGGGGGTAAATGGATTTCTCTGGAACGAGAGAAACCTGTTTGTCTAAAACAATGTGCACACAGTAGCAAAGAAATATGTCTAGAAGGAACAAGCGGCCCTGATACCAGTTTCTTCATGGAAAAAATTGGTTATACCCCAGGCATAGGGAATTTTTCATTTGTAAATCTCCTATCTGACTCTCATGATAGACTTTAAACTCAAGGGGATTCCATTTACAGTTATTACAATGTGAACAGTGCAAACGGAAATCAAACTCTGAGCCCTGAGTCTTACGTTTTCCACACCATCTCTAGGTTGACCAAACCTCTTGAAATAAATGACACAACAATGTTCAGAAAATCCTTCTTCCTCAAGATGTGATATGGTGTAGAAACCAGCAGAAGGTGAAAATTGTTCAGTCGCAGCCCACTTCCTTCAAATGACCTAGAGAAGCCACAGAGCCAGAAAGGGGCAGAGCCATACTCTTTTTTTTCCTGCCTGACAACAAAAAAGACAAGCTCTAGCCATACGGGGGGTTTATTTTTAAAAAATATTACACCAAGAAATATTTGAATGCAATAAGTATGTCCATGCAGCTGTACGGTTAAATGTTATAACCTCTGAAGTCAAGAAATTCAAATTTATAGTTGCCACATTAAGCATAGATGTTAAAGCATTAAAGTTAACACCATATACAGTCATATAAAATATTGCATGTGCAAAGGGGCTGAGTTACGTTCATACTGGGAACCATAATTTAGAATTTCCTGACTTCTGAACATGTAACACATCATAGTAATTGATCCAGCTCCTTGGAGCTAATATAAAATATCTTGTTAACATGTTTTCTATCCAATTCTTTCATCGTTTACCTTTTGGCTCTTGGAGAAACAATTCATCATGCTCAAATGTTTTCACACACCTGCGCTAAGCTAATAGAGCAACAGAAAAGCCAATGCACCCAGGATAGAGTGACAAGACTTGTAAGTCATGCAGGAATGTGGTTAGTGTGACACTTAGTTTGGCTCACGCAAGGTGACGCTTTGTCTTTAGAGTTTTGTTTGCTTTATCTTGGCACAGTGATAGCCTCACATTCTGCTGGATACTGGGAAATACTGGATATCAAGGCAGCTGATGCATGTGGAATATCTGTAGACTGTTAGCTCATAAACTAATGTAGAAGAGAAAGGAAAGATGGCCTACTCTGTGATGGAAGATGACATGTTAATCTCCTGGCACCCTACCCGCCCCCCAAATTCATATGCTGCAATCCTAACCCCCAGTGTGATGGCATTAAGAAGCGAAGAATTTGGGAGGTAATAAGGTCAAAAGGGTGGAGCCATTGTCAATGGGATTAGTGCCCTTATTAAAGGGACCCCAGAGAGCCACCTAGCCCTCTTTCTGCCCTGTGAGGACATAGAGAGAGGTCAGCAGTGTGCAAAGTGGAAGAGGTCCTGTCCTCAGAACCTGACCATGCTGGCACTGTGATCTCAGACTTCCAGCCTCCAGAACTGTGAGAAAGAAATTTCTGTTGTTTATCAGCCACCCAGTCTATGGTGCTTGTTGTTACAGCAGCCTGAACTGACTACAACACAATCTTTAAGGCAATTCTCTACCAAGTGCCACGCTATGTGTACTTCCCCTTGAGTGACACCCCTGTCCTTATCTCCATTTGACTGAATTTCAAATTCATTATACTAACCCACTTCTCCTTAGTGCACAGCTCCTGCTGCCTTGCTCCACTCCAGGCAAAGAAAACCAACAGCCAGTAGTTCCAAAGGTATTACCATATTCCAGGCACTGCTTGAAAGCACCTTAAAAACACTGATTCACTTAATGCAGTAGGGTAGACATTGGCAAACTATGGCCCACGGGCCAAGCCAGCCTGTCACCTCTTTTAGTAAGTAAAGTGTTTTAGGAACATAGCTACATTCAATCATTTAAGTGTTGTCTATGGCTGCTTTCCCGTGACAACAGCAGAGTTAAGTGGCTGCAGAATGTATGGCTAACAAAATTGAAAATATGTAACATCCAGTGCTTACAGAAAAAGTTTGCCCACTCTGCGTTAGATAATTCCCCCCTGTGTGGCCAGCAAATCTGCCTCTCCAGGTCACATGTGAGAAACTTCGAATCATTATTAACAGAGTTCTTGGTTTTGGAAGGAGGAGAGAAGTTTCAATAAGAACACAGTTGTTCATACCTAATATTTATTCCTTAAGACCTGCCTCTTATTATTATATAGTTGGTTCTCAGGATCGTTTTCAGTCTTGGTCACCACTTTTATCTTTTGACATTCTGTTCCGTACTCATTTGACCTTGCGCAGACTTGACTTCTTGTAATTTTCAACCACAAACTCAGCAGTGGCTGCCAGCACCTGAAGGGAGGAGGACAATGACATACCAGCAGAAGGGCTTGTTTCGTGTAGTCTGTTTGCAACTAACAGAGGGGGCTGTATGTGTTTCATAAACCTCCAAGGACCAAAGCTTGCATATGGAGTTCTAGTATCCTCTTTCTAAAAAGGAACATGTGCTCCCCTGGCACGGAAGAGAAGGGAGCTTCCTCTGGCCCCTCCCAGAATTTCCCCCTTTGTCCAGAAGCTACTCTCCAAGACACCCATGGGGCCATCCCATGAGCACATATTGGCTACGTCCTCACATTGCCAAAACATCTGGAGTGAAAAATGCATTTAATCATTCAGATTATTTTCCCCTGAAGCGATGCCAAACATCTGTCTAACTAGAAACAGCTGGGCATTCGTTTTGGGATGCCATAACAAAATACCATAGACTGGGTGGTTTAAAGAGCAAAAATGTATTATCTCATAGCTCCTGAGGCTGGAAGTCCCAGATCAGGGTGCCAGCATGTTTGGGTTTGGGTGAGGATTGTCTTCTCAGCTTGCACATGGCCGCCTTCTTGCTACATCTTCCCGTGGCAGAGAGAGAGAGCTCTCTGGTGTCTCTTCTTATAAGAGTACTTATCTCATCAAGAGGGCCCCACCTTCATAACCTCATCTAAACCTGATTACTTCCCAAAGGCCCCAACCCCAAATACCATCACATTGGGGGTTAAGGCTTCAACACATGAATTTTTGAGGGAACACAATTTGGCCCATAGCCAGCTTCATCTCCAGCACTAAGTAAGCCAGCATTTGGCACCCATGGGAATGCCCTAGGCAAAGGTTTAGTGAGTCAGAGCACCAAAGACAGCATGCCCCATGGCTCCTTCATAGTCCTCATTGCCACTAACCACATCCTCCTATAAGCCTCCCTCTGAGGGGACCACATCAGGGCAATATCCATGTTGGCATCATAAGCTTTGTGTGCTTGAGAGCTTGCCATGTGCACAAATCCAGATGGCTGAGCCAGCACGAAAGTGTGCCAGATACTTCTTGCCATTCAGGTTGCAGAGACTTGGGAAACATAAAGCCTGGAATTTCAGAACAAAGGCAGGATCATATGACTAGACATCCATTACAGTGATATATGTTGTTATTGTCGAGTAACAAATTGCCCCAAAACTTGTTGGTTTAAAATATTATCATTGCCCAGCTGGACAGCTTAGCTGACCTCAGGCAGATGTGGCTGGCTTCTTCTGGGCGTGCTCAGATGTCTGCAGTGAGGTGGCCAGTGACGGGAGGATGGCTGGTCTACGATAGCCTTGGTCACAAGTCTAACAGTTGTTTAATTGTCATCTGGGATGACTGGGGCCTCGTGGTTTCTAACCTTCCATGGCTAGCCCAGGCCTGCTGTCAAGATGTTTCCAACAGAGAGCAGAAACACACAAGCCTCTTGAGGTTTAGATTCGATACTGGCACACTGAGACTTTGGCCACCTCTATTAGTCAAAGAAAGTCATGAGGCCAGCCCATATTCAAGGGATGAGACTCTCCCTCTTGCCAGGAGGAGCTGCAAAGTTGCATAGTAAATAGTATGGATACAGAAAACATTGAAGAACCATGGCCCTTTTTGCAATCTACCACAGGAGTGGAATAGGAAGTAGTGGTTGCTCAGTCATGAATGAGCTCCAGACGATCATTCACATCTTCGCCTCCATTCACTGCCTTCTCCTCACTGGGAAACGAACATGGAATATTGGATAGTAGACAAGAAAACAGGAGCCTAGGAGACCAAGAGCTGGAAGGACAGTGTTTTGATTGTCACCTTGACATCAATGAGCTGTGTCACCTTGAACCAATCACTCTGTCCCCTTGAGTCTCTGATTTTTCATCTTGAAAAGAAGTATGATAGACTATTTAATCTTAAAGCATCTTATCACTTGGAGGTCCTATATTCAAATCAGATTATTCCCTGTAGACCTTTCCAATTAATCACTGATGTAAAGCGTTGTGTGGAAGTGCAGACATATGTTTTCTCTAAAACCTGGAACCATGCTTTGGGCAGACAAGCACTGAAATACACCTGTTGATTAATTTATCTAGGTCAGCCTCTACCACTGAGATTATGTGACTGAAACAATTAGACATCTTAAAGACAATCCTAACAGGGAGATTTGGTGGATAAGATTTTCTTCTCCGTCTCTTGACATAAGTCCACACCAGCAGGACCGGAGTCACTGTATCCTCCCAACCCAGAGGATGCAGGATGAGCTCTTGAGAAGGAGTGGCACATTTCAGTCTCACCCTCTCCTCATGAGCTTAGGCTTGGTCCTCCTGTGTCTCTATTTTCTCTCCTCTGATTTGCAAAAAATGTTTTGGTAGGGGCTGGCCTGGTGGCTCAGTAATTGAGTTTGCACATTCTACTTGGCAGCCCAGGGTTTGCTGGTTTGGATCCCTGGCATGAACCTACGCACCACTTGTCAAGCCATGCTGTGACAGGCACCCCACATATAAAGTGGAGGAAGATGGGCATGGATGTTAGCTCAGGGCCAGTCTGCCCCAGCAAAAAGAGGAGGATTGGTAGTAGATGTTAGCCCAGGGCTAATCTTCCTTTAAAAAAAGAAGTTTTGGTAGATAAGTGACACATTGTCCAGAGTGTCATTATTATACTAAATTTACAAGCTAAAGAGGTATGTGAGAAATACAGTCTCTTCACTTGAAAGTATGAGCATTTGCTATCAGACATTTGCCCAAACAGGCAATACCCATACTCTTATCCTTCATAAAAACCTAAACTTCTTCATATCAGCTCCGTAACTTAAAGCCTTGCAATCTCTAATCCCCACTGCTGTACCTGACACATAGTATGTGCTCACTAAATACTTTATGAATTTAAGTCTATTTGGGAGGGCGGGGGGGAGAAACATACTTAGTATACTGACATTGTGTTTGCATGTTGCCAAAACATCTAGTTGAAAAATGAAAACTCCAATCGTTCCGATGCCAAATTATGCCACACATTCAGACATCTGGGAAACATTTGGAGCATTTTTCTTTCCCCCTGAATGTTTCGGTGTCCTGGAGAGGCAAGCCTCAGGAAGTGGCTGTGGGTGTTTGTGGTGAGGGGGGTGTGCGCTGTGGGAGGTAGTATTGAAAGTCGTTTCTGGGAGGGAGTGTGCTGGTAAAGTTGAATTGAAAATTGGTCCACTCCTGTCTGCTGATTGCCATGTAAATTTATGGGAGCTTTTTTTATCACAATAAGAGAATTAATAGCAAGCATCACCACAATGTCCATTTCCCTTTACTTAACAATCTTACATCAACAATTTGACAGGATATAACATTTAAGAAAATCATTCTATAGCAACTCAATGGAACAGTACTCATCTATTAAAAACAAAGCATGAGGGCTTTGAGGCCACATGGAAAAACATTTATAATAAGTGGTTAACTAGGAAAAAAAAACAGAAGATAAGATTTCCTATACGTTAACAATAGAAATAGCTCAAATATGGATGAGTAATGAGTGGTATCCTATAGGAATACACCTTGCCCAGTCATGGTTCTGCCCTGAATTACTCGCAGGTACTGACCTTTCCCCACCAGCACTGTAGCGTCACATGTGGGCAGTTTCATCTGGCTCACATGTCTCTCTTTTAAAACGAAGTCATTTATAAATTCATTTATTCAATATCGATTATGAGCTTGGTCCAAGTCAGGCTCTGGCTCATAATATCTGTCACTGAAGGGCTCTCACAGCCTAATGGGGTAGGGAGACATGTCAATAAATAATTCTTAAATATAAATTTAGTATTTTTATCTTATTATTTTTGGATTTTTGAAAAATCCTTTGACAAAAACGTTACAGGTCATTTTGGCAGTTTGGGGTGGCCTGTCACATGAGTAATGTCCGGCTCTAAACCCCCTAGGGGAGGCAAGGCAAAGGGGAATGTCTGAAATGAGAGGGCAGCAGAGGACCATAGAGACGGGGATCCTTGTTTCCTTAGGGACTGTCCTTTTGGTTACACACTTCCTGAAAATGAGTCCTTGCCACTCAAAACCATCAAAGCAAGGGAGATTCCTCAAAACCAGCATCTTTTGACATATATATTTAAAAAAATTATAAATCCAAAAGAGTTAATTCCATTCACCCCCTAAACCCATTTCTGAATCCTTTGGACTCTTTCATCATCATATTCCAACCAAATAACTCTTTTTTTTCATTTTGAGTTTATATAAGAAAACTGGATTGCTGTGCTTGTTCCTTTTCCAAATTAAATAGTATACATTTTCCAAATTAAATATTATAATACAAAATTATTAGGACCCACTGCCCCACCCTGGGGGCCTATCACCCCATGGTTCCCTAACAATTGAAAGTTAGAGTGGACTCGGAGACCCAGAGGCGCACTTGGGTAGGCTACTGTCAACTTCATCTGGAGACCGCAAGGGCCTCGGGGCTGGAGACAGCAGGGAGTTCATGAGCATTGGCTCTAACAGGCACTCTCAGGCACATAAACTATGCATAGGCGTTAGATTCACATCTTCCACCAGTTCCCAAATGTCACTGATAATTGAGCTCATTCCTAAAAGTTGAAGAGTCATGGCCAACAAATTCAGGGCATTTAGATTCAAGGAAAATCCCTCAGTGAGGACTCTCCTCTCCTCCACCTTAGTTTTTTTTAAGATTTTATTTTTTTCCTTTTTCTCCCCAAAGCCCCCCAGTACATAGCTGTATATTCTTCGTTGTGGGTCCTTCTAGTTGTGACATGTGGGACGCTGCCTCAGCGTGGTTTGATGAGCAGTGCCATGTCCACGCCCAGGATTCGAACCAACGAAACACTGGGCCGCCTGCAGCAGAGCGCGCGAACTTAACCACTCGGTCACGGGGCCAGCCCCATCCTCCACCTTAGTTTTTAAAATATTTTTATATAAGCTAGATCTACTTAATTCAATTGTCAAAGGCCATCAAAAGGGATGAACTTGAAGAGTGTGTGCAAGGATGCACAGGGTAGACATAGTCTTACGTGATTGAGTTTACACGTGAGCCCAAATATTATTCAATACCAGTTGTGCTGTGCTATCTCCCTCTCCTTTATTGTTGACTGGCTAAGTCACTGCACAGGGGCCCCCAAAAGACAAGACCCAGGAAATCATCCCCAGTTGTCATATCCCGAGTTGACTTGGATGGTAACTAAAGGATAGTCTCTGATGAATTTTTCAACTGATAGATGTTTTCCCATTTTACACCCTGATAGAAAAACTATGTGATGAGAGTGTAGTCATTTGAGGAATGGAAAAGTCATTTAAGGACAAGAAGAAGGTTAAAAAGAACTTGTGAGTAATCAATATATCAGGGGCAGGAAAAAATTTGGCACATCTCAAAACAGAAAACAAAATAGTATTGAAGAAAACTAGAATTTTCCATAACTTCAATTGCACTTCATTTTCCAAATGTGTGCACTTTTAAATGATTAAGGTTTTTAATAATCCAGAATAAAAGGAGCAAAGAGTAAAAGAAAATAAATCTTTCCATATTTGAAATTTGCAATATTGAAACTAGCCAACAAAAACACACGGTCGCTTGGAACCAGCTCTTGGCCATAATTAAATTAGAATGTGTTTAAATTCTTAATGGCATGATATTTTACAGTGAGTTTGAAATATACACCTAAACACTCCAGCCATCATGAGTTATTAATATAAAGTGCCCAATAACTAGAGAAGTCTTGCAGCATATTATCACTCCTCCCTGGCTGATGAAACCAATCATCCTCTCTGGCATTTGAGCCCCACAAACTAGAATCACTCTCCCTGTAGCTTGAAAGTTTTCAGAAAGCATCAAAGCGGCTAAAAGGCAGCCTTTTTGCCTGATGAAACAAGGCTGAAATAAATGTTGGGTTATTTTACTGAAGCGTGTGTGTTTTCTCTTTGAGCTTTCTACCGGTCTGTATCTCTGCATGGAGTAAGAGTCTATTCAGATCCCAAAAGACACAAGCAGCATGACCACAGTTTACTAATTGCTATTGGGAAGCCTCTGTAGGGCAGAAGGACCACAGCTGAGAAGGTTAAACCTGCCTGGTTAGTTACTAAGCTTATTTTGATAAGGATTTGCTAAAGGGTATATATCAAATAGTCCTTGGTAATAGGTGATGGAAGTCTGTTGAATTCAAACTGCTAAGAAGTAATGTAGGCATCAAGCAACTGTACGATCAAACTTTTAATTAAAATTAGGGCTGGTTAAATCCTTTAACTAGCAAGATTCACGGGCCAGCACTGGGACTCGGGGCTTTGGCAAGAACCGTGGTCTCTCCTCTCTAGACGTTTTGGCATAGACCCAGGGCAGTTATGCCAAATGCAGTGCAGTGTGCTCTACCCATTGGGCTAATGATCCTCCTAATCATTCGGCCAGGCCCTGTAAAGCAATCTCCATAAAAATAGGTTCCAGAGAGTGACAGCGTCCGAATGGACAAAATACAGCCCAGACCATAAGAAGAAGAGATTGTTAGCAGCTTTCTCACCATGGGGAAAAAGTGAATTGATCTTAGAATCTTCTTAGAAGCCAAATGAACCAGTAGAGAAGAAAGGACATTGTCTAAGGAGGAGAATTTAGGATCCAGAATGAGATTTAATGCCAAAGAAACATTTTGAGATAATAAATGAGAAGGCAATTTGATTGTCAGGGACTTTCTGATGACCAAACTCAGATCATGGCTGGATTTTTGTCCAAGACTCCCTTGGGAAGCCCAGAGCCCAAGAGAAGCCAGGGAAAAGGAGAAGTCTTGAAGGTGAGATGCGGGAGTCAGAAGATGAGGGGAGTCGTCCCAAGTTAAAACAGAAGGGTCTGGCTTAACCCAGGTCTTAGGGACAAGCATAGAGCCGGGAGTGCAAAGCCACACTTAAAAACCAGAAGCCAGAAGGCAAGAAACAGAGCAGATACGGAGGAGCAAAAGGGAGGGAGGGTAGAAATAAGCACGTCCATGGCAATTACTGACGTTAGAACTTTGGGTTAAAAGCTTGTTTTATTGGGTGTCAGCAGCTTAGGGCTTGGTTAAGTCAGGCTCTTTTAAAGGTACAGGGATGAGTGGAAGATTTATGTGAAGTTTTGAAGTGTTCCTATGACAATAAAGTAATAAAAATAACCATTACTACTACTTACTGAGCATTACTCTATGCTAGACATTGTCTTAGGGGCTTTTATTTACACTATATTAGAACCAATATTAAGAACAATAGCAATAATAACTACCATTCACTGAGCATTTATATGTGCCCAGAACTGTGCTAAGTGCTCTAAACACATTCTTTTTATTTAATCCAATACTTTGGCAATGTTGTCATTTCTTTTTCTTATTTTACTGATGAGGAAACTGAGGCCCAGGGAAGTTAAGGAACTTGCCCAAGTCCACACAGCTTATAATGACAGAGCCAGGGTTTGAATAGAGTTTTTGTCTGAATACAAAAACCAAGCTATTTCCTAAGACTGAGTGATAGCATACACAACAGAGACGGGAAGATTGATGGGTATGATATGGAATGCGTCAACGACAACCTATCAAACTCAGTAGTCTTTAGATTATGAAAGCAGTGACCCTCATAACCATTCACTTGTTCCAAGTGACCTGTTAACAGAATGACTACTTAGATATTTATAGTTGCAAATGATGATCATTATCAAGAAGAAGAAAGAAGGAGATGATGGTGATGATGACGATGATGATGACTGTGATGATGAAAATTGTGATGATGCCAATGATCATAGAAGCCAGAACCATCCTCATGTTCAGACAGAACTATATCATCACCTATGGGCATATATACCACTCAATGCCTTGCCACCTATTTCCACATAATAATACTTAAAATCCTTTTAAGAGGTCACAGAACTTTCTCTTCATGGTTAGAGACAAAATTTAAAGATAGAACTAAGACAGGTAACAGTGTCTTAAATTTAATTGAAGATATATTAGCCTATCAAAACCATCTCTCAGAAGTGTTTTTGATAAAGACATGGTGATAAAGAGGATAAGGAAATGGGATAGAGGTATGCTGATCTGAGCTAAGGAAGGAAATCATCATTCAGTCCACAAGTATTTGTCAAGCTCTTCTATGATCCAAGCCATTAAAGAGTTATTATTTCTACTTAATAGGAATGAGGCTCAGAGAGGTCACACAATTAATAGTGGTGCAGCCAATGTCGGAGTCCAAAGCCAGTTCTCTCTCTGCTTAGCCTAGGATGGTGGAAGAAAAAGGCCCCAGGGACTTCATAAGCAAGCAGATGAAATTCTCTAATGAAATAGCAAGATGATTTCATCTGTGGATCTCCTAACACCACAGGTCTTGGCCCAACAGCAAGGTCCAAAATGAACTCTCTGGCTTCAGAATTTGATTCCTGAAGCTGCCAGTAGTCATTCCTAGTTCTGGTCATGGTAATTCACATGAGAGACAGAGAATTTTTTCCTAGGTCGGGACTCCATGTTACACATAGACTCATAAACATTTGTGCACCTTGTTAGTCTCAAAGCTTTGTAACTAATTCACCCATAATTTGCATGAGACACTCTAGTACCAAAAAGTCATGTGAATTCCATATAGCAATAAACTTCACTCCATAGCAAGGGTAGGAAAAGCCTGAACAGCTACCTGTGAGTGAGCATGTAGCCATGGGGCCAGGCAGTGCCTGCAGTGGACTACTGAGGTTTCCATATCCTTCACCAATCTGGGCCACTGCTCTCATTAACCACCTCTTCCCCACAACTTCTCTTCACGTGCTCGAGCTGCGTCCAGGGAGAGAGGTGCTAATCCCTTTTGAATAACCTGTGGCTTGGTCCCTGGTTACTTCAGTGGAGGAGGCAGTGCCTCCAACCATCACAGCTACAAAATGTGCACAGAAATTGACTCCCACAATTAGACAGCACAGAGAAAGTGGAGGAAGCACATAGTGCAAAATGCGGAGTATCAACAACGGCTCATGTTTGGTTTTATTGCATTTTTTCCTCCACATTCACCCAGGTGAAGAGAAGTTAAAATACTACTCTTAAAGAGAGCACAAATCACATGAATATTAACAAGAGGTAAGCTGGTGGTCTAACAAAGACTTAGCGAATGTGCTAAACAGTCCTTTGAGGAGGTATTAAAGTCATCACAGTTGGCACTAATTAGAAAAGAAAACCACATCTTTTTCTTTAAGACTTAGGAGAAATGCAACTATTTCAGCACATGCCAGAAATAAGTTAACTAGATCCTGGCTTTCATTACCACGTCTTATTCCCTGGACACAGATTTCGTCTTAGAATCTCTTATGGACTACATTGTGTCCCCCTCCAAACTTTACATGTTGAAGTCCTAACCCCCAGTATCTCAGAATGTGACTGTATTTGGAGGTTGAGTCTTTAAAGAAGTAATTAATTAAAAATGAGGTCATTAGGGTGGGCCTTAAGTCCACATGACTGGTGTCCTTATAAGAAGAGGAGATGTGGACACAGACATGCACAGTGGGAAGACCATCTGAAGACACAGGGAGAAGGTGCCCATCCGCAAGCCTAGGAGGGAGGCCTCAGAGGAAAGCAACCCCACTGACACTGATCTCAGACCTCTAGCTTCCAGGATTGTGGGAAAATAAATTTCTGTTCTTTAAGGCACCCAGTGTGTGGAACTTTGCTATGGCAGCCCCAGCAGACTAACACAGAACCCAAAACTGTAGATGTTGACATGGATAAACCTAGGACAGTTCAACTGAAATAAATCCGCATTACAATTGCTTGTTTCCCGCGATCATTTCCATCCAGCTCTAAAACCACTGAACAAAGAGTGCTGCTGTCCTCCAATTGGGTGAAAAGACATTTCCCTCTCCAAACTCCTCGATCCTGGGGACAAGACGGAGTTAGGCAGGTGAAATGTTTCTGTGTCAGCCATGTGCCTAACAAATTCCATTGTTCGTACTAGACGAAGATTCTTTCTCCCCTGGCTAATGCAGCAGCCTCCTTAGGGGATTCCCCACCTGCATTCTCACCCCGTCCAATTCATCCTCAGAGCAGTTAAGTGATCTTCTCAACATTTTTAAACTCTCTGGTTTAATAGCCTCCAGTGGTTTCTCACTGCACTTAGAATAAACTCCTAACTCCCTAGTGTGGCTGGGAGAGCCCTCCTTGACCCAGCCCCACGCTGTTCTCCACCCTGAGCGTGAGGCACTTTCTGCCTTGCACACACACTTTCTGCTCTTTGAACACGCTAAGCTCTTCCCTGCTCCAGGACCTTAGGATATCTTGACCGTGACTGCCTCAGAGAGACATTCTCCAGCCACCCTCCTAACATATCTGTCATTCCCACACCAAACCCATCCTTCTCCTTCCCACCACCGGCTTAATTCCTCCACAGCAAGTAGTATAACTTGGAGGCATCTGCCCTTCTGTGTACTTACTTTTTCTCCAACCACCAGGTCAAGGACCCTGTCTGATTTATCACCGTTGTAGCTCCATGGTTGAATGAATGAGTGGATAAATAACACAGAGTGAAAGCCTTTGTAAACTCTAAGGTGTTACGTAAATGCAAAGTTTAATTAGCAGATTTGAAGGCCTATGAAAGTAGAACCTGTGTCTTATTTTCTCCCCCTACCTCATTTCCTCACTGAAAGATAACTGAATGGATTGATTTACTCATTATCTGAAGACGATGTTAGGAATGGACTATCACGTCAAATAACACGATTTATAGCAATGTATGGGTTTTAAAACAGTTTCATATAGCTTATCTCATGTTAATCTGCACAACTTCCCTGTGATTAGGCATTCTTATTCCCATTTTACAGAGGGAGAAACTGAGGCTGAATGAAGTAAACTGTTCAAGTCTATACAGATAGTGGTGTTAGAGTCAAGACTTTTTGTTTGTTTGTTTTTGTTGTTGTTTCTTCAGGAAGATTGACCCTGAGCTAACATCTGTGCCAATCTTCCTCCACTTTACATGTGGGTTGCCACCACAGCACGGCTGACAAGTGGTGTAGGTCCATGCCTAGGATCCGAACCCTCGTACCTGGGCCGCTGAAGCAGAGCACACCGAACTTAACTTCTACACCACGGGGCCAGCCCCAAAGAGTCAAGTCTTTTCCCACTACCCCACTGCTGCCTTCTCAATCAAACTGCTTAGTAATTATCCCTCATGGGCCAGCAGCGGCAAATGACAGACAAGGTGGGAGGGCCGTGCTCACGTAAATAGGAGGTTTCCTGGAGGTTTGCTCGGCAGCAGGGGAGAGGCTATGCTTGGAAGGGGACTTTTTTGAGCCACTAAGAGAGGATTTTCTTTTGTCTTCTATTTTTTTCTTATATATCAACTCTAGAACCTGAGCATATTTTGCTATTACAGTCTAAAATATTGCTGTCGTCCTCCCATTTTGAGGCAAATTTCACCAAAAATCATTTTGCTGTTTATAATATAGTACTATACTTTTGGCAGATGAAAAATTATATTGTTATATATTCTAGGGTTAGCTCTCCCATGTCCTGAATTAGATATTTTTTTCCAGAGGATAATTTATACTGTGAATATTATTTCGTTCATTAAACATATTTATTTAATACTGTTATTATCAGAGCGACATTCATAACAGATTATATTCTCTCTTTCAATGACATTTACAAAATAATTTTGCTAGGAAAATGGATTCTGTGGTCAAAGTTGAAAGACAAATGACAGAATATGTGAAAAATATTTGTAACACATATAATGGCCAGCGTTCATATCTCTAGTATAAAAAATCTACAAATGAATAAACAATTGAATATAAAAGTAGACAAAAAAATGAACAAAAGTTGATAGAACACATGAAATTGTATAGCTAATAAACAAACAAAAAAGGACACACAATCTCATTAGCAAATTAATGCACATTAGAACAGTATTTGCCTAAAATATTGGTAGACACTTTAAAAGCTGAAGACTTCTGTATAAGCACAAATATTTTAAGGTATAAATTACTGTAATCATTTTGGAGGGTAATTTTGCATTATCCATTTAATTTAAAAATGTGTATACTCATGATTTCCATTTCTAGGACTATATCTTCTTGAAATACCAGTATAATTATATGTTAGCATGACAGGCGATTATTATATTTAAATGATTTTACAGTCAATTTCAACAAATAAATGCCATTTTCATCTGTGTATTTGGTATTAGGTGTCTGGCCATAATGGACACAAGTTTTCTTTTGAAAAGTTTACTCAACAAGAATTGAGTAGAGGGTCAATAATAAACTCTTACTGAGTAGGATTGAAAAGATAATTAAACTGATGAATCCCTAAGAACATTCAAAAACATCATTATCCTGTTTTTCCGGAATACTGTGCTCCCCTTAAAACAAAGGATAATGGGAAAAAAACCAGTCAGTTTGGAGTTAGTCATAAGTGAGTTCTAATTCTTGTTCTGATGCTTGCTAGCTATGCAACTTCACCTTTCTAAGGCTCAGTTTCCATATCCATAAATCCCATGTAAAAAACTGATCTCTTAAAAAAGAAAACCAACTCATAACTCAGTTGGCTGTTCACCGGAATAAATAAGTAATAGTTGTATATCATCCAGCAAAATTCATGGCGCACACTATGTACTCAACAAATATTAGTCCCCTCTGCATTTGTGCTCCCACCATCTGTAGGTCACGGAGCTGTATGGAGAGGAAGGGAAAGTTGAGAGCAGACAACTCTACTACTCTAGGTTTCATTCATTAATCATTTTCCTATATCTGCGTAGCACCTCATTGTGAGAGATACGGCCCTTGGTTCTATAGGTGCAAACATACAACATATATATCCTGTCATTCAGATTGAGACAAAGGAATTACTCTTAAACACCTACTGAGAAAACAAATGGCTCTCTTTTTGGCAAGGTAATAACTGAAAATAGCTTTCTTGATAAGAATACTAATCTTGAGAGGTTAATATGTGCCAGACACTGTTTTATTCACCTTATGTGAATTATCCCATTTAATTCGTTCAAGCTTTTCATGCAGATTTTAATATTGTAGGTCTTAATGGTCAATGAGGAAGAAACTTGCCATTTCAGGGCACCAAACTGACCCAAAGCTTTCAATGTGATGGACATAGACTAGGACCCCGTTCAGAGCAAGCAACTCTAAGATGTACTCACCAGGTTCTATAAGGACAGGATACAAACCAGTGTGATTCAGGATTAGAAGAATAAAAACTATCACGTTGGTCAAAGCCAATAATTTGAACAGTTCACCATAAAATGAACACTTAACTTAATCAGAGCCTGCCCAATGGGGTAGCCAATTCAGAATCTCTACAAAAGAGACACAGAGTCTCATGGGCTAATTAATATCCTGGTCCAGAATTCATCATCTGTTCATGCAGCAAATCTTTGTGAGCACCTCCTATGTGCCAGGTATTTTTCTGGACACTGAGAATTCAGCAGGGAGCAAAAGAGACAAAAAATATCTGCTCACCTAGAGCTTACATTCTTGCATGGATATAGAGACATTAAACAAATAAATAAGTAAAATTTGCAGATCAGTTGATGAAAAGTGCAATGCAGAAAATAAAGCAAGGGTAGTGAATTAGGAGCTCTGATTAGGGTAGAGGACAAGGGACAAAGGGATGTCAACCTGTAGCCTCAACCTTAATAGGTTGGGTAAAGTCACTCTGAATCCCCAGATGAGTAAATGCACCAGATTATTCTGCCAGGGAAAAAATAAACAGAATAAAAATAGAAATAATGAAGAAACAAATAGGTATATTACCATTTTTGTACCACGTTTTGGTGTAAGGGTCTTGATTAGTACTGTAAACACGTTAATATTGTGTGAGTCTTGTCTGCCTTCTGAAGCGTTTAAAACATTTACAAGAACATGATAAATTAGACTTACAATTTTAATTAAACATTCAGAAATCTTAGATTTAACCAGTAATCACTGTTTACGTGTTTTCCAAAACGTCATTTGTTAAATTCATGTCTTTTTATTTATTTGTTGTAGAAATAGTAAGTATATAAAGAGAGAAATGTTAAAGCTTTTATACTTTTTAAAATACTCATTGATTAATAAATGCATAAGACTAATAAATTGTTCTCCAAAAACACGCAAAGAGAACTGTTTCTCTCCATGAACCAAAGTCCCTTAAAGATGTTGCACATGAGAAAATGGAGGCTCAGCAAAGATAAATAACTTAGCCTCGTCCAAAGTCCTGTGGCAAAGCCACCCAGGATTTGAACATGACCGCTACACGAATAGCCTCTCACCAGCGATAGTAAGCGTTTAACTTGTGGAGCACAGAACCTGGCAGAGAGTGGGAACTTAATATTTCTCTCCCCCTGACCCCAGACTAAAGCAAACTGGCAGGACTAACCAGGGTAATCCAAAATACTGCCCCCACTACACACACACACACACACACACACACGTCATTCAGAGTGAGGTAGTCCTAACAAAGACCCTTCATCTGCTCCCCTTCCTCCTAGCTCTTAGCAAATCAAATCCTTCAGAAGACAAACACCCATCTGATCTGTGGTAATTTAATGGGTAAACTCATTAAAAGGATCTGAGTAAGCCTGGTGATTGTGGTAGGCAGCCTACAAAGATGGCCCCACAACGAACCACACCTTTCTCTATTCATGATCTTGGGTAATCCCCTCCCATTGAACCCAAACTGTTCCTGTAACTCACTCACCACCAACAGAATATGGCAGAACAGACCTACTGACCTTGCAGGACTTTGAAAGCCAAATCAGATAAAGTCTTACAACCTCTGCCTTGGTCTCTTGGAGCACTCACTCTGGGGGGAAATCAGCTCTCATAGGAGAAGTCTGACTACCCTGAGACCATCATGCTATGAAGAAGCCCAAGCGAGCCAGGTGTTGAGGCTGCTGGAGAGAGAGATGCCTAACCCGCCCCCAGGTGTCCAGCCTTAGAGCTGGAAGTGTGAGCAATGAAACCTTCCAGTGCGTCCAGCCTCAACCACCACCTGACTGGAACCATGGGAGCCCTCAATAAGCAAAAATTGCCCCACCAGGCCCGTCAACCCCCAGAACTGTGAGAGATCATGGTAAATCGTGTTAAACCACTATGTTTCAGAATGGTTTTTACACTACAGTAGATAAATAATGATCACTCTGTGAGAACTCCATTTGGCATTTTCTCAATGTGTTTTTTTAGTTAATAAACACTGTGTTATCCTAGATGTTACTATCCATCCTAAATGGCCTATCAGCATGTTCTTTTTCTCCTCTATCCATACTCAGAGTAGTAATAACATACACTTTATCTAATATTTCAAAATTACCACCTATCATGATACCCAGACAAAGAATATTTTCTTTCTCCTTTTTCAGGAAATGGTTGAAAATGAACTTAATAATGAACATTTTCCAAGCAACGCTCTACTCCAGAACTCATGGGAGTTATAAAACAACCCAAAACTAAGAAGATGAAATGGCTCACTCTTTAAATTCTTTATATCTCAAAGTCTTTGATTTAAATCATTATTTTTTTAAAGAAATCAAATCACACAGTGCTCTTAATAAAGCATTATTATTTCAGGGCAAAGGATAAAACTTTCCAAATGCAAATGTTTAGCTGGAGTAGAGTCTTAAAAGATTCCAAGACATTAGTCAGGAGATGGATTGCTTTGCTATTACAAGTCTGGGTTATGATATCACTGGAACCGAATTCCCGTCAGATTAGTCTTTACTCAAAATGAATGTTTGTAATTATGAAATGAAATAAGTTTTAATTTGAATTGCCTAAAAAGGGGAAACCAAATATTGTGTAATTACAGGAGAAGAAATTTGAGATGGAAAACAAGATAGCGTTATTTACAAGCAAAAAGGCTTTTATGGGATTATGGGGCTTTAAAGTGCATATTTGGACCATTTAGGGTGGCAGAATTTGGAACTAAAATATTTTTCATCAGCGTTTATTTACAGTGTGCATGCAAGAAATGGAATCCCAGACACATCTGATACTGGGCTTATTTAAACCTTTTATATCCCTACTAAATTTGAAAAGACTCAAATGTTAGCCACACATAATGGAAGTAATCGTGGAGTGTGATAAAATGAGTATTTGAAAACCACATGCAACTTTTAGGCCCAAATCCAGAACGATAAAATTCACCTAGAGACATAATGAGCCTGACTCTCCTTGGAGAACGAAAAGCAGTGAGAGGGGAATCATGTCCTTATTCTCCTTCCCCAGCTGGTGGCACCTGAGTGGAGCCCCCAGTGACTTGTAAGCGCTTTGCTGCTAAGACCGCCCACAAGCGCCATTTTGCCTCTCTGTAGGGCAGCCATTCCGTATCCTCAGCAAAACTGTGACTTCAGAGGCTTTTTGTCTCTGTCTTACATTTCTACTGTCCTCTTCTAAAGCCCTACTTCTTGCGCCCAAGAGTCTAGGACCCTAGGACCCCAGGTCTGTCCCAGTTATCTTTCCCATAGCCTGCACTGCCCAACTTTGGTAGCTCCGAACCTTTGTCCTCAACCTTTTTTTGGGATAAAGCCTTCCTGTTGAGCGTCACCTTCCTCTGGTGGGGACAAACTAATTTCCACTAAGCCACTCTTCCCGGAGATAGTGCCTCCTTAAAAGGTATGGCAAAGACAGTTCACAGCTCGCCAGATGCTTATGTTCCTTGTCCTATATTGCATGCTTATTACTGGAAGGCAGTCGCTCAGCCAGGTACTCCATTTCCCAGACTCCCTTGCAGTCAAGTGTGGCCAGGCGACTGAGTCCAATGAAATAGAGACAGAAGTGTTAAGTGCTTGGGTCCCTGAACACCTCCCACCCAGCTCTTCTTCATGCTCCTTTCCCCAGTCAGCCCACTGGAAGGGAGATAATCCCATGGTGATTTGACAAATCTCCATCAACTAGGTTCCCGGATGACTTCATGGAAGTGGGCCACCCCCCGTGCACATATTTGCCCTACTATTAAATACACATGTTTAGGACTTTCTCTCTCTTTTTTTGTTAATAACTGCAGTTATACCACCCCAAAGACTACTTAATCCAAAGGAGTCATTCTCTAATAACAGAAACTCAGACAACTTGAGGAAGATTTTGGAGGGTGAAAGAAATTTTGCAATTGCCTCCAAATTATCTTGTTTAAAAGTTACCTCCACGTAGGGGCCAGCTGGTGTAGTGGTTAAGTTCCTGCACTCTGCTTCAGTGGCCAGGGATTTGCCGGGACCACTTATCAAGCCATGCTACGGCAAGGTCCCAGGTACAAAATAGAGGATGATGGGCACAGATGTTACCTCAGGGCCGATCTTTCTCAGCAAAAAGAGGAAGACTGGTAACGGATGTTTGCTCATGGCTAATCTTCCTCACCAAAAAGATAAAAAAATAAAAATTTCCTTCATATAGGCCTTTTTTAATAGACCTCCAGCAAGGGTTTGCCATCAGTCTCTCTCTTGTGTCCAGGTGACCGCATGGGTCACAGACTCCGCCCTCCGGCTTCCTTCCTACCCAAGGACCTTCTTCAACCATCTTCATCACTGTTTGCACTCAGTAGTCACTGCTGAGCCTCAAGTATTTTCACTGAGTTTTCCCAGCATTTCAACTTAGAAATATACTGGTCAATGAAAATCTCCTGTGGCATGATCTCATTGTTCATTCATTCATTCACTCATGCACTTATTCAATACCCCAAATATCAAGTATTGTGCTAGGTGTTGACTCAATGCAGCTCACTGTCCATTGGTGCCATTAAGTAAAGGAATGGTCACAAGAACAGATAAGAGCTGTAAAACGATAATCTAGGTAACCATATAATTATCATTACAGCTGAATTTACTGAGCCCCTGTTATGTCCCAGACACTCTGCTGAGAACTGGATGTTCCTTATTTCAATGAATCATCATAAGAACCATCCTCATATTACAGACGGAGAAATAGAGCCTTAGAGACGTTGGGCAACATGCGGCAATTGCACAAAAAACTACTAATCAGGGTTGAGGTTTAAACCAAGTTCTGTCTGATTCCAAAATCATTTGCTAACTGTGTGACTTTGGGCAAAGTAGGTAAATGCCATAACTCTCCATCTCTAATCTGAAATACCATCTCAGTCACAAAGAAGTAATTTCTACTGAGAGCTAAATTGCAGAGCAGACATGTTTACACTTCCAGTGTCCGTAGTATACTTTACGAATATCATGTATAAAAATCTGGCCTCTTGAATTTTCTTGCTTCTGAAATGACAGTGGAGGGTGGAGGAAGCTTAAATAAATATTTACAGTATTCCTATTATGAGAAAATTTTCCAGGTGCCTTGTCTTGAAACGCCGATTGCTTTCACACAAACCGAGCCCCCAGTGAAGGCATCTCAGACTTTATGTTCGCAACTTAAAACAGTTGTGAGAAGGGGATCGGTTATCGCATGACACAGGGACTCCTGTTCACGCGCCCACGTGAGTGTGACCGTGGGCTCTGAAACGCCCAGAGGAGAGCACCTCCTGCCTGAGTTTCTGGGCTGTGAGATGTACAGCATCATGAGCCCACTCCCAGCCTGGCTTTACTGCCAAATGCACACTCGATCCAGTCATGGACTCCAGGTGCTTATTCAGGCTGAGCCGTGGACTGATGATAACCTTGGATCCCCTGGAGAACTGAGAAATACACATTTCGAAGAGACTCGAAGACTGTACGGAGAGAGCAGCACAGAAGAAGGCCTCCAGGAAATTGTGGAGCACCGCTGATGGATGCCTGTGAATTAAGGACTAAGGAGCACAACCTGGGGGATCTTCATGACAAGGCCGGAGCTGCAGCCCCGGGTCAGGGGAGCTTCTGCTCCTCAAGGTGGACTGACGGAGCAGAGAAAGGATTCTAACCAAAACAACAATAAAGTTTGTAAAATGAAGCTCCAACACCCACCGCTCCCTAAGGAATTAGAGTATGTTTGTGAAAAGGAATTTATTTTTCTGGGGTTTTTAATTTTGTTTTTTTTTTCAGCTGGGTTGGGTTGTAAAGCTGATAAGAGTGAGATTTCTGGAGTCAGATACCTAAATTTAAATTTCTACTTTACCACTTTCTAACTGTGTGGTGCTGGGCGAGTATCTAAACGTCGGTTTCTTTGACTGTGAATGTGAATAATAATTATACCTACCTCCCAGGATCAACAATAATTAAACTCCATGTAAAACACTTTAACAAAGTACCTGGAATTCAGTCAATGCTTGAGCAACTTCACACATTTGTGTGGCAGTTTTGGGATAGGAACCAGAGCTGAAGTGCAATAAAGTAGCGGTTCTAAAAAGTTTTGGTCTCAAGATCCCTTATACTCTTAAAAATTGAGAACCCCTAAGAGTATTTGTTTATGTAGATTATGCCTGTCAATATTTGCCATACTAGAAATTAAAACTGAAAACACTCTTAAATATTTATAAACTAATTCATTTAAAAATAATGATAGGAAATCCATTATATGTTTGTATAACATATTTTCATGAAAAATAACTATTTTTCCAAATGAAATAACTTGGTGGGAAGAGTTACATTGTTTTACATTTTTGCAAAGCTCTTTATTGTCTGCTTTAACAGAATTAGCTCGATTCCCAATGTCTGCCTCTACGTTTCATCAGTTGTGACGGGTCATTTTCATTAAAGTAGATGAAGAGAACCCAGCCTTGCACAGACTGTAGTTGGAAGAGAGAGGAGTGGGTTATTAGTCTTTCCAGACAATTGTGGACAGTCTTCTTCAATGCAACATCAAAACGCTACAAGTGGTCGTTTCTTAAAGGCCAGCTGCAATGAAGAATCTAAAACTATATAAATAAACTTCCTTCTTGAAGTCTCTTGTACTTTGAAGGAAACCTTCACATTTGCAAAATACTGTTTCAAACAGATGTTGAAACATTTCATTATAGAATAGCATCTTGCATCTTGTGACTCTGGGATATTCCACTGCACAATTGTGCGAGTGGGAGAGTGAAAAAGATAAGTAGTCACTTCGTATTATTACGACAACAGGTTTGACCTCAAAGACTCCATGAAAGGTTCTTAGTGACTAAGGTGTCTGTAAGAGCACACTTTGAGAATTGCTGCTTTAAAACGAGATAGAGAAAAACAATGTGTTTCAGAGAGAAATCTGGGAGAGAGTCAAAAATAACAGAATCTGGGGGAAGATCTTAAGAGAAAACATACCCACCCACCCCCAACCCCCAGCAAGTGGTGGAATAGCTAAAGGGAGTTTGGGGAAGAGATATATGTAATTTATGTTTTTAAGTCATTTTTTTGGTGAGCTTTGTTCTATAACCCGTTCCTCTCTCTGCCTTGAGGAAGCTTCAGAAAAGCCTATATAGTTCACAAATGTTACACAAGTGAACCCTTTGGCAGGACATAAAAAACGGTGCTAACTTTGTGACCTGGTCTGTGCAGCCTGGGGAAAGTTCACTTGGACATAGGACCCCAGAAAAAATATGGAGGCTCCGGGGATTTGCAGAAATACGGGATGGGGTGAAGGGCATACCTCTGTGAGGGAAGAGTGCTTCCCCTGTCTGGGGAAGTAGGAGTTGACAACCAACTCCTATCTGGTTGTCAAAATCTTAGTGCCCCTAGCTGACTAGAGGGTAGTGAGCATCAAGTGTCACTCTGTCCCCCAACCTAGGACAGGCTGCTGTGTCCTCAGCTTGCTACCTCTACCTGGAGAAAACATCCTTCTATCCCAGTGGTGCTATGACTGGTGAGTGACTATAGCAGGTAAATTGAGGCCCAAGTAGATTTTAACCAGAGGAAGCTTGGGGGAGTGGAAGAGAATCTCCATGTGGAGAGTAAAAGGCAAGAAGCCCTTGACCACTGTTACCTGAGTCCAGTCTGGCCGTGACCAGGAGAGAATAATCACCAGGTCTTAGGAAACTCTAAGCCAAGCGTTCGCAAATGGGAGGAATTTGCTTCCTAGGGAACAGTTGGCAACATCTGGAGATATTTTAGGTTGTCACAACCTGGTGGGGAGGAACATTATGAGCACCTGGTGAGTAGAGGGCAAGGATGCTGCTAAACATCCCACGATGTACAGGACAAGTCCTCACAACAAAAATTATCCCGCCCCACGTGTCAATAGCAACAAAGTCATGAAACTCTGGCCTAAGCCAGTCCGTCCCTGGGCTGCCCTGGGCCTGGCAACCATGCATTGCCTATCCCCCTACGCAATGGGGAGAAATTTTCAATGGCCTTTCAGAGTTTTGTGGGCTAAGGGGATCAAAGATTGGATGTGTAGTTATCCCCATGTCTTTCTTCTGTGCACACCTGTTCCTGGGAAAGGATCCGACGCTGGCTCTTCCTAGTGTAGGGTGGAAGTAAATTACCATGATTCCTCTCTCTCAGGCATATTGGCATTTTAAGCTACACTGTCGGCTGTGTAATGTGAGTCTTTCTGGGGGGTGGAGGGCACAGTCAACTTCCATAACAGAGTATGAGGCAGTGGCAAGCAGGTAGGGGAAGTTCTAGGGTTAAGAGCTAGAATAGCAAAAGGTTCCTTATTGGTAGCCTTGAAATCACATCACGGAAGGCACATAGTGATGAGGCAGTAGTGGCCACCTATGTTTACTGGGCCTTTGCTATGAGCAGGCAATGTTCTAACTGCCTTACCTGTATCAACTCATTCAACCTTCAAAACAGCATGTTGGGGTAGTTACTACCGTCATCCTCATTTTATAAAGGAAGAAACTGAGACACAGAGAGATATAAAATAACTCACTCAAAGCCCACTAGTGACTGAGGACGTAAAAGTCACTCTCAGACAGCCTGACAGCAGAGGAGAGCATGGGCTCTTAGCCACCACGGCCGCACTGCTTCTTGTGCTATAAAAAGAACCCCGACTGGGAGGAATGGGCCCCACACTGCACTAGACATGTGTTTGGGGCAAGATGAGCTTCACACAGGGTTATGGTTTCCTTCTTTATGAAGTGATAGGATTGGAACAAGCAATCGCTGAGTTCCCTGAGGTCACTAACGTTCAGCAATTCTTATGGTCCAGACATAAAATTTCAAAATAAGTAGACTTCATCTGATCTTTGGTGCCATTTCTACTGAGCAACATGGTTGGGTTGGGGCCTTACACAGCGTCCTCTTAAGCAAATTTAGCCATAAGAACTCTACCCTTCAAGGATCCCCACTGTCTTCCCTTAGAATTATCCCCTTGTTCTTGGATTGGCTTGGCCACCAGAGCACAATCCCACTCCCTTATTTGGTGGATCTTTTTTGGGTGAGAGAAAGAAAAGCAGAGAAAACTAATTCATGTCAAGCCGTGATGGGCAATGAGCTGCAGAACCTTGCTGCAATGTGAGGCCAAGACTGTCATGGTGGTCAGGAAAGAAAAGCTATTTGGGGGTCTGACAAACTTGGGTAGCACCCCTAATCAGCAACTCTCATTCCTCTCCAAGTCTAAAATTGGTTCCATGGAACTAGTCCCATATTTCTTTTATGTGTCATTATATTCAGCCATGAGCTAGGCTCAAAGCATGCTCAAAAAGTACTTGTTGGTTGACTAAGAAAATAATGGCTCTGTGTGCCTCCAGTTGTATTTCAGTAAGTTAATCTCTGTTGGAAAAAAGTTGGAATTTGAGTTTAGCTCTTGAAAAAAATATACCTTCACCACCTAACAAGTCAGAGATTTATCAGGATGTTCCCACGTGCTCTGACCTGACATCTTCCTGGAGGGAACTAATGACACATACCCAATGCTTTGCTTCTCAAAGTACTGAAGGGTTTATCAGGAATGAGGATCTCTGGCCCCACCCTGGACCTTTTGAAACAGAGCCTACATTTTGACAAGACCCTCAGACAATTTGTTTGCATGTTAACGTTTGAGAAGCATGGAAGGGGTTATTATATTATACTGAGGAGAGGTCAGGAACTTGGACCTTGATGCATAAGGGTAGCTAAAGAATTCCTGTTTAAATATTAAAGATTGCTCTGCATTTTTGGAGTCAATTTGGGTCTAGAAGCAACAATGAAACACACACACACACACAGGTATTATTCCTGTTCTGCAGGATTTCGCAGCCTAGAGAAGAACAGAAATGTTAAAAAAGTGACCACCGTCCATTGCGATGATACAGTAATGGTGGGAGATTCAGATGTGAGAGGAGAGCAGGAGAAATTACCGCGCTTACCTGGGGAACTGAGAAAATTTGGCAATGGAGGTAGCATAGGCAAGAGATCCTTTCAGTTTTCAGTTTCAAGGCAGAAAATTATTTCAAAGAGTGTCAAGCAAGTGACATCTGTTGCCTATCACCAGGAGAAGAAATCCAAACACTTCTGTTCACTGAGTCTTGGTATAAGAGTTGCCAGGACAACACAATTCAGTCAAGCGCGGGCTGGAACAATGCTTTACTCACACAGGGAAGGGAAAGAGCAAGATCAGCTGCAACAGTGGGCACCGGTCCCCCAGGGCTAGAAGGTCCCTCCTGGCAGCAGACACAGGGCAATTGACCTGCATGCACCCCTCTGATGCTGGAGTAGAAGGACTTGGTCCCCTCCCTGAAAAGGACAGAGACAGCAGTAGGGTTGGCCAGGTGCCATATGACGCATATGCTTAAGCAGAACAAAGGAGCACTGGCTAAATCTGAAACAGGGAAAGATATCCCCACACAAGCTGATAAGGCCAGCACAGGCTGTGAGGACTCTATCTCTTGGCAAGGAAATGTTCTAGGCTCAAGGTCCATTCTTATCAGCCAAGCGGGGGTCTCAAGACTGCTGCATGAGCTCATGAGATCACCTTTCCCAACAAAAAGACTTAAACCAAAAAAAGAAATATATTGTTTCTTGTAAGTAAACAATCCAGAGATAGTTGGCTTCAGGCATAGCTATATCCAGGTGTTGAAATCACATCCTGAGAGAGACAATTTTCTCCATTTCCTATGATTTCCTCTGCTCTGGCTTCATTCTTAGACAAGTTCCCTTTAGGAGTTTATCACAGAATGTTTAGGCTTACATTAACTTTTCAGGAATCTCTGAAGAAAGTTTCTCCCACCAGTTAATCCTAAAAACTTCCATTGGCCTGGCTTGGGTCATGTGACCATCTCTGAATCAATTGCTGTGGCCGACAGACCTAGACTTGAATCCTCACTCCACTATTGCTAGCTTGCTTAACTGGTGTGCGCCTCAGTGTTCTCCTCTGTAAAAGGGCAGACGGGGTGCCCTGTTCCCACTAGTAAATGCAGTGAATGCTCACTAATTGGTAAGTACAATTATCATCATTAGGGGGTCTGTATTGCTAAAGGAGTTGATTTAATTTTTCAATATGGGGAACTTCTATTTTTTTCTTAGCAATCTTTCTTCCTTTTCTAAGCAATTCCATCCTTGGTTACACGTTTGTGAAGCCCAACACTATAAACATAAACCTTGGAAAGAAAGGGCTGTTGTCACGCTAGTGTGAGTGACAAGGGCCACTGGAAGAACACCAAGCATGGCAACTTAGATTTTAGACAGATTTCAGGTAACAACTTCTAAAAAAGAAGAAAAATTGGGCTGGCCCTGTGGCATAGCGGATAAGTTCGCACGTTCTGCTTCAGCAGCCTGGTGTTCGCCAGTTTGGATCCCGGATGAAGACCTATGTACTACTCATCAAGCCATGCTGTTGCAGGCATCCCACATATAAAGTAGAGGAAGATGGGCACGAATATTAGCTCAGGGCCAGTCTTCCTCAGCAAAAAGAGGAGGATTGGTAGCAGATGTTAGCTCAGGGCTAATCTTCCTCAAAAAAAAAAAAAAAGAACAAAAATTAAAAACACTCGTGGGGCACAGCAGTTAAGTGTGCACGTTCCACTTCGGCACCCTGGGGTTCGCTGGTTTGGATCCCGGGTGCGGACATGGCACTGCTTGGCAAGCCATGCTGTGGCAGGCATCCCACGTATAAAGTAGAGGAAGATGGGCTCGGATGTTAGCTCAGGGCCAGTCTTCCTCAGCGAAAAGAGGAGGATTGGCAGCATATGTTAGCTCAGGGCTGATCTTCCGCAAAAAAAACCCCGCAGGACCACAAAGATTTGCAACATCATTTGTCTGTAACTTCCATCGGCCTTCAGATTCTGGCCATGGATCCTGACCCGACTCCATGGGAGAAGGTTTACAGGGAATTTTTTCTGCTTTGGGTCAGGATCTCAATTTCTATCACTCCCTCCAATTTCCGCACCTTGTTTCCATTTGTCCAGGTGGACACTAGCAATTGCACCCCCCGATGGCATTTTCATGTGAGACTCTCACTGCACAAAAACCCCAAAAATGTCTTCCCTGGGCTCTACTGAATGAGGCCTGCGTAGAAGAGAGACTATGAAACGACGCGCTGTGGTCAGGAGGAGGAGCAGAAAGGTAGACACGGTCCTTAGAAACATACATCAATTCAGTGCTCATCCTGTAGAAATGAGGTAGCCCAAGTGTCCAGGGGCAAGACTAGCCATAGGGCCGTATCGACCAGGTAGGGCAGGGTTCAAGCCAGGGCCTCCACAAGAGGAGGACCTCATGGCAGATCCATCTCACCGTGCTTCTCTTGTGGGTGTTAACCACTCATGTGCGTTACCCTCTCCCCTGATCACAGTCACAAACAGCTGCCAATGGATGATAATGGGTTTGAATTTAACCTGACAAATAAAAATGGCAAGCAATAGGATACATTGGAGTATATGAGGAAGCCATTTTGTGTAAACCTAATTCGGCCTGACCTTGTCTTTCCAAAGGGCCTGACTGTGGCTGTTGAGCATGCATTGTATATCTGCTTTAGACATTCCCTATGGCAAGAACAAAGGCCCTTGAGATAAGGGTGCAACTTCCCTCCCCCTCCCAATGTTGGCATTCCCTTAAGGATTAAGCATCTTTCCTTAGGCTAGGAAGTGATTGCTGCGCTCACCTGTGACCACCCAGCTTGAGACGATAGACTTGCCTCCGGCTACGCCGTCTGAGACAGCAGACCCACTACCTGCTGTGTCCATCAAGCGCTGTGCAGACAGGGCAACCTTGTGACTATTGTGGGAGGGACATTTCAATCATACGTGAAACGTCCTGTATGGGGGTATATGACCACTCTGTACACCTCACTTCCTTGGTGCCCTTTCTTCCTTCGGGAGGAAAGGCCCCTGGCCATGGTCCTCAGATTTCAGCTCAGAATAAACTCACCCAAATTTTCATTTATAGATTGGTTATGGATTATTTTCTTCGACAAACCTGACTACTATTTCTGAGCAATTGATGGAGTCTCGACTAATATTTTCAGGGACAGATCAAGGAAAAACAGCTGCTTATGTAACAAAAGGTTATCCACAGAATACATATACATATTTTGTAAGAAAACAGAAAAGCTAAATTACAGGGCCGGCCTGGTGGCACAGCAAAGTGCACACGTTCCGCTTCTGGGTGGCCCAAGGTTCACTGGTTCGGATCCCAGGTGCGGACATGGTACCGCATGGCAAGCCATGCTGTGGCAGCCATCCCACATATAAGTAGAGGAAGATGGGCAGGGATGTTAGCTCAGGGCCAGTCTTCCTCAGCAAAAAGAGGAGGATTGGCAGCAGATGTTAGCTCAGGGCTAATCTTCCTCAAAAGAAAAGAATAAAAAAAAGCTAAACGACAAATACAGTCAGCCTGCTGCTGGAGATAGAAAATATCTGAGAGAGAAAGAAAGAGGGAGGGCGGGAGACTGCTCCCATCACAGCATCGCCTATTGTTTGGATCTTTAGCACTTCTTCCTCCTCCTGTGGTTCCATCTTTTCACTTTGAAGGAAAGTGCTGGCTGCGGGATTAGGCTAACTTTCCAACTTCACAGAAGAAAAAACAAAGGAGAAACACCAAATGCATAACAATGACGACCTTCAAACTGCTAAGCTTAGAGGTCCGGCCTTTGCTCTGTGCTTGTAGCAATCTCTCAATAACTGATTAAAGGATTAACCACCCAATTTGTTCAAAAGAACACAAGATTTACGTACTTATAAGGTCCGGGAAGACATACACCTGAATTAGCATAACGATAAGCTCCACCAGCGGAGACAGACAGAAAAGTAATTCACATTTATAGTTTGAATTTTAAAACTAACTATAAAGTAGGAAATGGAGTCTACGTCGCCACCAGCGCCAACCGCATTAGGAACACGCATTGGTTTTATCTGCACTTCTTGAGCAAACAGGTCTAATTAGAAATGAAAATCGTGCATCAATCGAATGCAGGTTAACGACTGACAGATCTACACATGTTTTATCTGGGGATCTTAAAGGCATTCCATCTGATTCTAACCGGCATGAAAAGAAGTGAATTCCCACCTTCAACAAAGCAGAGAGGATGTTAAGCGCTACCCAGAATTCCTAAGAAGCTGAGCCAGCCTGGCCCAGAAGGGTGTCATTATGTGCAGTGAGCTCACCTGGGGGAGGCAGGTGCCAGAGAAACAACCTAATCCCAGGCTTTTGTTTTTTAATCTGGCCCCTCCCTCAACCGTGCAAAACTGTTTACTCAACAGGACAAGAATCACATTCCCTGTGTCAGTACAAGTGAAAAACACCCTTTGGGGGAGGGTCTGGGTTCAGGGATGGGAACTGGTGTGTTGGCCCCAGGGGAGTCTTCCCAAGAAGTCAGTGCAGGCAGATGTGCCCCTGGGAACACAAAGCTAATCTGTCTGCCGATGTCTGGATAATCCTCATACAGAAACAAAGGCCGGGGGAGAACCCACTGCCACCACTCCTGACCTGCCACACAATCCCCCTTGTGAGGACCGGCTCTGGCTGCTGTCTAATCCCTAAGCAGGGTTTAGTAAAGGAAGTGAAGAAAGAAGAGAGGAATTGGGATTTTAGTATTAGAGATTATGACCCTACACTAAAGTCCATACAGAAGCAAGCGAAGGGAAAGTCCTAATGGGAGTCCAATTTTATCAGGTTTGTCTGACTTTCCTCAGGGCTAGAAGATATTTTGCCTATCTTCCAAACTCTTCCTCCATCTTTTCAGCCGAGAAAGTAATTTAGCCAGTCCTTATCCTGATCTTAAATTTTGGCTCCTCAAGAATGCCTGCTTCACAGGATTTTATCATCTTCATCTCCTCTTCCAAACTGTCCCTGAATGCCCTCACCTTCAGAATGGCTGGCGATTCCTGTCTAGGATTCCCCTTTCTCTCCCCAAACCCACCCCTGGGGCTCTGCTATGCAACCTTTCCTCTTCTTCCAAAGCCTGCTTGAAGCTCACCTCCACAAAGAAGCTTTTCCAGAAATTTCTACCACACTCTACTGTAGTAACTTTAACGGACTCCCCTGAGTGGCTGCCCATTCATCTGACTCTGGGTTGGGTTGTGCTGTTTTACTGTGTCTCTATTAGTGATTGTCGTGTGCCTCATCATGAGGCATCCCTGCCAGACACCCCACGAAGGCAGAGCCCATCTCTTTACTGTGCACTAAATGTTCTCAGTCTCCAACACTGACGGCTCACTATAAACCTATAAATGCCCGGCCTGTCTGTCTGGGCCTAAGTGGGTAGATCTGGGACACAAAGAAACAAGTTAATCCAATTAATAACAAGCTCAACACACAATAAAGATCATTATCTAATTTCAGCCACTCATTCACGTGTACAGAGCGAACCCAAGGGACTGAGTTTCCACTATTGTTCTTGGTTTTGTTCCGATGGAGATAGACCACCCCTGTCGTTATACCACACCACTTCCTGACTTTCTTTTAACTCCACTGGAATCTTCTTTCTGTGCTGTTGAGACACAGGCCTATAATCAAAGGAATCCCAATTTCTAAAATCAGAATGTAGTGGCACAATCTGACAAGAGAATTTTTCCTATTTGTAACTTCACACTACAAAAAGCATCCTAATGATATAAAATTAAGTTCTGTTTATTTTTACGTTAAGCAAATCATCTATCATCTTTTGAGACAAGAATAAAAGTTACGTTAATTTGATAATTTAGGAAAATCAAGAACATGTGATCACCACTGTTAGAACAAAGAAATCTTGTTTAATTCCTGTAATTCTTTCAGCGCTAGAAGCCCTGGTCATCTAAAAGATAAGACTGTGAAGGGTAAGTAGGATTCTGAGATTAGTGGATGACGTACTCATAGATTTGTTTGTTCTGTGTCTCTAACCCAACCCCTTTGCCATGGAAGAAAAACATGGAAGCATTCGAGTCTTGGAATGAATTTCTGGCATCTCATCAAAACTAACATAAAAAAATCATCTGACAGTGGACCAGAGCCAGCTAAGGAACAACCAGAACCGAGTTCAGAGTTTCAATGAATGAAAAAGAAGGGGGAGAGAGCTGGTGGAGGGGGAGGGGATAGTGTTGGGGACGGGAAGGAGAAAGGAAGTCAAGGATAACTCAGACAGAGGTTGTGCCCAGCTCTCATTCTCACAGATAGCAGAATACCATTGGGGGTTTTACAATATAAGAATAGCCCAAAAGGATCCTTTTTTCGTGTTGATCAAAGTGATTTCCCACTAGGGCTGCTTTGAAAAGCATCAAAAAAGTGAAAAAGGTTCTCACACCGACCTCTTCTTTGTGCTCCCGAGCCTCTTGGTCATAAATTACCGAGCAGGTTCCTCATACAGCAACCTCCATGTCAAGAGTTAACCGTGAAAGCAGTTGTTTTTAACACCTGTGTCAGACACAAATGCATTTAGGCCACTTGGTTTTTATAAGGCACTGGAGTAGGGGTTCCAAGGAAACATATTCATGAGTTATAATATAAAACCATTATTCTGATTATTTTCTACTAAAGGGAAAAAAGAGATCAATTGGCATGAAGCAATTTCTGAAGTCGGCTCAGTGACTCTTCACCGATGGGCAAACCATATTTCTGGCATCACAGAATTTTAAAGCTAGACGGGGCATCAGAGATCACCCCACCAACTTCCGCGTTTTCCAGATGAGGAAACAAAATCAGAGATAATCAGCAATTTTCGCAAGATGACAGTGTAATTTGCAAAGCCAGAATTAAATTTAAGATCGTCAGATTCAACATACATACTCAGCTCTCTCCTGCTGCCTTCCTCCTCTTAGCTGGGAAGCATCCTGGAGCATCTTCTCTCGGGAAAACACAATGGCCGCTGACTTAAAGCATCCAGGCTGGCTGAAGGCTACCTCCGTCTTACAAAAGCCCCACCAACCTCAATATTCCCAGTTAGATTAATGGTTTGACTATTTCTATTCATGAAGGCACAGGTGTCTTTTAATATTTGAAATTATTCATTTCTGCCAAGAACATAAGTAGATTCACCAGTATTCTAAACACTAATATTATCAAAGAACCCACCTATTGACCCCCCCCAGAAACCCCTCACAAACTTTTAGGGAGCTATTGGCTTACACCAAGTGTCCCCTGGACCAAGAAGCTACCTGGAGAATGCACGCAAGCTAAATTAGCCATTCAAAATCAATTTTTTACAAACATTGATCAACCCAAACAGAACACATCTTCAAAGTCATCTGATGGTTTGTGGACTCCGGGTGCAACATTTCTAAAATAATTTTTCAACGTTTAGGTAATTCGGTCTATTACAAAATAACAATTTCATTATTCAAGGGAAAGGATGCACTCTGAAGAAGCAGAGCTGTAAAGCAGTCAAGCTCTTCAGTTTCTTGAATGTTCCAGCTTTCCTATGCTCACTGGCGCTGCCCTGCTCCCCACACGTATTTCCTGACCCAGAACGAGGAACAGCTGTCACTTAACCCTGCTTTAAACGTCGGTGGCAAATGCTGAAATTCCAGGGCTCTCCCTTTCATGTTGTCATTTGAGCAACAAGACAGCTGCTCACTATTACATTCAAGATACCCTTCATCTACATGGAGAATGTGGCTAAGTCATTCCCATATGGCTTCCTGCGGTTCCCCCCAGCATGCACTAGCATTCAGCCTGCATAGGTGAAGGAGAGCTGAAATCGCACTCAGTGAACCTCCTTCATGAGAGTCAACAGCCCGCCTTTTCACACTTCTCCGTGGTCTCTGGTTCCCTTCTCCCAGTCCTGTTTACTTGTAGCCCTGTCTTCTCCTCTGTTTCTATTTCCAAGAAGAGGAGTGATGAGGGGGAAGTTATGATGGAGACCAGAAGGGATATGGGTACAATGACCATGGCTGTTCAAGCCCTCCATAATGCTCATCTGATGGAGTTGGTGTCACCTAGACCACTGGATCTTTTGTTGGGGAGGCTGTGTGTGTGTGTGTGTGTGTGTGTGTGTTTATGCATGTGTTGGACATTCTTTGACTGTCCCAAGGACCTGACCCACAGAATGTATTGGGTGAAGACTTATTAAATTAAATGGAATGCAGTGGGATTTACATTAATTTCTGTGGGGCTAAGGTGATCAGATACATCATTTACAGTTTATATTAATACTTCTCTGAAACTTTTTGTGACTTCTAAAAAAATTATTTCCTGGTTGCTCACATGCTGCAAACCCAGATTGTAGGCTGGAGGAATAAGGTGGAAGACAATCCAAGAAAAGGAATAGAGTTAGAGAAAATAAAAATGGGAAGAAACAAGAAACAAGACATATGATAGGAAAAGAATGGACTAGAATTCAAGTTTCCTGACTGTTTTTGTTTGTTTGTTTGTTTGTTTGTTTTTTGCTGAGGAAGATTTGTCCTGAGCCATCTTCCGATTTGTGCCAGTTTTCCTCTATTTTGTATGTGGGTCGCTTCCACAGCATGGCTGCTAATGAGTGGTGTAGGTCTGTACCCAGGAACCAAACCCAGGCTGCTGAAGCAGGGCATGCCAATCTTAACCACCAGGCAACAGGGCCAGCCTCATCAAGTTGCCTGTTTTGTTTTTTGAGGAGGATTGGCCCTGAGCTAACATCTGTGCTGATCTCCCTCTATTTTATGTGGGATGGCGCCACAACATGGCTTGACAAGCAGTTCTAGGTCTGAGTACGGGACCTGAACTTGTGAACCCTGGGTCGCTGAAGCGGAACATACAAACCTAACCACTATGCCACCAGGCAAGCCCCAAGTTGCCTGTTTTTAATAGAAAATTCAACTAACTCTTTGAGACTCAATTTTTTAATCTTTAAAAATAGAGAACATGGCACGGGACTAACAGTGTTGTTATGAAGGACAAACGGCATGGTCTATACAAAACTGCTTTAAATATCATAAAACACTAACAAATGCAAGGAATAATTGATATGATGGCAGATGATTAAGAACATGGTCACACTGCCTGGGGTCATCTAATCCTACCTTTGCTCCTCATTTGCTGGATGTCCTTGGATGAATATCTTTAGCTATCTGAACCTGAGCATCCTCATCATCTATATAATGGGAATAATTATAGCAGCCACTTTTCACAGGGTTTTTAAGGACAAAATGAGATAATCTATAAGCCCAGCACCATGCTTAGAAATACTTATAAAGTATTTAAAATTGTCAGCTATTTTTATCATTGTTATTATTGTAGTAGCCTAATAATAATAAAAAAGCACTTGCATCATGCTTACCACATGCCTGGTTCTAGGTGTGTTTATATCTATTATATACATACATATTTTATATACATATGTATATACTTTAACAGCAGAAAGGATTATAATTGTCTCTTTCTGGGCTAGAGAGAGGGTGAGAGCTGGGGGAGAAAGTGCAGCTATGGAAGCTCTCTACACCTTCCAGGAGATAACCACCACCAATTCTGCAGTGTTTTCAAACACCAACAGCCAATTCTCTGCTTCTCCAGACAGACACTGACTGGGGGGTCCAACAATTCAATTCAATTCTGACACCGTCTACCTGGAGTTCGCATCAGATCACACAGGTTAAAGAGGCTCAGTCCCACAAGGCTGCCCCCACTTCAGATGCCAATCGAAAGTCCTGGGCCACCCGTACTTCTGATCCATCAACTCTAAATCAGAGGTTCCCCACAACCCCCTCCTCAGGTTTGATAATTTGCTAGATTAGGTCACAAAACACAGGAAAATACTTCACTTACATTTGCTGGTACAACTCAGGAAATAGTCAAATGGAGGCGATGATTAGAGCAAAGTCTGGGAGTGGGGTAGCATGGAGCTTCCATGTCTGTCCTTTCTGGGCATGCCACCCTCCCAGCACCTTGAAGTGTTCACCAACTCAGAAGCCAAAATGAAGAGCAAACATACACTCAGGCATCGAAGGGAAAGACCTGAGCAGCTCTGCCCAAAATGTCTCCCCACAAAATGCTATCCCATGGGAAACTCCCTGAAAATGAGATTCTATAGAATTGAGAAATGCTGGGTGCTGTTGTGGCCTCATAGATATTCATATTAACCTATTTAAGGCTCTGAGAAGTAAAGGAATCTCTATAACCTTGCTTACCCAAAGATTCCCAGACTCAGTGACCATTCTTATTTCTGCATTCTTATTTCCATAGTCACACGTCTTAAGAGAACATAGTTTGGGAAATGTTAAACTGGAGGACTTCTCTGCCCCTCCAGGTAACAGACATCCTTTTCTACAAGTCTTTTCACACACTGTTGGGCATAAAAGAGTCAATCAGATGATATTTCAGGACCAGAATGAAAAATGGAGTAATCATAGTAGACGGGTAGAGGAACTATCTCAGGAGAACAGAGTCTTGCAAAAAATTACACCATGAGGTCGTCACGACTGCTGTTCACCCAATATTTCAGGCACATAGTAGGACTGTATTTCTCTACCCTCTTAATGTTAGATATAGTCACATGATTTGCTCTGGCCAATTAAATATGAGTGCAAGTGTCATACGACTCTTCCAGAAACAAGTTTTAAAAGCTAGTCTGTAAGCCACCACATCCTTTTCCCATTAGTGAGGTGATCGTGGAAGCCATTGTTGAGACAGCCTCCAACAGCTTGGCCCCTTACAGACTGTGAAGAGCAATGTCCCTTTCATCATCCATAATGGACATGAAGCCAGAGAGAGTCATGAATCTTTGTTATTGGAAGCTGAGATTCAGGTGTTGCTTGTTATCACAGCCAAACCTATTCTAATACACACCATCCATCTGACTACCTACTCTCCTCCATTTTTATCTGGCCCTGACACAGTGCCTACCTCTCTCCATTCCATCCCTTAGCCAGAGATACCACTGCTATCCACGGACTGAATTCACCCCCAAACAAAACTGCTCTTTATAACAATGTGTATAAAAGAATCTTTCAACATCGGAAATTCCCCACTCTCCTTTCAACAGTGGGCTTTTCCCACTGTTAAGGAGAATTAGCCCCAATAGTTTAGAAAGATTCATGCCTAATTTTATTGAAAAGGGAAATCAGGACATTCCCTTTGTACATGGGGTGACTGAATAATTCATTGAAGGCTTCATTATCTATAATTGTGATAACACACACTTTGAAATAAAGTATTGCACCTATCAAATATCCCTGATGCATTTCCGAGCAAATATGTGCACATATGTAATCAGCTATGGTAATCAACTGCACATCAACAAAGAATCGGAATGTTGGAGGAGTGTAAAGATGCTGTTACAGGGAACAATCATTTGGCAGTGTGGCTTATTTTAATAGACACATCACTTTAAAATAAGTCTCCACCATCTGCTGCAGCCTCTAATTACAAATGCAACGAGAACGTAATTCACAATTGCATCATTAGAAAGGAAGACATAAGGGATTTAAGGCATGCCTATGTCCTTTTTAATGCAGCAGACGTCTGTTCATCTTCTCTTGTGTTTCAGGCACAAAACTGGTGGTGAAACTTCTTCCCTCCATGCTGAAATTTCCCAAAGAGTAGAGCGTTTCAGGAGACAACAGGAAATCCATATAAGGGTGCTTAGTTGTCAAAAATATTCATAGGCTATAATCTTACCCATATTAGAGTAACTTTTCAACATTGTTTTTCAGATGCTAAAAAAAGAAAAAAACTATCCTCAAACAATTTACAAATGAAGATAAGAAAAAAATCTATTCAGTAAGAACTACAGATAAGGCAATTTAATCTAACCAATATAAATAGCTTGGAAATTCACCTCTAGTTTAGGTGTCTATAATAAACTAAACTTTTAGCAGCCCACTTTCCAAATGTGCCAACTATCTTGATGAGCCAGGCTTCTGCTAGGCACATAATTAACATAAGAGTATATAGTACTAAAGCATCTTGTTTAAGGTCAATTCTCTATTTTTTCCTCCAGATCAAACACTAATTATTCAAAGAGTACTGAAAAAACCAAGTTCCATGGCATAAACTGTCACTAGAAACTGGGAGCTGCAATGCTGTTACTTTGCCTGAAATAAGGGTGTCACCACCAGATGGATGAGGTCATGGTTATGACCTTGAGGTCTAAGTAGCAATGCTATCAAATAAATAGCCTAATTTACTCAATTTTGCCTTTAAAAATATAATCATTTTCATTGTCACCATCCTTTATATTAAAAACTATGTAAATACTCAACTTCATTACTAATCATTATAGGAAACTCTGTAGAACTACACGGAAAGAAAATACATATATACATTCATCATATGTATATCTATGGTTCCTTTAGTAATTCCTCATCCTTAACAAATAGCACTAATAGCTTAATCCAGTCCAAGTAGATTTCCTTGTCTACCAGCATCATCACCACAATAATTGTTTTGTTTTATGGTGGGGAAGATTAGCCCTGAGCTAACATCTGCTGCCAATCCTCCTCTTTTTGCTGAGCAAGATTGGCCCTGAGCTAATATCTGTGCCCTTCTTCCTCTGTCTTATATGTGGGATGCCTGCCACAGCATGGCTTGATGAGTGGTGCGTAGGTCTGCGCCTGGGATCTGAACCTGCAAACCCCTGGCTACCAAAGCTGAGTGTGCAAACTTAATCACTATGCAACCATGCGGGCCCTAATAATTGTTATTTTTTAAATAAGATATGTGACTATTTTCTAAGCTAAGAAAAGAGAAAAATATTCATTGCCTTCCTGGTATGGTACCGTAACTTGTGCAAAGCTTCATGATGTCCCCAGGTCAGCTGTTTCATAGAATATCGACAGGTGGCATATATGCCATTCTCCTTCACTCCTTGTGTTGGAAATACAAGCCAAATATTCTTACCACAAAATTATATTAAAGAAATATGAAGAATGAAACTGGACCACTGTCTTATACCATACACAAAAATTAACTCAAAATGGACTTGAATATGAGACGTGAATATAAGACCCAAAATTATAAAACTCCTAGAAGAAAATATAGGTAAGTTCCTCGACATAAGTCTTAGCAAGGATTTTTTGGATTTGAAAGCAAAAGCAAAGGCTACAAAAGCAAAAATGAGCAAGTGGGACTACATCAAACTGAAAAGCTTCTGTACAGCAAAGGAAACCATCAGCAAAATGAAAAGGTAACCTACTGAATGGGAGAAAATAATTGCGAATCTTATATCTGATAAGGGGCTACTATCCCAAAAATATAAAGAACCCATACAACTCAATAGCGAAAAAACAAACCATCTGATTGAAAAATGGGCAGAGGATCTGAATAGATACACGGATGGCCAACAGGTACATGGAAAGATGCTCAATATCACTGATTATCAGGGAAATGCGAACAAAGACCACAATGAAATATCATCTCACACTTGTTAGGATGGCTGTTATCAAAAAGACAAAGAGGAAAAGACAGATGTTAGCTCAGGGCTAATATTCCTCAAAAAGAACAAGACAAAGAATAACAAATGCCAGTGAGGATGTGGAGAAAAGGGAACTATTGTGCACTGTTGATAGGAATGTAAGTTGGTATAGCTATTATGGAAAACAGTATCAAAAAAATAAAAATGGAACTACAATATAATACAGCAATTCTATTTCTGGGTATTTATTTGAAGAAAACAAAAACCCTAACTCAGAAAGATATATGCATCTCCCTCTATGTTCATTGCAGCAGTATTTACAATAGCCAAGATACAGGAACAACCTAAATGTCCATTGAGAGATGAGGGATAAAAAAAAATGCAGTATGTATGTGTAATATATGCATATATATATATATACAAGGAATATTATTCAGCCATAAAAAAGAATGAAACCTCGTCATTTGTGACAACATGGATGTAACTTGAGGGCATTGTGCTAAGTAAAATAAGTCAGAGAAAGACAAATACTGTATGATCTCACTAGTATGTGGAATCTAATAAATAATAATAATAATGTTTTAAAAACCAAGTTCATAGAGACAGAGAACAGATTGGTGCTTACCAGAGGCAGGGGGTGGGGGTGGGCAAAGTGGGTGAGACAGATCAAGGGGTGCAAATTTCCTGCTACAAAATGGGTGAGTCATGGGGATCTAATGTTCAGTATGGCAACTATGCTATGTTGCATATTTGAAAGTTTCTAAGAGAGTGGCTCTTAAAAACTCTCATCACATGAAAAAAATTTGACAACTATGTATGGTAAAAAACAAAAGAGAGAGAGAGGAAGCAAGAAATATGCTATATCATCTGTACTTAACATTAGGCCAATAGTTGGCCAACAGAAGCTTAGAATTTCTGGTGCTTCAGTCTGAAAAATCCATTAACATCACCCACAACGACTGATGGTTTATTATTACTTTTCTGAGAGCTTAGCTTGGGGTGCACTCAGCGCTATAGTCAGTATCCTGGCATTTCTCAGGATTTCGATGAACTCGGTGACTTGGAAGCAACCTCGAATTCCCTTTCAAGTTCTCTTTCATCAACAGCAGCCTTCCACTTACTAGATATCTTGGCTTCTTTCTTCTTGGATACCATGGTACCTCCCTTACAGTTACTGCTTCTCACACGATGCCCACACACTAGGAGCAGAGAAGTCAGAGTAACTCTCCAATTCACCCAGGAAGGGTAACCTCAACCCACTGTTGACAGCCGCCATCTTGTTTCCATTCACATTAATGCCTTTTACTGTTCTGATTAGCGTCATTTCCTGTCCTCTGAGGTGCTCCAAGGGAACTTCCTTCCCACTCGGTCTCCCACTCCGCCTTTATGGTACATCTCTTTGCTACAGACTTGTAGCCCAAGCAAGCACAATCAGTCATATAATTTTCTGCATCTTTCTTTTATCACATATACGACTCTCATCAAAGAGTCTTCCCCTACATGGCCTATATGTTTTCTCTCAAAAAACCAACAGTTACATTTTTCTATCACAATGGATCATTTTCACTTTCTCAGTCCTCAGATTCTTTCCCTGCTGGACTGAAAACTTCTATTATTCCAAATTCACACCAATGATCCTTAATAGTCATCACCATGAGCCATTTTATTCACAGAATTCCACATGCATTCCCAAAAAAACTAATACCCAAAAGATATTGGAGCTACAAACCTAGGTCATAAGAACACAGCAATTTTTAAAACACTTAAACGAAACTAAAAGTTTTTACTGAGATATAAAGTGACTTCTCAACAGGCCTTATCATTCCATTTTCCAAACAGCGTATTTTCACTTTCTTACCACAGAGCAAAATAGGGTTTAAAAATGTCACAGAATCAGAGAAATATGGGCCTAAAGGAGTATTCCAGAGAGCAAAAACTCCTAATTCATCTTCATGTCTTCAGTCAGAAAGGAATGTACTTAAACCACTTCAGAATGATAGCTCTCTACTATACCTTCTTCTAGAAACTTCAGAGAGGGCTCCCCAACCCCCACCACACACATGTATACACACCCCTACACTCTACCCTCTTGTCACCCTCCCTCTTACCACCCTGCCTTCCTGATAGTACATTCCTAGGCCTCCCAGCCCCGTTGCACAGGAAGTTCTTTCTAAACTCCCTTCTCCATTCTCAGATCTTTCTTTTTTATCAGTGGAAAGGGAGAACAGCTGTCCGTTCCTCAGTGTAATAAATCACTTCTCCTGTATTTCAAGATTTATTGATTGAGTTCCTCCAGCCATATCTTCCCTTGATTAAATCATGTAAATGCTTTTATCTTGTCATTATTTTTATTTTACTGATATTATTTGGTCAGCATCAATCCCTTTCCCTAGAAATTTTATAAAAATATTTTTTAAATCAGGTTTTTTTCAGCCATATCCAATTTTAACAGTTACGGCTTCTGCCATTTTGAGTTTTGTTTCTTCCCACAAAGTTCAATTTTCCCAGATCAAATTTTGCACATCTAAATTTTGTCAAGAAGATTTAATTTTGCCATCAATTTTGTAGCCAATAACAAATTCTACCATGAGCCATTTTAGTCGTTGTCAGTTTTATTTTGTTGTGATCAATTCTATTAGTAATAGCCATTATGAATTTGATAAAAGAAAGATAGCCTCATGTTTATTTCTCAGCTAACCCATGAGAAAATTGTCAGCAGTTTTGGTGAGAAAGAAAAAAAGGCAAAAGCAGGATATAAAAAAGAGGGAGACAGAGGACAAGAGGAGAGACCCACAAGGAGGTAGAAACAGACATCCTCACTGAGGGAAACCAAGAGAGAAGCTACAGCAGTTTTATGGTATTAACAGCTCAGCTTCCAAATGCATGAGGTTCAAAATGTTCTCCAGCCAAAATGGCAGAATCTGTACACACAGCTTTATTACAGGTTTTCGGTTCCTGTCTAGATTCCTAAAATTATATTTTAAATTATAAAGACTAAACCTGAATATCATACTCGCCTAATGGTTTGACCAACGCTCTGTGAACAGGAGAGGTTTGGCCATGGTTTGATCAGTCATCCGTTTGTTCATTCATTCACTAAATAAATGTGAGACACTCAACTCACAATGGGCCAGGTATGATGCTAAATACTGAAGATACGGGGGTGTGGGGGAGAACACAAGCCTCTGCCTGTTCTCAGGGGCAAGAAGACCATAAATGTGTGACAAATAAATAAGACACATGCCAACTGTGACCAATGCTTTGAAGGAATAGATAGGGTGATGAGGTAGAGTCAATGGGAGGGGAAGTCACTGGAAGGAAGTGAAATTGAAGTTGAAACTTGAAAGGTAAGACACACAGAGCCAGGAATGAGCACCACAGACAGATGGAGTGGAGACAGCAAGCACCCGGAGGCAGGGAAAGGCTGGGGTGCTCAAGGAACAGAAAGGAGGCAGGCGTGTTTGGAGGTTAGTGAGCAAGTGAAATATTCCAAAATAAGATATTGTCCTCTGACGAGTGTAAATTGGTAAACAAACAAAATGTTTATTTTCAAAAAATTTAAAATCTAAATGTTTGAGATAAATACTGGAATACTGAGGTCAGAAACATTCATTCCACTACTCATTTTCCTACCAAACTGGTTTTCAATTCACCTCAAGTGCTCAAAACCAAATATATACATATATATATAAGTATGCAAGTCATATTTCATATTAACAAATCTTAAGATTACAGTTTTTAATCTGCTTGAGGGATAATTGGAGGTCTGCTCTTGCTCGAACTTCCTGAAACATGATTTTCCCTATTGGTTTAACCCAGTGTGCAAAGCCCTGAGGAATATTTCAGCAACAAAGACCTTCCCCCGTCAAACACAGGAAGAGAACTAACTTCATTTCCTCCTGTTCCTTCCTGCCACAAATCTACCTTCGTATCAGAAGATAAACTGACCCCCAAACACAGGTGTAATTCAATATTCTATTTCAAATGCCATCTGATTTGAAACCCAAGTAATTAACAACTCACTAGGGACCCTATTGAAATAAAACCAACTTTGATCCTATTCCCAAATCCCTTGCCAAATGGATGGGCAGCTCAAACCCCTCTGCTTTTGCATTAATTGAAATGAATAACTATGTCAGAAGAATGCTGTATGCGGGAGAGCAGGCTACAAGGAGGGTGTGATTTTCAGCTTGATTATCAGAGGAGCTAATTTGAGTGTTGGGATGGGATAAATATTAACACGCGCAATTATTCTCCATCCTGAACCGAGTAGCATCCTGGTTCTCCGGCATCTCGGAGGAGCAGAGGCATATGAGACGTGATGCATCTTAACTTCAAGGAGCAAACCTTTGGTTCTCTTATTACACCCCAGAGAAGGGCCATATTTCATTTCTAACATTTTAATGTACAGAGAGTGGGCTTCTGGTCCAGTGAGTGACTATACACAAACTAAGTGTATACAACAGGATAGTTTTCAGTATTTTGTCCTTTTGTCCCAATGCTTTAATTGTTCTTAGTGGCTTACATAGCGTAGTCCAAATAGCTTAACAGCTTTATTTACAGAAGTCAATTGGATGAGGCCAATGGGTCTCTGATGAATCACTTTCAAACAGATAAACTTAGAGACAGAATTAATGGTCTTTGGCACCTATCATACAATAACAGTGGCCACTTGTTGAATTCCTGCTTTCTTCCAGGCGCTGTGCTATTGACCCCAGACTGTTTTCCTTCCAGCTCTGCTCATAACCACTGCTTCAAGGTATCTCCCAGTTATAGCACAAGGATGAGAGTCAGGAACTTGGCCACCTCCTGGTCTGTGACTTTGTGCAATCCACAGTGCACTCTCTGAGCCACACTTTCTTCTGCTACAAAATCGACATCATAAAACCTACCCCAAAAAGCCATTGTGAGGGTGAATTGAAACTTTTAAAAATATAAAGTATTTTTAAACAGTAAAGTTCTGCAGGAGTATAGTATATCATAAATTATTGTTTATTAAATTGCCAAGTGGTGAGCTAGATCCTTTACAAACACTTTCTCCAATCCCCACACAACTGGAAGAGTAAATATTATCCCCTCTTTCCAGAGAAGGAAATGGATATGAGGAAAGGAGGACTATCTTGCCTTAGATTTAGCCAGAAAAAAAATCCCTGTTAATGATGACAAAATATTCTCAGAGATTATGGCAGTGAAAGATAAGTTCAGTTAGAAATATCTCTTGTCTTCCAATGCTATCTTTTTTTTTAAGTTCCTGGAAATAATCTGCAAATGTTGCATATATATGATCAGTATGTGTATACAAAATAAACGCACAGCTGTAATAAGTACACTAAGCTGCCAATCACACGTAAACAAAGTGAAATTGGTACATAGAGGGTGAAAAGTCATTGACTAAACTGGCCTCTCCCTGTGTTCACAGAGCCCATACAGCCCAATTAAGTAAAATTAGCATGTGTCAAGGTGGAGAAGGTGAGCCACCAGGGGTTGTAAATTTCCTAAGATGTCAAAGGTACAGCAACTTGTGGGTGAGATATGGTACCTTCCCGTCTGCTGGGCATATTCATTACTTTCCACACGGCCTCGGTCCTCTCTAAGCTAGGTAACAGCAGAACTGAGCCGGGTGATGTCTTCTGCCCAGTTGTTTCCATGATCCCTGTAGAGTTTGTTGTAGCTTCTCCTTCAGTATTCTCAAGGTTTAAGTGAGGTTATATCAAGAAAGAAAATGGAAGGTGCAAATAAATTGTATCATTCTAGGAGCTGCATTTGCAGATGCTTGGACTCTCCATTCAATTCCATGAATTATTGACCATCTGTATCAGTTAGGAAAGACTAGCCTAGTCGGGGAAACAAAGCAACTCTAAAGTCTCAGTGACGGAATGCAGCGAAGTTTACTTTCTACTTATGCAAAGTTCTCTTCCGGTTGGAGCAACTCTCTGGCCAACTCTTTTCTCCTTCTTTTCCTTCCTACCCTGTTTTCTTCTTGTGGCACTGCCATCTCAACACCTCCACAGTCAACAAAGCAGAGAAGAGCGAGCTGGAGGGCCACACAGATCTTTTCATTGGATCAGCCTAGAAGTGACACATGTCACTTTACTTCATTTTATCGGCAGGACCAAGTCACACGGCCCTACCTACCTGCAAAGGGCAGGGAAGTCTCCTCTTACACTACCTGAGGAGGAGGGAAGAACCAGAGGGAGTACTGCCATCTCTGCCAGTACGTCATTCCATATGCATAGGCTCTGTGCTGGGTGCCAGGATTTGAGGTTAAATTAGACCCAGTCCATGCCATAATGGGATCGTGTCCTTATAGAGGAGATGGGAATGATACTCTTTACCATAAAACAATGCACACCATGATTTGTACTCTAATAAAGCAATTAATATGGGGCTTTAGGAGTGCAGATAAAGGAACAGTTAATTACAACAGGGGGAGTAAGAGAAGACTTAGAAGTATCATTTGAATGGAAATGAAACTAATTTTGACTTGTCACTCAATAAAAGTATATTAGGACAATATCTGAGAAAACAGAGGCAGCACGGGGTGCTGCAGAGCTCCCCAAACTCTTTTCTGGGATTGTCCCCAACATCAGAGGGAGAGAGGGGGCACTAGAAGAAAGTCCTGACGCCGCCTGCCTCCATCTCAGCCTTGCGGTGAATCCCGTGTTTATAACACAAATGCATACGCATAACATAACTCTTTGTTTTAACACAAATAATACTCTTCCCTCATAATCTCTAAGTAAAATTAATACTGAGTTATCCTCATTTGGCCCTGATTTCTCATATCGTAGCACAACCCCATGTGTTCCCTGCAGGCCCATGGACTCTGATGTGCAAAGCACTGAATTGGAGATAACCTAGAACCGAGAGGCTGCCATCAGTGCCGACTCTGCCAAGAACGCGTTGTGTGGCTTTTAGAGGAGTCGCTTTACTTCTCTGCTCAGTTTGTCCACCTGTAAAATGAGATTATTATATATACCATCGCCAAAGTCTCTTTCTGTAATATATTTCGCTGCAATGACAGTGCAACTTCGAAAATGTATGCAGCAGGTGATAGCCCATCAACAGTTGTGATGGTTGCCGTGAATTAGCTCATAGACCTCTAGGCCACCATCCTTTTAGTTAGGGAGGTTGAAAATTATGTTCCCAGACTCTCCTGCAGTGAGGGTTCTGCATGGAGCATAGACACATTCCTGTAAGGTTTCCAAGACAGGAGGGATGTGGCCACCACTTGCCTGCTCCTCTCGGCTGCTTTCCATCTTGCACACATGGTCCAGAAAACGTGAGTCTTTTCTGCCCCAGCATTCCAGGGTCCATCTTCCAGCTTCCCGGGGATCATCGGGAGGCAGTTGCACAATGGCAGCAGCGATGACGGCTCCTAGAGTCCAGCAACTGATTCCTGGATCATAAGTTTTGGGTGTGCTCTTGAATATTCCGAAAGTAGTAGCTACAGAGAGGAGAGCTCCCTAGTGGGTCAGTTCCATATTTTTCTGGGAGTCATCCCTGAGAATCCAGCCCAGTAGTACCTGCTTGGGGGACTTTGTAAGCACCTTATCCCCTCTATTAAATGTCCTCCTGTTTAAAATACCTACCACAGTCTCTGTTTAATTCACTAATTCAAAAATCCTTAGTCTTCCTAACCTTTCTTGATCTCAAACTCCCCAGTTGTGGAGGACAGTAAACATGAAATGGAATTGGCTCTTGGAATGTGTCCAGGTCACCTTAGGAGACAGCCTCAGGTTTCAGAAATCTGCTCTTATTTCATCAAGGGACGTGTACAAGGAATGGCCTCACTGGGTTATGAAGCAGTGAGGAGAAGGAAAAGAGGAAAAGGAACCTCCAAGGCATAGTTCCAGGCTCACTACTCCCTCAAAATAAAAGGGAACTGGATACAGATGTACAAGATGGGACTGTAAACAGAACAGCACGTGTCCAGACCTCCCCTCCCAGTTTTTAGTCTGGCCATGGGTAGCTCATGGGAATTGTTAAGAGGAAGCTTTCTCATTTGTGGACCTTCAGCTGGACATTAACACATCCTAGAATGAGAGAACCCCCAAAGAAGCAGGAGGACATTTTGTTTCTAGGGACCATGGCTAACTTTAATTTTTCCTTCAGGAAGGAAACTGAGGATAGAAGGGAATAGCAAAAGAGGTAGCAAATGGTCTGTGAGGAAGGTTGTCTCTAAGAACCAGCATGTGCCGAGGAAAGAGCAACACAGACTCAATAACTCGGGGGAAACACTCAAGGAGGATGCAGCTACAGGGCTGCACTGTGGTCCTGATGCCACAGGAGATGTCACGGGTCCAGACTCCACGGCCCACGGAGACAGAACTGCCAGCCAGTGGCCCATAGACCAGTGTCCTCAGTGAGACTGAGATGCGTCACAGCAAGTACCTGTTCCTCTTCAGAGCCTGACAGGAGAAAGGGAAGGAGAACATGGCACGTACGATGCAGAAGGAGACTAAGAAAGACCCCTGTCCCTATGCCAGTGACAGTAAGTGACCTGGGGAGATATTAAAAGATTGCAGTTGTGTGGAAATCCTAGTCTGCATATGCAATCTGCCAAAGAAATATCATGACGGTTTCCATAAAGTAAACTCTTTCTCTGTCTCTGCTTTCCCGGGGCTTTATAAACGAGATTGGTAGTATGCATTCTTCCTCATCCAACTAAAACCACAGTTCTGTTTGGAAAAGCTACCTCTGAAACAAAGGAGACCACCAGCCATGCCAGGCTGAGGCGGAATCATCGCGCGTCCTCTAGCTGACAGCCACGTGGCTGCTGCCTGTGGTTCTTGAACACACCAGAAGCTTTGGGCATGTGGCAGCTGTTGGGAAACCTGCAGATGAGGGTTCGAAAGGGTTTTGGGTTTCCACAAGGCCATCCTTACATTCTATGCCTGGAAGTTTGAATACTGAATACTGTGGGAACTCAAGACTATTACTGCTGCTCCAAATTCCTGCAGGCCTCATTTCCAGCCCTTGATTAAGCTTTTTTCCAGGTTTTCCATCTCTTCATGGAACATTCCTCCAGGTTCCTGGTTACACGACTTTAGGAACCTCTCCGCTCCCACAGGTACAGAACCAGCCACTCAGCCCCATGGTCACTGTGGGCTGTCGAGAGCTCCCCTCCACAGCCACCTGCCTGTGGACACCGTCAATGACATCAACACTTGTCTTTCAGCTGGAACTTTAACTCTTTGGGATGATGTAGAAGTTGGCTCAACTCATTTTCCCAAATCCCTTAGGAATCTGTTGTTCACAGCATGTCCTCTCAAAGAGCGCTAAGTTGTTGAAATGGGCCACTCATTGGAGACCCATCTTGAAGACAACAGGGCAGAGATAGGGTGCAGGGGGTGAGCATTGCAAAGTGCAGAGTCTTATGCACCCGAACATCACTCTGGTGCAGCACAATGGTACAGCATAGGGAACACTTGGCAGAGAGTCAGGAGACCCGTGCAGAGTCCAGGCTTGGGCAGGTTGCTTAGTTTCTCTGGACTTCAGTCGCTGAGTTCCAAACTCAGTGTCTTCAGTTAGGACCACCGAGAACAAGTGTCCATTTCTGAGTCCTAATATCCCATGATGAAACAGGAGAGTGGAAAGAATAGGAGTTTCCACATCTCCTGTGAATGGTTTATAGGAACCTGTTTATGGGCCTAAAAGTCAGATAATCAAATCAGATGAGACATGCCCTGGATTAGACCAGCTGAAAATAGAAGGACAACATCTTCCATACAAAACAGCAATAATAGCAACTTGCATTTCAGAAGCACCACATTCTTATAAAGCACTTTTGAGTTCGTGAACCTCACTTAGTCTACTGTTTTGGAGACAGCTGAGGAAACTGACTGGAGCCTACACCTTAGGCTCCTTGCCTCTGGGTGCTTTACAGCGAGAAAGTCTTCGCGACAAAACATGTATATTTGCTGCTTCTCTAGATTTCTACTAGGCTCAGACCTGTAATCTAGATCTCTGGTGTTTCTTGCTCAGGGAAAATGTTCTGAAGGACCTCGTGCAAGACAGAGTGGGTCAAGATGAAGCCCTGCCCTTCAGAGTCTCCGCATCCTCAGCCATTACAAGGGGAGCATCCCTCCTCAGCAAAAGCCTGCAAGGCAGAGATTTGAGGGAAGTTTACGTGTTTCCATGTGAGGCCAGGGCGTCTGTAGGAAGCTTAAGAGGGAGATGTACACTCTGGGAGGAAACAGGCTAAACTTACCAGAACATCAACTCACCAACAGTCCCAGTCCGCAAGGAGAAGGTTTACATTTTCTCTGGGGTGACACGCAGGCTTCCCCAGGGGTCCTTCCTTGTGGCCCCCACTCCCTCAGTCAGGCTCCTGCAGTTCCCTCTCACTCCCTCTCCCACCTTCTCCTCAGTATTCCCTCCACCTTTTCCCCTTGTCTTCTTTTCCTCTCCTTCTGTGGCCCTTCTCTCCAACTCTTCTCCAGTTGCTCCTTCCTCTTTCCCTTTTCTCCCCCAAGGAGCTGATGAGCCTACGTCTTAAGCCTAGGCGGCATTAATCAGAATTAAATGCTTGGAAAACAAAATAATTTGCTACAGGAGCATTCGCCTTCGTGGAATTCTCTTGTTTATTCCTTCTTAACCAGATTCAGCTCGTGGATCATATACTTTGTTGCTGTTTTCCTTTCTTAGGGAAGTACTTAAAGGATCTCCTGAGGCCGTGCACATTTAATTATTTGTTGTTGCCTACCTTGTATTTATCTGTTTATTTTTGCCAAAAGATTCCACAGAATTCTCAGTAATTGGCTGGTTAAAACTCATCTGCATTAATGAATATCCAGGACTCCCTGTGTTGCTAGAATCATCTTTTACACATGTGAAAAAATGGGTGAGCTCTATTTCTAAAATATCCTCTGACTTTCCTTTGTAACTTTGCTCTCTGGCAATGATCTCCTGACTTTTGACTTATCTGGAAAGAAGCTGAGTAAAAAGACATTATTTTTGTTCCCAGAACTCTTCTGGCATGGAGAATTTCTTTTTTAATTAACTGTTCTGGAGCCATTGTTCAAAATCATCCATGAAAAGAGGTAGAGAATCCTAGGGTATCACAGGGGTCATTTCCTCACGTATTCGTGACATCAGAGCAATTCTGTGATACATCAGCAGTACTGTGAGAGGCAGCACGTCTCTGTCCTGTGAAGTTTTGAACCTGAACGGTGCAACCCTTTCCTGGCCTCATGGTCCCTGGGGATTTGGAGGTGTCTAGTTATAGACCCCAAGGCAGACTGCATCGTCTGACTTTGTGGCACAGGCAAGGGCAAACTCCAGGGTAAGCAAATTCTGAGAGGATTCATAATGACCCTAATTCATATCACAGAAACTTCAATACTCTAGTCATTTGTCAACAGTGTGTGCGTGTGTGTGCATATGTGGTGTAAGCATCCACATGCTGCAAAGAAAAAAACCAATATCCCAATTCCTCCGGGGGAAAGCTTTTAAGCATGGCCATGATAACCAGTGGAATTGCAAGTGTGTACATGTCAACACTGAGCTTGACTACCATCAAACTAGGAAATACATATCGAGAAATTTTAAGTGAAATGATTACTTCTTACAATGAATCCATGTGCTAGTTCAACCTACAGTTTTCCACTGTCCCACTGATAGAGACATATAGTTTTTCCTTTTAAAACTATACAAAGATGATCCATGTAGCATTCTTTACCTCCTCAACCTGCTATTTCCTAGTAAAAAAGATGTTTTTCCTGGGGCCGGCCCAGTGGTATAGTGATTAAGTTCATGTGCTCCACTTCAGCTGTGCGGGCTTTGTGGGTTTGGATCCTGGGCATGGACCCACACACCTGCTCGTCAAGCCATGCCATGGCAGTGTCCCACATACAAAATAGAGGAATATTGGCACAGATGTTAGCTCAGGGACAATCCTCCTCAGGCAAAAGGGAAAGATTGGCAACAGATGTTAGCTCAATGCCAATCTTCCTCACACACACAAATTTTTTTTCCAAATAAACATCGTCCACTAAGCAGAGTTGATTTTTATTGTGCCTCACGCCTAGAAGGTGATGTTTCTAAAGTATGACATCTTAATAAGAACAATGCCTTGTATGTGAGCCCCTCGCTTGCATCCACAGACTACTTTCCTATTTATTACCTCATTTTTATTTTGATTCACACAACTGCATGAAGCAGGTACTGCTGTCTCCTTCATTTCACATACAATGAGAATTGGAAAACATATGGGACGTGCCCAGGGCCTCAGAGCTGATTAGTGCAAAGCTGATGTTCCATCTCAGTCTCTCTGACTTGGAGCCTGGCACTCTTTCCGCTCTCCACCACTCTTCTTCTGAGTAAATATTATAATGAAACTGTACTTCTGGCAACAAGGGTGATAAGTGGGAGACCTCAGGCTTTAAATCACCTCGAAGGGCTCTCTCGTCTGCATTCCTTATCACTAGCTCTCAAAAAAGCCACATATCCAAAAAATGAGCCAGCACACAACAGAGCAGGACCCTGAACCATCTGAAAGATGATGATAGAGCTGCGGAGGTGGAGTGAGGAGAAGCCACACCCCTCCGCGCCTCTTGAGTCCCCTCAGCTGTGACTCACATTTCCAAGGCCACACCACAAGCCTTAGGGCAGATCCTGAAACTTCTGCAGAGAATGCAGCTAATCTTCCCAAAGCCTAGTCATAAATCTATAGAAGTCAGAGACCAGGGGATAAAACAAAGATTTTGATCACTAAATTTTCAAGTGATCATGGCTGACTAGCTCCCCACATTCCTCGAGAGGTTGGGGAGACATATTTTCCACTGCTCTTTACCCAGTATCTCAAAGGTAATAGCCAAGATGTCTTGGTAATAATTAGCATTCATTCATATATCTCGCAAAATATGGGACACAGAAACAAGAGACACGAGCAAGAAAGCTAAGAAGCAGCTGTTGACAGCTGCATATGGAAAGAAGGAGATAAAAAGGAATTGAGGGAAAGAAAAGTCAAGTCCTAAAAGACTGAGGGCACGACAGAAGAATATGAGGGTGTCTGCTGAGATGACAAGTTACTTGTGCCCAAGGTTGAGGTGTAAATGCCACTTCCTGCCCCCTCCTCCTCGCTGTTTGCTCCACAGCTGCCTAGGATTCCCTGCAGGCAGGGTACACCCCAGAGTTTCCCTATTTTCCCTGAAGTCCTGGCTCTCCTGTGAATCTGGGACTTCATGGTACCTCACAGGCGAATAAAGCAGTGATTGGAGCTTCATGTCGGTATATGTTAGTCTGAACCTGTTTGGTTGCAAGTGACAGAAAAGTGACTGAAAGCCAGCTGACATGTAATGGGCACACATGACACAGGAGTCCAGAGGAGGACCTGGCTGCAAGGAGCCAAGGAACATGAGCACTTAAACATTTCCGTTAGCTCATTCTCTCGCTCTCTCTCTGTCCCCTTCTCTCTCTCTCTCTCCCACCCCACCGCTGCTTCTCGTCATGTGTTGTCCTCATTCTCCTTTACTGCACATTTCCTCCATGAGTGAGGGCGGGCCCGGAGAGTGCTGGGAAAGGCACAGTTAGACAACCCCAGGCTTACACCATCTCAACCAGCAACCTGAGAGAGGAAAGAGTGTGTCCACATATAAAATTCCATGGAAACATTCTCATTGACTCGGTTAGAGTCTCAAACCCACATCTGGGCCAATCACCATACCAAGGGGATGGGATACTATGATTAATCAGGGCTAGGTCACATGACCACCTCTCGTGCTGTGGTTACTGTAGCTATCTACCCAACCAGAATCAAGTAAAATGATGTAATGGCAACTCCCTCCCCATTAAAGGAGGGAGTAATGATATCGGAATTAGAGTTGACTAAAGGAATTCAGAGAAAAACAACAAGCATCCTCTACAAAGCACAGTCAAAACATGGGTCATCCTGATTTCCAATTCAGTCTTGGCAATGGAAAAATCAAGGAGCAAAAAACTCATGTGGCTTGAGCCTGCACTGCATTCTATATGATCCATTTTTTTTCACTGCCCATTAAAGAAAATCCAAGATATTGCCCAATTAGCTTCTGTTGAAAACTAAGAGTTGCCAAATTTTGATAAATCTACGTAAATCAGATTATTCTCTAGTCTACAACTCTAAGTAAATGTCATTCGTGGTTGCATAGCAAAAGCTAAACTCTGAATCTACCATTTAAGATGCATCTTTTGTTTAGAAAACATAGCTGAGCCCCTATAATCATTATCACTCCCCGGTGCATTACAAACAAACCAAGCCGGAGGCAAAGCTGGGTTTTGGGGGACAGAGAGGGCGGCAGAGAGCAGCTGCTTCCTTCCATCACATTCTTCATAAGTTGCCTTTTGAAACAACTTTAAAGGTCATAAATTAGTTGTAAGACCATAATGAAAATAAATTAAAGTCAAAGAATTAAAGGAAGAGCCTAAGACACAGAAAGAAAGTATGGCATCAACTTTATGTCTGGTTCTCTGGGGAACCGACAGCTCAGGCGTCCTGTCTCAGGCCTGGCCCCAGACTTCACCCCCTGCCTTTATAAGAAGCTATTTATTCCTCTGAACCAAGCCTATGTTGGTGCCGGAAAAGGGAAATGGAGCATTAAGACCATTATCTGGATATTGGAGGGAGAACACACGCAGGAAAGAAAAATCTAGGAAAAGTTCTACTCATTTGAATTAATTGAGATGAGCATTTATTTTTTGTTTAAATTGACCCTGTAATTGTTTCTGCTTTTTTCTCCATGAGGTATGCGGAGACCTAACCTCGAGGGCTAGTCCAATGACAGCAGAAAGAAGTCAGCGTGGCTGAGACACCCTGTATCATTCATCCATGCAGGTCATACAATTGATTCTCTCGCAGAGGCCGACCATATGGGTTGATTTAGCAGCTTTTCACCGCTGCCTAGAGACATGGCTTGAGTCATCCTATATAAATTACTTAACTCTCCACCACAAAAAGGAAAAAAAGTGTTTTCTTGCACAGCAGTAGCAATTAATGTTCAGCATGTTTATGGAGTTTAATGATATACAGCCCAGCACCCATCTCTCTATGCAATACCATTATCTTGAGAGAGAGACTTAGGTGGTGTCATCAGCACACAAGACACAGATGATTGATTCATCAATAACTGAGCCTGGCCTTATTACAGCAAACAAATTAGACACTATGGAATATATTGCCGTATAGACAGGACTTCCTTCTCTTCAAATATATGTCATAATTGATAGTGGTGACCTTTTGGCAACACTGAAAAACAGCTTGCAATTAACAGACTCCCTCTTCTTTCGGTGCCTGCCTACAGAAGTGGTTGTTCCAGGCTTGGCCCAGCCTAGAAGAGGCAAGCAAGGTCTAGATAACATCTTCTCAGGAAAGCGTTTGCCAGGAAGGTCAACCACTTCTTCCTCCTTGTCAGTTACATTCCAGAGTCATGCAAAAAGGAAAGTGGTGAGTCACTAACAAATATTTATAGAGCCACTTTTGTGTGCCAGGCACTGTTCCAGGCACTGGGGATAGAGCAGAGCACAAGACAGGAGGACCCCCCACCCCCACCCCAGAGGGTGGAGAATCCCAACAGGCATGTAAGCAAATAAATAAGTACTTTTTAAGTTCTGGTATACGGCATGCTGATGATAAAATAGAGCACTCTTGAATCTGTGTATTTTTAAATGGCAAATAGGGACTTTAACAACAGGAGCTCTTTCATGTACTCAGCAGCCATGGCATTAAATAATCACCAAGGTAAGCAAGATTTCTCTTTCTTTTATACTTTCTCTTCCCCGAATTTTAAAAATAAAATAGCAGTTCTGAAGAGGGATGGGTACTGTTCACAATTCAATAATTTTAAAAGATTCAATTCTTTTAAAATAATGATTGTGGAGTTCCACAATAGCCCAGATTAACCAAAAAAAAAAAAAAAAAGTAGATTGCCTAATGCTAAAAAAAAAAGGGATTATTCTATATTTTTTAAAAACTAGTCGTTATGTGAAAAAAATAGTGCCAGGACACATCAAAATCACAGAAATAACATACTATATCTGTGTAGGTTGAGCCATTCATGGAACATAAGGTCTGCAAGACATTTTCTTCTCCTGGAAATTTTTCTTCTTGGTAGGATGACATAGATCATGGTTTTAAAGACAAGTTGAAGTTCATATTTAAGGCAATTGTCCATAAAAAAGAATCCTTTAAGCTGAGACACATAAACAGTCAACGCAAAATTCCTTCTCACATGAATTCTCCAGAATCCTCCTTCAATTTTTCACACTAGTTTTAGACATCGCCTTGCCCCATTTATACATGATGTAAGAATATTCTAACCACACCTTGTGGCCCTCAGTCCCTTCGTGGCAGCACACTGGGACAGTGGGTTGGTTATGAAATGGGTGTCTGTCATAGGGAATTTATCTGCACTGACTTCCTCTCCTCTTTCTCCCATAACGATGCCACTCTGTCTCCTGTGAATCCCAATGTCCTTCTGGAGTCATGGAAAGGAGAAGAGGTATGCGCTGGCAGTGACTTAGAACCCCAAGCACATTTGTGACATTCATGGGGGTGTGATCTGCAAGTCGCCATCATCTTCTATGTATGTCGCAGCCAAGAAACTGTCATGAACAACTGCACGAAGTAAATACTGATTGAAGGAAGAAATGATTACACACACGGTACTTTGGGTAGTTTTTCTTTCTACCGCGTACTTCTTTCCAGAGGGAAGTGGTCTCCCAGGCCTGTTCTCCTTCAGATCCCTTCGTCACTCTTCTCCTGCTTAGCTCTGTGTCACGGGCAGGTTGCCCTGCACGGGTGGCACCACTAGGCTGACTTCCAGCTGGATGCAGCCAATGAGAGCAAATGGCAGGAGAATGCAGGGCAGATGGCAGGGAGAAACCACGGCATTGCTCTCCCCGTCTCTGCTTTGGGCATCATCATTGATAGTCGAGGTTTCAGCTCTCTTCAATTCTCTCTCCTCTTTGGGTCCAGTGTCTACCTGGAGGGCCTAACCCTGTAGTCCTGGCAGCTCCACCTCCTCCCCAGGGTGGTAGCAACTTCCTCCTGTTGCTGTTCTCTGCTGCGCCTCATTGTCCCCTGTTCAGCTTCTCAGCTCTTCCATCTTCTGTGCAATGAATTCCCTGTATTAAAATTCCTCTATTTTCCATAATCAGAGTACCTTCTGCTTTTTTCGGTTGTATACTAATGGAGACAGAGAGTGTGCAAGGAGAATTCAGTTGAGTTCACAGGGCGCACCTACCATTTGCCAAGCATTGTGCTACACGCCAGGGAGACTATGATGCATGAGCTATCGTATCTGACTCTGAGGAGGTCTGAGTCTAGTCTAGTGAACAGATCATTTCAAGATTACGTGGCCAGCATTACAACAGAGCTGAGGCTCTGGGGCTCTGGAAACACTGAGACTAGCTCCTTAGCTGGATCTGAGGCTCAGGGAAGGCCTCCTAGAGGAGATGATGGTAGAGCTAAACCTTGAGGGATGAGGGTTAGCCAGGTGGAAAGATGCTGGAAGGGCCTTTCAGACAGAGGGAATAGCATGAGTAACTGCACCAACGCATTAAATTGAAGGCCCTGTGGTTCTGGGGTTGGTGTCAGGGTGGGGAAAGACGGGGCAGGTACAGACTGGAAGCAGGTGGTGTCTAGACCTCGGGTATGAGGTCAGAGGATAGGAAAGGCAGTCAGAGACACAAGGCAGGCAAGGGGCTTGAATTCTCTTCACTGCACAATTAAGAGTAATTGATAATTTTTAAATCAGTGGCACAGCATGGTCACATCTACCATTTATAATTTAGATGGATCACTTGGGCCCCACTGTAGTAAATGGTAGCTCTAAAAGAGGCGAGATAGGGGAAAGAAACAAAAAGCATTATTTGAGCCAGAGAGTGCTAATAATTCAATTCAACCTACCAGCATGGAATCCCTGGGTACCAGCCACAGTGCTGGGAGCAAAAGGGGCGTGAAATTGTGTGGGACATACACAATCCCTCACTTTTATGTGGTCCTTCAAAGTTTACCCAGTACTTTTAAACATGTCTCATGATTCGCATAAAAATCTGATGTGTTAGGTATTAGAATCTCTGTTTTTCAGATGAGGAAACTGAGTCTTAGAAGGTGATAGAATATGTCCAAGGTCACATAATGAGTAAAAATTGAACCCAGCAGTCTCCTGACTACTGAACTTAATAAGATAATTTTCTGCTTCCCATTATGTGACAGGAAGAATTGATGTCCCAGAAAGTAGAATTTTCAGTAACTACAGAAACAACATAGGGACTCCCATATACACATACATTGGACTACTTCCAAATCAATGCATACCCTATACCAGGCATGGGCTTGTTGTTTTCTTTTGTTTTAACTACTCCTCTCAAGGCAGATTCTAGTTCCTTAGGGAGTTGAGAATTATCGTAGATCATTGACTCAACTTTTTTGGATTGGGACTGGCAGAAGATAGTAAGTTGCAGCAGTAGAGTTTTAATCAAGATTTGAATTAATCTTTCTATCCTTCCCCAACATAACAGGAGTGGGAAGATACAGGATATTATCCTAAAGAAAGTAATCATGCCAGTATTTGATGAAGAATATACATGGAGTCTAGAGGATGGCAGAAAATAATTACTTCTTCTATCGAGACACCTTTCAGTCCCTGAAGCAGAGGGCTGTTGGTCAAGATCATGGAAACTGGCACTCTGGTCTTCACACTGGAAGGAGATGAATGGATTCTTCCCCACTAGTAGTAACTCCGCCCTTCACAGGAGGAGGCTTAGGTCTTCCTGGTTTTCCACATCATTAAACCTCCTTCTTATTAATACTGATCCCTCTCACGACAAAACACTAATAAAGAATTGTGATGCTAACTCCCCACTCCCAGTACGGGGGAAAGGACAAAGCAACAATGAGACCAAGGGGAGACAGAAAACCCAATATGGCCACAATTATAATTCCCTTTGGAAAACTTGTCTGTGAACTCACTGTTTCCCTTTCCTAGGATAACCACTCCCAAGCCAGGAACAAAGACCTTGGCACACTCAGTACCTCCTGAGGTTAGAGCCAGTGATTTACAGACTTATTTCCACTCCTAACGACTCCCATCAGTAACAGAGATTCATTCCAGCAGCCACGATTCTGCCCGCATTTGAGGATCGCTTTCTGACTTTTATGCACATGCATTGACTCCACACCTTTGTCATAAATAAACTCTTATCATCACAGGGGAAGTAGAAGTTGGGACAGCTCTGGAACAGTATCTCTTGCCTCTGGATCACATTTGCCATGAGGATATTTGTGCAAATAAGACTCCAATCAAATCTAAGCTTTGTAAGTACGAGAGTCTATGACTGCATCCCCACCATCTAGTACCTTCCCTGGTACATAACAGGCTCTGAATAAATGATAATAGCTAACATTTATTGAGCATAATCCAGGTGAAAGGCATTGTTCTAAGCATTTTACACACACATAAACTCATTTCAGCCTCAAAGCAACCCTATGAATTAGGTAGTACTGTCCGCATTGTAGGGTGTGCAATCTACAGCACAGAACAGTTATGTAATTTGCCTTATGACGTACAGCAAAGAACTTAGTAAGCAAAGAACTTAGTATTTAAATTCAGGCAGTCTGGACAAAGAGCTAGTCATAACCAGTTGGCAACACTGCCTTTCACTGATTAAGCGACTGGGCGTCCTGGTTTATAAAGGAGGATTGTACTTTTCTTCCTCCCTTCTAGCTACCCTCATTGTCAGTCAAATACTGCATTCTGTCCTGGTGACAGCCCATCTTCGATGGACTTTTGCTCTCATACTTGGCCAATGGTCCTCTACCTTGAGACTAAAAAGACTTCAGTAGGCCAAGCAGATTTGCTTTCTCTTACACGAACCCACAATTTGTTCTGTCTGCAGGTCCCCTGACTATGCACAGTGCCCATAAGTTTTCTGATATAAAACAAGAATGCTGGTTGGTAATTCATCATTTTAGCAAAGCCAGCACCTTCTTTGAGGGTGGCCACGCATTTCACAAGTCTCTTGGTAATAATGTTCGGGCTGGATTCTGATGAAAAAAATCCCTTTGGATATGAAATTTCCTTCTCTTCAAATATCTGTTCTTAGTTCTCATCAGGAAAACCCGGGGAGGGGGGAGATAAATGTTCTCAGCTTGAGCTGAATTTACACTGAATGTTTCATATCTCAGTAGCACCGTGGTCTTTAAATGCGTGTGTGTCTTTTGTAATGGTTACCCAGGTGATTTTAGTTTCTCCAGAACATTCACCTTCTGATCTGGTTTTAAAAGAGATGATACCACTAAAAAGCTGCTTTAAAGTTGAAAGCAGACCCTCGACACTCAGAGGAAATGCTTATGAGGAAGAAAGCTGATTTTGACCTACATAGGAACATTTTGGGCTAAAGTGATGATAACTTTTCAAGAGCCCTGCAAATAGCCAACTTTTCTAGAATTGAACAGAAAATTCAGAGACATCATTCTTACTGAATCCTGGACACTTTCTTTTGTTTTCTAGCAAAGTATATACTACATACAACCATATAACCATAGTTTGATCTGATAAATTCCCCATGCCATGAACCAGCCAGCTAAAGCCAAAATAACCCAGTTGGATATTTTCATAGACCACTGAGCTATGGAATAACAGATGAATAGAGCAGGACAGGACCACATGAGGAAAGCCATACCTGATCCACCTCTAAGATTTCTCTTTCCCCCACTATCGTGATCCACTCTACCAGCACATCTTAACTACCAAAGTATAAAGGTCCCAAATCCATTCACTTTTCTCCATCTTCATAACTGCCTTTTAATCCAAGCCATTATCACCTCTCTCTTGAACTATTGTAGAAACTTCTATCTTACAGTCTTTCTGGTTCTATTCTTTTTCGTATTAACAGCTTTGTTGAGATGCAATTCACATTCCATAAAATTCACCCATTTACGGTGTATAATTTAGTATATTTAGAGAGTTCTGCAACCATGACCACAATCTAATTTTATAACATTTTCATCACTTCCAAAAGAACCCCTATACTCATTAGAAGTCACTCCCCATTTCACTCTAACCCTCCCAGTCCAAGGTAAGCACTAATCTACTTTCTGTCTTTGACTACCTATGGAATCATACAGCATGAGATCTTTTGTGACTGGATTCTTTACCGCAGCTTAGTGTTTTCTTGGTTCATCCAAGTTGTAGCATGCACCTGTACTTGGTATTGTCCAATGGCGTTCTATTGTATGGATGTGCCACATGTTGTTTATTCACAAGTTGACAGACATTTAGGTTGTTTCCACTTTGGGGCTATTATGAATAATGTTGCTATGAACATCTGCGTACAAGTTGTTGTGTAGACATATGTTTTCCTTTATCTCGGGTAGATATCTAGAAGTGGAATTGCTAAATCATATGGCAACTCTATCTTTAACATTTTGAGGAACTGCCAGGCTATTTTTCCAATGTGACCACACCATTTTACATTATCAATCAACAATATATGAGGTTCCAATTTCTCTGCATTTTCACTGACACTTATTCTCTGTTGTTTTGATCATAACCATCCTAAGGTGAAATAGTATCTGATTGTGATTTTGACTTGCATTTTCCTTATGGCTAGTGATATTGACCATCTTCTCATGTGCTTATTGGTCATTTATAGTCCTTCTTTGGAGAAGGATCTATTCAGTTCCTTTGCCCATTTTTTAACTGCGTTGTCTTTTTGATACTGAGTTTTAAGCGATCTTTCTATATTTTGGATGCTCATCTTTATTAGATATATGATTTGCAAATATTTTCTTTCATTCCGTGAGTTGCTTTTTCATTTTCTTAATGGCATCATTTGCAGCATAAAAGTTTTTAATTGTGATGAAGTCTAACTTATCTATTTTTTCTTTTGTCACTTGTGTGTTTTCAGTGTCATATCTAAGAAATCATTGCCTAACCCTAAATCATGAATATTTATTCCTATGCTTTCTTCTAAGAGTTTCACAGTTTTAGCTCTTATAATAAGGTCTCTGATCCATTTTGAGCTAATTTTTGTGTATGGTATGAGGAAGGGGTCCAAGTTCACTTTTTTGCATATGGATATGCAGTAGCCCCAGCACCATTTGTTAAAATGGACTTTCTTCCCCCTTGAATTATTTTGACACCGTTGTTGAAACTCTGTTAACAACAAATATGAGGGTTTACTTCTAGACTCCAAATCCTATTCATTAATCTCTATGTCTATCCTTGTTCCTGACCCCACTGTCATAATTATTGTAGCTTTGTAGCGTGTTTTGAAGTTAGGAGGAGTGAGTTTCCCACTGTGTCCTTCTATTTTCTGTTTCTATCCTTGCTGCACTACAGTAATTGTTATATACACCACTAGATCTTGTTATTTAATATGTTAATAAAGCACACATATTTTTATATAACAATTTTAAAATATATTTTGATAACTGTGTTCTAATATCATTGTTATCTTTTGTAATTCCACTTATGCCTAGAATTCTGTGGGATTTTTTTGCACGTACAAACACCTTTCCTCGAATCCACTTTGTACTCTGCAGCTGTCATCATATCACTTCTCTGCTGAAACCCTCCAATTGCTTCCAGCCACGCAGAGTAAGATCCATTCCTGCCGTGCCCTCGCCAGCTTCACCAGCCCCATCCTCCTCTGCTTTTCCCATATCCTCCACGGCTAACCCGAGTTCTTAAAATCCCCAGGCCCTTTCCCACCCATGGCTTTTGCTCCAACTCTTCCCTGAGGCTGGAATCTCCTTTCTCCTGATCGCTGAAGGGTGGATCTGCTTATCAGGCAGATCTCAGCTCCAGTGCAGACTTCTTCATCTTGTTTGTGACATCGGTCCCTTTGTCAGTCTAGTAAAGTCTACGGACATCTTCTCAGAGTAAGGTTTTTAAATATATAAAACTATATATATATATAGTTATATAAAAATATATTTAAAAATGTAAAATATATAAAATTACAAAGAAAACTGACATCAAGTTGCAGTTATTAAAATATTAAAGAAACAGTTGACAAAACACATCAGCTTCTTTATTCTTGTATTAAGTAATAAGATCTAGTTGTTGGTCTCATAACTATGTTGAAGTAGTAAGGAGAATAAAAGATGTTAAAGATACCACAAACACCGTAATGTGATGTGAAAATATCTGTGATTTCCATTGGTGACAAGTCACAGGCATTGCTAATACTATTGTGGTTTGTTGCTTATCATCATTATTGAATTAAACACTATCTTCCAATTAGAGATTAGAGAAAGTGAAGTTTTTTTTTTTAACTGTCAAGTTGAAAGTCACTCTGCATTCCTTCCCAGCTTAAAACGCCAGTAAGTATCAGGTGGAGCTGGGAATCTGCCTTTTTCACAAGCTCCCCAAGCGCTTCCACCTGTTGTAGCACTGAGGTCAACACTGGGAGAAAGAGGGACTTACGGAGTGACATATAAGCAGTATTGGAAGTCTTTTTCCTCTTGCTAAGTTTCCCCCCATCCCGTCAAGGGGCCTACAATGCTGTCACAGACTGGGGTTGAGGGACCTTTCAAGAGAGCCACATTCAAAGCAGCTCTTGCTGGATATCTTCTGCGAGGAGGAGCCATAGAAAGTCAGTGGGAGGCATCGACCATCCATCCAGAAATCCCACAGACCTCAGAGACACCATGGCCCTGTTTACAGAGGAGGTGCCGTCCTTGTAAACCGGGAAACACACATGCTCCAGGCATAAGAGAATGCCAGGGTCACATTAAAGAGTTGGGACACTGAAGAAAATAAACATATTGGCTCCAAACGATAGAAAGGAAGCTGCAAAATCTAAAATTAATGTGTGGTTTAATTAAAAGTCTACAAATGTAAAATGTAGTAAATTAGTCAACTGTCACTCAAAATGAATTAATTAAATGGAATGTAAAATGATGCCACCAAAAGAGAACGTGCCCCGGGACCACAACATCTTGAAATGCCTCTCAAAACTCAAAAACACAAAGATCTGGGAAGCCACACCCTTGCTCTCACCCCAATCTCAGTGGACTCTGCCTCCCCCATCCCTTGGGACACTGGCCAGTCTCCTCTAATCTCGCTAAAACGCCAATTGGAGCCTAGCCAGAGGTCACAACCTCAAATGCCGATAGGGAGCTGGAGGACCAGTGGATTCCTGCAGTAATTCAGGCACAGGGTGTGGGGCCTATGCACTTTTAAAGGGTCTATGATAATGTCTGAGAACTGGAATATGTAAAAAATGTGTTCCAAACTATGAAAACAGAAAAACTGAAATTTTTTTTAAATCATAAAATCTTTGCCAAACCCTTTATGGCCAAAAAAATAAATCTGTATTTACTGTGGCATATGGGTTAAATATGTTTGATAGGATGTGAAATGGGACCTCTAAAAGTAAGAGAGCTTATGAAATTCTTAAAATCCTTAGATCCAGGCAGTAAATGAAATGAATGGAGACAGATATAGAATGATGACAAGCAGCCGATGCCTGGACCCCACGTTGGATATGGAGATGTGGCAAGCACGTGCCCTTTCTGAGACGGGAACTGACTGCCTAGCTCTAACTAGTTGTTGTCTCTTGGAAAAGGAAGTTCAGCATTGCCAGAGAGTCCAATTTCTAGGATAAGGCAGGAATCCTGATTCTTATGCAAAATCTCCAATTTCCAGATACTGACAACTGACTCAAGGTTTTAATAAACACTCTCTGGGCCACAAGCAAAACTGGCCACACTCGGTTTGGAAACATGGGTTCAGAATGCTAATTCATATCCAAGACAGAAAACAATAGAAATTTCCCTTCCAGGTAGCTGAGGTATGTAAGTTGTACGACATAGGCTGCGTTGGGGTGGGGGACAGACAGGAATAAGCAGGAGAACACACTGTAAATGACTTAAACCTGTTCTTATAGGTCCGGAATAGGGTTCAGTGTGAATATTATAAAGCTATTTGAAGAATAATTAGTTGGATAATGAGTCTGCAGGAGAGAAGCAGCTGTTTTGCTCCTGGGCTCGGGGTCACTGTCTCTGCTGTGTGAAGAGTCAGCAGTAATTAGAAGAACCCGGGTGCCAAACTAAATTAAAATTTTTCAAACCGTTACTCACTGTATGATATAATTTTGTTTCATGTTCCCAGGATGAGGAAACTCAAATTAAGTCTCTATTCATTACAAAAATAGGCTAACTAATTTAAGGCTATGAACTATCTGTTTGTCGATGGTATTGAATGGATTCCATCTACTGTAACAGATCACTGCACTAAAATAAATAGCAGTTGATTACATGCCACTGGTTTCTTTAACAGCGCTCAATTGTACTGAAATCAGAAAACGTAATGCGTCTCCGTGGACCCTCCTGCCTGCCATTTTTCTGAAAATAAAATATTGATGTAATTGGATTTCCCACCCACATTGATCCTCAAATGCACAGATGGGATCAGTTTAAGCAAAAATTGGGAAATTAAGAAGTTGTGATAATCATGGAATAAAGTTATTTCAGGATACTTGGAGTATGTATAATTAAGCTGCCGTGAAATCCATGGAAACCTTTGGACGGTATTTTCATAAGTCTTAGAGATTGTTTTAGAACTCCAGGTAAAGGCTGAGAAGGAAAAAAAAAATCAACAAATGAATACTTAGGAGCAAAGAGAAGAAACCTTCAGAAAGATTTCATGGACCTGATCCCGGTAGTACCAGACCAACTTGTTGGTTCAGTCAGTTTGATGAAGAAAATGCTACAAAACCTGTTGTTCAGCATCTTTTAGAAAAAAACAAAAGAGTTTATTAATTGAATCTTTCCCTTTTCACCTTGGTATTCTGCTATTGTGTAAGCATACCTTTAATCACACCCTTCACGCGGCCAATTCCACTGACGTGACGATGTAAGCAAGACCACAGGGTTGAGCTTTTAATAAGATGGGCTTACTCTAATGAAAGTGTTCTTGGTCTTTTCTTTTAGATTTTCCCTGTTTTCTTTAGTCATCAACCTCTGGACTAATCTTGCTAATAGAATGATTTTGCCTGTTTTTTTTTTTTAATGTCTTCTCTGATCCAATCCAACTTGAGCAATTGAAATGCTTTCTTTCATCATCATTCAAAAGGTATCATTAGCAGCAGCAACAATATAAAGGCTCAGATCCTTGCTGAATTTTCCCATCATTCCTCAAACAAGATAAACAACTCCCAGGAGGATTGAAGTTCTCAGCATCTGAGCAATTAAATATTTTTTTGTCTTGAACGTAGACCACACCCTCCCAGGAAGGGGATTGGTCAAATGATGCCATCTAAAGGTTATTTAGAGATCTGCCAGTTTTCTGCCATTAAAGAATACAAAAATGGCTTCCCTCTGTCATTCTCAGATGCCTTGTGTGAACAGATCTTCATGCCGGAGTTGTCTTTGCTAAAGTGATGTGAACAGTGGCTTGTAAATTAGATCAGATTTTAAGTACATTGGAGATCCTGATAGTTTAAAGAACTTTGTTGTGAATCTTTTTGTAAAGTGAGTAATACTTTAATTTATCTTTGCTGTGAATTTGGGTTAGGTTTCCTTTAAGGACAATGTATGTTACAAAGTGCGTTTTCACCCTCCCCCCAACAGGTGAAATGTGGTCAAGAAAAGAAGGTCCATAGTCAGGAGACCTGCGTCTTCACCTGGGTTTTCATCTAGTTCTTTTTCTGATCTGCCAGGTAACCTTGGAAAAATTCTGGACCTCTCTGGATCTCAGTTTTCTTATTCATAAAGGGAGGATAATGATCATTTCTAATTTCCAGAATCTTCAAGGAATTAAATAAGACTCTTTTTAAATGTGAGGGTGTTTCATAGGCTATTACAGACTATTAGTGCTGTACAACATGGCTGTTGTTAATAACAGTTGTGGTCAGGGTGGGAAAGAGGATAACATGGGGTGATCATCAAAGCCACTATAGGGGAACTGACATTGCCAACTTGATCCTTCAAACCCCATTGGGAATGACATTCTTGGTTTGAAGAGATCTATGCAGGTCACTCTCCTGGCACCTACTATTCTCTTAAATATCTTATCAGAAACCAGTTCAGCTGGTTTTTCCCTCTGAAAATTCAATGAGTCTCTGGATATGCACATAGACGCAGACCTCCAGCATATTATTAAATTAGCACACGAAAGACTCCCTTGTGTTTCCTGGGGCAAAGGAAGGAAAATCTAGCTTTATGTTTATAACATTTTAGTAGTTATAACACTTCTTTTTCTCTGGGGATTCCTACACACATTTTCTCTAGTAAAGAGGTAATTGGTAAATTTTTAGATTTTATTTTTCCCTCTTGATCTATGGAGAAAGTGGGGTGGGCAGGTAGGCATTCAAATGGCAACAAGGGTAGATGAAGGAGTTTATACAAATTAGAACACCAAGAGTCTAATATTAGTATTAATGGGCAAGCCAAATTTATTCCTTCAATTGTATTCTAAAAAAAAATGTACCCACACCTTATAAACATCTGAATCAAGGCTGTGTAAGGGCATTTTTTCTGATGCTACTTAATGGGAGAAGAATGACTAGTAAATGAGGTCTAAAATTAGTTTCTTATACAGGCCTCCCCAAGAAGTGGTAAAACCAAGCACATGGGAGGTCTCCACCGTGCTCTCTGCTCCACATCCCTGAGACATCCTGTACTCAGGGAGTTATTTAACCTGTGTTTGTCTTTTTTCCCCAAAATCAAAAAGAGGAGGTGAGCTTAAGTTCCCAAGCCTAAAAATTACAAAAGGTAAATTAATCCAAAAATAGGCTCTAGGTAAAAGGCATTCGATCACAGAATGAAGATTATCACAAAATCAAAAGATTTTAGCATGTTAACTGTTGAAGAGCATTTGTATAAACCCTTGGTAATCTGGTCACATCAGTGTCTTGTGAATTTAAGCATCATGGGTCAATTGACCCCAGGGCCTGATCATTCTGAACTCAATGACGAAACTCAACCTGATGCCTCCAAATTTCCAAATATGAGTGAGGATTCAACCTCATCAAGATCCTGTTACTGGTAAAGACCCTGCCCTCGTGGCCACAGTCATGCTGTACCATCCACTGTTACCTATTACTCCCACAGTATCTTTTCATCCTCTCTTAATTGGACCAAACAAAGCCTTGCATTTGTTAAGCCTCTGATGGTTTATAAGGTATATACATACATAGTATCAGACAGGACGGGGATTAGTCCATTTTCAGAGGAATAAATCATTTCTGAGGAGTCGAGTAATATCCTCTTGGTTTACATTACTAGTAAGTGGTGGAATCTAGTCTAGAATCCTTCTAGCAAGGGATTCCAAGAACTGGTTTCACCACACGGCCTTCTAGGGCTCTGAAATGATGGGATTCCGTTACTTCAATACACTACTCCAAAATGTGCCCCCAGTAATGTCTAGCATGATCTGGAGCAAATAGGACACATTCAGTCAATACTCTCTGAATTGCTTGAACTATTTCCCAGAGCCTCCACACACCCAGCAAGTAAACAATTTCACCCCATCATCCTCCTTCCTTGTGATGATTCAGAATCTAACTTGGTAGAAACCCAAGACTTCCCTCACAAACAGCTCCCTTCAGTGACTGAACCAGCAACTTCCCCACCCAAGACTAAGGCAGCAGACGCCCTCTTTAGAGGATGTGTGGCTATGTTACCCTGGCTCTAAGAATTCATCCAACCTCTTAACCATCCCTCACCCCATCTTTGAACTCCCCTCCATTGCCTGCTTTTTCTATTTCTGACCTGCTGCACCAATTCTCCCGTTCTGCCTTGGCCCTTGGTTTTGCTAACATTGTCTGCTCATTTGTTGATTTTGGTCCCTCCTCTTATTGTTGTTTCTAGTGCACCAAAGCCTCAGCATCCTGTCTGGCTAGAAAGAGATATAGAAAAAGCAGGGTTCTCTATGCTGATGTCAATCACAGCACCATTTAATGTTCTTATTTCAAGAGCCGTGTCTTGTATGTAGCTGGGAGCTACTTACCTCCCAAAGCTCAAAGACTCATTCCAGCTGCCCTCAAAATGGTTACTACATAGATCTTGCTCTTGGTGCAAGAGCTGAGCCAGGAGCTGGCAACTTGGTCAATCCTTTAGGGATGGCGGGCTCATGAGCACACAGCCCACAGCCAGCATTGAGGCCTTTGAGTAGAATCTAAAGAACTGGGCAGGCAGAATTCACCACAGCTTTAATTCGTAAAATTCTCCCTGAAATTCTAGATTTCCAGATTCATTCCAATTGGATTTGTAAGTACCTGGAACACCATTCTCCCGCATCTTCACACGCCTGACTTCTCATCACTTCTGGTCTCCACTCACATGTCAAATCCTCAGAAAGGAATTCCCTAACTACTCTGAATAACTGGAGAAGAACAGCCTGACTTCTCCCTCCATCGTTCTCTACCCCATCACCACGATTATTTGCTTCCCAGCACTGATAACTCTCTGAATTTTTTTGCTTCCTTCTATCATCTATCTCCCCCAATTAAAATGGGGGCTTCATGAGGGCAAAACTGTTGTCTCTCTCATTCACAGCCACTGGAAGAGCTCCTGGCATAGAGGGGTTTTCAATAAATGTTTGTTTTAATAAACGAATAAATGGATGGATTACTGAATGAATTGGCTATGAATGAATGAAGCCAACAATACTGGTGGTCTTATATGTGCCAAGCACTGTACCAAGTTCTTTTCATACATCAGAGTGATTTTCAAAAAATTCATTTTTTGTTCAGGTAAAGCCTCATAAGAAACTCTATATTTGACCCAGAAATCAAAACTTAAGCAAAAAGGCCAAAGGAAATAGAGGTCAGTACCCAGCTACTTCTTCCCCTTTGCGATATCAAACTCATTTAATTCTCTTACCAATTCTATTGGATATGAATTATCATCAGTCCCATTTTATAGATTAGAAAACTGAGGCTCACGAAAACTAAGTGAGTTGTCCAAAGTCATATAAGTTAATAAGTCATAGGACAAGGTTATAAACCAATTCTTTCTGACTCTAACTATGTCTGACTTTCTAAACCACGATTCTAAAGAGCTTGCACATTCTCTGAAATCCTGGGGAACTCTTTCCAGAATAAGTTAACGTTAGGTTGGCATTTTCAGAGCTTATTTGAATAAGGTTGGAATAGCTTATTGCAGTGTTTAATAATTAATCACTGTAGGTATATGAAGAATGACTTTTTCTTAATGAAAAACTTCAAGATGATATTGTAATGTTAATATTCTCAGAAAGTACTCTCATGTGACATGGACCTCAATGTTAATGGGAGAAAGTATATTCATATTTTTTTTCACAGATAATTCTCAAAAGCCAAAGTATGTAAGAATCTTCATTGAGGCAAGATTCTATTATATGAGAAGTAGCTGCTTGGCAGTTTCTAAGAATTTAATAAATTTCTTTAGGAAAATGGTCGTTTCAAAAGAAAATTTCGAAAGGGACTCAAGAATACTCTCTGTTTTCTTGTATTTGCATTAAGAACTGTTTTGCTGGTTGTCAGAAGCCAGAGAAAACAAGAATGTTCATTTTGCATTATTTGGCGAGTGGGATTGTGTTACCATTTTTTTTTTCCTTTTAATGTGAGAAGCCCACAGATTTCACGGTGCAGATTTGCAGCTATAGAATGCTTGTTAAGAGTTCTGTGGAATATCATTTTCACCAAAACACACCATCTCCGAGTCATCTGTTTTTTGGTGACTTCAGTGAAGACAAATGGCTGCCACACGCAGGTCCAGGAAGAGCCTCCTCGCCAGAGCTGCCCTGGGCACCTTATACTCTCCTGCCTTTTATTTTTCCTTTGGGCCATGCATTCCACATTCCGTGTGTATATAGGGGGCAGAGGGTAAAATATATGCAACATACAATTTACCATTTTAAGCATTTTTAAGTGTACAGTCCAGTGGCATTGAGCACATTCACATTGTTGTGCAACCGTCACCACTACCCAGCTCCAAAATTTTCCATCATCCCACACAAAACTCTGTATCTATTAACCAACGACTCCCCGTCCCCTCCCCCTCAGGCCCTAGTAACCACTGTGCTACTTTCTGTCTCTGAATTTGACTACGCTAGGTACCTCGTATAAGTGGAATCATACAATATTCCTCCTTTCCCCATTTCCCATTCTTGGTGCACTTGACCTTTATTTCCTTCAAAATGAGGAGCATTCTCCGGTGTCTACAATGAGGTTATACAGTCTTGCCACGTGACTCACTTTGAAAAGGTGATTATTTTTTTTAATACCTGGTTTACGCACTCGGTAGTAATAGTGCTAATGAATCTGTAACATTTTGGCAAACAAATTATCAAGATCATATCATTTGGTCTTTCCTTTGTGGAGGAAATTGATAAACTCCATCTCAAGGATGGAAAGGAGACAATTGGTGGGAGTCGTCTTCTGAAACCGCCTAGGAAGTCAGCAAGTGCGGTCAGAGTCCCAATAGGAAGGCACCAAAAGGAATAGTAATTTTTAGTCCTACAGCCTTTTGGGAGTTTTTGTAACTTTGTTCATGATTTTTCTCTTTGAACCCTTCTCTTTCCCCAGTGACCGTTAGCAGGAAAAATAAAATAGAGAGGAAAAGAAATTCCTGCCTGTGGGGTGGAGGTAAAACTTGAAGGGAAGGCTCAGGAAGGAGCTAGGAAGAAGGGAGCCCAGCGTATCCATACCTCTTTGCAGCTGGTCTGGGGAAATGAGAACCCCAGAAGGACAAGTATGTGTTGGCAGCTGTGGAGAAGAGAGGCAAGCAGGCAGCACCTGGGGCCTTGGAGGAGGAAGAAGTCTCCAGAAGGACATGGCCCAGGACTGAAGACGAGGCCCCTTGGAATGCCCTGGCAGGTGCCTATGCCAGCCCCTGGTCAGTTCGGGGACAGCTCTGGTACTTTGATCAGCACAGCCACGTGATGAAACCTATGGGAGGGGTGAAAACAACAGGGTTTCCTACAGTGCCATGATGGATATAAGTTCAGGAACTGAGATATGGCCCTGGTTCAGAGACCTTGAGAATATCTGCATCAGGACACTGGTGGTCTCACAGAATTCAGGCAGCAGATCTGTGTGTGTAAGTGTGAGTTTGTGTGTGTGTGTATGTGTGTAAGGGAGGAAGGGAGAAAGGATAAAGGGGAGGAAGAGGTCATGTTCAAAGAAGAAGATCCTATTTGAATGTTTCCTAATTTACCACCATTCCCAATGCTTCTAACTTCATTGTGCCCAGCTAGCTTCAATTCTCATTGTGCCCAGTTGGTGTTTGCTTCCTCAACTAGACGCTAAAGGATGGATTCTGTGGATTTCTCTGCTGCCATGTGGACTCCCTGAAGTCTTCGCGTTGATTTCTAGGAACATCCCATAGTGTTTCTGGACTCAAATATTGAGCTCTCTACCTCTCTCCTTTGCCATATGGATAACACAAAATGATCGGGCAACAATGTAATGAGAGGTCAATCGAGCTGATTATAGAATCTGTTGTTACACCAGACTTCTCCTATTCCTACTGGGAGATTACGGGTGTTTTGCCCTCCCAAGAATCACCACATGGGCAGAGGAAAGATGGGTCAATCCTCGAGCTTATGATCAGTTGATATAGATAAGAAGTGCCTTGCTCCTCACCACTCTCCCTATTTTCCACTTCTGTCAGGGGTCCCAACTTGCCACCATCTGGGGAACTAATTAGGCCCATCCATGGTGTAAGACCAGTACAATAGGAAATACACAAGGAGAACTGCATTAGTGTTCTGGGGTTGCCATTATAAAGTACCATAAACTAGACCCTGTCTCCAAATAAGGTCGCAGTCATGATACTGAGGGTTAGGACTTCAATATATCTTTTGGGGGACACAATTCAGCCTATAACAGGACTCTAACGTCAAACTCTTCCTTCATCTGGGCCTCAACCTCCTTGCCTTGCTCCTGACTCGCTGATTGTAAAACCTTCCCCAAGACTCTACCTCTCTGTCCCCCAGTTCCTCCTTTCTGTGTTTCTCTTCTTCTTGGTTGACAAAACAGACTTCTACTCACTGGCCCTAACCTGAAAAACTTTATTGATCCTTTGGCATTTGTCTGACTACCCAGTCTTTGAGGCTAAGACTTGTAGTTTCAGAGACTAACCCAGACCTGTCCTCAGCACCAGGTCCCCAACTCTGTGCTGGCCACTACACCTAAGTTCTCACTAAGGTCCAGCCCCTCCCTGGCCCACCAAGCAATTCTCACACCGCTTTAGGCATCCATATACATTTACCATAGTTTCTCAAACTCGTTTTGAGAAGCAGGAAAAATTAACCAACTTTATAACAGGGCAGTAAATAAAATAATTTAGACCAGTGGAGGGGCCAATTATGAGAAATAAATTAATTTCCTCAAAGACCAAATAATTCAATTAGTTCAAGTTTATAGTAACAAACATATAAATGGAAAGCTGTAGCAATTTTTAAAATTGGATCTTAAAATAAGTCTTAGCCACAAAACATATGAAGGCAAATTTTTTTAACTTTAGTTGTTGGATTAATTGTGTTAATCCTCCATTTACCACGTTGGTATAGAGCTAGTTTAAAGCTGGATCCACATACAGGAGCAAACACAGCTGATCTATTAGCCTACCACCCTCTTTCTAAACAACAGGACCCGGTTAGCTTAGAAAGATTTGAATATCTCTCAAGTCCATAAAAAGTTAGGCACTGGGGCTGGCCCCGTGGCCGAGTGGTTAAGTTCGCGCGCTCCGCTGCAGGCGGCCCAGTGTTTCGTTGGTTCGAATCCTGGGTGCGGACATGGCACTGCTCATCAAACCACGCTGAGGCAGCGTCCCACATACCACAACTAGAAGAACCCACAACGAAGAATATACAACTATGTACCGGGGGCTTTGGGGAGAAAAAGGAGAAAATAAAATCTTTAAAAAAAAAAAAAAAAAGTTAGGCACTTTCCAAAGAGCCACAATTTCCTTTCCTTCAACACGAAGAGATGGCCAACGATAGAATTAAACAGACTGAAGTTGCCAATAGCCATGTCATCCTATAGCTTTAAAAATCCTGTTGCTTACAATTTATAAAAAGATTAACAGCTTGGCCATGCTTAAGGTCTAACAAAAATAAACTTAATGACATTATTAGAATCTTCCAGTTGGCCACATACATGAACCCAAAGAAGAAAGCCAACACTTTGCCCACTGCTAGTCATTCTAATTGTGTGTGTGTGCATTTCTCTAGCCTGCCTGATCCTCCCTTGTGAAGTTTTAAAATAAATCATCCTCGTTTGGCGGAAAGAAACTCAGAAAGTACAAGTGACCAGCACGTGTTTCACTGCCATTCAAACTCAGCCAATTCCCCAGCCACTATTTCTGCTCATGGGGCCACCAGAGACTAAATGAAATATTTCCATCCCCTGCCAAGAACACATGCCAGTATTTACTAGTACTTATGCAAAATAATTTTCCAAAATCACTTTTCAAAAGCTGGATGCTCAGTTGACTTATAAAGTCTAAAATGAATTAATAGGAAAGAAATAGTCCCAGATGCACAAGTTATCAATTTTATGCACAGGATGAGTAAGCCTTACATATTTCAACTGAGCTGGAATTACAATAACACCATTTCTCTTGAGAGAGATGGTGGCTGCTGTAAAAATGAAGACGTGCTTTGTTTCACTTGCAAAACAGGAAGCATTCCTGGCTGGATGAAAATGATTGGCAAGAAGGCTTGAAAATGCTGCCTCTTCAACTGATTTGTCACCAGTTCTAAGTCATGGGTACTTAAGCATAGTGGGCTGAATGATGTAAGATAAACTTTGTGTTCACTCATTTATTCATTCATTCATCCAACATTTACTGAGTAATTCCAAATGCAAAGCATTGGACTAGGACCTTTGAATTCAATGATAAAGAAGAAAGTGTTCCTTCTTGCAAGGCACTCAATCTAGCAAAGACACTTCACTATCCTCATATATATCGCCTTTGTATCAGTCAGGGTTTGGGGATTGTAAGCAACAGAAACCTTCTCTAGCTCACCTACAAGTATGGAAATCTTGAGAATGATGATGGACAACTCAGTGATTCTAAGGACAAAGCAAAGAACAGATCTCAGAAAGGACAGGGGCCAGATCCCTCATGGGTTTCTGGGTTGTAAGAAAAATGTCTGGATCTTTCAGGTGGCTGCATTCTAGGTGAATGTTCTCTGACTATTTGCAGCTTTTGTCACACCACTTTGGATTTTAATTAGTCTATATGGTATCACATATTCACCCCTTTACCAGGTAAGGATGGGGTATGTTGACTGACAGAGTCACCAAGATTGTTTCCAGTGGAGGAGAAGCAGTTTCCCAAAGCCAACCCAGATGACTTTTCTAGAAGAACAGAGAATGGATTCTGGGCAAGCAGAATAGCCCTATCCTACCCTTTATTCCTCCCATATTCCAAAGGGGACTTTTCTCATGGCTAACGCCACTTAATCCCCCACCTGAAGGCTAACCTCACCCTAAGCTTTGAAAGGGGCCCAGTTGAACAATTCAGAAAATCAGTATGAATTCAGTCTTGCCTCAAGTCCCACTCAGCCCTTGCACCTGACTCTAGTAACTGGGCTCTACGTTGTTCCTGAGGACCTGAGACCCAGGGACCACGCCTCCATCATCTTGGCTTCCCTGGTGTCCAGCACAGGACCTGTTCAAAGAATTGCCTCATGGTTGATGCTTTTCCAGCACAAGGTCCTGTCTTCTTTCTATGTGATGCCACCCCTGCCCTAACAACCTGTCCAAGTATTCTAGTCCCTACCAAACCTGTACCCTGCCTCCCGGGTCTGACTTCCCTCCTTACTTCCACCTGGAAACGAGAATTCTGCTCTTGAGTCTTGGGACTAAAACTGCGTGGTTAAGAAGCAAGACTTTTTAATCAGAAAAGTCCAGTTAAACCCAGATTCTTTCACTTAACTATACTATTGTGAATAAGTTGTACCTCAATAAACCTCAGTTCCTCATCTGTAAAATGGGTACAATAATATTTATCTCATTAGATTGTTATGGGGATTAACTTACTTAGCACAGTGCCTGACAGATGGTAAAATGCTTAAGTCACCCTTGATCCTCCAATCAAACATGTTTCAGAATTTTACTTATTAATGTCATATTCTTACTTTGGATTCCTTGGGCTTCAGAGACCTCTGCTTATATTAACCTCCAAATCTTGACGGCTTCCACACTTCAACTTTCCACTTCCCATGCCGTGGCTTGGCCTCAGTCACTGATGGCCAGACGTCCTGCTGCTGCTGTGGCCTGCCGTCCCAGCACTGCATCCCCTGTGGCCCACCTCGACCTCTTCCAACAACCAGATTTGCTTCACCAGCTTCATGGGTTCAAGTGCAAACCTCTCTCAGCTTCTCCCTCCTCACAGCCTGACAGGCATGACAGAGGCACCCAGCCCTTCTGATTTACTCATCCTCATTATGACTGTGGTGAAAACAGTTGGTCTGTTTCCAGAGAACTTGCTCTCCTAGGGCTGCTCAGCACTCACCAGATTGCTAAGCAATTTCTGATTTTCTTTTTTGCTACAATTATTTGGATAAAATCCTTAGTTACTTAAATCTGGGAAAGATTTTTTGCCCCCCTCGGCAAATAGTTTATCTAAACATATTGATCGCTTTCTCTATGCCAAGCACTGGAGGTAGAGATGCATTAGACAGGATGCTGCACCCACAACACAATGCCAAGACTGAAGAATCACAGAGATGTCATTGCTCCTCATCTCCTTCCATTTTATTCCTTCCATTTTATTCCTTCTGTTGCTCCTTCCAAGTAATGATGATGCAGATATCCTAAAATATAATTCCAAATAGTGAGTAATAAAGACATCACTTAGGTTGGGTTTTAGAACAGTCTTTGGCAATTACATTTACAGAGAAATGTGCCAATCATAAGTGTAGAGCTCAATGAATCTGCACATCCAGCATCTAGATCAAGAAATAGAACATTACCAGAACACCAGCAGCCTCTTGTGCTCCCTCTCAACCACTCTCCATCACTGGGAACCACTGGCTTGACTTGGAATAGATTATACAGTACCCACTCTTGTGTGATTGGCTTCTTTCATTCATGATTGTAGTTGTGAGTTTCATCCACGTGGTTGCATGTAACTTCAGTTTGTTGATCCTTACTTCTGAATGGTACTACTTTGTATGAATACTTTACAACTTATTTATTCATCCTCCCTAAAGAGACATCTCTGTTGTTTCCAGTTTGTGATATTACAAATAATGTTGCTATGAACATTCTAGCATATGTCATTTGGCTGACACATACACTCTTCTCTGTTGAGTTTACACCTAGGAGTGGGATTGCTAGGTCATAGCCTATGTGTATATTCAACTTTGATAGATCTTTCCAAATGGTTCTCCTCCTCAGCATGTGTTTTTAAAGAAGATGCTCTTCTAGAGAAACAGCAGTTCATTTGTGGAGGCCTGACTCTGAGGGATCCAAGAAGCCGATTCTAGGACCTGAACTCGTAGCTCAGCTCCCCTCTTTGTGCTCAGGGGAGACTGTTTTTATTACCTGCCGGGCAGGTGCACAATGCCAGCAACAAATCAAGAGCTCACGCGCTCCCCTAGAAAGCAGATAAGAATTCTTCAGAGCTGAGAGTCTAGCTTACGTTGGGCTTCAAGAGCCTCCTGGTGACAAATGAGTGAGGATTTGATCAGAGAAAGGGGATGGAAAGGGTGGAGTGAAAAGAAATGGGTCAGGAAGCCAAAACCAGGCCTCCAAGGTGCGAGAACAGCCTGGGCAGGTACTCAGTTATGAATGGAGAGTGAGCAAATAAGAGGGAACTACAGAATGGCCAATGGGAAGGCAATTGGATACATACATGAGTCCAGGGCAATTGCCCAGCAACAGCTGTCTCATGTGTTTCCTGCAGGGTGGTCGTGGGTGGGGGAACAGCCAATAAGGAGAGGGACAAAGCAGACATCACTCTTTAATTTCCTGGCTGATTGTTTGAAAGCCCAGACCTGGTGGCTGAATTGTCCAAACCCTTCTCCACATTGTCAAACCTCTGAAACATCCATGTCTACAGGTGCAATCCATTTGAAACGTAATATAGCAATAGACAATGATCCATACAATGCTTATACCCCTTACTGCAATAATTCACTTCTGAGAATGATTGTAAGGCTACCATTCAACACACACACGAAGAAAATCAAATGTATCAATCTGTGCATTGTAGATATATCTATATTGTTTTTTAAAAAGGGGGGGAGGGAGGGAGCAACCTAAATGTCCAATAGTGGTGGACAGTGTATTGATTGACACAGTTTGATTGACACATAAAATCATTAAAACTAACTAAAATTAAGCTTCTGTGCAAATTTGTTTAAATTAAAATCTCAGGAGACAAAATTGTACAGACATTAAGATTACAATGAAATAAACATGCATGTGGAAGCGGAAAAACCTAAAGGAATAAGGAGAGTAGCCAACACCACATGCTCACGGCACATCAGTATTGTTCTGAGTGTTTTATACAAATGAGCACACCCTCACAAGAACCTTATGAGGTGAGGAGTAGTATTAACGCCATGTTACAGATGAGGAAACTAAGCCACAAAGAGCTAAAGTAAGCTGTCCAACTAGGTAAGTGACAGAGCTCGAGTATTTTAACCTCTAAGTCCTCAAGACTTGTTGTGCCATTATTGTGAAAATATGAGTCATATTAGAGAATGGGACAATTAGATTTTCTCATCTTTGTACAGGAAATCTTTTAAGATCTTTATAATTAAATCAAATACGACAAATGTTTGTTGAGCATTCATTGTGTCTCTCGTATAGAGATAAATTTTTTCACAGGCATCATTTCATTAAAGGTTTGCAAGAATCTTATGCCATTGGGACTATTATCGTTATCTTGGAGATTAAAAAATAACAGTTATCTAATTAATTATAAAAATTTCAACTACAAACAAAGGGAAGCAAACCCCACAACCTCCCACAAATCAACATAGGAAGTAGAAACGCCACAGAAAAATCATCACAAGTGAGAGCAAAGATGAGCACCTCCTCCTGTGAGAAAAGCCGCCAGTGGGAAGTGGGGAGTTGACTACACGACAAAGAGTGCATGCTTTCTGCTGGAATCTGGCCAAACTGTAGACAAGTTTCATAGCATAAAACTAAATAATACCAGCAAATTATCTAAAGGCTATAAAATGGCCATTTAGAGGGGCTGGCCCCGTGGCCGAGTGGTTAAGTTCGCGCGCTCCGCTGCAGGCGGCCCAGTGTTTCGTTGGTTCGAATCCTGGGTGCGGACATGGCACTGCTCATCAGACCACGCTGAGGCAGCGTCCCACATGCCACAACTAGAAGGACCCACAACGAAGAATATACAACCATGTACGGGGGTGCTTTGGGGAGAAAAAGGAAAAAAAAATAAAATCTTTAAAAAAAAAATGGCCATTTAGAGGGAAAGGGCAACAAATGATGAATTGGGAATTTTTCTTTTTTCCTGTGGTCATTGTGAAGCCGTATGCCAAATGATGACTGATCCTTGAGAATGGGAGCTCCCTGAGGGCAGGGACTATGGGAGGATTCTCTGAGGAGGTAAATTGTAAACACTGTGGTCTTAAAATCAGGCTGAGATAAAGAGAGATTGTCTTTGTGCTGGCTCAGCATGATTCTTCTGGGACTAGAATCTGAGCATTATGTATTAAGCCTGGATGACATGCTTCATTGAGTGTCAAAATTATTGAGATATATATATGTATACATACACACATACATACACACATACATATACAAATATACATGCACACATATATACATGCATATACATATGTACAGATACATGTATATACATGTATGCTTGTACACCTATATGCTGTATGCATGTGCACATATCTACATATGCATGCGTATGTCTGCACATCTATATGTGCACATACGCACATACGTATATACATACACATGTATACATACATATAGATAGATAGCTTATGGATTTTAAAGTACCTGGAGTTATAACGTAAAGCTTGTTCACCTTCACATGGATTGCCAAGAACACTAAACCTCAGATGCATGTCCCTATAATACCACGGGAGCACTGGGGAGTCTTGTCACCAACCTGTGTCTCTGTCTCACTCATCTCTTCTAGTCTAACGTGTTGGTTCTAAAGGAAACCAAAGCAAGAGTAACCTTAACCAGGTCTAAGGCAAAGTTTTTGCCCATTCTCGAAACCAAACCTGCCTCCATCCCCTGCCATGACACAGGTCCGTGTCTTTGCCGATCACCACCGTGTCCCCAGCACATAGCACAGTGTCTGGCGCATGGAAGGTGCTCACGTTGACTAAACTACTTTCTGCTGAAAATAAGAAGGAAAAGCCATAGTGCCACCTGCAAGGAGCTCACAAGCACTTCAGGAAATGATGGCTGAAGTTAGGAAATGAGACGTGTGCCCGAGCGCAGAGGACAGACACTTTGTGCACTGGGGGTCTAGCAGAGGGAAGGTTTGTGGAGGGAGGCCCTGGGTGGGAGGTAGGGTGAGGGGGTGGGCGGGCTCCGGGCTGTAGTGGTGCAGATTCCATGCGTCTGCTGCTTCCCACCAGCTCTGGGTACCACAAGTCTGCTAACCTCCCTGAACCGCTCAACTGGCATCAGAGGGTCAGAGCGAGTCTGGAGGACACTAGACACCCAAGCGTGTGAGAGCTGGAAAAGAGATTATTCATCTAGTGCTCTTGTTTTACAATGAGAAACTGAGACTGTGGGAATGAAAGTGCTTCTCCCAAGATCATGGCCTGTTCCTCAGGGAGCCAAACCCAGGACTGCTCTCTCTGGAGCAAGGTGGACATTTTCCCACACCTCAGAGACAGGCGAGGGAGAGTAGAAAGATGGAGAATTACCACAGAGTTCAGGCCACTAGCTTGCTAGAGACGGCAAAAGAAAAAAGGCAGTGGATCCGGTTACCTAGTGTCGACATAGCCCAGAGGCAGCCACAATATAAAATCCTACAGGCAGACCTGGAATGTATAAATCAGAACAATTGGGTATAATAATTCGGCTATCAACTGTTAGCGCGACAGAAAGACATTTCCTTGGGAGGAAGGGGGAATAGAAAGAAAGCTTTGTTATATATTGCACTCAAACCTGGTGAAAACATCAAAATAATCTCATTAAAGAGTAACATACTTACTCAAGGCGGACAAAAGGAGTTCGCAGCAGTCTTAAAAATCTGTTTAAGGAATTTCACTTAACCCTCCCCTTCACTAGACTTGGTTTTTTTTTTTTCAAATTTGCCTGTAGGTTAATACTTATATCATTGTATTTAGAGCAAGGGCCTCTCCCTGTAAACATTCATTTAAATAAATGTCCCTTCCACAACCTAAAAGATCAGTCGTATTGAATCATATCTTTCTAGTTCATCTAGTGACAAACATTTCTGAAAACCTCTTAAGGCGGAGGTGACCTGTCTTCTTATTTTTTAATAAACAGTAGTTTCTCTTAGACTAGGAGGTAATAAACAAGGTCACATGTAACAGCAAAGAAGCATTTACATAAACCAACAGCATCCAGAGTATGCAATTTAAAAAAATGAATGGTTAATGAGCCTGCCAAATTATATGCACCCCTTCCCAGAGCAAATCTTACTAAATGATGAGTGATGGAGTTTTCCACGGTTGAATCTCTTTGTTAATTGAGTAAATAAGTGAAGGTAAGAATTAAAGCATAAAATTAAAGTGGGACTATAAAGACAAAATGTGGGAGAATGGAGGATAGAGGCGTTCAGTACAAGAGTAGGAAGATTTGTTTGTTTTCTTTTTTAAATGTTTGTATCTCCTTGTCATTTAATTGTGTGTGTGCATGTGTGTTGCACACAAAAGGAAGTGTAGTGTAGGCCTTGGAAGCACATTTGTTTTGCCTAGCCTCCATATTCATTCCTTAGCGCTTTTTTTGATTGGTGCCATTGACTTGATTCCGACTCCTAGAGACCCCGTGTACAGCAGAATGGAACCCTGCCTGGTCTTTTCGCATCAACTCTCCCCTTCTGGCCCTCTATCAGACAATGTTCCACTGCTATGCACCGGGTTTTCACGGCCAATTTTTTCGGCAGTGGGTGGCCAGGTCTTTCTTGCTAGTCTGTCCTTGTCTAGAAGCTCTGTGGAAACCTGTCCACCAGGGGTGACTCTGCTGGTATTTGAAATCCCAGTGGCACAGCGTTCAGCACCACAGCAACATGCCGACAGACAAGTGGTGTGGTTCCCTGACTGGAAAACGAACCCAGGCCACAGTGGTGAGAGCGCCTAATCCTAACCACTAGACCACCAGGGCTGGCTGGCACTTCTACCACGAAAAAAATGCACCTCCGTTTGTGAATTTGTTGTCCACTAGGTATGCTGGGTTGCTTTACTGGCCCAGTTCTTCACTCCTCCTTGCACTCTTGACTTGTGTTCAGTCACGTGACCAGTTGGCCCATAGAGTGAAGTAGACATGAAAGTGTGCCAGGTCCAAGCCTGGGCCTTAAGATGCCTTGCAAGTTTCTTCTTGCCCTCTGGCACCTCTGCTGCCGCCACGTGAAGAACCTGCCCAGGCTAGCCTGCTGGCCCAAGAGGAGGATGAGCAATGCATAGTGCAGAACAAATCTGTTCCAGTTCACACTAGAACAACCTAGCAAGTCAGCCAGGATCAGCAGAAGCACCCCAGCCAAGCCCAGCTGACCCACAGCTGATCCACAGGGCCTTGAGGATTAATGATGCTATAGTAATAATAACTACTATATTTTACATCATAGCTATGCTAATAACATAATAAGAGCTGTTGTCTTTATCCCCTGAGTTTTAGGATGGCTTATTACACAGCAGTAGCCAGAAAGATCTTCTAGATCAGCTCAGAAATTCAGCAAACAAGAGGTTTCATCCTAACATATTTCAAGTGATGCGGAAAACATTTCTCTGTCAATGCTTCCCTTCCCCCATCTGTCAAGAAAAGCTAGTACTAGCCATTACCTTCCTCCGAGGCGCTACGAGGATTAAATGCCCGTACGTTTCTCACTCCAGAAAACTAACACGGCTGCACTCAAGGATGCTGAGATGATACATTGAAAGATAGATGAAGGAAAGAGGGAGAGAGAGAGAGAGAGAAACGAAGGGAGGGAGGGGGGAAGGAAGGAAGGAAGGAAGAAACAAAGAGTGAGAGGGAAGGAAGAACAGAAGGGAGGGAGGGAGAGAGAGAGAACCCTCCTCTATCGAGGTCGTTGTATGACTTGAAAGGACACACCCCGGTAGATAACTGAGGCATTAGTTAAAATTGATGGAGAGGACACCTCACTTTAAATAATCCAGATAACTCCTTTGTATGAGACGATCTAGACTAAATATCTATCTGAATGTCCCGCGGAAGTGGTCCCCTAGAAACTAGAACAGTGACGTCTGCTAAATGAAGCTCCAATTCCTCCTTTTCTTCCAGGCCTTCACAGAAGTCTCCTTAAAGGAACAACCGCTGAGCATCTTCCCGGAGGCTTCCCCCCCAGAATTTGAGTTATGACCTCAGACTGCAATCGGTGGATCACTGAGGCTGCAGCGCCCTCCGTGCTCAGGCTTGACAAGCACAGCAGAGACTCCTCACATTTTACATTATGCAAGTACAGTCGGCCTGAATCCTTGACTAATTAATAACCTGCCCTGCCCTCCACCTAAGGCCTTACCACCCAAATTGCCGATGAGATAACTGTTGGCCAGGTCCACCCTCCTAAGAGAAATCGTACTTCTGCTAAGCGGCTGTCACCTGAGCATTTAATTGCCTAGAGAAAGCTCCAACAGGAAGAGTTGCGTGTGCCCCATTTGACAAATCCAAGCACAGACAGAGACAAGGTCAGACGTGTCTTTATCAGTCAGAAATTGGCACCACCCCATCACAGTGGTAATTGGGAGGGATGAGAAGGTTGAGGGTGGTGGTGGGATGGGCGTCTGGCCCAGTGTACAGCACATGCACACAGACATGCACAGAGGACAATTTGAAAGCAGGCGGGAAACCTCCACCTGTCCACCACTGAATTCACTACCTGCTTCTGAGTCCTTCGGTTTGATTTCCCTGATGCTCAGACCCCTCCAAGTTCTCTCCCTCCCACACAAGAGGTAACCTCTAATATTCTGCCCAGCCTGGAACTGATAAAAAACAAACAGGCTACACTCTCAATCGGACTCTCACCCATATGCAGATAGAGCTAGGGTACCAGATCCATTTCACATTGCCAACATCTCTTCCCCTTGTCCCATTGAACATTCCCTACGCAACAATCCAGCAACTAAGAGAACCTAGTTGCCACTGATAGCACCCAGATTCCCAGACAGAAGAACACAAGCCATAATCCTGGGAAGTTTCCCAGTCCAGGTTGATGGAAATGTGTCATACGTTAGAGCTGAAGGAGAAGCAGTATGTTGCCGACATTGTCAGAGAAAGGGCCTCTGTCCCCAGGTATGTCACGTCACCAGTGGAGGGAGGCTGGCTCCTTCCCAGGCAACATCACTGTTGCTCTTGGATCTGTAGGATTCACTCCCTTTAGTTAACTAATTCCTCTTTTACAACGTAAATTCTCTTATCCTCTTAGGAGAGTGAAGAGCATGGTAGTCATTCACAACTTAATATAAGTGTAATTAGATTATTTCTGTCCAATAGAAAAGGGTTGATGATGAAAGAATGGCCATTTGGTTGGGTTGGGAAAAAAAGGTCAGTGGGGAGCTCTACCCACTTCTAGGGTTGGGAGGGGACTTTCAAGTATGGACTCCAGACTTTCAGAGGCAGCTGTGAGGTTGGACCTGTATGCACCTATACACTGAAGGCACAAGGGATCCGACTGGGAAGGGAGGGGATGGCAAAGTCTAAGGGGGACGCATGGAATGGGTAGTGCCAGGGGGAACCAGTCACGATGCCTCCATGGTGAGTCTTGAAGGTCAGGTTTTCTCCCGAATGGAAAGCGCTGGAATGGTCACAGATGTGCTCAGCTGTCCAGGTGGGGCCTGAAGCACCCACAGCCCTTGCAGCTGTCTCCACTTAACCGACTTTTACCATCCAAATGTGACTTTCTACATGTGCCATGATGTGAAAAAGGTTAGGAAGCCGTGCTGTAGCCTAATGGTCTAACAGGGTAAGCGGCCTTTTAAAAAATCTCTATTTTTAGGGGCTGGCCCAGTGGCATAGTGGTTAAGCTCATATGCTCCACTTTGGTGGCCCAGGGTTCACCAGTTGGATCCCAGGTGTAGACCTATGCATTGCTAATCAAGCCATGCTGTGGCAGGGTCCCACATACAAAATAGAGGAAGATGGCACAGATGTTAGCTCAGGGTCAATCTTCCTCAGCAAAGAGGAGGATTGGCAGCGGATGTTAGCTCAGGGCTAATCTTCCTCAAAAAAAAAAATCTCTATTTTTACTACAGTTAACCACTTGTGGATGTTTCCTGAAGCCAGGAAATCTAGTTAGTCATCCCAGCTCTCTACTGCCCCATCTACACCTTCATCCTCTGGTCTATAAAACCAGAGGACCGTACTAGATGGTCTTTAAGGTTTCTTCTGGTTCAAGTTCTCTGTTGACTTCCTGACCTTCTCATTCTACCACTCCATCCACTGTCCATCTACCAGACCTGTCCCTAGGACTCAGCTGAAATGCCCCTCTCAGAGTGACCCTCTCAGACGTAGACTAGTTTAAATCCCTTTCTATATCATGTTTCCCCTTTGAAAAGTCTCTTCACACTTGCACTTATTTTATTTATGCATTAATTTGTCCTTTCATTCATTCATGCAGTAAGAATCTATTGAAGGAGGGCATACCCTGTTGAGAGCATGGGTTTAGAAGTCGGAATGATGCGTTTAAATCCTAGTGCCACTGCCTACTATCTGTGTGACTTTGGGTGAGTCCCTTAGCCTCCCTGTGCCTCACTTTTCTCACTGATAAAATGAAATTAATAATCATATCTATGTCTCAGGGCTGTTACAAAGTGAGTTAATGTTTATGAAGCACACCGCCTGGCATAAAGTAAGCACTCAATAAATTAGCAGGAATGACTTTCATGATTTCTTTACATCGTGAAGTACAAGGTGTCCATCCAATGCCATTCTCCTTGAGGCCGTAATTCACATTTCCTTCTTTGCCACCTTCATCTCCAGTGCCTGGCACCAAGCCTGCCATATAATCCTATAGTCGAGGTTCAAAATATTGGTTGAGTGAAATAATGAAAGCAAGTAGCTTGCTTTGTTTTCAGTCCCATCAATTTCTCCCAGTGCTAATTTTCATAGCGAAAATTTTCTGCCTCTTCAGCTTAAACTGAAGCTCACTTTGTTTCCAATCTTTGGGGAGAGTGAGACGAAATGCACATTTCTCTGTTCGCAAGAGAAATATTACCATTTGGGGAAGTTGCATGAATACCTTTCCCCCAGGCTTCTCTCTCCCAGCTCCCCAGTCTAATTGCCATTTAAGGAATAACAGTGTGGATCGCCAAATAGCATTTCCCAACAAAAGGAGAACATTTGAAAATTTATGCATTAGATTTCCAGATGTGGACACCTCTTGTTTTTGCCTAAATGGTGTTGACAATTTATGGTTGTCTTTGGAAAATCATTTGATAATGAGCCAACTATCTAGAACCTCTTTTTTATGCCTGTTAAAAGAAAAGCAAGTTATTACCCAGGAAAATTTCCAGACTGCCATAAAAGAAAAGCGATGGCTGCCAAGAACCATCTGCCATAAAACCTCCCCTAACAGCTTCTTACCTTTATGTATCTGCAAAGCACTCTTTTTAAAAATGAGGAAAGGCCATCAATCATTTCTTTTAAGGCTAATTGCAAATGTTTAATACAGAAGTTAAATATTACAAAATACGAAATGAGGTGTGTGGCATTCTAGAATTGAAGGTGGGCATCTCCCAGAGAGGAAAGCAAGTGTCGAGATTGTAGACCCAGTGGTGTCACTCACAGGTTGCAGGACCTTCAGCAAGTCCTCCCTTGGCCACTGGGCTCCTCCCTATCCATATTGGCTACCGAGGGTGACGGTGGCAGTTCCACTGACCTTAAAGATCTTTTATGAGAATCAAATAAGACAAGAGCAGTGAGAACACAGTGAAAAATTAAACGTGGTATGAAAATAAACGATGTAAGCTTTCATAACGAGAGAAAACAAAACGAAAACCTGTATGAGTAGCTCCATGTTGATGTGGCATTCAAAGCCGTTGTAATGAAGATGCAATAAAATTAGGGAGTTGGGTTCTAGGTCAGTGGTTCTCAAATCTGGCTGAGCATCTGAATCCCCGAGGATCCCTAGTTAATAAAGAAGAGGTCTAAATCCCACTGTAGGATTTCCACAGACCTGTGGAATTAGAATTTGTGCATTGGACCTGGGAATCTGTATTTTAGTCACTTCCCAGAGATGCTGCCAAGTAGGGAGACGGGGGAAATGTTGGGCTGGTTGATGTCTAAACTCCCCTGCAGCAGGAGAAAAAAGAAAACCTGTTATCTTCTTCGTTCATGTCTGCAACCACAACTAATGATTCCCGTGTCAAATTCTACTCTGCATATCGCTCTGCCTGATCCCGACCAGTGCCCATCAATCAGAGGGACAGATTACAGGCTCCACTGGCACCAGCATCACCTCCCTCCACCCACAAATCTCGTGCAAAGAAGGGATCCAATGGCACTGTCTCAAAATACTAGGACTACCGCCCTCCTCCTTCCCCCCAGCCACAGAGCCAAACCACATCATGTCCAGGACAAACACAAGTCAATGAGACCTTGCTCACACTCCTTCACGACACATCCTGTACCTCCACCCCTCCCTGTCCACTCATGGGGGCGCCTCACACCTACTTTCACAGATGTGTTTCCCTGGCTGATGGAGCACGGTCAAATGCACGGAGTCCCCACCTTGTGCAAGTCTTGGGGGCTTTGCAAACAATTACACAAATGGAGGCAAGGGGCTTCCCCTGGTGTGCACTACACTCACCCTCAGCCAAAAAGATGAGCGCAGCTGAAGGAGTCAGAGACCCCACGTGGTCTCTGAAACAACTGGCCCTTCATATGGATTGATACAGCGGCTACTGCGAGATTAATTGTATTTTTACTGGAACAAAGCTGGAAATCACTCAAAGGGCAATAAATGCTGAAATCTGTCTATGTGCTGCCAAAATTTCAGACAAAAAGCCAATAAGGCAATTTTTACCTTACGTGCTTGAATGGGTTTTTTTTAAACAGATCCTTGTTGAATGCAATGGACGAGACCAGCCCCGGAGCTCAAAGGAGGCTGCTCACTTTCAGGAGGAAAGTGAATTCTGCCAGGTCAGCTGTACTTCAAACCACGTATTGGATATGCCACCCAAGGGAGACCATACCTGCACCTCCTTCTTAAGTTCCATGCAGAAAGAATGGCCTGCCAAGTGTGTAGACAAAACAGAACAATTTCTCAGGTCACTTCTTCTTGGAGGAGAGAAGCCAAGAATGTGAAGTTTATGGTGGCAAGGCAAGGGAACCTGTTAGCCATGACTGCTTGTGGGTTTTCAAAACATTTCAAAGATTAATATTGCAAAAGCTCAGCCTGGAATCAGACCAAAGCTCCTCAGGTCTCCCTCGGGGTTAAGTAAGTGGTGATAATAACCTGTGTCTTACATGTGTAAAGCAATTTATAGGTTATAAAGAATTTTCATACATTATCACATTTATCCTCCCAACAACCCTCTGCCTCTGGGTATTATTATTAGTCTCCCTTTACAGGTGAGGAAACTAAGGATCAGAAATTTTAAACTGGCTTGAAGAAATCTGCTAGAAAGAATGATCAGCTATGTATATAAAAACCGCTACAACACACAACTGTGTTGACAACATATAAGAATGTTACATCGATCAGGGTTCTAGCAGGAATTAAATAGCAAACTCAAAAGAGAATAATTTTAAGAGGTTTAATAAGGGGCTATTTAAAATAGTGAAAGACGGGTATAGAAAGTACACCGGGGACAGATCAGTGCTCCAGGATTAGGAGAAGGGGGGTTGTTACATTCCTAGGCTGAGGGGGTACAGAGAGGAAGTGGAACCTGGAGAGAACTCACCTTGAGACGTACTGTGACCTTCAGTCAAAGTAGGCAGTGACTTAGAGAAGTAGACAGTCCAATCGCCTGGGTCCCTAATTGGCCAAAACCTACTGGAAGTCAGAGGGCAAAAGGACAATTGAGTTAACCATGCATCTGAGCCTCCTAGAGCAGAGAGCAGGTTAGAAAAGGTAAGAAATGAATCGAATGGAAGACATCTTCAAAGTGTTGTTGATAATTAAAAACCAATCTACACGTCCAACATTTGAAAAATAGTGAAGTATATCATGGTTCATACAAACAGTAGAATATTTGTACAGCCACTAAAAATCATTTTCATTCAGAAAAAGAACTTTCTTATACAACTTAAAAACAACTTTTCTTTCTTCCTGATCATAAAGCAGTAAAGGTTCATTTCAAAGAATTTGGAAAATATAGCAATTTACATAGAAAAAATATTAAAAATTTCATTAACATACTACTCAGAGATAATTATCAGCATTATGATGCATTGTCCCTATTCCTTAAAATATGCATATAAATATTTTTCTGTCTTGGAAAATTGTGTATGTTTGCATATTGCATCAAAACTGAAAGTATATCATGTAAATAATTCTGTTTCCTAAATAATTTTTAATAAAACTATACCTATGATAAAGCACACTAAATTCTACAAAAAAAAAATCATTTTCACTGTCAAAGGATAAAAACAGAAAGTTTGGGGGCTGGCCCCGTGGCCGAGCGGTTAAGTTCGCGCGCTCCGCTGCAGGCGGCCCAGTGTTTCGTTCGTTCGAATCCTGGGCGCGGACATGGCACTGCTCATCAGACCACGCTGAGGCAGCGTCCCACATGCCACAACTAGAAGAACCCACAACGAAGAATACACACCTATGTACCGGGGGGCTTTGGGGAGAAAAAGGAAAAAATAAAATCTTTTAAAAAAAAAAAAAAAAAAAAAAAAAAACAGAAAGTTTGCTCATGATATAATAAAAACTCAAAGAAGCCAGATTAAAAAAAAGGAACTACACACATAGTATGATTCTAAATATGCTTGGGAAAAAAAAAGAAAGGCTGGAAGGAAAGACACAGAAATATAAACCTCTCTGGGTATTATTTCTGTCTGAGTTATAGAATTAGCTTGTTGTTCTCATTGTTGTTTCCATTTTCTTCATTGCGTGTTTCTCTATTTTTCCAAATGTTCTATAATGAACACGTATTATCATTAGAACCTGAAAAAAATACGTATGTGATTTAAAGCAGATTATCTTAAATCCTTACAAATTCTGAAGAATAAAATGTTAAATATCCTTGGCTCTAGCTAACACTCAACACAAAGAAAAACTGGAAGAAGAAAAATCACATAATACTCTACAGATATCAAATTAGATGTTGGGTATTCTCAGGAGAGCTCAAAGTTGGGTGTTTGTTTGTCCTATAATGTATCTCCATAATGTAACAATCCCGTGACAACAGAGTCTTCACCTCCTTCTATAGACCAGATGACATAGGCTTAGAGAAATTTATCACCTACACAAGGTCACGCTGCTGGTAAGTGGCAGAGCTGGGCTTTGAACCAGACTGATTCCAAAGTCAATGCTGTTCCAAGGAGATAAGCCATCTCCCCAGGAGGGGCTGCTGTTCTCCCAGGAGCCCTGTCTTACTCAACAGCCTCTCCTTGACCATGAAGACTCCTAGGAACTGTACTCTAGCAGATTTTTCTCACGCATTTCTTGGGCATCCTGAGCTAACAATAAAGATCTAGAAATTCCAGGGAGCACGAAAGAACAAGTCCTAGTCTGGTGTTCCGCTCATCAAATCCTCAGCTCCAGAATGAGGAGTTTTCTGACTTCAAGGTCCCTTCAAAGATTCTCCCATTATGAATACTAATGATTATGCAGAAAAAGATTTATTGAGCACCGATTACATGCCAGGCACTGAGCAGCACGCTTTTATACGCATCTCATTCTATCCTTACAACAAGCTTCTGGGGCAAAGCTATTACCAGCTCTGTCTTATACAGAAAGACTTGGAGTCCCAAAGAATTTAAGTAACTTGCCCAAGATCAAATAACTAAGTAAGTGGCAGACTGGGACATGAATGCAGATTTGTCTGACCACAAAACACAGTCTCTCAGAGCTTATTAATTAGATGGGGAGATTGCCACGCTTATTTGAGAAAGTCACAGAATAATAAATCAGTAGTACTTACTAGGACTCAATAATAATGTTTCCCACTGGGCTGTTATGCTGCTCAAAATCCTGCCTCCAGGACATCATCCTATTGTGTAGCTCCCTTGCCCAGTGTGAGATGCTGCTCCTTGATGCTGAAAAATGTGATCTGCCTGAGGGCCCAAGAAGAGGACAACACAGGTATCAGAGAGCATTAGCAGTGTCTGTCACAGACAAGAAAAGTGGCTCTTCCTTCCTCTGTCACCAGTCCCAGAGCGCGTCCCTAGGTGGCAGAAGCAGCAGAGGTTCGTAGAATGGTCCAGCAATGGACCCAGTTTATCCTCCACTTACTTCCCTTATTCTGTTCCTAGCATCGTTACAGAATGGCCCCACGATGATGCTGGTCTTCACTTGCCACGGCCTGTGGATTACAAAACAAGACATTAAAGCTTCTCGAAGAGCCTCAGCCACAGAATTCTCTGTTTCGTCTCTCATAGTTTCAGGAGTTCACAAGAGTTAATCAGTAGATATGTTTTCTGCCCTCACAGCATCTACATCCTGGGGCACGGCAACAATGCCCAGTCAACCCAGCTCTCATTCTTGCTTCTCACGCTCACCCCCAACTCCAACTCCACAGCCAGAGTTTACTTCTCTCCCGACAAGGGCCTCTGTACATTAAGATTCCATTTCACAGTGGGGTGAAAGGAGAAGATGTATCTTAATTTACCTGGTGTTCTGCCTACCTAGCTTATTTAGATTTTCAGCCTGCTGAGAAGGAATTGCACCTAGCTTAATGATCAGCTCAGCACTTAACCTGTTGCTGACATTTGAATGTGTTCTAACCCTGGTTAAAATTCAGGGACAGCATTTAGGCTGGCAGCCTGGGGGTAAGACACACTCTCTGGCCCTCTGTCATTACTGAATTTTCTGCCCAGCCAAGTCAAGAAAATAAGAGTTGTAAGGAAATTAAGCCTGAATTTAGAAAATGTCGGTCCTTGAATCCCAACTGATGGTTTTAATGCTTTTTGGCATGGATGAGGCCCCATATTTCTAGCCTGACACCCAAGCTTTGCAGTTCCTATGGCTTCCTGGAGCTTGGTGGTTCTCTGCTGCCTACCTTCTACAAATTATTAGAAATTAATTTGACTTGGTTCGGCATTATCTGACAATTGCGCTGACCCCCCTCCCCGAACCTTTCTGGCTAATTTACATCCCCGCCATGAGGCTTAATGTCTCCAATGCCGGTGCACATTATTTTAAGCTCGTGCCAATTATAATTTTTTAATACAGTCTGAAAATCATGCTGTTACTTAGCAACAAAGGTCACTCCAATAAATAATAATATCTTGTGAGCCTATTGATACCCTCGATTCTTTTCCATGGGGATTGAGAGTTCATAGTGAGACCTTCCACAGTCACCACTAATGCTGGAACCATTAAGGAGTGTCTGTGGCTGGCAGCTCCTTCAATACACACAAGCTCAGCCCCTCTGCACTTTCAATCCTCTTTCTCCTCACTTCTTCCCCTTCTAGACGGTGATACGGTAGACTGGCTGAGCTCCTCTCTTCCCATCCCCACTCCCCAGTCTCTTTCACACCTTGGGGCCACAATGGGAGAACTGGTAATTAGATTCAGAAACATCGAGCTAAGGTCCCAGGAACCTTTTATGTCAGAAGCCAAGAGTCGAACATCGTCAATGATATAGGAGACGTTGACTTTATTCTCCCCATTTTCCCCTGGGAAATGACCTTAGCTGCCAGCATGTTGCATGGGTGGACCTATCGTGGACAGCCCCTGTGGTAATCAGGGCTTAGGGATCCCACAGCATGGCGGGACCTCAGACGTAAACCCCAAGGTCATCCCCCCTTGGTGTCTCCACGGCTCCTAGAACACTAACTGTCTTCCCTTTTCTGTTGGAGTGAAGACCCCCTTCCTCCCTGGACAATGGGGAGCCAAATGTCACTTTGGGAAGCTCCTCACACAGGGTTGTAAAGTCCCGTATATATAAAGAAATCGGTGTTATAGGCACTTGGAAAAGATCAAGCACATCCCCACGAAGCCTGGCAGACTCTCTAGAGAAAGAAAATCCTGCCAGTCCCTCTGCCCCCTTCCCATTGCCCACCAGCAAATTGCCCATTATGTCACCCCAGAGGCCAGATTCAGAGAGAAGACCAATCCTCAAATATTGTGCCCAAAATTTTACATACGTTAACTATTTAATCCAAAGACATAGTGACAAATACTCTCTCTTTAACTGAACTTTAGTCAGGCTCCTCTAAGCTCTCTTCTAGACTAGGCATCAACCTTGGGCTCCCATGTCCATCTATGCTGAGTCCGGTTTTAGCGAGACTTCTGCTAAGTCAGTTTAGAGAAGATTCCCCACCTTTCACATCTGATCAAATGCAGCATCCTCCATCCTTGATATCTAATCACCTGGCTTGCCTTCAACAAGAATCTGTTAAGTTGGTTTACCCAACCTTTGACATCTCCTCTTAGTAATTTCCATCCAATCACCACACCCTGCGCTCTGGCTATAAATCCCCAGCTGTCTTTGCTGTATTCAGAGTTGAGCCCCATCTCTCTCCTCTATTGCAATACCCTTATTGCAAAAGTCTGGAAATATCTTCCTTCCCATTTTAAAAGAGTCAGAATAATTTTTTTCTTGAACAACAGTTACTACTATTATACCCATCCAGCAAACAAGGAAGTGAGGCACAAAATAGAACTCTATTATTTGGCTAGTATGTTTCAGAGACAAGACTTGAAGGCGGGGAGTCTGACTCCAAAATTCCACGCACTCAACCATTTCCCTTAACTGCCAGTATGCTGCAAAGTCACTCTCCTCCCCTTGAGAGTGATAACACTTATTTTAAGGGTCACCAAATCAGACCTGACTGGAAAATCTTGGGTGGTCCCGCTTCAGCAGACAAGCCATAAAACAGAATTGTAAGCTATCCTGCCCTTTCAGTCTTGTTGGCTTAGATGAATCCCAGAAAACTGGACCAGCTGAATTCCTCAATCCTTGGCCAGTTCCCCTATAGTTGGAAAGATCCAGCCTTAGTAGCATGATTCACTGGACACTGGCCATTTGCAAAGTGCTATACTAGGCACCAGAAGAAATGTAGACCAATAAGATAGTTTGAATATGATCTACACCTATGTGCTGTGGTCATGAAACATCCTAGCAGGGTAAAGCATCTAACCGAGCAGGATATTAGCATCCTTTAACTTCATCTTTCCTAGAATTATCACTTCACTTCATTCCCAAGGACTAGAAAAAAATTCAGCTATTGTGCAAGCTGGTTTCTCTCCAGACCAGCCCTTTTCATATCCAGATAGAAAGTCAGTGGTCCACAGGGAAATGACCCGGGTTGTATCATTTCAACAAGCCACAGCAGGACCTTCTGCTCACCCTCAACCCCAAGCCGATAGCCTCTATTTGTCTGAGAACCCAGGTGTGTGTGAAGATCTAAAGGCATTGATGCCAGGCCAGAATGTTTCATTGTGCAGGGGAATTTTCCTCCATTATTTCACTTGAATTAAAAATCATTTGAGATTCTGTTTCTGAGCCAGTGTAGCCTGGAGCCTCTAAAAGGACAGCTGTAAGAACCCGCTCACCATCCCAGGGTTTCCGCACCACATCGCTCAGAATGAGGGTACAGCCCCGCAGGCCTCCAGCTCACCCTCTGGCAGGAAATTGCTTCCTAATGTCATCTGTGGGACAAGCGCCAGCCACACCATCAGGAACCATAAAGAGGCCAAAAGGCAAGCAGCCATCCTCTCAGATCAAATTCATTTCAGTATCTCTGCTTCCCAGTGCTGCTTTCTCTCCCTGCCCTGTTGTATTCCTAAGTCCTATTTACCTTGAGTTTTGAAATGTGTTCATTTCATTATGCCTCCGTGGTTTGCACATCTTCTGAACTTTTAGCTTATCCTTGACCACTGGTATATGAAAGCTATCTTAAAATGGGATCTCCATCAGCTTGTCCATTCATTCTCCACAGATTTATCAGGAGCTATTAGGTTTCGGACCATGCAAGATGTTGAAGATACAAATGAATAAGATACCACCCTTGTACTTGAGGAAGTCAGGGTCAAGTAAAGTGAACAGATATGTAAGTCAATCATTGTAATGCACGCAATGAGTTGTTCAAAGATCAGAAATAGCACAGAGGAAGGTGAACTTGGGAGGAACAGAGACGTCTACACAGGGGTAGAGGAGACGGGGATAAATGTGTGACATCCTGAGGACCAGAGATGGAGAGGGAGGATTCCAGAAAGAGGGACTGGTACGACCAAAGCCAAAAGGACATGAGAGAGTGAGCTGGGTTTAGGAAATTGCGGTAAGTTCCTCCCTGTCAAGTGTGGTATGAGGGGTGTGAAGCACAAAAGAAGATGAGGGTAGACCAGCCACAGGGGCCAGATTTTGGAAGGCCTTGTGTGAAACACTGGGGACTTCATTTAGCAATATTAACAGCCTACAATATTTAAGGTTGACAGTGGACCAGGCCTCCACAATGCACTTCACATGCGTTACCTCGTCTGGTCCTTATCAGATCCTCATGACATAGGTTTTAGGTTGAACCATAAGAAATTTACCAATATTCCACATTTTCACCTACAGACATGGAAATCTCATGGTTCACCCTAATACCATTATTATTATGACTATTTAAGAGATGGGGAAACTAAAGCATCTTAATTTCTTGCCCAGGGTCACACAGCTACTAAGTGGAGGGGCAAAGATTCAAACTGAGACAGTGTGATAAGCGATGTCAGAGGAGGGGTAAAATTTTAGGTAAGGGACTAGAAGATCTCAATGAAGTGAGAATGAACCATGTGGTTATCTAGGGCAGAGCACTCTGGGAAGAGGGCACAGTAAGTGCAAATTCCCTGAAGCAAGAATGTGCCTGGCAAGTTCTAGAAACCCAAGGAGATCACTGTGGCTGGAGTGGAGAGGAGAGCAATGAGGAGAGGAGTAGGAGATGAAGTTTGAGAGGTAACATCGAGCAAGATCTTGTCAGGCTTTATAGTCCAGCAAGGACTGTGGCTTTTACTCTGATGGAGATAGAAAACCATGTGACACGTCTTAACAAGATCACACTGGCTGGCGGGTCGAGAAGAGACTGCAGAGGGGAAGGGCAAAAGCAAGAAGGCCAGTTAGGAGGCAAAAGATGATGGTGATTTGGACCAAGATGGTGGCAGTGGAGAAGGAGGAGCCATCAGGCTGTGTGGATGGAATGGAAAGGATAGATGTGTGGAAAGCTGTGAAAGAAAGAGAGAGTCAAGGAGACTGCCAAGATTTTAGAAGAATGAAGTTGCATTAACAAGATGAGGTGGTTGCTGGTAGAGCTGGTTACAGGACATTATTAGAAGCTCAGATGTGGGAATGTCAAGTTTGAGGTGCTCATTGGACCAAGTGGAGTTGTCAAGTAGATAGTTGGATATGTGGGTCTGTAGTTCAGGGGAGAGGTCCAAGCTGAAGGATATATGTGGAAGCCATCAGCAGACAGATGGTATTAAAGCCATGTGACTGGCTAAGATTAGCCAGGAGGTAAGTGTGAATAGAGAAGAGAAATGGTCCAGGGATGCTCCATGGGCCCTCCAGTATTTAGAGGTCAGAAACCTGAGAAGGAATCAGCAAAAGAGACTGAGATGGAATGACCAGAAAAGTAAGAACCAGAAGCGGGCGTTGATTTTAGCAACGTGGCGATCAGGGAATTTGCTCCCACTTCCCAGACCACTCCTTTGTTCTCACAGCCCGGGTTTTCCAGCTGCCCAGTGCTGCTGGTCAAGGCCTGGGCCTCGGTGCAGCTGTGACTGTCTGAACTCCCGGGGCAGTTCATTACCAGTGGGCACTGAATTACTCCAACATCAGAATGCTTTTATTGAGTTAATAAGAAAGCTTCATTGCCTGAATTATTTAATTGCACACTCTCTGTAATCAGAGAATTCCCTAAAAGTAGGAATAATTTTATTTATTTTTGATATCAGGGCAGTTACCATGAAAATAATCACATTTCTGAAAATTCTGATACATTTCATGTAATTTCCTAGAATTAGCCATTGAAAATCACCCATAAAAGGACTCTTTTCTTTTTTTTTCTGCTGGGAGCCTGAGACAAACTGATGCTTGAGCCTTCTCAAACCAAACTTACCCTCTTTGATTACATCTGCAAGTCAATGAACTAACAAGGCCAGTAGATCCTAAGCACACGTGGAACTATATTAAATGCCGATATAAAAGTTAACTTTCATCAGCAGGACTTCAGATGGCAGCCCCAATCCAGAGAATATCACACAATCGATGGCGAAATCCTATTTCTAAAATTTGCTCCTTGCCCCCTCATTTTTCTGAAAAGTCTTCTATCCCAGATGAAAATTGCATCCTTGATACACAGGTCACTTTCATGATCCTCAGTTCACTCATACACACTTCCATTCCCTTTTTCATTTATAATGTTCTGCTCTAAGCAGCATTTTCTCTTCCAAATCTGTTGTAAAAGAAATTATGACATTTCACTGAACAGAGTCAAACATCTATATGAAGACATCGATACGTGTAATGCAAGCATGAATGAGTTCCATATGTTTTGCAAAAACATAGGTTTTACCAGTGCAAGAGGGCATCTAATATTAATCATACACAGATGAGTTTTACTTAATGGTCTGCCAGTGGCTTTGATTTCTGAGAAAATTAACATTTTTGGTCTGTGTAAATAAGCCTTGCCTTTGAAAGAAACAGAAGGGAAAATGATGCTTTTCCTTGCCTGCCACAGAATTTCCTCCTTCTGGTTTGTATGCATCAGCTGAGATCAAGGGAAAATCTTCTCCTGGCTTCCAACGCTCACCTTCCCTCGACCTTGATTAATGTCTGCAACAGCAGACAGATCATGCTTTGGCCGCCCACGTCTTACCCATCCCTGAAGGAAAGCAGAGAGCATTTCTGCACAATGCACTGTGGCTTTGCATTCACGTTGAGCAGATACACAATGAGAACCGCCACACAATGAGTGCGCCCCGGCAGGTGGTTCTTTCCCTGCCAACCCCCAGAAAATACAGATACGCTGAGCTTCTATTTGATCTTGCCGACGTTTTAATGCCCCATTATGTGATCGTGCTGCCTTTTACACGTGTTAATGTATGTGTTACACTTTCAAACACGAGCACTTTTCAAATCCACCCGAACCTCCAAGACAAGGGGAAAAAAACACTTTGATGATTCTCTGGACCTGCCCTAATGTGGCATGATAGTTTCCACTGTGATCTTCAGAAGGGAGGAAAGCCCAAGGAATTCAGCTCTGTTGTCATCCTTTTACCTAGGAAACAGACTCCGGAACAGAATCGAAATCACTTCCTTCTGAGGAATCACGGACGCTTGTAATACATCATTTCAGGAAGAAAACTTCTGAGGTAGTTTTTTTGATAAGACCACATTCAAGTCTCCGGCAGCTGTCAGAAGTTGGCAGGAATCATTTCAGCCAATTTCGGGTTCCTCGTGGAGCCCCACAGAGCAGCTTCACCCACAGCCTTCCTCAGTCGTATGGCAGCTGAGGGAAATGGATGCGGCGGGAGAGTCCTGACACCTGGCTCTGAAGTGCTCCACCTCACGGGGTGTGTGACCAATGAAAGTCACTGATTCTCCGGAACTACACTTTCTTTATTCAACAGTGGGGTGATTCGTCCCGGCAAGACAACCCCAACTCTGAAAAACAGGGGAAACGTTAATTAAGTCACGGTACATCCAATATATGGAATCCTCTGGAGTCAGGATGAAGAGTGAGGGAGCTCTTTGGTGCTGGCATGGTTTCTGAGACACAATGATATACCGTAAAAAGAAAAAGAGCAAATCACAGAACTGAAACCTACAAGCTATTCCCATTTTATTAAAACACGGCATATTATTCCACGCAGAAAAGCAAGCTATAAACTCATCACATTTATGTATAAAGATATGTGAATCTATGAACGTGTGTTTGCATATATACACATATATGTATGGCTGACATCCCTGTCCACACTTGGTGATATGTCTGAAAGGATGCTCATCATAGTGATAACAGTAATTATCTCCAGGGAGAAGACTATGATTGGGGTGGATTAAAGAGGGGAATCTTCTCTTTATCCTGTGTTTTTTTTGGCACTCTGGATTTTTTATTTTTACAGTATGAACAGACTTACATAATACTTGCATAACATAAAAATAAATAAGCTTAACTTGCTTCATTCATTTGTTGATTTATTTATTCACCCAAGATTCAACCAGTGCTGTGGCAGAAAGTGAGTTGCTCGTCCACTATCTGTTCTTCCCTTGCTCCTTGCTAACAGGCCCAGGTTTTCAGGGATGCAATGTTCCAAGCCGAACTTTCGCTTTCCCCACCTTCCTCCAAATAGCCAGGGGACATTCTAGCCAAAGAGACAGGAATGGAAGTGCTGGGAGAGAGAGGAGGGGGCGGTTCCTCCTCTCACTGCCTTGAAGGGACAGGATGTCTGGAACTGCAGCAGCCATCTTGCCAACATGAGGTGTCAAGTATCAGAGTGAGGCTAAGAGAATTGCAGAGAGGCCAGGCCAGATGTTGAGCCACTAAATCAACAGCAACAGCTGCCTACCTTCAGAATTCTTGTTTTATTAAGAAATATAAACCCTATTAGCTTAAGCCACTGTAAGCCGAGTTTTTTGTTAGTAACAGCTAAATGCATTCCTAATCAACACAAGTGCCTATGAAACACTAAGCAGAGTCAAGCTAGGGAAGTCGATTTTACAAGAGAGAGGAGGAATGAGCAGCAGCATAAATGCCTGAGATTACGGAAGAGGTTGGGAACCAAAACACAACTAATAAGAATAGGGATAAAATAGGAGGGTGCCAATATCTTCAAAGGGCTGTTGAGTCCATTAAATAAGATTCTATGTATAAAAGTAGTTCGTAAATGGGGTAACGACGTACAAATGAAAGGGCTGATTTTTTTGCATATGTGGTCAGGGTGTGCTATCAACAATGGCTAAAATTTCACACTCTGAAGTCAGACCACAGGGTTTGAAATCCTGGCACAGCACACATACAAGCTACGAGAGTCCAGGCAACTATTTAATTTCTCTACACCTCAATTTCCCAATACGGAAAACTGGAATCATAGTAATAATTACCCCGTAGGACTATTGCAAGGATTAAATAGAACTAATGTATTTGAGGACTTAGCACGGAGCCTGGCCCCTGGCGCCCTTCAGGATGAGTCAGTCACTGTTGTTGGGCGATGACTTAAAGGGCATCCAAACCCTCTAGGTGACAATGTGAACCCCCCCATGGCCTCCCCACTAGTCAGAGAAAGTCCCACCACATTTACCGTCTAGCTGAAGGCCTCAGAGACCACTGTCACCTGAGGAAGGTTAAACCTTGATATTCCAGAAATATTTATATGGCAGCTCTGACAAGCAAGCAAGGCACTGAGGGGGCTGAAAAAGAACACCAAAGATATGCTGTACCCTCTCAGGGAACTCGAAGAGATAAGACATAAATGCAAGGAAAGCAAATGAATATACAAGAGATAAGTAACAGCTCAATGCTGTACAAGAAATGTCACAAGGCGGGGTGTGATTAATTGCCAAACGGCGATGCACACGATTAGAGCCACCCAAAGGCCAGAGAGATGGCTGTGGGGGGAATGATCCAGGACTACTTCAAGGAGAAAAGAGAACCTGCATTGAGGATGGGGTGGCTCTTGATAAGCAGGGAGGAGCAGAGGGGTGTGCCAGGAAGAGGGCGGAACATGATCCAAATCAGGAAAACAAGAAATCCCCGAGCATATTTAGGGGTGGAGCCCACGAGTGTGGGAGTGAGTCTACCAAAGCCAAGGGCGTAAGCAAGAGGCGTGCCATATGAGAAGAGAGGAAAGCAAGGTGGCTGGGAGTGAGAGTATGAAAGACCTGAGATGGAGGGAGATGTTGAAATGCAGCGGGTCATGGAGAGTCCACTGAGCAAAAACGAGCAGAGCTTTGTGTTGACACTAGTCAGGAAGCAACAAGCAGGATTCCAAGGCTGAGAGACTGCACAAAAGGAGACAACACACTGGGACCTGTGATGACACAAATGGGGGATCATGGCGATAGCCTGAACTAGGATGGGTCAGCAGGAAAAAACAAAAACATTGAGCCAATTCGCAGTCAATGAACTCTCAATGGTAAATCCTTTCTGGTTCTGGTTCTGTTGATTTTCACCTCCTCACACACCAGTTTATAAGATTAGTTTCTGTGTGGAGTGAGACCTTGAGGGACAAAAGCCCAGGACAGGTGAGTCTGGAGGAAGGAAAGGAGAAGGGAAAGCTTGGGAGCCAGGTACCGTGCTTCACAATGTAGGTGGAGAATTGTATGCCTTCCAAGGCAGGATGTCTGGGAGTGCTGGGCTCCTCGGGAGACAGAGAGGAGCAGGAAGGAAAACAGCAGAAGAGAGATCTGTTAAGAGAGATTTGACCCATCTTGACCAACGGAGAGTCTGAGCTTCAGCTGAACTCAGGTCAGTTCAGTCTCCCAAATCTTGAGACAGCTCTTCTTGTGTGCATAGCCCCGATGCTCAGTGAGCTTAGAGCTGCTAGCAGGACTCAGGGCTGCATTCAGATATCGACAATGCACAGCCCAGTAATTACTGTCATAAAGAGCAACCAAGTGCTTTTTGAACTCAGCCAAAGGCAGGGCTTCCCCTGGATGGGCTGGGGCAGGGGACCCGCGTCAAGCGAGGCGGGATTGAGCAGGTAGACTTCGGATGGTCTTTGGACACAGCAGGCTCTTAGAGAAGGAATGAGAGCTCTAGAGAAAAAGAACTTCACAAACCTAGTTCCAATTGCAGAAAACAGTTGTATTTACCTGAAAACAAATAGTCCAGTTTTGCTGTAGTAAAGAGAAGGAGACACACAGGCGAACAGACAAATTGAAGATGGCTGAGAATGCCAGGTGAAGTGTTTGTCTTCACTGAGTGAACAGTGGACAGTGGAGATTCACTGAAGGGTCTTGCCCAGGGGAGTAGAAGCTTTGGAGGCTGTATATTTGGGGAATAAATCTGACACTGGTGAGTGGGATGGCATGAACAAGAGAGAGGCAATACAATAGAACAGGCAAGTGGTAATGAAGCCAGCCTCTAAGGTAATGGCAGCAGTAATGGAATGGTGGAGGCAAGTATGAGCAACATCTCAGAAAGAAGATTCTACAAGGCCAGAGGTCTGATTGAACACAAGGGTAAGAAGGGGAAAATGTAGAAAGGTCAGGCCAAGGTGTAAAGCTCAGGTGATTAGGAGAGAGGGGATCATTTGTTGTTCACACTGGGTTTGAGGGCCCACAGGATGTCCATGTCGGGCAGTATATGAGGCAGTCAGAGATATGCCTGATTCTGTGGAGAAGGGGGTGCAGAAACATCCTCCCCACTTGTAGGGAGGAGGAGGGGGAGGGTGAAAAATAAGGCAAGATTCCACTGAATCGAGTCCTTCTAAATGTAGAAAATGTCCTTTGGGAAGCTACACTGGAGTTCACGGGAGCACCAAGACTCTGTACAGAACATGAGGAAGACTAAGAACTAACAGCTCAAGAACTAGGGCGGGTTGACTTAGAGGAACTGGAAGATGCTGGACCGTCAATTGGCTCAACATGGGTCTCGTGAAGGTCATCACAAGAGATTAGCTGAGAGTCAGAGTTGAAGAGTTGAGAGTCAGCCAAGTTCAGGGCCAAGGATCAGGCCCAAAGTGGGTCCATGGGGTTGCTTTGAAGAATCAGTCACGTCTCCACGGGAAGTAGTGTTCTGATAGAGGACACAGAGCTTCCATAGGACAGAGGCAAGGCATCCTCAGTCTCATGCTCTGAGGCTTTAAGAAGCCACGTGTGAAGGCCAAGCTGATTTTGAAACTCGTTCAGAGTGTTTGTAGTAGACAGGGAGGTGAAGAGAGAGGGAGATTGTCTTTGAGGCGTCCTGAGAAATCAGACCCTGTGAAGTCAGTCCAAACCTTCCTTAGCTTACACCCTAATTTCCACCTCTGTATCACTTTTTCTCTGGGAAGTTTGGGTCTGACTCTTCCTCCCGATAAATATGGCAGTCCTCAAACTCAGGGGTACAAATGTAGGGAAAAAGTGAGACACCGTTTATCAAAGTCCAATGCACTTTTATTGAGCACTGACTATGTGCAAGTCATGGGCTTGGCTCCAGGAATCAAAGATGGACTAGACACTGAGAGTCCCAACCACTTATGGCTGCCTTACAAACCACCCTACAAAGTGTGGCACACAGCCACCACCATTCTATTGTGCTCATGGTTCTGTGGGTCAAGAATTCACACAAAGGAGTGGTTCAAACATCGGGGGGACAAGGACCACACGCGTGTGGCATCAGTTCTGGCTATCCATTGGATTCCTCTGTTCAAACAACTTTCTCAGCATGGTGGTCTCACGGTTTCTTACATGAGCAGCTGTGGATCCAGAGAAACAGAGAAAGAGGGAAAGCAAACCTGTCAGTCCTCATGAAGGCCAGATCCTGAACTGTGAAAGCATCACTTTCACCATATTCTGTTGGTCAAAGCATTGACATCTGAGTAAAGGGAGGGAAGGAAGTGATGCAAGTTATCTTGTAGTCAAGCTACCACACAGAGCTTGCCCATGAGGAGATGATTAGGCCGGGAGGTCTATGATGGCAAAGCCCGTATCTATCTGGCTAACTGCTTCACACCGCAATGCCTGTTACATTTCATGACACATAACATATAGGCAATACACATTTATTAAGTTAATTAACAAATGTGTCTAATAAGACTCCATACTCAAGTTTGTCCCTCAGCAAAACATGTGTATGCCCTCAGAGGGATGGACTCTTTTTTTTTTTTAAAGATTTTATTTTTCCTTTTTTCTTCCCAAAGCCCCCCGGCACATAGTTGTGTATTTTTAGTTGTGGGTCCTTCTAGTTGTGGCATGTGGGACACTGCCTCAGTGTGGCCTGACGAGCGGTGCAGTGTCCACGCCCAAGATCCAAACTGGTGAAACCCTGGGCCTCCAAAGCGGAGTGCGCAAACTTAACCACTCGGCCACGGGGCGGCCCAGAGAGCAATGGACTTTTAAGGAACACTAAGGAAATTTGGGTAGGAAAACTGGGCTAAATCTTCTAGTTTGGTATTAATAGGCCATATTTATCAGAAAATAACCAAATTCTACATCATGTGGTTAGATTTGATCTTGACACCCATCTACAATTCTACCACTACAACACTATCTCTAAGATATAAGACAAAAGTAATACTCCCATTGGCTTTGAGACAGTCCTGACAGGGCTCCTGCTCCACTTCTTCTGAGATGGACAAGATGGGCCGGAAACCCCAGGGTTCCCTTCATCCCTCTCAGCCTGCAGGTCCAGTCTGAGCCAGCCCTAAGCAGACCAAAATGTGCCTCCTTATGCCAGGACCTGCTCAGCCTCCCAGAGCCAAAGGTTTCTCTCAAGGAGAAGAGCCCAGACTCCATTTCACCATTGTGAGCAGGGAGTACACACTTCCTGGTTCATAAAGGAAACAGAACATCAAGGGAAAAGCCAACTTCTGGCATCTCAGCAGAGATTTCCCCTCTGTGTTCACAGCGTAACCTCCCTCAGTCCTGGAGTTTGCAGGATGGTCTGAGTTGCCCGGTCACGTCTTTGAGGCATATATGATGTCCTTAATGCATGTCAAGAGCTCTTAAAAAAATAAAAGCCAACATTTATTGAGTACTCAATATGGGTCAAACACTGCGAATCTGTACAAAAATGATCTTCTTGAAGCGCCATCTTTGTTCTCATTTTGCAGAGGGGAAAACTGAGGTTTAAAGAAATGAAGAAAATTGCTCAACTCACAGAGCTGGTAGACGACAGAGGTAACATTTGAACACAGGCAACCTGAATTCAGAGTGTATTTTATTTAGCCACGCAATACTGTCCATGCCTCCTCCCTCAGGCAGGTCAGTGTTGAGGTGGTTGATGGTTGAGACCACTATCAATAAACAGAGGACGAACATGGCTGATATTCAGGATGTAGAGCTAATGATGAATCAAGCCAGTTGGCCAATGAGATCCAACAGAAGCCCCTGAGCTTCTCTGACTGTCTCTGTGGGCTGGCTAACCCTCTCTGAGGTGGCACCACTAACAATTAAGTCGTCTATCTAGCTGAGCAGATACATTATGATGTTCCTTAATGCTCCTGTGGAAACGCATGTCTTCTGTGAAAGTTAACCTCTATGTGAGAAAGGAAAACTCAGCTCCTTGCCAAAAGTCTGCCCTGGCTTCTTTTCCATCACCGTCCTTTAACAAATCCACATAGGCTTCTCCTTTCCACTTTGTCAGGAAGCCAGGAGTGGCATTTCAAAGGACACATTTACCCCCTAGCAATTTCTCTCTTCCACCACCATGTGCTTTCTTCTCATAAAATCAGATCAGACAATGAAGCTGTAAACCCGGCTGGTAAGATTGATATCCTGTTTCTCCTACCTCCCTCCAGTGGGGAGGGCGCAGGCACTGTGCACTGTGAACAATAAACATTTAAATGAAAATGCTTCGAGATAGAGACAATCACGTTTAATAACAACAACAACAAAAAGCCACAGGCTTTAATTGATATAGCAGAGGGGTGAAGTTGAGAGAGCATAGGCATACAAATAATGAACCGGACAAAACTGCACGGAAAAGTCTCCACCTTAGGTTTCTGGAAAGCTCTACCTTATTGCTCACCCACATCTGGAGCACATACACCGGGAGTGGACTGTCCCTGTGAAATGTAACCAAACAAATCAGCTGCTCTGCTCTTTATTTCAAACACTTTTGTTTTTACAATGAACGGGAAATCTACGGCAATCACTGTTACACCATTTACGATTAAAAAATCAGCAGGTAGACAGATTATCAAAAATAAAAAAGAGTTTCGTATATTCTGCAACCTTATCGTCTCTGCCAAAAATGAGCTGCTAAAATAAATCCCAGAAGTTTGATATTTTTGTCTGCCACCTTTTGTTTTCTTACCCCTACATGGGACGCTGAGGACAGAACTCCAGTGGGATTTCACACAAGCTGACTTCACCAGACTTGAGGTACGGCATTTCTATGAGAAATTAAAAGCCATTTATGGGTTTCTCATTCCTTCTATTTTCTGTGACAATTGGCAGATGAACTTTTCCATTCCCTGAATTCCACAACTGAAAAATACAAAGTTAATACGTGTGTTAATCATCAAAATAAAGATACAAAAATTGTAGCACGTCCGGTGGTGGAGTGGCAATTGCCCACCAAGAAAGGAGCTACTGACCGCTTAAAAGGAAAACCAAACGCTCCTCATTTTAATTGTTTTCCTTCAATTTCCCCATAGAACTTAGGCACATATCACTATTTTCACAGTGAGCTTCATTTTCCCCATCCATAAAATGAAAGTGTGGAATCGAAGATCTCCTTCAAATAAATTCTATGATTTTAAATACACACTCACGCGTGCACACACACACAGTATATATATGTAAAATATATGTGTGTATACATATATATATGTATGTGTATATATCTTGAGAGAGAGAGAGAGAGGTACACTGTGCTGACATGTCAAGATAATTTTAAAATAAAAATAGATTTTCCCTTGCATCTGACATATGTTTAGCCCTCTCTCAGCCTCAGTCTCTGAGTCTAAAAAAGAAGTAAAGACTTGGAATCACGGGTGGAAAATGGGTTTCAACCTGCTTGCCAAATCTTATCCTTTGCCAGGATCATTATGTTGAAAAGCATCGGTGAAGGTATGCCTGGGCTCAGCATAAAAGGTGCTTATGTTTATAATGAGTATTTATAATGAGTATTTATATATAGTGAACATTTATAATGAGTAATTATAATAAGTTATAACACAAGGCATATCATACATGATATTTCTATAGCTCTCAATAAGCCTATTAAAGTCTAAATCCTACTCCCTTTGTGGGAGAGTTATTGCGAGGATGAAAGAGAATTTTGGAGTCTACCCACTGGGGTTTCACAGCCAAAGTAACAGAGGACCAAAGAGATGAAATTATTTGCCTATAGTCAAAACTTGAACCCCAGTACTCTGAGTCCAGATCCAACATACTACACCATACCACCCTCCTTACATTCTAGAGAGCTCTATGAAATGAGTGTCTACCTGTGGTAAGTGAATCAGGCAGGATCTAGCCAGGAAGTAGGAACCTCTCCTCTCTAGGTATTTTAAACAGAGTAAATTTTTTTTTTTATTGAGTTATTGATAGGTTACAATCTTGTGAAATTTCAATTGTACATTAATGTTTGTCAGTCATGTTGTAGGTGCACCACTTCACCCTTTGTGCCCACCCCCCACCCCACCTTTGCCCTGGTATCCACTAAACTGTTCTTGGTCCATAGTTTTAAATTCCTCATATGAGTGGAGTCATACACAGATTATCTTTCTCTTGCTGGCTTATTTCACTTAACATAATTCTCTCAAGGTCCATCCATGTTATTGCAAATGGAATGATTTTGTTCTGTTTTGCAGCTGAGTAGTATTCCATTGTATATATGTACCACATCTTGTTTATCCATTCGTCTGTTGATGGGCACTTAGGTTGCTTCCACATCTTGGCTATTGTAAACAGTGGTGCAATAAACATTGGGGTGCACAGGACTTTTGGGATTGCTGACTTCAGGCTCTTTGGATAAATACCCAGTAGTGGGATGGCTGGATCGTATGGTAGTTCTATTTTTAGTTTTTTGAGGAATCTCCGTACTGTTTTCCATAGTGGCTGCACCAGTTTGCCTTCCCACCAGCAGTGTATGAGGGTTCCTTTTGCTCCGCAACCTCTCCAACGTTTGTTGCTATTAGTTTTAGATATTTTTGTCATTCTAACGGGTGTAAGGTGATATCTTAGTGTAGTTTTGATTTGCATTTCCCTGAGGATCAGCGATGATGAGCATCTTTTCATGTGCCTATTGGCCATCAGTATATCTTCTTTGGAGAAATGTCTGTTCATGTCTCCAGCCCATTTTTTGATTGGGTTGTTTGATGTTTTGTGATTGAGTTGTGAGAGTTCTTTATATATTAAGGATATTAAGCCTTTGTCAGATATATGACTTGCAAATATTTTTTCCCAGTTAGTGGGTTGTTTTTTGTTTCAATCCTGTTTTCATTTGCCTTGAAGAAGCTCTTTAATCTGATGAAGTCCCATTTGTTTATTCTTTCTATTGTTTCCCTTCTCTGAGAAGGCATGGTGTCTGAAAAGATCCTTTTAATACTGATGTCAAAGAGTGTACTGCCTATGTTTTCTTCCAGAAGCCTATGGTTTCAGGTCTCACCTTTAGGTCTTTAATCCATTTTGAGTTTACTTTGGTGAATGGTGAAAAAGAATGGTCAATTTTCATTTAAACAGAGTAAATTTAATTAGGGAATTAGTTACACAGATAACTGAAGAGCTAAGGAACAAAACACATGCAGCAACTCAGGGATGAGTAACAACAGAAAGTTGCTATCATCCTTGGACTGAAAGAACACAAGGAGGAGGTGATATTCCCAGAACCATTTCAGAGGCTACCTGGGAAGAGCTAGAACCATGGAAGTGATGCAACCACTGATGAGAAATGAAGGCAGAGAGGGAAAAATACCCTGGCTTCTCCCCTCTCCTCTACTTTCAGTCTTCTACCAATGTCTCCGTTGACCAACCCTGCTCAGAAGCCAGTCAGCAAGAGAGCCTGAGAAACACAGTTGCAGAATTGTAAGCAATGACAGGCACAGACAAAATAATATATAGATAGATAAGTAGATAAATATAGATACTGTTTCAGGCCATAAGGTAAAACAAAAGACTACATCCATATCCTAAGGATATGCCCAATTTTTTCTACCTAATTCATTAGTTTATTCCTATTAACATACAAAAATGCCTTCCCTCTCCCAAATTTAGCAGGAGAAGACCTTTCCTTCATGCCTGAGTCTCTTGACTCTAGACTCCTGGTCAAGGAGCAGAGATTTATATACAGAAATCTTGATGAAATTTTGTACTGAAGCCAAACTAAAAATAACCTCCTGTCCAGATCACTCCAACTCTTGTGTGAAGGTTTAAGACCTTGAGAGGAAAAGGAAATTACCAGAGAGGGGGGCCTGGGATGATTAGCTCTCCTCAGAGACCCGTATGTTAAATGGAGATGTCTTTAAAGCTATAGACTGGAGATTTTTTCGTAGCTACAGGATCCCTGACTTCAGAGCTTAAGACAATGACTCCCAAACCAGACTCCTGGCTATCTACATCAGAACCATTTTGAGACTTGTTAAAAATCTAATCTCAAGACTCTATGCTAAACCCATAGAATCCGAAAATCTAGAGATAGAACTTGAGTATTGCATTTTAGGTAGAGTTTCCAAGATATTTGGGGAATAAGGGCTCCTGAACAAGGAAATCCTTGGCATCAACAAGAAAGTCAGGATGTGGCTGCCAGTATTTCTTTCCAGGTGAGCTGACAATGCCCTGTAATGGCGGGATATCTATGGCTGCCAAGGGAGCATCGCTCTGTCTGATAATCCACAAGGAGTCCTACCCACTGCCCAGGGCCGTTCTTTGGGATCTGTTCCATCTCTGGTATAGGTAATTACAGTTCTCTTTTCCATTTCCTTCTTCCCTGGGGAAAAAGACAGGGACCTGATAGTTCAGAAAGCTTGCTTGCCTTCTTCATACTTCTCTCTCATTTTTGCCTCACACTGAACTCCCCAGGAGAACCCCTCTCCTAAAGCTGGGGGCCCCCAAGCTGCCAGCTCCTCTTGTTTCCTCTCTCACTCTGAAGTGGCAGAGGAAGTGGCTGTCAGAGATACAGCTGCTCCAGCTGTGGGTCTGGGAGGCTTGCCCATCACAGGTGCTGGGGGCTCGGTCCCCTCTGGGATTGACTGGGGCTGAAGGGCCCTGAGGGCTGCTGGCGTGTTGCACCTGATCCTGGGAGGCAAATATTCTCGCAGGTCCTCCCACAGGTAAAGCCTGCAGGATTCCACTCCATAGATTTACAGCCTCCCACTCTTCCCCTCCACAGGGGAGAAATCTGGGTGCAGCCTTGTTATTTGTGCCTGGTATAACAGTGTTTCTTTTCCTTTAAACAATCTACAGGGGCCACCTTCCCGGAGATGAAAGACGAAAAGACGGTGAGATGACCTGCCAGGACCATTTAGACTTTAATGATTTTCACGTGAGCACTCCAAGAGACGCCATACAGCACCCGAGTCACAGGACGCTGTTCTAATAAAATTAAAATTACTAAAATAAACTGCCAGGCATCTGGAAAGCACTGAGGACACAACATATTATATAAACTGACATCCAAATATTGTACACCTACATGGCCCTTGAGTTACAACAAAGCCACGATGCATACAAAAACCTTATTTTTTAAATTTTAATATCCCTGTAAGTGGATTTTAATCACTAGGTAGCCAAATCATATTCAATATCAATTTCCTTTATATTGTCCAGTGGTTTAAGGTTTCTTTGAGTCAAATTCTCAAATTCACATTTACATACATTCTAGAACTGCAAACACAAAACAAGGGCTACCTGAATGAAAAGTAAAAATGTTTACAAATATCCAAATAATAAATTCTTCTCCTCCTTCTTTTTACAGCCAGCTATGTTTGGAGTCCATTAGAAGCCAACTTAAGATAGGATTAAAGGTCTAAATATGAATACTTTGTGACTTTATGGAAATCAAGCTTGTATATCACTCTTTTAAAAACAAAACGAGTATTAAACACCAAATGACATTCAGTTTGATCATGAATATTGATAATATAGTATTTATTTTAAATATAATGTATTCATCGGTACTCAACCAAAAGTCAAATTAAACTCATCAGGATCAGAATAACTGTTTGGTTTTGCAAAAGTCAAGGACCCTCGTTGGGTGGCTTAATGACTTCTTGTTTGTGTTCTGTTTGCATAAATTATCCATCAAGTGCAGCCATTACACCGGATGCAGTATGCTCTCGCAGAGGAATGAGAGCCGCGTCAGGACCCTCATTAAAGGGAAATGTGATTGGAATGGAGTCATCATTCCATGCCTGGCAAGGATCCGCTGTCTCCATTCTCATCCCTTTGCACCAATTCCATTTGAAGTCAGAACTGGGCTTGCAGACCTAGATTTTTAAAGGCAACGGATGCAATCAAACAATAGACATTGTAGGAGACAGCCGCTGTGCCTGTGGCCAGATGTGATAAAGAAAGGGGAGAAAAACAGTATAATGGGTTTCAAGGCAATCAGATGAGTCTCCGAGAATGCAGGTGCGGGGTAATGCTCTCTCCATTCATCCAGCAGTTTATGTACCACAAAGAAATCCCTTTTCTCAATATCTACTGACATTCTTTCCACCTCATGGTGTTACTCCCCAATAAACTGGGTATGGATAGGGCCCAAGTCATGCTGTGTGTAATACTAATTAAGACAGGCAAAAATAACAGCATCCTCATTTCACGAAGCACCATCATCATGTTACAGTCTGGACACATCCTGCAGCTATTCTAATGTAATTGTATTACTTCACTCAGGAAAACCTCTGAGAATGTTGTTGTCTAGAAAGAGACAATAGAAAATGAAGGAGAGCCCCAGAGAAGCCACATAATAGGAAGAGAAGAACTTCCCAATAGAGTGATAAGATGTTGCATTTCTGAGATGTGCAGAGCTGAGCATATGCTGTATTGGAATAAAAATGCAGGTGAATCCAAGGAAAGTGAGAAACATAACCACTTCTTATTGCAATCTTAAATAAAATTGCCTGTGTCCCTAGCAACAGTTCTGGTTTTGTTCTCAGACATTCAGCCTGAAGTAAGAAATTCAAGAGCATTATCAAATGATGATCATCACCATAAACTAGCATTGGCTATACCTGCCCTCAAGGCGGAGACACTATTACCAGCAGCTTAAGCTTGTCACAAATGTTACACGCAAGATGGCATAACCAGGCAAGAGCCACACAGCTGGGGCTCAGAGTCAGCTATAACTGGCTGAAACTGGTCTTTAATACTCTAAACGGATACCACAACGGCTGAGATGTGATGTGCTTAGTTACAAGGTACATCCTCAGGCCTGGTAATACTTCATAATACGACCTTACAGATACGTGCAAGTACATGAAAGGACACTGCACACGCAGGTGACAGGAAACAGCTGTGCTCCATTTACACAGAGGACAGGAAAAGAGAGAATGAAGTTTAAATTACAACAGGCAGGTGCGACAGGTATAAAAAGGCAGTAATGAGGACAACAGAGTTATTAAAGAAGGAAAACATTATTAGGTGGCACAAGGAGAGTGGAAGAGAAATGAACATTAAAATACTGAATGTCAACATACACATGTACAGTAAAATGACCCATTAATTAGAGAAATCAACATATATATCAGCATTTTTTTCCACAAAATAATATCTTGAGCAATATGAACTTGCCGTTCTGGGAGACCAACTTCATAGGGTCCAACCAAAATCTTCTGCTTAAATCAGAACCTCGAACAGCACCAACTGCAAATTAGGCAATCCATAAATACTTGTAGAATGGGTGAATGAACAAATGAATTTTCAAATATTTCAAATGAGACAGTTTAACTGAACGAACAAGTGCATTCTAGTTTATTTTGCATGTAGAGCAGTCTCTTTGTGTGAGTTTCTTTTTCTCATCTATAGTGATTGCTTTTCTATCCAGGGTATCTCATTTCAGCCAGTCGTTGAAGTCATGTTAACTCGTGCTCAGGAGCTTTGAGCCTTTGTAGACACTGTGAATAACCATCTTCCATACTCTTTTAGATTACCGACAATGATGGTTAATAAAAATAATCAAGTCCATGTTCTTTTCTAAACTTTTTGGATATTAATTGAAAAAAGAGATACGAGAGGATCCGATAATCATTGTTTGCGTTTGAGTCTTCGTGCTGGTTTTAAATTGCCTAAGGAAAAATGTTCATCTTCATTGAAAAAATTTGAATTAGCTTTGTACATCAAGCTGGTTGAGACTTGTGTTAATTCCTTAACATCTTAACATATGCCAACTCCATTCCTTCAGCTGCACAAGCCAAAACCCTTACAGTGATCCTTAATTTTATTTTTTGTTTTGCTCATACCCCATATCCAGTCTATCAGATCTTGGAGCACTAACTGCAAAATAAATCCAGAAAGCACCCACTCCTCAGCACGTCTTCTGCTGTTCGTGCTCACACACACCCCCGATCCTCTCCAAGGCTGAGCCGTGATTGTCCCTCATCTAGATTATTGCAGAAGCTTCTACTGGGTCTCCCTGCTTCTATTTTTACCTCCCTATGTCCTATTCTCCATAGAACAGAAAAATCATCATGCTCAGAGGCTTCCATTAACACCACATTTCACTCAAAGCCAAAGGCCTTACAATGGTCTAAGAAGCCCTTCCCCATCTGCTCCACCACACCCATCACCTCCCTGGTCTTATCTTCTGCTGCTCTCCCTCCTGCACACTCTGCTCCAATCACACCGGTCTCCTCCAGGTATTCACTCATCTTACCTTCTCAGTGAGGCCTTCCCCAGTCAGTGTGTTGTCTCAGATGACAACCCACCCTCGACCAGCACTCCATATCTCCCTTCTCCACTTTGTTTTTTTCCCTTAGCCTTTGCAGTGGTTTTAAAAAATATGATAAATTCTTTAATATTCTTCCCTTCAAAAGGTGGATGCTAATTCCTCTCCTCTTGCGTATGGGCTTTACCTAGTGACTCGCTTTTGACAAAAAGAATGTGGTGGAAGTGATGGGAGGTTGCTTCTAAGACTGGGTCATAAAAAGACATGTGGCTTCTCCTTGTGCACTCGCTTGCTCTTGGTTCACTTGTCCAGAGTTTGGAAGTCAGCTGCAATGTCACGAGGATGCTCAAGCAACTCTACGGAGAGGTCCATATGGAGAGGAACTGAGGCTTCCTGCCAACAGCCACAGGACTGAACCACATAGAAGCAGGTCCTCCTGCCCCAGTCAAGCCTTCAACTTACCGCAACCCCAGTCAATATCTTGACTGCAATCTCATGAGAGATCCTGAGCCAGAAACACCCAGCTATGCTGGTTCCAGATTCCTGACCCACAGTAACTAAGAAAATAAATTTTGTTGCTTTAAGTCTCTAAGTTTTGGGGTAATTTGTTACACAACAATAGACAACTAATAAAGCGCTTATCACCATCTACCCATATTATATATCGTATTTTACTATCTTGTTTACTGACTGTCTCCCACGAGGAATATAAGTTCTGTGAGGGCAGAGATGTTTGTCTGTGTTTTCATTACTGTGATCCCTGCACCTAAAGCAATTAAATGAATTAGTCATGTAATTTTAATAATGAATAAGGTGGATACCCATGGCTCCCATACATTAGCGGATCAGCAAAAATGCAACACTCAGACACACACTACAGTGGCAGCAAGAGTTTATGTCATTTGGGTAAAGGATGATTACACTGGGTCATAAAGCAGACACCTACCACAGATGTGTTGCCGGAATAATGACTACAAAGAGGCCCCTATTTTCCTACTGAATACTAAAGATGTGTTCTCACAGAAAAACAAAGCAGCCAGTAGATAATTTGTGAGTTGTTGGTTCTTCACCCAAGCAGAGAACAAAATCATCAGCAGAGCTTCCTACGACCACCAATGCCCAGACTCCACATCCCAAGATTCTAACTCAGGAGGCCCGGAGTCTATAGCATCTGCTATAGACTGAATATCTGTGTCCCTCCAAAATTTATATGTTTTAACGTAATCCCCAATGTGATGGTATTGGGAGGTGGGGGCTGTGTAAGTGATTAGGTCATGAGGGTGGAGCCCTCAAGAATGGATTAGTGCTCTCATAAGAAAGACCCCAGAGAGCTTCCTTGTCCCTTCCACCATGTGAGAACACAATGAGGAAGACGGCCAACTATGAATAGGGAGGTGGGTCCTCACCAGACACCGAATCTGCCAACACCTTGATCTTGGACTTTCCTGCCTCCAGAAGAGAGAAACAAATTTCTGTTGTTTATAAGGCACTCAGTCTATGGTATTTTTGTTATAGCAGACCAAACAGACTAAGTCTCTTTAGCCGCAAAAGAGTCCTCTAGATTATTCTAATATACAGCCAAGACTGAGAACCCCTTCACTGGGTGATAAATAACTAGAGAAGGTAGGCAAATCCACAGTCTACTAGTAGTGGCAGCTTTTCACAACAATTCAGCAACTCTGAATTCCCCTTATGCATTCATTTATGCATTCATTCACTTATTAATTATGTATTTATTTTTTGGGCACTGTGCTCGACTCTGGGGAAATGAGGAACCCAGTGGAGCTTAGGGTCCAGTGGGGGAAATCAGACTCTCACCCAAAGAGACATCCAACCCAGAAAGCCCATCATCAGCATCCTAGCCCCATCCCCACCTTTCCCAACATTCTCATCTTTCCCGACAGAGCTCAGACTCCCCCCAACACATACACCTTGGGCTGGAGATAGTTTGGGCTCACATCAGCAAAGAGACATGTGCTGGGCAGCAACTGACTGCAAGGAAGGGGCTGAGATCATCTACAGAGAATGAATAAGTGCAAAGGAGAGGAACTCTGAACTAACCCCAAGGAAGCCCAGACTTTAAGGACCGCCAGAGCGACAAGAGTGTGCAAAGGAGACTAAAATCAGCTTCCCTAGAGCTAAGAGGAAAGCCAAACAGTACAAAGTCCTTTTGTCAAAGACATGGCAGTTCCCAAGCAAGAAGAGCAGCCAAGTCTCACATCTCTGTGCCATGAAGGATGCCCAGCTTACTCAGGTTGTAAGCAAGGACTTGGGCCACAGAAGGGTTACCGAGGATCTGGTTAACAGCTAACAGAAACAGCCAGAGGTTTTTCAGATGAGGCTCCAGAGAAACAGGAAGAACACAACCTCAGAGATTACCTACCAGACAGCTACTCCATTCCAGCTAAAACCAGGTCTAACTTCACTGAAGTGACCTGCCCTCATTAACATTTTAAACCCTCCTCCTCTGGGAGGGACAAAGCAGCCATTTTTAGATGATGTGGTGTATGTGGTAGCATGTGCATGTGCTTAAAAGAAGATGGCTGTTAGGCAATAAACCCCAATCTCCCACCTTTTCCTTAACTGAATATTCATGTGCTATACTCTCACCTGACAACAGAAGGACCCCTCAAGGCCCTGTTGGAGGAGGCACTGCTTTGGGAAAAAATCCCCAGTGTTCCCCATTGCTTGTGCAAGTAATAAACCTTTCCTCACCTACTTCTGCCTTGGTCACGCTTTTCAGCTCCACACTCACCAAGAAACGAACCCACTGAGTTTGGATATAAGATCAGTAAACATAACAGTCTGCAAAATGAGTTTCATGCAAACAAGGGATACCCCTATCCCATTAACTCTAATAGTCTATTTAAAATCTTCAACTAGCAGAGGTAGTGCACTGCTAGAAGATTGCTAGACCATTGTTCCAGTCCTGGTCTGCTATTAATTAACTTTGGAATCTCAAAAAATAATTTAAATTGCTTAAGGGTCTCTGTTCCCTCATTTATTAAGTAATAGTGTAGGAAAAAATAATCTTTAATTTTTGCAAGATTCACATTCTATTAAAAATTATGTATGTGAGGGGCCAGCCACATGGCGTAGTGGTTAAGTTCTGTACACTCCACTTGGGCAGCCTGGGTTCACAGCCTGGGTTCATAGCTTGTCAGCTATGCTGTGGCAGTGACCCACATATAAAGAGGAGGAAGAATGGCACAGATGTTAGCTCAGGGCTAATTTTCCACAAGCAAATAAAAGAGGAAGATTGGCAACAGAAGTTAGCTCAGGGCACATCTTCCTTGGGAAAAAAAGATATATATATATATATATGCGAAATATGTGCATATGAGTAAAAAGCCATTATCCAATATTGTTCTCCAAGAAATGCAGAGCACTGTGTGTTTTAGAGAGACTGTAACTTGACTTTCTTGGTAAGGGAAGTAAACACTGGTGGGCATATGCTAATTTCCAGAGTAGTAGTTGACAGTGTTATCGTTCATTTGGAAAGTATTTCAATACCAATTAGATGAGTTAGAGCAAACATCCCCAGGCATTCTAGCAGTACCAGAGGATTGTCAGAGTCCCAGATTAGGCCCAGGAGTTCATCTGGGTTATGCAATGCCCTGGGCTTCTAGGCAACAGACAACACGGAGTGTTTACCCTCCCACCTGGCTGTGCACCGGCTCCTCCTGGTTCAGGGAGGGTGTCTGAGGTCTACAGACCCACACAGACAGTCCGGCGTGGCAGCTCTCCACCTCCAGGCTTGGCGTAGGCAGGAGCACGATTGATGAGGCAGCAGGTGGCGAGCTGATGACCGTGGGAGGTTCTATCTCCTTTTTCCCTCTGCCAATTAACTCTCAAGCAGGAACCATTTTAAAGAAAGATTTCCATCCCTCACTCCACTCCTTCTGGGGGGAAAGAATTAGAGATTCAGAAAAGCAAGGGCAAGATGGGGACCAGGAAGAGTCACTCCCACCTCTTTCCAAAGCAAGCTTTCTCAACCGTTGACATTTGGGGCCTCTGTTGTGGGGCTGCCTTGTGCATTGCAGGATGTTTCATCCCTGGCCTGTACCCACAAGATGCCAGCAGCACCCCTCTCCACAGCTGTGACAATGAAAAATGTTTCCCGACATTCCCAAATGTCCCCAAAATTGCCCCCATTGAGAACCACTACTCAAAGAATGCTCCCCCCATTAAAATGCCCCAGACAAACCAGACTGACTGAATGCAGCATCGCCCAGCCTCCACAGCGATGCTTCGGTTAACACTCCCTGCGTAAACTATGCTGGTCATGCAACTTAAAAAGTACCAGACCCTCCACGGACAACCCCACCCTGCTCCATTCTGAAATCCTGCCTCTGGAGATGGAAAGCTCCAGCTGACGGTGTGCCCTCTGGTAAACCCCCAGCACGAGGTCAGCCTTCTGTTCCCAGCCTCTGCTCCTCACCCCAGCCACTCTGGCTGGAACGTCCACGTGCCTCCCAAGAACAACATGTATCTGGAAGTCAGTCCTTGTGAAAGAGAGAAAAAGAAGGGGCCAGCGATCAGAACACCCGGGTTGGAGCCCCACCTGTGTCACTCACTGGCTGTGAGACCCGGAGCCAACACTTAAGCTTTATGAGGCTGTTTATTCACCTGCAGAATGAGAGCAATACCGTCCGCTTGCCTTTCTCGACGCATCACTGTGAGCTCAAATACAAGGCCTGTGACACCCGGAAAGCACGCTACGATGGTTAGGAATGAGTTTACTGCTGTCTGTGGGCACTGCTGTTGTCATTCCAGCATCCCATCTCTGTGGTAGCCACACTCCATGGAAGGGATTTGAGGACACACGGAAAGACTAGTCTTCTTGCATTCTAGTGCTGTCTTGACCGGAAGTCCTCTCTGCGCACTTCTCCAAAAACGGGAGACACGGCCAAGCCATTTCGTTGTAAAGATTGTCCCTCAATTCTGACAAATGACAACAAATATTGATTTAAACCCACTATGTACCTTTAGAAGACATCAGTGAATAAAACAGACCAGGATCCCTGCCCTCCAAAGGCTTGTTTTTTTAAAATGGGGGAGGGAGGAATAAAAGCAATAAACAAATAAAAAAAATCATAAAAACGTAAATTCCACGGTACGTTAAAAGCTGATAAATGCTGTGAAGGGAAATGTGGGCAAAGGGCCTGGTGCCGACCTGTGTGTCAGAGTGAAGGCAGGTTGCCATTTATACGGGGCATCCCGGTTGAGAAGTGAAATATGGGCAACAGTGAGTGGTCAGCCGTGCAGCTATGGGGAAGAGCATTCCAGGTGCAGAGAACAGCCAGTGGAAGGGCTGGCACTCTGAGTATGCCTGGTGCATTCGAACATCAGCAAGGGGAGACCATCATGACAGGAGCAAGGTGAGAGAGTGGAAAGGAGGAAGTTAGTTCAGACGGGTGGGAGGGTGGAGCTGAGGCACTTGATGAATGTGGAGGGAGCTCTACTCCATGCCAGCCGCTCGGTCCATGGCCAGCAACTCGCCAGGGGGGTCTGATCCCAGAAGAGAGGGACAAAGGGCTCTGAGAGAGCATACCTAAATTCTCAGCCTTATTCAGGACTAGTCTATAATGAATGAGGGGGTCAGCGGTCCAGGTCCTCGTTCTTCTTTCACGGACAGATTGCTCAGCATCTCAGATGCTCTCTATGCCAACACCCCACCACAGCCATCACCAGGAAATGGTGAACTCTCCTGTCCACGGACCCACTAAGGGACCCACTAGTGACCCACTAAGAAAGGGGAACATTCACCTCAGGTCGTTTCCCCTGTTCTTCAGTAGATGCTCAGATTGGTCAAGCATGGATGACACAGGGTCTGGCTCAGGAGAACAAGAGGCCACGAGCGCAAGTTTGCCTTTATGATGTCAGTCTGCTAACTCCTACGCATCACCCCTGGGCAGGATCTGAAGGGGGACTGTGCACCCCCCCACCACCGATGGGCTGCCAGCAGCTCATTCCCAGCCCACCTCATTTCTCCCCACTCCCGCAGGCCCCCCAGGAGCAAGCCAGGGTCTTCCACTGTCTCTTCCCCGCCGGATGCAGCTGTCTCAACCTCGCCTCGTCTTTCCCAAGTTATTTGCGAAAGAGGCGGCTGCAGGAGCACACACAGCTGGCTCTGTGCCCGAGGGAGAGGCAGGCTAAAGCAGCGGGGGGGCGCGCCTCTCCCAATAAAAATTAATGGAACAAAGCCCCCTGGGTGCCGCATGAGTTTCAGCTCCCAGGGAGCTTTCATCTCTCACCAAGCCCCCTTCTGGGCTCTCCTGTCCCCTGGGTGTCTTTGGTGTAGGTCAGGACCCTTCCTTAGAGGGAAAGGGGCCAGGAGTAAATCAGGCCGAGGGCTCACACACACACACATGCACACACGTGCTCATGTATACACACGTGCACATGCACACTCACACACGTGCACAAACGTTTTGCATATCCATGAACCTCTTAGGTTTTTATTTGTAACAAGTGAAATCATTGGCAATCTCCTGGGGGGGTGGGAGGGGTATCACACCATGAGGGCAGCAGGAAGGAATTACATAGAAAGACATGAGGAAGCCCGCTAGGAGTTTGCAAAAAACTTCAGAGCCTCCAGTTTCCTCTTTATTTTTGTTTGGCTTGGTTTTGGTTTGTTTTCATAGACCAGCCCTCCACGAGCACATTTTTCTCGTGAGGGATTCAGGGCAGCAGGCTTCTGTACAGAGCGTGGCATACAAGTAGCCTTGGCCCTCTTGGCTCCCACGCTTCCTGCCTCAGAGGTTGTGCTGGATTATTCTACTGTCAACTTGGTTACTCTGGGAACCCTAAATCCTGGAATCCCCTTCCCCGTATGGATCTGGGTGAGAGTCAGCCAAAAGTGAAGATTCAGGAGGAGCCATTCTGTTCTGCAGGCTGCATTGGTCAAAGGCATCAGGAGACAGAGTCGAGGCGCTAGCCAGCTCCAGCTTGTCACCGTTCTATCCTCCTCATCTCCAGCCCACCTTCCCATCTGCCAGTCCACTGAGCAGCAGTCACTCCAGGGAAGCTCCAGATGCTTCACTGAAAAGTCACAGCTACGGAGGCACAATGAGTCAACAGCCTGCCACCGTCCCCCTCTGCAGCCCCACTCCAGCAGCTACACAGGCTTCCAGAACCTTCCACTCCCCTCTTTGGCTCAGCTCCTCCCACAGTTGTGTAAGGACTAATTCCTAGAATAAATTTCTTATTCCATGATTCTCTGTGTTTTCGCTTCCCTGATAACTGACTGACACAGTTGTCACAGTATGATAGGCTTCAGTCCTTTCTCTATACAAAGGTACAGACCCACACATCTCTCTGCTTTTTTTCCTCCTTTTTCCTTAAATGGAATCATCTCAGTGATTTCTGTGGCAAGACATATAAATCAACCTCACTCTTTTTCATGGCTATGTAGTATTCCATCACATGTACGATTTATTTAACCATCCCCATATTGGTAAATATTTAAGGTGCATCCAATTTTCCACCCTGGCTGAAAAAATGCTATAGTGGCATTTCTAGACGTGTCTCTTTATACATATTATGCAAATTTACTTTAGGGTGGATTTCTGGAGCTGGAATAATCAGGTAAATACAATTTTAATTTCTATAGTTATTACCAGATTACCTTCCAAAGGCTTCTTTCTCCAAAATGTTCCTGCTCTGCCAGCATCTTTGGCCTGTTCACTAAACAGGACTCTGCACTCTGGTTTCCCCGGGGATCCCGGCCTAACGGTGCTCTGCCTGGGGGGCAGAGGGCGGTGGTCTTTGGAAGCAGGGATGGGGACATTGGGAAGCAAGAGGTATGGTCACGGCGAGCATCACGCTTAGAAGAAATACACAACTAGCTGGTTAAAGACTAAAAGAAGACAAACAAGGAGAACAGGCATCTCCATGAAATGAGCAGGAGGAGAGTACACTAGGAGAATGAGAAAACTCTTTCTTCACATGATTTTAGAGATTTCCTAGCTTCCTCCAAATTACTGCCCTTGTGTCCATGGAGACACGTGTGCATATGCATACACACACACACGCACACAGGCACACACACATGCACACACTTCAGAATCTGCTGCTGAAGCTTAAAAACCTCTTTAAATATTTTCTTCCTCCAAATAGAGCTAAGGTTCCAATTTTAAAAACCCATATCAATAAGCAGTAGTTACGTGTGAGGATCTTTGCCAAATATTTTACACGCTTTATGTCATTGGAGGTAGATGTTATTCTCATTTTTACAGATAGGAAAACTAAGGTTCAGGAAAGTGAAGACAAAAAACCAGTGAGTTGCAAAGTAAGGATTTGAACTCAGCTCCACGTGACCAGACAACATTTAGCCGCTGCAGCACCTGCCCAGCGGAAGGTGACGAAGTCCTTTCACTTCACAGGAAGGGGTAGACAACTTCTGCTGTGCTCTTTCCTGAGAGCAGCATTTCCTGGAGGAAAGGACCCTGGGTGTTGGCAAAGGCCAATTAGAGAGAGGAGAGAAGTGGAGACAGAAGACGCTGAGGGTATAAATCCAAGTTATTTACTTTCTGAGCCAGTGAGAAGGAGACAGAGCCAGATTTGCTCTGAGAGGAAAGGGGAAGATGCCCAGCACAGGAAGACAGTTGGTGTTCCCAGTCAGGGCGACTCCACCAGATTCTGATGATAAGAGAAGGCAGGACACTGGCAGCAGGGGGAAGGAGTCAATTCCCCGGTGCCCCTCCTCCTCGAATTTTCCTCTTGCTCCGGTGTCCATGGGCCTACCCTGTGACAGTTGATTCCATACTATAAAATGATTTAATCCCCACACAATTCGATGATTTGGGGGACCAATGACCTTGGAATAAGAGGTAGGGAAGGGGGTGACGGGTGAGGAGGTGCAAGCTCGGGGTCAGTTGAGGGCAGCCTGCAGGGTTGTCGGCGAGACTGGCTCTAGAAAAGTGACATGGAAGAGAGGCTTCGTAGGAAGTACAAAGGATGCTGTAGGGAAGTCCCAGGGGAAATGCAGCATACATGTGCAGAGCTGACAAACAATGGTGTGACAGGAGCCAGGGGACAGCAAGATTCCAGTGGCGCAGAAGCTGTGCAAATTCCTGAGAGCCACAGGTCCCAAGGGGGCCAGGTCCCAAACACAGAGCATGCCACAGTCCTTTAGGAGGTCTCCCCCTGTTCCTCGGTCTGAAAAATAAATTGTTCCAGAGAGCTCTCAGCACTCTGGGAAGCCCTGCCCATCTCAAGATAATAACGAACCATGCCCCTGGGAATCAGAGACTCAGGGAGAAGAAGAGAAACAAGAGCAGACAGACGCTGCACACTGTGCCTGGAAGGACCGGCAGCAGCGCCAGCATGTGGGGCAGGGGGCTCAGCAGCGCACTGCTGGGGAGGTGGGGATGAAGATGGCTGGTGGTAGGTTTAACTGGGTGCCCATCGGCTGCTGCCCACCCCGGGTCCCAACAGAGGAAGAGCTGCTCGGTGTGACAACTGCCCCTCATCTCTGCAGAGCCTGTCGGAGAGATGAACCTGTAGAGACGAGCTCTCCAGCCACAGCTATGGCGGCTTGTGCTAAGCTCAGAGTACAAGGTGGTGATGGGGGCCAGGCCTGGTGGAATAGAGAACGTTCAGGATGGTGCTATTTATTATACTGGAAGCTTGAAAGCCACCTAAACAGAACTGTGTGTATCTAAGTAATGGTACAGCACAGGATGGAATAGTATACAGCCATGAAGAACGGTGCTTATGAAGACTAAATAGCAATACGGAAAGTTATCGTAATGTACAACATCTACTGACGATGATAAATACGCTCTTTATTCAGGTGGATAAACAGTCGAAGAGAAGATCTGAATCAGCAGCAGTCCTAACGCTGGGGGTCATGGGTGCTCTTCTCCCTCTCTCTACTCTGTACATCTCCTGTCAGTTGATAGGCTGGTTTTACAATGATGTCAAAGGAAAGGAAGGAAAGGGGGCTGGCTGTGAACTGAGGTGTCAGTGGTGAACCTAGGTCACCACACAGTGTTGGTCCAGAGTGAGTGTGAGAACCAGATCCCCCACACACACAACAGGAACACACACGCCATGCACACAACACACCCACATACCATAACACAACACATCCATGTACCACATACACCATCCACACGTAGCCCGCAGATACACCACACTCAACACACACGTGACTCACTCACTACACACCATGCACACCACACACATACCAAATACACAGGACACACACCATACACACACAACACACACATACCATGCATGCATCATACACATACCGCACACACACACACACACACACACAGGGGCACACTCATGTGCTTCTCTTTCCATGTGCATTTCACATCGTATCAAAAGTAGTTGATGAAAGGCTTTGTTCTCAGGGTTTCCGGTTAGCTGGGCAGTGGAGGTGGCTCTCTTCTGCCCTCCCAGGGGACTGAAGTTTGCTCTTGAGGCACAGCGTACCATGAGCCACATGAGAGCTCTAAACCAGTCCCCGCTCCACAGACTCCATTTACAGAGAGCAACACCCTGGACCTGCCAATAGATCCGATGCCTGGTGAGAATGGTGATGGAAACCTCCAGAAAAGCCACATGCTTTGTTTGGGAAAGCCCAGCCCTCACCCATGCCATGGAGGACAACACTCCCTCTTGTTTCTCTCGCACAGACTGGCTCTCGCAGCTTTCTTTACTCCAGGAAGGTGTGCTGACACACGTGCAGTCGGTCCATAATGGGAGTCTCATTTACGATGCTGGTATCGGCCTTGCTGGAGTCTTCCAGCGTGCAACATTAGGCACGGTACATTGCGTGTATATAAATCAAATTAACATACACTGTCACTGCCTGGTTGAGCAGCTGTAGTCTTTGTGTTAAATTTCATAGTTAAAATGAAACACTTTTCCATTACTGAATTGCAGCTCCACTGGGCGACTACAACAGTTACCTGCCAGAATTAAGCCCGGTGATGCCAGCTCTGTCTCAACATGGCAAAGGCAAACTGGATTTACAAAGCAACTGAGGGGTTGCTAACCGCTACCAAAATAAAACATATGATGGCGATTCACATCTCTGAACCAAAAGTTTGTATACACTCAGCATCGTCAGTGTGAGTATGCCTGGCTCAGTGCATTAAAACTGGTGTTGTGAAGGTCAAGATTAACTTTCAATGTGTGGCCTAATTCATGTGCTCAGCTCGCGGTCAAGGAGCTTCCACTTTCTTGTATATGCATGCCACATGACACATGTTGAGCACCTGCTGTATGCAGACCACTTTACAGTCATTCTGTGAGTTGCTTTTCAAAAAAAAAGTCACAATCAGGAGGATGAGCCCTAGGATCTCTATGAGGAAATTGAGACCAGACTCAGGAAGACAGTGACCTAGTGACACAACTAATAAATGACATGGCCAGGACTCAAACCAGGATCTGACTGAATCCCAAATCTCTGTTCTCTCCTGTCTGTCCAGCTGGCGTTGGATGGCACAGAGCAGACCCACGCCTGCTGGAAAAAGCAAAACCTACTCGAAGCACACGCTCTGCTGGTGATGGATTAATAGTGGCGTCTCCCTGTGGAACATACATCATGGTTATTCTTAGCACACTGAGTGCCTGCCCTTAGGACCCCAGACGTCCTTTTCCCTGTCATGTGTGGTGTACACAGTCCATGTACAAGGCCCAAGGTCACAAAGCGGCAAAGCCTCCACTCCACTGCCCTGTCGGGCCCAGATATCAGGAGCAGCCATTGTCTTTCGCTGGTCTGACACTTAATAGTCGGGTCCCACTTGCACATTCCCCTCAATTCTTGGTGGGCTCTAGGTGGGCTCCCAGGCCTACGTAAACAGCTTCCACCCACCCCACCCAGACCAGTCAGCACAGGCTTTAATCTCTTCTGCACAACTGGTAAGCTTTCTGTCTCCTAACCAGGCCTGCCTACTACCCCATAGCATTTCCCAGCTCCTTGAATCTGCCTAATACTTGAGCCTCAAGTCACGTGGCTGTAACATATAGGACTCTGTGCATTAGAGAGTGTTGACACAGTGAAAGAAAGGAAAGGCAATCAAACGCACCCCGAGCCCGCAGAGCATAGAACTCTATTCTTATGAGGGCAGCACACACTTCAGTCCCCAGCGCCAAGGACCGTAAATCTCTCTGTATGCATGCAGAGCACACGCAGCTACAGAGAAACCACTGTGGGTCCGGACGCCTCAGCTTGGATGGCCCTACCTAGAGCAGTTACCCAAATATTTTGGTAGGCCACAGAGTCGAAGAATTATGAGTTTTGGACCAGAGATTCCTTTCTCTGCCAAATGGCCAGTTTACTGCAGAGTGGGAGCACAAATTTCCCACTCCAGATAGATCCATGTTGCAATTAAGATGTTTAGCGGAGCAGGCCATTTCAAGTGTGACCTCAGTGGGTGTCTAGACCTTGTGGAGGAGGGTGGGGGGTGTTTAGGGGGCTCAGGGTCTGACCCTCAGCATGCTGAGTTTATAGGGTGACCAGGCTCTGAATGTTGACTCAGTATGTCCATATGGCAGCTATTCCAGGAACTAGATTGCTAAACCCGTTGTAAGTTTTATCTCAGCAGAAAAAGCACAAGCTGGGAGAACAGAGCAGCCTGGGCGAAGTCATTGGATAGTTGTGCAGCTTTGGGCAAGTCACTTCATTCAAGCGGTTAACATCCACGGTTCTAAGCAGTGTAGAGTTGCAGCAAAGACCACAGACCCTGGATTCCGAGTGAGTCCTAATCCCAGATCTGCATTATTACCCGTCTGACCATGGGCAAGTTACATAACCTCTCTTTGCCTGAGTTTCCTCATCTATAAACTAGGTTTAAAAATAGCACCCATGTCGCCTTTGGGGGTGACGAAAATGTTTTGGATAGAGGTGGTGGTTATGCAACATTGGGAAGGTACTAAATGCCATTGAATTGTTCACTTTGAAACGGTTAATTTTAGGCTATGTCCATTTCACCTCAATAAAATACACTTTTTTAAAGCAGCGCCTGCATCATAAGCTTATCGTAAGGGTTTAAAGTTAATGTATGTAAAGCGCCTAGGACACAGAAATTGCCATTAGCTATTATTATTAGCCATAAGCATTAGCTATTATTGTGCTCCAGGAAGCATACGGAGCAATTCACACACGTTGAGATGGGTACTGCTTTTACCCCCATTTTGCAGATGAGAAAACTAACAGTTGGAGGGTTACAGTACTGCTCCAATTACTATACTTCTACCATACTGTAGAAAATTATCCCAAACTTGTAAGATAAAGAAGCCATTTATTAGCCTGTGGATTCTGTTGCTCAAGGTGTGGACAGAGCACAGCAAGGACTGTTTGTGTCTGCTCCACAACATCTGGGGCCTCCGCTGGAGGACTCCAAGGCTGGGAGCTGGGATGGTCTGAGGTGTCATTTGCACAGCATCTGGCATTTGATGCTGGCTGGCAGCTGGGAACCTCGGTCCTCTCCACAGAGTCTCTCCATGTGGCCTCTCTGTGAGGTATCCAGGGGCAAGGTCCCCAGGGAGGGAGGGCCTGGTGGAAGCTGGACCCTCAGAAGCCATGCACCATCACTTCCCCCGCACTGGACTCACAGAGAGAGTCCCAAAGTCTTATCTCGGTTCAAAAGGGGAGAAGATAGTCTCCACTTCTTGATAAGCAATGGCACTTGAAGAGCAAGTGGGACCAGAAATATTGCTGTGGCTCTTATTGGACAATACATTCTGCCACAACTACCTTCCTAAGGCCACTAGGCAAGTCAGTGATGGAGCTTAGGATTCAAGATTTTGACTCCAGGACCCATTCATATCCACTACGTGCTGCGTTGCAGTGTTTTCATCTGTCAAATAGACACAACAAAATCTTCTACTCCAGAGCCTACAAAGATAAGTCAACATATTGGGGTCTTAATTTCTTAAGCTTTAAAATGAGATTAATGAAAGTTCCTACCTCTTTGGGTTGTTATGAGGATTGAATTATTGTTAATAAGCAAACGTGATAAACAGACTGGAATATTCATGTCAACTGGTCAGTACATTCTCTTCCTATAGAAAAGTGTAGCTGGGAAACCAAATTAAGCTCAGAAGATTCTTTGCTCAGGATTGTCTGTAATGACTGTGCTTGCTCACGCAGATTTAGACCCACCAGGAGGAAAAGAACTTTCATCTTGGCCCCACACTCTGTAGACAGGACACTGACAAATGGATACTCTCTCATTCTCTTCTTTTCTTTCAACCTTGTTGTTGCAACACCATCTCATGTGGCAATTAATTCGATTATGGCTTATCTTATATTAATTATTCTGCAATAGTGTCTCCCCAATGAGGTTTTCAGAAATACCCTAGTCAGCAGCAAATTTTTTAAACTTCTCTTAGGGAAGATTAATTTCTAGGAAGATTTCACATACAGCTAACCTCTGCGGTTAACTCTTGTTAATCTTCCTTCCAGCTGGGAATGCTTCCTGTCTTGCTTCTTAATTCTGGAGGTTGTACATCGTTTGGGTCCTGCAGCTCATGGACAGGCGACTTTCCACTTGAGTCAGATCACTAAATGAAGCAATTGAGTCACTGCCACCCGTAGTAATAACACATTCTGACAAAAACATGAAAGATCGTGTATCTCTGGCTTAACTCATGTGGGTATCAGCAGAGGGGAAGAAAGTAAATTCTTTTAAAATACAGACAGAATCTTTTATCAATGAAAAACTGTCATCTGGTCTTTCTTATCTCTTTGTGCAGTGACAGCAGAATTTATCTTTCTTAGAAGCAAGCCTCCAAATGAATATCATGCCTGTTTTGCCAAGGTGAGTAGTTTGTCATTGTTGGGCAAGTAGACATGTATTACATAGATGTTGTGGTGCACGCATGCCATTTGTCATCAATCCTCATGCCCTCTAAGGTGTCCTGAAGCTCTTAGCATTAGTCCATTTCTCTTACAAACAGGAGACCCCTGAGTGCTCAAAGCCAGCTCCTCAGACCCAGGTGAGCAAAAATCTCACGGTGCAATCTCTGCCTTCAGCCCTGTTAGCTCCACCGTAGCTGCTTCTCTAAGAGCTGAGGGGAAGCCTGGCTAGAAACCTCTACTCCGTTAGATGGAGCAGTCCACTTTGGAGTCAACATTATGAAGAAATCTTTCCTCCAGCAAAGAGAACTCTGCCATTAGCACATCTCTCTAGACACTAGCAAGTACCAGTTTCTTCTTTTCATTCTTTGGTTTTTAAAAAAAAGCTTTGATTTTTCTGTAAACCCAGCTTTAGGTTTTCTCCTACAGGTTTGCTCCCTTGGTACTAACAGGAGAGCAATCAGCATCAGGATAATAACAATAATAGCGAACATTTATTGAGTATTTACTTTGTGCCAGGTACCATTCTGAGCATGTTACATGTCTTAATTCTGAGCTTTCTAACAGCGTATGAGGTAGTACAATAATTGTCCCCATTTTACAGATGTAAAAACTGAGACACAGTGGCCTCAGAGGTCACATAGCTAGTAAGCACCACAGCCAGCATGTGAAGCCAGGTAAAGTGGTTCCAGAACCTGCGATCTCAACTACTTCTTCGTCCTGCCGGTCAAGAAGCTCCAAGATGGCTGCTGCATCTTTCTGTGACTATTTTCTAAATGTCCCAGAAATGTTACACCCTGATACTAAGGTCTTCTCCAGAGACCTCCACTGTGTCTCCTCTCTTTTGCTGAAAGAGGGAGGCATCCTTCCCACTAAGCCCAAAGTGAGACCAAACCCAGGGCCACAGGGAAAACTTCCTCCATGCAGGCCAAGTCACAAGGTGCGCAGGGTAGAACCTTTCTGGCTGAGAAATCTTGGGAGCTCTGTCAGCTGGGATTTGGGGCTAACTTAAGCCAAAAGGGAACATATTAGAATACTGAGAGACTTACAGAACCGAAGGAAAATGGAACCAGATCTCAGGAAGAACATTTGCTCAGAGGCAGTCTCTTTGGAGCAGTTCCCTGGGGATGACCTAGCTCTTGTTCATGTAATCTGCCCTCGTGTGGCTCATGAACCAACGTAAATTCCCAGGACAGGACATCCTGTTGGTTTACCTTGGGTCGTTTGCCCAAGCTTGGGGGTCCATTAGAGGAGGCTCGTGGTTAATTCTGACTCGGGCGATCAGTGGCCCATGCTTTGAAAGATACTACAGCTCACCTTACCACTTTTAAGTCCATCTTGTAAAGAATGCACTTAAATGAAGCAATTCTGTACAAAGGAGAGCTGTCATTGGAAGCTTCAAGCAACCCTGAAAGGGATGTCGGACAAGCATCCTTTTCCGTTCTACAGATCAAGACTCTGAGACTTAGAATGGTTAAGGAATTTCCAGGGGACACTCCAGTTAAGAGTTGCATCTCAGGTCTCCTAACTCCTGGATGCTGCTTCTCCACCCTGTGTTGTCCCCTGCAGAGGTAAGTGCAGAACCAGGGCAGTTTGTATCTCTCCGCGGTTTAGCATCTCAGTCTTTGTTTCTCCCTCTTTCTCTCCCCACCCAACATACACAGACATGCTGGCGAACACACTCATTCAGTAGCCCACACCCTGCCAGGGAAAGAGCTAACCTACACAGTGCAAGGACCCCCTCTGTAGGGGGAGGAGAAGAGGATCGAACCACTGAACATTTGTGCTGAAGCTTTGTCAATGGCGACCGACCCCGAGCTGCAGGATCTGCTCTCTCTTGGCAGAGACACCAGGGAACACAGTCGCCAGCATCTTTTGCACATCCTGGGCCACAAACAGGCTCTCTCAGCTGGCAGTTGTGTCTGTTTTCCTAGAGAAGGACTGTGGAGGGAGAGATTTTTATTAGATGCAGCAGAGTGCGTGGCTCAAGGAACACTTGAGTGGTTCTCAGTCAGGCATGAACCAGTGTGCCGCTGAAGGTTCTGGGGTGGCGGTGGGGAGGAAGGGAGGGCAGTCTCTCCCGTTCACATCTGGGAGAGCACCTGGCTGCACCCTCCAACAGGCAACACCAAAGGGAGAATCAGGGCCGATCAGGACCCCATCAGAGTTAACAAAGTAACGTTCACTTATGTTAATGGGCATCAAGGGTTATTTCATCGTCACTAGCCAAGGGAATTGCCCTGGGACAAGCCGAAGTCATAAAACACCCTTAAGATCCCTCTGTCTTGAAATAGGCAAGGGCTAAGAGAATTTATTATTACTGTTCCTCAGTCACAAAAAAAGAGAGAGGAAAAATGAATGAAGGTCACCATTCCCTTTACAGCTGATCGCCTTACACGTCTCTTTGTTCCTGTGCCTACGCAGTAAATTGAAGTTGGAGACAGAGGAGCATACTCAATGGTTTTCTGTTGTTACTTTCATTTTCCCCAAGAGGAGAAGGGGCAGTCCATTTAAAACAACCGAGCTGTTATATCACAGTGCTTCTTGTTTAAAATTCAAACGTCATTGAAAACGTGCTCCAGCAGAACTCAACATAACAGGGATTGTGAGAACCACATCATTTCAAAAATAATAATCCCAAATACACATGCAGTTCAATGCTTTAGGGTTTTCTAAATTACACGTAAGAGATTTTTACATATGTACATAAATATTATAGACATGAATATAACATATAAATATACAGACATATATAGTGTAATATATAAGTAAGATACATGTATGTTATATATTATATATTTGTATATAAAATATGTATGTAAAATACTTGACTCTCACACAGACTTTGGAAGGTAGATGGACGAAATTGAGATTCAGTTCAAGTGACTTGTTCCAAAACATATAGCTAGAAATGACAGAGCCATTCAACTTGGTTTTCTGACTTCAAGACCAGTGCTCTTGCCCCCCACGATTCTTCACTTTTTCATGTACTAGCCCAAGGCATATTAAGAGCTCTCAAACAATCATCCTATGGCTCATCTAAATGAGGCACACGTACCTAAGTGCACTGGTGGCACTTGTTCTATGGTGTCACTGGACAGTCCACAACAAAATGTCTACAATAAAACAGCATGGAAACAAACCCAGATTGATATAGATCCCTCGGGAGCAGGAAGCTCAGGGTTAGTAACTATGGCAATACGGATAAATATTTAAAACAACGAAGGAATTTTCCCTGTGGCAAGGTGCTTAGCATCAAGAGTGGTTAGAGGTGTGCAAGAGTGTGTAGGCATGGGAACACAGCATCTCAGGACTGACCTTGGGTTCAGGGTGAGAGGAGGTGCATGTGCATGGGGGGAGGGGTCTTCCTTTGGGCCCCTCATCCAAACTCCATCTTCCCACTGGCTACACCCAGGTCTATCCTTCATTCTAAAGAAGTCACATTCCTGCGGTCCTCTCTCTAAAGGAAGTGTGAGTGCAAATGACGTCCATGTGAGTATTAATGTCCTGTGAGTAGGGCTTGAGCCCACATCTGTCCTCACAGCACTGCAGGCTTCCCTCTTTACCTCCCTGGGTTATTTCAGGGAGACCTTGGGGGTGCCTTGTGTTCCTGAACAAGTCGGTGGAGTTTCTTCATCTCCAGCCCCCTAGGCAGGGTCTGGACCTCAGCCTGTGGCCCAGCACCCTCAGGGGGTTTCTGCTGTGCTCAGCCACTTCTCCAGGGGCCAATCTGCTACCCACTAGGGGACCCTCAATGCCAGAGCTACATTGAGACCTGTGAGAGGTGGGGAGAAGGGAGTCTTGTCCCCAGTTCTGTGTCCTTCTGTCACCTGGCTCCTAGATTGACCCTGTGTGGATGCCCAGGGTCTCAAAAAGTCTTCAGGAACCCTCAACTCAGCCCAGGTAGAGAGATAGCCAGTCTTCTCATCGCTCAGAGAACTCCCTCTAGATGAGAAAATTCCTTCTTCCCCTTTGAGCTCAATGCCTGCCCGCCCTGATAATAACTCATGTCAACAGACACGGGTCACTGACCCACCAGATCTACAACCCGAACTGAAGCTACCCTTCCTGCCACGCCTGCTCTTGAGAGGTGTGAGAAAGCCAAGATAGGGAGGCCAGAGTATTCCTGGAGGGCTTCCAGGTATAGGTGGTACTTTTGATTCTTAAAGAAGTAAGACTCAGTCATAAAGATAAAACAGAACATCTCAGGCCCAAGAATCACTTGATCCTGATATGTTCACAAGAAAACAATAAAGCCCATACCCTAAGGCCCTCTCAGCTGTGAGCAGGTAGAACAAAGCCACCTAATTCAGGAGAAAAAAACCTTAACTATTGGACCCTTCCCATTCTGACCAGCTTTCCCCCCTCGCCCAGGATATTTTCCTTCTCTCAGTGCAATTCCGTTTCCCCTCATATTAGTTGAATCCATTTCCTGACCGGGCAAAGCCTCTCCTCTCAGAATATGCCAAAGAAAACACTAAATCTGAGATAATACATTCTTATTTCCCTAGTGGTCCCTCACTTTCCTGCTTTTGATACCAGCTTTGAATGACAGAGTCAGGGTGGAGGGGCGACGCCTTGGAATATAGAACTCTAGAACGCCTACTCTCCGCATGGCTGCAGAATCTGTCCCCCACAGTCCTCCAACGATTGGCCATATCAGCCACTTGAGCATCAACAATCTAGTTGAGATGGGAGATAAGGCCGAATCCTAACATTTTAATTGCCTTGTGGATTGGTGCTCAGAGCCTGCGTTTAAAAATAGGCCCTTCCTCTGGGCCCCAGACCCACATTCTTCCATGTTAAAGCTTCCAACGACTTTAATGTGAGTTCCATGCATGTAAGGCCTGCAGGATTGGACCCTGTGGGAGTGTAAAGTGACAACATAATAGAGAAAAATCGCTTTAGCAGGCAACAGTGACAGCTGGGCAGGCATTAGAAAAAAGGGAAAAGGCCTCGGTTTAGACAAATTACTGAATGAAATGATCACATGAAAAGCCCTTTTTACAGCTGCCACTAAGAAATCCAGAAAATATAAAACATGTGAAAAAAAGTAAATAAAGACATTTCTGAACCTTTTCTTGCCCCATTGAAGGTGTGGTAAATGGTTAAAATCCTCTGAAAAGATCTTCAGTGTTCTGAGTCATGGGCCCAAATGGAAAAATGTGGCTATTTGGGTTTTTCACATCAACTATTATACAACCAATAAAACATAAACAATGAAAGGGCTCCAAAAATCCTGGAAAATTCCAAAGCTTATTTCAGAGTCTCTACGATTTTACTCTGATCCTCTCATTTCCCCGACTTTTGACATCTCATTACCCTCCATTATACTTTCACGGCCGCATTTTCCATCATATGCAAAAATGACTTAATGCATTCTCAGAACCATCTCAATGACCTAATTGATGAGTCCTATCAGCCACTTCAAAATAAAACAGATCTTTCCTTAATAAAAATCCTTAGGGTAAGGGGGGGAATGGAAGGAAGCCCATGGTAGCAAAAAAAACAAATCTAAAATCTAAGAGACAGCATGATGTAGCAAGGTGGGGACACCAAAGTGGAACTTATCAGATCTGGTTTCTGGTATTAATTCTGCCACTAATTCGCTGTGTGATTTGGGGCTAGGATTAACCCTCCACGGGCCTTGGTCGCCAGATCTCTAAAATGAAGGCGTCTGAAAGGATGCTCTCAAGGTCCCTTCATGCACTGACAGCCTGCGATTTTGAAAGCTTCCTCAAGGGGAGTTCCCCTTTAGAACGTGTGCTCAGGACCTAGTCATTTTCAAATGTAGAAAGAAAATCATTTTCAAATTCTCCCTGTTTCTTTGTCTATATCCCCAGTTACAGAATGGAGAGGGATCCCAAAGAGGCCCATGTCATATAGTGATGTTCTCCTGGGCAGAACCCCATTTTATAAAGTGACTCCCAGGACCATCTCAGATTAAGTCCAGATATTTTCAGAAAACTTTCAAACTCCTTCAAAGAGTATTTTGGGAGTTTCTTAGTTTGTGGGATGGAAACACCTAATCCAAGGGCCCCTGCAGGATATGTTCAGCTTCCAAGAGCCAGGGCAGAGCTAGTCGAGAAATGCCCCACCCAGCCTGTGTCTACTAGCCAGAAATATACGCTTCCGGAAAAGAAGAAATGGTGACGAGTTATTAACATCCGCATATTTAGTCTGTGATAAAACAAATACATATACAGACATACATCTAAATATATTATTCAACAGTGGAGGCATTTTTGAAGTCCTTTTAAGCAGTCCTTGAGTTTGGAGAGACAGAGGAGGAAGAGGGAAGGACATGGTCCCGTGTAGATACCTGCAGCTCATTAATGCTCTTTTTCCCTAGGAACTAACCCAGTCATTCCCAACTTTGGCTGCACACTGGAATCATGCAGGAAGCTTTAGGGAAATATTGATTCCTGGATCCCATCCTCAGAGATTTTGATCTAATTGCTCTGCGGTGCCACCTGAGCATTGGGATTCCTAAAAGCCAGTCCCACTTAAGGGAATTCCACTGAGCACCCAACTTTGAGAATCACTGCTCTAGTCCCTCTAATACAGTGGCTCTCAACCTTGATCAAGCATCAGAGCCACTTGGAGGACTCATGAGACCATGATTGCTAGATTTCACCCCAGAGTTTCTAACTAAGTAGCTATGGGGTGAGGCCCCAAACTGTATTTCTAACATGTTCCCAGATGATGCTGCTGCTGACAGTCTGGGGCCCACACTGTAAGGACTACTGTTCTAATCTGTTAGTTTGCTTCATAATGATGAGAGCACTTCTCACATAATTCGTCTTCTTCTCTACCTTTGATCTTCTCCCAAGCCGCTCAATTGTTGCCAAGGCAGGCCTGTTGCTACTGGCAGCTTTCAGGATTCAAGACCCAGGTGTGTCTAGGGACCAGCAGAAAATCTTTGGGTTGGGTTGTGTTGGCTGCCCTCTCCACTTGTGGGTGAGCCAAAGGAAAGATCTTCATCTCCAGAGAACGTCATACTCAGTGAACGTTGCACAAAACCATCAATAGGTAAAATAGGAACTCCTTAGTTTGTAGAGTCGTAAGAGTTAATCCCAGTAGGCCTGCTCAGCCTCTGAGAACTAAGTCAAAGACATCTGAGAAAGGAACTAGTCAATCTATATCCCAACCATGGTCATAATTAGAAAGAAAGGAAACAGTAACAATACATAAACATATCAGATACTCCTTAAGGAGTTAATAAAAGAATAGAAGGACAAAGGGAATTAATATCTCCACCCATCGTTGCCATGCCCAGCATCAGTACTGAAGGTCGGCAACCTGAGCCAATGAGCAGGATGGATTCTACAGGCCTTGTGCTCAAAAGTAATGGCTTGGGAGTCAGGAGATGGCATGAGAAGAAATCCTGGTGCTGGAGGCATGGCTCTTGGGCAGTGGGCAAGGAGGCCTTGGTGGATTGGAGGCCTGTGACCTCTTAATTGTGAAATCTTCACCTGCTTGACCAGGAACGATGACTAGCTCTGTCTTCTTCCATGGCCTATGTTAACCTCTGTGCTAATAACTAAGAATAGTCCGGCCTCTGGACATGTAGTTTCTCCTAATCACTTGAAATCCATGTTCATCCCATCTGTGTGATTCTTTCTCCTAAAGGTGACTGAGCAGCTGCCCAAACTAAGCCAGGATTCAACGTCCACCTAGATTAGAGCAAGTTCAGCAGTAGCTGGGGAAGGTCTTTGGTTTCACTAGTACCTCCAGAGCAGCCCTGGAGACAGCAATGAGAGCTACAGAGCTGGTAGTCCAATGCTTGCTCCCACTGCCCCATCTCCAAGTGCTTCTTCATCCACTTGGCAACTGGGCTCAGGGAAGGTTGGTAGCCACCAGAGGAGGTGTCCCCTGAGAGGGAGTACCCCTGCCAGTGAGAGTGTCACACTCATCGTCCAAATGAGTCACCATCCACAGGGGCTGGACTTAGAGGGGGATTCCAGGCATAAGTTGGCAGGATGCATCTAGGGTTTGGAGCAGAGGATAGGAGGCCAGATTAGGAGTCCTTCTCTGAGCTAATGAGGATAACCACAACTGGGTGCTTATCCTCCAGGAGGGTGCCTGGCAGGGGAGCTTCTAAAGTGCCAGCCTAGTGTAGATAGCAGTCGGACTCCTGCTGAGACTTGTCCACGAAGATTGTGTCTTAGCTCTACTGTATGTGGATTCATATTCCTTTTCACTCTCTGCTTAGAAATGTTTGGGAAATTCTTCCTTTGGCAGAGATACTCAGCTGGCAGCCAAGAACCCCGAATGGGAAAGTGAGCTGGATGGTAGTGGAGGGCAAGACGATGTTTATATCTGTCTTATCTCTAACACGAGAGATTGGAGATGGAGGGAGGTAGAGGACGCTCAGGACAGAGAAGCCAGGAGGGGAAGACAGAGCACAAAGCACACATGCTGGCCACGTGGTGGAAGGCAGTAGAGGATGAACAGGAACCACAATCCACGATATGAGGTCAGGCACTGACTTTCTCAGAGGGTCAGAGATGCCCAGGGCTCTGAGTTCCTAGCCAGAGGAAGGAGGAGGAAGAGGAGGAGGAAGAGGAAAGAAGCTGGGGCTCACTCTGTGCAGAAAACGTCTCAAAGTTGTCCCCTTGAGGGACAGAAGAGGACAGTACTTATCCACCAGATCCTGTCCCCCATTGGCAAGGATATCCCCATCTGACAACGTCTTAATCTGTTCAGGCTGCTGTAACAAAATACCATAGACTGGGTGGCTTACAAACAACAGAAATTTGTTTCTCACATTCTGGAGGCTGGAAAGTCCAAGATCAAGGTACTGGTGGATTTGGCGTCTGCTGAGGGTGTACTTCCTGGTTCACGGACAGCCATCTTCTCACTGTGTCCTCACATGGCGGAAGGGGTGAGGGATATCTCTGGGGTCTCTTTTATAAAGGCACTAATCTTATTCATCAGGGCTCCATCTCATGACCTAATCACCTCCCAAAAGCCTCACCTCCTAATATCATCACCTTGGGAGTTAGGATTCAATACACCAATTTGGGGGGAACACAAATACTTACAGCATAGTAGACAATAACTTGCTTGCTCTTCCAGGCAATACGTGCCTGAGTGCTAGGGGGTCACCTGCAGTGTCCCATACCTCATCATCAGAGAAGCCCCAGAGAAGCAAGTCAGGAACACACAGTGTGGCTGGGCAAGGTCCTCTCAGGGCACACTTGCATGAAGCAGGTGCTACAGCTGCACAAGGGGGACAGAGAGGATGTGAGCCAGGACATGAGAGATGCCCAATGCTGTCCTTCACACCTCAATGGAAATGTAAGTTAATGTGTTACTTCTCCCAAACATTTTTGCTTTCTTTGTTGATCATTGACATCAACTTATTCATCAGCCATCAGGTCTTGAATGTATTTAGCAGATAAAGGAGACCTCTCAGAGTCTCTGACCTCAGGTTGTCCCTACTCTGCATTTGGGTATAGATTTGATGTCAGTATGTCATCAAGGTGCTGGAATCCTCAAGGTTGAGAGGTAGAGCCCCAAGAACCACTCAGTCAGGGGAAGGATGACATCATGGTTTCATGTGGGGATGGCACGAGCTTACACCATCCTTATTTGGACAAACAAAGTCTGTAAGTCAAGCCTAATTGTAGCTGTTCTCTTCAAACCCAACGAGATAAGAATTTGAGTGAAGAAGCTCTGTTGATCAGGAAATTCTTGTCAGCCACAACAGGAAAAACAGATCTCATTTCAAATTGGGAGGAATGACCGGCCACCCACAGATAGGTCATGGTATTCTCTGGTGCAAACTTCAGTTCAATTCTCCTCATTCCTGACTCTTCTTGACTTTGGAGAGCCGGAAGTCACAGAGTCACCCCAGTGGAGCGCTAAAGCAGTCCAAGGACATGAGCACTGATCAAATGTCTTAAGGTATGTCAAATGTTTAACAGAGTCAATGTTAAATACAGCCTGATAATCAAGACAAACTTTGTTGGGCTTTATCTTTCATTCCAACTGACTCTTCCTCACTGTAGATTCCTATCAGCTCATATCCAGTCTATCCCAGTAATCCTCAAACTGGTCTCACTCTCCCATATCAGCCCAGCCAAAAGAGGCCGATTAGTGTCCCAAAGCACCTTTTAGATTTTGTCATTCCCAGTGTCTTTTGGATTACGCCATTTCCAAGATCAAATGACACTTGGCCTTCTCTTTTGCAGAGAGAGTAGTAAAAATGCCTTAGTCTGGCCTTCAAGACCTCAACCTGACTTTCCAGGCTGATTTCCCTTAACTCCCCTACATAAACCCTACAGTTCAGCCTACAAGAACTAACAAACGCACATTAACAACTGACCATTGGGAGCCCAGCCCATCCTAAGCCATCACCATGCTCCTCATCCCAGAGCCCACCTCAGGTCTTCACCCCTGAGATGAGTGTGGGGGGCCCCCTTCCTGGCCCTTACGTCCTGGCCCAGCCTCACTGCTATAAACACATTCATCTCTGCAAATATTTGTTAACCATGTGTGCTGTGCCAAGTTCTAGAGACACAAATGGACAAGACCTAGTTCCTGAGCTCAAGGAACTCAACATCCAGTGGGAGGAATGTGTAAACAATTACAAAACAGATGACTCCCAGGAGTGGGAAGACAGTGATCAGGGAAGAGAGAACTCCTGATCTTAATCCTGAAAAAGGAGCAGGAATTTTCCAAGTAGACAAGGAGCGGAAGGGCATTCCAAGCAGAGAAACATCATGAGTAAGGAGACAAAGGCCTGACGAAGAGAGCTGCCCCTGAGGAGCTGCAGAAGGGACACATCAAGAGGAGAGCTTGAAGGTAAGCGAGAGAGGCCGTGGGAGCCTCGGACTCCCGGTGAGACGTCCTTATTCCGCAGCAGTGGAACCGCTGCTGAGTTACAGGGGAGGGCTGCGGTCAGCTTTGCATTTTAGAAACCTCACCCCTGCAATACGGATGATGAACATGGCGACAGAGAAACAGACCAGGGAGGAAGTTACCGGGGTGATTCAGGGGAGAGAGAGAAGACCGTGAGCCAAAACAACGGCTGTGGGAACGGGGCGGGGAGAACGCCTTTGGACAGTGTTAACGGCTGGCTAGATTTTATAGGACAATGGGACAATTTGGACAACCTATTAAGCATATTATGGGTGAACCAGTGTTTGGCAGTTAGAGACATAACTCTACAGGAACCCTCTGTCCACGGGGAAGTGCACCGCCTTCTAAACAGCTCTCTTCCAGGTGAATGTTTAGACCAGCCTGTTCTGAGAGAAGGCACTGTTTGCATTCATTAGGTACTGTCCTCCGTGCCAATAAAGCACAAACATACTTCTTCCAACATACACTTTTGTTTATTGGGAACGTGATTGGCACATCTTAATGTTATGAAATCCAGCTGGATTTTCCATTTAGCTTTTCAGCAAATATAATTGTATTAATGTATTTACTTCTAACTGCTCTAGCAAAAAACTAAACTAAATAAGATCCTTCTGAATAGCCTTTGACAGATTGCAAAGCTTGAGCAACGAGCAAGAAGGAGAAGATAATGATGAGGAAGAGTTTCCCTTTTGGGAAACACAGAGAAGAAGGGAGTCAGCCATTTCTCCATTACCATTAAACTTTATGGGGAGGACAGGAAGGAAATAGATCTCATCTGCAGACGTCATCACTGCATATCTGCCAGCTGACAACTGTTCCTGGCATGTAGTATGTTCTCAATGAATATTTTTGCTGAAGGAATATCCAATTAAAGAGACGAGGACACACAGCAACAGGGATGGGTCTGAAAGGTATAGTGCCTGGTGAATAAAATATGCAAGGAACAGAATGGGATCTATAACAAAATTCCATTTATGTAGATGAGAAATACAGGCATGAGAGGCATTAATACATTTTGTAAGGCATTAAAATCATTGACTAGGTTGAGGAAGGCAAGGGAGTGAGGTGTTGGAACAAAAGCAACAACATGCATAAAGCAAGCAAACGAGAAAAAAGTTGCAGTGGACCAGTTACAACTGTAGCCATGAACTGAGACACAGGAAAAAAGAAGAGGGGAAATTAGAGGTCCCCGACCGACACTGGGTTATATTTTTTGTATATATATATATACACACAGATAATTAATTGTTTAGTAAATTGCATGTTCCCTGATATGGATTCACTTCTTCTCCACTGACCTTTTGGTTGTAATGATAAAGTTCCAAATAAAGTCCCCCCATCAGACACTGTAAAGGGGAGAAATGCAGATGCTCAGACCAGTTGGGCACGGAAGTCAAGATTCTGCAGCCCAGAGGGAGCAAACTAGGGAAATGACGCTCCTTACAGGTGAACAGAGTCTCTTCCTGTGCAGTTCCACACACACTAAAGTGCCCGCCCTGGTTCTGTACCTTTGGGAACTTCCTTTCCTTTCCTTATCAAATCGTTTCAACCCTTTTGCTTCTCTGAGTCCCAAACCTAGCATTTCAGGAGCATGAAATCAAAGTGGTGCAGCAGAACTCCTGCGACACACATTAGGAACCAGATGAGAGCCGACTTGAAGACAGGGTGGACAAGTCAGACAGAAGTCCCCACAAGCCACAGCTAGCTGCACAGTGTGGACAAAAATAACCCCCAGGACTCAAAGAATGTTAGAGCTACATGAAACTCAGCAATGAGGCAGACTCTCCTCCCCTGCTGGGTGGTACAGTCCTGGAGAACCTTGCGTTCACACTGAGTCAATGGCAGAGCCGGGGTCAGCACTCCTTTCTCCTGACTCCCTCTCCAGTGTGCATTCCTGAGGGCTGAGGTCGTCATTGTTTTCAGCACAGTGCAACTGCTGACGTGCACGAAGAAGACCAGCACATCAAGAGGTGAAACTGGGTTTGCCTCAGGCACCCCAAAAGACTGGAAGGTATGCTACGTCTGAAAAATATATTTATTTTTTCAATTGAAACCCTCTTGCTTTTTTCATCTATTCTCCAAAATTCAGAACATCCAATGCTTTTACTAGTAATAGATACTGGTTTCTGTACAACAACTCTCAAAATACATTTCTTGGTTCTACTCTTTCATTCTCACAGTATTGACAACTGGTAAATATATATACACACGTATATAAATATATATACATTCACATTTGTAAACAGTGCAATCAGGACGGCTCTTTACAGTAATCATTGGCCCATGCTTTCAACCATCCTTATTACTTCTGATGTAGAAAGGAGGAAAAAAAAAGAAAAAAACGGAAACTCTTTGCTCTTAAGATAACTTACTGGTGACCCCTGGTAAATGACAGCCAAGCGAAACTTCAAGGAACTTGCTACTTACAGCTTGAATTTCAAGCAAACATCTTCCTGCATTTCTAATGAAAAACGGATCCTTCTCCTGGCTTTTGAAGTGCTCTTTGGGAATTGTTTGAATGTTCTTTGCAATCTTTTATACCCAGCCTAAGGACTCTGACAAACTCTCTCTTTCCCTTCAAAGGCTTGTTAACTACGCGATGAATACACCTGTCACTTCCAATTCGAACCTGACTTTCTGTTGTGATGGCTGTAGAATTTGGTATCTATGGCAACTTTTCAGTGGCTCCACATCGATTAAAAAATGATTGCCTTATCAGGGTCGCTTGGGTTGATTGATGGAAATGATCAGTTGCTTAAAATAATCATGACAGATAAAGTCTCTTAATTAGCCCGCATTTGCAAGAGTCAGAAATTTTAGATTTCATTACATTTTTTATTATTATTTCCATGCAAAAGTAACTGAAATTCAATTTTACCAAAGTAGTTACAAGTTAATTTGGACCTTCTCGCTGAAGGAAACTTGATTCAATCCACACATCTTATTTGGAAGCCAAATGGCACATTTTGTCTATTCTAGAAAATCTACTTCTTGATTTTTTAATATGCTAAGGTTAGAGACTAATTTATGTCTATTTAAAAAATCAAGTTCAGTACCAAGAAACTTTTTAGTCAGATTTAGAGCATTTGCAAATTAATTATACAGCTTTTCATTCTAAGGCTTCTGCAAGTGTGTAAAACCAGGAAAGACAATACTGTGGGGGAGAAACATTAACTGGAGCCTGACCCTTCCACCACAACTTAAATGTTTTATTTTTTAATAGAACATTTTAAATCAACATCTTCAAAAGTGTAGCAATGTACCAGTGATCATATACAAGATACTTTTAGATAGCCCACGAACTTTTTTCAATAGCCAGATATTTAATTTAATGTGAAATTGCTGTTTTTCAACCATTTTATATTTAAAAAATGCAAAGGTGTCAATTTCATAGGGTTTAAGCTAATGTTTTATTTTTAAAAATAACCGTATTAGTTTCCTAGGGCCGCCATAGCAAAGTATCACAAACTGGTTGGTTTAAAACAATCAACATTGACTGTCTCACAGTTCTGAATGCTAGAAATTCCAAATCCAGGCATGAGCAGGGCCATGCTCCCTGCTGGCCACGCTCCTGGCTTCCTCCTAAGCTTCCTGCATTTGATGGCAATCTTTGGCATTCCTTGGCTTGTAGCTGCCTTTGTCATCACGTGGTATTCTCCCAGTGTCTCTGTCTTCACAAGGACTTCTTCTTGTAAGGACACTGGTCATATTAGATTAGAGGCCCACCCTACTCCAGTATGACCTCATCTTAACTCATTAGTGATTACTTAACTCATCTTAACTCATAAAGCCACATTCTGAGGGACTGGAGTTAGGACCTCAACATATGAATTTTGGAGGGTGACAATTCAACCCATAACAATAACTAACATAGCAGGTCTGTGATTTCAAAGATAAGATTGTTTGGGAAGAGGCTAAAATAGGTATTTTGTTTAAGTTGAAGTTGATTTAAAGAAAACTAACAAGGACGGTATGTAAACATGACAAAAGTTGTAAGCGCTGTTCAGCGAACGGTTGAAATAGGAGGGGAACTTGACTTTAAAACTGGCCACAAAGTCTTCCCCTCCCTGTTTCCACATTCCTATACAACGTCTCCTTGCAGGAACTCCCATGAAGAGGTAGATAGAGTCTATTTCTCTACCCCTTGATTCTGGCCGGCCTTGGGGTTTGCTCCGGCCAATGGGACATTAGCTAACATGCCGTAAGCAGAAGCTTAAAAAGTGCATGCTCTTTGGGGTTCCCCCTTTTGCCCGGGGTGCCCTGCTGAAGGATGAAAGACCACAAGAAGTAGAACCAAGGCACCCAGCTGATGGCCAGGCAGCCCCTAACTGACCCAGCTGCTGACTGCAGACACATGACTTGAGCCCCAGACCAGGCTAGCCAATCCCCATGTCTAGATCAGCAGAACCACTCACTGAGCCCAGCCCAGATGGCCAACATGCAAATCGTGAACTAAAAAAAAATGGTTGCTGTTCAAAACTACCACTTACACATTCTCATCAATTTTCTGTTTATTTTGACCAGTGATTACAAGAGTGTCCCAAATTTTCTGGAGACTTTTTTCATCAAAGTTGCTCTTAGGGTCCCAGAAATGTTGACTTAGGGCTGAAACAGACATCAAGATAATTTGGAAGAGGGCAGGAGGGCTGGACGGGAAGTATCTTGCAGCATTTCTCTTTGAAGTTCATTTACTTTCCTCCCCTTCTCCCATTGGCCTGTGAATTCAAACAAAAATAACCTTAGAGGCAGAGGGAAAGGAGCCAGGCCTAGCAGGAGCACAGGAGATGAGTCAGGTCCCCACCAACGTCCCCTGTCTTCCTGCAGGACTCTTTCTGGTCAGCTGGTTTCAGAGAGTCAAAGAAGGGATTTCCATGAACTATAACAGCCATTATTGGTGACCAAACTGTGAGGCTTTTTGGTTATTCTTCCCAGAATCTACCCTGGATAGAACTCTGTGTTTGAGACCAACTCTGAAGAGCATAATGGACAGAGAATTAGACTCTAAATTAAGACTGCTGGGATTTTTTTCCCCCCAAGGGACCCACATCTACTCATATTTCCCCCATTTGGTTTTCTCATTGCAGCCGGAATAACCTTTCCAAAATGCAAAGCTATCATGCTAAGCCCTGTTTAAAAATCTTCCACTGCTTTCCATTGCTTTTGGAGTATCAACCAGGCTCCTTAAATGGTGTATACAGCTACGTTAGTCTCCTCCAGCTGCTATAAGAAAATACTACAGACTGGGGGGTTTAAACAAGAGAAATGTACTTTCTCACAGTTCTGGATGCTGGATGTCCAAGATCAAGGTGCCAACAAGGTTGACTTCACCTTGGCTTGCAGACAGCTGACTTCTCCATGTGTCCTCACACGGCCTTTCCTCTGTGAATGTGCATCCCTGGTGTCTCTCTCTCTTCCTATAAGGACACGGGTCCTATTGGATTAGGGCCCACCCTTATGACTTCATTTAACCTTAGTTATCTTCTTAAAGGCCCTGTCTCCAAATACAGTCACATTGGGAGTTGGGGCTTCAAATATGAATTCGGGGAACACCATTCAGCCCATAACCATGGCCTTGCTTTGTCTGTCCTCTACCCATCTCTCTAGATCTTTCATGCACCACTAACTAGTCCCTTACCTCTATCCTCTGCCACTCTGGGTTTCCCCCTTACTTGGACTCCACCAGTCTCTTAGCAGTTGTAATTTTATTTTTATCCAGGTGATGCTTGGCCCTTCTAAGAATGTAAGCTCCAAGAGAATGATGAAGAATTTTGTCTGGTTTTCCCATCAATTTATCCCCAAACTCAGTGCCTGGCATTTAGTAGGCACTCAATAAAACTTTGAAGAATGAATGAAGAGTTTAGCAAAGGTCTTAAGATTTATGGTAACCACACAGGTCAACATGACTTGGAGATATAGAAATGATTCCTATCCATGAATTTACTCAGTAAACACTTATTTAGCACCTACTGTGTGCTAGATCCTGAGAACGCAAAGATAAATCAGATAGGCAGGTGTCAGACCAATCTTTCTGCAGGCTGAGTTGTCTTATTGAACCATATTCCCTGTTCCCATTATACTCAATCTTCAATCTATTTGGCCTGGATATAAACAGCCGCTGAGATTTTTCAAACTATATGATACTTATTTAACATGGCTATTTACATTCATTGCACATATATTATTTGAAAATCTTAATGTTAGAAATAAAAATCATTCTACATCATTAAAAGTTTAAAAGGCGATTGTCATGCTTTCAGAGATGTATCCTGATTATGGTCCCAGGAAAACGACTCTCAATAAATTCTTTATGGTTTTATGGGTAGCTAAAGAGAGGAAATGCAGGTAAGGATTTTAAGATATATAAATAATTGAAAGATACATACCAATTTTAAAAGTCATTCCCCAGGACTAATGTGACTATTAGATGAATCACACACATTTTTTCATAATGTTGTAATATAAACTGAATTAAGAGGAAGTCGAAATAAAGCACATATATCAGATACACACTAATGCTTCCAAAAGTCTTAGAAAACCTAATAAATTTAATAAAGGCAGAATTTAGGAGATTTTACTGGACCAAAAACTTGACTTTGTAAATTCCTTTAAATCTGAAAATTGTGGCTACCATTCGATGCTTGTCTCAGAGCTGCCAGGCTCTAGGATAGGCACTTGACAGACATTATTCCAATCTTCCTGCTCACCATACACAGTAGGTATCATCATCCCCTTTTTATAGAAAGGAACATTTCAGATCAGGAAGCTTAAAACACAATAAGCAGTACAGCTGGGGTTCAAACTCGAGCCAGTCTGGTCTCAGAGCCCACGCTCTGTGGATTCTCCCATGAGGCCTCAAAGCTGTCAAGACTAGGTTCTGGCTTACTCTCTTGTTGGAAAATCTGGGATGTGAAAAAGGAAATTAAATGAACTAAACTAGGTTTTTATCTCTATTTTGAGACCAGGAATGTGATTCTTAAATGCCTCCTAGACCTCAGGAGAGAGAGAAAACTAAAAGTCCTAAGGCCTTTCATCCATCTCCACGAAGCAATTCGATTTCCCCTGTAAGAACGTTTGTAGCTTAGATGGTGAGTGATATGGAGAGCCACATGCAAGACGAGACGTCTTCACCTGGGAGATTTGGGGGCTAGGCCCTCTCCGATGTGACATCAAGAGGGGTGAGGTCACCCTGCAGATCTTTCTCCAGCCTGCAGCAGACCCTGGAATCTCCACCCTAGGAGAACCGTTCCTTTCAGCTAAGCTGTTTCCCCTAGGAATCTTCTTATAAAATGCGTTGGACCCTAGTAGGATGATGCGATCATGAATACCTTAGCTCATTTGGTTTATTCGAGAGCACTTAGCCAATCACCTACTTAAGGGAAGTAGATCAAGGCAAGCAAGTTCAGGGTGTGGAGCCTCTTCCAAGGGAAGGGAGCAGAAGCATAACTGGCCTCCCCTTCCTTACAAAGTTGCCAGGGGCCAACCCTCGCAAGGAGGCAAGTAGAGCCTCTCATCTCACTCCCAGGAAGAGCGCTGTGTTTTGATGTTCCCATCTGCAAAATGGGGGCAAAGAGACTAACTGCCTCATGGGGTTGCTTTGAGGTGAAGCGATTCAGACAAGCCCCAGACACTGCTCTGAGCACTGAGTAGAGTCCTGAAACCATGCCTGGCCCACAGCAAGGGCTCCACACACATGAGTGTTTGAACCTCTCTAGACCTTAGCCTTCTCATTTGTAACTCAAGAGCAACAATGTTCTACACTGCAAGTGCCTGGCTTTCCTTGATTCATCCAACAAATATTTATTGACTGCCTACTGTGTGACAGCCACAAGGACACAGTGGTAACTATAATGCACCTGTTTCCAACATTCATTGAGCCTATACTTTAGAGAGAGAGACGGACTTTATCGACAATTATCAACAATCACCGACAATCACCATACAAACATTTACCTACAATTGTTACAAGTGATTTGAAGGAAAAGTACTGGACCAGTGGGACCTCAGGAAGGTCTTTCTAAAGAAGTGACATTCAAATTGACTTAAAGATGAGCCAGTTGGGCAGATGAGTTGGGGAGAGAGTGCTCTAGGCAGAGAGAGCACTGTGGGTGAAGCAGGTCCGTTAAGCCTCAGGACGGCTAACAGCATTGGTGCTTCTCAGACCATGCGTATGTTGGCCTCTAGCATGGATGGAGGCAACTGTGGCCAACTCATGAGGGCAGACAGCCTTGGGTCGCTACCTGGCCATGCGGCAAGAGGCCCCATGGCTTGTAGATGCAAAAGTGAGCCAGTCAAATGTCTTTGGGAATATCTGTTCTCACTGCACTTAATCCAGCCCCTGCCCATTCCAGAAAGAGTACAGCACTTCCAGAACATTCCTCTCATCTTCCCTTCCCTTTTTCCCCTCTGCTCCTCTGCTCTTTCCTATTCCTTCTTTAGGATCTTCTCCTACTAGCGTAGATAAATGTGAAGAGCAAATTTGAAGGTTTCTCTGATCAGATTGGCAGAAGTTTAAAAGACTAATACTATCAACTGCTGGAGTGGATGCCAGGAAATGTAATATCACCCTTCATTTAGGGAATGTGTAACTTAGCAATGACTTTTTGAAAAACAATTTGGCAGCATCTATCACCATTTTAACTGCACATGCCTTTTGACTGAGCAATTCCACTTCCAGGAATCATGCTTTAAAAAACACTTGTTCATATGCACAAAAGGAGAATGTCAAAAGTTGTGTATGGCTATTCATCATGGATGATAGTGAAAAACTGGAAACAAATGTCCATCAATTGGGGAGCAATTTAAATGAATTATAGCATATCCACATTATGGAATACTGTGAAGCCAGTGAAAGAATTAAAGACTAAATGATTTTCAAGACATGTTGTTACATGAAAAGAGCAAATTGCAGAACAGTTAGAATTGATTTTTTTTAAGACACATGTGTATAGGAATGTGTGTAAGCATTTAAATGCATAGAAAGGAAACTGGAAGGACATATCACACTCCTGGCAGTGGACATCATTGTGGAGAGAAGTAGTGATTATGTGGGGATGAAAGGAAAGCATTCAGGGTTTCCTAGCTTTATGAGGGCCCTGGAATAGTCAGATTTATAGAAACAAAGTAGAATAGTGGTTACCTGGGGCTGCTGGGAAGAGAGAATGGAGAGTTAATGCTTAATGGGTACAGAGTTTGGGAAGATGAAAAAGTTCTAGAAACGGATGGTGGTGATGGCCACAGAACAATGAGAATGTACTTAATGCCACTGAACCGTATACTTAAAAATGGTTAAAATGGCAAATTTTGTGTTATGTATATTTTGCCACATTAAAACAAACAAAAAACATTGATTCATACGAATAATTCCATCAGGATTCATTTCCAGTGTAGGACATCTGAAGACAAGGAAAGACTCTTGTTTGTAGTAAAGACGCTTAACACCAGGGGGTCACTGAGGGAGGAACATACCGACCTCCCACCCCTGAGACTCCATAATCGGAATGTTAACAACGTATTTACAGGCTGAGCTTCAGTCCAAGCTCCTGGCCTCAAGACCCTTTGAAATGGTCTCCTTAACCAACCCAACCTTCTGAACCCCCGACATCAAATGGTGTGAATGAGGGACAGACCCATAACTGCCATTGAAGAAAAGAAACAAAAAATAAAGGAAAGAAAGGCCCCAATGATTTAGCTCAGTTCTTAAGTGCTCCTACTCGGAACGGACTGCTAAGTGCGTGCCCCAGCCTTTTTATAGCGTATATCCGCATTTAAAGGGCGCTGAGCAGTGGCTGGTTTTCTTTCTGAGCTGGCTTCTTGGAGACAAAGCCCCTAATGACACCAAGTCACGAGGTGCAAATAAGACTAGAATTAAACTACCTGGTGCCCACACATGTCATTTTGCCATCTGCACCTCATTACTCGAAGCCCACTGAACGAAGCAGAGGGACGACAGTGATTACATCCAGCCAGACCACTTTGCAGAGGAACCAAATAAACACAAACAAACCCAAGTCTCGTAACGTTTCACTGCTCTTCCACAGGCATCTGTCAGAATAAAAGAGACGAGATGTTTACGCTGGGACGGGAAGTGCAGGTCAAAGGTGGGGGGAGAAAGGCTCCAGTACTTAAGGAGAACTCAGGGCAGGAAGGCAAATGTCACTGATAGAAAGTCCATCATTGCCACAGGTAACCAAACATTCTCAGCCTTGGATTTTTACAGGCGGGTGATTTATGAATCATGACAAAACAGAGGGGACATACCTTGAGCTAATGCCCATTTAGAGGAGGGAATAAAACCCTGCTGTTTACTCTCAGCATTGTTAATATCTCAAATGAATGCTAATTGGAGATGTTGATTGAAAATGAGAATGATGCCATTTTCCGCTGTATCTCATGTCATCTGAACGACCTTGCACTTGAGAATCGCAAGTCGGGAATTTATTCACAATCCAGGAAATTGTGAAAGTCTAAATTAGCAAATTTGAGCTACCCAAGCACCCCTTGAAAAATATAGAACAAAACACTGAGGAAAAAGCAAATGCTAACATTTGCCAGGAAAAGGGGACACAGGCCAAAGCTTCTTAACAGCCTTATACTACTTTCACAACGTGAGAGTTGTGGTGAGTGCTGTCTAGTCGATTCTGACTCCTAGCGACCCTGTGCACCGCAGAGCGGAACCCTGCTGCTCTTTCTGCGCCATCCTCTGCCCTTCCAGCGCTCTATCAGACAATGCTCTGCTGCTACTCACATGGTTTTCATGGCCAGTGTTTTCGGAAGTTGGTGGCCAGGTCCTTCTTCCTAGTCTGTCTTAGTCTGGAAGCTCTGCTGAAACCTGTCCGCCATGGGTGACCCCACTGATATTTGAAATCCCAGTGGCACAGCTTTCAGAATCACAGCAATATGCAGCCGCCACAGTATGACAACCGACAGACGGGTGATGTGGTTCCCTGATGGGGAAACAAATGAACCTGGGCCGCAGCAGTGAGAGCACGAATCTTACCCACTGGACCACAGGGCTGGCTCAAGAAGAAAGGGCAGGAGGAAAAATGCATTTTCGAGTGAAAATACAGGTTGCCTTTGACTAGGGGCTGACATCTTCCTAGAAGTAGTCAAAGGAGATGGTCAAACCACAGTACTTAGAGTGGAAGGGGCCTTCGTGTGTCCCCTCCCTGCCTCTCACTCATTGCGGGAATGCCCTCCAGCCGTGCCAGGAATGCAGAGCTTACTCCGTCCCATGGTGGGCCCTTCACCCTGAGAGCTAAGATGAAATCACTCTCCCCAGAGGTTGCCCCCACTGCCCCTGGGCCACACACTGCAGTGAGCCAGAGCCGAAAACTCCCCCTGGTCTCTGTGATTCCTCTCCAGGACAGCTCTCACTTCTCTCTCGAAAACTCTCCTCCAGGTAAAATATCATAGGGCCCTTGAATGAAGTGACTCCTGCAAGCACTAGACTTCTGCCCCTGATTTCCTGGTCAACATTTCCACCCTTTGTAGCCCAAGGGTTTCTTTGAAGAAAAAAGTTGAAAAGGCAAATGCCTCCCACACCCCTATTAACAGCACTGGAAGCTGTTAATGATCAGTTAGCCCTGGTACGTGGAAAAGCAAAGAAGTGCCGGAAGACTCTGAAGAGAAAGGTTAAAGCAGAGAGGGATAGAGGAATAAAGTATCGGGCCAGTGGAGAGAAGCAGTGAGAACAAACGAAAAAGAGGAGGGAGCAATGAGAAGAAATATCTTAGCCCCAATCACAATTTTACCCAAGGTGGATATGGGGCACACACACACACACAGATCCCACACTCATTAAGTAGCCCATACAAGCCACCAAATAGCTCAGTGCACCACCTGATGCCTTCCTTCTGACCATTAATGGGTCCTGCATTTTCTCCATTTTAACAACTTAATCACTTACCCGTCATCTTCTCTCCGTATGGACTTAGAGACAGCGTTTGGTTAAGGAGCTTCAATCTCTTTACAAGCAGCCCAATAAAGATAAGTGGAAATATCAAAATTCCCTGTGAACTCAAACCTCAGAGATTCCTCACATTTAATGCTTTCTAATGGTGACCAGGAGCCAGCTGGAATAACCTAATAAAAGTTAAACCAGGGGCAGCACAGCTATAACGCAGATGGTCAAGTGGGCTGTTCTGATGTGGAAATTTCCTTTGCAGATCTGACTACGTTCTGTAGGCATTTTCCAGACTTTAATCTCTCCAGTTGATTTTTCAATTCCAGGTCTCCATAGCCTCCCCCTCCCTAACCCCAAATCCGTCCCATAACCCACGAAATCAGCTAATTTTTCAAGTCTTTTGTTTTAGGGTTATTAGCAAAAAGTAAAGCCCTCTTCTGACAGCAAACGCAAACTCAATTCAATCATTCATTGACCTTTTGTCTGGTTTAATTACAATAGGAACCATTTTTCTCTTGCATGTTGATGAGTCTTCTCAATACCACATCATGGCAACTGGTTTCCTTACATTGCACTGAGGAGCACAGTGCCTCCTCCCCAAGCAAGGAAAGATGAGGAGAACGAAAAAGCGAGTATTGAAAAGGGTAGTAGAAGGAAGGGAGATGTGCATTACTCAGTCATCTCCTTTGGGAAGAAAAATTACGAGTATGTTTCAATTACATATCAACTTTACAAAGCATATTCACGTAATGACCTTGAGTCTCGAAACACATTGCAGGACAAGCAAGCAAGTAGTTACCATTCCGATTTTACACACAAGAACGCTGAGGATCAGAGAAGTCAAGGAATTTGTCTCATGTCATGATGACTCACAGACCCAAACACCTAGTCCAGCCTGTATTTGGGGCCCACTTATCACTCTTTTGAAAAGCTGCTAGAAGACCTGCCTGGCTCTGGCTTTCTTGCAAAATTCGAGATCCTGAGCAATTCCAGGAACTCTGGCTATGCAACTCTCCCAGCTGTACCTCTCCTCTGCCTTGGGATCCCTTGCCTGCCTGATGTCAACACCAACACCATCAATACCTATCAAAAGGATCTCATTATGCTCATGCTCGCCTCCCGCCCACCTCTTCTGCCAGCTTTCACACAGGCAGGTAATCTGATAAAGCAACTCCCACTACAGCATTCTCAATGGAGTCCAAGGAGATTAAGTACGTTGCCAAGGTTCACAACTAGTTAGTGGTGGCACCAGGATTTGAATCCAAAACAGGGTGTAATTCCAGGTCTTATTACAGGCATAGTGAAGTAGACATTCCCAGAAATCCCTGATGACACCACTTAGGAAGTTACATTCTCTCTGTACATCAAATTAGAGTGAGAATTATCAGCAGGAAAGAGACCCATGAACCTTATAACCATGCCACGCATGGGTGTCAGGAGATGAGCTTTTCAAGATTCCCCAGACAGAAGTAGTTTTGCACTTGGAGTGGTCCCTGTCACAGATGATGAAGACATCCTTTCCAATCGTCACCAGGTTCCACAGAGACCTCCAGGTTCTGACTTTACCCAGAACCTGTCTCAGAACCTCAGTGTGAGCTGAGTGACTGACTCTTCTCTGCTCGCACCTACTGCTCCACCTCTCAGATTACGTTTTAAACCTGAAGCCAGTTCACTCCCAGCAGGTACAGGTCTGGCACGCCCCTCAGCTCTGTTTCTGCCCAAATTTTTCAAAAATACGCGTCTAAGGGCAATTAAACTTATATGCACCCAATACTTATAGCTATTCCCTCAACAAAATAGAGAGAAGAGTCTAGATTATTCTATGAAAGACTGTGATTGGGGTTAACATTCTGTTAAGCACAGATACCTGTCAAGCCCTGGTGCACGGCTATGAGTTGATAATGATGAGGATGATGAGGATGATGATGATGGTGACACCAATCACCACCTCCTGAGCTTTGACTCCATGCCACACACTGTGGTCACCCCCGCATTAACATTGTCTTATTTACTCCTCATTAACCCCAGGAGGTGTATATTATTATTCCCATAGCAGGTGAGAAAACTGGGGCCTACAGGAATTGAGAAATTTGCCCACAGTAAAATAGGGGTCCAGCAAGGATTCGACTCCTGTCTGCCTGATTAAAAGTCCCGGACTCCTAACTGTAGTACGATTAAAACTGGCCCAGGCAAGGAGAAAAACCCAGATGCTTAAGACTGGCTGGAACAAAGCACGAATACGCAAATGCTTATTTCAAACTCCAAGCCTACACGACGATGCTGGATCCTGGCAAACAAACAGACACTGCAAACAAGATCCTTTTCAAAGTAGTTTCTGTTCTGGAGCCAATTTTAAATACCATACAACCAGACCTTCTCTGTGTGTTTTTGGAACTTCCTCAGGCATAACAGGAATGAAAACACTCATCTACTGGAGGGGGAAATGGAGATGAAGTGTGGAAGAAATGCTTAGCAAGCAGTGCTGGCGTAGGGGTGGGGGTGGGGAAGTGGAGCCGGGCCCTCCTCCCCTGTTTAGGTGGAGGGGAACGCACCGCATCTCACCCGGCCACTTCTTGGACTCCTGCAATAGTATTTTTGTCCAAACCTTTCTTAATCCTTCTCCTTCTACATCTGTCTTTCCTCCTCTATGCCTTTTCCCCTTGACCACTATAACCAATGGATGGAAGGAGACACAAATGAGAGGGTACCCAGAGAGGGAGAACAGAACGTCTCAGGTACTTTTTCCTCCCAGCAAGACTCTACTCATCAAATAACAAGGCAGTGGGAGGGGCCAGAAAGGAATTAGTAGCTCCTTAGAAATTAGAAAGGAATTAGTAGTGCTTAGGAACCGTCTTTCAAGTCCCTTCCCATTTTTGAATCCTAGAGTTTCTGTAGCTGGAAATAGTATTACAAAATAATAGTATTACAAAATAATAGTATTACAAATAATTGGTCCACTCTCTGATGAAGCGACTCATAGGTGAGACCCAAAGACTCCTCCAACTGAGTTACTGATTTGGTTCCTGTGGAATTTGATCATTGTAAAATCAGCCTGGATAATATAGACCTTCCAGAGTGGATATTTTTCTCTCGATAGCCCACTTCATCAAATGAATACAATAATTGTCCAACTTCTGCTTTGAGCGGCAGAGACACACCTAAAGAGGACGATATTTTCTCATTTGAGAAGGATTTCCAAACAACAGGTGTGAATAATCTTTTCCATTCAGCGTGCTGTGGCTTTCCATGACTTCCACACCGATGTTGATTTTGTCAGACTTCTCAGGCAAAGAGACGCATGGAGACAAATAAGAACAAAGTTTAAGTGCTAGACATTTATTTGCTTTTCAATACGTCTTCAAGGTGAACCGTCTCTTCACAGGAAAGACAGGTCTTCATTCTAGGAGCTTATCACCAATCCTGGGGCAAAGTTACAATCTGTTAACAAAGAACTATTGTAATCAAAGGAATCTAGCAGTAAGGTTTCTATTGCTGCCTGCCTGGGAAAGAAAGTTTTTCTTTCCCTAACTAGTTATTAAAGTACTTATGTTTAAATCAGGGATATTTCAGTGACATCACAATACGGACCAACCCTAAGCCTTTGTGAAAACTTAAATTACTGCTTGAAAACCTTCTGTTAACTTTCCATTTTTTTGTATTTTCCTTTTTTTTTTTAATACCTTGCGTCATGGTCTCCGCGGCTCGTCTTGATTCAGTTAGCCAAAGGAGGTTGTTTTTTTAAAAAAAGGAACACAGGAACAATGATATTCTTTGAACTTAGTTGAAGGTAGCTATTTAGAATTTGCTAAATGAGAAGGACTGAGCATTTCAGTCCTATTGTGCGCACTCATCTGATAAGTCTTTGATGCATATCTCTATCGGCTTGTGGTAAGAACAAAAATTGAAGACAGGTGGAGAAAGCAAGCCTTGCGCCTCAGAGGCAAATCGCGAACATGTTCTAACATTGTTTTGATTGGCTGGGGCCAGGGCTCTGCATCTTTCCCCCGCATCAGGAGTCAGGGTTGGTTTGGTGACACAGAGGGAGGCCCCTTATTGGATTCATACCGGGCTGACACTGGGAGAAAAAAATGGCTGGAGCTGCTGCAAGGCAGGAAAAGAGTGTATCCTGGTGGCCAGAGAGGAAAGTGACAGAGGGAGGAGGGTGTGGCTCCAGGCTTTGGAAGGTGTGCCTTCCTGGTTTATCTGAGCCTTTTAACAATTCATACCTTCAGTAAAAGTCATCATTATTGGTGTTTCAATTAGCATCCCACTTTGAAAGTCAGAATAATCGTTCCTACTATTTGGGAGATATTCATAAAGTTGGATTCCAAGACTAGAAGGTGACTTTAGAAATTCTAAATGTGATAAAAATCAGAGACTTATACAAAAACGGCAACTCCTTCTCTGCTTTTGTGTTTGTTCCCTCCCTCCTTATCCTCTCCTGGAACTGAGTGGTTGGAGAAAAGAGGTACAAAGGATGCATAGGAAGGGAGAGTAGGTAAGTATAAGGAGCCAGCTTGCTCCCTCCTCTCGGCCACCAATGCCGAGAGGCAGCAGCGGCCAGGCTGGCTACCTTGCATTTTCTGTCCTCTGTACATGAAAATTCCCCTCGTCTTACTCTTTAGATTTATCATATTTCCTTGTCAGCAGACTTTATCACTCAAACAAAACATTGTAAGAGCTCAAATAGGCTCAATTCACGCTCTGAGACTCAGACACACCCTGGGGAGAAAGGTTTGCCTCCTCTGTCAAAGTCAAGGTACAGTACTTTCACACACACGAGAAGGATCAAGAGAATTTGTTTCACGTAACTCACGCCTTGAACTATGTGTGCACAAACTTTGGCAGGCACCTGACAAAACCACAGAGTATGTGTCAGACCCCTGAGTAATGTGCTATCAAAGCCCCACTAGCTTTCTGGAAGCAACCACCCCTTGTTTGCTGAGTCATTCCCATAAAACCATTTCTAGGAGGTGTTAGCCAACACCCCAGAGCTCTGGAGGCTGCCCAGGGGATGGTGCATTGAGAACAGCCCAGGACATGGGTATGGTAGACTTATAGATGGGGCACTACCCTGGGAGCTCCAAGACATCACTGAGGACCCTCTAAAGACAAGACACTTGACAATGAGTGATCTCTGTGGTGTGAGTGCCAAGTTGAGGCCCACTGTATAGAATCCTGAAGACAGCATGCCAGCTCTCTCCTGCTCCATCCCCACATTACACTTGACTTTTGCTGCCACTCAGGGCACCAGGGAGCCACAGAACTTTGCATGGGACAGGATGAGATGCTACACATCCCTTACTAGAAGGAACTCCCTCCCTCTCCCTGGTCACACACAGCACTTAGGACTCAAGCTCCACTTTCACACCTCCCACATCCTGCTCTTCTGGCCTCTTTCCTTTTGTTTACTGACAACTAATAACCATACTAATAACAGCTAACCTTCATTGAATTCTTACCTCGAGCAGGGGCTTTATATGGGTTAACTCAACTTACCCTACTATGATCCGCATTTTAATGATGAGGAAATTGACACCAGAGGGTTAACAACCAGCGAGATCACAAAGCTAGAAAATAAGGATTTGAAGGCAGACTCGAACTGCCAGAACTTACGCCCTTAAACCATTACATTATCCTTCCCCTGTTGTTGAGATATTGATCACATCTGGGTTGCCCTTGATATTCATTTAAAATCTGAGTAAAGATCAGAGGGAGAGTTGGGGGGTGGGGTCACACCAGGACACTCAGGATGGCCCTGCGTAGAGACTTTGAGAACATTCGGTAAGAGAGAAGTTGCTGCATTCATCGCGCAGCTTCCCTTAACACAGGACTTCTGGATGGGTGGTCTGCGGACCATCAGCATCAAAATCACCAGGAAGCTCGTTGAAGCTCTTCGCTCCTGGGCCCTCCCCTACGTCTGCTCAGACTGCTGAGGCTGAGACCCCAGGACCAGCAGGGTCAGTAAGCTCCCAGGTGATTCCTATATACACTAACATTTGCGAACCACAAACTTAGAGAACCACAAAACTCCTTTCAAATGACCTATGGGACAATATCTGTTGGCACTAACTTTGGCAGGGAGGGGTTTGGGGGAGATTAGAGAGGTATTGTCCATGTTGGTCCAATGAAGCATAGATATAATGGCAACAAATACATTTTAAGTGGGATTCATCTGTTCCCTGACAACATTTTTAGGGAAGAAAAAGAAACAGTATGCCCCTCCCTGCAAAAAAATTGCAAGTGGGGAGAAATTCTCTTGTTTACTGTGAGGCTACTTGGTTTGTTTGGGTTTTCATTAGTTTCTTGTTTAGTTTTGTTTTGTTTGTTTTGGTTTGGGTTTTTTCCCCTTGAAAGATTTTGATGTTTTCGCCTGCAGGGCCCACATTCATTAAAATGTCCTTGCCTTGCAATTTCTGAGGCAATCTGGGGCTGGTGGTCCCACAGGAATGATGCCAGGGTTCATCCCAGGGAGCTGCCCACAAGCACCCAATGGGAGACAGGGTGGTGCCATGATCACTGGTGATCGACCAGGTGTGATCAGTCTCCTGGGGAAGGAACCATATTTTAGAGATACTGTCATGGAAACATAGGGTTTCAGACCTGGAACAATTATCCAGTGGAGTCAGCTACTATAGACTAGAGACATGAGGAGCCCTGCTAGCACTAAGAACCCAGATTGGGGCTTCCTCCTCCCAGTCCAGGTTCTGGAAAGAACCCACCAGCATTTCCTGAAGGTCCTTCATTTGTATCCTACTTCACAATTTTATTTCCTTTCCTTACCTTTCCATCTGTGCCATTATTAACATTTCTCTTTAAATCAACTCAGGTTTTTCCTCAAATTTATTCAAGAAGCAAACTTGGAGTCAGTGCCGTAAATGGAAGATCAATGTCAGTTGCTAGAAAAAGAAGATCCCAACCCCACAGTCTCAACTGCCTGAAACTCAGGGACCAGATGGATTTAGATAAGGGCAGACACTGCTAAACTCCAGCTAGATACATCGGCTGCCTGGGGCTCTAAGCCTGGGGCCTGCTCTCTCTTTGTCGAAAGGGGAAATTAAAAGGAGAATTGAAGAGGGGATGTAATTAAAAATCCACCCCACCTACTGCTGTCTCTGGCCGACCAGCGGGGCCCATTCTGTGTTTAAGGCCATGCCCCGCTGCCCCGCTCCTGAGGCTGTATCCAAACTCTTGCCACTTCTCCCCCTCGGCTGTTTGTTTGTGCTGTGCAGACACTAGATCCTGTCACAGAATGGAATTGGCAATGGTCACCCCTTTCCAGCTAAAAGCGTGAATGAAGAGGCAGTTTGCTTTTTTTCTTTCTTTCCCTGATGGTGGCGATCACGCTTCAAAGCAAGGAAATGTACATAGGTGAGAGGTCTTAAATTATTCCTCTGCTGGAACATCTTATGTGTCTCCTGCTACCTATAAAACAAAGTACAAATCCCTTAGTCCCATATTTAAGGCCCTCTACCACCTGATCCCAACATACTTTTCACAGAATCAAAGTCCTTTGGAGTTAAGAAGGATTTAGAATCCTTTCATTCCACTGGAGTCTTAGCCAGCCCTCCAGTACTTCAGAATCCACCAGAGATCGTGCTTCTCAGCCTGCCTGCCCATTAGAATTACCTGGGGAGCTTTGAAAACTCCCAAAGCCCCACTGCACCCAAGACCCACTGAATCAGAATCTGGGGGGTAGAACCAAGGCATCACTAGTTTTAAAAGTTCCTGGGGGGATTCTAATGTGGGCTGCACCTCATAACTATGGAAATATGATCTCCAGGGATGGGATCTAGGAATTCGTATTTTAAATAAACACTCAGGAGATTGTAATGTGAAACTAGGTTTGAGAACAGTACTAGTCCAACTTTCATAGTCTACAGATTAAGAAACAGAAGCCCCACATTGCTAAATCACAGAGCCTACATCAAAAAGTAGTTGGTGGCGGGGGCCAGCCCTGGGGCATAGTGGTTAAGTTTGGTGGCACTCCGCTTCAGCGGCCTGGGTTCGCGGGTTCAGATCCCAGGCACAGACCTACAACACTTGTCAGCCATGCTGTGGCACCGACCCACATATAAAGTGGAGGAAGACGGGCACCGATGTCAGCTCAGGGCTAATCTTCCTCAAGCCAAAAAAGAGGAAGATTAGCAACAGATGTTAGATCAGGGCTAATCCTTCTCAGGAAAAGAAAAAAAAAATAGTTAGTGGCAGAACTGAAAGCAGAATCCTTGTCCAGATTCCCTGTCCAAATGCTCTTCCCATGATGCTCTGCTGCTTTCCTACCTTTTCTCGCTCCCACTTGCACACCCACCTTCTTCTCCAGCTATGCCCATCTGTCCACTGACCCCTAAACACATTCTGGCTTTTGTCATGTTGGCGCCACTGTCCCCATCTGGAATAGCCATGCCATTCCTTCCAGTTTAATAAGTCCTAGCTTGGCTTTCTTTAAGGCCATTCCCACTTCCTGCATAAGCTCTCTTAGACGCCACTCTAGCACACGCTGCCTCTCCCTTCTCTCCACCCCTGTAGCACTTAGGGTCACGGTTTAGCATTGAGTGATTCTGTAATAATACAGGATAGAAACTCCCAGAGGGCAGAGACTATGGCTTATGTTCTTCCTGTATCCGCCCAGTGCACTCAGAGTAAGCACTCAACAAATGCTCTTCCATTCCCACAGCAGGCCTCAAGACTCATTCAAGTATACCTTGTTGAAAATCACCTTTTGGGCCCCTTTCAAAAATCTGTTGCAAGGGCAGGAAAAAAAAGAATGACTTTCTGTGATTCTCTTTTTTTTCTATATCATTCTCTTAAAAAATGGCCTTGAGGTTTATGTCACTTGCAATCAAGCGGCAGTGAACTTGATGGCCTGGGTACCTAACTTTTCAAGAGACCAGCATGACATATGCACAGATATTATGCATGTCTTCTTTTGTGTGCTGTCTTTCAGCAAACATCAATGGCTTTTCAGAATAATAGACAATCCTGGGCTCTCGCAGCACCTGCACATGTACTTCTGGAAACTACTCAGTCTTAGAAATAAGCTGAAAATCCCCCTAAGGCCTCAGGGAATAACAGGAAATACAAATATGGCCGTTCTCAGCATTTACCTCTTCGGCGCTTGGCTCCACTGACATCTTCAAATCAAAAAGCACCAAAGCCTCCAAACCGGGAGTTCAGCTTTAAGATTTCTCATTAAGAAAACTCTCCGGTTTCTAATTGGTTTTATTAGAGCTTTGCTAAGTTGTATGGATATTTTTTGTGCAAATAAGTGACCCAGAGGTAAATTATCTTGTTAGTGGTTAATGCTGCGGATTTCATGCTGGTAGAAATGGAAAATGGTGCCGTCGCTTTGAAAAATAATCCAGCAGTTCTCCAAAAGGTTAATCAGAGAGTTCCCACGTGATCCAGCAATCCCCTCCTAGGTATATACTCAAGAGAAATGAAAATATACACCCACACAAAAACTTGTACGTAAATACTCACAGCAGCATTATGCTTAATAGCCAAAAAGTGGAAACAAACCCAAACGTCCCTCAACTGATGAATCAATAAATACAGTATAGTATAACCATACAATGGAACATTATTCAGTCACAAAAAGGAATGAAGTACTGGCACATGCTACAACGTGGATGAACCTTGAAAACATTACGCTCAGTGGAAGAAGGCAGTCACAAAAGACGACATAGTGTATGATTCCATTCCTATGAAATAAAAAAATCTACAGAAAGTAGATCAGTGGTTGCCTGGGGGGAGAGGAGGGTTGAGAAGAAATAGGAGGTGACTGCTAATGGGGACAGGGTTTCTTTTTCAAGAGATGAAAATGTTCCAAAACTGATTCTAGTGATGGTTGCACATCTGAATAAACTAAAAACCGTTGAACTGTACACTTTAAGTGGGTGAATTATAAGGTATGCAAGTTATATCTTTTTTCTTTTTCTTTCTTTCTTTTTTTTTTTTTTTTTTTTTTTGCTGAGGAAGATTAGCCCTGAGCTAACATCTGTGGCCAATCCTCCCCTTTTTGCTGAGGAGGACTGGCCCTGAGCTAACATCCGTGCCCATCTTCCTCTACTTTATATGTGGGACGCCTACCACAGCATGGCATGCCAAGCACTGCCATGTCCACACCCGGGATCCAAACCAGCAAACCCCGGGCCACCAAAGTGGAACGTGCACGCTTAACTGCTGCACCACCAGGCCAGGCCCACAAGTTATATCTTAATAAAACTGTTACATAAAAAAAAGTTTAAAAGAATGATCGAGGTTCCAATTCCTGTGTCTCCCTCTTATTAGCTGTGTAACCTTGAGCAACTTGCTTAACCTCTCTAAACATCAGTTTCCTCATCTGTAAAACAGACCTACATTACTGTAAGGATTAAATAAAATAAGTCACATGGAGAGTTTAAACTTACAGTAAATAATGTAAGCTCAATAAATGTTAGCTGTGTTTACTATAATTTCCTAACTCCTGAAGAAGAGCGTAAATCTAGGAGCCTTCTGTATGAACCCAATTGAATTCTATGTAAGCCGCAGAAATAACATCAGAAAAGGGACTGAGAAACACGAGGAAATCTCCCCTAGAATTATTCTTTCCCTTCGTACTTCAGCCAGACCCCACCCTCCCTTTGCCGCCAATCCCCACCCCCAACGTGAAAAAGGACTTAAAAGATCTTCTTTCCCTCTCTGTCTAATTTCCACTCTGTGAACCGCCATTTCAGTGGCTGCAGCGATGTTCCAGAACATCGGGAGGCTTGGAAGAACGAGCCAAGTGACGAAAAGTGTGTTTAATTAAAGCAACGGGTGGAAGGCAAATGGAAGAATGCTTACCTGCCAGGCACACCTCACCCAGCTTCACAATCTCAGAAAAATTCCATTCTGAAGGGCACTGAAGCTATTACTATCTGGAGCAGCCAGCCAGTGAGAAATTATGCTCTGGGTTTCAGCTCAGCCAGCTTTCATTACTGTTGAGAAATATCACCATATAATTCAACCCAGCTCAAGTCTTAACTCTTCTCTCAAGACTTTCTGGCCATTCCAGTCCACAGCAATTACTCCCACCACTGAATTAATGCAATAGCACATGGATCACCTAGTTCTCAGGCCAGCACCTTAGTGACTTCTCAAAAACCATCTCCCAGCCATCCTGTAGCACTTATTCTTGGCACTGGTCCTTTGGCTCCCAGCAAACTCCACCCTGGGTTGTCATTTATCTTTTTATACAGCCATTTTCCATCTCCTTAGCCCATCTACAAGCCCAGAGAGGACAGGGACCCTATGGTATACGTCCTCATTTCCCAGCATCATGAGTTCCACTGTAATAAGGTACTCAATAAACACTTGTTTATGATAGTAATCCCCACCCCCTCTTTTTTTGCAGAATAACATCTATGAATATGTGGGGTAAAGTAGTTCTGTAAATAATATTCAGTGTAAAGCCCTATTTTGCCACTTAGACTTTCAGGCAAAGCTGCATGGATGGATGAGAGGGTTGGTTTTTAAAACAGCAGGAGTAGAACAAAGTCGTACATAGTCAAGGGCAAAATGGACTCAAGGAGAGTGTATAGCTAACCCAGTTGACCCAACTCCCCCCAACCTCCATCCGGTTGCCGTTAAGAATCCAGGGCTGATCCTCACAGGAGTCCGGGGAAGAAGCATGATGGAGGGCGGCCAGAGATAGGCTGTGGATCCTGGAAGAAAGGACTTTGCATCCCAGTCCTGCCTCGTGCCAGCTGGACATGTGACAGAACAGCTCTGAACCGCAATTCCCCCGCCTGGCACTTGTGGGAGAATAAAATCTCTGTCTTGGTATCATTGTGAAATGAAATGCCCAATAAATGACCATCATAATTACTGTAGCGCTTTAATCAGGGATTTTTGGAGGTGCCAGGATGCTCTGTACCCTCAAATCCTTTCTCAGTTGCTTACTAGCTGAGTGATCTGGGATAAGCTGAAGCTGCCTTACCTGTGAAATGGGAAGAATAATTTCTACCATTTAGAGCTTGTGTCAAAGGCCACCAGCCATTCACAAAGGCTCCATTTCCTCTTCTTTCTTGGTACTCCACCAGGACGCACTTGTCAGCCATCCTTGAGGTCACAGATGCCCATGAGACTCAGTGCTAATCAATGAAATGGGTACAGAAATGATCATGTGTAACTTCTAAGCCGGAATCATAGAAACTTCCCACCCTCACTTCTCCATGCTCCTTTTACTCCCTCCCTTTGGATATTGGCATTACAGGCAAAGGCGGGAGCTACTTGCTGTAGCAGGCGGAGCTGCCGTCAGCCTGGGCCCCTGCATCTGTGTGGAGCAGAGGACCCCTCCATCTCACTCACCCCCATTCCTGATACCATCGTCCTGGAAACAAATTGGACTGTTTTTGTAAAGGAGAAATAACCTATTGTGTTAAGCCACCTAAATTTGGGGGGTTATTTGTTACAGCAGTTTAATGCTAATCCTAACTAATATTTGCCCATACATATAAGCTTTCGATAAGGATTAAACAAAATAATATATATAAAACTCCTGAGTCATAAAAGTTCAATAATGTTCATTCCTTTCCATTCACGGGTCTGCTACACGCCAGCAAGTGTTTTCTAGGAATATTTAAATGTACAGACTGGGGCTAACCCCTTAAACTTATTATCAGGCAGCATTTTTGGAACAGTTCTGACCATTTACATCTTTAAATCACTCTGATCTGGGATATGACGCTTGCTTTGAAACCTAGCTTGAAGCTGAGAGAGGACGAGGTCCTGGAACAGAGGCATCCACCTCACTCAGTGGACGGCAGGCCCTTTCAAGTTTTCCAGAGCAGGTCAAACTTACCTGTCATCCACTACCGGGTCTATAATCACATATAACGCATCATTGTTTTTTTTTTTCCTACTGTGACCAATTGGGGACAGTTTCTTTTTTAAGTTTCTTTGACAATGGAAATATCTGTTCATAGTTTGTATAGAATTCCACAGAGTTCGACAGCCATGTAGACAAAGATTTACAACTAACACTTTTACTCTAGCAGCTTCTTATCAAAATCTGGATATAGTGCTTTTAAAATGTAAACCCCATTAACGTCTGTCAGCCAAGCTCGGTTCCACAGCCCAGCTCATCCTCTGCACAGGCAGGGCGTCCGTGGAAGCTGGCGATGGGCAGCGCAGTGTGAGTGAGCGCAGGAGGGAGAGACCTGCGGGGCCGGGCTGGAGGGCAGAAGGATGGGGTTGACAGACGTGGGTGAGAGAGAAGCTGGGGGTCAGGTCGGCATCATGAACACAGAACATGACTGTGTGAGGCAGGAAATTATCATCAGTTATTCCAGGCAGAAACAATGAAACAGATTTGGAGAAAATAACAATAGTCGTTGCTATTAAAGGGAAAATAATTTAAAATAGACTGGACTGACGCTTCTGGGAGGTGGGGGCTAGGGCCAAGGGTTCATTTTGGACACAGATGACAAGTGCTCCCTGCCATGTATCCCACTCTGGGCCCACTTGGGCTGCTGTGGCCTGTGACGGGCCATGGTCAGAAAAGCGAGTGGAAACGCTGAGTGGGCCTGGTCAGAGTTGTATCTAGACACGTGGACACAGCAGGCGGCCCAACGTCTGGAGCGTTTAAGTCCAGGATCTAGTTAGTGGGGCAGAGGAGGCATTGGGAAGAGGTGTTCTATTTTGAAAGTTCCGTTTGGAGGTGCTGGCTACTTCTCCGGTTTCCTGGAATAACCTGAAGTAACTGGCATGCTATTTCCAATTTTTCCAGTGATGTCTTCACACTCTGAGCCGTTGCCCAGGGGGCCAGACCCTTAATTGGACTCTTCTGAGTGAGAGTCTCTTTTGAGGCAATGCCAGGGAGCAAACTGGCAAACCAGGCACACCCCCTCATTTTAACCCACCCCTCCTCTTTCCTTCCTGGAGAGGCGTCTCCTTTCAGCACGAAGAGCCTTTCACATCCCTTCGTGACTGACTCTTCAACACAACCAAGGCTGGACTCACACCCTACCTCCGCATGACTGGGGAGGAAAGTTTCTGATAGAAGTGTCTATGGAATTAATTTATAATCCCACAAGGCCAGCGGAGCCATTCAAGGCTGAACTGAGGACAGGACAAGACAGCATTTTACTGATGAGGTAACCTGCTTCCGGAAGCTTCTTTCAGCGTATCTGTCATTTTCATTCTACTTCTACTCCTCTGCCTTGCTGCTGGACATCGTCTCTCAGATATCATGTATGTGCATGTGTGAACATACATGTGGGCATGCATGTTTGTATCTGCAAAGCTGAACCTCCAGGAGGACATTCGAGCACCCCATTTTCCTGGACTGTTCTAACCATGAATTCTTATGGCACGGTTTCCATTTCAAGGCTAAATTATGCTGAGAAAGTGAAAAAAACTGCATATATATTTTTTAAGTGTTTACATCTGATTCAAAGTACTGAAATTATACAAAATCATTATAGAGAAAAGCATTTTTTGTGACAGGACACAAAGACCCAGGAGGTAGAGAGCAATAACTTTAATTTAGAAAACCCACCATGTCTAGACGTCTTTTGTAATTTGTAATTATTTGAGTCATTCTATGCGGTTCTTCAGTATTGCAAAACTAAATGGTACTGAAAATATACATGTAATTAATAAAATTTAATTCTTGACCCTTCCTCTCCCTCAAAAAAGTAAATTTCCTGACCTTCCGAATAAGTCTGCATCTAACTTCGTTAAGGGCCGCTTTTGTGTTTTCTTTGGGTAGAAGACTGATGGTTTAGTGCAAGCTGTCAGTCAAAGTCCCCAGGTTCAAAGGTCTCCATTTATTTATCTTGGGTGCTCATATTAACCAGTTAAATGGTTGGACAGCAGTCAATGACTGAGAAAAGCAGATACTTGAGAAGTAAAACATTAGGTAGGTCCTTGAAAAATTACACAAGTTCTTTGGTGGGGTTTATTATTCACTAATTATTGACCAAGCATAAGAAGTTGTATATTTTCCTAGCTTTGAAAATAATAAATCATTCGAAGCACCACACGTCCCGCTCAAGAGTTGGTAAAAATTGCACTGCAGGCTGTGAAAAACAGAGGCTTCAAGGAGCTTTTCTTTTCCAACTACTGACATCCCGGAGATGTGAAAGTCTGACACGTGACCCGCTCTCCCTCACACACACACACCGTGGAATAGGAAAGCCACAATGTACCACTGGCCTTGATGGTGGCAAGTCACGGTGACTCTATAGATGAGGAAGGAGCTTTCCACACTTTCATGAGGCCAGAATCCACTCTTTAAAAGCAAATTCACCAGCTGCCTTCCCAGCATGGGTTACCTTCCCAGCTTCCTCACATCTGTCAGTAACACCACCGGTTTCTCAAGCAAGAAATCAGTCATCATCAAGCCCTCTCTGGCCTCCAGCCCCTATGTGCAACCTGTGACCAAGCCCTGTCATCTCCACTCCGAGCCTCTCAATTCACCCCTTCTCTTCCAAAGGGAAGAGTATCTTAAGTCTCAACGGTAGAAAGTAATGCTGGTGTTAGGATCTCTTGCCCCGTATTACCCCCTAGCCCCAGCCTTCACTACCTCCCAACACACTTCTCTTGTGCTCTCAAGGACACAGGCCATCGCTATAAGATTTGCTCTGGGGGCCAAGGGGAGGGCGCATGGCCCTGTCAACACCTGATTTTAGCCTTCTGGCCTCCAGAACTGAGAGAATGAATTTCTGTTGTTTTAAACCACCCAATTGGTGGTATTTTTTTACAGCGGCCACAAGAAACGAATGCAAGAGCAGGGAGAATTATCTAGATAATGAAAAGCCTGCCTGAAATAGGTAACTGAGGCCACAATTAGCTCGAAAACCTAAATCATCTCCACATTTACCTTGGTTCTCTCCTTTACCTGGGATATGTAACAGGCCCTGTGCAGGTAATGATAAAGATGATTGTTATTTTTATAATTTTATCCACCATTTATTAGGCACCAAGCTCGGGTTACTTCCATAGCTTATTTCATTCTGTTTCGTATCAGGCAGGTATCATTATTAACCCCGTTTTTTTAACCTAAAAATAAATTCAGTTTATTACTCCAGACACCTATATAGCCTTTTCCACTGGCAGCATCTACCCCATACAAATTCTGCTTTTCTGCCCATTTATTTCTCCCACCTTTACAACTGGGGTCTCCAATGGGTCTCTTGACTTGCATTTTTCTGTTGGAGTTTCTGCTCTTGCCTTTGGTCCCCACTGAGGAAACACAGGCCTCTCCTCCAAGGACAGCGCAGCCCCAGGACCACATACTATTTGGGGGTTTCATTCCTAATGGAGTCCCTTTCCTAGGGCCTGTCTCCAAAAACTATCAAGGAGACCTCTGATGGAGAAAACCCACACCACCCTCCTTTGCTCCCTGGCCATTTCTGCAAACAGCACTCTTGCGACAGGAAATTTCAAACAGATGCCCCTCGACCCTCGGTGCCCCCAAGGTGACCGATCATAAGGTCAGCACGTGGCCTCTTCATTTGGGCCGAGCCAAAGCCCAGGCTTTTTAATTGGTGGTGTCCCCCATTACAGCTGTGATCGATTAGGGACAAATTCTTTTCAAAGAAAGCTTTTCCTTTGTTGCTGTTCTTCTCGTGCCTGGAGACACGCAGGGGGAAAATGCAAACTTATTAAAAGTGTCAGGTAAGCGAAGTATGTTTTCTGATTAAATGACCATCAGAGCCTACATTTATATCCAAGAAGAATGGGACATCCAGGGAACTTCCAGAGGAAGCTGAGGTAGAAATCTAGGCTGCATCACAAATATTTGCTATGATCTTTAATGCCACACTGCAAAACCGAGTTCCACCCCGCCCCCACTTTTCCCTCCTAAATTTTACTAAAAAAACTACCCGGAGGACAGCACACTTTTTTTTTCCACTTTGGTTTTCCTTGGATGACAGAGACATCTTGGTGGGGAATAGGACAAACCTGTAATGAACCAGGCCTGGTTTATAACAAACACACCAGAACTGGTACAACTGAACGAGTCTGCTACCTTCCAGGAAGTTACAGCGGGAGACGAAACGTTTATTCCAGCAACGCCAGAACTTGATTCAAAATATCTTGGCACTCCTCTGGGGAGAATGCCTTCAGAGGCAGTTTCTGAACCAACCACAGGAAAAGCAGGGACAGTGTTTCAGAGTCAACCTCCATGTGGGACCAAAAATGGCATTGTCACCTTGCTTGTCCATTGTACATACAAGACTAGTGGTCCCCAACTGGGCATGATTTTGCCTCCCTGGGAACCTTAGTCAATGTCTGGAGACATATGTGATTGTCACAGTGGTGGGGAGGGTGCTACTGGCATCTCGTGAGTAGAGGCCAGGGATGCTGCTGAACACCCTACAAAGCACAGGGCAGCCCCCATGACAAAAAATTATCCAGAGAAAAATGTCAATAGTGTCAAGACTCAGAAACCTTGCACCTGACTGAGCTCCAAGGGACTCTGGGGTGCCAAATCCTCCCTGGGAAGACTGGGTGTTATTAGGAAGAATATCCTGAGGCTTCCGATGGTAATTTTAACAGTTAGCATTTTGAACAAAAGCAACATCCTTAGAAAAAGACTTGCTTTCTCCAAAGGAGACTTTTGAAGAGGAACCACCCATTTGACCTCTCTGCTCACTCGGGCCATTACCAAAAACAGTCGCACGCGCTGGCGATGTTCTCCAGAGGCTTCAATTACGCTCTGCCCCAGGCTGTAGGTTTTCAGCATCCTTTCTTTTTGAAGCTGATAAATCTTTTCTCAAAATGAAATTGTGGTTATGTGGAAGCCAATATAAAAAAACAATTGCAGAGTTGCTCCGCTTGCAGAAAGCATAGAAAGGAGGGGCTGGAACCTTCCCTGTGCAGGGCCAGCCTTAACCATCACCACCTCTCCCCATCCCACCCTCCCCCTAGGACTCTGCAAATGTTCCTTTGAAAACCACTGTCCAGTAGCTGAGCTGTGAAAAGAGCAAAACCGTGTGGACCAGGACACCTCGAATGCTCATATGCTGATCCACTTCATGACAACACGATCTGACCCTTTGACCCCAAAATGTACTCCCCTAGAAATGGTTCTGTCATGTTAATTTATGTACTAGGTTCTGAGGAGCAACAGCATTGACTGTCTTTCCTTGATGACTTCTATTCGAACTAATTAGAAAATCACTTACGTGAATAATACATAAGTATAATGTATAAGCAGCGGAAGCAACCACAAAACAGGTGATTTTATTAAAAAAAAAGTCTACCATTTCAGCATGCCTTAGGCACTTCTCTGCCCTCCTGACACCCACCTTCAGTGTGCTGAAAATAATGCCATGCTTATAAAGCAAAAATTAGAAACTTTTATTCTAATTTGCCATTTGGAGTCTAGGAAATATGATGGCTTAAGGCCAAGATTGCATTCTATACTCCTAATTGTATGGGCTGCTCATCTTTCTTCCAAATAGTCAAAAGCTGCATCAGCTAAAATGATGTATCTAAAATTGTAAAAAGCGTTTGGCTTAAAATTCTAAAACATCAAGAAAGAAATGCACAGAGAAAACCATTCCCAAGTACTCCAGAGGCCATCTGAACTCAGCACCCATCCGTTTCCCCATTTGGGGAAGTTCTCAAAAATGCTATTTTCCACTGGAGACAAAAGGCCTCAATTCTGCCTGTGGCAGTCAGCCTGCAAGAGGGCTCTCAAAGACCCCCACCTCCCAACATTCACACCTTCCTGTCGTCCCCTCACACATTGTACAGGGCTGGGTCTGTATGACCAACAGAATATGGCAGAAGTGAGCATTTGTCACTTCTGAGGAAGCTAGCCGCCGTGTTGTGAGCTGCCCTATGGAGAGATCCACACAGTAAGGGACTGAGGCAGGTCTTCAGCCACCAACCAGTGAAGAAATGAGGACCTCCATCTAGCAGTCTGCAAAGAACTGAGACCTGCCAACAACCATGTGCATGATCCTGAAGAGGACCCTCCCTCAGTCAAGCTTTCAGATGAGACCATATCCCCAGCCAATAGCTTGGCAGCACATGAGAGGCCCTGAGCCAAAACCACAGACCTAAGCCAATTCTGGATTGATAGCCCTCAGAAACTGTGTGAGATCATAAATGTCTGTTATTTCAAGATGCTAAGATTTGGGTTAATTTGCTGTGCAGCAATAGATTTCCATAACCATATCCTCAGACCCAAGAGGGATCCACTATAAAGAAGGGGGTTCATAAGACATCTAAAGATGAGGTCAATGGAATGAAAAGGATTGGGGAGCTCCAACTCTAAGCATGAATCACAGGGCAAAAGTCTAGCTGAGATGCCAGTTATCATCACAGAAAGGGATAGAGAGGGCAGTGGGAGAAAGCCAGTGTGAGAACTCTATGAGCTTCTGGAACCAGCTCATTATTTCTGTTATCTTCTATTTCCATGAAGTGATCAACACATAAAAAAGGGCCTGTGGACTTTTCACTGAGAGGACAAAAAAGACTGAACTGAGAAAACAGACTTCTACTCTATAGCCAAGTTTTGAGGGGTGGAAGAACCCCAAGACAAGGAAGCAGGCTGAGGCAACTTCGTGCATGAAGGAAGAGGAGAAAATGTGGAAGCAACATGAGCCTGAAATGGGAGCTGAGAGTTTAACTCACTGAATCATTCAAGGAAACATTAAATGAGCATCTACTATATCCTAGATAGTGTGCACAGTAGTGTGATAAACAGTCCGACACAAGTATGCACTGGATGCGATGGGAACCCAGGGAAGAGACATTTGAGTCATAAAGGAGGAGCGAGACGAGAAAAGGCTTCCTGGTGTAACTGGGGATTGATGTGAGTTTTGATGAACCAGTTAAGAGAAGAACACTACAAGAAAAGCATCCATGGTAAATGTAACATGTACGAAGGCACAGAAATGTCCAACTTTATGACATCCTGGGAGAATTACAGATAAAATAGTGTATTTGAAGGGAAGAATACATCCAGGAGCATCGTATATAGATGAGGATAAAGAGGTAACTGGGACAAAACATGAAAGAATTTATGGATGAAAGTACTAGGTTTTAACTTGGAAACTGAAATCTATGGTTAAACATTGAAAAGTTTGTCTTGACATGCAACTAAGATATACAACTGTGTACGGCAAGGGGGGGAGGTTGGGGAGCTAAAGCAGAAAAAAAAAAAAGATTGGCAACAGTTGTTAGCCCAGGTGCCAATCTTTAAAAACAACAAAAAAAGAAAAGTTTGTCTCATGCAAGCATGCATTCATTCAACAAATATTAATAGAGCACCGACCCTGGGCAATGCATTGTGCTGGGACAGAATTAGAGACACATCATTGGACAAGACAGCTGTGGTCCCTGCCCTTGCTGCATTTATGGTTCAGAAGAAAAGAAAAATGCATTAATGAGTTAGTGTTTTAGGCATATCCCTGTAGCAGCTGTATGGATAGGCATGGGAGGGGGAAGGAAGATGACGAGCTTCCCAAATCATTTCCAAAGACATCCTCATATTCCCTTCTCCCCACTGGCCTCACCCTGCCTTCCTATTTGCCAAACACACTTTTAAAAATTCCATTTCCAGGATAACAGTGTATGCGCCAACCACGGATTTTTCAAACGTATCCTTTTAAGCTCCTTTTCTCTTTTTCTCCGTGGAAAGAAGGACTTCCTAAATGTCAGAATTGAGCAAGACCCAGGAGACCATCTACTCCGATCCATGCCTGTTACAGACATGGAAACTGAGGCCCAGAGTGGGGAGGAAGCAGCCCCTCCAAGTTCTCAAGGCTAGTTGCAGCAGAACCATCTGGACCTTGAGCCTCCCAGGTTCCATTCCAGTGCTTTTTCCACCGCGTCTCACTAACACCATCATCCTTTGACTGCCATGCTTCAGCAGCAGCCTGCAAGAGCAACATGCAAAAAAAAGCCCAGAGCGTGGCAGAGATTTTAGCATCTCTGAAACAGCGATGGCTTCATTCGGCAGCTGTCCAGGTCCCCACTAAGGCTGTTTTCTTCTACTCAATTAGGCAGAGCACTGGGGGAAGATCAGGCCTTGAAATTCTCTGGGGTCTCATCTGTTAATTGAAGCCACTGTCAGATTTTTCCACAGGATGACAAACGATCAAAGACTTTTTTTCTCCCTTTCTTTATCACCGTCTTATTTCAAGGCAACATTAGGCCAAATTACAAGTAAGAAATAGTACAATCTATTTTAAAATGGAAATAAAACAGTCAAAAGGGAAAGGATAGGCCTGATCACTTAGATAGTTTCAAAGTTTGATGCCAAGGAGCATCCATTTTTCAAGGGGGAAGAGTTATCTCATTCGGGACAATTCTATTGAATTGTGTGAGCTGCGTGTGGCCTAGTCTGTCCCAGCCATGTTTCAGTCGCCTGCTGTTTAACATACGTGCAGTGTCTGAGGTCCTCCGGGCACTGGATGCATCAGTGACCAGCAAATTAACAGCCTGTGTCTATATTGACATTCGTGTTCTCAACTTAATGGTTAATTTATTTAATGAACAGCTTCTGTCCTCATTAAGAGGGTAGGATGTCAAAAGTGTATTGGACTGGGCAATATGATAAACAGGTGGGGGTGGTTTTCCTCTTTCCCAGGGTTAATGGTTTGCTTTTCATTCATCCCATTTGCTTTTGAGTATCTGCTATGTGAGTGCCCGGCCCCAGGCTAGTCTGGAGCCTCCAGCCAAAAGCCTCTCCCTCTACCCAAGAAGAACCGGAGCTCAGTGGGTAAATCGTATAAGCCGGTTCACAGGTACCCAATGATGAGATGAGCGCCCTGAAGCTCTGAGTCAAACGATGATGGTTGAATAAAGTGGTAGCCATTAGGTTGAGGACTGAAACATCAACCCAAGCACAAATCTATAAATTTGCTGATTGTTGATAGACATTAACCCTAAATAATAGAGGCCAAAAAAATGTCTATCCAACAAAGATAGAACCAAGAATTGCTCCTTCCTGGGGCAGGCCCTGTGGCCGAGTTCGCATGCTCTGCTTCCGCGGCCCAGGGTTTCACCAGTTCGGATCCTGGGTGCAGATATGGCACCGCTCATCAAGCCATGCTGATGCGGCGTCCCACAAAGCACAGCCAGAGGCACTCACAACTAGAATATACAACTGTGTATTGGGGGGGCTTTAGGGAGGAGAAGAAGAAGAGAAAAAAAAGAAGAAGATTGGCAACAGATACTACCGCACGTGCCAATCTTAAAAAGAAAGCCATGTGATTATTAAAAAAAAAAATTGCTCACCCCAAATAATAGGGTCAACAAAAATTCTACCTAACACAGACAGAGACAACAATTATCTCCAGGTGATGTTTTCCAATCAGGACAATCAGGACAAAATCTCTCTTGCTTCCTTCGTGCAGACAGAGCGTTCTCTCAGCTCCTTACAGCGCTGGCTGCTTTCTGCCTTTCATTATAGCTGTCTGCAGATGTGTCTCCCCTACTCCATAGTAAATTCATGAGAATTCTGAGTCCCTGGTGCCTAAACCACCACCTGGTTAAGCTGATTTCTCAATTAATGTTAGTTGAATTGAAGTGAAATTCCCAAATGAGGGATGTGTTTCTTTTTTGTTTTCAAGGTAGTAGTCAGATTGCTCTTTCTGTTTTTTTTTTAATTGAGCTAAGATGCATGTGTTCCTTGTCATGGATGCCCCACCCCTCACTTAAGACCATAAATGCACAGAGAAGTGGTTAAAAGCACAGATTTTGGGGGCTGGCCCTGTGGTCGAGTGGTTAAGTTCGCACACTCCGCTGCAGGCGGCCCAGTGTTTCGTTGGTTCGAATCCTGGGTGTGGACATGGCACTGTTCATCAGACCACGCTGAGGCAGCGTCCCACATGTCACAACTAGAAGGACCCACAATGAAGAATATACAACTGTGTACTGGGGGGCTTTGGGGAGAAAAAGGAAAAAATAAAATCTTCAAAAAAAATAAAAATAAAAGCACAGATTTTGGAGCCCCGCTGTCTGTGTTTGGAGCCTGGCTGGCACTTACTAGCTGTGTAACCTTGGGACGGGTTATTAATCCACACTGCCCATGAGTTTTCTCATCTATAAAATGAGGATGGAAATGATACTTAGTAGCATTGCTGTGAGGTCTAAATGTATTAATATATAGAAAAGAATTTAGGGAAAAAACTGAGAATGAGGAAATTCTGCAAAATTTGTCCTACCCCGGGTGCAAAAATGTCCTAAAAAACTGCTTCTTATGATACGTGGACTTCCCTTTTCCAGAAAGTTGCCCCTTTTGGGGCCTGAGCCACATTGTAACAGAGTCTCAGTCCTGTGTTTGAAAGGTTTTTCCCTTAACTTTTTTTGTATTAAAGAGAAATTCAAACAAAGACTAAGCAGTTCTTACACATCTCAGTGATTCAGACCGTTAAAAAATGAGAATTAAAGGAAAACTGGCAGCCTCGATAATATTTTGAGTCTCTCATTGGGCTACTCTCTACGTTTTTAAATAGGTATTGCATGGAGGAGACTGTGAACCCCACGGAAATAGAAACTGTATCTTTTTTATCTCTGACAGCACATCACCCAATGCAATATCAGACACACAGTGGGTGCTCAATAAATATTTCATGAATGAATAGCTCATTTTATTTTGGGTCACATACTTTATATATTTCCTTGATGTAAATAAAGCTATGCATTACATTGATGCATACATACACGTATAAGTGCGTGCACGTGTGTGTTAATTCCTCTCCATTTTATTGAAGTCTACATAGAGGGAAAAAAAGGATCAAAAGGGATCATGACGGAGGTTGTGGACAGAGCTGTAGATCCAAATCTACTTCTAACCAAAAGAAGCCTTCCAGGGACATTTTTGCTCCTGAGTAGGACAAAGAGATGCACATTTTAGCAAATTTTATTTTCTAATGTCCTGCAGAATCCAAACTCATGAATTGCGCACCTAACATTTATAAATATTTCTAGTCCAAGTGACACTGGTAATTCCAAGTAAAATGCATCAGGGAGCAAATGACCCTAATCCCATCTCCTATGATGTACCAGCCACAGGACGGAGATGGAGCATCATCATTACACCAGAATTAGCCTCCCCTTATAACCAAGACACTCCAGACTTCTTCACATCTTTGCTGGGAGATGAAGAAGATTCCTTTCTCATGCTCTCCTGTAGCCCCTGTTGGTGGGAAAGAGGAATCACATGAGATCATGTATCTTTCTACAAGTAACAGAAACTTATCCAAATCTTGTTCACTTTGGTTCGATTTTCTGCCTTCCTTCCTAAGCCAGGTAGTAAACAAGACTGTTAATGAGGTTTGAAAACTATTGCATGCAGGTTAGGTCAAAGGTGTCCCCAAGCTGTGTTAACTTCGGAGAGGAAGATTTGGAAAGAATTCTAACTGGCAAAATACCACGTGTAGTTTAACCTGTGACGAAAGCTCTAATAGGCTTAAAGAGCTACTGTTTACAATTTCTTTCTTCTTCCTAAATATTTAGGAATCAGAGAGGCATTTTAGCAAGAAGCTAAAGAGAAAAGTTTAATTTTAGGTCATTTTAGTTGACCAGAAAGGCTACCCTTTTGTCCAGCTTACGAGAGAGAGAGAGAGAGAGAGAGAGAGAGAGAGAGAGAGAGAACTCCTTTACTTGAAGAAGGCAATTAAGAGAACGAGGTGGTAATGAGCGGTCCTGTGGGAAGCAGAAAATGTGGAATAAATTCTTTTGCAGGTTCAATATCAAGACCATGTTTTTAGCTTGGTCATGTTAAAGAACACAAGAAAAATGTATGTGAGATTTCAGTTTGTACTTTCTATGAAGCTAATTTTCTTCCGTTCATATGGCTTTCCTTTTTTTTTTTTTTTTTTTGACGTAGGTAGATCATGTTTTTGTCCAATGTTTTAGCCCAGGAACTCATCAACAGAAAACGCCTGTAACGCAGGCTGCTCAGAACATGTATAACTCTACTGCCACCTCACGTCAACATGTGGAAATTGCAGGGGCAGCTCTTTCAACCTAAAATTCCTCTAAGTGTTGAGGCTAAATTTGCATAACAAAGACAGTTTTCTAATTTCACAGAGGATTCAGCTTTGACTGACACCAATGCAAATAAGAAAATGTAATGACTAAATGAAACTAAATACAGGTGTAAGGGGACAAAATTTTCCAGTCTCAATAAAATTACCAATGAAAAATTTCTACACAAGTTCACCTCATTGTTACACTGTTAGAATGTAAAACTTTGTGCTTTTTTTCTCTCCTTTGGCAGAAATATTTCAGAGATTTGAACAATTCCTTAAATAGCAGTTTAGACAATCACATTGGTCAGGTTACTGGTACAGCTGCTGTAAGAAAGAAATGCAAAATAAAAATGACTCATATGAGAGAGAAATTTTTTTTCTCATGTAGAAAACCAGGGTACAGACATTTGATAATATTACGTAATTCTTGTTCACTTTCTTAGGTGTGATATCAGCATGGTGGGGTATTTTTTTAATCCTTAAATTTTTGCGAGGAATGAGGGCGATCAGGGGGCTAGCCAAGGGCTGGTATGGTGTCCGCAATTACCAGGGATATCTTGTTCATCAGGCTCATGGTCTAAGAGAGCACTCCTATGGCCATCATATCTTTATCCCACATTGCAAAAAAAAAAAAAGGAAGAAAAGTAAGACACATCCTTTCCCTTTAAGGGATTGACCTAGCCATTGTACACATCACTTCCACTCACTTCCCATTGCTCAAGATTTTAGTCACATGGTCATCCAGAGGTCATCTGGGAAATGTAGTCTTTAAGTGGGTGACCATGTATCCAGCTAAAACTCTATTACTGTATAATTCCATTACAAAGATTAAAGGAAAACTGGCAGGCTGCGCAACAGTTTGATTCTCTCCCTTAATCTACTCTACTCTAGCTGCTTTTAAATATGGATCGCTTTGAAGAAAGAAACCAGGAAACTGTCCCAAAGTAAAGGGGACTAAGGAGACACAACAACTGAATGCAACACATGATTTGGGATTTTATTTTACTAAAAAGACAACCAGCAAAATATGAGTACGGTTTATAGATCAAATAATGGTATTGGGTTAATATCAATTTTCTGATTTTGATAACTAAACTAAAGTTATGGAAGGGAACGTCCTTATTTTTAGGAAACACACCCTGAAGAATTTACTGGTAAAGAGGAATCACGCCTGCGACTTTTTCTTCAACAGTCAAAAAAGAGAGAAAGGAGAGAGAACACAAAAGTGGTAAAATGGTAATATCTGGGGACGCTAGATGAAAGGTACCTAAAGAGAAGACTTTTGTACTATTCTTGCAACTTTGCCGTAAGTCTGCAATTATGTCAAAATAAAAAGTTAAAAACAGTAGTACCTTAGTCCTGACTCTAATTAATTCATTCGATTTTTTCTAAATGTGGTTCATTTACAGTTTAGCCATTATATAACACTTCGGTTGAATTCAATTTTCAGAAAATTAGTAGACTTAGTTTCTATATTTGGTTTGATTTAAGCATTTTCCCCCAGATATTAAAATAAACAGAGCTAAAATGGAGACATTATTTGCAGCATGACAAATGGTAAGAAGAGGCCACGTTCACGCACAGCCATAGGTTTCTGGACAGTGTAGCCAGGGACCCAGAGAAGGCAGGAAGAAGGCTCCCGGCCCAGGAGCAGGGCCAGGAAGACTCTGCCCCAGCTTCGCCCTCTGCCAGGGTTGGGAGAGAACACAAATTCTTGCCATTTCTGCTCAGGGTTATATCACCAAGACACGAGCACTCTGTGAGCTCCCATCCCAGGAATGCCTCGGAACCTCAGCCCCTCCCAATCCTTAGACCAGACTCAGCGTCAGCCAGGGTCTTATGCCTTATCCTTGTCAGAACAAAGAAAGCCGTTTTCGTGCCCGGATGTCCCTGAACAATACTCCAGCATCCAAAGTTACAGAAAGTCAATCTCTCCATGCAGACACTATCAAATACTAATAACACTACGACGGTCTGTTCCACAATCCTCCTGGAGAAACGTCCCTTGCACTGGATCTATCACAGGCAGTCTAATCTTCAGACTCTCTCTTCCCCTAATGGTGGCATCTGCCTTTAGCGCAGGGTAGACAACTTCACTCAAGAGCAGCACATCTAACTCTGGAGTTCCCACAGTCAGCAGTGACTACCGGTCCTTGTCCAGCACAAGTTATGTTTCCATTTCTTTTTAAGCACTGAGCTGCCACACAGATGCTTAGATTGTCCCATCCCCTCCAAGGCCCCACCCTCACCCTAGTGGTTGTAATGGCTCTTATTAGCACATCCCAAAGGGAGCACATCAAAGGAAGAGCCAGGGGCCATAAGCAAGTGGAGACCCTGCCCCAGCATGGGAGCCACCATCCAGCTGACTTGCACGCCGCAGAGCAACCCCCTCCCCAGAGCCCATTAGGCTTTGGCAGCAAGGGCACCTTCTTTACTGAAGTCACTCAAAATCAGGACCCCGGGGCAGGGTGGGCAGGCCTTCTGCCCCTTTATGCCTAGCTGTACTCAAAGAGGAAAGTAAACTTATTAAATGCTTTAAATATTTACAGCTAATAACAATGCCCTGGATTTTCCAGATAGCATTCATACCTTCTACTCCTTTTGGATTTGAAAAACATGTATTTCCAAAAGCACGCTCCCACAAATTGGGATTTTACTGATAGTGATGTGCAGATTCTTTGAATGTTGGTCTACGGGGTTGTTTCCTTCACTGGTTGGTTTTTAATTGGGAGAAGCTTCACAGGGATGCATAAAAGAACATTTCCTCCCCAGATGTCTCCCGAAAGAGCTGGGCAGCTGGATAGGTTCAAATAATAGTCAGCATCATCACAGACCTGGAATCTATAAAATGGTGAATCTTCTTGGGAAAACGCAGGAAATCTTGCATGTTCTAACTCTGAAGGTAGATGATTTCTACTTGTTTTCAATCCCATTGCTCTGCTTTAATTGAATTCATGATTCCTACAATGGCTTACAACAGCTGCAGCAAAAGCAATGACATAGATTCTGCTTGACCTTCCTCCAGCCAGGGACTCAGAAGCCGACACTCCAAGGCAGGCCCCTGTTTTAATGAAACACACTGTTTCAAGCTGCTCTGATCACAAGGTACAACACATTGGAGGCTGTGGCTATTTTCTCACCACTAAACTTGCCTCTGGACTTGTCGATGGCCCTTTTCCCTGCACGACCGCTGATCTGATGAGAAAAAAGATTGCCTGGGCGGAAGGCACGTGTTCCATTTCCTGACCTTGGCAGCTCCGAGCTCTGCAGGACTCTCCTGGAGTCACCATTGAGCAAATCTCTTCCCTCCACTGTAAATTTGTTGAAAAGGAGAAGGAAAGTTGCAGAAACACTTGCAAGTAAACAGCCTGGGAAATCAATGAAGGCAGAGAATTACTCTTGTTCCTAATCCCTTTTCCTCCCTCACTGAAAGCTGCCAATAACCTTAGCCTGATTCTGACACCTTTCGGGACTGATTCTCCATCTACCTTCGAAAGGGCATCATACTGTATATCCCCGGAACCCAGCAGTGAAAGAGGGCTTGAAAATGCCACACCCACACTACTCTGCACACTTCCGTTGAAATTGGCATATCCTAATTCGTGTAGAGAACTGCTTGATGGTGAGGCTGTGATCTGCACAGCCTTCGGCTAAGTGGTTTTCACAGCCACACGGGAAACTGACATATTGGGTGTGGAGTGGCCTATCGGCACAAAGTCAGCCTTCCGCTAGTGACTTTGCCCTTGGGCACACAGTTTGCACCTCAAGCAAGGAACGCAGCAGTGTGCCCAGCAAGCTATAACAGCGCGGGAGGCGCCAAGCAACAAGTCCTTGCAGGTACCATTTAAAATTTACTCAACCTTTCCCTGTGTAGCCTGGTGACTAACACCAAGGACTCTGGTTTGAATCCCGACTCTACCACTTATTAGCTGTGTGACCTTGAGCAAGATACTTCACTTACTTGCGAATCAATTTTCTTATCTGTCAAAGGAAACTACTTCATGGAGTTGGGAGAATTCAATGGGTTTATACCCAGAGAGTATTCAGAACAGTGCCTAGCACTTGGTATAGTCATGCACCGCATAACGATGTTTTGGTCAATGACGGACTGTGTATACGACAGTGGTCCCAGAAGATTACTGCCATATAGCCTAGGTGTGTAGTAGGCATAGCATCTAGGTTTGCGTAATCACTCTACCATGTTCGCACAACAATGAAATCTCTTAGCAATGCGTTTCTCAGAACGTAGCCCCATCATTAAGCAACATGTGACTGTAAACTCTCAATAAATGTTAGCTTTGTCATTATAAACTATTAGCTATTCTTACTAATTTTGGCCATGTTCATTGGTACCTGGATGAACCTGAATGAAAGTTCACTCTTTTTGGCTACTACCCTGGGCCACCCCAAATGGAGCAAGGACATAGGTCAATAAAGAGCTGGGAAAGGAGGTAATTCTAAATAACTTTGAGCCTCTGACCCTGGTATCTCCCAGCCCCCACACTCCATGACCCCTTAAGGCCATGGCTGGTGGCACAACACCCCCCTCCACCTTTCTGTCCTCTGTTACCTCTGTCTCCTAGGTCACTTTTTCCATTCTTCTTCTAAATTCTTACCTTTTTCACTTTTCTTTTAACACCTATCCAGGCCTTAGGGATTTCAGCTTCAGTAACAGCACCACTTAGCATCACAAGGCCGACATTTCTGATCCCTGAACAGCACCTGAAACAGTTCTTATAGAGTTGTGCTGTTCGCAACTCAGCTGCTGGGTCTGCTCCTCCTCGCTGCCGCGCAGATCATGTAGGGTCAGTGCAAAATACGCCAAAGGGAAATTCTTCAGATGTGATGGATGGGGATATTTTGGAAAAATATTTACAAGGTAAATTTAAAGTCGCTTTTGCGTTTTTGAAATAAATCACTATTATTTCATCCCAGATGTTCCTACATCACGGAGCAACGCAAGAGCAGTAAGCAAACCAGAGCTGGAAAGATGGCTTCTAGTAACACTTCTAACACTTATCAATCATGTGACCTTGGGCAAGTGAATTTCAGGATTCTCATCTAGCTAAAATGCAGACAAAAATGCCTGAGTCGATCGTATTGGGTGTAACAAGGGTTCAGTGAGATGATGGATATGAAAATGTTCTGAAAATTACAAAATGCTTTACCAATATTAAATGATATATTATTTGTGACTTACCTTGGGATGAGTCCTGGAAAACTCAGTGCAGAGAAAGCATCTAACAAGGAGCCAAAGGCTGGAATTCTAGTTCCAAATCTGCTGTAAATCATCCCTGTGCATTCGGACAAATGACTTCTCCTCTCTGGTCCTCAGTTTTCTCATCTGTAAAATGAGACAGCAGGACTAGATAAGCACTAGGATCTCACCCAGTAGGAGAGCCTGTGAGTCCAAACCAAACAAAGAGAAGAAAGCTATTCAAAGTAAAATGGCTATGTAAAAAAAAATAATAATAAGGCTAATTTAAAAATAATAATAATAAAGAGAATGCAAAAAGTCAGTAGTGACTGTAAGGGCTGGCCATGGCAGACATAGTTTATTGATCAGGACACTTCTTCCCAGAACCCAGACATGCCCTCAGAGTCAGCTTTGCCATTAACAAGGAACAATTTTTGCAAGACATTGTTTTAAGGTGGAAATTTTAAGACAAATCATTTACAGACAAAGATTTCTCATTGCAAAGAGACTCCTTATAGAATTTTGCCAGGTCTCATGTCCGCATGTGTCTGTGTGCAAGCACGCACAGGCATGCACACACACATACACACACACGCACGCTTCATTGATATTTAGAGAGGCTAGCGAAGGGCAACAGCCTTGGTCGCTGCTACGTGTGGGAGGCAATGCCTCTACAAACATCCACTTACGTAGGATTTTAAAGCTTCTTTTGCTGGATGAGGAAATTGACATGGTAAGAAGGTAAAATAAATTGCCAAAGTCAATGGTTATTTAGTGACCAAGAAGGCAAGACACCTGATCTGCTTATGGCTTTTGTTCAATGTTGATGCCTTCTTGCCCTTGACATTAGAATCTACCCCAGGGCCCCAATATCTTATCCGTTGGTGTCCTTCCAACCTGGGATGTTTTTTTCACAGTTTTGCTTTTCTTAAAAGATGTCTAAGATCACTCTGCACAAAGTCCCTTTGTGTCAAATATCTTTCTTGTACCGCTTTTACAGGTGAGGTTGACAGTTGTTAACTTTTACATGTATAAACACACTCTTTGTCTCTCCATACCAGTCATTTGCTCACAATTCTATGTTTAAACTTCTTTTTAATTGAACTATAGACATAAATTCAACCTTCAGCTTGTTATTTTAATAGTAATCGTAACAATTAACCCATAACTGTTTTCATCGCTAACATAATCATTAAATAATAACTTGTGTGTTCATTAACATAATAAGTCTCATTAATTGCATGCCATTTCACAATGGAATTAACCTGTAAAGATGAGACAGAAAACATGGGATGTAAGCAGAATCCAAGAATATCCTTGGAGCTGGCTGTGCAAATTTTCAAAAAAATTAGGCTTCGGAAGGTGAGGGCAGAGTGTCAGGGGCAGGGGAGCTGCAGTGTCAAAATAGTATAACGTCAGTTAAAACACTGAATGTAGGGGCCAGCCCAGTGGCGCAGAGGTTAAGTTCGCAAATTCCGTTTCTCAGTGGCCCGGGGTTCGCTGGTTTGGATCCCGGGTGTGGACATGGCACCTCTTGGCAAAAGCCATGCTGTGGTAGGCGTCCCACGTATAAAGTAGAGGCAGATGGTCACGGATGTTAGCTCAGGGCCAGTCTTCCTCAGCAAAAAGAGGAGGATTGGCAGTAGTTAGCTCAGGGCTCATCTTCCTCAAAAAAAAAAAAAAAAAAAAACACTGAATATACAAAAAAAGAGTTCATAAGGGCCTTTGAAAGATACGATGTTAGAGAAATAATGCTAACCAAGGAGTGTAGGAATGATCATAAAATCAAGACTTTGATCTTCAGAATTAAGAGCATGAATGACAGAAAATTCTCTCCCTCCCAGCCAGTTAGGTTCCGGGATCCACAGAACACTGGTAACTTTCTGCTGCTGATCCTATGTGTCCTTAGGGTCCGTCAGCAACCACTTCCCTTTTCACGTCTTCACTCTGAACTATTTTCCCTCCCACCTTCATCTGCATCCATTATTAACTTACTCCCTATTCACCCTGCCACAACCCCCATTTGCCTACAAAAGTTCTGGGCTATCTTAGCCCACCATGTCTCTCTCTTGGGTTTTTGCTCTTTCTTTTCCTCCCTCCCAGTGGCCATGCTTGCATCAATAACACGTGCATTAATTTGTTACTTTGTCCCTTTGCTGAGAGACTGGACTTGCCCCGTGACCCACATGGCCCCTTATTTTCACCCTGAAACTTAGTTGCAATATTTCCCTTCCTGAGTCTCTCAAAAAGGTACATACCTGTGTGCTCTGAAGGATGGTAGGCTTGGGGTTACATATGATGGGACCCGGACTCCCCCGCCATGATCACCATTCCCACTCAAAAGAGGTCAGAGGTTCCTCATAGCACACAGCCTAAGTTCCCAGCTCTTCAGCCTGTGTTCAGAGCTTTCCACAGTTCCTTCCAAAACTATCCTCTCTCCACCTACACCACCACTGAGGGTGGTCGATCATTCTCCTGAGAGGTCAGACAGGGGGTTAAATGGACATTGTATACTATTTTCATTATTCTATGTTTTATTTCTAGATGTTCTACTTCATTCTTCTCCCAATCTGCTAGTCGTTTTCAATAGTCTCTTGTTCCTTACTCATCCTTTTGATTTACTCTTTTATTTCTTTAAACTGATAAAACACAGCTACTTTATATTCTGTGTCTACTAGTCCCTCGATCTGAAGTTTTTGTGGGACGGCTTCTGCTATTTGCCATTGGTTCTGACTCTCACTCATGGTGCCTCAGTTCCTCATGGGTTTTTTATTTGTGTGTCTATCTGTGTGTGAGTTCCTGCCCATTGGAACTTTATGTGTGGGAATTACACAAGGCACGTGTTGAGCGGTTTATTCCTCCAGAGGGGATCTAGACTTGCGGCTGCCAGGTGCCTGGGGGCACCACCAACTTGAAACTGCTCAAAACTGAATTCTTGGATCTTCACACCTTGCATATTGTGTGAGTCCAGGCCCCAAAACTGCAGGAGAGATAGATTTATTATGAATCCTCAGGGGAGAATTTCTTCCTTACCCTGAACCAAAGACTGAGACAGTAAGTTTCTTTGTTGTCTCTTTTCTGTGCCTTTTCTCTCTAGGTCACCCTCTTAGTAAGGAGGTTGTCCTCCAAGATCCCAAGGTTGGGGGTTGGGAGTACAGTTCAACTCCCTACTTTGCATCCGCCCAAGGCTTGTGTCCTGTTCCCCGAAGAGGTCACCAGGGATCAGAAGATTCCTTAGGGCAGCTGCCACTCTCAGCTACCTGGGTTTATTTTTCTACCTTGTTTAATGCATCTGAAAATTACCCTTATTTTCTTTCCAGTTCAGTCACACATTCAAAGAGCGGTTTATTTCTGTTTCACGCAGCATGAGTGGCTATTTTATAAGAGGATTTCAGGACGTTGGATTCACATTATTGCAAGAGATGGAAGAGCTGCATGTTAAAATCTCCTTCTTCTCTGTTTCTTGCCATTAGAACCTTGATATAACTACAGGAATGCTGCTTCCGAGATGAACAACAACTAAACGCTCTGGGACAGCACTTCAGGAATATCCTAGAACCAAGGAACTCTGCTTCTCATGTCAGGAGTCTAGGCCAAGGTCACAAACTTGCCCTGTAACATGCCAGATGGTAAATATTTTTGGCTTTGCACCAAAGTCTGTCACAACTACTCAATTCTGTCAATGTAGGGGGAAAACAGCCACAGAGAATACCTCAACACACGAGCATGGGTGTATTCCAATAGAACTTTATTTTTGGACACTGGAATTTGAATTCCTATTATTTTCACGTCATGAAATATTATTCTTTTTTAAAAAAAAAAATTTCCAACCATTTAAAAATGTAAAAACCATTCATGGCTCAAGGGCCATACAAAAACAGATGGCAGGCTGGATCTGGCATGGGGTCCATAGTCTGCTGACCTCTGCTCTGACCATGGTCCTCGATTGGTGGAACATATCAGAACCATCTGTGCAACTTTTTCAAAACAGAGAGGCCCCACCTCAGACCTACAGAATGAAAATTTCCGGTGGTGGAGCCCAAGGTGGTATATATATTTTTAAGTTCCATGGGTGATTCTAATAAGCACCCCTAATTCAGACAGGGGGCTGTAGATTCTGTTCTTTCTGGATCTTCACAGGGTTCCCCACACAACACAGTCTGCTGTCCACTGTTACCCCATTTCTTTGACTCCAATGCAAGTGACATAATTGTCTAGTCAAAATAACCTACCCAAATCCAAAAATAAATACATAAATGAAAGTGACTAATCCCGATGGCTTTTGGCATATTTCTTATGAAAAATACATAAAACCTGCAAAAAAAATTTGACATATGACAACGAAGATATCATATATCAAAAAAGAAGAGGAATCCAGTCAGCAAAATAGATCTGCAATTTAGAAACAAAATTTATATCCATATCTCACACCATACACCAAAATAAATACCAGATGCATAAAGAGTAAAACAGAAAAGAATTAAGCCGTAGAAAGAAACTAAAAGTCAATTGAATTGAATATTTGTCAAACCTCTGGAGTGAAGAGGAATTTCTGAGCTTAAAGGCTTAGAAAAAGCCACAAAGAGAAGCTAGGCAGATTTAATTGCATAAAAATTTTAAACCTCTGAAAAGGATAAGATAAAGTAACTGAAATAAAGAGGTAAACTGAGAAATAAATTTGCATGATTAAGAAAGTACAACTAGCTGACAGAGTATGGAAAAGTTTGAGTAGTAATCAAAAGGCATGCAAAAGGCAAAACGCCATTTGTGATCCATCAAACTAGCAAAAGGTTTTCAAATACGAGGTAAGGCTCGTGCTGCGTAGAGAGTATGAAATACTCTTTCATACGTTGCATATTTGCAGTCTGGAATGGCAGAAAAACACAAATTTAGATAAAAGTTTCAAACCAAATTTCTCCTCTTGCTAGCTGTGTGACCTCTCCAAAAAGCTGGAAACAGCTATAGGTCTAAAACAGGGGACTGGTTAAGCAAACTATAATATATTCACTTAAAACAGATTATGAGGCCATTAAACATTATGTTTACAAACACCATAAAAATAACATGGATAAACGTTACGATATATTAAGTGAAAAAGGCAGGATATAAAATTGTGTAAATACTGTGGTTACAATTACGTAAATCTTAAATAAAATGATTCATAAGGGGGGGAAATGTCAAAAGAAACACACAAAGGCATTAACAATGTGTGGTGGTATAGGTTGGTGATTTTTTCAGATCTGTTTAGTAAGAGTGCACCATATTCACAGTGAGAAATAGCCTTTTAAAAAGAGAAATCATTGTTTGAAAATTGGAGTGTGGCAGACCAGTCAGCGGGAAATGGTAAAGTTCTGGAACCATATTCTGAAATTTTGCTATAAAAACCCCGATTAACGGGAATAGTTCACGTGGCAAAATCCCAGAGCAGAAAGCAGAGAATTAAGTTTTAACTCTGCCCTGTGTTTTCTTTACACTTGTTATATCATTAAGACTATAAAGTAAATAGCTAAGGTTCTCACTGATAACTAAGTGAAGCCTAATTGTGTGGTTTTAGTCTCAATTAAAATGGCTGAAAATGTGAAAGCCTTTCTAACGTTCTCAGAGATAAATAACGCCTTAAAGGCACATAGCCTTCGACTGGAAACTCTAAGATTTCTTTAGCTTTCTGGAAATCTCTGCACATAGATCTTAAGAGCTTAAGATACTTTTGTGACACTGAAATTTACCCTCGCGCTTTGTCTGACCTTGATACGGTTTCCCTATTTGTTAAAGGACATTTGAATTTCAAGACAATACGCAATTCTTTAAATGACAGTGGCATGCAATTTAAGCATCCAACTCGCATCTGCCACCAGCCTTTTGTCTTCAATCAAGTTCCAAAGAATGTGTTCCAATTCACAGTGATTTCTATGAGGAACTGGCAAATCACAAACAGGGGGTCCAAAACGCTCCATGGACCCCCACCTGCCCCCCTCCCCCACCTTTATTTCCTTCAGTGTTTTGAACTTGTCTGCTAGAATGGAGAAGCATCATCTTGCCCACAAGTGAAAAGCAGCATTTTTCAAGGGAACAAGCACTGTCTGGTTTCCTTGTCCGGCTGCCAATGCCAGAACGAACTCTCCTCGCAATGTCTGCCTTCCAGGAGATTCCTTTCCTCCAGGTGGCCAAGATGGGAACTGCCTTTAGTGCTGACTGATGTGACTGTGGGACAAATCTCATCTCCACTCACAGCCAGCTCTTCCTGGAGACCCTGTTTTAGGGCTTTGCAAAGTGAAGGATCGTGGATTCCAGTCAGGCATTTATGCCTTCAAAATGCTCATTTCTTCTTCTGAGACGATAAACTACTTCCTGCAGCAACAGCAGGTGAGCACAGAAAGCGTCTCAAATATCTGACCTGAAGTGCTAAAGATGCTTAATAATCTTTAAAGTTACCAACAATATTGTTTCCTCCCGTTACCAGGATGTTGTAAAATGTCCTAATTAGTCTTTATGATAATGCCGACACCTCCACAGCACATAAAAAGGACTTTTAATTTTTAAAAGGACAACTCTGGCTGGTTTGATTTTTATCTCTAATTGGCCTATAATGTCTATTCCTCTGGCACTCCAGACAGGCGAACATTAATTTAACAAGCAACTCATACGCCATGGGAGACCAGAGAATTGAGTGTGGAAAAGAAGGTTCCAGCATTCTGGACACGTAATTGGCTCCATTTTCTTTTACCTCCTGGAAGGTGCTAAACAAGCTTGTCCCCTGCTCAAAGCGGGGGTCCCTGGATGGCAGCTGCTTCCTGAGGACCCCCTCGCCCTCAGCCAGTTCCTGCTGGGGCACTGTCAGGATGCCGCAAATCCCGGGGTCCCGGCCCAGTAAGCACTCCAGGAGGAAGCCCCCAGGAGACCCAGAAGGAATGGCACAGTGGACAGAGCCTGGAAAGCGAGGCCAGCGCCTGGTTCCACAGCAAGAGCCCTGTGGTCTTAGACTGGGCATTCACCCTCCCTGGGCCTGCTTCCTCCACTACAAAAGGAAAAAAATGCTTTAAAATAACCTCCAAAGTCCTTTCCAGCTTTCACATCCCAAGATTTACTAGTGGGCACAGCTCTGCCGACAGCATGGATGATAAGTTTAGGTTCCCGGCCAGCTGGTAATGCAGAGACTGGCTCAGGCCACTGGGAGCCATTAGCTCTTCCGCAACATCCAAGCCAACACTGCTCCAGCCCAGCTCCCGGCCCCACTGCCCAGGACACCCCAGACCCGCGCAGAATGGAAGCCAAGTAGAGGCTGAGTGTCCTAAGGGACTCGCGATTCATCCTGCCAGCTTCTGCCTAAAGAAATATACTTTAGATTTCGGGAAGATTTAGCTGAATGATTCTGATTATCTCACTTTCTAAGCGGAGAGCTGTGACTGTGGCTCCTCCTGAACCAAAGCAACATCCCCTTTGCACTAAAGGAGAGAAAAGGCTTTTTCTGTGCATTGAAAATGGCTTTTCAAGTCATTCCTCTGGAGATAGCTGGGGGGTTCGATATGCATTTGGAAGCCTCAACCATTCCTGCTGCACCATAGACGCGGTGTGGGGACGCCGCATATTGACCCCAGATGATTCCAGTTGCTGACTAATAAGACTCCACTGGCTGCACCGCTTCCACCCCACTCCCTTTCAAGGCCCATTCTCCCCAACAAGCTGCTGGCAGAAAAAGCAGGAGCTGAATTGAATAACATTGCCGTTGAAAAGCTTATTTCTTCCAAAACTAAGAAAGCCATGACAATCTTTTATTTATATTTCCAGCACTTCAATTTAGAGTAATACATGTAACGGTGCTGCCGGTTTCCTAGCCACCCTCTCTCGTAATGGCGCCACTGCCGGGCATCATGCGCAGCTCATCAATGAGGGGTCGGGGGGCACAGAAGCAAGGCCAGGGAAGATGTGGTCTTACTTACACCCTGGCTACTAGAAACAAAACCCGTGCCTCCAGTCTGACGTTCCGCTATTGAGAGAGGGGCCCTCTAATCAGCCTCACTGAGTATCTGTTAAATCAATCACGCTGTTAAACGCATTAACGCCACACACGTACAGAGTTTTTAACTCCAGTACCATGAAGTCTGAAACAAAACACAAATAATGTAAAGAAACTTCGAGCCAAATTTTCACTCAAACCTCAACGAGGCCTCCACTCGACTTTTCATCTGTCTGCTCGTGGATATTCCCCCCTCCATTCTCTCAGCCCAAGCTCTAATTAATTACAGGGTAGGAGGAAGAGAGCAATGTGCACGAGAGAGCGGTCAAGACTAAAATTTTGGTTTGTACAACTTCAGATGACACTCAAGCTTAACCTCCTCCTGCTGAAAGTTACCTTTTTTTTCCCCTTTTCAGGCCATATGGTACCTATCAATCCTAACTCTAAATTCACTTCCTTTTGTTCTGTACAGGGTCGCATCTAATCACTACTTTAAAATAGAACTTAGGAAATGTTGATTTGACTTCCCCTCAGCCACAAGGCTTGGAGAGAAACAGTATTTCTCATACAGAAATGTTGATGTCTTAAAGCAGTAGGATCATTACATGAAATGAATCCAATTATGAGCCATTTATGGGGTTATATGGGAATCCTTAAATTGTGGAAGACCAATCTACATAACCATCATCCACTATCCTTTAAGTCACCTTGGAGCTGGGTGGAAAGGAATCCAACGCTCATTCTGCCTCACGGTTCAGAAGAGCTGGCATGGTGTTTGGGGTAGCTTGGGCCTTTGAAGAACCACAGGTCTGGGTTCCCTTCCTACCTCCACCGTTCACCGTATGACCTTAGTCAAGTCTCTGAGCCTCAACCTCCTCAGTCATAAAATGGGAACAATAAGGTCTTGTAGACTTTTTGAGACTGTTAAAAAGATGTAAGTAGATCTCAACACGTAAAGTACAGTTAGCTCAAAATAGAGGAAAATCAATCAATGATGCTATTATTATTATTATCAAAAGTAAATGAATACTCATCTAGGAGAGTAAAGACGTTTAGAACTTATGAAAGAGCTGGGCTCTGATATAACCAACCTCCCTAAGGAAACCTCACATTAAAGTGACACGAAATTTGCCCAACAGAGTTCTCACTGAGGATGAAAAAGTGAACTAATCTACAAATACCTGTATCATCATTAGGAGACAGACAAAAAATGTGCAGCCTCCATCAGCAAACCTCTTTGAAGACCCATAGAGCTTGTGTGCAAAAACCCACAAGAAGACATAACCCTGCTGGCCATCACTAGCAAAACTTAAATTCAGCCAACTTCCCCTTTAGTGCTCCCTTATTAAACTCATCTGGTTCCTCCACTCCCTCGTGTGCGGCATCTTCGTCTGCCTGGCCCAGGGTTGGCCGTGGGTCACCGCAATGGTGCCTTGAACTCTGACCTTCTCCCCAGCACTCCCCACTCCAAAGCCTGTAACACTGCCAGGGAACTTTCTTTTAGTCACAACTGGTTAGGAATAGGACTCTGCATCTTAGAATGCAAGCATGCATCTCTACAAATTTCACTGCTTAGGGACTGCTAGAGTTTATCTGCACTTATTCCTTCAGTATTAAAACCTGAGAATCACCTGATACTTGTAGGGGCACAAAGTCCTCTCGGGACCTTCAGAATCCGCCATACGAATGGCCACGTCTTCTGCCAGCCCATGGCTGGATCTGACAGACCCATCTGTCTTCTTGAGAAGTTTCATGAGTAGGGCCTGATGACAGGATGTGACAAGACTGGCTCACCAACAACACGTCTTGGAGAGAGGTCTGTCTTACAGACGGAAACAAAATGGGGCTAAGTGGGAAAGCAACCTCGCCTGGGAAGACATACACAAGGTGGAGGGATCCCAGGGCCTCCCCCAGGAAGATAATGAACAGACAATTTATGAGGTGCCTGTGATTGGAGATAGGAAGAAGAGATGCTTCAAAGTTCCACGGCTGTCATCTTCAGGGAGGCAGATGTAGTAATGAGGCTGGGTCGGGGAGTGTTGGTGGGGAGGTCACCCTTCTTAAGGAGAAGCAGACCACCTGTACTGCAGAAGTATCACACACCCCAATCCAAGGGCAGGAACACCTGGAGAATCTGAGAAGCCTGTGGTGTCAGCCCATCCCTCGGATGCCTGCCTCACTTCCCAGTTGTAGAAATCCGGTCTCAGCACCAGACAGAAGGATGCTTTTCCTCTGGGATGCTATTGCAATTGGGGTCCTTCTAGCAAACTTTTTCAAGTGTATAACATGAAGTCTCCACCTGAACAGCAGTAACCAACAAAGTCACTGATTTTTATGGAGCAAGCTTTTAGACAAGCCACATTTAAGTGCATATAAAAAGAGTAAATAATATCTATCTTATCAATCACAACTTCTTTTTTTAATTTAACCTATTCTTGGGATTTGTTTAGAATTCTTTCCAAATCACCCAGAATTATAATTACTTCTGAGCCAAACCCTCCTTGGGATTGATTCGGACTTTGAGCCAACTTAGAATCAAAAACCTCTACTGCTCTTCCCAACTGCCAGCTGTGGTTGTTTCAGCCTAGGAAACCGTGATTTTCCTATTTGACAACTTAATTTCGAAATAACTTCTCACAACTTTGAGCCACGTTTTCTCAGAGTTCCACTTTTCTTCTGCATAGTTTAAGTGAAACGGGAACAAGAAAGTTGTGTCCTAAGTCACTACCAAGCTTTCATGGGGATATTTCTGTCTGAAGGACGTGTTTTCCAGTTTCACTCTTAAAAAGGAGCAGGAAGACCACTCTCGCACCTCATCTCACTTTCACCTCCTCTCCATCTTCACCCATTTGGTTTCTTTTCCATCTGGGCTCTTATTTAAAGCATTGTGCATACAGTGGGACTTATCTCAGCAATAGGCTAGTGATCTTCAACTTTTTAAGTTGCACAGTAAGATCTGTTCTGAAAGAGATGGGTAGTGGATACATTGGGTTGCCTACCTAACCCATTTCCGCCCCTTTTCCATCCTATCAGAACCCAAATTTGCTCAGGTGTCAACGTGACTCAAAGAAAGGTGATTCCATCCCCAGCTCCAGGGGTAGACCCTGATTTGTTCTTATCCAAACATGGTAATTCTATTTTCCTTGCCAAGTGTTAGTCTAGAAATGGGAATGTACCCAATTCTGGCCAAAGAGACATGAGAGGAAGTCTACTTGGGGCTTCAAAGAAACATTTTCTCACTTCTAAGAAGGAGACCCTGGAAGAGGTAGCCCTCTTCTTCCTTAGGAGACTTCCCTGTCCCATTTTGGTACCTAGGACTGCTACAGCCATCTTACTAACAACATGAAGATGAAATCAATATGCAAAGGAGGGCAGGGCCAAAAGAGTCAGAGAGAAGGGGGAGGTGAAGCCGAGGCCTCGACGAACTGAACTTGAGGCTTCCCTACCTCTAGACCCCTCTTAGGTGAGATAATAAATTTTCCTATGGTTATTCCAGATTGAATGGCGACTCTTCTGTTACTTGCAGCCGAAAACATCCTAATAGATACAAGATTCCTATAGCAAATAGGAAAGTTTAGCAAATGTGTAAGGTTTTGGAACATGGGTTTAACTTGGTCGCAGGACTCTCTCCTTTACTTGTCCTAAGACACAGACTGATTGCTGTCAGCATTGTCTGTGATATGATGAGAAAATCTACAGGTAGATGTGCTTAGTTTGCATTAAACTCTCAACGTGGCAACTAAACACAATGTTTGTGATGGCCTTAGTAAAGTAGTCTGTGACGTTGGCCTGTTGTAGAAGCGGGCATGAATCTTTTTTTTAAAGCAAAATTGGCATAGCTTGAAGACCCAGAGGCTGAAAAAGACCTAAGACATAGACCTAGAAGCTACAGCAATGATTTCCAAGGGAAGCAGACCATGGAGCAGAAGTATCTCATGGTCAAAGCCAGGAATAACTGCATAAAAATCACAGAATGTGGGGGGAAAGGAATGTCATTTGATAGGATGCAGGACTCGTGGAAAAATACTCAGTGGAACTAGGAATCGGATTCAATGACAGCCATGCTTCCTAGAGCGAAATATATCCCTGTTTGTGACTCCTATCTGACCCTTTCCAGAAAGCCACCTAAATCCTAGTAAACTCTGGCACCACCTCCATACACTAATAATAATTAGCATTTGTATAGAATTTATGGTTTTCAAAATACCTTCCCTTTTATTATTTCTCTTGATCCTCCCCATCTCCCTAGGAGGTAAAAAATTATTATTCTCCTTTTATTGATGAGTAAACCGAGGGGAAGAGAAGTTAAATAAGTTACCCAAGCTCATGCGGCTAATAAATGGAAGAACTGAGAACCAAGGTCTTCTAAATTCAAGTCCAAAGCTTCTGTTTCACGCTGGCCCTCCCCGCCTCCCCGTTCCTGTAGGCTGTGACAAATTCGAAGTTATGCTACTGATCAGCAGCAACCAGTTTGAAATAAGAAATCTTGGTATTCAAATATAAACACGAATATTTGAAAATTGTTAATTTGGGCCAAATGTTGGGCTTAAAATGATTGCCAACCTCTTTTGTGTGCTCCAACTCCCTTGAAGCATTTGTTCTCATGTAACATTTAGTTTAAGATGTACCCCACCATACACATACAGTGTTTCCAAGGCACAACGTTTTCCAACTTCTAATTCACTTTAGGCCATCAACAGAGACCATGAAATAACCCCAGAGCTCTAGACTTTTGCAATTACCTTGTGGAAAGGGAAAGGGAAGAGGAGGAAGAGTTTTTACAACTGAGAAAATCCAGATTGCATATTAGTTTCAGTCTCAAAATGACAGCCTCCTGCCTATCCAGCAAGCCCCTCTCCACCCAACCCCCAACACACAAGCTGCAGCTGGCAGGGCCTGCTGCAGACCACATTTTTCTGCCTGGCAATCCGTCTAAAGACATGAGCGTGGAACCCATTTTGGCACAAGCTGGACTGGTCCCCATGGCCGCAGGGGCAGGGTACCACCCACGAGGGCTGGAATGAAGCACGGGAGAGTGCTCAGCTGCAGCTCCAGCCCCAGGCCATGGCAGCTGGCCACTCACAGCCCACCAAGAAGTGAAGCGGACCCCAAGGCCCCTCCACACACACAAGCCTCCTTCTCTGAAAGGAGTTCCCAAGCTAGCTTAATAAAGTTGCCCTGAATATCCCCCCACGCCTCCCACCCCCAGGGGCCTTGTTTATCCAACTTGACCACAGTCGGGAGAGTCTGGTGGATGAGCTGAGAAAGGTGCCCCTCCCGTCAGGGCTGGCAAAAAGCGGAAAGGCCATACCTCACAGCTCAGAAGGAAAGGGGTGTGTGTTTTCTGAGATTCAGGAAGGCATCGTTCCCCGAGATGTATTTCTCCAACAATGGTTCAGCTAACTGAATACATTAGCATGGAACCCTTGTTAAAAATAAAACCTACAATAAAGGCAGTCCTGGAGATCGTTGACAGGAAACCCCTCTTCCTCTTTCTCCCTCTCTTTTACTTTGAGTCCCTTACACCCGGGCCCCCATGTTACCAACTGTACTTTCCTTTACAGGAAGCCCAGAAGTTCTCTCCACATCCCCCAACTCTACTTCCCCTGTTCCTAAAACCAACACATTTTCCCTTAGGTGTAGAGCAATAATGGCTCATGAATTTAAACCCCCACCGAGGCCAGTGCTCCAGATGCAAATAGCTCAGAGCAAAATGGTTAAAATTTCTGTATACCCTTTTCCCAAGAGAACAGATACATTCCATCCAATCAAGGTTCTAGGCCTTGGCTGCATAGCTAAGCACCAAAGGATTGGTGTGAATTTCTTTCCACTCCTATGGTGTCTTAAATTGGGATCCTTGCAAATAGAATGAGACGGAAAGTTGCCTGCTGATGCTTTACTGTGTTTATTATGGTTACTGGGGTGTGCTCTCAGGATACAGGGAACAAAAGAAAGCAGGATTGGGCAGAGAGAGAGTGACCTACAACGTGGTTGCAACAGAGAATTCAGGAAATCCAAAGAGGAGCTCTAAAGCTAAGACGGTCAGTAAGAGTTACCCCAAATTGAGAGAAGAGGCCAGGCCTTTCAATCCCTCATCAGCCAGTTATTGGCCATAGGTTGTCCCCTAGGAGGGCGTGTGTACCCAGGGTGAGGCTGTTCTCTGTGGTTGAAAGCAATTCCCATGACGTGGCAAAGCCATGAGCCATTAGCAGCTAACATTCCCAGGAGTTAGGGATCAATGCACTGATTCTAAAGAGGGATCTGGAGGGAGCATGATAGCCCACCCCTCCTGCACTTGTTTTGATAGTAAGTCCACCCCATCCATCAAAGAAACAGTTTTTCCACAATTTTGGTTGACCTTGTTAACAAAAGAAACTTAAAAGACAAAAACTTGTACCAAGAGTAATTCTAGCTGCTACAGGTGATCTCAAGGCTGTAGCTCATAATCATCATTCTCCTTCTCTACCACATTTATTCTAGATTCCCTTCACTCTTGGCTAGAACCTCTGCTGGTCTAAATGGCATATCCGGTAGCAGGCCCCAGACCTTTATCTCTGAGGGCTCTGAGCTCCTGGCTCCGGTGTCAGTCTCAGACAGTGGCTGTTGCACTTTCCCATTTTCCACTAAAACTGGATTAGATGTCCCACTGGATCACCTAGGAGTCAAACATTTTCTCCCCTGCTCTCTTTCTGTAGCAGGACTCCTTATGTCTTCCTAATAACGAAGGTGTTATCAATTGCTCATAAAAATATGTAACTCCCTTTCTTGATTGTTGGTCTCTTGGTACAAGAAACCCAAAGTGATCAGATGGCAGCCATAGCTCCATGGGACGCTTACTGTGCCCCCTTGTGGGAGCATTCTCCCTCTGGGAACTAGAATCTAGACTCACAGAACCCAGAGTTGTGGGAAAAGGAAGTAGCAATTCCCAAGTGGGTCACTGAAAATGATGCTAAGGAGGCACTCCTAATTCTATCTCCTTGGTTCCCAGACCCATGTATTAAAAAATTATTAAAAAATACAATCAAATGGTTATGGATTTAAGGCACATACCTTAAGTGGGGGGTGGTGCCCCATCTTTGTAGTATATCATCTTCAAGCTGGCATCTAAGTGACTTCTTTAATAGACCATGCCACTACTCTATCATTCTTGTGGCTTCTGTGCAGTAAATGATAAGAGCAATGAATCCCATAGCCATGTGCCCACTGGCACATCTCTTTTTGCTATCAATTGAGTCTCTTTGTCCAAGGCAATGCTATACGGGGTCTCATGTCAGTAGATCAAATGCTCTATAAGTTATCAGGTAGTAGTGCTTGCTGAGGTCTGCAAGAAGGAAAGGCAAACTCATAGCTGGAGTATGCATCAACTCCAGTCCAGATGAATTGTTGCCTCTTTCAGGATAGAAGGTGTTCAATATAGTCCACTTGCCACAAAGTGGCTGGTTGGTCTCCTCAACAGATGGTGCCTTAGGAGCCCAGTACTGGTCTCTGTTGCTGGTCAGCTGGACATTTGGCAGCGGAAGTAGTGATATCAGCCTTGGTGATCATGCTACTGGGCCTACGCCTCGCCCTGATCCTGACACCGTGCTTATTCTTTTCATTCACTCATTGTTCCAGCACTGAGATGGGCCATGACAGAGACGGACTGATGTCGCCAGGCTGAGTCATTTTACTACTTTGTTATTTTGTGCCTCTTTTGTGGTAGAAACTCTCTATGATCACTTACATGTAATACAAAATTCATGCCCATCCCCATAGACCCATCTAGACTTCCTTGTCCCTGATCTTTTCATCTTTTCCCTTCCAAGCCTCTGACTAAGCAGCAAGGCCATGAGTCTATGTATATTCCTACACAGGGCCCTTCACTTTCCACACATAGTGGATGACCAAGTGCACCACCTGGAACTCCGCCATTGAAGGACCTTCTCCCTCTCAAGTGTCTTCCAGAGATACCCCCAGTGGGCCTAGAGTACACCCACACTGTCTTTGGCTTATATCCAAATACCAAGCTGATGAATCCATGAACCCAGCTCAGGCATTTTCCCTCTCTGCTGGCTGGTTGGTTCTAAGAGACTGCTGCTTGGCCACAGATGCAAGCGCAGGAGCAGTGCTGGTGCAACACTGGTAGGCACCACGGGGTCTGGAGCACCTGCTCAGGCAGCTTGCTTGTGCCCTCTGGTCCTGCGGGGGCCACTTTATGAGTGTACCTCTCCCATTTTACAACAGATCATTTGTGGGCCCACCTTGCCTTGTGACTTTTAGGATCTGAAACAGCCTGCTCATCATGGGCTGCATGGTCACTTGATGTCCCACGGTCAGATGCTCAATCTCTACCAGGATCCCAAGTATGCCAGATGCTGCCTTTTGAATAGTATACACTTCTCTGCTGTAGACGGAATGGCCTGGTTCTAGGACCCTAGGAATCTACTTTGAGATTTTCCTATTGGTTCTTCCCATAAATAACACAGTGTTTTTTTCCACCACCAATACTTCTAGTGCCATAGGGGTGGCCAGGCCATGCGGCCCAAGCAGCTGAACTGCTTCCATCACAGCCTGGGCCTGCTATAGAGTTTTTTCTTTCTCTGGGCCCCACTCAAAGCAGACAGCCTTCCATGACCCCCTGTTAATGGGAGGGGCAGCATTCCAAAGTACAAAATATGCTGCCTCCAGAACCTGAAGCATTGTGCTTCTTTCTTGGCAAGTCACAATAAGTTTTCCTTTACTTAGAGATGTCCCAACACAGCCCAGGCCATGGCCTGAAACAAGGATCTGGACACAACACTACAGCATCTATTACATATGGACACCACATATACCCAAAAGCAGTAAAAATGTCCTAAGGTTCTTTTAGAAAGCCATAGGAACTGGAAACTTATCAACACCCCTCAGCCATATTGGTCTCATGTCAACTCTTAGAACATACCTGTTGTTGCCTCTACATAGAATATCTCTTTCCTTGGGTCCTCACATGACTGGCCCCTCCTTATCTGTCGGGTCTCAGTTAAAATGTCATCTCCCCAGAGGCCTCCCTGACCACCTTACATAAATTAGGCTTGCTCTCACGTCCACCGTTATTCTTTTCTATAGCATCTTGTATATTTCCTACCTAGCACTTATCATAATCTGTAAATCTTTGGCATATTTGTTCGTTTACTTATTTATTGCCTGTGTCTCCCTCCAGGATATAAGCTCCATTAGGCCAGGAACCACATCTGTCTATTCATTACAGTTTCCCCAGTTCCTGAAACAGAGTAGATAAGGAGCTCAATAAAAATTTGTTGAATGAACAAATTGGAGGAGAGAAATGACAAGTTGGATAGACAAAGAAAAATTAGTCATGGATACTAATGAGCAACAGGGTTATGTAAATCAATTGCCAGGTTGTCAAAATTCCCCTGTGTGTATGCAGGACTGTCCAAAGGGAAAAGGGTATGACAGGCAAAGCGTGATTCTGGTATCTGTGCTTCCTGTTCCAATTCATCATTTATACCCCTGTGTGGCTGGCCATCTCAGCAGAGCCTAAGCTAGGACTCCCCGTCTGCTTCTGTCTCTGTCAGTGGTCACTGGGGGCCATGAGGCAGAAAAACGTGGTTCCTAATGTTACTGTAATCTTGTCTGTACCCACTGGCTGGTGAGGTCTGGGCAAATCCAGTGTACTTTGGCACAAATCTGAGCCAATACCTTTCCCAAGGGTATTTTCATTTTCAGCCTAATGTCTAATTATGAACAAAAGCACTTTCTTCCTCACTAAGATAAAACTTGGAATACCTGAGTAGACACAGGAGAAGTAATCTTTAGAACACAGGACATTTCTCAGGCCCCTGGGATCATATCCTTAGAGATTTAGGTGGAAACCAACTAACAAGTATCAAGAGGCCTGCTGGTCACCATCAGCCATTACCTAGCCAGTTGACCTTCTTAGTGAGCCACTTAAGCTCTTCAGTGTGCAGCCTCTTCAAACGTAAAATGAGAGTTAAGGTGGATGGGGTAGAGTCCTGGATGGGGAGTGGGCATGATCCTGGCTCTGCCAGATTCCTGCATGATCTTGCACAGGGACTTCATTCTGTGCCTCAATTTACAATCTATAAATGAAAGACTATCTATGACAGCCTCTCGGATTCCTTCCACATCAAATAGTCAATATTCTTTGTGTGTCCTCAAACCCAAAAAAGATGGGCTCAACTCTTCCAAAAAACGAAGTCGATTTTTATGCCGACAACTTTCTTATGAAAAGTTTCAAGTGTAAAGAGCATCAGCTTGTAAAACAGATGACTGAGCATTTCTCAAAATAAACATTTGCCAAAGCTAAGTTAGACAGGGAATTGCCTGGAGTTACGAGCTTCAAATGCAGCATTAAAACTCTTAATAGACTTGGAGATTCATTTAGAGATTTAGTATTTATTAATATCCCCACTGATTATATTTCCCACTCCAAGTTCAATGCAAATGCTATTTTTACCAGCATCTTTATTACATTCATTGAATGGCATGAAGGCATCTTGTAGAATTACACAGAAATGTCCTGAAGTTGCTTTTAGAAATTGCTATTTTTACTCTGTAGAGTTAATTGAACCTGCTGCTATGTATCTAATTTATGGAAAGCACAAAGACAGCAAGCTGTTAAACCGATGTATATTTGGTGCATAATATTACGACTCACTCCCTAGAATGTTATGGAATATAGGCTATCAAAATGATCTTTCTCTTCCTAAATGTAATAGCTGAACTTTATTTATAATTGCATATTATATATATTAGGATCTATGTAAGTCAATAAATATGGTGGAATGTAGCAATTTTCCCTACTAGTATTGGCAGATAAAGTTGCTGAAGTCAATATTTTGGTAATTTAAGCACTGATAACCAGCTCTTGAATATATTAGTGATGATCCATTTCACTATACATCATGATCCAGATCAATTTGTCTCTCCCCTCTTTATATAGATCCAACTGGCTCAACTTCCATCCACAGATGTAAAGCACCATCAGTACACATTACTTTTTAGCACTGCTTCCCTCAAATATTGATTTCTAATTTTTTTGTCAAACAGAACGTGTGCTCTCATTTTGTGCTACCAGGATACACACACACACATCTAGCTGAGAGCCATCACGTTTATATGTAATTTGCCTAATAATGTCAGAGCTGATATGCATGAACATCAATTTTTTTAAGTTATTTTTGTTTCAAGAAACAGAAGCTGACTCTGGCTTATTGAGTAAAGGAAGGGAGAAAAAACATTCATTGGAAGGACCCCAGGTTATCACTCAGAATCAAAAGGAGAATTGAATAGCCAGAACTCAGAAAGCAAAGGAGCCACGGCATCTCCTGGCCCTCAGCAGGAGATAAATAACTGATATATGTTGAATATTTACTTGTGTGTGGCTCCGTTCTACATATTTTAAAGGTGTTTTCTCATTTAGTCTTCAAAACAATGTTATGAGGTAGGGACCATATCTCCATTTGAAAGATGAAGAAACTAGGCAGAGAAAAGTTAAGTAACTTGCCCAAAGTCGCCGAGCTAATGAGTGGAACAGCCAAGACCACACTCCTATTGCATGCTGCCGTCTTTCTAGAGCACGGCCACAAGGTGACTCAGCTCCATCAACTGCCATTCTCCGTATGTCCTGTTTCAGATTTCACATTCATGAGAGGGAGACGCCCCGGCCTCCACCCATCAGGAAGGCATGTCCCCACTATACAAGCATGGCCCACAGGAACAACCTCATGGATCCCAAGCCAGCCCCAGAGAAAGAGAAATCCTTGTAAGCCTGGAAGTCCAACCAAACAGCATCTACTGTGTCACTGCAGAGGGAAAACCACTAAGCCTGGCCTCTGAAGACCTGGGTGCCAGTCCCTGCTCTGGTGCTAATTATATGCTCTAGGCAAAGCTTAATCAATTAGGGCTTCAGCTACTTTATTTATAAAATTAAGCAATTGGATTACACTTACCCTATTCTTTCCACTTGTATGATTCCTTTATATTTAATAAAAACACAGCTTCATCCTCTTAGCTGGCACATCCTTCAGGCGCCACATGCTTGAAAACTCTAAGCTACAGTTTCCTTTTCTCCAAAGCGGGCCTCCAGTGGTCTTGATGAAATCAGTCACAAGAGCCTCTCACCTTTGGGACATTTCCATGCCTTCTTCGTTCAGACATCGTCAAGGCCGGAGAACGGTGTGTGGACCCTGTAGCTCTAGGATCTCCTCTTTAGAAAGCCACCACGTGCTCAGCATTCCTAGTGTACCACTCAGCCTCCCTCCCCCAGGCAGGGATGTCCTAGCAGGATTCTGGACTAAACACCAAGAAGATACATATTTTATTGCCTCTTTGTCTATACCGTAGCCCCAAAGGACCACTGTGAAATCAATCTCGCATCATCCCTTTTTCTCTATCTTACCAGAAAGGGAATGTCAAAGTTCAGGAGGCAGGGACTTGAAGGCAGGTAGGGAGTTTCAGTGAGGCTGTCCAGGTACTATGAACTCAACGTTTGTGTCTCCCCCAGATTCATATGGTGAAGCCCTAATGCCCAATTTGATGGTATTTGGAGATGGGGCCTTTGGGAGGTAATTAGGTCTGGATGAGGTCCTGAGGGAGGAGCCCCCATGATGGGATTAGTGCCCTTATAAGAAGATGAAGAGAGCAGAGCTCTGTCTCTTTGGTCCCACCATGGAAAGACACAGCAAGTAGGCGGCCATCTGCAGACCAGGAAGAGGCCTCCCACCAGGAACCAAGTCAGCCGGCATCTCAATCCTGGACTTCCAGCCTCCAGAATGGTGAGAAGTTAATTTCTGTTGTCTAAGCCACCTTGTCTGTGAAATTTTGCTATAGCAGCCCAAGCTAAGACTGCAGGTGAACTGGTAAAGATTTTAGCCTTGAACACCTAAATGAAAGGCTTAGCCCTAATTCCCAATCTTTCAGTCCCACATAACCACTTAAATGACCATATATAAAGTCACTCCAAATGCACAGCAATCCACAGTTCCCAATAAAAGTTGGTTTAAAATTCGCAGTCAACATGAATATATACCTTTGCAGGAATTGTGGTTGTGCAGGCAGAATAGTGGCCACCAGAAATATCAGGTCTTGATCCCTAAAAAGTGTAAATATTACTTTATATGGTGAAGACTTTGCAGATGTGATTAAGGACCTCGACATGGGCATGACTATCTGGATTGTCTGGGTGGGTGTTAAATGTCCTCACAGGTGTTCCTATAAGACAGAAAGAGATTTGACACACATGCAGAGGAGAAGACAATGGGGTGAAGGGCAGAAAAAGATTTGAAGATGCTGGCTGTGAAGATTAGAGGGATGTGGCCACAAGCCAAGGACTGCCAGCAGCCACCGGAAGCTGGAGGAGGCAAGAAATGGAGGCCCTCGAGGCTCTGGAGAGAGCACAACCCTATCAGCACTTATCACTGATACTGATTTTGAACTTCTGGACTCCATAACTGTGAGGGTATAAATTGCTGTTGTTTTAAGGCACCGAGTTGGTGGCCATCTGTTACTGCAGCCACAAGAAACTAATTCAGTACCTATTCACTTCCTCCCCTAGGAATGGAATATGTCCCTGCCCATTGATGCAGGGCATGGCTGTGAGACTTGCTGTCACCTCAAGGTGAATGGGAAGTGCACTTCTGCCCCCGACTTTGGACTCAGCCTCATGACTTGGTCTGGCCAATAGTATGTTGGTGCATATGCGGCAAGCAGAAGCCTGAGATGTGCTTCATGGGTGGGCTTGTCTTCTTCTGCTTCCGCCATGGCCACGGAAGAACGTGCCCTGGGCATCCTGCTGGTCTCAGGAGAATGAGAGCCCCAGGCACCAACTGGAACAGAGGCCACAGCCTGGAGCTCTGCCGAGAGAGCTCGCACCGGCTCAGCTCCACCCCAGGCAGCCTGCACACACGGGGGTGATAAATACATGCTTGTTATTTATCCCACTGAGATTTTACAGCTGCTTGCTAAACAGGGACATAGTTGAAATCATCAGATCTAATTATAATATTTAATTTATTAATTTGGTTATGCAAATACACTTTAAGACATATAAAATAATACAAGGACTCTACTGTTTCCATTCTCACACTTCATGAAACAATTGTCTTAAATGTTGACAAGCCACTTAGACAGCAGTGTCTTTGTGTCACACAGTTTTCCAGAGAACACCATCCTCATTTCCATCTAAGTTGTGTCAGGAATTGAACTATTCAATTTTGCACTGGAAACTTCATTCCAATACATAAGTGCCCAGTCTCATAACAGTCGAACAGGTTATATTTTGGCTTTTTTCATTCATCATCCTCCTCATAATGTAACTTCTATTGCTTTTTTCAAAGATTCTTTAAAAGTCTGGTTTATAGTGACAGCCAGTACTTGTAATTATGAGACCCTAACCTTAGGATTGATTACTGGGGGCCGGTCCCGTGGCCAGAGGTTAAGTTCGTGCGCTCTGCTTCGGCGGCCCAGGGTTTCGCCAGTTCAAATCCTGGGCACAGACATGGCACCGCTCATCAGGCCATGCTGAGGAGGCATCCCACATGCCACAGCTAGAAGGACCCACAAGTGAAAATGCACAACTGTGTTCGGGGGTCTTTGGGGAGAAAAAGGAAAAAATTTTAAAAATCTTTAAAGGATTGATTACTAAATTGCGTTAAATCTTTTGCCGTTTTTTTTTTCACCTGTTGACTAAGATGATTAGCTAGTACTAATCAAAGTCATTTCAAGAAAATGTGTCCTTCTCAAGCTGTTCTTTACCAGTCAGTGACATTATCTTTCTCCAGTTGCCTGGTGTGTTTGCCACAAAACTCAGCTGAGGATCCTTAGCAACAGTTCACAACGGTCAACAGGTTTGTAAAATTTGCAAAAGTAAGATATTTTAACTGCAATGTGCTAAGACCACTATGCCATTCTGTTCTAACTTACTCTCCATTGAGCTTTCCTCTTGTGCCAGGTGTTGGAGTGGCCACAGGCATTTCTGGCTGAGAGGAAGTTGAGTTGGACACATTAGTATGAGTCCAGGGGAACACATTTCGGTGGCTCAGTCACACAGCGCATGGTGAAGATACTGTGAGCTGTCCCGGTGTAGGAGCAGCTTTTAGGAACATCCCTGTTGCCCACTGTGCCAACTCATCTGGCCCCAGGACCAGGGCCAGAGGTCCTATCGAGATACCCACAGGTCCTATGGCACCCAGAATGGAACTATGTGGAGACTGGAGGAGAAACATAATTTGAAATGTGTGGAACCAGAAGCCAGCCTGTGGAAAATTCTTGCAATCATGAGAGATTTAAAATTGTAAGTAGAAGACTTGGTTCCCATTAATGCCTAATAAGAACAGAAGCTCTTTCTTATTGAGGAAATATACTCAATAACGCAGCATATACAATTATAAATGCACCATTGACTTGTTTTTTGATGAGACGCATGTGAAATAAATTTATCGGAATTCCTGGATCTATTGGGGAAAACCCATAGCAGAACCACAAACTGAGTATAGCATCTGTAACAGCTCAATTATGAACGAAACTCGCAAGCCGCTTTCTCAAATCTGACAGCCAACCTGAATGTAGATGACATTACCAAGAACAAATTATGAAGTTCAAAGGAACTTTTCTAAACTATTTATAATTTTTTAAAATGCCAACAAACTGAATTATCTTTATGTTCTCGTTATAGACAATGCTATTATCAAATCACTGTCATATGAGACACACATTATATTTTTCTGAATTTTGTAGTGCTTGTGAGATTTATCAGCTTTTTAAAAATAGATGATTTCTTCTCTCATTCTAAATAACTATTCAACTTTGAGCAAATTTTGCATTCTTTTTCTTTCTTTCTTTCTTTCTTTTTTTTTTGAGGAAGATTAGCCCTGAGCTAACATCCACCACTAATCTTCCCCCGTTTTTGCTGAGGAAGATTGGCCCTGAGCTAACAACTGTGCCCATCTTCCTCTACTTTATACACAGGACGCCTGCCATAGCATGTGTATTCTTTTTCTTAAAGCAAGTCTCCAAAAATTGATCTCTAAAAGATTTATTAAACTCAGATTGATCATCACAATGGGGTTGGAGTCTGATATAAGTGGTTGGAGCTCTTTGCACCAACCAGCACTTGCTGCTTTTGGTAGGGCCATGCTGTGCTGCTGGCATCATAGACATGCTCCACCCACCAGCTCTCTTTTCTTTGTTACTCATATGCATCACAGACCCAGTATCCTTACAAATGGGAGCATCTAAAGCAGAGAGAGTGAAGAAAAGGAGGAAGGCATAATTTATTAAACTGCTACTGCCAGCATTCAAATCCTGGCTCCTCCATTTTCTAACTATAAAATCTCGGGTAAATTACTACACTTCTGGGAAAAATTATAGCACTTCTTTCATGAAGCCACCGTATTCAATGAGTTAATTCCCATAGCATTTAGATCAATGCCTAGCACATGGTGATAAACTCTCAGGAAAGGTTAGCTCGTATTACATTGTTGTCGTCGTTATGCTCATCTGCCAGCTCAGTGCTGAGCGCTCGCATCTCATTCAGTTCTCATAACCAGCCTTATCATTCCCATGTCACAAAAGACAAAATAAGGTTCACAGAGCTTCAAAATTTGCTCACAATCTTCTCACACAGCTGGTGTGAATGATAGAAAGAAAATTCAAATCCATGACTCTCTGACTCCACTCTACTTCTTTCCATTATACCATGGACCTCAAAAACTGATTCTGTTCTCGATGGATTATGTCAGGGCTAAAAAGAAAAGGCTGCCATAAATTCATAAAGTGCCATATGTAAATAATAACTGATGGGCTTGTTTTATTTGTGTGTTTAGGTGTTTGTTTTAAGTAAACAGAAAATCAAAAAAGTTAAAGAAAATTTAATATATGCAATACTTGTTATTTCATACCCTTTACAAATCTAGAATCATTTGATTTAGGAATCAAAGCACATTTTATATGAATTGGTTTGCTCCTGAAATTAGTCTGTTATGTTAAACTTAAAGCATCTTTATTTAGACAATCTTGACGAATTTTCCAATGGTGCTACTTTTGAGCTGCTTTTCGTTTTTGTTACAAATGGAGCTACAAGCTGCTGAAATTGAAGGAATCCAGCATCGCTTCACTTTTTTGGCCAATTCATAAGGAGGCAAACCGTTGAGAACAGAAGAACGTAGCCACACTATAATGAAACAAAGAGCTATTATGTCGTTTGGAGTTGCTATTCTTTACAATGAGGGGTAGAAACAAAAAGCACTCATTTCCAGAAAAGGAATTAAGGGAAAGAAAAGAAAAGCCCTCACTCCTTCTTCCAGGCTCCCCAATGGATTGAACACAATGTCTGCAAGTAGAACACAATCGTCTGGTAAGTTTCTAGCAACTTGTGCTGTTTCTGATTTTTTAAAAGAATTTGTTAGCAGATACACAGAACTCTAAAATCCTTACTAACTCTTTAAATTCTTACTATTATTAAATCTTTACTATATTATCATGATAATCATATGTTGCTCCCCTCTGCTACAGAGTTTTGTCACCTACAAGCCTGGACCAGAGGCTACACTGAGTGCTCCACAGGCAGTGTCCTGTCCCCAGGTGGATTTCTTCCAGCCCACACAGGGCGTTAAAAAAATTCTTGAATGTACTGCCAATATTAAAATTGAGAGATTTCACATTATGGTTTAGAATTCTGGCTTTTTTTAAAAAACCAAAACATCTGGCAATTCTGGGCCTGCCCTCTCCCATAGCAACAACCAGCAGACGCTGAGGAACAGCTGCCCCGCTCAGAGAGAGCACACATTCTGCAGGCTGCCCCAGGCCCCACCCCTCCCGCATCACTGCCTGATAGCAAAGCCAGCTTTAGCTGCCACTTATCATCCTTCTTGAACTCTTGTACCTCTTATAGTAAAGCAGGGTTCTCGAATATTTGGTTTCGGGACCTTCTTATACTCTTAAAAGTCATTAAGCACTGAAAGAGCTTCTGTTTCTGTGTGTTATGTCTATAAATATTTGCCATATTAAAAATTAAGACTGAGGGGCTGGCCCCGTGGCCGAGTGGTTAAGTTTGCGCGCTCCGCTGTAGGCGGCCCAGTGTTTCGTTGGTTCGAATCCTGGGCGCGGACATGGCACTGCTCATCAGACCACGCTGAGGCAGCGTCCCACATGCCACAACTAGAAGAACCCACAACGAAGAATACACAACTATGTACCGGGGGGCTTTGGGGAGAAAAAGGAAAAAATAAAATCTTTAAAAAAAAAAAAAAAAAAAAAAAAATTAAGACTGAGAAAGTGTTAAAATATAATATGCATTAATAGAAATATATTAACATCAATATATAATATATAAAATATATTTTATATATTTACTTAACACAAAATTTAAATTTAAATATTTAAACATAAATTATAAATATAAATATTTTTATATATCATGTATAAATTAATATATAAAATATTTATATAAAAATAAATATTTATAGAAGTATAAATATTTATATATTTATATAATATACAAAATATGAATGTTAACATCAATAACATATTTTTATGAAAAATTATTTTTCCAAAACAAAAAATGACTATGATAAGAATTGCATTGTTTCATATTTTTGAAAATCTTTAATGTCTGGCTTAATGGAATCAGCTGATTCTCACAGATGTTTATGCATTTAGTCTATTATGACATGTTGCTTTGGTTAAAACAAATGAAGAAAACTCAGCTTCACACAGTTGTCTAAGTAGATGGAAAATGGAGAAGTGTTTTCATAGCATTTTCTTATAATTACAGATATGATTCTTCAATACTACACTAAAACTCAGCGAGTGGTAATTTCTTAAAGGTTGGTTGCAACGTGGAATCTGAAACCATATCAAGTAATTCATACTCTGTTACATTAAAATCCATTGGGCTATCTTACACTTTGAAAGTATCTTCTACCCATGTAAGATTTTCTATAACATCATGCATTCCTCAGCTGGAAAATAGTCATTCCCTGAGTTATGCAGATCTTCCCCCAAATGTTGACACATTTCATTGTTGAACATCAGAAAATCACATTTGTTTTCAACATGATCTCATCAGAAAAGTCTTTAAAGTATTAGGACGCCATCAAGCTCACATTAGGGGACACAAGTTTTCCTAAATTGCAATATTGCTTGAATGATCAAACTTCAACATTGGCAACAAATCTTGACAGTTTTTCTTGAAGTGACAGGCTAACGTCACTCATTCTTGAGAAAATGTCTGCTGGATACTCAAGTGAATAACCACAGTTTGAAAAATGGTGTCCCATAGAAAAGAAACAAAAGTGGCTAGTTCAGCTAGCAACTCAAACAACTGCACAAGTGCTTTTCCTTGTGACAGCCGTCATAGTTTATGGTGCATAAAGGCTTTATGTGTACTTCCAGTCTTTTCAAACAGAATTTTTAAAAGATGTGTACTGAACGAGGGTTGAGATTTAATAAAATCAACAATTTTCATCAAGGACACTTTTAAGTGAAACTGGTATTTTTTTTTAAATGTGGGTGCATGGCAGTGAAGAATACAATAACTACAAGAATGGTTTGGTGATACTGCTTTGATTCTTGCTGAGTCACCACTACTTTTGCACCACAGAGAAAATATCAATGCAGTTGAAAAAGGCAAGTATCTTGTATTTTGTGAAAATAGTTTTGACTTCATAGACCAACTGAAAAGGTCTGAAGCACTCACAGGAACCTCCAGATCACATGTGAGAACTGCTGGAGTAGAGAAATATTTCTCCGTGTCCATTTCTGTATGAAAAGCAAGAAAATGAGATACTCTCAGAGGGTGACATGTTTTAAGAAATTAGAAGTGAGCATCCAGCCGGCATCACTAGTTTAAGTTTCCTGCCTGGTCCCTGGGGCCATGAGAGTTTGCAATAATGGCCTAAACACAGGTTACAGTGACCACCAGCACCCCATCCACTCTACTTCCCCATCCTGAGTGACCACACCTCAAGCTGTCCATAGCCCTTCACACCTGGTACGTGTGAATGACAGGGGTTATACTCTGATGGCCCAAAGGAGACCCAGTTTGGAAGATGAGGGACAGTTTCTGGGAGCACCAAACATAGACTTAGCCTGTTTCTATATTTTGCCTAGAAGACAATGAGAAGAGGTATGACCACCAATTTTTATTAAGCCACTACTTAACTTACTGACTGGTTGATTGATTGATTGATTGATAGTGAGCCACTACTATGTACTTAATCCTCCCAATTTCCCTGTAAGTTCATTTGTATGAACTCCCTTTTGCTTAGACTGTAAGAGTTCACACACTTCCAGCTAATGAAAGGAGCCGTCGTTTACTCAGGGCTCAGTCCCTCAGCTTCAGACAGTCTGAAAATCTTGAGAGTTGTAACTAGGATTCAAAATGGCAAAGCATTTTTTAAAAATTATGCATAACTTGTTTCTAGGGATGGTAGTAAAATAAAATAGAGAGATTGACAACAGCAAATGGTGCTGATAATAGAGATTAATACGAATTTCCACTAACATCTCAGTTTCCATTAATGTCTCAACATGTCATGATAAAAATAATGATGATAATGATTATCATTTGTTTATTCAACAATATTTATGTATCAGACACAATCCTAGCTTTTGGGGATAGGCAGTGATGAGAAACACAGATTCCCCCAGACCAGTCCCTAGTCTAAATTTTTTTTTATACATTTCATATAGTTCAATTCCACAACACTGTGAGGTAGGTATTATTACCACCTTTTTTTATATGAAGGAATGAAGGCTCAGAGATGTTATTTATTTTGCCCAAGATCACATCACTAAGAGGACAGGAGTCAGAATTCAATCCCTGGTCTGTCTGTCTCCAATACTCTAGTTACATCAGTTCAAGGTCCTTTTTAATTGAGCACCAAAATTATGCCCACTGAGCCCTGGGGTGCAAACTTCCTGCTCTGTAGACGAGGACGGGGGCGGACCCTTAGACTCTGCCAGGCACAAAGCAAATCTGAGTCCATGTTGTTTGACTACTTGGAAGACTAATTAATTGGGGTGGGTGTGCTCATGTAGTGATCAATGACGAAGAAATAACTCACACCCAAAGTACGGACATTAAGGGAGAATGGAGAGAGGGCCCTGGCTCCAGAATCCTCTCCCTGAAGTGCTAGTTCAGCTAGTAAATTCCTGTTTCTAACACAAGCTCACCTGGGAGTGTTAAGTGTTATTTCTTTTTTTGTGTGAGTATTAAGTCATAGCAATAGCTAGCTCAAGTAGCTGCACCAAAGAAATGCCACTGTTCTGATCAGGGCAAGAAAAAAGAAGGAATGAATTGCAACATTGGCTGTTTGGGAAAGAAAAATCAAGAAAGAAAAGTATGGCAATGCTAAGTGTTTTTATATCCTATCTTATTTAACCTTCTCAATACCTGGCAAGATAGGTTTTATTAGCTTTCTTTTCAGATGAAAGCACTAAAGATGAGAGAGAATAAGTGACCCACCCAAGTCTATGAATTACAAAGCCCATCGTCTCTTCTCTAGAGCAGAGGTTGGCCAACTACAGCCCGTGGGCCAAACCACACCCACTGCCTGCTTTTGTAAATAAAGTTTTATTGGAACACTGTCAGACTCATTCCTTTACTTCCTGTCTGTGGCTGCTTTCCTGCTGCAACAGCCCAGTTGACTAATTGCATCAGAGACCATATGGTCTGCAAAGTCGAAAATATTTAATAGCTGGCCATTTGTGGAAAAAGCAATCAATAAGATTTTTGAAAGGTAGTGCCGAGTAACACAAAATTCTAAAATAAGTTTTCAGAGCTTACTTGCTCTAAAGTCTCATACTGGCATTGGTGGACAATTTTCACTTCTATTTAGCTTTTTTCCAGGATAGCTTAAACTGACACAGAAGCTCGAAGAGGAGCCCTGGGAAGTGTGTGCTTTCAAAGTTACATCTCCAACAATATCAACATTTCTACTTGTAGCTGTACAATTCAGACACACAGACAGTGAACAAGTGACAAATATTTGTTAAATGAATGGATGAAAGAATCATCACACTATGGTATGGTTCCAATTTCATTTATACGACCTTAATTCAGGAAGCATCACCCGCTTGCTCACAGCGTGCTTGGTGCTGGCCGGGCCCTGTGCATACCGTCCGAATAAGATCCACAGCACCCAGCTTCAGGAAGTTTATAATCTAGTGAGAGATGCAGACATGCTGGAGGCTGGCCTTGGTCTCACTAAGCAAGGAGTGCACATGCTACCATCACATATTTGCTTCTACCAGTCTACGTAAACCTGGACACTCACAAGATGGCAGCAAGAAAGTAGGACATAGAGAAATGGTGGATGAAAAGACACCAAAGATGAGTAAAGACAACAGATGAGAAGACACTAAAATACACGCTTTTCATTTTGCATTTTCTTCCTTTGGCCTAAAGAGAATGGAAAGGCTACCAACAGCAAATGCTTCCTATGGAGTATACTCTTCTAGATTATTCTTGTACGTTATCTCATTTCATCCTCTGAACAACCCTTTGAAGAAGGAATTCATTTCACCATTTTATAAATGAGAAACCTGCAACTCAGGTCTCTAATAAGTTGAGGGGCCAGAATCCAAAGCATATCTTTTTTAGACTGTAAAACCTAGGTTTTTTCCATTACTGTGTAAGGGGTGGCCGCCGGGGCCTGAGGACGTACAGACTTAAGCTGGATAACAGAAGCAGTTTGAAAAGTTACACACCTCGGCCTGAACTAATTTAGATAAATCATTCGGAAGAACTAATCCAATCTCACCGAGGTCAGCCCTGGCTGGCCAGGAAACTAGGGTCAATTTATCCCTCTTTGCCCTAGAGGGACATAAAGGACAGAAAGCGGACGAAGGACAGACTTTGTTCTTGCATTTGTCCAGGTGGAAGGACGAGAAGCGTAATCGTGGCAATATTTTAACATTTTTAATGGGCTTTTCTTTTCTCTCTTTCTGAGTACACACGTTTACCCTGGTCCACCTTTGTAACCATATGCAAGAAGGGAGATGAGAATTTATCCATGAAGGAAAGCAAAGACATATGCAAAATAACTTACAACTTCTGCCACTGAGAAATAATATTATGCAGCAAGCTGATGTCTTGAATGACACCCATCCTTATACCTGCCTCTAACGTAACCAGGGTTAATTCAGGAGACCCCAACTCACTGAGTTCTCTCACAGTATACTCATTGCTGCTTTTGGTTGTGTGTGTTGTGCACTGCATACAGGTGACACGTGATTGGGTGACCTTCTCATCGAGGATCTCGTCACTTCACTTATCTAGTATAACTATATCTGATGTTAACAATCAAGTATCTTGTAATAACATAATCTTCATATAGCATTTTCCTGACAGGTGGAAATAGAGGGCCACATTTTTCTAATTTTCACAAAGATGCTGTATGGGCTAATAGCATCCCAGTATAAGGAGAATCCCCTTTCTTTCTGTGCTTCTTGGGCTTTGTATTAGTTTGCCACAGCTGCAAAGATGCTATGTAACAAACAATCCCAAAAATTTCAGTGACTAACAACAACAGGGCTGCTATTGCAGATGGCAGAGAAAAAGAAAAAAAGAAAACATTTCTTTTTCATGGGTCTGCGAGATTTGCTGTACTCTGCTGGACTCAGCTGGATTTGGAGCAGCTTACCATCAAGACTGCAGGGCAGGTTTAGTTCTGCTCTATGTGTCACTCATTCTGAGACCCGAGCAAAATCAACTACAGCTACCTGGACCGTGTTTTTCTCAAGGCAGACAGCATGGGCTCAAGAAGTTAAGCCAAACCTCACAAATGAATTTAAAACCTCTGATCACGTCACATTCACTCACCTTCCATCCATCAAACAAGCCTCACAGCCAAGTACATCACAGGGGAAGGGAAGTATACGGCCCCCTGCACGTGGGGAAGGGAGAGGGAATTTTTGCTACGAAGTAACATAATCCACCACAGACCCACTCTACGGCTGTCTATACTAGTAGGAGGATACATTGGAGGAATATTATAAACTATTTCCATATCGAGATAAGCCATTTCCCATAAACCACTGGGTTTTGCACTCTGTTTTAAAAGAGATCAGTCTGCTCATCTTTCACCTTTTGGCAGATCAGTGTAATAGATCATGGGTCAGCAAACCACACACTGTCTATAACCGATCTGAGAGTAAATACTTTTGGCTTTGCAGGCTACGCAATTCTGCCACTGTAGTGCAAAAGCAGCCACAGGCAATATGTAGACAAATGGACATAGCTATGTTCCGATAAAGATTTATTTACAAAATGAGGTGGTGGGCCAGATTTGGTCCATGACTCATAATCTGCCGGCTTCAGTAATAAATAAAACTATAAGGATATGTCTCTTGTTTTGGTTACCTCTAGCTGTACAACATACCACCCCAAATCTTAGTGGCTTAAAAAAACAATTATTTTATTATCTCTCAGAATTCTGTGCATCAACTGGGCTCAGACGGGTGATTCTTCTGTTCCGTGTGAAGTTGGCTGCCTCCTCAGGCATCTGGGGTATCAACTGGGCTTGAAGACTCAAGATGGCTCACTCACGTCTCTGGCAGCTTGCCAGGGTTGACCAGAAGGCTGGACACAGTTGGCCCACTCAGAGATCTAAGTCCCCACTGCTATGCCTCTCTTCTCACTTATTACACGGCAACTCGGGACTCCCCAAAGGGGAAACGATCTTGCCTTTTTAAAGCTTGGGTCCAGCACTGTCGTTTCTGCCACGTTCTACTGGCAAAGCACCTCACCCCTCATCTGTCATCATCAACTGTGTCATCTGTGCCCCATGTTGGCCTGTGGCAGAATGTCAAGTTTCTTATTTCTGAACTTGCAGATGAGACGGAATTTTTAATGTTTCACATTCAAACGGCTAAGCATATTTCTCATCCCACAAGGCAACAGCAAAACATCCCTCTCTGAGGACTTCTCTGCCTAGAAAACGGTGCCTCGGTCCAGCTACAGGTGGAATGAATTAAGGTAATTGAGTTTAAAAGGCAGAGGTCGCCTCTGTCCAATCATGTCTGGCATGGCTTGAGACATTCTGGGCATCCCCTAAGTGGACTGAGTGTAAGTGGGTCTCTTCTTCCAAAAGGCCTGGCTCTACCCAAACCTCTGGCTCCATGTGCACAGGGGAGCAGGGCACGGAAGGGGCAAGGGGCGGGAGGAGTGAGCAAAAGCAGGGAACTCCCTCAGGCCCAAACCCCGTGTTGAATCCAATACAATTCTCACCAAATAACACACCTAGGTGTAAGCTCCCTCACTCTCAGCCCTGAAAACTCCTTGAAAAATCATCCTTTTAGATTTTATAATAGAGCTACCATTCTTCCAAGGCCACCAGGTGATTCTGATCATGGTAGGTGCATCCACCAAAATAATAAACTTCTCCTACACTGGACCTCTGTCCGCTTCCATCAATCCACTCATTCTCGACATCTTAGTCTTTACCATCTGCCCCTCCCCCAAAGTCACAGACACTTCTCAGACTCACCCCTAGTCATACAAATGACCACGTTGATTTTTGTCCCAAGTTCCCCCCTCTATGCACATTCACCTTATCTACCACCACTCCTTGCCATCCCGACCTGCCTGCACCTGTGCTCTCCCCTACACCTCTGTGTCCCAGCCTCTAGCCCAAGACAGGAAGCCAGAGCAGGCAATAAGAGAAACACCAGATTATCAGACACCTTTTCCAGCTCCAACACCAAGAACCACGCAAAGGAGATGACCCAGAAGAGAAGTCAAAGGAATCAGGACTTTAGTGCCCACGTCCCAGAATACACCTCTGTTCTTTCACTGAGTGAAATGGGGGCTGCCCTGTTCCGGTAAATATGGCATGGAAGGCCTGAGGGAGGGAGGATGGGGGACAGATCCCCTCCAGATCTCGTGACCTTTAATCCGGCCAGAAACACCACACTCTGTGCACCTTCAGGACCATAAATCTGAGCTTTCAACACCCCAACAGAGCTCACAGCAGTCCTCCCGGAACCGACTCAACCTAATCCCTTTCTAATCGGCTGTTTGTCTGCTTGCTGCCTCCTGGTTCTATCTCCCATTTATCGTCCTGTTGGCCTGACAAATGCATTCATTCTCCTGGTCTCTCAGCTCCCTGTCAAAGGCACGGGCTTGGTCCTGCTCACCAGCTCACGTTTTCTACTTTCAGTATAAATCCCCCAAAAGTGCCTGTGAGGACCCCTCCCAGCTCAGTCACTAGGGCCTTTATGGGGTAGGTACAGGGATTCACAAAGGTCAGGCCTTTTTATCCTCAGTGCATGGCCCATACCAGCGACTAATGAATGACTGTTGAATGACTGAGTGATGCATATGGACTTGACCTCATAAGCAATTGTCCCATCAAACGCAGACAAGTGGCCCACAATGAGCTATTTCTGAACGAGTTTGCCTAAAGTGCTGGCGAAAAGTGATACCCAGTGGAAGACCAGCCAGACTGAACTACTTAAGGAAACAAAGCATCTTTGAGAAATGAAATTAATTAACTGCTTCCAAAGGGAGCAGAAAGTAGGAGGTTGGGAGGGGGTGGTAAATTTCATATAAATTTCCAAAGGACAAGGGACTTGAAAGTAAACTAAAGGAATTTCAAGCTTTAAATCTAAAAAATGCCTTCCAACATCATGGCTTAGCGGTGGGCAACAGGCACTCGAAATTGGGATTTAGTTATGTACAAAGGAAAGCTCTGAAAGAGAAAAACAATAAATTAAATGCGTAAATCGAAAGGATTGGGGTTTTTTAGAAGTTACTGCACAATATTCTCTGAGGGTGATTTTAGACTAGACCTTGACAGGGTAAGATTGTGAATACAAAAGTGAGCTTTTGTCAATCAGAAAGCACTTCTGCAGAAATAAGTTTCTAGAGAATAACCGGAGGGAATTTCAAAGATCTAGTTTACATTCTCTGTGTCTTCGGGCCCATTTCCTTGGGATTTAAAAAACCATAAGGATTTTGAGATCTTGAAACAGCCATATAAAACACTGCTCAGTATGAGTCTCGTGGTATTTGGTGCCCTAGTCACAGCCATTTTATTTCAGTCTGTTCTCCTACGAAATTCCATTGCCCACCGGCCCCCATCTCTCCAATCCTTGCAAGGTTTGCCAGCTTCCTACAGAGGAGGGAGTAATAGCTGTATCTCGTCTGCCCACCATGAATCTCAGGAGCAGAACAGAAGGGAGTGGGGATATGTCAATGGATGAGGAGGTTCCGGAACCAATGGATGGGGATGCTCCCAGCCCAGAAAGGAAAAGATCTGTGAGGTCACATAAAAGTGGTCCTCCAACCAGGAAAGGGGTTTCTTCTGTAGGGACCTAGTCTAAAAGAAGATTCTATTAAAATTGATAACTTCTATTTATCAAGCACTCTGTTAAGAACTTGACATATCTGATCTTAATTCTGCCATTTGGATCGTGAAGATAGTTCAACCCCACTGTTGGACCACGACAGTATTTTGATCCTGCTCCATCCAAAAGTTTGGGAATCAGTACACCAGGACAGCTGTAATCTCCTCGGTTATCACGTGTGTGGGGGGGTGTGTGCATGAGCATGTATGTGCCTGCGTGCGCATATCTGAACAATTTCTCTATGTTGCTCTCTCTCTTTTCATCTGTATGTGGTGTATTTCTCTTTCCATGTTTCTCTGTCTCCCTCTCTCTCTTTGTGTGACCGCCTCAATTTCTCTACGTCTGTCTTTGTCCCTGTATTTTCCTTTGTGTCTTTGTGTATATATGTTTGTGCATATATTTCTCTGTTCCTCTGCTTCTCTCTCTGCCTTCCGCTCTATCTCCCTTTCTTAATCTCTCTTCCTTGTCCTCCTCTTTGTCTCTCTTTGAATCTGATCCGAATGAAAACAATTTTATTAAAAGTAGAAAAATGAAAAGTATTTACTGTGCTAGCTAGAATATTAAGAAATTAAGCTGAATTCATGAAATTTGCCTAAGAAAATACCTTTTTGACAAAAACAGTATCAGTAAGATTCTACGAAAATTCTTGTATTCACCATGTCCTTCGAGTAAAACAGGATGGTCAAAATATTCTGGACCCCAAAACCATGAGGTCCTAAGTACCTGCAGCCTGCTTGGCCCATTCCAGCAGCTCGCTGGACTGTGGTGAAGGAGGACTTCTTGGAGGACAAAAGGTCATTGTGATATTTGAGCATCAGAAGTCAACTACACCACGCCCCTTTCCCACTGGCCTCTGGAGATTGTAGCCCCAACACGCAGCTCTGCTCAGAGCAGAGCACTTCACTCAGAGCTCTGGGTTGCAGTGCCCAGACAAGGACAGCAACCCAAGAGGCAGTAGGTCTCTTCTTGTCTTCCTTCCTGTGTTGAAAGCCAACAGAGAAAGAGATTCGGCCCTGAAGATCTCACTTAGCCCTTTATAAAGAACCCGCCACTCCGCCCCAACCCCCCATCCCCCTCTGCCTTTGCTCCCTGTTTCTTCAGCCTCCTTTCCCCCAGCGACTCTATGCCAAACTTATTCATGAGCATGGGCACGCGCACGCGCGCACACACACGCACGATCAGATACACACGTACACACCTGATTAGGTGTCTTCCCACCTTTCCATCCTCCCTGTGGTGGATAATAATTGTTAACATTTATTAAAAGCTAACTACGTGCCAAGCACATTTTGAACACCTTCCACATTTTATTTCATTTACCTCTCACGACAACTGGTGAGAGTGCTATTTGCTATCATTCCCTCTAATGCCCCAGATGAAGAAACTGAGGCACAGGCAACTTAAGTAATTTACCAAAAGTCATAGACTCAGCAAGGGGAAAAGCGGAGATTCAAACTCTAGCACCCATGCCATCAACCACTGCGTGTCACCTGCACCCAACTGTTGGTAATTAACAGATATTAGTAGAGAAAGCTGTGCAACCTCTCTATTCTCTAATGAGCTCCCAGGACCCGAAAGATAACAAGCTTCTCTTAAGATCAAACAGTTTTAGGGCGCTGAGCAGCACAGAAAATTTGGGGTCATTTTGAAGGGAGACTAACTTCTTTAGCAGGGGAAAAAAAAAATCACATTTCTCCCGACTTTTTATTTAGAGAATAATCAAGAAAATGTTTTCCCTTTCTCTCTCACGCAGCACAATTTATCTTTATCAAACCAGAAAAGAATGTAGCTCCAGCTGGAAGTTTCTCACAAAGCCTTGGGAGATGAAAGGTGCCGTAATAGATACACAAAACAGTTGCTTTTTATCTGTGAAGAGCTGGTTTCATATGATCCTTTCATAAAAGTGAAAAAGAAGACATTGTGTTTATGTGGAGCATACATTTGTCTGCGTCACAAAAAAAGAGTGTATGATCGTCTACTGGGACGGCCTAAATCCTTCACCGTTTCCATTTGGTCTGGCCCAGGTACTCCATAATAGTGGAAAACCCGCTTTTTAAGCACCTGAAGTATAGACCAACTGGGCAATTTCGGCTCAAAGCAACTGTATTTGTTATCTGTCCTAAACAGGAGCCCAACCCATACTTTTCACTCAGCTAAACAAAGGGAACACTGAAAATTTAGTAAACAGGACAATTGATGGTACCTGGCTTTGTGTCAAGCAAAAGCCAGCCTCTGCATTGAAAAGTCCTGACCTTGAAAAGCTGGTTAAAATGGATGATGCGTGGGCTGCAGGCTGGAGAGCTCTCGGAGAAGTAGGTCAGCGAAGTTATAGGCTGGCTTCTGTCACTCCCAGCCAGAGCCTCTGCAACTCAGAGGGGAAAAAAATGTTCCCAGACAGAATAAGACACTGTGTGTGGTTCCGGGCAGCATGTCGTATTGACAAAACCATCACCACCAAATGGAATCATCGAGGGGAAGCTGTCAGCCCCTGCCACATCCAGGAGGCGATTTTCTGCTCCTTTCGTTAATTAGGGGTTGTCTTGTTTTGTTTTGTTTTTTCCAGCCACAGAAACTAACTTTGTTGTCCGCTCTTTCCTGGATCTCACCACACTGTCACCTCTTACAGGGGACCTGCCGGGCACTTGATGGCCCTGGCTGGGCTGATAGACAAGAGGGGCTAATGAGGAAGGCTAGATCTCAAAAGCACTTTGAACAGAGAGCAGGAAGCCCCCTGTGATGGAAGTCGAGCTCTGGACCAACCTCCCTGTTCAAAGCAGCGCTGTAACGCATTGCTCAAGGGCATAGCTTCTGGAATCAAACCGTCTGGTCTTTAATCCTACGGGCTCACTTATTAGCTGTGTGACCTTGGGTACATATCCTAACCTTTCTGTTTCCTAATTTCCTCATCTGTAAAATGGGGGTAATAACTGTACATACCTCAGGGGTGATGCATCCATTAGAACCCCAGGAGGAAACCGTGCACTCAACTGGGGTAACCCAGGGAGGATTTCACCAAAGAACTGCTTAGGAAGCAGCACAGAGGGCAGAGCAGGGCCACAAGGGAGGGCGCAGTGCCTCGAGGCTAGCCACAGTGGGTGCCCTTATCATGCCAAGGTCTGAAGGGCGCCAGGACAAACGTGGGTATCTGTACCCAAAGAAAGGGGGCGCTCTGTGAAGAGGGGGGCCTGATGTGAGTTAGGACCTTCAATGCAGGCATGCAGCCAGCCAGTAGCAACCCCACAGGGAAGGAGCTGCGTGAATAAATGCAGCCACCTCCCCCATCCCTACCTCAGGGTTTCCATTCTTCCCATTGGCCGAAACCAAAAGAGACTGAAGGGCAGGGAGCCCCTTAATGCATTCCACATGGGGCTTGGAGCAGGGTGGAGAAGAGTGGAGAGTGACTCTGTAGGGGCAAGTGGACGCTACTGAGCACCAAGAATTCCATGAGGCAATGCAGCCCAGCGCCTAGACTATACATTCAATATAGATTAATAGCTACAACGTGTTACTACTTATTTGTTCTTGGACGCAACATGAATTGCATGAGTTGGCCAACACGGTGCGAGTTGCAGGTGCGCTGTAAATAAGGTGCAGGTGCCTGGTGAAGCCACTGCTCCTTTCTCATCGCCTCCCAAGGATTCTCCCAGTTTCCACTGGTCACTTAGCTTCACACTCATTTGGTCCTAAGAAGAAGCGGAATCCCAAATGGGGGGAAGCTGGCCTGGGCTCCTTCGGGGCTCCACAAGCGTCCACTCTCAACATCTACCCAGTTTCAAAAATTTTTTTTGCAAAGAGATACTGCTAATAACACTTTACACATCCATCCAACACATAGAATAGTTCAGATCAGGTAGTTCTAGCTAAGGGTCGGACCCACTGCGCTGGGCTCTTAGCCTAGCCAGCAGCAGAGGCCTCTCACCGGAAGCCAAGGGCTCTGCGGAACACTGGGTGAGGACACCTGCCTTGCAGCATCCCTCAGATGTGCCTCGAGATGTTCTCAGTCCCTCTCCGGGGTCTCCCCCTCCGTGTGCTGAACCAGGAGTCTTCAACTAGTCAATCACCATCTTCAAGGAGATTTTGCAACCTAAGCAACAACAATGGAACCTTCCTGTCGTAGAGTGCTGAGCTGACTACGTAGCCCTTTCACACACATTATATTATTCCATGCCCAGAACAAGCTGTGCTTCCCCAAGGTCACACCAAAGTGAACAGTACAGCCAGGCCTGGAACTCATTTTTTGTAATCCAAGACTGCAATCACCCAACAGCTACCCAGAGACCGCGGGCTAGACACCAGCAGATTTATTTGGGCTGTCCCAAATGACTTTTTTAATTATTATCATTTTTATTAGTTGCCAACCTTGTCTTTTCTTCTTAACACTGTCTAAAATCATCATGTCTATTTGCTCACGGGATGTCCGCCTCCTCCCCTGGAACGCCGTGCCAGCTCCCCAGGAGGAAGGCACATGTCTATCTCCTGTGTGGCCATACCCCCATGCCTCGCCCAATGTCTGACCCTCAAAATGCACACAGCACTTACTTGCTGAATGAAACAATGAATTTCTCAGTCCCATTCTTTTAGGTCATTTACCCTAACTAGGTTTCAAGGTCCCAAAGCTAAAAATAACCAACTTTTGACTCAGCAGCTGGAAAATGTCCAGGTTACTTTTAGCTTCTAAGGTTAGGGAGAAAAGTGGGCCAGACTCAGATGCAGCAAACTGCCTGAGTTGCCTCTTTGCTCAGCAAATGTTAAAGACCCACGCATAACGAATATTGACGAAGGCTGCCTATACTTTTCATTTTCCCAGGAGTCCCAAGCCTTAACAGTCTACAGTTTCTAAAAGTTTATGATTCTTTCCCATGAGCCTGTGAGCTCTTAAAGGAACGTGGACTCTGCCTTACTCATCTTTGCTTCCCTGGGAATTAAAAGTGCGCCTGAATCAGGCAAGGTCCCAAATAATGGTGTGATGAATGTTTGCGATTGATTAGCAATGCAAGCTGGAGCACCAGAGTGTGGAATCGTAGAATTTTACAACTGGAAGGGATTTCAGGGACCATAATGTGGCTCTGCCCAATACGTTAGCCAATACCTATGGGCGGCAATTCAAATTAATTGAAATTAAATAAAATTAAAACGTGTGTTCCTCAGCCACACTAGCACCTTTTCTGACACACAAAAGCACACGTGGCTAGCAGCTATGTTGTTGGATGATGCAGATAGAGAACATTTCCATCGTTACAGAAAGTCCTTTTGGACAACGTTGAAAAGGGTCTCATTTTATAGCAAGAGAATTAAGTCTCCGCAAAAGAAAGTAATTTCCCCCAAAACAGAAACAGGACCAACAACCTCAGTCTCTCGGTTTCTGCTCTGGTTTCTCCATCACACTGGAGTCACATACCGTGAGGGCCTCACATCCAAGAGCCCCAAATATCCTCTTCTATTAAGTCAGCCTGGTTTTGCCTAGCTGGTAAGAAATCCCAGATGCATATTGCAGAGAATAAACGCTAGACCCAGCAAGCAAAGGATGGGAAACCATAGCTTCCCACGGAAAGCTGGAAGCCAAGAGATCTGAGGCACGCCCAAATGTGGATTGCCTTTTTTTTTTAAAGCTTTTCAAAATTGTTTTCATTTCAATGTTGGAGGTTAATACCCAAGATGGACACTCTTTTTGAAGAGTTCCTTTTGATTCTAATTTCTTAAAGTCCTCATTTGAACTCTGCTTTTTGTTTATATTATACCCATCCCATAATTTTTCTTTCTTTCCAGGTGACTTGATCCTCAGTAATGTACCGAATCCATCTCTGCCCACTGCTTTTAATTAAACATCAACTCGTCCTTTCAACTGGGTCTTTTAGGATTTTACATTGCCTTTTCTAAATGTATGCTTTTTTTTTTTGCCTGAAATTACATCAAATTAAGTTCTCAAAAATGCATTTCTTTTCTTAATCTTTAAATGGCTAGGGAGGAGTTTTGGCAAAATGTCAAGAAAACTCATAAAAGGGGGGAAGTCAGCTCTACCCATTTCTCTCCCCACTTGGAGCAAGACACCTTCTCTCTGTCAGGGCCTGCACACACACAGACACAGACCCGAGGGCACTTAACACCCGGCTGAGGCCCACACACCCCAGGTAGGGTGCAGATTCCACAGCTAAAAGCAGTCTACAAATAGTGTATTTGCACCTTCGTTTATGTTAAAACAACACTGTGAGAAGCAGGATGCAAAAGAATATGCATTTGCTATGCGTGGCCTGGGCTTCCGGTGGTAACATATCAACACATGAAGACAACGCAGGCCAGGGAGGTCAACAGCGGGCCTGGAGGCCTGTTAGAGAGCTGGAGTGGGGTCGCAAGCTTCCGATGTTCTCAAGTTCCCCAATATCCAATTAGGGTGCAGATAACTTCAGACTCTGCAAAGGAGAACCTCCTAATGGACAAATGGAGTAGGGAGCGAGATGAGGGAAATTCCACTGATGAATCCTATTTTTTCCTGGTATGTCTCCAAGGGTTTCTAAAGATTTCATTATCCTCATAAGTGACGTTCTTAAAATTACTGAAAGAAGGTGCTTATTGAAACCTATAGCTCTCCAGCCCTTGGCAAGCTTTGATTTGAAACATTCAAAACACATCCAACAGCCTCTTCTTCCCTGAAGACAGGGGCTTTAATGTTTAAAAGAAAGAAAGAAAGAAGAGAAAAAAACAGATCCCCTTACATCAGCCAGCTCCCTCCACTTAAAGAAAAATGTTACCCAAAAATTAAGTTATTGGAGCCAAAACAGAGTAGCAACATCTCAAATCTGAGTCCTGCTCTTTGTTCCTAAGGAACAAAGGAACACAATTCCCATAACCTGGAGCCACGTGTGCACGTAATGTTAGAACAAGGGCTGGAGTTGTAATCTAGGCCAACCTCTTTACACCACAAACAAGGAAACTGAGGCCCGGAGAGGATAAAGAATTTTAACAGCTGGCAGGTGGGCTGAGCCTGCAAATGGGCCAGGTGTCCAGAGTCCTGATCTTTTGGCACAAAAGAAAAAAAATCATTCTATCACTTAGAGTAAGGAGAGGAGTGTCTGAAAGTGGAGAATTAACACAGAATCCCTTCCCCCTGGCTCAGCTGTGGATGTGCACAACTGGGGCCAGCTCTAGACAAAAATACAAACTAATGGGAGAAGCAGCACACGAGTGTACTGGGAAGAGCATCAATGCTTTATATTACGTGACTGATGGAAATACAGGTCCCTGCCCACTTCTCGGGGTATGAAAACACAGCCATGCCCGTGAAAACGCTCCGACACTGGGCGGTGCTATGAAAACAGAAGTGGTCGGGATTCAAATGGATTTTGCATGAGGGTTAGGGGCTGGCAGCCTCTCCCGGGGAGACCCCGTTGTGCCTCTGTAAATGGTTGCATCTAGAGCAGCCCCTTCCTCCCTTGTCCTACTATTAGGGACAACTATGGTCGGGGTCGGGTTGGCATTGACCATGAGGCGCTCAATGACCTTCCTCCCAGCTCCCTCCTCCCCAGAGAGGGGAAGGATTAAAGAGCATGCTGCTGGGCACAAAGCCTTTCTCGGTGGTTTTCTTTCTGATCACTTTAGCAGAGCAGGGTGTTGTGTCTTGCTGTGCGCCCTGGTTCAGGTGCGCCTTTACTTCCCATGCCCACACCTGAGGTTCAGCTTTGAAGGGCTGCCCTCGGGCCCCCGGAGCACTCCCCACACACAGAGAGCCAGGAGTGCCTGGGAGTTCACCTCTGGGTGAGGGGGAGGCCTTTGACCAACGGTGGACAGGAGCGAAGGGATGCAAAGCCAGCTCCCTTGACAATGCCTAGAGTAACTTACGCTCCAGAATGCCCCTGCCAAGCAGAGTGAAGCCACCTCCGGGGGCCTTCTGCCTGAGATGGCACCTTGCTTGCCTTCATCCCCTTCTGTGACATGGGAGCACTACCTCAGCAAGTCTCTTGCAGGCAAATCCCTCTCTCAGCATCTGCTTCTAAGAACCAGACCCAGAACTTCCATCTCTGTTATCCCTTTTGCGGCTGGTGTGGTAGGACAGGCCTTGGGTTAGTTTCTGTTGCAGAGGAGCCACTGCCCTGCCTAGGCCATAAGAAGGCAGCTCTTCTCCAGAGACTTGAGCACACACTTTGTCTCTTGTGTTTCCTTGGAGCGCTTCTCCATCCAGGCTTATTAGAAAAGTGCAATAATTGATTATTAATGTCTGCCATGGCCTAGGAAGGAGCCAGGGGAGGATGGGTTGGCCCATGCGTGAAGTATTTGCCATCTCTGTCCTAGAGGGAGGGCCCAAGGAGAGGGGGTCTGTTTTTATTCTAGGCCTTCAGCTGGCCTCTAGCTAAACCCAAAGGAGTCCAGATGGGTCTATGCAGTCCTGCTCACTGAGACTACCCAGGGTTTATTATCTAGCTAGGAACAGAATACACATGACCAGATGCCCCTTGGAAATTGTGGCAGCAGTGGGCAGCTGATGGAGGATGTGGTGTGGGGAGCTTCTAGGGCCATCTCATCCTGACTTCTGATGTGGGCTGAGGGGGTGAGGAAGACCAGCCATGAGAGAGCTCTTTTGGTGCAGGCAAACTCTGACACCATCAGCTCAACTTGGCACTGGGCAAACCTGAAGGTGCGCATAGGTCGAACAAATGCAGGTGGAGGGCGTGTGTGCTCAGCAAGCCTGTAGGCAGGTACCAAGACTGATACCAGGAAACGCTGAAGAGCACAGTCCACAAAGCCAAGTGGTATCAGGGATCTGGAAACAGAGGTCAAGTCCAGGACGTCAGAGTCATGGGACATCACCAGAAGAACAGCCCTGGAGGCCTTCTCACTGGAGTCCTTTTCTTCCCCCCTTCAGTGGTTTTTTTTGGGTTTTTTTTTGAGGAAGATTAGCCCTGAGCTAACATCTGCTGCCAATCCTCCTCTTTTTTGCAGAGGAAGACTGGCCCTGAGCTAACATCCGTGCCCATCTTCTTCTACTTTATATGTGGGACGTCTACCACAGCACGGCTTGCCAAGTGGTGCCATGTTGGCACCTGGGATCCAAACCAGCGAACCCTGGGCCGCCAAAGAGGAACGTGTGAACTTAACTGCTTCCCCTCTGGGCTGGCCCCCTCCTTCAGTTTTACTGAAGTAGAAGAGACACACAGTAAAGTGCAGAAACCTTAAGTGAATGACTGAATTTTGCATATGTAACATTCCCATCAGCCCAGAAACCTCCCCGATGCCCCTTCCTAGTCATCTCCCTTCCCCAGAAGTAACCACGATTCTGACTGCTGTCACCATATGCTAGCTGTGCTGTTCCTGAACTTCACATAAATAGAATCCCACAGTATAGATTCTTCGGTGTCTGTTTTCTTTGGGTGCACATTACTTTTGTGAGATTCATCCACACTGCTGTGTACAAGTAGTCCATTCTTTTGGTTGCCATGCACTACTCCACAGTACGAGCATATCCAATTTACCTTCTCCATTTGAGTAGTTTCCAATATTTTGCTGTTGGAATGGAGCTGCTATGGACATTCTTGTACACATGTTTTGGTGGACACGTGCACTCACCTCCCTTGGTGAAAAGCCTGGGAGTGGAATAGCTGGGTCACAGGAGAGGCATATGTTCACCTCCACAAAGTTTGTCAAGTGACTTTCTAAAGGAAACGTACCAGTTCACACTTCTATCAGCTTCATATGAGAGTTCTACTTGACCCACATCCTTGTCAACTCTTGGTATTATCAGTCTTTTTAAGTTTAGCCATCCTAGTGGGCGGGCAGTAGTACCTCACTGTGGTTTAATTTGCATTTCTCCCCTAGACTATTTCACCTCTAGGACTGATCTAGGTGCCCAAAAGAGTGGTCTCTCTCCATGGCATCTGGAAGGTGCCACTTTGCCCCTGACACATGGAGAGCCTCTCTGATCACAGGGGCTACCCTCTGGGCATTTACACATACAGATGGCCCTGGATACAGGAAACAGACACAGACTGCAATAAGCAGATCTCGACCATGGGACCTGAAGGGAACTGATGACCACAGGACGCCAACATATCACCGACTTAGCAGCCACTCTCCGTCCAGAGCCTCTCCCTCAAGGTGGAATTTCCAAATGTTTCTCCAGATCAAAACTCTACCCAAGTGCCCGTGTCACCCAACAGAGCTGAAGAAGCCAAAATATCACTGATCTTAGAGAAGAGAGGGTACAAAGATGGACTGAAACAGAAAACAACTACCCAGAGCATAGAGTATGCAGATCTATGTAAATCAGATATAAAAGCCAGAACGCAAACCTTCAAGCGATAATGCTCTCCAGCTGTCATGCATGACGATCTCCATTCCGGAGACCGCTGGGGTGCTGGGGACCCAGCAGGCAGCATCGTTCAGCAAGAGGGCATGGTTTTCCCCTTCCCTTTAATCTGGGAGCATGAGTTCACTGAGTCCCTAGGGATCCATAACATATGGAAGTTTGCTGTTCTTTTAACCCGTTGTCCATTTTTATTCAACCAAACAAGGCACAGCTTCTTCCGGAAGGTCTTTAGCTTCAGAGTCAGATGGCAGGAGGACGTCCCTGTCCGTGGCATCTGCTGTAGACACAGGAAAGGCAGTGGTGGCTGGAAAGCAACTGCTGGATTCAGAATCAGTGACCTGACTCGACGGCCCAGTTGCCACTTACTTTATGACCTTGGGCAAGTAACTTCCTCTCTCTGAGCCTCAATTTTCCCACCTGTAGCATGAGCAGATTGGACCAGGACTACTTCTAAGGTCTCTGTCAAGGTCTAGAGTTCTCTGAGCCTGTGATTCTAGTAAGGCCCCTTCCGTCTAAATGTCAATCAAAGTGAGTTACTCCTCCAAGACACAGATGAATCCATTCCCACGCGGAGCGATTAGAGCTGGGCCCTTCCCACCACACATCCGAGATGATAGAAAGCCCGACCCAGATTCTGCGCTGTATAATTGAGCATTAAGAGGCAACAAGGGGTCCTTCGCGGCATAATAATGCACGCCTGGCTGATTTATTAAGCATCCGACTTAGAAGTGCATTGTTCCGTGATGCTTCGTAGTTTAGGCAGCGCTCCATGAAAAACACTTGTGGTGCAGGCAGTTGTGTTCAGATCCTGTTACATCCCGCAACTTCTGACTTCCCCGTGCCTCCGCTGCAGCCTTTACCTCCCTTCCATCCTGTGCAGAAGCTTGGCTGCCGCCGTCTTGATCACGCCTCTGCGTAGTCAGTTCTGCACAGTCTGTGGCGCCCCCTATTGGCACTGGGATTTTGTCAGCCACACCAGCTCTGTAACATGAAGCTCTAAGCCGAGCCAAGGGAGTTAATGTCACGATTGCTGTGACTCGGGAAAGCTCAGCAATGATGCCAGGCAGAAGACAAATACTGAGAGAGAAACAAAGAGGTGAGTCCCCCACAACCTGCCCCTTGCCCAGACTAATTTCCTCCATAGAGACTTATCTCCACCTGCCACATTTATATTTATTTTTCCTACTTTTATTGTCAGTCTTCCCCAGCTAGGCTTTAAGTCCAATGACAGCAAAGCCTTTGTCTGTTTTGTTCTTTATGGACATCCAGGACCCAGAGTGTTGCCTGGCATTAAGGAGGCACTCAGTCACATTTGCTGAAGAAATCATTTATTCATTTAATAAATAAATATGCCAGGTGGTAGCAAGGGCTATTGAGGGAAATAAAGCAGAGTAAAGAGGGTGGGGGGGGGGGGTCTAAGAAAATGAGAAGTCTTGCTATTTCGGAGCGAGTGGTCAAGAAGGGCTCTCTGGTCATGAAATCTAAGCAGAAACCAGAAGGAAGCGAGAAAATGAACCATTCACATAAATAGGGGAAGAATGTTCTGGATAGAACGGCTAATGCAAGGGTCCAAGCAAGGGCTTGGAGTGATTGCAGAGATCAGTGGGGCTGAAGCAGGGGGTAAGAGCAGGAGGTAATAAGGGCCCAGAGGGACCAGTGACAAACCACCTGGAGCAGAGGTCAGCAAGCTGCCACCATGGGCCAAATGCAATCTCTTGCCTGTTTTTGTAAATAAAGTTTTGTTGAGACCCAGCCACGCCCATTCAGTTACATCCCGTCTGTGGCTGCTTTCATGCTGCAGCAGAGGCCAGTAGCTGCCCACAGAGACCAACGGCCCACAGAGCCAAAACGTTTACCATCTGGCCCTTTCCGGAAAAAGGGGACCAGCCCCTGCCCTCCATCATTAGAGGCCACTGTAAGGACGTTGGCTTTTCTCTGAGGACGGTGAGAATCCACTGGGGGACCTGCAGCAGAGGAGTGACATGATCAGACTCCCAATTTAGAAGGATCCGGGTGACTGCTGAGTAAAGAATAAATTGTAGGGGCGGAAGCAGGGAAATCAATTAGGAGGTGAGAAATGAGGATGGTTTGGACTGGAAATGTAATCAGATTAGAAGATGCTCAAAGTCTAGCAATTCTCCCAGCCCAGGGTGAGCCGGGTGTGCCCTGCTCTGATCCGCTTTGGCAGTGAGCATCTGGGTTTACATAGGGGAGCTAGGGAGTAGACAGGAAAAACAGGCAGGTTTTTCCAAGGCGGGAGAGAAACCACAAATGGTGCTAAAGGTTACAATGAGCTAATACGCTTTCCTAGTGATCTCCTTTGGCTGCACATTCTAGGCTTGGGCTGGGGTCCAGGCAACACCCTGGTTCACTCCTGGTGGTGGGAGCTGCCTGTGCTGGTGCTATTCTCTCGTTGGGTGTGCCTGGCTTGCTTCGCGAAGGCAGACCTCAAATGGTTTTGCAGGATGGGGATTATAGGTCAGTAGGGCCCAGCCAGAGGAGAGCCAGTCCTTAGATGGCTGTCAATCAGACTGAGGAAGTCAAAGGCTGGAGAAGGAGGCGGTGCCAACAGGAGATGCTCAGAAAGAGGGTGTGCGGCTCTTACAATCAGCCCACCAACCACTAGACTGGGGATGGGGTTTCACGCCCCACCATCTCCCTCTACACAACACACACGAGCTTTTTAAATGAGGGATGTTTTCCCCATCACCTCCGTTCTTTATATTCTTTTAATGAGCCTTCTACCATAGACAGGTGTCTGAGAGGGGCTCAGTGAGATCATGGGGAAGTTCATGAGGTCTTTCTCAGTGAGAAAGGGAATAAAAGAGGAGTTTGGGAGTCTGACAGCCCCAGGCTTGAGCCTTATAACTAGGATTTATTAGCTGTGTGATCTAGGGAAGTTATTTAACTTCTCTGTGGCCTATTCCATCACCTGGCAAATAAAGGGGATGAGAAGGCAGAGTTGTTATAAGGATTGCAAATAATGTATAAAAAGCCCCTATCAGAGGCTATTATTGACAAGACAGAATTATGTGATGGAAAAAGTAAGCTTCATGTACCAGCTGTGTAATCCTCATAAAGATAAATAACCTCTGAGCTTCACAGTTTTCTTGTCTATAGAATGACGAGAACACCACGTACATCACGGGAGCAGGGATTAAATTCACTCCGAGCAAATGGCAGCTATAAAGCACTTAGTAGACTTTTGGCATTGAGTTCACACTCCAGACAGCCCAGATGCCTTTATTAATGGCAAAAGGTCTCGAAGCTCTGAAGTCAAGACCTTCAATGAGAGGACAGGAGGGAGACCAACAAAGCAACCCAGAGGCCTCAGGTCCACAGCAGGCCAAGGCCAAAGATGACCGAAGGCCAAGAGGTCAGGACCAGCGGAGAGGCAAGGGTACCCACCAGCAGAGAGTGGCCATGCTGTGTTGAATCAAGGTCCATCCAGGACATGATGGGCTCCAACAGATGGGTCCTTCCTTCCCCTGCAAAATCCAGGGGGTTGGGGGAAGGGCTCCCCTGGGAGGGAAAGAGGAAGACTCTCATTCCTTGTTCGCCCCTCCTCACAACACCACTGACAGGTAAGAATTGGCAAGCTCAGGGCACCTCAAGTTGCAACACAAAGTGAGTGAATGTGAACTGAAATTATTATGGAATCCGAAGACTAGAAAGGATCGGTGAGGTCAGCTGGGGTCCCTGCAGAACAGTGGATAAGCCATTTACCCCCTCTGAGCCTGTTTCTTCATCTGTAAAATGGAAATAAATAGTCTCTATTGACCTCATACGTTTAAATTGTTGTGAGAGTTAGCTAAGGTTTGAGAAGAAGGAATTAATTAGTCAAGACCACCTCTAACCAATGTATTGCAAGTCCCATCTCAGAGACAGGAAAATGGAAAGGGAGCAGGAAGGAGGTGTGGTTAGAGAGCCTCCCAAGCTCCCAGTTGGCCACAGAGTCAGTGCAGCAACCCAGATGCCTGGCCCCTGACTCGAGGTATTGGACCTTGCTGACCCATCATCACAGGATGCTTGTTAGAGTGACGGGCTATCTGCATCTCCAAGTAGGTCAGTTTGTGGTCCTAGGGAACAGGAGATGTCTCTGAGACCCCTCTGGGGTCCCTGAAGTGCTCCAATGCAGCCTCAAAGAGGGGTTTAGTTGGACCTAGTGAGTCTGCATGTTAAATGAGCCAATCAGTGAATGAATGAATGAAGAAATAAATGCTCAAGTTCCAAATCTTTATGGTTAATTCCTACAAACTTCAACTAATGCCCCTATCATTAAAATGACTCTTTGCTATCCAAGCTCTAGACTAGAAGACCAAAGGGACTGATGTCACAAACGATCAACCCAACTTGTTCCCTTCTCCATAAAATGACAATGGCAATGGCTTCCCAGTTTACTTCACAAGGTAATCAAGAGGGTCAAATGAGAACAGGCATGACCATGCTTTAAATGTAATAGGACATACAAGAGTAGCTGAGCATTGCAACAACCCAAAGTTTTCAGAAGCTTCCATAGGCCTGTTTGAGGTCAAAGGGGACAACACTGCATGTGTGGTAGAGGAGATGAAGCTTTGATTCTCTCGCCAGCAACGTCTTGAACAGTGCACAGTCTGTTCGATGCATTCCTTTCCAGAGCGCCCATCTCTTCACACTGAGGAGAGAAGTCCAGCATTAATAGACATGGCAGCAAAGACAGGAGCAGAAAGAGCAGCTAACATTGAATGCGGTCCTAGCGTGCACGGCTCCATGCTAAACACCTCTCATCATTATCTCATTAAGTGTTCAAAACATCTGTTTAAGCTGGGAATGGTAATTAGAACATTATTTGTAAATATTCACTTCCCACCTCCCTCCACAGCAGGAACCTATTTCCCACTCTAAAGATGTGGGGCTTGGCCATGTAACTTGCTTTGGCCAATGGAATGATGGCAGAAGTGACAGGGCATGAGACGCAAGCCAAAGGAGGATGGCAGGTTCCTGCACACTCGCCTGGAAGCTTTGGAACTCCACCAGGAGAAGAACATGCTCCTGGTAGCCACTGTCCTCCAGCCTAGGCCCCAGAATAACCCATATGGAGCAGACCACAACCTGGGTCCAGGGCTCACTCTTCAGCAATCTGGAGAAGCACCACCCCAGTTGACCAGCATATGCGAGTGAGAAATAAATGCTGATTGTTGGCTGTCACTGAGATTTTGTGGTTGTTTATTATCCAACAATAGTAGATACCATGAATAATTAACTTTATAGATGGGGAAATCAAGGCTCAGAAAGGCTACGTAACTCACCTGAGGTCAGCTAGCACATAAATGGCAAAGCTAGGACAGAATCCAGATCTTCCAGATGAATAAAAACCAGGTTCTGGAAAATTACACTGTCCTGCCTCCTACTTGCAGTCTAAGGAAGTGTATTTTGTGTCAGTCTGTGTGAAGAGAATAGCCAGACCAATAAAAAGTAAACAAGATGTCTCTGGGCCAAACCAAAGAAATGCTGAGAGTGAATCTGGAGAGCTGTGCTCTGCTTTCCCCATGAGGAAGTTCGTCCCTCCGTACCCCGGGAGTCCCGCCCCACCAGCTGTCGTACTCTCAGTGTGGGTCAAGGCCATGAGGGTGTTCCACAGGGGTCCCCCAAAGCCAGGGGTAAGCACAGAGCTCCCCACCATGCGGTAGCATGCCTAGGCCCCCACTGAAACTCTGACCCCCACATCCAGGCAGAATTAGTTCAAAAGACCCCAGTAGACTCTCAATCTTATACTGCAGTGCTAAATGATGACTTGAACATTCTGAAACAAATTTTTTAAAAGTCTGCCAGGAAAAGAAACAATCCAGTCCAGCCACATTTCTGGTTTTTGTAAGAGTTTTTGTCCTTATTCAGAATAATTTCTTGTATACAAAACGACATTTTCAATTCACAAAAATATATCCTTCCCTCTCGGCCAATTCACTGAGAGGTACACAGTCCTCTCCTAATGGGCACCAGGATATCATTATCTCAGTCAGAGCTTCCTTTTTCTCTCAAGCAATGGGAAATTAGTGAGGAAATGAACAAAGCAGTTATTCATTAAATGCAATTTCCCAAAAGGGCATGGAAACCCGGGAATCCCTCTGACAAGTTATCCAGAACACGAGCGAAGCCCCAGGCCACAGAGTGAACTGAGAATATGAGAAGATGCCCAGCCTGACATGCACGCGCAACGCTGGGGCTCTCTGCTCTGCTGGGCTTCCCTCTCAGCCCTGGCTCATGTTTCCTTCCAGCTCCAGGTAACTCTTCAACCTCAGACATCAGGAGCCCAGTGGGCTCTTGGAAACCCCACTGGATCACCCAGGGATCAATTTTGGCTGCACATAACAGAAAGCCCACTTAACAGTGATGTGCATAAAAGGGGGGTTACTTTTCCTCATGACAGAAGAAGCCGAGAGGTAGAAGGTTCCTGGCACTGGTTTGGTGGCTAAGTGCATCAAGGCAAAGTCTGCAATTTTCTTGGTCTTTCTTACATGGTCACAAGATGGCTGCTCCAGCTCAAGACATTACATAGGCTTTCCGGGCAGAAGAGAAGAGAATGGGGCCGGAAGGAGGGAGGAACAATGCCTATATCGAGAAAGCAAAATTTTCACAGCAATCCCCAGCACACTTCTACTTACATGCCATTGGCCAGAGCTGTGTCACATGGCCACTGGCTACAGGGAAACTAAGAAATGAGGAAATGCGGCTTTGTAGATGAGCACATTGGTGGCCCCAATAAATTACACTTGAGGAAGAAGGGGTGAAACGTTACTCCTGGTCAACTGGAAGTCAATGACAAACTCACCAACCAGATGTTCAGGGTTGGCACGAGGCTTGGTTGTGCCATCCAGATCCAGTCCGAGGGACACCTTCAAATTCATCCAACACCCAGTGATAATCATGACCTCTTTTTCTTCCCCACTCTGAGCATCATTTCCCAAATAGTAAAGAGATACAGAGACAATTAATGCAGAGCAGCACGTTAGATCTGAACCTCCAGACTCGGCTGTTGACAGGGATCAGAAGGAAAGGAGGCCTTGGGAGTTCCCTTTTGAAACGACATTTGTTTTTAACAGCAGATGACTTTCATGTTCGGATTAAGCCACTAATAAAATTAACCAAATGAAAGCAACAAAAATAAAAGTCTAAGGATCTGACCCTAGCATCTGTTGGAAAAAGGTAATCAGACCAGTTGGGGGCCCCATAGGGACAGATTTTTCTGGATTTTCTGGAGGAGGTTTTCAGAAGCCAAGCAGACTGCCTTGGGTCAGCTGCCCTGCACCCCCCATTAATACTTTGATGCAGCGGGATAAGGATTTCAAAATGCAGATGACTGTAAATGGATAATGACTGACGCAGCCAAGAAGAGGAAGTGCTGCTCTGCCTGCTGAGAGAGCAGAAGGCAAGAATTCGCTGGGCACCGACATCACTTACTCCCGCATAGGAAAACCAGCATCAGGGTCACCGTATCACTAGGAGGAAGAAGGGAGGGAATGTCAGCTCCGGGGTATCTGTCTTTGTTCCAAGAAGACAGTTTCACTGACAGAACATAGAGATGTTTGTCAGGTCCCAAATAAAATGAACTTACAGAGGATTCCTTGGTGAATGCTAACGTCCCCACAAAGACAGAATTTCTACACTTTTTATGAACACTGGAAAAGATCCTGCCTGATAGAATTGTTCTGCTGCACCAGATCTGAGCCAGAGCAGCCCGAAGGGAATGCAGAGGCCCTATTGCCTCCTTTGTGGATGGAGAGAAACCGCAGACCAGGATGCCCTTCTAACATCCGCACACACTCCGTGCTCAGTTAGCCACACGGGTGTTTCTGTTCGGTGGCTTATTTTCAGGGGATGGAAGAGGATGCTTTTGAACCCCTGGCCTTCCTATTCTATCAGTTTCTCTACTTCCCGTCTCATTTGGTGTGTAACATAGGTAGAATATTATTCCAAACAGAAGTGAACAAGCAAGATGCATTCATTTCTTAGGTCTATTATAACAAAGGCCCAAGAACTGGATGGCTGAAAATAAGACACCCTTATCCTCTCACAGTTCCAAAGGCTAGAAATCAGAAATCAAGGCAGGGCCATATTCTCTTTGAAGGCTCTTAGGAAGAATCCTTTCTTGCCTCTTCCTGGTTTCTGGAGGTTGCTGGCAATCCTTGGCATTCCTTGGCTTGTGGCAACATAATTCTAATTTCTGCCTCCATCTTCATATTGCCAATTTCGCTCTGTGTGTGTCTCTGGGTCAAAATCTCTCTCTCCTATAAGGACACTAATCATTGGATTTAGGGCCCACCCTAATCCACTGTGGCCTCATGTTAACTTGATTACATCTGCAAAGACCCTATTTCCAAATAAGGTCACATTCACAGGTACTGGGGTTAGAAGTTTAATATATCTTTGGGGGTAGAGGGGGAACAATTCAATCCAGAACCAAGATAATCAAAAAAAAAAAAATTGTAATGATTTTTTTTCAATTCACATCTGCTCCTTTCATGAGAGGATACAGATAAAACACGCTGATGACACATCTCCCTAAAACCCTACTCAACACTTTCTTATGATTAAACACAACAATTGTGAAGAAGGGAGCAAAATGCTCTGGAAATCAACTATACCCGTGAGACCTGAGGTCTAGTATCATCTTTGTCACTAGCTAACTATGGAGTCTGGGTTAAGTCCCTTCACCTCTCTGGGCCTTCAGTTGTTAAATCTAAAAGACGGAACTTGGACTGGATCAGAATTTCTCAAAGTATGGGACGGGTATCGTTAGTTGTGGACCAGGTGGTTGTACTCAAATTCAACACGGAAGAAATTGTACTGGAAAATTTTGTACTTTGTTTTGGGGTCTAAGTGAACTTTTGCTGAATAACAAACCAGCCCAAAATGTTTCAGTGGCACAAGACAGCAGTCATTCATCGGTGCTCCCACGTCTATGGGTCTATTCTGCTGACCCGCGCCAAGCTCAGCTGACCTTGGCTGAGTTCACTATTCAGTTGGAGCCAGGAGATCGACTGGGGTTAGCAGGTCACATGTCTGGTGATTAGTCGGCTGTTGGCCACGGTGATGGGGTGACTGGGTCGTGTGACTCTCGTCACCCAGCAGGCTAAACTGGGCTTGTTCATGTGCTGGTCAAAGCTTCCAAGAACAGCAAGAGAGGGAAAGCCCCAGTGTGCAAGCGCTTTTCAAGTCACTGGTGGCATGACATTTGCTATTGTCCAATGGCCAAAGCAAATCACATGACCACAACCAGTGTGGGAGGGGACTACCCAAGGGTATAGACACAGGGAGGCATAAACAAATTCAGGTGCAATAATCCATCACAGGCTTAACAAGTCTCTAACATCTTGCCAGCACTTGCTAACCTCTCTCGTTAGCAAACAAAAACTAGAACCTAGGTTCAGAGCATCAGTATCTAGTCAGAATTTAACATTATTTTATTTTCTCTGTGTTTACTTTATGGTTATCCAGTATTCATGTCAAGTGGGTTTTCATTTATAGTAGTAATACAAGTCTCCTTTTTAAATAAATTTATGATTTTCCCAAGCGATTATTTCCAAGAAAATAAGTAAATAATAACATGGTTGGCACATATATATTGCAAAATCATGACACAAAATGACTGCAATTTGGGAGACACTGGACCAGATGATGTCCAAGTTCCCTGAATCTGCTCTAAAATCATGAAAGTAGGGGGACCGGCTCTGTTGCCAAGTGGTTAAGGTCACGCGCTCCACTTCGGCGGCCCGGGGTTTCACGGGTTAGGATCCTGGGCATGGATGCGGCATCACTCATCAGGTCGTGTTGAGGTGGCGTCCCATATAGCACAAGCAGAGGCGTTCACAACAAGAGTATACAACTATGGACCAGGGGGCTTTGGGGAGAAGGAAGGAAAGGAGTGGGGGAGGGAGAAAGAAGGAAGGAGGAGGGAGGAAGGAAGGGGGGGAGAGGGAAGGAAATCATGAAAGAAGGAAAAAAAGCCATGTCTCCAGAAACACAGCAGAATTTTGAGACCAACAAGTCACCAGTCATTAAAATAACCTCACTGGTATTAAAGGACTTGGCTTTTCACAGAGCTTGCAGCAATTAATTGAATAGTAAAGATCAACTGGTTGGGACTAATTCTAATTAGGTTGCGCCGTTGGCCATGAAGCATATAGTCGTCCACCAGCCCAGACAGATCCATGGTGGTCCTGACAGGTCAGGATGGTTCAGCCATGAAGTTAATGTATTAGGATGAACATTGTTATGGACTGAATGTTTGCGTCTCCCCAAAATTTACATGTTGAGGCCCTAACTTCCAATGCAATGGTATTAGGAGATAGGGCATTTGGGAGGTCATTAGGTTTAGATGGCAATAAAGAAGCCCCAGTGATGGGATTAGTACCCTTTCAGGAAGAGACACCAGAGCCCCCTCTCTCTCTGCCATTCGAGGACACAGCAAGATAACCATCTGCAAGCCAGGAAGAGAACCCTCACCAGGAACCGACTCAGTCGGCACCTTGATCTTGGACTTCTCAGCCTCCAGAACTGTGAGAAATAAACGTCCATTGTTTAAGCCCCCCAGTCTGTGGTATTTTGTCACAGCAGCCCCAGCTGACTAACACAGACACGTTCATTAGACCCTTCATTGCTGACACTTTGGAAAGCCATACACTTATTTCTGAGAGACTGCCATCACCTAAAGAATTTCTGGAAGTTCTCTTGACAATAGCCTTTGGGTTCCATTTGCAAAACATTCAAGAAAATCAATTTTATGTCTTAGGTTTTTTTTACCCCATTTGATCACCCATTTTAATCAGAATTGGCTCTAAATGATTTTTGGCAATTGAAAAGAAGAGCACAAAAGGGGATTACCACTGGACTTCAGACTCTGAATACACCCCCAAAAAAGGGAGTTATAGGAAAGGCTGAGCTAAATTCTTGGCAATAACTTGGGAATAGCATATAGATTCTCAAGTGATAATTTGAAGGGAACGACATTCATTTGGACAATTTCTATATACTCACTTAAAACAAAGCCAGTTCCTTGCCATGTCCATTCACAAGTATATGCAACAAATCAGATCTACAAATTCACCCATACAGATAGCCACACATATATTCTCCCCCAAAGGTAGTGTCTTTTGCTTCCCAAATGTTCTGGTAGAAGAGAGGTCCATTTAAAAGATGAGACACTTGACCCTTGCTCAAAGGAGCAAAAGAAAAACCTATTCCTGGAGGCTGAATTCCAACCCTCAGAACACAAGGCACCATCCGTCATGTGGTCCAGGTAGATACATCCTAGAAGCGTACGTACTCCATACTCACAGCACACGTAACCACACATGGAGAGTTTTAAAGATATCTTTAAAATACACATCCCATATATGCAATCCATTCATAAACTCCACATCCAAGTTCAGTCCCAATGTGCAGTTTCCTTAGTAATCATTACTTTCTCCCTTCTGTGTATAATCGAGAGATGCAGTTGGAGAATATGATGTCAATTTAATAGTACCAAAGGTTTTCCCTTACTAAATATAAAAGAAAACAACGATACCAAAAATCTAAGCCAAACACCGGCTGCTGCAGCTTAGACCTATGACAATAAAATAGTAACTACAGTCCTAAGCAAATAAAAGATGGGAAAATAAAGTAGTAGATGCTTTTTACATCAAGTCAACAAAGTGCCCAGATAACCCCAAATCCACAGATCTAGAAACAGCACAATCAAATTGAAATAACTGTAAGGTCTGGGGTTTGATTTTACCCTACATACAAGTGAATAAGCTGGCTGGTTGCTGTTTCATGGCACTGGCAAAAGACATGAGACTTCTGGGTCAGAGACAAAGGGCTTTATTACTCATGGCACAGCAAGAAGCATGAGCTACAGCATGTGTGTTTGTTCCCCTTGTCCTCAAGTCCCAGTGGAGTAATGTGGTGGGCCCAGATGGATACTGTGCACCCAGTGGGTTTGAAACACAGATGAGGAACCCTGAGGTTAAGGACCATGGTTTCCAGTAAGCAGTAAGCAAACCAGTTCTTTATCCCAAAGAAAGACATCACTGTACCCCTCAAGTCTGCTCCCAGTAAACACAACCCTGAGAAATGGTCCAGGTAAAGAACAGTCAGAGCTTTGCATTCTTGGCAAATCCAGCAAAAAGCACAGGGATGCTCAGAGTCCATGGCAGTTTCCTCTCTCCCAGCAATAAGGAGTTCTTGATTGTTAAATGAGCTGGCTATTTGCCATAAGGACAATCCTGTAGCAGCCACACTCATCCTGAGACATATGTGGCATCTACCCACTTTACTGAAGAATCTAAACCCATGTGTGTGTTCATACTTTACTCAGATGTGTTTCTGAAAACTTGTGGGCAAACCGTATTTGTAAATCAAGTCATATTTTAAATATCCTGGAAGAGATCTCCCTGAGTGAATCCTTTTGTAATGGAAGTACTCATACCTTAGTCTATCTGTTTAGAAGTTTGTGGGGTTATAAATACTAGTTTTTCTTAAAGCACACCATACCCATACTGGTGCAACCCTGTCATTTGTAATAAGTTGTGGTGAATTATAAAAAGCAAACCTTTCAAGCGTGTCTGATTTGACCACACCCATATAAACAATCATTGACCAAACAGATCCCAACCCAATTTTAAAATTGCGTCTGTTTTCTTCTTTAAAACTTCCCCAGAACTATTTTTATATGCCTCAGTTCCCTGGTCAAGCCAGATGCTGGTGCTTTGGGTGGATAATCCTGTTTGCTGGGATTCAAAGCTGGGTTATTGAAATAATGTCCTTACACTCCACTCAGGCACAAATTAGCAAGGTGGGAGTAAAAGACCCCCAGAATGTGTATTCTTTTTTAGTCTCCTTTCTTACATATTCTTGATCAAGATTTCTTTCACCTGGTTCCCCTCCTTCCACCAAGAATAAGTTGTCCCCTCAGCGATGGGAATTTGGAAATTCCAGCACTATTGCTCAGAGCCATGTGGCAAAGCTAGAGGCCTTTCCAGGAAGAGAAATGTCTGCTTCTCCCTTTACTAGATTACATTTCATAAATGTATGAACCGCAGTCAGCAGCCATGAAGTCAGGTCAAAGCGACCCAAAATATGATTTCTCTGCCATACAACCAAAAAAGAAACACTAATATAAAAGAGAGAATTTGTAGTAGCTGCCAATGCTTCTTCATAGCCCTCTAGGAATCCATACTGGCCACAGAGCTAAGAACACAGAAAGCACAAACTAAAGCTTGTTGAAAATAAGAACACACCCTATTTAGTATAATCAAATACCAAGTCTTATATTAGTATAACACTTTCTGATTTACAAGATATTTCATATGCATGCTTTCATTAGTTGCTTACCACCACCCTATGAGGAACAGTAGGCAAAACACTGGATCAAAATAAGTCAAAAAACTGATTTTCCTTCACAGTACCTAAGCTGACCCTTAGTCCTTTGTTCTTTCTAATACCTCTGGCTCCATACTTAGGCACTGGAAGTTGGTAAGCATTTGCTGTTACCACCTCGATCGGGAGATGGAATTAAACTGACCAATATATAGTTCACTCTTCTCTCGCCAGTAAGTACACAGATGGTCACTCAAGCGGCTAACCTCAAAGGAGACAGAAGAAGAAAGTCAGAACCGCAGGCACACCTCTGCCTTACCGGATTTAAGACGCGTTGGCTAGACTGACTCTGCCCCTTTGCTCACTACCTCACCCAGAAGGGGTTTGGAGCCCCCACGCCTCGAGCTGGCTTCAAGTTTTGATCTAATATTTCCTCTCAACATCCCAATTTGCTGGCTCTTGTGACATTTTGATAACAAAACTCTAGGGGCCCTTCCTAAACTCTACTAGATGCCCGAAAACTCTAAATTCTGTAAAGAGGTAGAGATTTCGAGGTATGCTTGCTGAGGGCAGAAGCCACAATAGCTTCCAGTTTATGGGAGAAATGAGGGAGGACCACGTGACTCCGGGATCACCACGTGATCCTACAGAAAGAGACTGGCCTTAGACATTAAGCAGAAGTGTTTAATTCTGGGTAAGTTCTTTAGCATCTCTGAGCCTCAGTTTTGTCATCTGGACAATTGATCTACTAATATTGACCTCAGATGACTGTTAGGCATGTTAATAGTGACTGAATGCCTTTGATATGTTTGTTGTTGTTGTTGTTTTGGTGTGTGGGTATGAAGTCCTTGAGAGAACAAATCTTATCGTACTCATCTTAGCATCTCCAACATTTATCACAGTGTAGGGAACATGGTAAGCTCTTCATGGCAGGCAGGCCTCAGAGAGAAGGTGGAGTTGGAGTCAGAGGAGTATTAAGTGACGTGTAAGATTTGATCAAACGAACAGGGTGGGCAGTGTGGGATGTGGGTAACTCAGTCTCACGGAAGTCACAGGAAAACATCAGGACCTCAAGCTCAAAGCTGATGTCCTGATTCTACTACAGGAATCAGCAAACCTTTTCCGTAAAAGGCCAGATAATAAATACTTTAAGCATTGTGGGCCATCCAGTCTCTGTCACAATTACTCAAATCTGCATTGCAGAGTGAAAGCGGCCGTAGACAATCCGTACATCAGTGAGAGTGCCTGTGTTCCAATAAGACTTTGTTTATAGACACTAAATTTTGAATTTAATATTATTTTCACATGCCACAAAATATTATTCTTCCTTTAATTTTTTTCAATCATTAAGAAATGTAAAAACCATTCTGAGCTCATGGGCTGTAAAAAACAGGTGGCAGGCTGAATGCCACCCACAGGCCATAGTTCGCTGACTCAGGTGTTTGTGAACTGACCCAAGGACACTGTGCCTGCACACTCACCCTCCCCAGCTGAATGCTCCAGAAGCCCCCATCCTTGTTCCTGTAAGTTTCCTATTGCTGCTGTAACAATTACCACCAACCTAGTGGCTTAGAACAGCACAAATTCATCCTCTTACAGTCCCAGCCGTCAGAAGTCGAAGGAGAGTCTTACTGCATTAAGATCAAGGTGTCAGCAGGTACAGTTCCTTCTGGAGGATCCAGGGAGAAATTCTTTCCTTGATTCTTCCAGCTTCCAGAGGCTGCTGTCATTTGAGGCCACATCACTCAATTTCTGCTTCTTTTGTCACATATCCTGCTCCGACTCTGACCCTCCTGCCTCCCTCTTATAAAGACTTTTGATTCCATTGGGCCCACTGGATATTCCGGGATAATCTCTCTATCTCAAAATCCATAACTTACTCACATCTGCAAAGTCTCTTGCCATGTAAAGTAACATACGCGTAGGTTCTCAGGCTTAAGATGTAGACATCTTGGGAGGCTCGGATTCAGTCTACCACCCTCTCTTCCAGACTTTCACAGTGTTGGTGCATAAAAGAGAAGGGGCCGCCACTTAGCCTATAGACCTTGTGTCCACACAAAGAGCGTGATTTCCCTCCCCTCTCCTCCTGCCCCAGAAGAAGGAGAAAGCCGAGGTCAATATTTTCCCAACTTCACCTCTCTAATCTCATCCTATGACTCATGACCGTTAAATTCAACACTGGTCCAGCAGGTAATATAAAGGAAAAGAACGTCTCTATCTTAGAAAGCCTCTCAATACTGGCCCTGTTTTTCCTCTGCATTATTTTTAAAGTTACACAAATTCTTCTCAAAGGCATACTCGAAATTTCCTTTCAGCTTCTTATCTATGCACAGCGCAGACAATTGCATTATACCTAAGAGAATTAATGTGATTTAATTATATTATATTTGGTGGTAGTTTAATATCAAACTTCTTTTGTATAAGAAATTATTTCTTGGTGAAGTTAAGCTCACTTATTATGCTCATTCTTTATTCATTAAACTCATTAAGATCACTGGGAATTGCTTATAAATAACTATACTATTGATTCGAAACATGGCAGATAAGGGAGGATATTCCAAGTGTATGAAAGCATAATGCTTCCTAGTTATTTTCTTGGGAATTCATATATTGGGAATCTAGGTGTAGCGAACTTTCCCAAGAATAGATGACACACCATTTAAAAGTTGTCTTGTCTCTTGCAAAGGGAAGATGGACAATAAATGCACTATTGTCTTTCTCAGGAATCTGTTAAAAGGAGCTAAAGCCAGGGTCACCATATATAGTTGTACAGGTTGTTCACTGCACAAGGACATCCACCAGACGGAAGTGGGGCTGAAATCTGGCCCATGCTCTGCTACCAAACCATACATCCTGCCATAGCGTTATCAAAACAAAGGGACCTTTTTCTTTATTTACACAAAGTGGTTGTAGGTCCATGAACCCATGCAGCCCCACTTAGGAGTGGATGCTTTTTTCTACTTTGCAAAGGCATCCTACGAACCAGCAGTGGCTTGGCTGAAATCTACTTGGGCTAGCCAAAGCAAGGGAGCAAAGCAAAGGGAAATTTATTGCAAGGCTATAGGTATAATTTCTTAGGACCCAAGAGCAAGAGGTACAGTAGATATCATGTGTGCATAGAACGAAAAACAGAAAGCCGTCAGGAGAAGGAGGCAATAACTAAATAAATCAATATTTACCCACACATGTAGTCTTTACAACAACCTTGCTAGCTCAGCATAATAAATCTCATTCTACAGACAAAGTCTCTCACCAATGGTCACTCGGCTGGTAGGGGACAGAGCTTTCAAATGTAGGTGCATCTGTCTGCAATGTCCTTGTGCTGTGCACTACTTCACACAGCCTCTCTCACCCTCAACAAGTGGCTGGTGTTCTCAGAACTACTCACTGACTTCTGTTCTCTTCCTTCCAGGCACGTGGGACAAATGCACTTCTCCTTGAAGTTAAGCACGCATGTCTGATGTGCTTTGGCCAACGAAATATAGGAAGAGACATGTGTCACTTCCAGTCATAAGCCTGTAAGAGCCAGTATGTGATTTGCCCTCCCCTCTCCCCACCAAGGTGATCAGAGACATTCTAGGTGGTGGTGGCTCTGTCAGCCTCCATCCGTGCAAAAGGACAATGTAGAACAGAGTCCTCAGCCAATCTGCCATGAACTTGTAACTCTAGTGAAAAGTACGCTTTGGCTAATTTAAGCCACTAAGATTTGGGCTTGTATGTTACTGCAGCAAAACCTAGTCTATCCTGGCTGGAACGGCTGTCAAGGACCTCATGTCTACTTGTAGCTGCCATTAATTCTCCTCACCAGGGAGCCAGACAAGTTCTTCCCTTTTCCTACTTGTGCAAAACCTCGCCGTCTTTCACAGGCCAGCTAAAATACCACCTGCTCAAAAAGCTGTCCTTAATAACCTCAACTGGCATTAATCCTTACTTTTTGTAATCATGATTGTACTCACTATTGACAACATATAAATTAGAATCCAACAATATTGCACACAACACATTATATCTGACTGTATGCTGTTGTAGCCTGTTTCTTTCTTTAGGATATGTCTTAACCCACCAACTAAATGATCAGTCTTTTATGGGCAGAGATTATGTTATGTATTTCTGCAGACTTCCCACAGTGTGACCGGAACATTGGCAAGCAGAGCGTAGAGACCCAAAAGATAGTTATGACATTAAACTGTCCCAGAAGAAGTACATTGAGGAAGGAGCAGGGGGACAAGACAAAGGGAGCAGCAAGTCTAATCACTTCTTCCTCTGTGCACCCAGACAGATTGGACAGTGGAACATTCCCCGACATGGAGGAAGGAAAGAGTTAAATTTCAGTAAACTATACCCTGAGACAGCTAACATCTTTGGAGGTTGCGTTTCTCATTAATATAAAAGAGTTAATTATACACCTTGGAAATTCTATTGACGCCAAATCTTCTTTTAGGGTTAAGTCATGCATGATCCATTTATATTCAGGCATTAGCCCTGACGGTGTCTCGTTCTGTAGGGCCGTATTATGCACCCACCCTGAGGATCCACAGGGATCTCAAGGAGCTGTTCTCGTCTTGGAACATTTTGCTGAGAAGATGACCTACACTGCAAAATACTTCATATAACCAAAGGCAGGGCATAAATATTTTATAGCATAGAGTCCATGAAAACACTTCTTCATTTCTGTAATTTGCTATCTCAGGACATCACTGTAGGAACACGACTTGCCTGAAAGATTCAACAGCTCCAATTTGCCGTAGCTCATTAGGATGCCCTAGAGAACAAACACAACAATAATTCTAGATTCCTGCTGCTTGGAGGCTGCTTAATGTGGACTGACCACACAACAGCAAACCTTTCCACCTCATAAAAAAAGCCACCTTCTGTGGGCAAAGTGCATTTAACAAGGAATCAGACAGTGTCGGCTGGAGGGAGCCTTCGAGACATCCTTTTTCTACAGGTGATGAAAGAAGGCCCAGAGAGATGACGTGAGCTGGGGTTAGACTCCAACGGAATCCTTCATTGTTTCTCTCATAACCACAAAATGAAGAACCCGAGGGTGAAGTGAAAACAGAGAGCATATCCACCGATGAGACCTATATTGTCAACTTCGAAGTAAACATCACGTCACCGTTCAGGCATTTCAGTAAAGTGGTGCCGTGTGTACACATCTGTGAATAACTTCAAATTCCTCATTAATAATGTGTTTCCATAAATACGAAGCCTCGATGGAACCCCTCTCTTGGCGTTCGCATGTTAATATCTCCCGCCATTAATTCTCCAATAAGAAAATTATTTCCCGGTAAGTGCTCTAAAGCGACGAAGTAGAGGCTACAGCTTAAATTCAGCTTTCATGTCATTTTTTTCTCCTTCACTGATTTCCCACTTTGTTCAAAATTGGCTGTACCCACCCAGATCTCTTGGGCCAAGACGTCACTACACTGTGTAATTAAATTCTAAAATAAATAGCAAGGCCTCAATGCAAAACTGACCTTTCTGATTCACAGAGTCCTTCAAAACTTCAACAGGACAAACAAAAAATTCTTAGTTTGAGTTGCCCATGGGACCAACAATAGCCTTGTAATCTCTCTGTCAAGCCAAACTACACAGGGAAAGGATTTGACTTTCTTACTTACTGTCAAAAGTTTCTTTTATGCTTCCTCAGCAAGGACTGCAGACTTGAGGAAATCACTCTATAACATTGAAATGTTCCGTTCAGATGTGGTTTGAATTGTCCAGAGAGGAGAGAAAGGGGTGGCCGTGTTAGAGGCAAGCCTGGGGAGAAGCCCATTAAAAGGAGAGCTGAAATCATGGTGCATCTCATCATTGCCTTTGGAAGGAGGAGCGATCAAGTGATAAACAAGGAGCTGCTTGAGAAATCCTAATTTAGAAAAAGTAAGTCAAGCATTCAGCGAAAAACATTATTGAGCGGGTGATCACCCACCCGGTGCAGCCTCTCCTACCCCAGTAAAAGACTATAATGGCACTGGGAAAATTCCCGACAGCAAAAACCAACGTGGAGCTCAATGTCACTCCAGAATCCAGAAAGAAGCTTCACTGTGTATTAAACTAGACTAAACTAGACGCCCAAATCTCACTTTGCGCCATACGCAGGATCCACCTCCATGAAATGAGAGACTTTGGAGATTAGAAAGGAGGAGATGCTGGAAAAGGTATAGGACCATACTACCATTTGTACCTCCCTGCCCCCACGCCCTACATCCGGAAATCAAGGGTGTGTATCAACTAGAAAATTGTTGATGCTGCTCCTACACAGAGGCACAGTGCAGCATTCCTACGACTTTCTATATTCCCTTCAGAAACAGTGGCTTTCTAAATCCCCTTCAAAAACAACTTTCTACATACCCCTCAAAATAATCCAGAAGAGGTACCTTTAGAGCGTTGCATCCTGGGAAGTGTAGTCTCCACAGGTAATGTGGTGCTTTGTGGGAGGGGAGAGCAGAAACAAGAGAAACTCCCGTGTGGAGCATTCTGGGAAATGTAGTTTTCTTTATGCACTCCATTGTTTTAAAAATACCAATGAACCAGGCCGTGAAGTGAAAGAATCTCTGGAGTTGAGTTGCCCACTAGATACAGGGATTTGCGATAGAGTTGTGCCCTTCAGCATGCCTCATCTCTGAAGAAACGAGGAGGGTTACCCATCTGCCAGATAGACCGAGAAAAGGGCCAAGGGCAGGTAAATCGACTAACACTGTCATTTGGCAAACTCTGAGTCTAAGACCTTGCCTCATTCAAACAGGAAAGACAATAAATTATGACAGGGTCTATGGGAAAATGCAGCCAGACAAGAGAGAGGGGATAGCATCTTGAAGACTGAGAGATAGAACGTGCGTCTGAAATATTTTGCCTAGAGATATAGAAGAAAAGAAAAGATGAAACTCAAAAGGATGCAAGACAAGGCCTTTATTAGAAAGACAATATGCAACAAAGACAGCGTAACGATATGAAGAGAAAGACGAGTAAGATAAGGAAAGCAAAAACAATAATACATTCACAGTGACAGTGATAAAGAGCAGGAGTAATAAAATTTTAAAAGTCAGTGAATCACAGGATTAACTTGAGATGCTTTCTCAGAATGCAGTGGGACGAAGATGAAAACAAGGAGAGTTAACATAAAAGAGAAACTGGAAGAGGAAAAATAAAGAATGAAAAGTAAAGATGGGGATAGTGTTTCTGAAGAAAGTACTGGAATAATTAAAACAAAAGCAACAGTAAAAGATAAATGGAAACCATCTTAGGCTGAAGAAATACAGAAATCCTGTATTCCATTTGAAAGGATTCATCATGAACCAGAAAAAAAATCAATGAAAAGGGACCTTTCACCTAGATTAATTTTTCCAATTTTTCAAAAGTACGTGAATAAAGAAAACATCCTTCAAATATTTAAATAGAAAACAATAGATTACCTATGGAAAAAAAAAATTGAGTCAGCCTCAGATTTCTCTTCTGTAACATTAATTGCCAAAAATAATCAAGAAAGATCTACGAAGTTCTAAGGGGAAAAGCCCATTTGTCTCTTACATGTAAATACAACATAAAATTATTCTCAGATACACAAAGTCTCAATATATATATGTATATTATATATATATATATGTATTACTCATCTATCTTTCCTTTTAAAAAGGTCACTTCATGTAATTCAATCAACCAAGAGATTAAACAAAATTAAGATTTCAAGAATGAAGTCAAGACATAAAGGAACTGATGATACACACTAAAACAAGTTAACTAAAGAGATAAAATCTAAATAATTATAAATCTGGTTATAAGCCAAATACAAATGTCAAAATATATTCTTGAAGGCAAAATTATATAATGTAAAAAAAACGGATCACATTTGGGATTCAAAATGCAGATCATAGAAACTGAGTTGGAGAAGTGAGGAAAAAGAATGAAAAATTGTGCTAAATTTCTAATTTTATTTAGGAGTGATTCAAAGATACCAGTTTGGCTGGATTTTTACAACTAGAGAAATATGAGTTAAAAAATGTTTTTGAAGAACTTAAAATTACTCACTAATAGAATGTGAAAGAGGATACATACCTGGAAAAGATAAAACAATGAAAACTTAGCATTCAGCAATTACTGTAAGAAATCCAAATGCCTATCCACAGGATATTGATTAAATAAATTACTATTATAGAACCATATAAAGGACTAAAATATAGCCATTAGAAAAATCACAACAGGGGCCAGCCCGGTGGCGCAGTGGTTAAGTTAGCCCGTTTCTCTTCAGCAGGGTGCGGACATGGCACTGCTTGGCACACCATGCTGTGGTAGGTGCCCCACATAAAAAGTAGAGAAAGATGGGCATGGATGTTAGCTCAGGGCCAGTCTTCCTCAGGGAAAAGAGGAGGATTGGCAGCAGTTAGCTCAGGGCTAATATTCCTCAAAAAAAAAAAGAAAAAGAAAAAAGAAAAATCACATCATAGAATATTTTGTCTTGGGAAAGAAAATGCAGAGAGTACTAGAAGTAGATGAGAAATTTCAAAAAGTTTGTGCCCTGTAATCCCAATTTTGAAAAACATAACATTTTATACAATACATATTTTAGAGCATAAAAAAATACAAGCAAAGAAAAAAAAAGACCAAAAGTGATAACAGTGATTATATCTGGGTTGAAAATAAGATTTTTATTTTCTTCCACTTGCTTTTCAGTCTATACTTAGAGTTTACTCCAAAAGGCACTTGAAACAAATATAAATGCCGTGAATATAAATCAGTCTCATGCTCATATCAGGAGGCGGCAAGTCTTTTCTCTAAAGGGCCAAACAGCAAATATTTTAAGCTTTGCAGATCATATCTTCTCTGTCACAACTCAACCCTGATATCATATTGCAAAAGCAGCCAGATAATATGTAAACAGGTGAGCATGGCTCTGTTCTGATAAAACTTTATTGACAAAAGCAGCCTGGATTGGGGGCCATAGGTTTCCAATCCCTTTTATATACTAACAGCTGACATTGAAGATTTAGAAATTATTTGTGTACTATTTTGTTTGTTTTCTGTCATTTTTTAGGACAAATGGCACGTGTCGAGATCAGTACTGTCCAATAGAAGTTTCTCTGATGCTGGAAATGTTCTGTCTGTGCCATCTCACACAGTAGCCACTAGTCACATGTGGTATCGAGCACTTGAAATGTGGCTGGTGCAACTGAGCAACTCAATTTTTTAAATTTTGTTTTAATTAATTTAAACTTAAATAGCCACATGTGACCCATATTGGACAGTGCAGATCTAAACCACGTGCTACTGTCTATGCTTTCCATCATCCACACCTCGAAAGGGTACAACTATTGATTTTGTCACTCTAGTTTCCTGTCAGACAATATAATCTCAGACTCATTGCTTCTCAATACTTATCAAAACTCCCTTCTAAGGAATAAGCATCATGAGGATTATCCAAAGGACCCTTATTTATCAATGGAATTACTCATACATCCAACAGTGTTCACTCTGCTCCTACTACGTACAGACAGCATGTGAGGCTCTGGGGAAACGGGCAACAAAACAGACAGGGTCCCCATTCTCATATTTTATTCTCCAAATGATTTAAAGATGCTGAAAAATACAGAACAATACAAACGAACAAAAATGAGTGAGAGATCCAAATATATACTGCTTACCGGGGAAATAAATATAAGAATAGTTAGAGGTGGGGCCGACCCCATGGCCAAGTGGTTAAGTTCGCACACGCCACTTCGGCGGCCCAGGGTTTCGCTGGTTCAGATCCTGGACACGGACATGGCACCGCTCATCAGGCCACGCTGAGGTGGTGTCTCACATGTCACAACTAGAAGGACCCACAGCTAAAATATACAACTATGTACTGGGGGGATTCGGGGAAAAAAAGCACAAGAAAAGAAAAAAGATTGGCAACAGTTGTTAGCTCAGGTGCCAATCTTTAAAATAAAAGAAATAAAAATAGGTGTTACCTAAGCCATAAAAAAAAAAAGAATAGTTAGAGGTTGAAAGTAAAAGCTTGAAAAAGGGACCCGATTAAGATGGGGTCTGTGGAACTGGAGAGTGTTGCCTGGCAAGGGCTAGTCAAAGTCAAATTATATTTTTAATACTCTGAAGGCCAAGCAAAATCTATCTACAGGCAAGCGCCAGCCCACCGGTGGCCACAGAGTAACCACCCAACTGTCACCCTATTTAGGACCCAGAGGAGAAGTTTCTATCCTGAAAAGCTAGGTTCCAACTGATTGGCAGATATAGATTTTTATCTGATGGAAACTGTGAATCTTTTCTTAAATATAATTTACTTGATACTTAAAATTAAGTATAAAATAAACGCAAAGATTTAGAGGTAGTTTGATGAGTTTTACAGATGGATATCCCCGTGTAACCACTACCCCCATAGGGATTTAGAACAGGGTTGGCAAACTATGGCCAGGGCGCCAAACTCGACCTTTTATTGCCTCTTTTTGTATGGCCAGCAAGCTAAGAACGATTTTTATATTTTCACATAGTTGAAAAAAGAAGTTTTAAAGAATAACATTTCTTGACATGTGAAGTATATATGAAATTCAAATTTCATTGTCCATAAATAAAATTTTTTTGGAACACAGCCATGCTCATTCATTTACATATTGTCTACGGCTGCTTTTATGCCACAATGGCAGAGCTGAGTAGCTGTAGCCCAGACAATATGATGGGGAAAGTCTAAAGATTTACTCTGATTCTTAACAGAAAAAGTTTGCTGACCTCTGATTTAGAACGTTACCATCACACCAGAAAATTCTCTCATGCCCCTTTGCAGTAATTCTCCACACTCTACACCCATTCCAGGCAACCAGTGATCCGATTTCCACCATTATAGATTAAATTTACCTGCTCTGGAACTTCATATAAATGAAAGCATATAATAAATATATCCTTCTCGTCTGGCTTCTATCTCTCAATGTGATGTCTGTGAAATACATCCATGTTGTGGCCATTAGCAACTTCTTCATTTTTATTGCTCAGTAGTATTTCACTGTATGAATATACCACAAGTTGTTTATCCATTTGCCCAGTGAGAGACAATTAGGTTGTTTCCAGTTCTTAGCTATTATGAGTAAAGCTGCTGCTACCATTCGTGTACAAACCAGGGACAAGTCTCTTAGCTAAACACTTAGTGAAATTACTGGGTCATAAGATAGGTGCCTGCTTAATTTCATAAGAACCTGCCAAACTTTTTGACCCTCTTACCAGCAATGTATCAGAGTCTCAGTTTCATTACATCCCCACTAACACTTGGTATTGTCAGTCTTTTTAATTCAAACTAATCTAGTGGGCATGACATGACATCATATTTAATTTGAATTTCCCTGGTAACTAATGATGTTGAGCATCTCTCAGTGATTATTCGCCATTCATACTTTTTCTTCTGTGAAATATCTAAAACTGTGAACATTAGTAACTATTCCTAGTTGCCTATTTGCTTTGGCTACTTGGAAGCTTAGAGCTCGATGACAGGCCAAGATATAACAACTCTACGGGGCCTCCTGGCATTTTGGAGGTCCAATCTGAATCTTGGTTTCATCATCTGACTTTCCTCTTATTTCCTTTCTCTCTCAATTTCATCATCAGCTTAATCTGTATCCTGCGTTTCTCCATTTCTTTTGCATGACTCAAGTCCTATTTTGGAATGAGGCAGGTGACAACCAAAGGGAAAAAGGATGAAACTGGTTAGCTTTCCTCTATGTGCCAGGAACTGTGCTGGGCACTGGGAATACAGAGAGGGTAATGTCCTTGTGCTCCAGGAACCCATAGGAGAAAAAGCCAATAATTATAAGACAAGGGAACAAGTACAAGAAGAAAGGGTTGCCCTGAAGGACATCGTGAAACATGGGAGGTGAAGGGGCAGGGAACATCTTGGGGAAGACGATTCTTTACTGAGAGTTGACTGAAGAATGAGTCAGCGTTGTCCAGAAAGAGAAGGAGCCTTGGGATTTGGTGGGGGTGTGTATGCAAGAGAGACTACTTTAGAACTAGGGAAACTTTAATGCAAGAGAGCACGATGCAGTCCAGGAATGCACAGAATTTAGCACAGCTGCAACACGAGGTGAGGAAGAGCAGGAAGTGAAGGGCAGTCATTTGACCCCTTCTAAGATCTCAATGAGCAAAGCGAGTTACATGGCCAAATCCAAAGTCAAGGGGCAGGGAAACATCACTCCTCTGTAGAGGCGGGAACTGCAAAGTCACATTGTAAAGGATGTGGCCATTGGGAGGGTGAAGAATCGGGGCCATTCATGCAGTTTATCACAGCAGCATTCCAGGAAGAAGTGGTAAGCACTTTGAACTAAAATCTGGACAGCAGACGGATCAGATGACCTGGATTTCTGAACTAGTATTGGGGTGTGAATGGCAGCCTGGGTGCTGTGGTTTCATTCCTCTGAGACAGTTCAGGGAAATATGAGAACAGCACAGAATATTTGGACTGCCCAGAAATCCATCTCGAAATACCTCCAACTCAGGCACTACCAACCACAGAGCAGCAGTTAAAGTGAACTGGATCCTCGTCTCATCGTCTGAAATCCACCAAATGATGGCAGATACAACACTGTGCTCTAGATTGGATTTTTGTGTTTAGAACTAAAACACAGATTCTGCCTCAAAAATCCATGTCAGCAGTCATTGCATTGCCCAATTATCATTAAGCATATGATTATAACCATCGGATAATTAAACTATAACCAGCAGTAACGCAATTGAGTTGTTAAAAAATATTCCTGAGCACCACGCTCTCCAGTACTAGTCAACTGCTATGCTGATGTCTTGGCACATGCGACTAATAATGAAATGAGTTATAACTGTGTGTTTGGATCACATTACATTGCTTCAAGTGTATCATAATATTTTATAGCTTAATGGAGAATCTGGCTTACAGCAATACAGGAAAAATAAATCTCAGCCAATCATCATCCATTTAAAAAAAAAAAACCCACGTTCAGCAGCCAACGAGATTTTAACCATCAATAACAATTACCCTGAAACCTTTCTGACACAATAGGTAGATATTTAATATCAATAACATAAAGTACGTCCTCACTAATGGAGATATATGGAGATATTGATTAGTTATGCAAGAAAGTTTATGCTTATTCCATTCCCACTAGTAATTATGAGCAGGCTATTGACTACTCCTTGAACCACATCTTTTAGTCCATTTCCCTTCCTCTACCCAAGAGTACACTTGGCTGGCAGATAATCAGAACAAACAGACATCCTAGAAAATGTGAACCATATGTGCAACCCAACGCAGCAAGCGTTCACCGAATGCCTACTAGGTGCACTTGGCTGCACTGGTGGTGCCAGGGCTATGTAGCTGAAAGGCACGATCCCATTGTTCAAGATGCTTACGGTCTAGTGGGACAGACAGACAGGACCACAGAACGCAAATGGGGAAAGACGGGGCTGGGGGCATGCTGAGAGGCAGCTGAGCCAGCCGGGTGGGGAACTGGACACGCAACTAATGGCTGTAACATAAGGCGGAGGAAGCCGGAGCAGGGCTGGGAGGAAGCAGGGGAGCTGGAGCGCTGCCTCCGAGAGGGGTGCCTTTTCAACATTTTTCTTCAGTTAATGTGTAGACGTGACAGTTGCTAGGACTCTAACAGGGGAAAAAATGTTAAAGGAAGTAATGTGAAAGCAAAACCTGGAGATGTGTGCAAAGACAGCCAAAGACTGGAGGCTGCCCATCCAACCACAGGGCGGTCCTCTGCCCCAGCCCAGCTCCCCACAAGGAGCCCAGGGCCCGGCTACTCCTCCCAAGGTAGAGGGCAGCCCCTCAAAGGAAGCACAAGTGTTCTAGGGCTTGAAAGCAGGAAGTTCTTCCAAGAGTTAGGAGGAATGCGCAGCGGGAAATCAGAAGAGGCTCTGTGGAGGAGTGGCATTTGGGAACTAAATCACTTAAAAGTGATTCAAGAAACAAATGTATTTCTCTGCTGTTTTAACTGCTACAGATGATTTCAAATTGTTTTGTCTCTGTCTCTGGTGGAAACTTGCCCATCTTGTCGTTTCTATGCCTACACCTCTATGGGGCAGTCCCTGTCCCAAAACTACTCCTGAGTCCTTGTTTCCTTCATGTCTTCTGAGCACAGCGGTCCTGAGGGGTCTCAGGACTGATCAGAGAGCCAGAGCCACCACTTTCTGGCCCCTAGCATCCTATGAAGCAGCCATTCTGGACTCAGTGAATCGCCAAATCCCTTTGGGCAGCAGGGAAGCGAATGGTGAAGATGTCACCCCTGCTCCGCTAGATTGCCCAAGAATGACGCTCATTTGCAATGCAAAGCGACATAAAGAGAGCATTCTTTTAGCACTGAAGACATGTGCCAATTCCCCAGGCAATGGGAAATGGCAACGACTGCTGTTTTGATGTTATTTTTTAAGGCATTTTTAAAAATAGAAGATTCCCATTTTTTCACATTCTCTTGGATGATACAGAGGTAAACGAAGTGGGAGAAAGAAGACCCTTTTTAAACATGATCTGTTTTCCCGTGTGCAGTCTGTTTAGAATGCCAATGCCTGCAGGCTACAGGGGAACTCAGGTAAGAGAACTTCCTTCATTCCAAATTAAAAAACAAGAAAACTAGACCTCAAGGCCATTTCTGCCTCGAAACTCTTCCTCTAACATGGTGTATCACAATTACAACACAACCATTAACAAAGAATGATTTTCTTTCCACCAGGAGTAGAAATGAAACACAGACGCCCCACTGGTCACTCTTGCTGGCAAAGTTGCTGCAAAGCAAATAACAAAGCACTGGGGGCTGGCCATGGTTTTCTTACCAGAGCCAGCCAACAAGAAGTTTATATATAAGAGTTTGCACTGACAAATAAAAATGGCAAGCAATAGGATATATTGGAGTATATGAGGAAGCCATTTGGTATAAACCTAATTCGGCCTGACTTCTCTTTTTTTCCTCCAAAAGGGCCTGACTGGCTATTGAGCACGCATTGCATATCTGCTTAGACATTTCCTATGGCCAGAACAAAGGCCCTTGTGATAAAGATGCAACTTCCCCCCCATGTTAGCATTTTTCCTTAGGCTAGGAACTGATTGCTGCACTCACCTCCCAGCTCACCTGTGACCACCCAGCTGGAGACAACAGACTCCCACCCTGCTGTGTTCACCGAGACAGAAGACCTACCTGCTATTTCCATCAATCGGCTGTGCCGACAGAGTAGTCTCGCGACTATTGTAAAGGGACATTCCAATCATATGTGAAACATCCTCTTTGAGGGTATATAACAACCCTGTATACCCCCCCACCTCTTTGGAGTGCTCTGTTCCTTTGTGGAAAGACTCTCCCGGGTTATAATCCTCAGATTTAAGCTCAGAATAAACTCACCCAAATTTTCATTTATAGATTGGATATGGATTATTTTCGTCGACAGCACAAAATCTATTTTCCACCTTGATGCCCAGAGAGGGGGCTTCTGCCTCACCACAGGGGTTAGTAGAGCGTTGCCTACACACAGAAGGTGATGCCAGTTAGAAAAAGGTAACCAAACTCTGTAAATCTCATCAGAGCGCCATAACTGCCTACCCCTCCTCTTGGTTCCTGCTCCTCCCATCTAAAGGTTCATGGAGCTCTTGTGACTCCCAGCCACAGCCTTTGGGTATCTGTCTTCTTCAACCAGCTGTTGAGCTCCCAAGAGCTGGGATGTCCCATTCATCTTTCTATTCTCACTTCCTGCGGCAAGACCTGCCTACTGGTAGGCACCTAATATGTGTTTATTAAGTAGATGATGTAGAATTTGACGCCCAGGGAGTTTGTCACTCTCCCAAGATCACACGGCTAATTGGTAACAGAATCAATTCGAGTCTCCCAGCTCCCACGCTCCCTGTGTTTCCCTCTCAATGCCTCTAAAGGGCTTAAAGAGGATGAATAATGGCTTCCGTTTATTGAGGACTTGTTACGTGCCATGTCTCCCGGCCCAGAGCTATGCACACATTGTTAATTTAATCTTCGTTACAACCCTAGAAGATAGATACCCCCCATTTTATAAATGCCAAACCAAAGGCCCCACCTATCCGAAGTCACAAAGTGAGGAAATGGCAGAGCTGATTGGTGGACCTAGACGGGCCTGGCCCCACGTCCCATGCTTTCCCCACCCCACAGTCACCTCCACCCTAATCAACAGAAGCCGAACACATTTGCCGGCATGAATCCTGAATGACATGAGACCCTCCTCACATGACTGAATAAGTTGTTGATGCATTTTTTTTTTTTGAAGCTTTGAAAATCTGTTTCCTTTTGGTGAGAATTTTATGAAAAAATCAGAATCAAGTTAAAAGTAGGAAGAGAGAGAAAAACAGGAGTTTGGGGGAGCTGTGAGCCTGTTTAAATAGTATTAAGGCACAAAATGAAGTTCCTTAGAGACAAAGACAAGGCTGTCAGTTGGCGGACCCAAAGGATTCTGGGAGCAGTTGTCTGCTATGTGCCTTTGTCCTGAGAGATTAGTCATTTAAGAGACTCATGAAAAGGAGGAAACAAACTTTCAAAAGGCTGGAGCTATGTCGTCCCCTAAAAAGCCAACAAGGAGCTCCTGCTAAGAGATCGTCACAAACAGACGAAGAATCATGTTACCACCAGAGGAGCCTTTACCTTCAGCTCGGAAATGTGATCTTTTCTGTTCAAATGTGGTTGAAATTTGTTGGGACTGGAAAATAGATTATTCTTTCCCTAAAAGGGCAAACCGACTGCTTTGTGGCTAGCGCAAACAGGTTTTATCTTGGCTGGTTTAGACTCTACTCGTGTCAGATTGGACCCAAACAGCGTGTCTGCTCCGATTCCCCCCTCTTATCTAGACGGTCAGGTCACACGGGCTTTTGTGATTTGAGCACCAGGATGCCAAATGCTGGTCTTAAGATTTAAGATCCAGAAGCAAGGAAAAGAAGCGCAATCAAGTTAGAATCACACTGACTCCCACATCATGGACAGTTTGTGCCACACAGAACCAGGAATGATTCAACCCAATCTCCTCATTTCGGAGATGAGGAAACTGAGACCCAGGGAGAATTGACTTGTGGTCTTATGAACCATTCAAGAAAAAAGGTTGCATTACACCGGAGTCTTGAGCCCATAAGGCACCAGTCCAGCAGAAGTGCTGTGTTGTTAGTTGTTGTTGTTTTAAATTGGAATTAGTTGCAAACATTTAAAAATTAGGAGGTTCAGTATGGTGGTTGCTAAACATAGAATTTCCATATGGCCCAGCAATTCCACTTCCGGGTACATACATGTGAGATAGAAATAGAAGTATTGGTCTCTGTCCCTGGTTCCTGGCACAGAGCTCCTAAAACTCTTGTAATTTCCTAAATGATAAGAGCACTGGGTGCATTATTTGTTCTAATATTTGATCTTTGATCTCAGTTCCTGATACCAAGCTCCTGAATCCCTTGAAAGTCCTAGGTAATAGGTGTGTCTTTTGTTCTAATGAGGTTGATGCGGGGTCGGTGAGCCGAGGAGTCGAAAGAAAGATTTCTTAGACTCTTAATATCTGGCAGTAGTGCTCTTTTATTTAGAGAATAGAATAGCATGAGGACAGGACCCATGGTCAGTCAGAGATGCTGCTGGCATGGGGAGCTGCTGCTGCCGCCGCGGGCATGGGGACAGAACCCATGGGCAGGCAGAGCTGCTGCCAGCATGTTGCTGCTGCCGCTTCTGCTGCAAAGTTGGGTGGAGAGTAAGGCTAAATTTAAGGCATAGGTATGTGAGTTCTCTCTTTACAAGACAAAAAAAAAAGTTAAAATGGTACCAGTGCCGGTAGGGTCCGGCCATTGGGGGTCCCACAACTTTTAGATAAGAATCAAACCAGATTGAGTAAATGGCAGAAGTCACCGCTTAAATATTATCCTCAGCTAAACACAAAAGAGGATTTTGGGGGGGCGGGGGGATGGTCAGTTACATGAGGTTGCCAGACAGTAAACAACTTAAGTTCTTGCCTTCCCCATTAAGAGTTTTCATAGATAAGGTCATCCCCCCTTCCTCCTGGCGCAGAGAGGGAGGCATGGAGATTTCCTTCACAAATGCAACTGTCTCTCATCAAAGGGCGAGCAAATTCCACTCCTCGGAGCCTGCTTCTCATCTGCAGTTTTAAAATTAACCAGCCTAAAATCCTCATCATAAACCCCCCCGAACCCATTTGGCCCCGAAATCTTTTGGGGATATGGACAATGGTAACTTCTGTAACTACTTCCAGCTGTACCAAGTCATAGAGCTGTCCCTAAATGGGGCCATGGGTACAGGTAGGAGGCTCAGCGGACCGGAGGGCTGCGCCCGTGGAGTCCAAGGCTGACAAGGTGTACAGATCCTTTGGCGACCAGAGAATCATTTGATGAGAGGTGGTCCAGGAGGTGAAACTTTGTTGACATGCGGAAGACAAACAACGAAATAGACAACAAATTATAATAAGAAATACAAGTAAGATGATTAACCCAATGAATAAGGTTTTGATAGTAGTCCAGAAACCTGGTCCTGATCAAGAGTTCAACCAATCATTTAGAGATAGGGTAGGGTCAGACATGGACTTAATTTTGTGGCTCATATCAGATAGGAAGCCAGAGATATTTTGATGGTAGTCAGGAATATAAACACAACATTCAGTTTTTATAATGGCACGAGTGCCCCCCTGTGCTGCTGTCAAGACATCCAGTGCCATTCGGTTTTGGAGAACTGCCTTACGCATTTGGGACACTTCTAAATCGAGCAGCGAAAGGCTATGTTGTGTATCATTTAATGTTTTCATAGTAAATTTGTTTAGAGCTTCCATGTGCCAGATGACACTTTCGATTCCTAATTGGGGAAGGAAAATTGAGGCAAGGTGGTCATACCAGTGGAAGGCAGAGCAGGTCCAGCGCTGTTGCAGGTTGGGTAGGTTAGCAGGAGGAGATATAGTAAATGTAGTTCTACCTTGCACCCAGACGAAACTTAGGGTGCATCATCCAATCCATCCAGGTGGCAGCCAAGGCCATAAATTGGAGCCACATAACCAGTGAGTGCCATTAGGGGCTAACCAACGTATGCTAGGCCGTCTATCCCAGTCAGTCCCAAACCAATCAGTATTTCTTAAGGCTATCATAAGAGAACACATATAACGGGGAATTTTTCCCATAGGTCGGGTGCTATTAGGCCACGTATCACAGATGTGATTGGTTTGTTCCCAACATAGAGTGGCCTTTTGACTGAGTTGACCACTAGTAGGAGTGAGCCAAATATATTCGTCCCAAATTTGATACAGTCCATCCTGTGTGTATCGATAAGTTGGGGACTTTACCTTTGGAACTTTTTGTTTATGATCTACCTGTGACAAGGCAAATCTACTCAGTACTTGGGCAGTAGTATTTAAGGAAAAGGTTTGATTGTGGCCAGGGAACTTCCAGGTGTCAGAGATGGATGGCCACAAAGAGACATTATGATTCGTAACAGATGAATCTTGCAGAAGAGAAGAGCTAGAATCTAATATCCATGAATGTGTACTATACTTTGTAGTGAAACATAATTTTTTCTCTCTAAAATCACCCTCATTTTTACAAAAGATAGCCAAATTAAGATAAACTGGTTTGCAAAATAAGTGTAGCTTCAATAAAACTTGGTCCAATTATTTACATAAGTGCAGCAAGAATAACAATTGATTATTCAGGCTCTTTTAAATCTGCTTTGCTGGAATTTTTTTATGAGGAATCTCAGATTGAACTGTAAAGGCCTCTCGAGGCCAGAAAAGCCAATCCAAGGACATGCTGTCAGATTTTGCCTGCAGTACCTACAAATTTGGGTGGATTTCTCTCTTCTCGAGGTCCCCCAAAATATACTGAGGTTCCTTGCACCTGCCAGATAAGCAAGCTTCCTTACTTACCAGGTAAGATTGCCAGAATCTCTGTAAACAAGGTACCAGGCCCATATTTCCAAGTGGCTTTATTTCCAGAAAGTCAACCTTATTCCTCAAAAGCAGTACTGTCATATCCGAGCCTGTATGTTTCTCAAATATGACATTCCAGTCAAAGCCTTGGTAACATAACTAATGTGTCCTGTTATAAGGAGAACAGATTCTTATTGAACTTATGCAAATATTGCCACGAAACAACCATACTCACTCACAAAGGGTTTCCAAATTCCGGAGGGATCAGGTAGGGAGAAAAAGATAAATGTTTCAGTTTTGCTCATAAAGGTATAATTTCACCAAATTGCTGTAAGTCATAGTTAGCATAAGAGAAAAGAGAAAAAGATTTCCTTAATTATGAGAAAACGAAACAACACATCAAAACTCAACAATATTTCAAACAGAAGTCCTAAAAAAATTATAATAATCATCCTCATCAGTTCACACAGTCCTGTATAATCAATTCTTGAGCTTAATCTTGTTAGCAGATCTGTGAGCTTAGTTTCTGTTAGAATTCTGTAATTTCTTACCCAGTTCAGTTTTACACTCTGAAAGTTTATCAGAAACCTGTAGTTTAGAATCTTGTGTCATAATCCTTTCCAGGAATTTCTCTGAAGATGAAACATATTTGCAAAAGCAAAAAGCATCAGAGTAAAACAGCAACTATCTGTAAATGAACAAAAGACTCAAAAGGGCAATTGATAAAGAAACTTGACTACTTCTGTGACATACACCACTTCAAGATAACAACTGGAATCACGACCGATAACCAGGACAGATCAAAATTTTAGGAATGCTATATAATTTTAAGACATCTATATCAATAGCATTTACCCACATAATACCACATAAGGAAGTTTATCATCGCTTATTTGACAATGCTTCCCATGTAATTAATGGGCCAAATAAGCCTAATTAGTTTAGTATTTTCAAAAGAAACCCCTTTATTCAGGACTTGAATATTTTTGACGAGAAGCTTGTCAAAAATACCAAAAGACTTTAAAACACTTGTTCAAACAACGCTCACTGTGAAACAATGCTTAGGTATCTATTTAAAGCGACAACAGAAAACAATCTTAAGAGTGACCTCAGTCATTATTTTAACAAAAGAGATTTGTTTTTTAGGTAGACTTACTCAAAGGAACACCTTTTATAACCTCTTTATCAAGAGCAGGCCAAAAGTTCAAGAAAATTATCCTTTGAGAGAAAACCAAATTTTAATTTCTGCACGAGCTTATTTTTAACATTAAAACTCATTCACTTAATTGGATTTGCTTTAATCTTAGTCTACTTGACCAGGTATAAAACTCCTTTCAGAATTTCTCCTTCACAAACCTTCTACAACTTTCTTTTTGCCTTCAGAATTTGTCCCAAAGTCTTTCTTTTTTCCTTTCTAGTACATTAGGACAAATTTATCGTTCTTAACCCATCAAACAAAAATACTTCCATTCTTTATACCCTCTTTACTGAAAACATACATTTTACTTTCCTTGAATACAGAGCTGCTTTCCTTTGTAAATTTCCAGTGGCTTTAATTATATATGTTAATTAGAACTTTTAACCCTTAGCAGACCATAGTAAACACTAAAAAGGTAAGCAATTACGAATTGTCTTTTATACCAACATTCTAAACACTTCATAATTTCCAGAAACATGCCACTTCACAATAAAACACAAGGTATGCTTTTTAATAGACCCAAAGGCTTTTAGCCTCTTTACAATAAGAAGCCAAAAGTAAATAACTTTGGTACGTTTAGCAATAATGTTTCAGTGTTCTATCTAATCCAAAAATGACCCAGATGCTCAGATTTTTATCATTTAACTTAACTTGGCAAAACTCAAGATTGTTACCAAAAAGAATTTCGAAGCTGTTTTTTTTTTTTTTTTCCAGGTATACAGACCATAAAAGTTATTGTACCCACTTTTACCTATTTAAACCATTTGTTTCCAACAATTATGTTCAGATTACCTACGAAAATGTCACGAGACATTAGACAAAACTGGTCATCATTTAAAGCTATTATTTTGCTGACGAATTTAACAGACAACGTGAACGTATTTGACTAGTAAACCCAGGCTGCACATCTGCATCATATGCTAATACCAACAACTCTGACAACAAGACTATTTTCAATCAAACCAACAAACTTAAACAAGCTCTCATTTACCAAAGGTTAATTCACATCAAGTTAACTTGAAAGACATTGGATTAATTTCTACTACATTTAGAATATATGTAAGCGCTTACTTTAAGCCAATTGAACAGAGCTCTTAATTTTGGCAATACCAACCGGAGGTAAAATATCACACATATAATGTACACATAGACACACGTACACAGAGACTGTACAGCTATTGTTTTGGTTTCTTTTACCAATATTTGCGGAGAAGACACTCAAGATGCTAGACTTTCTGCAAGGGCACGCTTATGGCCGTTTTTCCTCTCCCCTCCTCTTTTTTTTTTTCTTCAGTCTTAGGAATTAATGATAGGCTAGATAGTAGTTCCTGGAGAGGGGAGATGATAATCCTTTTTGTGATAAAGGAACTAGGTGGAATCTGAACTGCCTCTAGAGCTGTATTTCCAGTCTTGCAAGGATTTTCTAAGGACAGTTGCCCTTGATTTCCCAGAAACTGGATTGTAACTTGAATGACGTTCTAGGCTGATCTACCTGTCCAACTACATCATAACGGCACAGAGAAACCCCTCAAATTTTCTCCCAGATGGAGTTAGAATGCATCCGCAGGGTGGGTCTCTGGGGATACTTAGGGGGCCTTCCCTGTGACAGTAAAGCCTGTGTCTGACTGACAGCAGCTGGAGAAAGGGTGCAGAGGCCAATTGCGGGTGTGCAGAGGCTGATTGCCGGTGTTGACATAGTTATAAGATTTAGTCAAGTCCCGCTCAGCCTGGGCACTTTGTCTCCGAGCCAGCACAGTTGAGGTAGGGAAGCAGGACACAAAGGTCTGGAACTGGCTGGAGGCCGGGGCTCCCAGCGTCAGGGTTGAGAGTTAAATCCCTGGCAAAAGGCTTATTTTTTCAATTTTACAGAAGGTCAAGGTTCTGCTCAGGTCCAGCCTGAACTTAACCTCGACTTGGTGACAACAAAGCAGGTGATGAAGAAGACAGACAAAGAAAGGAAAAGAAGAGATCAGACCTCGCCCTCATGGCCTCTTCCAGAGGGTTATCAAGATAAGAGTCACACAACAGTTCCCGTGCTGGGACACACTACCCTAGCACGACAGTTCACAGAATAAATCACAGGTCTCCTACCCTCATAACTGACTCAGTAGGTGACTAAAATACTCAATGAGTTAACCGTCAAGAGAGGGCACCCCCACTTAGGGTCGCTGGGGTGGTCAGGCCCAGAAACCCAAAGTTGGGGCTCCCAGGGGTGGAGCCTTTGACTCTTTAAAGATTTCTTTGTTTCCCGGTTGCAAAGCTCAAAAGGAGACAAAAATGGCCATTGTAACTCTAAGAGAGATGAAAGAAACAGGTCCATTACCTTGAAAAATCCCCCCTGAACCTAGGGCAGCATCCTGCCATTGTTCCTACTGTGGGGTTCCTATAGCAAGGGGTGATGGGGGCATCCCCCGGCATTGCATCCCTTGTATACCTTCCCTGTTATGCCTGGCAATAACAGGTGCCTGGTGAATGGTCCCTGAGAGAAAAGGAAAACTTTAAGAGAGATGAAAGAAAAGGAGCCATTACCTTGAAAATCCCCCCAATGGGGTTCCTGTAGCAAGGGATGATGGGGGCATCCCTTGAACATCTTCCCTATTATGCCTGGCAGTAATAGGTGCCTGGTGAATGGTCCCCAGGATAAAGGATAGAGAAAAACAGTGAGGAATTTTCTGCCAGTCTGGGGGACATTCTACCCAATTGCATCCTGGAGCCATTCTCCCAAGAAGGGGTTCCCATACTCCACCAAAGGTTAGAGTTTGGTATTTTCCTTGAACTGGAGTCCCGATTGGGACTTTCCCTCAGTTCAGAGCATGGTCAGGTGCCATGGGAGGGATTCCAATCCAGCCTTAGGAAAAGAAACCTTCCACAGGAGTCTTGGAGATTGGCGACCATCCTAATGACTTAAGTGGTAGACCTGCGCCCACGTAAAATTTGTCTATTAGAGATAGAGTCAGGAAGGAATGGATTAATTCATTCTCCATCACCCTGAGGCTTAAGGTACTGATTCTCTTCAAGCTGAATGCCACGATTTACCCCATAGAGTAGCCATGGGCAGCAAACATGAATTCATACAGCCATCCAAGAAAGTTTCCAATGGAGAAGTGAATTTAGATCCATCCTCGAAAAAGAGAAAGGCACAAGGAAAAGGGGCACTTACCAGAACTCGAGCTCACAAGCCGATGAAGTAAGTCCCTGTACGGGCCACCAGAAATGATGTGGGGTCAGTGAGCTGAGTAATAGAAAGAAAGACTTGTTAGACTCTTAAGATCTGGCAGTAGTGCTCTTTTATCTAGAGAATAGAATAGCATGAGGACAGGACCCATGGGCAGTCAGAGCTTCTGCTGCCACCATGGGGACAGGACCCACTGGCAGTCAGAGATGCTGCTGGCCTGGGGAGCTGCTGCTGCCGCCGCGGGCATGGAGACAGAACCCATGGGCAGGCAGAGCTGCTGCCAGCATGTTGCTGCTGCCGCTTCTGCTGCAAAGTTGGGTGGAGAGTAAGGCTAAATTTAAGGCATAGGTATGTGAGTTCTCTCTTTACAAGACAAAAAAAAAAGTTAAAATGGTACCAGTGCCGGTAGGGTCCGGCCATTGGGGGTCCCACAACTTTTAGATAAGAATCAAACCAGATTGAGTAAATGGCAGAAGTCACCGCTTAAATATTATCCTCAGCTAAACACAAAAGAGGATTTTGGGGGGGGGGGGGGGATGGTCAGTTACATGAGGTTGCCAGACAGTAAACAACTTAAGTTCTTGCCTTCCCCATTAAGAGTTTTCATAGATAAGGCCATCCCCCTTTCCTCCTGGCACAGAGAGGGAGGCATGGAGATTTCCTTCACAAATGCAACTGTCTTTCATCAAAGGGTGAGCAAATTCCACTCCTCGGAGCCTGCTTCTCATCTGCAGTTTTAAAATTAACCAGCCTAAAATCCTCATCAAGGTGACTCTTGGTGGGCTCCTGGATGGGGGCTGGTCACCAGAAAGACCAAGCCATGATTAGAAGCTTGGATCTTTCAGCCCTAACCAACACCCCCATCCTCTGGGGCTGAAGATTGAGTTGATGATTGTTCATGACTACATGATGAAGCCTCCAAGAATCCCAACAGTATGGGATTTGGAGAGTTTCCAGGTTGGTGAACACATCCACATGCCAGGAGGGTGGCGCACCCCAACTCCGTGGGGACAGAGGTTCCTGTGCTCAGGACCCTTCTGGACCTCGCCCAACATATCTCTTCACTTGGCTGTTGATCTGTATCCTTTTTCATATATCCTTTGTCATATAAGAAACTGGTAAACATAAGGAAGTGTTTCCCTGAATTCTGTGAGCTGTTCTAGCAAATGACCAAACTCGGGAGGGGTTCATGGGAACCTCTGATATATAGCTGGTCAATCAGAAACACAGGTGACAGCGTACTTGCAACTGTGTCTGAGGTGGAGGTGCGGTCTTGTGGGACTGAGCCCCTAACCTGCGGGTCTGCACTAACTTCGCTGAGTGCCAGAATTGAACTGAATTATAGGACATCCAGCTTTTGTCACAAAGAATTGTTTGGTGTGGGGGGAAAAATCCCACACAACTGATGTCAGAAGCGAAGTGTTGTGTGGCAGTAGTGTGAGAGTAAAGGACAATGGTAATGCATTTTTCCTATGATACCCCAAAAAATTGAAAGCAGGTCACTCAAACAGATATTTGTACACCCAGCTTCATAGGACCATTGTTCACAATAGCCAAAAGGTAGAAGCACCCCAAGTGTCCCTCAACAGATGAACAGATAAACAAAATGTGCTATATGCATGCAATGAAATATTATTCAACCTTAAAAAGGAAATTCTGACATATGCTACGACATGGATAAACCTTGAAGACATTATGCGAAGTGAAATAAGCCAGTCACAAGAGGACAAGTACTGTATGATTCCACTTAGAAGAGGCCCTTAGAGTGGTCGAATTCATAGACACAGAAAGCAAAATGGTGGTTGCCAGGGGTTGGGGAGAGAGGGCAATGAGGAGCTAGTGTTTAATGGGTGTGGAGTTTCAGTTTTGGAAGATGAAAAAAGTTCTGTGGGTGGATGATGGCGATGGTTGCACAACAATGTGAATGTACTTAATGACACTGAACCATATACTTAAAAGTGGTTAAAATGGTAAATTTTATTATGCATATTTTACCGCAATTAAAAACACTGAAAGTTCCTGCGTAAGTATCCAGACTTCCAGTGTCCTTTAAACATAGAAAATCTGGTGACACTGGGGCCACGTTCCTACAGGGATCCTCGCAGCAGCTGCCTCCTTCAGACAGAGCAGACACTCGCCGGTTTTGCTTGGCTGCCTCCTCTCCCACTCCACCCATCTACCTTACCAGCTGAGTTCCTGAAGCCACTGGTTTCCAAACTTGGCTGTACATTGCAATCAACCGGAGAGCTTCCAAAAATTACCCCATACCCAGGCTCCACCCCAGATTATGGAGTCAGAATCCCTGTAGGGTAGGGCCTGGGCATCGGTCATTTTTAAGAGCTTCCCAGGTGATTCTAATGTGCGCCCAGAACTGAGGACCACCAGCCCAGGGTTCCGGTTGGCGGGCTTAGCAGCACACTGGTATCACCTGGGGCCCTTAAAAATTACCGATGTCTCGGGGCTGGCCCCGTGGCCGAGTGGTTAAGTTCGAGCGCTCCGCTGCAGGCGGCCCAGTGTTTCGTCGGTTCGAATCCTGGGCGCGGACATGGCACTGCTCGTCAGACCACGCTGAGGCAGCATCCCACATGCCACAACTAGAGGAACCCACAACGAAGAATACACAACTATGTACCGGGGGCTTTGGGAAGAAAAAGGAAAAAAATAAAATAAAATCTTTAAAAAAAAAAAAAAATTACCGATGTCTCGTCTTGTAGGTTCTGACTTAATTGGTATGGAGTGTGGCTAAATAGCAGGATTTTTAAAAATTCATTGGGTGATTGAATATATAGCAAAGATTAACAACCACTGCCATAGGCATTTGAGATGACATCCCCAGCTACAGAAACACACCATGTTTACCTTTATCCCTCCACCATGCCAAATGAAATAGGTAAAGAATACATATATTATTATTATATGTCATCTATATTATGTATATGTACACATACATACATACACCATATACATAAACATATGTGAGTTTTGTGAGATTAGTAATTTAAGGAGCTCATAAAAATAAGTAAACAGGGGCTGGCCCAGTGGTGCAGCGGTTAAGTTTGCACGTTCCGCTTCTCAGCAGCCCAGGGTTCACGGGTTCTGATCCCAGGTGCGGAAATGGCACCACTTGGCACACCATGCTGTGGTAGGCATCCCACATATAAAGTAGAGGAAGATAGGCATGGATGTTAGCTCAGGGCCAGTCTCCCTCAGCAAAAAGAGGAGGATTGGCAGTAGTTAGCTCAGGGCTAATCCTCCTCAAAAAAAAAAAAAAAAATACATATATATATATATATATATATAAGAAAACAAATCACAGCACACACACGCACTCCATGAGCCATCTTACTCTCCATAACTAACTCAAATGCACCCTACAGACCACAGGTCAACCATCACTGAGACTTAGAGGACAGTGTCCACATTGAAGTTCTAGTGACGAATGGTTTGAGTAATTACGGCCTCTTTGGAGCTGGAGACAAAAACTATTTCTTGAGTACTTATTGCACCGGAGCACTTTTCTTAGTTGTCTCATTGAATCCTCCCAGCCACACTGGGAGGGAGACACTGTCACACTCATTTCAGGTGAGGTAAGTGGAAAGACCTACTCGGTAATTACCTTAAAGGGAACACCACTCCTTTGAATTTGTAAGTTCTGGAATCTTTCTTAAAATCAGCCATAATCTTTTATAATCACACCTTGTATATTCCCAAAATGTCCTGCTAACTAGGATTTTTGTAATGTGATTCTCGTTTTAAAGGCACTAAGGGAATTTGGTATTTTTAGGGAACACTTCAGAGAACCATTTTGGAAAACAAACATCGCTTTAGTGCTGTGAACACTGAGCTCTTAACGTAGCTGTTGTGTGAGTTGGGGGCTGCAATGGCAGAGCTGGTTTTCTCACAGAATACGGAATCTGTTTCCAGTGCATCTTCCCAAGAGCGTTGTGTGTAAATCAGAGACGGTTGAAGAAAATAAGTGTTCCGAGTAGAAGTAATAAGCTCCCAAAGTCTGCCCTCATGAAATAATAATAATCATGATAAAGAAGTTTTAAGTTTCTCTCTTCTCCCAATTTTCTAGTTACAAAATTTGTGTCATTCCTTCCTCTCAGAGGAATGTCTGACTGTAATAGAATTTAAGACCACATCTCTCCATCCTCCCTAAATGGCCTTTCTATAATCAATTTTCTCTCAGTCATTGTGGCAGATGGGCTACTGTCTGCTGAGAGGCTGGGGTGATTTGGTTAGCTAAAATACCAGCAGGGACCGTCCCGAACTCAACTGATTGTTCTGTGCTTCACCATTAGTAACATAAGAAAAACCTAATTGAGCTGAAAATGGTCTAGTTGGCCATACCATAGGCAGAGAAATAGACAGAGGCACAGAACTTTGGAACAGAATGTTCCTTTAAAAAGAGAACTGAAAAAGTAATTTATTCTACAAGGTAGCAACGAACTACAGCTGTTATAGCCTCAGGCCCTAGCAGAGATAATCTCTCAGGAGCTACTGGTAAAAGCAGGAGACAGAATACAAAATAAAACTCTGCCAGGGGGCTAAAACTTGGGAGAAGTTGCATTTTAAAGTATGGGCAGCCTTCATTCAGAGTCTGACTTCTAAATATTCAGAAATCAGAATTTCACAGGTGGTGGCGATGTTCCCTGGACAGCCTACAAGTGTTTATTTAATGTTTAATGTCCCTGAAGAGTAGCACAGATAGATACTAGCTTTGCTAAGGTCTGGGTCCTAGGAGGAGGGAGGGGACACATGACACTAGAGCAGGAGAAGGAGAAGTTAAGAAGGTAGACATTGCGAAGGAGCAGAAGGTAGAGGGGGAGAGAGAGAGCTTGGCCAGAAACAAAATTCTGAAATAATAAACGTTTATGTTTGACATTTCTCTGCCTCGCTTTCTGAACTGCATTCCTAGTACTTCCCCAAGCTAAGACCCAGGCCTACCCTGCTCCCCACCAAGGGCTGAAAACTCACCTTTATCTGCTTAAATCAGAGCTCCACTGGGAATAGACGAGAAGCTCCTATCAGGCTACACCTCTCATAGAGAACAACTGTAAACTCTGGACAAAATATGAAAACTAACAAAAAAAGCAACCAAAGAAGTGAGAAAATGGCGGAGGGTGAGGGAGTCTCACTTAGAAGAGCCATGAGTGCTTTGATAGCTTTGTGCCTGAGGACCCAGGCAGAGCTGGGCCAGGCAGATAAACCAGGGACAGAAAGTCAGCAGCCTACTAACTTGAAGAATGAGTAGACAGAGTTTGGGGCGACCACAGCAGCTGGAAGGTAACAGGGCAAATCCCGGAGAGGAAGGAGCCCTGAATTTTGCACACTCTGCCGGTGTCTCCGGCCCACCACTGAACTGCATGTCCAGGGCAGGCTCGAAGGCGAGAGCTAAGGCTAAAAGAACTAAAAAGATATTTCAGCTCCTACCTACCTCAGGGGAGAAAGAGTTTGGAGTCTGAGTCCAGCTAATGCTGCGAACACAAGAAATCAATACTCTTCAGAGGAATATAACCGAATTCAGAGACTCTAAAACATATTACTTACAAAATGTGTCCACAGCACAATCTGAAATTACTAGTCATGTCATGACATAGCAAAATGTGACCTATACTCAGAAGAAAAGTAATCAATAGTGACTGACCTCAAGATGACCCAGATGTTAGAATTAGCAGATAGGTATTTAAAAGCAATTCTATAATTATGCTCAATGAGTGAAAGGAAAAACGGCTTATAATGAATGAACAAATTGGCAATTTCAGTAGAGAAATAGAAACCTTTTTTTAATGGAAATTCTAGTACTGAAAAATACAACACCTAAAATAAAAACCTCACTAGATGGTGTCAACGAAAATAATTCATAACCAATCTATAAATGAAAATTTGGGATGAGTTTATTCTGAGCTGAAATGTGAGGACCATGGCCTGGGGCCTTTTTTCCCAAAGGAAGAAAGGACACCAAAGAAGTGAGGTGTACAGAGTGGTTATATACCCCCAAACAGGATGTTTCACATATGATTGAAATGTCCATTTTACAATAGTTGCGAGACTGCTCTGTCGGCCCAGTGATTGATGGAAACAGCAGGTAGGTCTGCTGTCTCGAAGGATGCAGCAGGGTGGCAGGTCTGTTGTCTCGAGCTGGGTGGTCACAGGTGAGCTGGGTGGTCAAAGGTGAGTGCAGCAATCAGTTCCTAGCCTAAGGAAAAATGCTTATCCCTAAGGAAATGCCAATGTGGGGGGAGGTTGCACGTTTATCTTAAGGCCATTTGTTCTTGCCATAGGAAATGTCTAAGCAGATATACAATGTGTGCTCAACGGCCACAGTCAGGCCCTTTTGGAAAAAACAAAGTCAGGCCAAATTAGGTTTATACCAAATGGCTCCCTCATATACTCCAATATATCCTATTGCTTGCCATTTCAATTTGTCAATAGGTTTAACAAAAGACTGGAGATAATAGGATAAAGAGCCAGTGAACTTGAAGATAAATTAATAGAAATAATCCAACCTGAAAAACAGAGAGAAAAAAAGTGACTGACAAAAGAGCCAATATTAAAAGGTCTAACATACATGTAATTGGACTTTTAGAAAGAAAGGAGGGAGAAAATGAGGTGGAAAAAATGTTTGAAACTATAATGACCAAAAATTTCACAGACTTGGGGAAAGACATACATTTGCAGATTCACGAAACCCAGTGAACTGAAGCAGGATAAATATAAAGAAAAACACACCAAAGCACATTATAGTCACACTGCTGAAATCAAAGATAAAGAAAAAGCCTTGAGTGCAGCCAGAGAAAAACAACACATTACACACAGGGCAACGATAATATGAATTACTATTACTTCTGATCAGAAAAGAATGGATGCCAAAAGACAGTGACACAATTTCTTTAAAGTGCAGACAGAGAAAAATATGTCTACTTAAGAATCTATACAACAAAAATATCCTGCAAAAATGAAAAAGGCATTTTCAGATATATGAAAATGAAGAGAATCTATTGCTATCAAATCTGCACTATAAGAATGTTAAAGGACAAACAAACATATAGCAACAAAGATTGGATTGGTGGTTACCAGAGGGGAAGGGGGGAGGGGCAAAAGGGGAGATTAGGCTCACATGTGTGGGGATGGACTATAATTAGTTTTTGGGTGGTGAACATGATGTAATCTACACAGAATTCGAAATATATTACGATGTACATCTGAAAGCTATATAATGTTATAATCCAATGTTACTGCAATAAAAAATAAAAATTGAAAAAAAAAGGATGTTAAAGGAAATTATTCAGACTGAAAGGAGATGACACCAAATTGAAACCTGAATCTTCAGGAAGGAATTAATAGTACCATAAGAGGTAAATATATGGGCAAAAAAATTATATTTCCTTCTTAATTTATTTAAAATACGTATGACTAAAGCAAAAATTATAGCATTGTATTTATTTAAAAATTTATTTAAATTTGTTTAAATAAAAATATTTATTTAAATTGTAGGGTTTATAAGATGTAGATGCAATATATATGATAACTATACCATAAAGACTGGAGGGTGAGGGTACATGGACCAAAAATCTATAACATCCTTACATTTTTTGCAAAAAAGTACAATTTTTGCTCCATATAAATAGGCTGTGAAAAGTCAAAGATATATATTGTAATCCCTACGACAGCCACACACACACACACACACAAAGTGCAAAATGGTACCCATTCCGATTAAAAAAAATAAAATAAAGTTATAAGTCCACAGAAAGAAGCCCACAAAAATGTCCACAGCAGCTTTATTCATAATAGCCAAAAACTGGAAATAGCCCAGGTGAGCCTTAACAGAGCAACAGCTAAGCACCCTGTAATATATTCAGACAATGGATGCAGACAACATACTGACCAGTAAGAGGAAGGAAATACTGATACACGGGACAGGGAGGAATCTCAAAAACATTATCTGAGTGAAGTTCTAGAAGACGCTAAATTTAACTATAGTGAAAACAATGAAACATTAGGGTAGGACAAGGTTTGTCTGAGAAAGGAAATGAAGGAACTTTCTGGGGAGATGGTAATGTTACGTTTCTTAACGGAGTTTGTATTATATAGGTCTACGCCTTTGTCAAAACTCATTGATGGCAGGCTTAAGATTCGTGCCTTTCACTGTCTATAAATTTATTCCCCCAAAATAAATTGTACCATAAACAGAGACAGAATTCTAGTTAATGACAGTCATGTTGAGGTATGTAGTGGGCAGTGTACTGGTGTCTTCAACTTATTTTGAAATGCATCAAAAAAAAACCCAGAGATGAGCTGATGGATGACTAGAGGCATGAACAGATGGATAGACGTGCGATAAAGCGAAATGCTCATTTTAGCATATGGGGCGTAATTTGTGGTAGGCTGAATAATGACCCCCAAACTGTGCACATCCTAACCCCAGGAGCTTGTGAACATGTTATCTCACCTGGCAAAAGGGACTTTGCAGATATGATTAAGACCCTTGAGACGGGAAGACTATCCTGGATTATCCAGATAGGTCCAATATACTCAGAGTCCTTAAAGAGCGAGGCAGGAGGGTCAGAGGCAGAAAATTGATGTGACCATGGAAGCGGAGGTCATAGCAGTGTGGCCACAAGCCAAGAATTATGTGCATCCACCCGAAAAAGCAAGGAATGGATCCTTCCCTACAACTTCCGAAAGAAATATACCCACTAGCACGTTGATTTTAGCCTGAGACTCATTTCAGACCTCTGACCACCAGAACTGTAAGATGATACATTTGTGTTGTTTTAAGCCACTAAATCTGTGGTCATTTGTTACAGCACAGGAAACTCATACATAGACACATGACTGTTCACTGCACAATCCTTTCAACGTTTCTATATATTTGGAAATTTTCATGACCAAATGTCGAAATTTTTTTTTTCTTCTTCTTCTTCTCCTCAAAATCCCCCAGTAAGTAGTTGTATATTCTAGTCACAGGTCCTTCTAGTTGTGTCATGTGGGACGCCACCTCGCATGGCTTGATGGGTGGTGCCACTTCCGCACCCAGGATCCAAACTGGTGAAACCCTGGGCAGCTGCAGCGGGGCGTGCAAACTTAACCACTAGGCCACAGGGCCAGCCCCAAAATGTTGAAATTAAAAAAAAAAAAATCCCATTGGCCAAGGGTAGCAATTAGATAAAAGACAAACTCAACTATTTTACACTAACATTTGATTGGCTAAAAACCTTGAAGTCCTGGGGCTGGCCCCATGGCCGAGTGGTTAAGTTCGCGTGCTCCGCTGCAGGCAGCCCAGTGTTTCGTTGGTTCGATTCCTGGGTGCAGACATGGCACTGCTCATCAAGCCACGCTGAGGCAGCATTCCATGTGCCACAACTAGAAGGACCCACAACGAAGAATATACAACTATGTACCGGGGGGCTTTGGGGAGAAAAAGGAAAAAATAATAAAATCTTTAAAAAAATTTAAAAACCTCAAAGCCCTCCCAAAGTTATTTAAGTTTTCAGTAGAACCCTGATTAGTCACTGGAAGTCACAAGTGTCCTGAGTGGCAAAATTTCAATAAGTTGCTGGGGGAGTGAAGTAAAATTATCTGGAAAATGGAGAAGAAATCCATGTTTTTCTTTAAAGAATCCACCACGTGGAGAGGTCAGCCTGGCCGGGTAGCTGTCCTGGGTCCTGTTCTCTAACATGTTGAATTTATTCATTTCCTCCTCCACTTGTGAACTCACGGGGTCTCCAGAATGTTCAAGGCTGGTTGTTACTGCTTTTCTCCCTCAGAAGAATCCAAGAACGGAAGGAAGGAGGAAGGACAGCCATTGGGATGGGGAGCAACTGTTCAAAGGACTGGATCGATAATTTATATACAGAGGTTGTTTATAAGTTGAGGGCTCATGTATCAGGGACCCATTGTGTTAGAGAAAACCAGGCCCTCCTTTACCCAGATGATAATAGGTTTGGTCTTTTTTTGAGATTTCACTCACTCAGACCTGGAAGTTAGTCTTCATTATCTCATTCTAAAAGTACAAGCTGCCTCTGAAAAGAACAGTAAAAATTCATACGAAAGAGAAAACAAAAAGAAGGCAAACCTGAAAGCTGATTTTTAAATTTATGGTTTCAAAATGGCAAACAAAAACTTAAACAAAAATTTTAATCAAGTTTATAGCTCAGACCATGGATAAAAGTAGAAACCAGAGTCATGCATGGAAGGACTCATACACAGCTTCTAGAGAGTTGTGGTCTCCAGAAGGGAGAGAGCTGATGTCTCAAAATCTGTTTTTCAAGCAAAATGAATAAAATATCTCAAATATTTTATCGTGAGTGCCAAACATGGCAGATGGCATTTGCATGGAGATTATATAATCACATTGAAAACCAACCATAAAGTTCTAAGAATACACCCAGAGGGAAAATACCTCCACCTCAGCCTCTCAAAATGGTTCTCCTGATTCAGGAATGACCCATTCCTGATCAGAATGGTTCTCCTCCACGGAGGGCCCACCGCCTTGGATGGCCTGAGAGAGAAATGCAATCAGGGGAGAATTCCATTTCTCTGGCTCAAGACTCGAACTTGAATCAAGAGTCCAGTTCGTGCCAGTGCTTTCTCCTTTTCACGAACACCCAAAACCCAGTGGTTTGAACCCAACATAACCATTGAATTCAAGAAGGATCTGCTTTGTTGTTTCTTGCATGTTATTTTCATGAAACACCCAAATTTTCAGTTCAATTCAATATTTTTTGAGCTCCAATTATATCTTCAGCGATAATTTCATTTTTGGTTGGCACTTGTATTTAGTAGTGTCTCAATAGATGCTTTGGATAAATGAACTTATGAATGCAAGAAGTTATGTTTTAAGATATGGTCTTGCTCTCTAATGGAACATGAGAGAAAGTCTTTTCCCCTCCATCAGACCACATGCTCCTTCTTTGTTGACAAGGACCCAAGCTTCATCCCACTGCACCGAAGAAAAACGGCGTATTTACCCTCTCTACAGACACGTGTTGACTGATTCATTCTTTTTACTAAATCAGCTTTATGGAATTGTAATTTACATAAAATAAAATTCACTAATTTTAAAAGTACAATTAAATGAGTTGTAACAAATGCTTACAATCATTGCAACCACCACTCCAATCACGACATAGAAAATTGTCATCATCCAGAAAGTTTTTTCCTGCCCCTTTGTACTCAACTCTGTCTCCCTACTCCCTGGCCCCAGGAAACCATTGTCAACCACTATTGTTTTACCTTTTCCAGAATTTCACATAAATTCAGTCATGTAGCAGGTAGTCTTTTATGTCTGGCATCTTTCATTTGTCATAATGCATTTGAGGATTATCCATGTTGTTGTGTGCATCAATAGTTCATTCACTTTTATTTCTGAGTTGTTAATTTCATTGTATGAAGGTGGCACAACTGATAGGTATTTGGGTTGTCTTCAGTTTTGAGCAGTATGAATAAAGCAGCTATGAATATGCAAGCACAAGTCTTCGTATGGACACATGTTTTCTGTTCTCTTGGGTAAATTCTTAGGAGTGGAATTGCTGGGTCACATAGTAACTATTTGACTTATAATAAATTTCCAAACTTTACTCCAAAGCGACTGTAATATTTTGCATGCCTACCAGCCATGTATGAGAATTCCAGTTGCTCCATATCCTCATTAATACTTGGTATGGTCAGTGTTTTTTATTTTAGCCACTCTGGTGGGTGTATAATGGTATCTCATTGTGCAGTCTTAATTTGTATTTCTCTAGTGGTTAATGCCATTGAGCACTTCTGCATGTGCTTGACAGATAAATTCTGATCACTAGGTTTTTTTGTTGGTTGGTTTTTTGGGGGTTTTCTTCATGAGGAAGATTGGCCCTGAGCTAACATCTGTTGCCAATCTTACTCTTTTTGCTTGAAGAAGATTGTCGCTAAGCTAACATCTGTGCCAATCTTCCTCTATTTTGTATGTGGGATGCCCCCACAGCATGGCTTGATGAGCAGAGTGTAGGTCCACACCCAGGATCCAAACCTGTGAACCTGGGGCCACCAAAGCAGAGTGTGCGAACTTAACCACCATGCCATTGGGCCAGCCCCTGATCACTAGGTCTTGTGTGGTATGTTCCTAATAACAGAATCAGAAAGCTCCAGCATTTTCTCCCTCAATATAGCCACTTGTAAATCCAGAGCTATGCAGATTCTGGAGTGATGGTCTCAAGATAAGATCACCACCAGAAAAGATACACACCTTAAAAAGATCCACACTTTAGAAAAACCTTTCAAAACTAAAATTGAATAGTTAAAGGCCAGATTAATTATCTGCCTTCTCTTTCTTAGAGGAGAGAGAGGGAAAAAAGAAAAACTCTCATCTCACAAATAGAAAGATCTGGAAATGTTACAGCAGTTCCTTCCCTGACACCCCCACACAGTATATCACTAACTATCAGATGGCCAAACACGAGCTGAAGGCTTCAGAACACTAAAATTGCCTCTCAAAAGAACCAAATGTTAAACCACACCACACATGTCTTCAGTCTCGTACAGCATTCAATTTTCTCTTCATCTTATTATTTTTAGGTGGGATTCAAAACACCCACCAGGAATATATTTTTTTTTATGAGCGAGAACGTTGTTTTGGTAGAAAATGTGTTCAACTCTTAATCATTTGTCAAGGTTTTTTTTTTTTTATATGAGATGTAGCTTTCCATCTACTTAATGTGCAGTAAATTACTCATATTCAGGACATCAAAAATGTCACCCCTTTACTTAGGAAAAGAATAAAATCAGTCTACGCAATTATCTTCTGCATCACTAACAGTCTTGAAAAATGTCTTCGAGAACTTCTCTATAACCCTTCCAAATTCTCTGCTAGGAACTGGCGTAAACCCCAAGAGTCTCTCCTCCCAGTTTTCCATCTTCCTTCCAACTGTATCCGCAGACATCTGCTCTCCAGCCTTTAAGTTGGAGAATCAAGCTCAATAAATTGGATTTTTTTTTCAAAAACACAAAGTCTCTTCAGAAGTAATTTATATAATAACCTAATTTTTCATCAGAAAAGAAGAGCAAAAGAAAAAAAAGGCATGAGGCAAAAATCTGTTTACAGCTGAGCTCCACTAATTTGCATCGTCCTTCTGTAACATCAATCTGTACTTGTATCTGGCTGGAGAATAGGAATTCAGTTGGCGAACTCACATTTTAGTTCTGCTGGTGTAGACCTATGACCATGATGGAATGAATGAGTTTTTCAGGAACACGGAATGGATCCATCCTCTTCTGTAAACCATGGGTGATAGTAACTACATCTGTATGAAACTAGATTTTAGTGTCCATCTTTAGGATAAGGAGAATATTCCATTTTCATAGATATTCAATACTTGGCTTATTTCTTTGACAAGCATATTTTCCAATGTAAAATATGCCACTTTAAATCCAAATATAAATTTAAATGCCTGAGATTTGGCCAAGAAACAGACTGGGTAGCAAATGAGAACATCATGGTATTTCACCCACTTACGTGTTAATTACTCCAACTAGAATTGATTCCCCGAAGACATTTTTCTTGACATCTATTGATTAGTCCTTTGGTAGAAATCAAAGTCATCTTATCAGTTGCAAAACTCAGAAATATTGATAAACACGTTAGAGCTTGCCCCCTCCTCCATTTTCTTTTGGAAGTCCTTTGCCATAATCTATCTCTATATCCAGCCCTAAGATCTTTTAACTCCCAAACTGTTGCCCGACTGCCACCCTTAATATACTCCAAGACCCCAGCCCCTACACCATTCATGAGCCGACCTTTTCTCCCTTTATCTCTGCAGTCAGAGGAAGAAGAAAAACCTAGTCCAATCCATTTCCATAGGTGTACCCTGTTGTGGCTAAAAGGCTTGGTCTGCTTGAAGGCAAATTCACAGCGTGATGAAGCAGCAGAGGGAATGAGGGAATCTGGAAACGGCATTCCTACAGCTCCTAGCACCATCTTAACACACAGAGGCACTGATTCTGCCTTTTTTAAAAAATTCACTGCACATGGTAATTATTTAAACCATGTCATTAGTAATGTTTTCCCAATATTGTTTTTCTTAAATAGGTCCAAAGCATGGTGATTCCCTTTAATAATAAGTCTGCCTCTGGGTATAGGCTGGGGGTGGGGAAGAAACTCTCCTCCACCCCATCTCCAGGCACCAAGGCTCACACCACCCCAGAGGGTTTGCAGGTGCAGAACCCAAGAAGGGCCACAGCCTTGGTCCCTCTGAGGGTGGGCCAGCACCCTGGAATCTCCAGCCCACGTGTGCCAGTGGCTGCCTTCCCCTCCTCCCCCTACCAGTAGAGCGGGGCTGTGACCATGCCGTCTTGGAACAGCTCTTACATCAAGTTGCTGCCGATAAACACTTGCTGATGAGCCTGTCAACTGAACCAGCAAAGCCTTCCAGACTCTGGCAGCTCACAAAGCCCAGACCTTCTCCTGTTTGGCCAGACTTTGCTCACCACAGAGCCCGGGGGAGAAGATTTCTGAGGTCCCCCTCCTCCACCCTCCCTGACTGCCACGTGCCACTATCAAGAAGAAATCATTCAAAGGCGAGAAAGAAAAACAGGTGTGAATATGACATTTCCACCAAGCCTGCTCCACCGCAGTTCCGCACGGGGTTCCCTGTTGTACCATATACCAGTCCTTCCCTCCACGTTGGCTCCTTCTAAGCAGACATGGTTCCCATAAGCTTAGAAGCGAAGTGAGAAAGCAGAAGGAGGTCAGGGAATGTGTAACCCAGAGTCACAGGCCCTCAGAGCCAGAGTGATCTAGAAGGTCCTCTAATTCAACTATTTTGTTTTGCAGACGAAAACACTATGGCCAAGAGAGGACAGGTGTGCTTTCCCCAAGATTACAATCTGGTCTACAACTGATTTCATGCACCCACCTCCCTTTAACTCCAAAATAAATAGCTCTAAATTAACAAACCAAAAATAAGAACAATAGGGTAACGTTTGTTGTATGCTTGCTCTTGCCAGCCACTGCGCTGGCCACAACCTTTCACAGATTATTTCGTTTAAACCTCAGAGCAGTTCTATGAAGGTGAGTACTCTTGTTATCGCCATGTTAGAGATGAAGAAACTGAAGCATGTTTAAGCTAGAGGTCACATAGCAAGTGGATGGAAGAGTCCAGGCCTTTAGCCACACATTCTACACTCACTGACATTAGCTACTCCTGTTGGGACCCTAGGCACTTCTGGAATCACCACTATATAAATTACCTTCAGGATCCTTGTAGATTATATGGAGTGATAAACAACCGGGATAACCCATTTCTCCAAAACATCAGAAGACAGGTTGTAGCTGCCTTCCCATGAGTAGATCTGATTGGTTGTTTCAGTCTTCCCCATACTTCAAGCAAGCTGGACTGTCTACAGAAAGGCCAAGTTCATTTGACTTAACCTTGAGAAAACAAACCCTTGTTTGGTATTTAAAGGACTTCTCAATATTTTCTGTGTACACTGACATTGCGTGCAAAACGCTTTTTACCCTATCACCTCTAGCAGGCATGGATACCCAGCTCTGCCTTTGACACCAACACATTCAACCATCTGGGAGCATCCCAGAGCCTGGCCTCCATGCACCAGCAACTCCCAAGGTCCATGGGGACCCAGAGCAGACTTTCCACTCACTCACACATCAACCCTACCCACCCCCTAGAGAAAGAGGGTGTAAAGACTTTCTGTTGAAGAAGTCTGGTCTGGGATATCCAGAAATATATAAAGTGGCGGCAGAAGCGTTTGAGATGAGTTCCCCATACCAGTGATTTTCCCCATCTGGGAGCCCGGAAGTGGCTGGACAGAAAGACATTCTTACAGAGGAAGTAGAGGGTAGCGGTTAAAGAAAATGGGCTCTGTTGTCAGCCCTCAGTTTGGATCTTGCATCTTGCACTCCCAAGTTTAGAGATCTTGGGCAAGTAGTTAACCTCTCCGAACATCAGTTTCCCCATCTGGAAAACGGGAAGAACAGCAGCGCCTCATGGAACTAGCGTGAAGATTAAATGAGAGCAGATGTTATAAGTTTCTTGCACCGTGCATAGCACATAGTAATATGATCGTCATTTTTCATGTTTTTGTTGCATTATCTCTACCTCTTTTCAGTGGAGAGAGAATTTCTCCTCATCTTCATTCCGGGAGAGGAAAGAAGAATAAGATGAAGGGTAGAGGGGGTAAAAAAAAAATAGGTAGAAAATTCTAATGCCAGTGGATCCCAAAGCCAGGAAAATCTAAGAAACGATTCTCAGTCTCAGCACAAAAAGAGAATCCAGCCAATTATACCTACTTTCCAGTACTTTTCAAGTACATATTTACAGCACGTGTTTAGGTGTTTATTCTGTATATATAATTAGCCATTTTTCTTCAACATATCCAGTAATTATTTTATCAAATGCACATCTGTTTTAATTAGGCATGTACACACTTTACTATACTGTAAAATGTCAAACACACTGTAAAATAACTCAGAGTACATTAACACATAAAAACAAAAATTCATTTGACATATCACAAACAGCTGCAAGAAGCTCATAGACCCAACCAGCTGCTACTCGACAACTTCCAGCCAACGGCTGTTCCGTCGGGTCCTTCAGAGATTGCTCCCATGCTGGAGCTGCAGCTTCTGTGCTCAGTTCTCTTGCCTCAACTTGATTGTTAGATACAGAAGTGGGGAGGCACATGTGGCTTGGCTGGTGCCATACATGCCCATGTGTCTTCAGCTTGCTAAGTTGGAGAATCTTGGCTCAGATGACAATACCAAATACCTCAAATCCAGAAGGGGCTTCAGCTGCCAGCTAGTAGACTCACTCACTATACAGATGGAGATGCCAAGAACCAGAGGGCAAAGCTGAGTTAGTGAATGGAGTCATCGCTGGGTCATTCAACGCCCAATCCACTGCTCTTTCTACTCCGGTGGTTTCTAAACCTGACCGTGCATCAGAATCATCAGGAGTGCTGGCATAAAATGCTAGTTCCCAGAGCCCACTCTGACCAAGAATCTTCTCTTGGTGCAGCCCAGGAATATATATTTTAACAAATATTGCTGGTAATCCCAAAGCTATTTTGTAGGCAGAGTATGTAAAGAACTCCTACAACTTAATAATAAAAAGGTATACAACCCAAGACTTGAATAGACATTCTAAAAAGGAAGATACAAAAAGGGCCAATTTGGGGCCAGCCCCATGGCCAAGTGGTTAAGTTCGCGTGCTCTGCTTTGGCGGCCCAGGGTTTCACTGGTTCTGATCCTGGGCACAGACCTAGTCACCGCTCATCAGGCCACACTGAGGCAGCATCCCACAAAGCACAACCAGAGGCACTCACGACTAGAATATACTACTATGTACTGGGGGGTTTTGTGGAGAAGAAGAAGAAGAAAAAAAAAGATTGGCAACCATTGTTAGCTCAGGTGTCAATCTTAAAAAAAATGGCCAATTAGAACACGAACAGTGCTCAATTTCATTGACCATCAGGGAAATTCAAATTAAAAACCACAATGAGATATCATTTCACATCCATTCAAAGAGCTGGAATTAAAAACACTAACACCACCAAATGTTGGTAAGACTGTGGAGCAACTGGAACTTTTACAAGTTGCTGGTAGGAGTGGAACATGGTACAGCCATTTTGGGAAGCTATTTGGCAATTTTTTTGTAAAATGAAACATACATCTGCCCTATGACCCAGCAGTTCCTTCCCTAGATATTTCCCCAAAACAAATAAAGATATTTGCCCAAAAAAAACCTATGCAAGAATATTCACAGCAGCTTTATTCATATTCTCCAGGAAAAAGCTTAAATGGCCATCAACAGAACAATGGATAAACAAATTGTAATATAGTCATGCAAAGGAATACTACTTGGCAATAAAAAGGGACTCTTGAGGGGCCAGCCTGGTGGCATAATGGTTAAGTTCATGCGCTCTGCTTCAGCAGCCCAGGTTCGCGAGTTCGGATCCCAGGCACAGACATAGCACCACTCGTCAAGGCACACTGTGGTGGCATCCCACATAAAATAGAGGAAGATGGGCACAGATGTTAGCTCAGGGCCAATCTTCCTCACATGCACACAAAAAAAGGGACTATTGATACATGCAAAATCATGGATGAATCTCATGGACATTATGTTGAGTGAAAGAAGTTGGACACGAAAGAGTACACCCTGTAGGATTCCATATATATAAAGTTGTAGAGTGAGTAAAACTAATCTCTAGGGATAGTAGTCAAAACAATGGTTGCCTACGGAGGAGGGTGGGATTGACTGGGAAGGGGTTTTGTGGGGTGACAGAAATGTTCTATATCTTTATAAGGGTGCAACTTACATGGACATATACATTTATAAAAATTCATTAAACTGTACATTTAAGATCTATGGTTTTCATAGTATATGTATTATACCTTGATTTAAAAAGGGAGAAATAAGTAAATAAACAAACAAAAATAAATAGCTAGCAAGTTCTACAGAGACCTATTTTTACTAAATTATTGCTGTCTTCCCCTCCCTGATTCATTCTTCACTCCCTTACCAATATTCTCAACACTTCCCAAATAATCAGCTTGTATTCAAATCCTTGTCTCAGGCTCTGCTTCCAGGAAACTCAATCCAAGACGTCACATTGCTAGTGAGCTATGGATCTAAGAGTTGGAAACAGGTCTTTCTGATTGCAGATTCTTCATACATCATGCTGCCTCTAACATACACTTATAGTGGAAGATTTTATCACACCATTATCAATCTGTGACGGATCAAGCAATCAGAAAACAAAAGAAAAAGGATTTTTTGAATGTATAAGGTTAAATTGGCATATACCTACGTGTGTGTGTTTTCTCTACCTTAGAGAGAACATACCTTCTTTTCAAGCATTGAACTGAAAGTCTTAATACATTCTAAAAATTGGAAATCATTTAGGCCACATGCTCTGAACACAACACAATAAACTAGAAGTTGATAACAAATGTTTAAAGAAACAAACCAAAAAGAAACCTTTCCAAACCCTTGGGAATTAAAAAGAAAAATATCTCCCCTCAATAATGATGAGGTCAAGGTAGAAATCAAAAGCACAGCAGCACATAATTATATAGCTATAGATATAGACATGCATATACGTACACATATACACATAAATGCACAGGACGTGGCTAAAGCTGCACTTTTTTATAATATGTAGCCTCAAATATTCGGTACTGTTTTAAAAGAAAGTAAGATGATGAGGTTTTTTCAACTCAAGAAACTAAGGAAAAAATGACAAAATGAAACTCAAGCAAGGAAAGAAGATAATGAAGATAAATAAATACATAAATGAATTAAAAAATAGAAAAACAAAATTGATAGATGATACCAAGAGCTAGTTCTTTAAAAATTCAATAAAACAAATAAATCTCTGGATAAGCTAATCAATAAAAACAGAAAGTAAAATCATAAATAAATACATTTAGGAATGAAAGATGATAGAGGAATGGATACAGAAAAGATTTTAAAATTAGAAGTGAAAAATTCACCAGGTGCATAAATAGATTAGCAAATCTCAGTGAAATGGATAAACTTGGCAGGGGCAGGAGTGGGGAAGGAATAACAAACTGGCTCGAGAAGAAGTGAATTAATTTTTAATTACCCCTAACAAAACAAAACAAAAAAATTCTGGAGTCACGTAATTTTATAGGTAAATCCTTATAAATCCTCAAAGAGTAGAAAATTCCCATTCTGTACAAACCATTCCATTATACAAAAAAAAAAAAAAATAGGACTCTGCCCAATTAATTTCATAAAGTCATCTTAACTGCAACATCAAACACTGACAAAATGGCGCACGTACACATACACATACACACAAATATGTACGCAGAGAGAAGTTAACATAGCAGGTCTGACTGCTAACCCTTAGAAACGCCTGCTTACAAGGTTGGCCCTTGGTTGGCAACTGGGAACTTGGAATTCAGGAAGCTTCCCACTCCCCTAATTAATAAGAGTAGCTCACTGGGCCTAAACTGTTTATACAAACAAGATGCTTTATGCTAAAGACCAGCTTCCCCTCTGGCAGTCTGGAATTGTGGTACAGGCCTAGCAGAGGCTGCCTACGTGATCAGCCTCCAGTAAAGACTCTAGGCTCGGAGTCCCTAACGGGCTGCCCTGGTAGACACCATTTCACGCGTGTTGTGACTCTCATTGCACCCCTGTGACCCCACTGTAAGAAGTCAGACTATTATCTCTATAATAATCCAGGAAGCTAAACAATAACTTGTGGAACCATTGGCCCTAAATAGCCAGGACTTGATTAATAACTGACAGCTTCCCTAAATTTTGTCCCCACTTGCAACTTAGGACCTACTAGAGCAAGACAAATATGCAACCCCTAACCAATCACACGAGATGCCCCACTGCGAGGGAGCCCGCCTCCAGCTTCCCCAGACCAACTGCCTCCCATCAGGTTAGACCTGCAGCCTTCTTTCTTCAGAAAGCTTCCCCACTCCTCTGCCTGCCTTTGAGTGTGTAACACAAGTGATGCTGGCTGACTCCCACGCTATAGACAACTCTGAACGCAAATAGCCTTCGATTGTTTTCATTTGGTTGGTCTTTGTTTATTTCCACAATAATATTGACCAAAATCCCAACAACACTTTTTTTGTAACCTTGGCAAAATAATTCTAAAGCTCATCTTTAAGGATAAACATCTGAGAATAATCAAGAACATTTTTTAAAAACAAAAGTAATGAGAGGGTCCTAGGTCTGCCATGTTTTAAAGAATTAATAAAACAACACATGTTTAGCCTTGAGCCAAACACTAATACATGTAAAATTTCACTACCTAATAAAAGAGTCATCACAAATCAGTATAAAGATGAAGATCTGTTCAGACAGTAAAGTTGTGACAATCAGCCATTTGGGGGAAAAACTCCACTTCAAAACTTCATCTTGGAAATATTTTAAAGTAAACTCTAGAGAGATTAAAAAGTTATATATAAGAAGTTAAAGGATTAAACAAAACTATAAGAACATACACGTGAATAGTATCTAAGCTCTAAATGTCAAAATGAATGAAAAAAATAAAAGGAAACAATTAATTTATGCGTTTAAAAGTAAACAGGACAAAAAATATACACAGTAAGTACCACACAAAAGTTATGAATATCCTTTAAATGTAATAGGTTTTGGTAAATAAATCAACAGATAAGTGGACAGAGTACATGGAAAAGCCACAAACAATAACAGAGTGGCAAGCAAAGAGAGACAAATAGGCAACAATTCAAGTAACACGATGCAGCTTTTTAGCTCTAAAATTCATCATTTTCTTAAAAATAGGATTACCCAGTGTTGATGAGGTAGAATGAAAAGGGAACTTACTGCTGGATGGAGAGTAACTGGTATAATCTTTTCGGCAACGTATACAAGGAGCTCGAAAAATATTCCTATCAGTCAAGCCACCCCTCCTAAAAACAGGAAGAAAAGAATCAAGCACAAAGATGCTAAATGCAGTACTATTTATAATAACAAAGATGTTGGAAACAACTAAAATGCTTCAGATTGGGAGACTGGATAAGCAGATTACAGTGCATTCAAAAGAAAATGTTATTCGCTTATTTTAAATGTTTATGCAGAGTTTTTGGTAATATGGGGAAAGGCTTATGTCAAAAATTAAGCCAAAAAGCAAAAAAAGGATTCGTATGTTCAGTCCCATATGATCTTAATTATGTAAATAATTTAACAACTATATATATTATATATGCATATCATATATGTATGTATGTATGCACGCCAAAATGTAGCTTGACTGTCTCAGAAGGGGAGGGTTATCAGAGACTTTTTGATTCTTTCTACTTTTCAGGACTTTTTTTCCAATTTTCTATAATGGAGAGGTTAAAAAAAATAAAAATTGTTTGTCTAGGTTTCTCATACCAATATTAGAAGAGATTTTTCTTTTTAACAAAAGGGATTGAGAAAAAGATATAATGTATGTTGGTGCCTGGGGTGAAGTTACCAGTTTAATACCGCTAGAGAAGATGGGCTCCACGGGGAGATGGACCCTCCATTCAAGCCAAGGTGACGTAATTACCTTGGAAGAGTCCCTACAACATTCCAGAAACTTCGTGCTCCCCCATTGTGCAGCAAATGGTGGGCTATTAATCCTAGGGAGCGCTAAAATCTAGAACAGTCATATGTTTTCAACTTCCCATTTTTTTCTGACTTTCTGAAACCAGTTGCATGGGGTTCCATCCAAGATGTGCAACTATAAAGGCTTTTTACATCCTCTGGTTTTGCCCACGTGCTGTAGAAACCAGTATGAAAGTGATAGCCCGTAATGTGATTTCACCAGGGAAAAAGCCCAAATAATGCCACATGATTTGGAACAATGGATTTTCATATCCATAACCTTGGCATCTTCCTCAATCTTTTCATAGTTGTTCTTGTCTTGCCCTGGAATAGATATTTGGTTCATCATCCATGGGAGACATGCAGCATGTTTAATCGTACTATAACTGGTCAGAACTGCTCTCTAAATGTCAAGTGCAAATTCCATTGTCTGTTGTTTTTCTAATCAATCCTTCAAATCCCCATGTGCCTAATTAGCAAGCAGTCTAATGTCTCTCTTTTGAGACTCCTCTCACCATTTGCTAACCCCAGCTGGCTGAGAACATTTCTGTAAAATGGAGATTCCTAAGCAGGTGACCACAGCTCTTGCTAGGACCATCACCCAGGCCCTCAGTGCTCAGCAACTCTGAGGCGGCATCCACGTTGGGCCCTCAAGATCTAGCTCTCAACGCGTTGCCTCACCAACACGACCACATCCAGTACCACTTGGTCCCAGAGAGCAGCTGCAGATGGGACCAGGATCTGCCAACAGAGACCCAGGGCCCCTTTCCTCTAGGAGCCATGCCCAGAGTATGGACTCTTCCTTCTTCACCCTAAAAATTCAAAGCAACTAATTAGACAACAACTCCCCCAAACAAAGAGGCTGCTCTGCTATCTTCCACAGTGGGCTCCAGGGACCTTCCTCTTAACTCACTGACATTATCCAAGCGACTCCAGGTGCCCGTCTACCACCCACTCTTCTGAGGGCTACCTTCATGGTTTTGGGTAAAGAAGAAGATAAAAACACACAAATGTACCTCAGCTCCAATAAAGTCCTTCCATTTCCACAGACCTTTCCATATCCTGTCACAGCTGCCATCTTATGCCCCTCCTACGGGTTAGGAATCTGAAGCTCAAAGACTTGCTTGAGTCACATGGCTAAGCTTGCTTTTGTGGTTTTCTCTCTTCCTATCTAAGCCCTTGTCTTCTTATTTCCATCTAGCCCTCCTCTCTCCCAGCCGTCTTCCTCTTCTCTATCTTTTCATTCATCAACAATATGCATTGAGGACAAACAATGATCCACTATGTACTAGGATGCAGATGATAAAGGAATAAGAATTTTATCCATGTCTCAAAGAAAGTTTGAATCTAGATATAGAAAGGTTGGCCAAAGACATGAAGCAGGATTAAACAATCGGATACTAATTCTATTTCTGCTTCTGATTTTTTTCTCCATTGCAAACCCCACTCTTTATCTAGTCTCTTCTGTTACAAAAAAAAAATGCTTCGCTCTCTTTTTTTTTTACATTTCATTATTATGTACTTCAAACACAAAGACTAAGATATAACTGCAGTTTACAGAACAATAATAAAATAAATATCTATGTACTTTCCATTCTACTTAAGCAATAAAAACACTACCAGTCAACGGTTGCTTCTTAGTAGGAAAGATCACTTATTTCTGTGGGTGTTTCAGAACGGATAAGTTTTACAAGACTGAGCAGTCTTCCAATTAGAGAAGAAAAGACCAAAAAAACCAGTGTGAACACGTGCTTTCTGTGGGCAGCCCTTCCATTCAGCGTCAGAGTATGGAACTGAGAGCCAGGAGCCCCAGGTCTTGATTTAACACACTGTAGAGTTCAAGAAATTTGAGGGTGGATCAAGGAAGAAGATACAAGCATGAGAGGCAGTAACACCCAACGAGCTTTACTGGGAGGCACTTGGACAGGACTGCATGAGAAGGGACATCCCTCCCAGCAGGAGACTGTCCTGGGGGGGCTGATACTCAGGAGAGGAGGAGGACAATGGAACTCCCAGGAACATGGGGGACCAGGGAGGGGCTTGTATGACTAGGCGATGTCCAGGTTCAGCAGGGTGGCCGGGAGTCTCCCGGTCAGAGAACTCCAAAGCGTTCTGGCAGCTTGGGCTCTATCTCATGAATGGCCAGCAGACACTGGGGGAGGTTTCACAGGGTACCCAAAGCAGGCAGGCCCTACATGACTAAAAATTTGTTTGTTTGGACAATTTTTTAAGGAAATGAATGTGAAGGAAATGAAAACAAAATATCGAAGCGATATATGCACTTCCATGTTTATTGCAGCATTATTCACAAGAGCCGAGATATGGAGACAGCCTAAGTGTCCAGCAAGAAGTGAATGGATAAAGAAGATGTGAGATATAGATATGTACACAGTGGAATATTATTCAGCCATGAGAAAGAAGGAAATCCTGCCATTTGCGACAACTTGGTTGGACCTTGAGGACATTACGCTAAGTGAGATAAGTCAGACAGAGAAAGACAAATACTATATGATATCACTTGTATGTGGAATCTGAAAAAGCCAAACCCATAAATACATAGAGAGAATGGTGGTTACCAAGGGCTGGGGGGTGGGGGAATAAAAGAGATGTGGTTGAAGGGGAGAAACTTGCAACTGGTAGATAAATAAGTCCTGGAGAGCTAATGTACAGTATAGTGATTACAGACACAACACTGTATCATAAACACCAAACTTGCTAAGAGACTAGATCTTGATTATTCCCACCACAAAAAGGAAATAATAATTATGTGACATGATAGAGGTGTTAGCTAATGCAACAATGGCAATTACATTGCAATGTATAAATGTATTAAATCAACATACTGTACCCCTTAAACTTACACAATGTTATATGTCAAATATATTTCAATTAAAAACAATGGACGTGTAAAAATTTGAGTTTCGCACCAGCAGGCTTTTGAGCTACTGGGTCTTCATCTGCAGGGAAGAAATAAACAACCTAGGGGCCAATCTACGGAGGCCATCTTTGGCCCATTTATGTAACACATACTTATCTGCTCAGTATGGTGTTCATCATCTCCCCCGGAAAAGATTCCCATCACCCACCCTTGCTTGCTGCCTCCATGCTAACCAACCTCTCCCCCAATGGCCATTGCCCAATCTGACTTTCAGCCACCAGCTGATGCTGGGGAAAGAGAATTCTACTGAAGAAGGCACGAGGGCAGGCTCCGAGCCTGAGGGCTGACAACAGCGGCAACCTGCACGTCAGTCCCAAGGATGCCCTGTGTGTACAGGGAGGGAGGAAAGGAATCTTCACCTCTCTCTGATCGTCAGGATTTGCTGACCACAGGCAAATGAATGGTCTTGCAGGTATCTCTAAGAATCAAAAAAGGACTTTTTCTTTTTTCTTGGAGGAAGATTAGCCCTGAGCTAACATCCGTGCCCATCTTCCTCTACTTTCTATGTGGGATGCCTAGCACAGCATGGTTTGCCAAGCGGCGCCATGTCTGCACCCAGGATCCAAACCAGCGAACCCCGGGCCGCCGAAGCGGAACATGAGCACTTAACCGCTGCGCCACTGGGCTGGCCCAAAAAAAAGGACTTTTCCTCTTCTGTTTCTACACATACATGCGCACACACACACACACACACACACGCACACGCACCCTCCATATCCATATGCAGACTCTCTTTGTAAACTATAGGCAAAAGAAGTAAGCTAAACATCTGAAAACTAACATTTAACTGTGAAATTCTCCTTACATTATTCAAGGCCGAAATGTAAAAATAATGGTAAATTTTCCCAAAAATCTCTTTTGAAATAGGACCTTTACATCTGATGCCATCTGATGCCAATTAGTAAGGAAAAATCATTCAGCCACGAAACATTTAATGGAATGCTTAATAATCAACATATTTTTTAGAAGAATATTTCTTCTGGCAGAATCAGATGCAAGGATTTTAAAAAAGTAAGAAGTATCAGGCCAGCCAGTACCCCCGAGGATGCAAGATTATTCCTATAATGTACTTTCTAGGGCTTATTCATCTAATGGGCCTCCCGTGGTATTAGAAGACGATTGCATGATTTTACAGGTGATACTGTCAAAAAGCTTATTCTGATAACAGTGTGAAAAAAAACAACCCCGAAGAAAGGCTAACCCTCTGGGGATGAGACCAACTGCCTGTACAAAGTGTACTGGAGAATTGAGGCAATTATCTGAATAATTTCAGCTCCCCTTTCCTCCCTTATCTCATCTCAAGTAAAGCTTCAGAATGCCCAGACAACATACGTTTTTTGCTTGTTTGCTTTTCCGTTTATTTTTCACATTGGCTTAATTATCCAGATAAACACACAATCCGCCCCTTGACTCAGGGAAGGGCAAAAGATCAAGTACCATCTTCATATCTTTACCAGCTACCAGGGGAAAAAAAAATATTCTGCAGCCCTGCACCCAGGCAATGTGACACATTTTTGTCAGTTTTCTTTTTCCCAGTGGGTGAAATTTAACCAATACTTTGTTAGTGAATGTCTAGTCGTCCCCCAGAGGAAAATTACAGGACTGAAGCTATGACCTTTGCCATGCCACCTCTGAGCTTAAAAGGAGAGATTTCTAGGTCTGGCCACCGTTTTGAAATTAGGTTTTAAAAGGAACAGGTTTGTTGCTATGGATTTAAAGGGCAGGAGGGCCAACATGCACTTACAGTTCTCAAAAATAACAGCAAGCAAGAATATTTCCATCCTATTAGACTCTGGAGAAGGATTAAAAAGAGAGCTCCCTGTTGGACAGAAGTGAAGTCATGATGGCCACAAATGCTAACAACATTAACTTTGCATTATTGGGATTCACACACTCACTTTATTGCCAAAGCATCCTCCAGATTAAAACAGACGTAACTGGTAGCTTGAAACTAATAGCGAAGAGCTGCCCGGCCATCACTCTGTCAATTTCGGCTCCACGACTATTTCCCCTGACAGCCTCCTCCAGTATATTTCAACCAGCCGTAAAATCTGCCTTCTCCTTCTTTTCTCCCTTTAAAGGAAAAGCCTGCCAGAGGATTTTGGTGCATTAGGACAGACCTTATTAAACAACTTAATCCATCTCTGCCTGCCTAGCATGGCCTGGGGAGTCCTAATTAATCAATAAGCATTTATTGAGAGTCCCAATGTGCTTAATAGTCCTGAGTCAGGTGCCATGGAGCCTTCAAGCATCTAGTTAAGAAAATGGAACACATTGCCTCCTTGAGGGTTTCCTGACAGTATGAGTTAGCACATGGGGAGAAGGATGTAACATTTGTTGAGGGCCTCCTGGGTACAAACACTGGGCTAGATGCCCCATATACATTATTATTTCCGTTCATCTGTATTCATTTGCTAGGGCCGCCATAACAGAGTGCCATGGACTGGGGGGCTTAAAACACTGAAATTTGTTGCTCACAGCTCCAGAGGCTGGAAGTCCAAGATCAAGGTGTCAGGAGAGTTGGCTTATTCTGAGGCCTCCCACTGTGGCTTGTAAGTGGCCATCGTCTCCCTGAGTTTTTGCATGGTCTCTCCTCTGTGCATACTCATATCTGTGTCCAGATTTCCTCTTCTTATAAGGACACCAGACATGTCGGATTAGAGCCCACCCTAACAACCTCATTTTAACTTAATTACCCGACCTTATCTCCAGATACAGTCACATTCTGAGGTATGGGGGTCAGCACTTCAACATCTGAATGGGGGCATACAGTTCAGCTCACAACATTACTCTACCATGGAGGCGAGAGAATATGTCAGATAGGACTCCGTCCGTTTAAAAATCAATCAGGGGTCGGCCCGGTGGCGCAGTGATTAAGTTCGTGCACTCTGCTTTGGTGGCTCAGGGTTTGTGGGTTCAGATCCCTGGCATGGACCTGCACACCACTCCTCAAGCCATGCTGTAGCGGCATCCCACATAGACAATGGAGGAAGATTGGCAGAGATGTCAGCTCAGGGACAATCTTCCTCAAGCAAAAAGAGGAAGATTGGCAATAGTTGTTAGCCCAGGGCCAATCTTCCTCATCAAAACAAAAAAGAAAAACAAGCAGGGGCTGGCCCAGTTGGCATAGTGCTTAAGTTTGCACACTCTGCTTTAGCGGCCCAGGGTTTGCAGGTTCGGATCCCTGGCATGGACCAAGAAGACTGGCAGTGGGCAACAGATGTTAGCTCAGTGCCAATCTTCCTCAAGCAAAAAGAAGAGGAAGATTGGCAACAGATGTTAACTCTGGGCCAATCTTCCTCACTAAAACATTTTAAAAATTAAAAAAAAAACAAGCAAAGAAAACAGAAAATCTGATTCAAACTATGGGTTAGGATTAAGTTCAGTTGTGAATAAGAGAAAAAATAACAGCGGTTTAAATGTAAGAGAAGCTTATTTCTCACTTTCAAGAAAATAAGAAAGTCCACACTGGAATGGTGCTCCTTGGGGGCAGGGACACACACATCTTCCATAATTTCCATTCCCAATGACATCCCCTGGTCCAAGATGGCTGCTAAAACTCAAGTCATTAAGTCTATATTCCACTTTGTTGATCCTGTTCTCAGAAAGGCTCTCCCTCATGCTTGTAAGATGGCTGCAGCAGCCTCAGGCTTTATCTTCGCGAAGCTTCGAATCCAGTGAAAAAGAGCAAGATCCTCTTTTCTAGAAATACTAGCAAGTTAGACTGGTGTCCCATTGATTCCGATTGGGTCACATGACTCTTGCTGTGGCCAGGGGAATGTGATGTCCTGATCGCCTTAGATCTAGACAGCTACCCACCTCTGGGCTGAGAGTGTGGGCAGCATGGACCCCAGAGGGAAATTTAGCTCAATGTTTTACCAGAAGAAGGACAGAGACACTAAGTCGCTTGCCCACATATCCACACAACTGTGAAGTTAGGACTCAAACCCTACCGTGTGACAGCAGAGTCCCTCCTCTTCTTACCCTGGTGCCTTAATAGGTTCAAAGCGAGGTGATATGGCTATGGGATGGAGAAGGGGGGAAGACTTCCTGGAAGAGCCGAGTTAATGAACAATAGGTATGACTTAGATGCCCAGGAAACTGAAGTAAAAGCATCACAGGCAGGGGGATTTTCTTGCGTGTGTGTGCGTGTGTGCGTGTGTGTGTGTCCACAGGCTCTCCCATGCACCCACACCAGAAGCAAAGGCACTCAGAGTGAACCGACCTGCAGCCATTCAGTCAATACAGGACTAGGAACTGCTTCCGTGCCCTCCCCTTCCTCTCAAGGTTTTGAGTAGAGACATTAATCAATCAATCAGGAAAATTTATTGAGTGTTTACTATGCTTTCAGAACTCTTCTAGACTCTGTGGGACACACAAAACAACTCTCCATCAATCCAGCGATTATATATTGAATATTTACTACGTGAGAAGCCCCGTACTAAATATTATGGGAGGTCCAAAGTTAAACAAGCTGTTGATCCTTTGCCAGGAAGTTTACTGTCGAGTGAAGGGTACAAGGTAAGTGCTCAGACAAATACAATGTAAGGCAACATATGATCAGAGAAGGAAAGAGGTGTCAGTCTGTCTGTTTGTTAATGGAGGAAGGGAGTTTGAGCTGGAGTTGAAGCTTCTGACCCAGCTGCATTGGGCCTGGCTGGACAGACGACTTTCCAGCGACTTTATCAAAGCTGTTGGCCTCCTGATTTTGGAGCTGAATGCAGGAAAGCCGCTCACAGAAGCCCTTACCCTGGGCGGCAAATTGGAATCATCTGGGGAGATTCTGCAACACAGCTGCCTGAGGTTCCACCCTGACTAGCTGCGTCAGCATCGGGGGGCTTGGCGCGTCAGGACTGTATTTTCTTTTTAAAGCTTCGCCGGGTGACTTTGGTGCAGTCAGGGTTGAAACGTGGGCCTCAATCTCTTGCAGTAGGTCAGAGAGGGGAGGGGGAGCAGGCCAAGGCAAGCTGAGGTGGATAGAAACGGGGAGGAACGGCCAGACCTGAGGACGACGGTGGAGGAAGAATCAAGGGTCCCGCCGAGAGACGAGACACAGGCAGTACAGAAAAGGGCATCAGAGATGACTTCCAGAAACAAGCGATGAAGCCCAGAACTGCCACCGTGGAGAATGCGCTGGGCAAGAAGAGTCCAGAGCCCGTTAGACTTGAACATGGGTCAGGTCTGCCCTCTTTCTCTCCTAACGTTTCGGGAAGCAGCAGTCTCCAGGGCGTTTGTCCTGATGCCCCCACCAGTTTTTAAAGCCCCTTAAAGGCCCTCATTGTGCAGGGAATCCGCACTCGCAGCGTTGCAGCATCTTTTCATCACAAGCAAGTACACCTGGGGAGCTTGAAATGATAACCACGAGAAGGGCTAAGAGCTAGCGGGTGTTCACGGGGCGCTGGGGCCGCGCTAAAGCTTTACTGCATTATTTCATATGATCCCCTCAACGATCCCAACAAACAAGCCCAGCTCTTACCCTCCTGTCACGGGCGAGGAAACTGAGACCCAAACAAGTTAAGGAACTTGCTAGAGGTTCCCCATCTCCAGCAGAGCAGAGGGACTAAAATGTTGTCAATTGACCAAATGGGTGCTTAAGTCACTTTATTTTCCTTTGTAAAAATATCTTGTATGTAGAGTCTTCGTGGCCCAGTTTTCATTGGCTGAAGTTTTGCTGAACTTCTGTTCCACCAGAGACAGAGCAAGGTAGGATCCGGGATCCACTCAGAGGGCATTCGGAGCTGATGAGAGGCGCACAGGGATCTCCGGAGGATTAGGAACCAGGAACCGTGGATCATTTCATTTCCTTTTCACAGCAAGTCAATGAGAAAGCTGATGTTCAGCGAGGTTAAGAATCTTGCCCAAGCAGCCCTGGAAAAAAGCGAAGGTGGGGTTTGAACCCATTTGAACCTAAAAACGTGCTTTTACATCCTAACACTGGCACCGCCCCTAGTGTATCTGGGGACTAACCTAGGACGCGGACCTAATGGGCAACATCGATGAACAATCTCCCTAGTGTGTTCCTCTACCATGCTCCCCCACCATCCCAGACTCATATTCTCTGCTCCCTGCTCTCCCACCTGCCTTTCCCTATTGGGGCGGGACCCCGGCTCTGGCTCCAGCTGCAGGACAAGCCCCTCCTAAAAAGCTCAGTGAGTGGCTTCAGGTGGCAACGGAGATCAACAGGGGAGGCCTGTGGAAAATGTGCTCAGGAACAAAAACCCAAGAGAATTCCTGGGTTGCGCGGGCAGCCTGGTGGAGCACAGAAGGCCCTTCACTTCTGCGCGGAAGGATTCGACTTCTGCAACGGCCACGTGCAGAGGTGTAACTGACTAGTTTGTTGCCCGGGGCAGAAAGCAGGGAGACGGGGCGCCTCCAGGTGCTCCATCAGTCCTAGGTTCAGCTGTGCTCAGGCCGACTTGAGGCCAGCCAGGGAGTGTCCAGCCTGCCACCGGTTGCTTCTGTCAAGCCACCTGGCTGCCAGAAGAAGGGTTTGGCCAGAGCTCTCAAGAAGGGGGAAATACCCGTCTCATCTCACCAGTGCCCTGCAACAGATGCAGAGTCTGGCTACAGACAAATAAATGCAGGAGCCCTCGGCCAGGGTCTACGGGGGGCAGTTGGGGGAGAGGGGTGCCTGGGAAAGGCACCATCCCTGGATGGTTACAGCAGCGTTTGCAAGGCAGCTCATTGACCACACCACCAGGGAATGTCAGCAAAACCGCCTGGCCCCTTGCTACTCCACGTGCTGTCCCCAGTGCAGCAGCGGCAGTAACAGCATCCCATGGGAACTAGTTAGAAGGGCAGAATTTCAGCCCCCACGCCAGACCTGCTGAATCAGAATCCGCATCTTGCCAAACTCCCCAGGTGACTGTGGGCGCATTAAAGTTTGAGAAGTGCTGATCTAGAGCACCCCTCTTGTTGTACGGATGAGGAAACAGCTCTAGAGACGTCAAGGGGCCTTCCCCAGGTCCCGCAGCTGGACCCTGACAGACCTCAGATGGACAACAATTCACGCGGGTGCTGCACCTTCCTTTGTGTTCAATCATTTAATCCTTGCAACAGCAGTGTGGAGTGGGTGGGGCAGAAATAGCATCCCCATGTTACTTATGAGGAAACCAAGGAACAGAGATATTAAGTAACTTGTCCAAGGACACACAGGAATTAGCAGTACTAGGATTCAAGCCAAGAATTCTACTACATTTTGCTTAGTGTTCTGGGCAGGGGTTCACAGACTTTAATGGGCCAGATAGCAAATATTTTAAGTTTTGTGGACCACACAGTCTCCATCACGACTATACAACTCTGCCATTGTAAAAGGAAAGCAGTCATAGACAATCAATGAATGGGCATGACTGTGTTCCAATAAAACTTTATTTATAAAAACAGGCAGCAGGCCAGATTTGGCCCCCAGGCTATAGTTTGCCAAGCCTTGCATCGTGTTGCTCGGTCCAGGAGAAGGCAATCTCGACATCAGCCTTCCTCTCCTGTTCCAGAGTCCTTGAAGGGAGGAAGGAGGGGGAATCCCAGAATCTCATATAGCACAGGATATTTGTTGGGGAGAGGAGGGCTGATATCCGGGACCAAAGGGGGTTTGAGCAAAACAAGATAGACCTCACCAGGGATGCTGCCTGCATATGGTTGTGCAGGACATGCACTGAGGGGGCTACAGGGGGCCTAAATCCCTCCTACTCTGTGCTTTCACGGAGCTAAGACCAGCTGGAGAGAAGCAAGCCCTTTGCTAATTGCTCAGCCCAGAGGGGGCCCTTTCTGCAAGCTCCCTCCCAGCGCCTTTTCTACTCTGCAGGAAAGAACTTCCTGCTAGCAGCAACCCTGGTAACTCCAGGTCCCCCCACAGGCTCAGCTCTCCCTCCCCAAAACCATTCCTGCAGCGAAGGCCTTCCACAGCTGCAGAGCGAACACACTCATTTTGCAGAAAAAGCGGGCGAGACAAAAGGAAAGAAACCCCAGTCAGCGATGTCTGACTCAGGAAACAAAGCTGGGGACCATCTTTTACTGTTTGCGTTCATTAACGTGCCCATCAATTTTCAACACTGGGGGAGAGTTTCCAGACTTTGCAGATCATTTAAAAGATTAAGGGATTATCAAACCAGTCATTTAAAATGACATTTTCACTGCGCAAATATTATTCCATTAAGAGCCTGCATGACACAGGCCGCGATCGGCTTTGGCAGGGTTATGGAACCTCCCTCCATTGCAAACCCACTGCTTCCTCATAAAGCTGTCAAGCCCCCGCTTAATGAAACATCTATAAACGCAATGATGTTAGCCATGTCACAGCAAGCTAATTCATGTCGGCCTGTTCCCGGTGCGCCACCCTATTAAGGCTACTATCAGTGTATCCTCTTAGGATCACCTCCGGCAGGTCTGCCATGGGCGCAAACAGATGAAATCCGAGAAGCTGTTTAATTTCCAAACAAGCCAAATATCTTAAATAAATAAATAGCCAACAGAGCTGGTTTGAAAGTAATGGTAACCTGCAGAAGGCAGACGATTGGGGTTTCCCTAGGAAAGAGGTAACTACAGGATTAATAAGCAAGAAGGGCCTTGGACCTGCTATAGCTGCCGTCTTCAGTGCTTGGGGAATGGGCTTTCTTCTTTAATTATTAAATTACTCAAAGAGAATCCACTTGGCATGGTCGGGGCTTAGAAAAAACTTCTTTAACCTCTGTTTCCAGATTGTTTTTTCAAAATGTGCATCTGTCGGGCTTTCCTGGCTCTGCCACGCTCCTCTGCGTTTGCCCGTGTGGTCTGGAAGGAACAGACAGAGGTGTGTGCGCCTTCTGGTGTGGTTTTCCCCTGGCAGTCGAGTGAGACAAAAATGATTTGGTTGGAAAATGTGGAAGCTTTCACGCATCCCGAAACCTCCCGAATTCCAACCCTTTTAGACCACAATGAAAGAGTTCTGGCAAAATAACCAACCCCAAGAGACTTCATTGGCCAGAGGACTGCGCACCTACTGTATGAGAGGGCGTGGACTGGGGCCATCTGAAAAGTCCTGTCTCCTTTTTCAGGGTAAATAAGAGGACAGAACTGCTCAGGGAAACCACCACTGCCACCAACTTTCTTCTTGCCATAAAATTACTTCCCTGACCACACGTCCCTGAGGAAAATTCACAAATTGGCCCAAATGACTGGATGTCACTATTTTCAGCTCCAGAAATCTGCTTTCGTCAATGACAAGCTATAAATACCGAGCCACTTGGGAAAAGCTTTTACAACAATTCCACCCATGACTAGGCTCTGGCATTTGAGGCCTAGGAAGAAAGAGTCCTGCAGGAAATCCATCAGCCTGGGTGTTCCCGAGGGGAGAGGGGAGATTCGCTTCTCTTCTTCCACCTTCCCCTTTCTAGTGTCCCTGTTCCAACCGCCAGCCCAGATGCGCCCACACACCAAAACCAACGCCATGTGCCACACATGCTGCGTCTGACACCTGACTCAGGCCTCCTCACCAGGGAGAGCTAGGGACATGCCTGCTCCCGCTGCTCCTCCTGGGGGCCACTTCTGCCGTTTTAGAGAAAGCAGTACTTCCCAGCATGCATCTGTGAAGCAAAGGGTCAGATAACTTGGGGAGTAAAAGTCTATCCCTCTCTAGGTGATTCAAAACAAATTTGCATATTCAAGGCTCTGGAAAGTCCTGCAGTAAAGATACTTGTCAAATTTTGTTTAACCTAGCATTTGGTGATTTTATTTGATGACCGAAACTTTTACTCAAGAACATTCCTTATCGAGGAACACAGTCTTGAAAACTCCGGTAGAACATTGATTGAGCATCAACTGCCACTGAGAAAGCAACTCTGATGACGTCAAGTCTGTAATCCTCACAGAGAATATTTTCAAGTCAGCATGGAAACTTCTAGAAAAGGGCGCGACATATTTGTTTATAATAATTCTGATTTTTCAAAACGCAACAACCCACCCTCCCTCCATCGTTAACTAAGCAAGTATCACATGGTGGGTGCAGCAGTGTACAACTGACACAAAGGTATTTGTGTACAGACCTTCCAAGCCACCAAGGGGAGAGGGAATTTGTCGCTGGGAAAAAGCCCCAACAGCACACTGCCAACACCAATAGTTCCTCCACAACAGACTTGGTGCCCGTGCCAGAAATTACTCTTGGGTCCCTTTTTAATTCTGCCCTCCTTTATCCACTAAGACTGGGGGGAAATTATTTTGATTGGAATTGGACAGCCACCTGCAGCTAGCTCTTTAGCTCTTATTAGTATTCTGTTTAAGCCCTTTCACAACCAGCTCATGGAAAAGGACAGTGGACTTTTGAAGTTGCCCAGGACTATCTCTGGCAATTTTCTCAAGTTAACGACCTCCGTGCCAGCCAATTGTGCTGGCAGGGGAAGGTGAGAGTCTCCTCCCCAGGGTCGTTGTCAGGAATTAAAGGGTCTGGGATAAATACTGAAGCCATCTCTGCCAAGAACTCTCTTCCTCTTGATCTCGCCCCGTACTTCCTTACTGTGTTTTTATTTTCACACGATGTCAGGCGCTCTTCTCCCCTCCCTTCCTCCCATTCCTCCAATAATTCACATCTTTATGTCTTTCCCAAGCATCACACCTACTCAGAGTTGGCCGAGCTTGTAGGTGCACAATTTCCAATTTGGAGAGACGCCTCTAAATGTGGCTTATTTAAAACGATTTCTAGCCACTTACCTAATATTTCTAATGGAGAACACAACAGTCTCCTTCATTTTGAAACCCCCAACACTCTAATCTCCAACACCTACTACGCCTGCCATAATAAACCTTTATATTTGCTTATTCATTTACAGCCTACAAAGTGGCTTCCTATACCAATTCCCCATTTACGTTCATGTCATGGTGACTTGGGAACAAGTCCTGGGGGTGTTTATTATCCAGCCATTGGACAGGGAGCCAACTTTGGTTCCATTTTTCTGGATCAGGACCTGAAGGAACTCAACCAAGTCTGAGCTGGTCACCAAGATAAAGGAGAGAGAGAAAACTGAAGTGTATTTCCAGCAGCCCAAGGCAGACAGCATGAGCCCCTCCAGTCCTTGTAATGCTGAGGATGAGACAACGGGTGGCCACAGAGAAGACCTTGGATCCCTCCAACTTTGTTCTCCCCTCCCCTCCTGCCACAACTTGACTCATTCCATGAACATCCATGTTATTCTGATTTTCTTGGGGGTCAGAGGCGGGTGGTGGGTTTCTGTTTATTTGGTTTTGTGTCATTTTTTCTAATCAGTAGGTACCCAATCCTCCACTGTAACGCTTTTCTTTCCATAGGTGAAAGTAGAATTTAATACTAGAAGAGTTAAAAGAAGGGAAGAGCTCAAAGCAAAGACTCCTAAAATAAGTCCACCAGGATTCCAATTCTGACTTCATCATTTATGAGCTGCGTTACCTTGGGCAAGTTATTTAGCTTCTCTGAGCCTAATTTCCTTATCTGTAAAATGGAGGTAATAGCACCCCCTTTATAGGGTCCTTGTGAGGATCAAAGGAGTGAATAGTTTCTAGCAGCTAATAAGCACTAGATGGTATTTCATTACTATTTTGTCTGAATCACCAGAAAGACAATAATAATAATATGTGAACAATCTATCTTCCTTAGCACAATGAACACCCAGCAAGCCTAAAGGCTGCTGAGGATATCCCAAAACCCCCCTCGATTGCTGAGAGAAAGCAACTATCTGGTGACCCCAGAGACAGATCTTTTAGCATTGTTTTTATGCAAACCCATTGTCCCCTATACCCCCCGACTCCGCCCCTAAATCATTAAATTAGAAACCAGGAGAGGGAACAGGAGTCAGAGAAGAGGGAAGGCAAACTGGAGTAGAAGCTAGACAGATACGCCATGTCTGCAAAACTGCACCCTATGCTGCTTCAGAAGCTTCTAGAAAACTGAAAGAGGCACTGGCTCTCAAGAACCGGGACAGTGGTAGTAACGAAGGCAGAACTGAGAAACAGCCAGCCAGGGCCTGAGTTTGTTTTTGATTTTGGTTGGTTTTTTTCTGTTAACCCTGCAACTTGCAGGGAAGTGGGCCTGCTTGTATGCCCAGGAAAACGCAGGGGAAAACTCTCACTCAAACAATTTGCAGATGCCCAAAAGCACCTCATCGTAGAATAGTATGGTCCTCAGTGAAGGCTTCTGGAAGCCTAACTGAGGCTCCTCAGAGGCCAGGACAGGAGCCGGGAGCTGGCCACTGAGAAGTGAGCCCTGAGATGTGTCCATCTGTCCTCACGCGATTTGGCCTCTGTGCCGCCTCACATGGGCTGCTCCCCAGGGAGCTGGAACACAGGCATCCCAGATAAGCCAGGAGGCAATGCATCTGTAGCTGCTTCCAGAGGTATCAGCTGCCAACCCTACTCTGTGCCCCCATGAGGAGCGGATGCTAGAAGCTGCCCGCTCCGCCCCTCCAGCTCAAGGCAGGGGAAAGCTCAGCCTCAGAACCAGCAGGTCTGGCATTGGATCTTGGCTGGGCCACGTACTAGACATGCATCTTCACTCCACTCCCCCTCGGGTTCTTCATCTGAGAAATGGGTATCTACCCATATCTACCCCTGGGCTGTCATGAGAATTGGATGGGATAAAATACATCATGCTCAGCACAGGACCTGTCATGGTAGCAGTAATGACAGCGAACATTTATTGACAGCTTACAACAAGCTACACACGAAGTGCTTTATATGTATCGTCTAGTTTAATCCTTATACAGCCCCATGCATTAGATTCCATTTTCCCCCTTTTACAGATAAGGAGATTGAGGGTCACACAGAGAGTAAGGGTCAGAGAGGAGAGGAGCGCCAGCCAGCCTGGCTCCAGAGCCCAGGCTCTCCCTAACTAGGATGCGAATATGGCTTCCATGCTGCCAGGCTGCACCACTGTCATCAGAGATGCCCACCCGCCCACTAACATTCTTCCACACGAGCATCTTCTCTATGCCAGGCACCGTTCACGGAACACTGAGGGACACAGAGATGAATAAGACATGGTTTCTCCCCCAGGAGTCAAAGCTTAGCAAAGGAAAGAAGTGGGCAAGTGGCTTTGATAAAATGTGATATGTGCTGTACGACATGCTAGGAAGAGGAGCTAAAGATCGTCGCAGTACCCCAGCACCTTCTCTAGGAAGGGTCTGACATTGGTGTGTCCACAGTTCATCAAGCACTACTGGACATGCCTTGCTTGATTCCCAGCACAACCCTTATAAGCTCGCTGACGGGTCAGAAAACTGAGGCTCAGAAATCGTACTCACTTGGTAGACAATGCCGCCAATAAATGGTAGAACCAGGATTCCTGACTGTGTGGCCTGACGCTGTGCGTGTGGTGTGGTAACCACTCTGCGACACAGTCATGCGTCACTTAACAACAGGGTTATGTCCTGAGAAATGTGTCATTAGGAGATTTCGAGGTTGTGTGAACACCATAGAGTGAACTTACAGAAACCCAGATGTTATAGCCTATATACACCTAGGCTATATGGTACTCATCTTATGGGATCACCATCGTATACGCGGTCCGTCGTGACCAAAACGCTATTATGCAGCTCATGGCTGCCTTACCTCCTGTATGTGCAATGCACCATCCGTTCCCATCTCCCGACCCTCTTATCAACCATGAGGGGCATCGAGGGGAGATGTTATTACTTAATTTGGACAGATAAGCCACTGAGTCAAGCTCAAGATCAGAGAGTGGGTTTGCAGTGGCTAATAGTAGAGCCGGGGTCTCCCAGACAATGGCGCCCTGTGGCAGGAGGGTCATTCCCAGCAGACAAGAGTAGAGCTGGTAGCCAGGTAAAGACATCTGTTGAGACAAAAGGGCAGACACCCTGTCTTCGGGGAGCCTGGCCAGGTCCTTGTGAAGTCAGAGGCCCAAAACTTCTCTGTTTCATCCATTCCACTGTCCTGCCAGGGGGCATAAAGAGCAGAAAGGATGTGCCTCTCCCTCTGTGCCTTGGACCACTCTTCGGTGGTGTCCTCTTAGCCTTGAGAATGCGGAGTTATTAGCAAAGGGCCAGGATAAACAGCTGTGGAGGAGATAGGTGGAGGACCTGTGACATGGGCCTAATTCTCCTGTCTCAGTCTGCTTAAAGTCAGAGAGATGAGCAAGAACCTTCCCAAGGGGCCCTCAAGGAATCTCCAGTGTCACTGAGGAAACAATAAAACTCACGGGCAATAGCTAAAGACAGTTAAGTGCCAGAGTGACCCCAAGCACATAAACGGTTCTGAGACAAGAGGAAGCCTCGCAGTGACTCCTGGGAAGATGTCACGAACAAGGTGGGGATTGAGCTGCGCCCAGAAGTGCATAATGCAGTTCAGAATTTTAACCAGAGCCCCTCTGAGTTCCTTCAACACTGCTCCCCATCTGATGACAAGACGATGGTTGTTTCTGCTACAAATCTCTTTGCAACGTCTCCCTTCATATCTTTTGTCTGAGAGTATGTCTCAGACACTGCCTGGTGGGGAAGCAAGGCATGCCAGTCCCATGAACCCAGACAACTCCCAGCATGTCTCTGATTCCTCTCACCCTGGTGCCAATATCAGGTCTACGCCCTGGTGTGAATTGATAGGCCAGGTGCCCACGGTCATCAGACAGACCAGGCCTTGCCACACAGGTACCTGGCACTGTTTTACTCCTGTTTCAAATTGACATAAGCATTTCTCAAGGCATACCTTGTATTAAATGGAAAAATAAAATCAAAAGGTATCTACCTTATAGCCAATAAAATATGAGGCTCCCTCTTCCAAATTCAGCCCCTTTCTGCACCGAAGTTTATTGTGTAAAGGACAGAGCTTGACGGGGCAGACAAAAGGATGCTACAGGCTTCCCAATCAAATATGGACAGTAATAAGTGTGAGAGGGGTGGCACAGAATTGTTTCCCCCTTCAGAACACGGTGACCTCACTGAGAGCGATGCTGTTCTCTGGCGGCTGCACTGAGAGCTTGATTTCTGCCTGGGAAAACCGAGCCCAACTTATAACAACAGCTGGGCCCCAGGCAGCTCCTCTCCCTTTGTTCACCTGGCAAAGAGGCCAGACGCAGAGCCCACGGGTCTGGCCGCGAGTCTCATCTACAGCAGTTTGCAGGATGCACATAAAGTGAGTGTTGTCCCCAAAGGGCTGGAGGTCACAGTACAGGAGACGAGATTTATAGAGTGTTTCCAACAGCTCCATCGGCTCCAACGCAGGAAAGAATGCCTGTGTCCCAGTGGCAAATTCTGGTTGTTTTTTCTTCTGAAGACATGTATGAGATGGCGAGCAATCACTGGACACAGTGCCAGGACTGGGAAGAATGAAAAATTCCTCCTTCTATTGCTTACAATTTCTCAGACTTTAACTGTTCATCGCCCTAAATCTTATTTTTATGCTCGTGACTCTCTAACCCTAGCAAGGCAATTTGGGGGCGAATCGTGTTTTAAGGAATCTACCTAAATGCTCCCGGGGTTTCCACGTGTTTCTAGATCACTTTTATCACTGGTAGATGGGACCAGCACGTGAGCGACCATCCTTATCCATTAGCAACCTGGAATTTAGACAAGCTGAACAGAATGAATGAAGTTAAAATATTAGCTGTGAAACAAAGTCCTGTGTTTCATTCCACACCCTCAGGCTGATCTTTGAGAGAGGGTAGCCCCTGAGTCTGGGGTACCCCCAGGCTGATCTTTGAGAAGGGGTAGCCCATGAGTCTGGTGGACCCAATGATCTCCTTTCTCCTGTGCATTGAGAACGTCCCCACCTCTAAGGCCTGTATCTTGGAAAGCTGGCTTAATGGGAAGAACTCTGGATTTAGAGTCACAAGAGCAGCAACTGTGACCTGGGGCATCTCATTGTCTGTGCTCAGACACTAATTTGACCAAATTAAAAGCAACTAAAGATAGTAGAATCATCAGAGGTCTCTCAGGTTACACCCACTGATTTGTCCACCTCACTGGTTTCTATACGGAAGACTAGGTGAGAATCTTAGAAGAGACGGGAGTCAGGAAAACCACGTCTTCTTCTCTCAAAGGCCAGCCTAGAGTCTAAAACACACACAAAGCAAAGCCTGGCGCAAAGAGTGCTGGGCTAGTTCCCTCGGGGCAGGAAGCTATTCACTGAGATGTGGGGGGAAGAAGCTCACCTTTCCTAAGGGCCTACGGAGCCCCAAGCATCTCATACACATCCTCTTACCAGAAACCCAATAAAGTTGGTGCCATCATCACCCCTCCTCATTTTGCAAATGAGGAAACAGAGGGTTAGCTGTGCTAAGCAGTTGTGAAGGTCACTCACCTCGAGGTGGTAGGGTCTACGTCAGCCTGATCCCAAAGTAGATGCCGCGTCAGATTGTGACTCCTAGCAAAGTGCCAATAACATGTTAAAGGACTTTGTCAATGGAGAAACACTAGGCAAATATAAGGGATCGTGGGTTGAGAGGGTTTTTTGCACTAGCTACTATTTCAGAAGTAAAGCTGACAATTCCGGAGCTCCCCTTTTCATTATCCTCCCTCTGTTGAACATTAAGTGTTGGTGATAGTCAGTACTGACTGAACTATGTGAGAAGTCACATGTGCCTTCAGTAGCAGCTCCAAGTTTATAAACTACAAAAAAAAAACCCCAAAAAACTGGCCCAAGAGTGTTGCCCAGTAGACCCTTGATCTCATGGTGACCTTGGCTTGGAGCAAGGAGGACTCCCAACCTGGATTCTGATCTCTATGAAAAAATCTCAAGTTGGACCAACAGACTGTGAACACCTTGAGGGCAGGGACTCTACCTAAAGTATTCACATATCTCCAGGCCTAGCAGAGTACCTGGCCCATAGCAGACACTCAATACATATTTGCATGTTGAATGAATGAATGAGTGAATGAATGAACAGAGATTCTGTTTATATAGCAGGCATTTATGTGGAATGGAAAACACTGGACTGGGGATCGGAAGACCTGTGTTTATGTTCTGGCTCTGACATTAACCAGTGAAGTGTCTCCACAAGTCAACGAACTCTCTCTGAGTCTAGGTCCTCATCAACCCAAATAGGGTAGAAAGACCTCTGCTACATCCATCTTATGGAGATGCTCTACCAAATGAAGCAATATTTACAGATGAATTCGGTTTAAATCTATTCAAATATGTTACACCACCCTATTATAGAGAGTCAAGGAACTGCAGTGTGTCACAGCCAAAGCCATTGCTTCACCGATGGGAAAATTGCAGCCCAAAGAGAATAAGGGTCAAGAACCTGGGCCTTTTGCTCGCTGCTCCACCTTGCTGATGAGGTATTGGCTAAGTTCACGGCGCTCTTGCCAGAGTTGACAGTTCTTCAGGCTAAATCCACAGCACGCACTTCACTGGGTGGACCATAAGCTTTTCTCAAATGGGATACACTTCTGAAGCAAATTTAAGCATGAGATCCCTCCTGCATGCCTGTCTCTGTCTTCTGAAAGTATTTGGGGCTGTTGAGCAGAGCTTTCCAGAATATGGGAAATATGGTCCCAGCCTAGCCATCAGCTCTTCTACGATGCTTGGGTTGTTCCACAATCTGGCTGCAGTTTCTCTCTCCAGTTTCAATCTCCATCACTCCACAGTTCCCATTACTCCCCAGCACGCCTCTGTTCCTGCCAGGCTGGTCTCCTTGCCATCCTCTGATATGCTTCACACATGCCAACTTCTGTGACTCCAGCCACATCTTTCTTCCCTATTTCCCCTCCAGCCACCTTGGAGCCCAGCCCTCCACTTCTCCATCCAAACACCATTCATCCTTGAAAAAGAGCTCAAGTCCCATCATTGCCAAGATGGCATCCCTAACCGCCCCAATCCACAGAGTCTTTCTCTCCTTCCTCCAGGCAGCCCACACATCGATGTCTATGGTGGGTTGACTCATGTCTCCCAAAAAGATATGCTGAAGTCCTAACCCCAAGTACCTGTGAATATGACCTTCTTTGGGAATAGGGTCTCTGAAGCTATGATCAAGTTAAGATGAGCTCAGACTGGATTAGGGCAGGCCTTAAATCTAGCGACAGGTGTCCTCATATGGAGAGAGATTTGAAGACACAGAGGAGGCTCAGGGAAGAAGGCCAGCTGAGGACAGAGGCAGAGGTTGGAATTAGGCTGTCACAAGCCAAGGATCACCAAGGATTGATTGCCAGCAACTATCAGAAGCCAGAAAAGGCAAGGAGGGACTCCTTCCTGGAGCCTTCAGCAGGGGTGTGCCCTGCCGACACCTTGATTTTGAACTTCTAGCCTCCAGAACTGTGAAAGAATAAATTTCTGTTGTTTGAAGCCACTGAGTTTGTTGTCCTTTGTTATATCAGCCCTGGGAACCTAAAGCAACATCTTAGGCCATTCACTGAGCTGGAACATACCTGGCTCACCGTGTACTCCTGGTCACCTCCTCATGACCATATCCCGGGCCCGGGAACTGCCTCAGGAGAGGAACTCTCTCAGACATCTTTGTGGTCTCCCTAGTGCCTCGTGCCAGGGGCTTGACTGACTTCATCTCCAGCAGGGGGACCCTCAACATTCCATCAGGAACAGGGGCTGCATTTGAAAGGGCACTTGCCTTCTACTCAGATTCAACAAGTTCTAGCAATGGGACAAAGCAGAATTTGGGTGACTATTTTTCAGAGAATACAATCCTGCTTTCCAGCTGCAATTCAATAGCTCCACCTTTTTGAAACGAGCTCCCCCATATCCCTTCCTTATACCCTACTGTCACCAAACCCTACACCAAATGCTGTCCAAACTCTTGCCCCTGGCTTGCTGCCCCTGCCAGGCTGGCCTGGCCCCACCTTACATTCCACCACCACCACCATACACACACACACATACACACACACACACACTCACTTACAGTATAATTCAATTGCACTTGACTCTGTGTTGTGGTCCCTCTCAATCTTCAGAGTCAAATCCCATGTGGAGTTAACCTCTGAAATTCAACACCGCCCCAACATAACTAGACAGAGAGATGACCACGAGTTAAACAGTGCTGGCTGCTTTGCCAGCCATCCCACTCTGTGCACTTAGGCATGAGACTGGAAAGGACAACTTGCACTCCCCTCAGCAGGTCTTAATCTGAGCAGCCTCTGATGGTTCAAGCCACTCACCACAGTGAACATATATCTAGAGTCTAAAGATACGTATTTTTCATGCAATGTGGCCCCAAGGTCAAGCCATGTACCGCACCTTGTGTTAGACCCAAGAAGCAAAATGGAAGGAAATTTGATTATAAGTGATTTTCGCTTAGCCCCCGCGTAGTGCATGACTCACAGGTATTGTTTCCTCTCTTCTCTCCTTCACCTGGATCCTCCGTCATCCTACCTCTTTGTGAAACTAAATCCTACCCAACCTTCAATGTTCAATTCAAATATGGTCTCCACCAATAAACTTCCTTTCATTCCCCAAGTCATCACTCCAGTCTCTTAGCTCCCATCAAAACCTCTCTTCTGGCAAATGATTATAATTACTTTATTTCATGGGTATTTGGATATAACCTTTATCTGCTAGTTAACCAAGACTTGAAGGCTCTTGAGAGCAAAGATCATGTCTTACAATTTCTCCCTTTCAAAGTTTTGGGAGTTAAATGAGAAAATGTAATTAAAGGGCCTACATGATGGCTCATCCATAGTATGTGCTCAATAAATCTCAAATCCTTTCCTCCTTATACACCGTTGTATTCCCCAGAGCACTTTGCAAAGTCCCTTAAATCTTGTAGCTGCTTAATAAATGTTCGTTGAACACCTGAATCAATGCATATAAATGGTAGTATTTCAACTAAGATCATTAAGTACAATTTGGATATTTTCATTTTTCTCCCTCAACTCCTGAATTTGTGGACCCACAAAGATGAGTTCTGTTACACGTCCCTGAAGCAGAAAGCAACATAGCGACCCTAGAGGCACATGGTGGAAGGCCGACATCACCCAGTAGTCAGCCCGGAAGTCATAATCTAAGACCCACAATCAGCTAAGACCCAAAGAGCAGGCTGGACAGAATCCGGCAGCACCCTAATCAACCTTTAAGCCAGTTAACGAATTCAATGCTCGTAAAGAAATAATGTGGAATTAATCCTTATTTTTGCACTCATCTCATGCCTACAATATTGTAATTAATTTCTAATGTTTTCCTGTTCATATAACACATATGGACCTCATCATAAGTATCACCACTTTCTTAGCAAATTTAAATCCTCAGAGGTTGAACCCAATGGGCGTATCAGGAAGTTTGCATAGAGTTGGCACCTCTTGGTGCCATAGGTTATTAGAAGCTGAATGAATTCTAGATGTTTCTGAGAGGAAGTAGCAGAAAACAAATACAAGAAGACTCCTCCTTCATCCCTCCTCCTAACACCACGGGACCTACACATTTCTCCTGAACAGGAACACGAAGATCCCAGAACTCCACAGACGGCCAGTGACTCCAGAACCTTCGGCTAAACCTTGGATGGAGCAAGCTTGCCCTCAGCATTGGGTTACCTTTGTTTACATTAACAGGAAAAAAAGCCAGCCCGGAGCCCAGGACCCCCCTGGCAGAAACCTGATTTCACACACATTTTCCCCAGATTCCTATTGGCTTGGCTGGAAACCACATATTAAAACCCACCAATCTTTCCACTTGAGCCTGATGAAAGCTTCAACAGAAACAGCTGCACTTCACATGTGTTTTAAGTTAATATCTTATCCCGATGGTTTAACTCTAGCTGGCTGGGCTGCTTTTTTAATATTCACAGTCCTCTTTTGTTTCACGTTCAGAATATGCCTTTCATTACTCACCAGAGCAGAGGAACACAATGAAGCTGGTAGCACTTCATTTTTGAAATGTCTGAAATAATTGTTTGTATTCTGTGTTACTCAAGGAACGCTCCACATTAGGTATCTCAGACGCATAAGAAAGTGTTAAACAACCCTAAGGCGAACACTGCTGGACCTATGCGAAACATTTTCCTATTAAAAAGTAAAGCCACACACTAATGGCTCTGATTTAGTTTCTAAATCCCAAAGCTCGTTGAGTCAAGCAACAAGATAAAGTTCATCATTTGGTTTCCTCCAATGGCTCTGAAAACCATCCCATCCCTTCAGTGCGTAGGAAAGTTTTATCAATACGTGGCTGACTTCACACACCGGCGCACCACACACATATGCACGCAGACGCTTCATATCTATATTGGGCACGATTAACTTTCAAGTTCACAGAAATCACGCAATTCTGGTTCCTCCGGCAAAATGCACATCAGGTTCTGAGATTTTGCCTGTGGCAGCTCCTCCCTGGAGGATGTGATGTCACCTAGGGCCCTCTCTGCCGTGTGACGTCATCCATTATGCAACGGCGCTGGAGGCGTCGGGAATATTCTGCAGGTTTTCCTTTGTCCTAACAGTTGTCTAAAAAAGGTCAAAACCGGAAAGACTTCAACAAGCCCTCTTTGCCCTCATTAGTCATTAAAGATATGGCTATATGTTTTGACAACTCTTGACTTTTTCCCGTGTTTTATTTCTGTGTTTCATCCCTGATTCTGAAGAAGAAGAAGAAAAAGAATTGTTAACCATTAATGAGTATTTTAATATGTGCCGGGGCTCTGCTCTACACGCGATAAAATTTAAGCCTCAGAACAAGCCTACGAGTGAGGAAGTCTTCTCGTTCCTGTTTTACAGGAGAAGCTGAAGCACAGAGAAATTAAGTAACTTACCAAGATAGCATGGTTGGTAAGTTACTGTGGCAGAGACCGCTAGTTAACTCCGATCTCTTTTTTTCTCATTCTTCTCTAGTCATAGAACTATGGAAATCAGAGTTGTATTGATCACCGTTGGCTGGGTCTATAGTCACCCAAATAAAGTTTATGTGGTAGGCAGAATTCTAAGATGATCCCCAAGATTCCCATCCCCTGGTGGACACCACCTATTTAATCCTCTCCTCTTGAGCATAGGTGGGACCTGTGAATAAGACGAAATGGTTGCTCCTTTGATTAGGTTACAGTATGTGATAGCAGTAAAGGGATTTTACAGATGTAGTTAAGATCCTAAATCAGTTAACTTGGAGTAAATCACAAGGGAGATTACCCAGGGTGGGACTGGCCTAATCAGGCGAGTGCTTAAAATGGACAGAGTGTTTGCCAAAGACAAAGATTGAGAGTTAGAGACAAAGTCAGAGAGATGCTCCTGTTGTCCGTGCTGTGGAGAGGGCCATGGGGCAGGGACTAGCAGGCAGCCTCTAGGAGCTGAGAATGGCCTCTAGCTGACAACCATTAAGAAAGGGCAACCTCAGTCCTACAACCAAAGGCACTGAGTTCTGCCAAAAATTAGAGCCTGAAAAAGCACCCTGAACCTCAGATGAGAGGACAGCCTGGGCTGATGCTTTGATTTCAGCCTGATGAGATCTTGAACAAAGGACCCAACTCACCCACGCTGGCAATTCTGATGCACAGAAAAACTGAGATCATAAAATTGCATGGTTTAAGCCACTACATTTGAGATCACTTGTTACACAGCAACAGAAAACTAACATGGATTATATTTCCCAAACTCCTTTGCAGCTGGGTGTTGCCATGTGACTAAGTTCTGGCCAATAAGATTTAGCTGAAGTGATGAGAGCAATTTTCCTTCCATGCCCACTCCCTCCCTCCCCGCTTTCCCTCTTCCTTCTGGCTGGAGTATGGATGTCGTGGCGAGCCATCTTGAAGCATGAGGATGCAACACCCTGAGGATGGTGGAGGAACAAGATAAGAGGAGTCTGGATCCCTTAAACTACAGGGTTGCCTTACCAGTCCTGAACTGCTTACACCCGCACTATTATGGGAACGTAAAACAAACTTCCTTCTCACTTGTTGAACTCTCTGTTATTTTGCGTCTGTGTTACAGGAACCAAAGCCATACCCTACCTAACAATGGCAGAGCTCAAACCGAATCCAGCCATCTGACCCCAGAGCCCATTCGCTTAGCGCCTGCACGACCCTGCCTCCCCAGCAGCATATGGCATCAGACTAGAATTGGAATCCAACATTGTTAGAGCTGGATGGGATTGTACTGGTTAAGTCAGCCAAACTAGTTACGCAGACAAGGAAGAGCCACTCAGACCACTTGACTGATGGAAATTTATTGCAGGGCTACAAGGGAAAACAGGGTGTCCCGGGAAGTTGCCTCATCGACTTTGCATCCCGGTTCTGAGACAGAGAGGAACCTCATGGAGACTCGTATCCATCACTCAACATCTTTGGGTGGTACCAAGCTCAAGCGAGCTGCCAGCTTCTTTAGCATTAACTTTGAAGAGAAGACAACTTGATGTGGTCAGATTTCCACCAATTGAGTGAACACCTTGACTAAGCAGGCTCTCCACCAAGCATGTCAGGGTCCAACCCAAACATGGCTGCCTGTGGCTTCAGCACATCTGCCAGTCCAAACAGCTGTTCCCCTCAGACTCATGACCTGAGCCATACGTAAGATGCAGGAAGGAAGTGGTCTGAGCTATGTTATCTGACGGAGGGGCTGTGTGTTCCTGGCTGCCACTCCAGTACCAAGACGTGGCTGGTCTCTCATTTTACAGAGGAAGACCCCAGAAAGGAAAGAGACTGGCTCAGGTAAAGCAATAAGTTACCTTTCCACTAACCAGGACTGCGGCTGGTCTGCATCCCCCTGCCCAGGCAGCCCTTGTGGTCACGGCTTTGCTGCTTCTAGAAGCCATCCCTTGGGTTGCCTGAATTTAGCCCTGACGGTATCTCCGGTAGAGCACTTTGTCTTCTGTTTGTGACAACAGTTTTCAGATTCTTGTCACTTCCCACAGAACACCATTTCAGAGCTCAACAGACACATCGCATCATACAAAATGAAGAATTGAGGCAATGATCCAGTTTTTAAAATCCATTTCTGACTTGAATAGCTAAATAACTCAACAAATCTCCTTTTTCCATGTGCCGTTTTGATGTAAATTTGACCCCGGTGTATTTACTTTTCAATAAAGTCCAAAATTCAAAACAACCCAACAGAGAAACCCCTCCTGGTATTTCACTGCCTCGGTAATTTATTGGCTCTAACTTAAATCTCTCTGAAGCTGGCTTAAGTCCTTCTGTGCCATCCTCTGAAAATAGAGAACAGCCAGTGTGTGGGGGGAGAGAGGATTATAGTGAAATAGGCACACAGATCTTGATATTAAAGTCTTCTGATTCTCCAGACTCTCCAGGTGCATGCTTTTTGAAATCACACATGGTTTACACCGCTATTCTTATAGTTTAAGAAAAAAATTAAGTTAAAGCATAAAGGAAAACCAGCAGCATTTTAAGAGATTTCGCTTCTGCTTGATGCTTATATCCACTTGTTGGGGGCCAGGAGGAGGCATCGTATTATACAGGGTCTCTGGAAACACTTTGAGTTCAGAAAGACCTGCATCCTTGGTCCAAGCTTCTGGACAGAGGAGTGAGGGTATAAACGCAAAATGCTGACCTTATTTTCTTCCACATCACACGGGGGTAGATGGTTTGCCCCCTCCAGGCCCGGCCTCCACCAGCCTCTGTGGCTGGGAGACTGACCCACCTGCATAGCACCAACGGGTTCCCACACTCTCTGGCTTCTGACTGAGGTCGACCCATGGGCACTGTGATGGTTAATTTGATGTGTCAAGTTGGCTGGCCATGGTACCTAGATATTTGGTCAAACAGTATTCTAGATGTTTCTGTGAAGGTGTTTTTTGGAAGAGATTAACATTTCAATGGGAGGACTTTGCATAAGGCAGTTTATCGTATATAATGTGAGTGGGTCTCGTCCAATCAGTTGAAGGCCTGAACAGGAGAAGGACTCACCTCCCCGCAACAAGAAGGAATTCTGTCAGTGGACTACCTCTGGACTCGAACTGTAGCTCCTCCCTGCGTCCCCAGCCTGCTGGCCTACCCCATCAGATGCTGGACTTGCCAAGACTCCACAATCATTTGAGCCAATTCCTCGAGATCTCTGTTTATATGTATATGTCTGTCTGTCTGTGTGTCTGTATGTAGGTATACACATCCTGTTGGCTATTTCTCTTAGAGAACCCTGCCTAATTCAGGCAGCAATGGAAGGAAATCAGAGGAGGAAGGGGAGAAGTATTTATTCCCAGCCCCTCCCCTGTGGGGTCACCACAAAGCCCTTCACTCCTGACAGGCACTGTCACCACGCAGCCCTCGCCATCTCTGGGAGGGCAACCACACCCTCCCCTCACACCGTCAGGCCTGCAGTGATAACCAAGCCACTTACTAAACCGAGGGGACTGCCCTAACCCTTAATGGTTTCTCTACACCACTCACCCCTTCATAACGACTTCTTTTCTAAACTCTCCTCAATTGATCCTACTAAGTCTGTCCTGGGACCCTGACTGACACAGTGTGGCCAGAATGTGGGAGCCACTGCAAAACTGGTGTGGCATTCAAGGCCTTCCTTTGTCTGACTCCTCACGTCCCTTTCCAGTGAAATTCTCCACCATGTCCACTTGCTCCAAAAGACTCGTGAGGTGCCCCCCACACCCCACAAAACACGCAGCACTTCCACCACACCACTGCTGTCCAGGCCACGGCACCTTCTCACCACACCTCTGCTTCCTCCTTCTGGATGTCAGCATCCCACGTTGTCCTGCTCACTTCACTTAACAAGAACAGAAGAGTAACTTGAAAACTCATAAAAGCTGGGAGCCACTGCCCATGATACCTCTGCCCTATTTCATCATAGCCCCCGCTTCTGTTCTAGAATATTCTATCTTCCATCTTGTCAACCAGTCAAGTTGTTTCAGTTTGCCTATTGTTGTTGCTTTTTAATACAAGACACCCAAGACCCCTCTCTCCCCTTCAGTCATATATGTAGCCAAGTAGTACGGTTTCCAGAAAGGCATAGAAATCTGTTGGAGTGACTGCCTCACTTCATTTTCACACCATTTGCTCGAGAATATTTGAGCACGTGTGGCATTTTTGTTTTGTTTTTAAATTTTTAAGACCCTCCAAAAGCTTTGTTTTTTAAAAAATAAATAAACACCACAGGGAAAGAGAAGATCAGCATAGGTTTCACTACAACTTATGTTTACTTCTCTTCCTCTGGATTTTCCTAGATTGTGTTAAAAATAGTAAGACTTTTTTTTCAGCCTGCCCCTGTGTCTACTACAGAAATCATGAAAAGCAATGGAAAATGGAAAAGAGCAACATGACAAAACCAGTCCCCCTGAGATTTCAGCTCAAAAGCAAAATGGAACAAACGAACCAAGGCTGTGGTGGTACCTAGAATTAGCATAATCAGCATCAATGAGGTGTCAAGATATCAGAATTAATGAGCCCAGGTCAGCCACCCAGGTAGTAGCCACGTAGTCCAAGTACACAAAAGGGGGTCCGGTGGTCAGACAATAGATTCTGAAATTCTAAAGGGGGAAGACAGAGAGCGGGGTTGTGAGCCCACCAAAAGGCAAAATCTACACATATGTATGCAAATAGTTAACACCAGTAACTGCATTTTTGAAAACCAACCTGTGTTCTTTGTCTGGACCTGCCCCAAGAAAGCCAGTGAAATTTACCACAAATGACAAGAGAAAGGAAAAGAAAGAATTGTTCCCTCACCTCCTCCCACTTAGGCAACTCTCAGTCTGACACTCCCACTGCCACGGACGGAGGTCAGTGGAAGGTTCCAGAAAGCCCAGCTCTCAAGAGAGGACTAATTTGAGATATAACAGCTCATAATGACATAAGCCTGATGAGGCATGCCCCTCACCACAGAGGAGGCTGACTCTGATCCCCAGTGTTTGGAGTTCTTCAAAGACGGATCGTAAGCACTTGTGCCCATCATGTGTGCCACGTCATGCTGTATCTGCGTCAATTTTACGATGAAAAGAATTTTGTCTATTTCTTACCAAGTAAATGGCAACCTTTTCTGAGGCAGGTTCTGTGCATTACATTTGTCGTGGGCTTCTCCATCTCTGTTGATATCACCACACGTGGCAACTAGAGAGACACATGGAAAATACCAACCCTTTCAAAGGCAGTCGTATTTCAATAGAAGTCTGTTGAAGCTAGAAAAGGTAGAAGAGTTAAAGGAATGCATCTCTAATGGTGAAAAGACAGTGGACTGGGCTAAGGTTTTGGAGAAAAGATTTCCACTGTCCACTCTTCTCCACCTCCAGCAATGATGTGGCCCCTGGGCCAACCCTGGTCCTAAACTATCTTTCTAAACCTGAGTATCTATTTCCCTCTTTCAAGTTCAGGAGAGGTAAGCAAGGAGTTGCCCTTCATGCAGGGGAAGCAAGAAGCCCTACCCTAGACCATCTTTGAACCTTCCCTGAGCCTCTCTGTGACCTGGGACCGAGACAGAAGCTGACACAGACTGACTCAAGATCGTGTCCTCACGACATGAACATCAACAGCCATCCCTCCATTTTGGTTTGAGGCTCACTGTCTACCTCATGCCTCAAAATGACCAAAACACACAACCAACAAAAGGATTGGGGGCCTGCCTGGCTGGCAGGACCCATTTCTTAGCAGCACAGACCATCGCTTACAGCTCAAGGGCTGGCAGGGCAGCCCTAATGCCAATCATCTGCCTACACCCTGGCCGTGCTGATAGCAGAAATCAAATAAACTTTTATGGTTAGTCGGCACAAATAGAAACTCAGTGAATGGTGGTTTTACAAGAACTTAATCCCAACCACTAGGGTCATCTCCCAGGGTCCTCTCCAGCACCGTCACAGCATCATCTAGGGTCTCCCACGGTCAGCATGTGACAACAGCTACATCAGTCTCAACCAAGCCCTGGTTCCTGTCCCTCTGCAGGAGATGAGTCCACCAGGATGGCTGCTTCCTGGCTAATGTGGGTCGTGTTCCAATCCTGCGATGCCTTCTTTACCACCACATGACCCTCAGGCTTCAGAATCAATTTCGAAAGAAGTCCCATCATCCCTTTGCCTCTGGCTTGAGAGACCCACCTCTAGAACATGTGAAAGCTGTCACAAGGGCCTCCAATAGAAACTTCGGTCCCTCCTCCACGTGGGGTCCTGCCCAGAGTCACTGGCTGAGTTTGGTATGGGTTTATTTGTTTGTTTACGGGTTTGATGTTAAAAAGCATTCATTTGTTAAATGCAGACATTGGAATTGCTCCAATTTTTATAACTCTGTCTTGGCTTTATTTCACTTTCTAATATATCAGAACCCCCGTAACTGGAAGTAACCTGACCTCTCGGTCTTCTGAAGAGCCCACCTTTTAACTGAACCATGGGGATCCATCCAAAGGGATCCATGGCTGCCATGTTCACAGCTGCACAGTACCTGGCTGGTGGTAGGCGATCAGCAAAAACTCCTTGATTCAGCATCTCTCAATGGCAATCTATCCACATTATTTCTGAACTCAGGTACCAACGAGCAGGTTCTTTCTTCATTAATTCACTCCAACACTCTCGAACCTAAATGATCTCTCTTCTTCTTAGTGAAAAGCTGCTTTCACTCACTCCCCATCCTCATCCCCTAATCAATACACACCACTAGCATTCTCCCACCTTCCCACAGGAGGGTCTTCGCCGCCAACCTCGCAAAGGCACTGAAATGGCAATTTTTCAGTTGTACCAGGGGGTGAAAAATGTATAAGCCCACACAGCAGAGCACAACCCACATTTAAGTATTGGACACTTTCAGATACAGTAAGTTCAAAGACTATCGTTTATACCTAAGGAAGAGGGGTCGCCGACAAATCTGCAAATCCTTCCCAGTTTACCAAATGTGGTGGTCATCTCCAAAGATGCCATCACCAGTTTCTCCCCTCCCCCAGCCAGACAGTGAAGTCTATACTCCCTTCAGTCTGGGCAGCTCTGACCAACTGAATAAGGTAGAAGTGTCACTTTAAACGGGCACAGCCTTTTAAAGGACTGGCAGCTTCTGCTTTCTCCCTGAGCCACTGTGTAAGAAGACCAGGTTATGCTGCTGGAGAAAGAGGCCACATGGGGACATCACTAACATGCCAGATATGTGAGTCAAGAAACCATCGTGGATGCCCCAGCCCTCATCCATTCAAGTCATCCCATCGGAGGCCCCAAACATCCTGGAGCAGAGGTGAGCTGTCCCCACTGTGCCCTGTCCGAATTTCTGACTCACAGACACACGAAAAATAATAAAACGATTGTTGTTGTAAGTCACTAAGTTTGGGGGTGGTTTGTCATACAGCAATAGACAAGCAGAACACCAAGAAAGGATCCACGTCAATAAAAGATTTCAATTTCTGAGTTGGGAATTATATTTTGATGCAAATAACAAAGACTGGGAAACACTAGTTTAACAATATTAGGGTTTTATTTTCTCTCATTTGATAAGAAGGTAAAGCCTCCTAGCATTACTTTGACAGCTCAGAGCCCAGGTCTCCGTAAATCTCTTGGTCTTTCCCTCTCGTAAATAGGATGTCTTTTCCAGTTCCAGCCACCAGCATTCCAGGCATCAGGAAGGAAACAGAGATGGTGCCTTTGTTGGAAAAGCAAAACTCCCCATGAACTCCCCAGCAGGGACTTCTGTTTATTATCTTATTGGCTAGATCTATGTTGTATGGCCACCCCGTACCAGGGAGATGTGGAAGTATGAGCTTTTAACTGGCAGTGGCCGCCCTGAACAAAACCGGGGTTTAGTCAGAAAGGAAAGAGGAAAGGCAGTTGGAGAGGCAACTAGCTGTTTATGCCACAGTCAATAAGGAAAGGAATGACATTAGCCAAAGTCCAGAAGCAGAGCAGGCTTCTGGGTCAATCCAGTGATGGCATCAAAGACCCAGGAATTCCCCATCTCTCTGCTCTACTATTCATCGCTTCAGCTTCAGCCTAAGGCCAACTCTCCTCCACCTTGCGGAATGGCTGCCAGTAGTAATCAGGCTACGTGCCTCCTTATTCGTGTCCAGCAGGAGAGTCTGGCTTCCTGTCCATCTCTCTTAAGAGCAAGGAAGCAATGGGTCACTTTTAAGCATAGACATGAAACTATGTTTGATACCCAGTGAATACCTTTCCCTGTTCCAGAGCCCACAGGATTCTCATTGCCAACAAGGGCTTTCATTCACAAGTTTTGTTTAGGCTAAGAGTAAGGGCTGCTGTCAGTCTGGCCCATCCATCTGATGGGGTTCAGGGCAGGCCGCCCTAAGATGCCACTCTAGTATACAGATTATTTCGAGCTGAAGACAATAAAGGCTCAGAAGACTCAGGAAGAGCATCCGACCTTCCCCATCCGCCCCCCAAACTGCCTAAAAGACCCTAACATAGGTCTGTTCCAGGAAGGAGCTCATACCACGTGATACCATAGTATGATGGAAAATAGGCATGATAAAAGGAGACCAACAAACCCATTTTTTTGGCCCAGCAAAACCTGTTTAACAAACATTTGCATTCCGTCTCTGTGTAAATTGTCTTCCCCTCTGATCCCAAATCACCACCCCAAGTCGGTAGTTGAAGATATTTAAACAGGCAGCCTCGGCCAGATGGCTGAGTTGCTCAATTTCTCCTGGGTTTCTCCCACATATACATGCTATTAAACTTTGTTTGATTTTCTCCTGCTAACCTGCCTCTTTAATTATTTGACCAGCCTTAAGAACCTTAAGGAAAAGCTGGGGGGACTTCTCCCACTGCCCCAACACATCCTATTGCTTTTCTGGCTGAGTCCTTGAACAAGTTACGTAGCCTCTCTGAGCCTCGGTTTCCTTGCGTGTAGAAATGGGTAAACTAACAGTGTCTACTGGCGTAGGTTTAATATAAGGAATAAATAAGAAAGTACATGCAAAGTACTTAGCATGGTGCCTGGGAACCAGTATGCCTTAAATGGATGTTGGTGATCACGATTATGCAGAATAGTTTCCCAAAGGTGCTGGTGAGTTTTGCAAACACAGAAATAAATGTAAATCAGTGAGGCACAACCCCTCCCTTGTCCTTTCTTTGCAATTTTAATGATATCAACTTCCATGCCCTAGAAGACCCAAGCTATTTGTTTTTACAGGTCCCTCTTCAGAAACGGCCTGCTCCCCGCCTCACGCTCCTACAGGTAAGCTTGAAATTCAAACCGTTCGTCCAACACGTGGACTTCTCTGAAAAGACATCTGCAAATTTACTCTGAAACAAGCCATTGAAGGAGCCCGCAATTAATCCAATTCCATCATTATCACAGCTCTACCAAACATATCATTAAAAAGCTGAAACCGTGCTTTCAGGTTTTTTCTCACAATTTATTTCAACAGGCATCTAAGCACCTAATAAGCAAATCCGATTATCTATGCAACAGTCTCATCCATTGTCCCATAGTCGGCACTTAACAATTAACCCAAAAAGTAAATCAACAGTATTTTTTCAGTTTGAACAATACAGACAGAGCATAAAACATATTGTACAAGAAAAAATTATCAGTGATGGTTATTAACAATAACAGTGGTATTACTTAATTTACTAGATAAAGGCACCATGCTAAATGCTTACTGACATTATAGAAAGTTATTGTTATTGTCCCAATTTTACAGATGAGGAAACAGAGGATCTAAGAAGTTAAATGACTCAGTTGTGATCCGAGTTCCTAAGCAGCAGAATCAGGATTCAAAAACCCAGTTGTGCTCTGACTCCAGCCAAGAGTCCTTGAATAGCAAGCACACTCGTCTATGTGGGCACCTCTTTAGAGAAACTTCTGGAAGATCTTGAAATTTCATATCCGGATAGAAAGCACAATAGGGGCAGAAATCAGAGGGCTTGGAGTCAAACTTGAATCTGGATTCACTCTATCATTTAGTCTTTGTTAGTTGCCTGATGAAGTCACGTAAACTTTCTGAGCCTTGGTTTCCCCATCTCAAAGGCTGAGGTGAGGATGGAGCAAGCGCAGACGTCCTCGAGTGGGCTAATGCCCACCACAACAACGGCCTCAATAACCATTCGCTTCCCTTTCTCTTGCTGTCCAATCCTCGTACTTTCCTTTGAGGAAAATCAGTAGTTAAAGCAAGAGTTATTACTGTTCAGGCCTTGATCACTTTCTAAAAGTGGGCACAGTACTCAAGATTTTGTTGAATTAATGAATGTTGATAAATAGCACATGTTGATACAAATGAGTGCATTTCTTCTAACACAAAATGCCTTTTTAAGAACGCTCACTTTAGTTATTCAATAATTAGAGCCAGCATCAGACTTCAGTCCTGTCCAGTATCTGTGGTGCCTCCACTCAGGGTTACGCTGGTCAAAAAGCCAGGCCCAGTCCCCTCCTGCCGTGTACCTGTGAGACTGGAACTAGGAAGGAGTCCTCCAGGAGGTCAGTAGCCCGGGAGGGGCCTGGAGAAGGAGAATGGGGATGTACCCTCACACTTGTCAGAATGACCATAATTAACAAGACAAATAACAAGTGTTGAGGAGGGTGTGGAGAGAAGGGAACCCTCATACACTGCTGGTGGGAGTGCAAACAGGTGCAGCCACCACAGAAAACAGTATGGAGATTTCTCAAAAAATTAAAAATAGAAATACCATATGATCCAGCCCTTCCAATTCTGGGTGTTTATCCAAAAAGACATGAAATCAATCATTCAAAAAGATTTATGCGTCCTTATGTTCATTGCAGCATTATTCATAATAGCCAAGACATGGAAGCAACCCAAGTGCCCATCAATGGATGAATGGATAAAGAAGATGTGGTATATGTACACCATGGAATACTATTCAGCCATAAAAAAGACAAATTTGTGCCACTGGTGACAACATGAATGGATCTTAAGGGTATTATGCTAAGTGAAATAAGTCAGACAGAGAAAGACAAATACTGTATGATTTCACTCATATGAGGAAGATAAACAAATACATGGACAAAGAGAAAGGATTAGCGGTTACCAGAGGGGACAGGGGGAGGGAGGGAAAAAGGGGTAAAGGGGCACATATGTATGGTGATGGATAAAAACTAGACCATTGGTGGTGAACATGATGCAGTCTATACAGAAGCTGAAATATAATTATGTACACCTGAAATTTACACAATGTTATAAGCCAATATGACCTCAATAAAATAATTTTTAAAAAAAACAAAGAATGCGAGATATAATCACCCAACTCAGGAAGCAGCCAATTAGAGTGAATATTTGGTCACTTTTTGAGCCATCCAGCACCTTCGAACATCTCTTCGGTGTCTGAGGAATTCCCACCTTATGAATTCCCATCTCCCAATGTAGAAGTCAGATACTTCCTGAGTCAGATAGTAAGCAAAAAGGCCTCAACAATCCTCCCATTTGCCCCATTTGCCCATCCCTCTGCAGTGTGCCCTTGCTGCTCTTCCCATCATCAGTTGGAATCTATTTCCACCCCCTGAATCTGGGCATAAGTGATGTTTCGGCGCTTTGGAGCCTCAAGAGACCTCGCAACTTCCGCTATCACCCGTTAGAACTCGTGCTCCCACGTGAAGACTCCTAGGCTAGTGTCCTTGAGGATGAAAGAACCTGCAGAAGAAAGAGACGCCCAGCCAGCAGGACCAACCACCAGTCATGTAAGTGAGGCCACCAAATACCATCCAGGCCCCTTTGAGTGGCCAGATGGTACAGCCACACGAGTGACCACAGGTGAGAACTGTAAAAAAAAATTGTCCAGCTCAGGCCAGCCCAATCTGCTAGTTACATAATCATGAGCAAATAAATTAGTTGTTTTAAGCCATTAAGTTCTGGGGTAGTTTGTTACACAGAGATAAATGACTGAAACACTTACTTTCCAACATTCCTTACAGCTAGAAAGAAAATGTGAGATCTAGGGTCCACCGGTGAGGCGCACACACTCACTCCAGGCTTTGATCAGAAGTTAGCGGCTTGAAGAAGCATTCTGTCGAGAGTAGAGGCAGCTATGTCTGGTTTCCAAGGGGCAGTGGCAGAGTTTCTAGTAGTAATGTCCAGTGCTCAGGATCAGCAGTGACATGTCTGTGGCCCAATGAAGGGAGCAGAGGTGCTGCCAATGAACCAGCCCTGTAGATGATTTGGGGCATCATTTCTGGCGACGTGCCCTCCCAGCCTGGTTTTCTGGCTCTCCTAGGGACTCTCTGAGCTCCTGTGTTAGTTTGACTTCCCTCAAAAGCAGAACCTAAGACAAGGATACAGGCGCAAGTAGTTCATTTTGAAGACCACCCCAGGAATCAGGAGTGAAGGAGAGAGGAGAGTAAGACAGAGAAGGAGAAAAAGTCAATAAGGATGAGTAAATGGGGCTCAGTCCTACTGGGGACCCACCGAGAAATCATGCAGAATGGGATGCAGAATGCTCTCTCTCTTCAAAGGATGCGTGTCCGAGGCATGTATTCTCTGGCTCCCAGCCCCCACTTGTTGAGGTTTGTGCTCGGAAGCGTTGATTTCCCCATACCTCCAGGCTGTCCTATGCAACAGCTGGGAGAACTTTGTGGCTTCGGGGAAAGCTCTGAATCAGAAAAGAGGACAGAGATAGAGGACACTTGAGATGAGATGCAATCTATGTGCAGGGAAACTGACCACTAGAGCCACGGCTGAAATCAGAAGTGGTCTGAGGACCTGAGACAGGAGCACAGAAAGCTACCAGTCATGTTATGCTACTAACACCCAGCCAGATGCTGGTAAATGTTTAACAACTGGCTCTCCAAGGGGAAGAAGAGACAGGGGGCTCTGAATTGTACTGTTTGCCAATTTCCGTGGTGTAAATTTTCCTCCCATGTCTGATTTCAAGCTACCAATGTGACATCAGACCAGCTCAGAAAGTTCCTGAAAATTTAACAATTGGCCCTCAGGAACCATTATGAACTGGCTCCAGCTTTTCTGCTTAAGCTAACTTAATGTTTTCAAGTAAAAACCCGAGTGACTAAAATCAACGGCAAGAGGGAAGATTACACAGGTTGGGAGGCAGGAATGAGGCAAAGACCAATAGCCTGGCATCATGGGTTTGGCTTCTGGCCTCTTTTCTCTGACAAAATGACCCTAAGCCTTCCCCCCATCTCAGGGCATAAACTCTGATCCCCGATTATGCAGTGGAGGTCTCCCAGGAATGTCACTGCAGTCTAGGCAAGAAATTTGAGGGAGACGGCTGGGCAGACACTAACAGAAACTCTTCCAAGGATAAACTATGTTCAATGTCAGGAAATTCCTCTTACCCTGAAAATCAAATCCCCTATGTAGTGGTTTAAATGTTTTTCCACCAGTTTCGTTCTTGGTGGAGACAGAACAATTATCCACAACCTTCTGCAGAGTAACCTTTCAGATACTTGAAGCCTTTTCTTCTCCAGAGGAAATCGTCCAAGTTAGGTTGGCCTTCTGTCAGAAATTCAATTTTCTGATGCTTTAGCCTTCTCTGGGGCTTTCTTTCTAACCTTGCCAACTTCTCCATGACCTTACTAGCTGTAGAACTCAGACCTGGATCCAGGCTTCTTGCTGAGCTTTGACTACAGAGAAAATAGGGAAGAAAAAGGATCTTTCTCAGGGCCTGTGCATCCTATGGTTATTTATAGATTCTGCCATCATTGGTTCTCTTTCCAGTGCAGTAAATAGCCAAAGCAGGGCAAGGAGACAACTGCAGGAACAGAAGTGGTGACCTTTCTGATTGTGAGCATGTCTGTCTTACAGATGGAGCAAAGGCCTCCTGACCAGGAGTGACAGCCTGGTCATTTCTTGTACCTCCCCAGTAGGAGTCCCTGCTTTTACAGCCTGCCCTACTACCACTAGGACACACCCTGAATCCTACCAGCATCAAGCATCAGGACATCGGAACACTTCTAAAATTCCAAAAGGCACACCCACGTGAGGGAATTTGGCAAATCTTGGAATGGACACTAATCCCAAGAACAGGTCACAAAAATCTAAGGTGCTTTTACCTATCTCCCTCTCACTAATTCATGGATACCCAAATTCAGACCCAAATGATGGTCTAAACCAGCGCTGTCCAACAGAAATATGACACAAGCCATGACATGAGTCACAGATGCGATTCCACATTGTTTAGTAGCCATAGTTTGAAAAAAACAGAAACAGGTAAATTAATGTTAATAGTATATTTTATTTAACCCAATATATCCAAAACACTATCGTTGCAACGTCATCAATATTTAAAAATTACTAATGAGATATTGTACATTCTCTTTTCATACTAAGTCTTCAAAATCTGGTATTTGTACTTAAAACACATCTTGATTCAGACCAGCCATCATTCAGGTGCCAGCGGCCATTGTCTTAGACAGGTCGGGTTTAAACTATTGATCCCAGTGGTGCCCAGACTCCAGCAGCATCAGCATCTCCAATGTGCATCACTTGCTATCAATGCAGAATTTCAGGCCCCACCCCAGAAATACTGAGTCAGAAATTCAGGGAGCAGCTCAGGAAGCTGTGTTTTAACAAACCCTCCAGGTGAGTCTGACACACGCTCAGGTTTGAGATCCACTGGTCCGCATGCTGCCAGATCAGAAATGCTTCATCTGATTTTAATTCCTACTATGACCAATGTCTACTGGGGGATAAGAGTCTTTAAGGAACTCTCTCTGTTTTTCTCTTGCTAAGGAGCCTAAAATAGCAAATTTAGTTCCCGTGAGATATATTTTTTATTTTTGTGCCAATTAAATGAGTTTTCCACTGGCAAGCTCCTCTTTCTCAAATGGTCCATTTCATCCTTCTTTCCTTTGTCTTTGCATTTAATTCCTGCATTTTCGCTTTTACCATAACCACAACCACACCTAGTTTTTCATATGTAACTAGGGTTGTCAGATTTAGCAAATGAAAATACGCGATGCCCAGTTAAATCTGAATTTCAGAGAAACAATGAATAATGCTTTAGTATAAGTATGTCCATGCAATATTTCCCAGCAATTGCAAGGGACATACTTACACTAGAAATTATTCATTGTTAATTTGGAATTCAAATTTAACGGGGCATCTTGGAGTTTATCTGGCAAATCTATTCATATTCCCCTTCATCCTTCTGACTTCAAATTCCTCCAGTGACCAGACCTTGAAGGTCTCCTGGGTCAGCTAGCGTGGGTGCTGCAGAGGAGCAGCACTGCCTGAGAACTGTGGGCCTGTGTCTCATTTCCCGACAAGAAATAACTCTTGATAAAACCAGCTGCCTGAATGTATTCTTTGGCTTTCCAAGGATGGGTCCCTGGCTTCCAGTGAATGCCAGCTGCCTCTCAGGATCAAGCTCTCATTTTAGAAAAAAATCAGATCAAACAAAGAGTGTACTGTCAGTCAATCAGAGCTGTACAAATGCACCCACTTAGCTCACAGCTCAAATTGGGCCTCCAGATTTGCGCTATTGAAGAGGAAATTGGCCTCACTTGCCTCGAAACAGCCCCAAAGTGGGGAAATTAATACAGAAGACGCCAAGTCATAATGAAATCTGGCAACGGCAGTGGGTTGTGTGGCATCATCCAATTATAGCAAACATAGACACTGCCCAGGGGGAGAAGACAGCCTGGACACCGAGCAAAATTAGGACCCTGCACAGTAATTACCAGCGGAGAGAGGAAATTTGTTAGGAGGTTACAAAAATTGGTGAGTTCGATGAATGCAAACACCCCAACACATGCATAGGATCACGACTCCACGCAGCTCCAAAATCAATGTTCTCAATACACACCAGACTCTGAGCTCTTCCCATGGACAAAGCCCCTAGGAAGACACATGTTGGCTTTCTGTCACCTCTTCCCTGAGCCCACTGCAACCCACCTACAAACTCACATTGTCGGTCATGAACGAATGCAAGCCTGGAGGAGGTTTTCTGTCCCTTTCACTGACTTGGTTCTTTCCCCACCTCTAGACTCTAGGGAGCCATAGACACCCGGATGGAGCCAGGAACAACATCTGGAAGGCCTTAACCTTGCCTGATACACCAGGATGACAGCAAGACCCTGGGGTGGGAGAGAACTTGGGAGTAGGCATGAGGGAAATGGGGAGGAAAGATAGGGAGACCAGAGAGAGAAGAGACTCCAGATGCCCATCCAAGATAAATCATACGAACTGAAAACCCAACGGGCGGCGAGAGTAAAGAGATGTTGCCCCCACGCTCTGAACTCCATGTGGCTTTATAATCAGTTAACATTGTTTTATTTTGCCCTCCAATCTCTTCCATCCTTGGAGGCGCCTAATATGGGGCTGCAAATGAATAAAAAGGGCTATGAAAACTGACTGTTTCAGTTCATTGTTTTGTCTTGGAGCTATGTTTAACGTGAATGTGGATTTCCACCTACTATTAAGAGAAAAGTGATTGTATTCAATTATCCTGTTAAAAGTAGACCAGTTCATTTGATTTGTAAATGAAAAACACAATAATGCAAAAATAGGGGTTACATACCAATTGAATAAAAGTGAGAAGCTTACACTGTAAGTCACCTGATTTCCAGAGGCCAACAGAAAACAAAACAAAAACAGAGCACGGATATGGGTCTCACATAGATGATGTAACAGGAAAGAAGAAAACTGTTATTTTTATAAGCAGAGTGTATTTTGAGGCAAGAAACTTAGGAAGAGGACAGAATTTCTCTTAGAAAACTTTTGCTTTTGCTTAGAAACACATATCAAAATATCTGATTATGGAAGATGGGGCCCCTGGAAAAGGTTAGATAAAGAGAAGGTATAATTGTTTTAGCTGGGCAAGTAACAGAAATTGGGGAGTTCATTGGTGGTACTTATTGGTAACTGAAGGGAGAGACATGGGGAAGAGGAAAAGGAGAAAAGAGTTGGGGAGGATGGCCAATTGAATGAGGGAGTCTGGGGACTTAGAAGGTTAGAGAGAAAGTCCCGTGATGGAAAGGGCCAAGAAATTTTGGGACAGGGGTGTGTAACAGTCAACAGAACATCCATACTTCTGCAACATGATCCCAAACCTTTGGTAACATCTTATATGCAAGAGCCTTGGGTTGGAGGAACTTTGTGAAACGGAATGGGGGCTGCATGCTATGTTCAAGATGATGTAGGGCAGAAAAAAGAGATAAAGGAGGCGAGGCATGCACGAAAGCAAGAATTTCAGCAGGAACAGGAAATCAGAGTGAGAGGCAACCACAAGAACATAAGCCCTGTTCAAAGATAAACTGAGGCATATTAAAAATTCTAAGAGTTCGTTTGAGCAAAAGTCAATTCGAATCATGGAGCATCCGATCTAGCAGATAGAAAGGAGTTCTGAGGAGCTGTACAAAATGAAAGACTGCTATTGGCAGAAGGGAGCAGGGACAAGGAAGTCATACTAGGCTGAGAGCGAGTTAGTTATTTCAGGGTCACTTTCCTCTAGTGGGTGGCAGGGGTCTCTCAGGCAGACGACCTCACTAGCGCTGATCAGGCGAGTCCTGGTTGACTGGCGGTTCCATTTCTGGAGAGCCAAAACCGTAATTAAGTCTCAGTTTGGTGACATGGGGCTTAGCATAAGTCACTCCATTTGGGGCCTGTTGTCTTGTTTTTAACAGCCCTTTGGAAATTTGCAGAAATACTGGGTAAAGCTCCAGACTTCCAGCGGGACCCAACATGGAGGCTGGAAACAATGTTTTTCTACTCTAGATAAAGCTAACCCCCAAAACTAGAGAGATCAGATTTATACCTCCAGAACTGAAGCTACTAAATATTGGAAGGAAGGAGGGAACTAGGAAACGAGAAACGGAGAGGGAGGGGGTAAGGAAGATAAAAAAGAAAAAGAGGGGCCAGCCCGGTGGCGCAGCGGTTAAGTTTGCACATTCCACTTCAGCAGCCTGGAGTTCACTGGCCCGGATCCCGGCTGTGGACATGGCACCACTTGTCAAGCCATGCTGTGGCAGGCGTCCACATATAAAGTAGAGGAAGATGGGCATGGATGTTAGCTCAGGGCCAGTCTTCCTCAGCAAAAAAAGGAGGATTGGCAGCAATTAGCTCAGGGCTAATCTTCCTCAAGAAAAAGAAAGAAGTCTGATGACTAAAAATTTTATCTGGTGTCAGTTTAGTCCTGAAGGAGATACATAATTTAGACACCATGAATAGGGCAAGTAACATTGGCATTGATAAAGAGAAAATGTAAAATAAACCTGTGAATTACGGTGTACGGAGGGGGGATGTTAAGCAGGGCTCTCAAGTCAGACTGCTCAGGTTCAGTTCCAGCCCCACCACTGCCTACTCAAGTGATCTTCACAATTTACCTAGCCCTCTCTGAGCATTTTCCTCACCTGTAAAAAGAAGATAATGTAGGGGAGGAAGACATTCCCTCCTCCCGCTCTGGCCAGACAACAAATTAAATTCACAGGAGACAGAATAACAGGAGAAAATTAAACAAAGCTTTATAACATGTATACATGGGAAAGACCCAGAAAAACTGAGTAAGTCACCAAAATGGCAGAAGCTCTCACCTTAAATACCATCCTCTGCTCAAGACAAAGGGGGATAGTGGGGGTGGAGGAGTCAGTTACGGTAGGTTACCAGAAAAGCACAGTAAACAAGAGTAAGGTTATTATGCAGATTTAGGTCCTTGCCTTCTGCATTGATGAGAGTTTCTAGAGATAAGGTCACGCCCCCTTCTTCCTCGTACAGAGAGGGAGACACCTTTACAGATGGAGATTTCCTTTACAAATGTAAATGTCTCTTTACAAAGGGTTAAATTCTACTTTTCAAAGTTTCTCTCATGTCCACAATTTTTAAAAGTAACCAGCTCAAAATAATCCTCATGCCAAAGAGACATATCTTGGGGTGGCCAATTCAGTCCCCCACAATAATAATAATAATAATACTCTCCTTATAGAGTTGTGGAGAATAACTGAAATAATCAGGTAAGCCTTTTAGAGTTCCATTTCCGGCAATGACTCACTGGGTTGCTTTGGACCAACATTCCCATCGAGATTATCAGAATAACTGGACAATCGATTTTTGCAGCAAGGAAGACTCCATGATCTTTGGGGTCTCCTCCTCGACCAGACCCAATGTCTCCTCTTCCCCAGCTCTTCCCTGAGTTCAGCCATCAGAAAAGCGTGGAAAACTAAATCAGTTCCCTCCCCACCTGCCCCCATATGAAAGTCTGGCACTGCCTACTCCACAGTTTCAATTGCCAAAGAATATTCCTTTCCAGAATTCCACTGGAGGAGAAATGCGCATGCAGCTCGTTCCTGGATGTCATGGCTGTTTTCACTTTTTTTTTTCTTTTACAAGAACTCTATTCTGTTTGAAATCTGTTTATACCCGGAGAGTACTTTTCCGTAATAAGGAGCCTGGCAGGTATCACTTACTTAATGCGTAACATAATGGTGTTTTACTGAAAAAAAAAAGTCAAGGTGGAGGAAGGAAAATACATAAAAATAGGTGGGGGGTTGGGAGAGGTGGAGGGAGAAAGACAAAATAGAAAAAGAGGGAAAGAGTAAGGGGAGAAGGAGAAAGAGAGAAAATTAACCCACTAGGCAGCAGCCTGAGAGTTGGTGCCAACCACCCATCCAGAAGGAGAGGGAAGGACACAGCCACCGAGGCCAAGGTCTATCGACATGGATTTGTTCTTGGTCTAAATTCTTGTGAACACCCAGACCTCAGGCAAACCCACATTCACATGCAAATACAACAAATGCACATGGAGTGTTTAGTGTTAACAAGGCCATTCACAAGGAATACCAAGGCTTTCTGAACCTGTCTTTGCATTCAATGTTTTTTTTTAATCAAGGATACATAACCGAGGTTCTGGCAGATTTCGTTCATGTTCACAATGACCCTGGGAGAAATATGAAACTTTCATAATTGTTCACATTTTCTGGTCTCACGCTGGAACTTGTACAGGAAATAAAAATCCTTGTTCAATAAATATGACCCCAAATGTAGAGTGTATCACTTTAACCACAAGATAACCCTGTTTATCGTAATGTGGTTAGAGGGAACATTTGTGTGTGTGTGTGTGTGTGTTTTAACACTGAACGGTTTTATACAAGACTTATCTGCTCCCCAAGATTTCTCCAGAGCTCTAAGCAGCACTTCAAGGGGCTTCCCTCAGTAAATTACTTCCTGGCCTTTACAACAAAAGTCATCTGGTTTAGTCTGGTTTAGTCTGGTTTAGTCACTGTCTGCAGTGACAGTGCTCCAACCCCGAAACCTGGGGACATGGCACTGAGAACAAGGCTCCAGCAGGAGAAGTCACAGCTGGCTCTCTGAAGACCTGATAAGACCGGGTGAAGAGGGACAAAGCATGCTAAGTCCTATTCCCAATGCCACTCTTTTCAACAAGCAGGATCTAATTAGGGAGACTTTCCACCTCTTCATCTGTTTTTCCAAGACTTTTGTGCCTACTGCTATTAACTTCTGCTAAAATCTGTGGGCTCACATTGGGCTTTATTGTTCCTCATTAAAATAGAGAGTACACAAGATGGAAAACATGAGCACGAACACAATGGGGGTTATCTTGTTAGACAGTGGAGGAAGAAACACGTTCCACGGTGAAAGTGACCACTTATGAGTGCTTAACGATGTGTTCTGTTCCTGTTTCTTAGTCTATGGAGAGGGATGCGATCAAGCTTCTGTTCTGGACATCTTGGAAAGCCATAAAACATAGGGCACGGCTTCCATCCTCAAAGATCTTAAAGTCAGGTTGGGAAGACAAGAAATAAAGATGTGAAGAGTTAATTAAATAACAACACAGGTTAATTAATACGATAACAACAAGGCATAAGTCATGAAGCAATGCATTTTTAATTTCCATATGAATCGCACAGCTAATAAATACCTCAGGAGTACGCAGAGATTACTTCAAGCTGTGGTGGAAATGAAAACTTTCATGAAGGAGGCAGGACTCAAGCTGGGCCTCAAAATTTGCAATAGATTTGGATTATAATCAGAGTTTACTATGGGCGACAAGCTATGTGATTCAAATACAGTATCTCATTCCACAGGCCCCCGAAGTCATGATTGAGTTGATATTATTGTCTCCACTTCGCAGAAGAAGAAACTAAGGCTAGTTAAGGTTATGTGACCTTGCCCACGGTTGGACTTCAAACCCAAGTCTAGCTCTGAAACTCACACCCCCATAACATATCCCAGGGCTATTTGATACTTTGTAAAGATTTAAGTAAAACTCAGAGATGGAAACGCATAGTGGCCAGGGTACACTGAATGTACCAGTCCAGCACTGGTGAGAGGTCAACTGGAGCCCTCAAGATTGAAATTTCTGGAAAACAGAGTGATACAGCTGAACACGTAGGTGGAGTGCAATTTATTTATATTCACCAAATTGTAAATGGTGGTTATTATCCTGGAAGTGAATTACGAAGGACTTAACTGTTGAACTGAAAATATTTCTACTTCTTGTTCTCTATGTGATTCAGCAATACTGAATTCCTATTTTAGAAAAAAGCCAGACCTCCAGAACTGTTCATTGCGAACCAGGATAATCTACCTACGGTTTTGCATACGTTTGCATATCAAGTTCAAGAACTCCTCCTCCCCTTGGCTGTACGATGTTAATTAATTGACTAGTGCAACCTCCAGCAGTTTCCTCCTCCCTTGGCTCCTCTGCTTGCTGCCCACCAAGGTGAAGGTATGTCATTCCAGGGAGAACCGGGGCCGTTGTGGCAGAGGGGCGTTGGCGTGGCTGGTTACGAGCCCTGGCTCTGAGGCTCTGGAGGAGAGACCCCACCCCATCTTGTCGAGAGGAGTGACAGTGAGCACTTGGCTCTGTGATCCCTGCCGGCCCGCCCTGCAGCTCAGAGGCAGAGAGGAGGTGTTCAGAACCGCTGGGACTTTTCATAGCAACTTGGGACAGGAAGGGGTTGGGGGAGAAAAGTCAGCCTCAGATTACCCGCAGAGAAGAAAGAGAACAGAAGAAAATCACATTCAGACTGGGTCTTGGGTAAGACTTTCAACTGATTTCCCTTCTCTTTTGTCTTCAGGCAGTGGGAACTTATGGGCAAAGCTCCACGCTGTCATGGTAAATGGATAACACTCCTTCCTTACCTGGAAGGGACTACAAGCTCGCCTTCCTTTGGGGAAAAGAGCAGTCACCAAGTCCTGCAAGACACCCACCGCCGACTTCCAGAGGCCTTGGCGGAAGTCCCTCTTACTATAGAAAACACCACTCTGGGCTGACCCCATGGCCGAGCAGTAAAGTTCCATGCTCTGCTTCAGTGGCCCAAGTTCACAGGTTTGGATCCTGGGCGCAGACCTACTCCACTCATAGCCATGCTGCTGTGGAAGCATCCCACATACAAAGCAGAGGAAGACTGGCATGGATATTAGCTCAGGGCCCATCTTCTTCACCAAAAAAAAAAAAAAAAAACCACATACACAAATTCCCTGCCCGCCCTTGATCCCACCATCTACACAACCCAATGTGGCAGTCAGGTCCTTTCATGCTTATTTTCCAGAAGCAGCAAAATCCTGGGTTCTCAGTTCCTAGAAAGCCAGGCATGCATATCCCTCTAAACCCTTTTAGCACCTAAACCACCTCCCCACTCAGCTTTTCTTCCGAGATGTGAGAATGACTTCAGTCAAAGTGTTACCTCTCCTTGAGCTCAGAAATGGCATGCTCAGAATAGTAAAATAATTTTAGCAAATAGTGAATTTTAGCAAATAACGGGTGGTGACACAGGGGACAGGGGGACCTTCTTCTTGCCCCCAAATTACATCACACTTGTGGGTCACCATAAGGCTGATGTTGAAGGCAAATCAGCTTTAATTATCTTAAGACATTCTGGAAGAAAAAACATTTGCTCAAGAATCCACAACCCTGAGTCATAAAGGATTAGGAGAAGAGTTATCGGAACCAATATTTCTGAGGAATCAGATTTGAGTATTTGTCTTTTGACAGGTCTGTGTCAGTGAGCAAGGTGTGGTTTGGGATCCCTCGGATGAGAATTAAACTGTATCCATGGAGTTAAGCAAAGAGTCAAAGGATGACCATTATTTTAAAACAAGGAAGAACTTGCAAAGCCAGAAAAGAATAACTATAAATATACAGTTTCTTCCTTAAAAATAAATAATAAGCACCATAATTTGCATAAACTGTTACCATTTACGGCTTGATTAATATACAACAAAACAAAAGTCATGCATATTGCCAGATTAACTTTTAACATTTATTTATTACAACTCTGAAATGTTTACGCAAATGTATTCTTAGTCTGTCTCTTCTTCCTACCACAAAAGCATATTCTAACTAACTTCCCTGACTCAGTTTCCTCCCCTCCTCTCCTTTTGAGGAGGGCTCTGCCATTGCCAGGTTTGTCTTTGGAACTTTGGGGAAGCAGAATTGGGGATGGGGAGGGAAAGAGCAAGGGATGGAAAGAATGAAGACACCACCAAGGCTAGACCTCACCGGAGTGATTTTTCAGGAAGTTTAGAGAAGAGCCACTCTGGATAATCAAAAGAATGTGAGAGAATTAATCCAACCAAAAAGGCAAAATTTAGAAGTATTGCTGTGGAATTTGTATCAAATTTTGGGGGAAAAAACCCTACAGATATTATAAAATTCACTTTTAATTTCTGGGCTGTTTCTTCAACTACAGCTTTGATACTGGACCACATGTAACCACAGCTTTAATAGGGTTGCATGTGCTAACCCTCCTTAGCTTGTACCTAAAAAGAAACTGGAAGAGAAATTGCTCTGTGGCTAAAAACTCTACCCCTTACCCCCACCTCCGTCAACCAAGAGCCTGGCAATGCTAGTATGTTCTCCCCTATATAGACATCGAGTTGAGTATTGTGTTTGCATATACAACCAGTTAAGTCATTTCATGAGAACAAAGTATGAGTTAACGAAAATAGATCAATGTTCCCTGGGTGATTTGGGTCTTAAGCTTCCCTCCCAAAGTGGTTATGAAGATTAAGTGAAATAATGCAAAGTGCTTATAAATTGTAAAGAAATACACTCATGTGTCACTTAATCATCTCACATTCTGAGAAACGTGTTGTTAGGTGATTTCATCATTGTGTGAATGTCATAGAGTGTACTAAAGGGGAAGAAAATTTGCCAGCCCAAAATGTGTCTCTTTAACACAAAGATTGCTTTAGGCTGAATATTTTTAAGAAACAAAAGACTCAGAAAGTTTTCCTTGTTACCACCCCCTTAACTGCCTAAAAGAATTCAGATTAAAGAAAGCTGTCTCAGAAAGTGAGCTATCACCTTAGGATGACATGAACTGGGTGGTGGACGGGGAGGAATGTAGAAAAGCCTGTTGGTTGGGCTCCCTCTGTGTTCTTCTGTTTCTGTGTGGCCAAACACTTGTTTTCCAAATGTTTGCTCCTTTTCACTGTCCTGTGAATTGCCTTCCTTCCCTTTGAAGTCCCTGACTCTCCCCACCCCAACATCCTCTTTTGTCTTTAGCTGAGGGCGGTATTTAAGGTGAGGGCTTTGGGCATTTTGGTGACTTACTCAGTTTTCCTGGGTTTCTCCCATGTATATATGTTACTAAACTTTTGCTGTTTTTTCTCCTGTTAAACTGTCTCATGTCAATTTAATTCTTACACCAGCCAGAAGACCCTAGAAGGGTAGAGGAAAATCTCTTCCTCCCCTACAGCACCTATGCAAACCTGGATGGTAGAGCCTACTACACACCTAGGCTATACGGTACTAATCTTCTGGGACCACAGTCATATATGCTGTCTGTCATTGACCAAAACGTCGTTATATGGCACATGACTGTATATGAATGTGACATCTCTGGCAATTGATCTTAGACGGCAAACTCTACAAAAAGACGTAGAGATGTGAAGCAGCGATCATAATTGCTGAATATCAATTCATTCATTCAGATCGCTATCAAAGCTTCAAGAACATGGAAACAAATATATCCTGTCTAGGTAAACTTCTGGGGTCCCACTTCTTTTAAATTGGGAAGGAAATCTGACTTAAGCACCATACTACATATTGAAAGACATTTGGTTAATTCAGAGGGGTCTTCTGCGGTCACCCCTCCCCCCCTCATATTTCCTGTTTCTGGTGATCTTTCAAATTGTTTTATCTCCCACTCTGTGGTCACTCTCTCCTTTCTGTCCTGGACCAAGCTGAATGTGAGATGCAGCCCTTTTCCTGTAACATTTCTAAAGCACCATCCACGGTGAAGCAGTTGCGTATTGCAAATAGACTTTGTAACTAAAGGTTGGGGTTCCAGAGGGAATTATATCACAGCACCATGAACAATTGAAAACTAGAGCTCCTGGGCCATTTCCAGCCCAGGGTCTCCCTGACGGGACAACTGTCTTTCTTAGCATCTCACTCCTCCACCAAATGGCTTCTGTCTCTGCGTCACTCCCCTCCTCATTCTCCCGCCTTTATTATGCAGAGTAATTCTGACCTCCCTTTCTCTCAGCATGTTTCCAAACTGTCCTTTGGGGGAGGAGGGTGGGGAGCCTTCATCTTTCCACCAAAGAGACCATTAAAGTAGTTTCTAAACAAAGAGCCATCTCCCCTAATGTGAAATGTGCCATGACCTAGTATGGCAAGCCAGCTGCAGTCGGTTCTTGCTTTCAATAGAGATTTTCTTTCTTCCTGCTCCATATGCATGGGCTGGTAAAGCAGAAGGAGGGGCTTGAGGAGATTCTCTTGAATTATCCAGACTATTCCTTCCACTTAGTGCTTAATTTTACATGGCCAGAGACAGCCTGAGTGCACTTCAGCTTTCCTGCTGTTTTCCATGTCTGTGTAATGAGGGAACAGCTGATCCCTGTGTTTAAAAAATCCAGCAAAATAGCCAATAGCTTAAACGTGCAAATTGAAGTTATTCCACTGGCCCAAACTGGGCCAATGGCCAACTAAATGGTTCTGTAGCAGCACAGTCTGTACTCATGTTAGGATCCCTCAGCTGAGAAAGCGACTGGGAGAGAGTAACTGTGGATTGGCCATGAGAATCCAGCTGAACCTGTTTCTTAACAATTAACTGCAAGAGTTAGGACATATGGTCCTTGGTCTGGATTTTTAAGGGATTACAAAGAACCATGGTTTGGGGGAAAGAGTGAGAGCAGATCTGAGTTCAGATCTGCACACTGCCTCTTCCTAGCATTGGGACTTTGGATACTTCACCTGGAAACTGCCTTAAATCATTTCTGGAGCAAGATAGAAGATGGATGGATGGATGGATGGATGGATGGATGATAAACATTCATCTTTTAAGACGAGGTAATAATGGCCACCCAGCCTCTTTTTAGGGGTTATTGAACATCTGAAAGAGCTTGCTACTCTTGGGGACTGGGTTTTTTTTCTTCTACAGCCAGAAGAGACACTAATGTTAAATTTTTCTGGAAACATAAATCCCAATGCACTTCTAACGGGCCACTGCCGAAGGAAGTTCCGTGGTTGCAGACAACACCTCTTAGGAAGGAGGCAAAAGGACAACCAACAAGCTCCCTCCCCACTTTCTCTGCTAGTTCCCACCCCTTCTGACCCCCTTCCAATATTCCACATTTGCCATCTATCATTTCCCACCCCTTTGTCCTTTTTTATCCTAAAGCAGTACTTGTTAAAGGCTCTGTGACCACTCCAGCTATTTCCTTTGAGGATGATAACGCTGCAGCCAAAGCTTCATTATTATGCTAATCGAGCTTGGTCTGAGCTGCTTTCATAACTGCCACATTAAAGCTCCACGTAAGACAGGCCTCCGGGGCCATTTGCATGGCACTGGGTGAATATTAATGATGAGTTCCGAGGAGTTGTTTTTGAACGCCCCCAATCAGGTAAAGGGGCCCAGCTTTCACTGCCATAAATAAGTAAACAACCAAATAAACAAGCAGATCATAAAACATAAATGAGAGAGCACAAACCCCAGAAGAGGAAAAAGGGAAGGAGACTCGTGCACACCACAAATGCCTTCCATCATATGGCACGCATTACTCTTTTCAAGGAGAGCATAATTATCTAGATTTTAGACACGAAGAACCAAGACCTCATCATTCTGAGAAGACTTATTCAGGGCCTTACCACTCCTCAGTGGCAATGCTTTGTCCCCTTCTGCATGCAGGCCAGCCAGTGACAAAGTTAAGCTAAGTTAGGTCAGACTGCTGAAGGTAAGAAACTGGAAGGTGATGGAGCTGAGACTTGAGTCAAGTTGGATGCCTTCAAGATTTGAGCGCCAGGAAGAGGAAAAGGGCACAGCTGTCTTATATCCTGATGAAAAGATGTTATCAACAACCCTCGTGCTTGCTTTGGCTACTTTTCAGGGGTGCCTTATGGAAAAGAGAAGGAGGAAGACTTGTAGGTCCCAGAGGCATTTCTGGACAACTTGGAGGGGATGAGTGAGGAAAGCCCCCTCTACTGGCAGCAGCAGGGCATGTGGGGCAGATGACTCTCCCTTCCTGGCTGTAAACCAGGGAGCTGGGCTAGAGGAGGAGGCCTGTGCCCACTCCCATCCCTACAGGCCAGGGCTCCACCCAGGGAGCTCTCTGAGCTGCCCATCTCAATAACTCCCATATATCCTAAAGGAGTCCCACTGCTCTCTGCTCTTAGCCCAAAGAAGAAGGCCCGCTTGCTGCTCTCATGACGTAGCCATGACTATGGAGGGGAGCAGAATTTGCTACCCCAAGATGTGTCTCTTTCGTTTGATTACTTTTAAGAACAAAAGACTCAGGAAGAAGCTTTGACCTTCCTACTAACTGCTAAAATAATTTAAGATAGGAGGCCTATTGCTGCTCTTCTTATTATGTAAAATGATGAAATTTTCATTATTGTTTAGGTCATTTTTATTTGAATGTCCTTGTAAACAAAAATTGTCTTAATATAGCACCTTGTTCCTTGGGAACAGAATCCCAATTTTCTTCGGGCAACCTATACCCTCGACCGGGATTAGCTAAACTATTGGTGATAGTCCCATTTCCTTCTGGGCATTGGTCTAGGGTGCAAATGTGACCCAAATCTGCCAATGAAATGGGAGGGGAGGTCTGCTGGGGGCTTCTGGGAAGCTTTCTTGCTTTAGGAAGAAAAGACACAAGAAAGAGAGATTTTTCTTCCCCTGAAGGATATCCCCATGCTTGGGTGTCCCATGCACACAGCTACGCCAGTCATCTTGAAGGCATGAGGGATGCCAGTCTGCAGACCAAGGTAATGTGCTGAGGTTGGTGAATCCCTAGCATTAAAGAAATTTCCAGTTGGATTTTCTATTACATAGCCATGTAATGATGAGCTTTAGCTTTACAGTTTAAGAACGGATTACTTGTAGTTATCTATCCAGTGACTTGCCTTCCAAACGCTCTCTTGAGTGGAGAGGAAGGGATGGCGTAGCACCTGGATAAGAGGAATCTGCTGACAGTCGTATCCTGCCTATCTAGGCCACAGGAGCAGTGAGTGCCAGTTGGGAATGTACCATTAATACTTGTGGAAATCACAAATTACCGTGGTGCTTGTGAGTTTTTATTTTATTATGACTTCCATTTTCTTTTTAATTTAATCATCGCTAAATTGTTTCTAAGGAAGAAGGAAGACAAGGATAGATTGAGAAAGCCTGTAAAATGCATTACATCTTTAAAAGATGGATTTTATTACTCACATGGTTATGAAATGCTTTCATGAGTATCAAGTTCCCTCGTACCCCTCCCCCACCAAACAGAGAAAAGAAAACGGTTGTGGTGCTATTTGCCTTATTTTTCTGAAAAATGGTTTGGATTGTGCAAAAACCTGGGTGGACTCATTGGCATGTATCTGGTGTACGACCATCATCTAAGGTGTGTGTGGGAGCAGAACGTAACTGGGGACCACTGCCCTGGCCTGTGGTCAACCAACAATTCTGGCCTTGACTGCTACTCACTGGGCTCTACCAAATGCGTCTGGCCCATGGAGCCAAAGATAAAGTTGGAGAAATTATCATTTTAATTTACAAAAGTTTGAATGGCTGCCATTGAACATCAACAAATACAATTATGCCAGATAGATATCATCGGCTCAGCAAAAATATATTTTATCATCCTTTATCTTCTTTTCCAAATAGAGAGAAACATCACCTGCACAAACTCGTCTGATTATTATTTGGACTAGATCGACTAATGTGGTTTGTGCCTGTAGAGGCTTGACCAGTCAATTGCCAGCTGATAAAAGGGGCCCTAACGCAGGAAAAAAAAGATATATAACCAATGCCTTAGAAGGCAAGAGTTCATTCTTTTGAGAGACGATATAGCAGAGTGCAAAGAGCATTTGTCCAGGACCAAAAGATCTGAGCTATGGTTCTGATTTCCTCAATACGTAGCTGTACGTCTTTGGCAAGTCACTGTGCCTCTCTGGATCTCACTGCTCATCCTTGTAGCCCCCCAAAAGAACGTCCAAGTCCTAATCTCTAATACCTGTGAATGTGACCTTATTTAGAAATAGGGTCTTTGCAGGTGTCATTAAGTCAAGGATCTCAAATGAGATCGTTCTAGATTTAGAATGGGCTCTAAATCCAATGACTGGTGTCCTTCTAAGAGAAAGGAGAGGGAGATTTGAGACACGGACACAAAGACGCAGAGAGAAGGCGGCCGCGTGAAGACAGGCCGAGGCGGAAGCGATACATCTCCAAGCCAGGGAATCCCTATTGCCAGCAGCCTTCAGAAGCTAATGGAAGCATGGAACAGATTCCCCCTCAGGCCTCACCACTGACAGCTTGATTTCAGACTTCCGGCCTGCCAAACTTTGAGAGAATACATTTCTGTTGTTTTAAGCCACTCAGTTTGCGGTACTTTGTTACAGCAACACAAGGAAATTAACACAAATTTTCCAATTAGGAGATGATACCTGAAAGCATGGGTTTGATTAGAGTCACCTCTCTCCATTCTGTGATTTGGGGTGGAGTTGCAGGGTAATTAAATCCACCAAAAAAATGAAGACATCCGAATCCTCTGTTTTGAGATTAGAGTGAGGAATGGTGCTCAAAATTTCAAATTCTTTTTTTTTTTAGGAAGATTAGCCCTGAGCTGATTGCTGCCAATCCTCCTCTTTTTGCTGAGGAAGACTGGCCCTGAGCTAACATCTGTGCCCATCTTCCTCTACTTTATATGTGCCATGTCCACACCCGGGATCCGAACTGGAGAACCCCGGGCGGCCAAAGCAGACCGTGTGCACTTAACCGCTATGCCATGGGCCGGCCCCCAAATTCTTTTTCTTTCCTTTTTTTCATCTAGATAAAACACTAAAACACTCAAGAAATGGCTATTTTATAAAATATTCTTAACCTGTCAAAAATAAAAGCAATATCAGTCTAAGTGGAAGATCTACAATTCAACCAGGACAATCAGGACCTGCATTTGCATCATGATCAGATTCTAGTAAAACTCCATCTTGCTGGGATGTGGAGAGTAAAGAAAGCAAAAGGGATGCCTACTTCAGGGAGACTGTTCTATCTTTAAAAGTTTCTCCTACAACTTAAAGTTTATAACTCAAGAATGAATTTTGTATTCAAGTTGATGGACAGCTGGAGACAAATATGATGCTGCATCCATTCATGCATCCATTCCGTTATTCACTCATTCAACATGTGTACGTTGAAACTTCATCCTGCACCAGAAGCTGAGCTCGGGCTGGGGATATATTGGAGACCAGAGAAGACAAGAGCCTGCCTGTTAGAGGATCAGGAGGTGGGAGGAGGCAAGAGGAGGCGGGGGAGGCGGGAGAGGCAAGGGGAGACAGAAAATAAGCAAGGAAACAAACACCTAATTAGAAATTGTGATCAGTTCTATAAAATAAATAGCGCAGGGTCAGACAATGATAACAGCAAATCTGAGATATGGGAGGATCTCTCCACAGATGTAGTATGCAAGCCTATAACATTTAAGATCCGAAGACGGAAAGGAGCCAAGCAGGCAAAGAGCAAACCCAATGTCTGGGTCTTATTAAATGTCCAATGGGAAGCTGCTGAAATGTTTTTAGCAATTGTGTTTAAGGGGCAGGAATAAATGTAGGGCATCTCTCGGGGCCTCTGGCTGTAATCCAGGAGAGAAATGACAGGCTTGGAAAAGGTGGTAGCAATGCAGAGAAGTGGATGGATCTCCAGTAAGAGGCAGTTAGCAAAGGTTTTCAGTCCCATTGGCATTCACTTGTGGGCCACTTGGACTGTCCTCTGGGTGAAATTACTAGAGAGAGGACCAAGCCATTAGCCCTTGACACGCTTTTTTAAATCCGAATAGCCAGGGAGGGAAAGGAAATGTTCACACAAGCTAACCCTTGGAATGTGAACTTGGACCCATGTGGGAATCTCATGGGAAACCCAAATTCTTGCCTTTGTATGTCGAGATTATCGCTCCACTTCAGAGACCTGAGCTGAACAGCGACCAAAGAGGCGAAGGCAAACTGAATCAGCATTCAGAGAACAAGGGCGGCAACACTGTTCTGCCAGAACATTCCAAGAAGGAGCATCAGATATGAGGGTGCAGAAACCAGGAGAAACAGTAGCAGAAATGGGGCGTTAGCCTGCAAAGAGAATGCTCAGGGAGCACCTGAGGGTTGAAGAACTCTCACAAAGCAGAGCCCAGTTGCTCTGTGTAGCTGCCAAGCGCCCATCTGGGACCAGTGTTAGAAGCTGCAAAAGGCAACTAAATAGACAGGAACGTTCACACCGTCGGAGCAGCCACAGCGTGCTGGCTGGTGCTGGCGAGTTCTTCATCTGCAGAGGTGCGCGGGCAGACAGGGGGAGACTGCCTACCAGGATTTCTGTAGAAGGACTGATCTATCTGGTACGGGCTGGATGGTCCCTAAGGGCCTATTAATCTTCCTTTTAGCAGCTGTTCGTGCGTGTGATCACAGGGAACCGTGGGTTGGAAGAAGACCCATCCCTCGGAAACATTCCCCAGACTTTTGAAAGAAGACCGTCCAAAACCAAATTCTTTCTTTCCTCTCCTGAGCGCTGCGCACCAGCTGATGCTACAGACGCCATCATAAACAAAGTTTCCGCTGGAGAACGTGGCACTATTTGGGTCTCTCGGTCATTCCTTTCCATCGCTTCCACTGCCGAGTGAAATTGGGGCTCTCATAGCGGCTGCGTAGCTGCCTCGCTAACCTTGCCGTGGAAGGAAACACATCAAAACCTTGTTATTTTACAATGCCTTTCCCCAAAGGATGCTAAGTTGGGCCGCGCTCCTGGTGCACATGTGAGGCATCGTTAAATCTCATGACAGGATGTGAGTGAAACATCAGGGGCCTTTGGGGATCAAAGAAGTGCAACACAGTTGAAAAGCTGCTCTGTAATACGGGGGTCGGAGCAGGAAGGGCCCCTTTGTTAAACAGCAGCCCTAATGACTTCTCTTTGCTTTCCTCATAAAGGCTGCCTAATTATGTCACATATGTCTGCACCTCACATTCAAGGCCCCCTCAGTGTCTGGGTCCCCTACTGTCAACCTTGCAGGCCTTGAGGTCATAAAAGCCAGGGGAATCTGCCACTGGAGAGCTGGGTTTGTAGCTGGTTTTCCTAGATTTGGACATACCAACAATCTCTCATTATATTTTAGCGGTCAAACAAGGGCGTGGAGAGGAAGAGGCCTCCCTCCAATGGATCTCTGCTTGTTTCATCTTCTCTCGATCCTGTGGGAACGTCACACTGGTGTTTAAGATTAAAAATGGCATCTCATTTTCAAACAGAGGCTCAAACTGCATCTCAGCAGTGGGTAGACTCTATATCCAATTTCCCAGCTCAGGCTGTATCCAGACTGGAGCTGATTGGATCCTGGCAGGCTCACAGGTGCCATAACGGCCCTTGAAGGCAGCCAAAATGGCCAGGCCAGCCACGCCACAGCTTCAAACACCTCCCTCTTCTAGGTCCCTGGCAAACACCCAGTGTCTAGACCACCCACTTTGTTACTTAATTAGACACCTCATCATTTGTCTATTCTGGTACGCATCTAACTCTCCCCAACTCGGCTGAAAGCCACTTATGAGGGTTTGGTTTAATTTGGTTTGGGTATCCCTCCATTGGCTCCAATAGGGGGTTATGCACATAGCAGATGCATGGATGGATGGATGGATGGATGGATGAAAATCAGCACTACTGTGTCCCAAATCATTAAATATCTTTTTTCTTTTATTTTTGTTGAGGAAGATTGGCCCTGAGCTAACATCTGTGCCAGTCTTCCTCTACTTTGTATGTGGGATGCCACCACAGCATGGTTTGATGAGCAGTGTGTAGGTCTGTGCCCAGGATCTGAACCCACAAACCCCAGGCTGCTGAAGTCGAATGCCTGAACCCAACCACTATGCCACCGGGCCAGCTCTTAAATACCATTTTAAGATGTGAATCCACATCCTCCCAAGTGGGTTGTATGATTGCTTTGATCACGTCTGCCAGGTCTGAAACTTAATTCAGAAGAGCCCTTGCCTTAAAGTTAATTTCTGTCACGAGAAACTTTTCTCCCTAGTACTGCACACTGCGGCAGCTCATGAATATTCCAGCATCGTAAATCTGAACTCTGGCCTTTGGAAAAGACACATAAAAAACCTCCCCGGTAGAATTTTTTTTAACTCTTACATAACCTATTTCTTCGAGCTCCCGGTGGCCCGTTGCCCCCCGTCATGACTGCACCCGGCGTTTGGCCACCTGACTTTGGGGGCAGTGCTCTGTGAGGGGCAGTGTAACATGGTGCACGTCACCCCTTCAGAGTCAGACAAGTCTGAGTTTAAAGCCCAACGCTGCCACTTTCTAGCCGTGGGGCTTTGGATGGAATATGTGACAACCTCTCTGGGCCTCGGCTTCCCCCTCTGTAAATTAATCTTCCTCTCTCCGCTGTTGGGAAGCTTGAGGAGAGTCTGTGTGTACAAGCCCAGCACACGGCAGTCTGCTCGCTCAGCCGTCACTATCATTACTATTCCCTGGTGGGAGAGCTTGTTCTTCAGGACTCACGGTGACCCAAGTGGGTGCCCACGTGCAACAGACGCACCCAAAGCACAAACACAACCTGCTGAAAAATGTATATGCACATAAACATTGACGCGTAACGCAAACCGGCCAGCAAGCGTCAGATTTTTGTGGAAATGTTAAATGTCCAGATGCAGAATCCCATCAGGATACGACTCCTGGTCCAAAGTGGTTCTGAGTGACAGCACCTTCATCAGGAAGACAAAACATGGTCATGAACACTCCCGCTTACTCAGGGAAAGATGGGCGAGCCACGCCTTCCTCCCCAGCACCAAGGCAAGCGCTGTGCTCTGGGAAGCGGGAGGGGAAGCTATAGCTAGCCCCGTGGGTTATTGCTCGTGATAAAATTTTTGACCTACTCTGCCTCAGCTTTCTCACCTGTGAAATGGGACCATGAATACCTTGCTTAGTGATATAGTTCAGAACTAGCACAGCTGCCAGCACAAAGAAGGCATTCAAGGGGCCGGCCCGGTCGCACAGCAGTTAAGTGTGCACGTTCCACTTTGGCAGCCTGGGGTTTGCCAGGTCAGATCCCAGGTGGGGACCTATGCACCGCTTGTCAAGTCATGCTGTGGCAGTCATCCCACGTATAAAGTAGAGGAAGATGGGCATGGGTGTTAGCTCAGGGCCAGTCTTCCTCAGCAAAAGAAAAAAAAAGAGGAGGATTGGCAGCAGATGTTAGCTCAGGGCTAACCTTCCTCAAAAACAAAACAACAACAACAACAAAAAGAAGTCATTCAACTAATGTTTGCTGAAGCATTGCTGGTCCTATCCTAGGTGATTGACGTCATGCTTGCTGGTGTCCTATAGAATTGTAAAGTCTTAAGTTTGTTTCAACATATGAAAAGATATTAAAACTCCAGCTCCTCTGCGGCAGAGCTGTAGGTAGACTGGTTGGGTGGGGGCTGGAAAAACGAACAGGCGAGAGTAGAGGAGCATCTGACGTTCGAATTTGCTCCTGATAAGAAACCCTTTAAAGATTTTGCTCGTTGCATTTGACAGGTTACTGTTGTTAGGGTCATCACAAAGCTCCCCAGTATGTGGTCCATTTGGGAACAATAAAAGAACTACAAGGGCCAGAACCGGCTCCAAGAAGAATCTTTTTATTTTCTCCTTTGAAGCCAACATTAGATTGTTGGCACTGGAACTAAAGGCTGTCTCAGTCTGGAGCTATGTTTTATCTCGCGATGCAAATTCATTGTGCAAACACACCGGAGCTCTCTCTCTCACGTTGGTGTGGCTGCGGGCTGCATCCTCACGGGGCTCTGGGAGGATCTCCTTGCTGCTGACTCCAGCAGGAAGGACAGAAAAGTCTCCTTCTGGAGCCCTGCCTGCCTCCCCAGCCCCCAAGAGGGGAGTGTGGTGTCACTGCCCCTTGGGAAGCGCGATCAAATCCTGGCCTCCAGCTAAGTTGCTATCACTGACTCAGCACTGAACTCTACTGGCCTTTAATCCAATTTCTCTCACAGTGGGAGAAATCTTTTCACTGTCACTCTGACTGGTGGTCCGACAGTCTCTAAATGAACTCCTCTATTAACGGGGAGCTCACTCCTTTGCAACCAAGACCGCCCTATGTTGAGCAGCTCTGACTGGAGAAGTATTTTTTATAGTGAGCTGAAGTCTGCCACCATGTAATTCCTACTTAGGGGGTCTTAGTTCTGCCCATTGGAACACTAAGAATAAATAAATGAATACCTCAGAGGATCAGAGATTGAGTTTACCACAAACCCAGATATTTTCAATTTTGAGTATAAAAAAAAAGTTGCAAAATCTATACGGCTATCCACACCCCGTTCCCTTCCTCTCCCTGCCTTAAAAAATATTTATTAGCCTCCTTCCTTCTTTCCTCTCTCTCTCTCCCTCTCTCCATCCCTTCCGCCTTCCTTTTCTCCCTCCTTTATCAAAATGCCATTAGGCAGGCCCGAATGATATAAGAGGCCTGGGGGAGGCCCAAGCTGCTGTCAGGGTCCACACACAAGGGGGCAGAAGTCAGGGGGTCCAGAGATTGACTACATAGAGGGGGACAGACATAAGGGGAGCTAGGTTTCTCACCATCGCAAAGGAGGTACAAATATGGAACGGAGAAAACCAGAATCGACTCTATGATATTGGATTGGAAGTGGAAGCATCAATATGAACTCATGGTTTTCAATAAATATGGACGTAAATTTGTCTCTTATTTCCTAGCTGCATCTATGGATACACCTGAGAGCAGGGACATCCCACTAGCAATGAGCACACCTGTTGCCCAAATCTTGATTTTGAAACACTATTCTCCACTGAAAGGAACAAGAGCTTCTTGGAGAAACGGCTGATTCCAGGGCAGAGAGGGAAAGTAGAAGATGTGCCTGGAACACCTCGTGCTGCCAAAAAGTAAGGAAGTGCTCAAAGTATGATGGAAATGTGTCAAAAAGCTATAGGAGCCAGTTTGAACAGGTTCCCACCGGCCAAATCTCAAAAAATTACAGCATCAAAATAAATAAGGATAGTAACAGATTACAGCCATTGAATAAAAAAGTAGGAGCCCATAAATCCACACACAGATAAAAACTTGAAATGAATAAATAAACGGGGAGAGGAAAAGCTTTTCCTTGTGGTGGAAAGGCAGCTACTAAATGGAGAAGGGGTCGTGGCGTTAGAAACTCAGCATTTGGCAGCCACCACAGTAACAATTAATTCAGGCGAGAAAGGTCAAGAGATGCTACAACCACTGGGTGAAGGTGGAGTGAGGAATTGGATTCTAGGAATGGGTCAGAGTACCTCCCCACAAAACATTTATTAAATGCAAAGAGGAAGAAAGGATCAGTGGAGAAACCTGCAGACACCGTCTTCACCAAGTGATGGAAGTTAACACGACCAACAACAGGAGGAAGAGACATCAAGCACCTACCACCCCATGGGTTTCCGTGAAAAGGACACAGTATTTATGATATTCTGGCTAAAAATCCATAACCTGGGGCAAATGGAGAGGAAACAATGGACGAACACCAATTGAGGGACAGTCTACAAAAGAACTGGCCTGTACACTTCAACATTTTCAAAGGCATGAAAATCAAAGAAAAAGGAGGAGCTGGTCCAGATTGAAAGAGCCAAGAGGGACACGACAATCGAGAGCTACGTGTGACCCTAAACTGGATCTAGCGCATATAGATGTCACTGGGACGCTGGCAAGACTTGAGTGGGGTCTCAGGGCAAAAGGTATACAGGAGTTCTTTGTACTATTTTTACAAATTTCTATCAGTTTGAAATAGTTTTAAAACAAAATATTTTTTTAAAAAATTCATATAATCCAGGGCTGGCCCAGGGGCATAGCAGTTAAGTTCACACACTCTGCTTCTGCAGCCCGGTATTCGCCCGTTCAGATCCTGGGCACAGCCCTGTGTACTGCTCATCAAGCCGTGCTGAGGTGGTGTCCCACAGGCAAAATGCAGCACAGACGTTAGCTCAGAGACAATCTTCCTCAAGCAAAAAGAGGAAGATTGGCGACAGATATTAGCTCAGGGCCAATCTTCCTCACACACACAAAAAATTCATACAATCCAGTTCTTTTTGAAGTTCCTCCCTTAAGAAAACCCTCTCAACCTAATGATACCTAAAATTCCATCACTATAGTTTCTATCCACTCCCACTCTCTTCTTACTGAGACTTAAAACTTAGAACTTTGTTAAAATGCAAGAATCCTTGGGAGAGGTAATATTTTAAGCCAACACTCATTTCAATAGTGTTTCCCAAAGAAGCTTGCAGTATATTAGGTCTATGAGGCTTTTTAATTGGTGTTAAGAAAAAGGAGAGTTTTTTGTTGTTGTTAAAGAAATTTGGAAAACAATGATTTACTCAGTTTGTTTACTGCGGGATCCCTCAGAGCCTTTAAGAAGTTGATGTGCATTTTAAACTGGCCTGAGGGGACATGGCATTTGGAGTTACCTGATCATTGCACCCTACGTTCCAAAAAATGTATTTTGGAAAATGCTGGCTGACAGACTCCCATCACAGCCGGCAATAAAGCACTGAGAGTTTGGGCTCTGGTGTAAGGGGCCCTGGGTTCAAATCCTGGCTGCCCCACTTAGTAACTGGGTGGCCTTGAGCAAGTCAATTAAACTCTCTTTGCCTCGGTTTCCTCATCTATAAAATGGCGGTACCAAGAGTTCCTCCCTTGATGTTGAGGGGATAATTAGACACAAGAACAGAGATAAAAGTGTATCACAGTTCTTGGCATGTCTTTGCATTGCGTGTTATTGTTATTTCTGTCATTTTTATTCTTTCTTGGGAGACTAGACTGGAACAGAGTCTAAAGGGGTGGGGACATTACAGAATGCCACCAAGGTCAAGAGAGGAAGGAATGGGCAGCAAGAGCCCCACATGCCCACTTGGTGAGTACTGCTGTCCAAGCCCCCTCCCACACATGCATCTAGACCCCCAAGAGCCCCCATGTGCTATGGGGCAAAGACCCAGACAAGGCCACACTCCTCCATCCTTCACAGAAACCAGGGTACCCATCTTCCCCAGGAAAGAACAAGGAAACATTTTCCCCCTCCGCAAACAACTGTTCCTACTTTCCTCTCTGGAAATACATTCCAGTGGTCCATGGAGTCAGCACCGCGCCGCCTGCCGCCGGCCCCTTGGCCATTCCTGCCTTCGCCACAGGAAGGAGGAAGAGGGTTTGGAGAGCATGGCTGCCTGCCAAGTGGGGTCTCCCAAGCCGTACCCCCATGCCCCAGAGTCACAACTGAGAGCCGACCCCACGGAGCTGTCGGCTCACCACAGACAGGCTTCACCCGCGCTTCGGAAAATGAAAAGCTTTATTAAACTTTCAAGGCCAGAACAGATGTGTCCAGACATAAATATTCAAAAGATCCCATCTGTTAGGTAAATCGTCTTTCGATGTAGTAATGGAGGGACGGTGCGTTAGAGAGACCCCATAGCTCCGAGAGCCCAGGAGTGTCAGAAATCCTGCAAGCAGATGCTCCTGGAATCAGAATAAAAGAAGCCTGAGTAACAAAGAGAACTCCAGCAAGACCAGGCAGTGGGGAGCTTCGCTGCCACGCCAGTCAGGGCCTCTGCGGGGTCGGGAGCCCCTCAAGAGATGAGGCTAATGATGAAAGCCCAAAAGAGGGCATGGGGCAGAGGGAGGGGACAAGAGAAAATAACCACATCCCCACACACACACCGCAAACCAGATTTTGGTCAGAGATGTTGATGTTCTCCCTGCGATGCCTACAGTACGTTTCTTCTCCCCTGATTAGTCGAGGCCTTAGGGAAGACACTGAACCACTCTGAGCATGGGTTTCCTCATTGGAAAATTATGTCACTGAGCACCCACTTTATGCAACAGTCTACACTGAGCATGATGGAATGGAATGAATAATAAAAATAACCAATAGCTTACACCTGCCTCGCCTTACTCTGTGCCAGGCACTGTTCTCAACGCTGTACATTCACTGACTCATTTCATGTTCCCAGCTACCCCCTGAGGAAGATACTACTATTATTCCCATTTTACAGATGAGGAGACTGAGGCACAGAAAGAAGGAGTGATTTGCCCAAGGGGTCACGCACGGGAAGTGCTGAGCCAGGATTCAAACCCTGGCAGACTGTTGTACAGGCTGAGCGTATCCCCGCCACGCTCAAGAACAGGAGGCAGACATGCCTCTGGGAGGAAGGAGCTGGCGTGCGAATGAACGACACGTCAGGAGACCAAAGAAAACACACACACAGCTGCTAAGGAACCTGCTTCACAGCGTAAAAGCAGGTGCTTCAATAACAGGGCTGTGGAGAGGGAGGTACCGACCCCACCCTCCAGGTCGGGAACCCAAAGCCCCCAGTGTCAGCTCCCAGACCCGTGTGCCCGCCCTGTGTCCTCGCTCCCTAAGCAAAGCAGCCAGGCTGACCTACTCCCTTAGTCCCGAATGCACTGGCACTGCGCCTCTGCGTTGCTCACCGCCTGCCTACGGCCCCAGCCCCTCCTCCTTGCCGGCCACAGTCTCCCCAACAGGCTCCAGCCCTCAGGAACGCACCCACCCAGCAAGCTTCCTCTGTCCTCTGCCGCCTCCAGCACCCGTGACATGCTCACTCTAACCACACGTGTTTTCGGGCTTGTGCAGTCAGCTATCCACATGCCTAACGCGGGCGCCCCTCCACACACATGGACTCCTGTGCTCCAGCTCCTCTGAGCTCCTCACTCTCCCAGAACACAGCATCATTATAATCACCATTCCGGTTTGGGTCAAAGAAGACTTTTCACTGTAAAATACAGAATTCCAACCAAATCCGGTTTAAGCCAAAAAATTTTTAAAGGGGATGTATTGGCTCCAGTAACAGCCGTTCAGGTGTGCTGAAAAGCCGAGGGGTAAACAGGTTCCATGGGATCCAAATGCTCAAGCAGGGTCCCTGTAGCCCCTGCCAGCCCCACTCCCAGCCAGGTGCTCAGAGTGCCCAGCAAGATGCCCACCCGCTGCTGCAGCTCCCATCCACCCATCCAGCAGTGCCAGCAGAGAGAGGAGTCCTCTTCACAGTTCCAACAGGCTGGGGCCAGGTGCCATCTCTGAACCAGTCACTGCTGCCAGGGGATTCAACAGTCTCACCGGCCAAGCCTAGGCTGTACGCCCACCCCAAGTTCCCACAAGCAGGGGCAGAGGGAGCAGCTGCACCAATATGGACTGACAGCGGGCGAGGTGTTCCCTCAAAGGGAAATCTGGATGCTGTTACCATGAAAAGGGTGAATGAAGGCCCAGCAGGCAGATGCTACAACATCAAAAACCACAATGGCCAAGACGTGGGAGCAACCCAAGTGCCCATCAACAGACAAGTGGATAAAGAAGATGTGCTATATATATATATATATATATATATATACACACAATGGAATATTACTCAGCCATAAAAAAGACAAAATCGTGCTGTTTCTGACAACACGGATGGACCTTAAGCGTATTATGCTAAGCAAAATAAGTCAGACAAAGACAAACACCATATGATTTCACTCATATGTGCAAGATAAACAAACAAACAAACACATAGATACGGGGAACAGATTACCGGTTACCAGAAAGGAAGGAGGCAGGGGGAGGGTGAAAGGAGTAAAAGAGGACATGGGCACAGGTGACAGATAAAAACTAGACTATTGGTGGTGAACACAATGTAGTCTATACAGAAACTGAAATATAAGAATGTACACCTGAAATTTACACAGTGTTATAAACAAATGTGACCTCAATAAAATATTTTTTTTTAAAAACCCTCATGTCCACTAAATAAAACTGTTTGTCGAGTGTTTACTATGCACCCAGGATTGGGTTGACAATACCTACAACTGAAGATTAAATAGGACATTTTAAGCACTTTGCCCGGGCTGGGTACACAGTCAATGCTCAGTAAGTGGGAGCTACAGGTGACTGGCTAGCTTCTACCATTCCCTCATTTTACAGAAGAGGAAACTTGGCTGAAACACATTAAATCATTTGTCCCAGGCCACACCGTTTTGCAGGGCCGGAGGTGCCAGTTTTCAAAGGCTGCTGGTACTTGCCTTCCTTCCCAGTCTACCCGGGAGACCAATCAGGTCCCAGCTCCGAGTCAGCAGCATCCTTCTGTTGCATTTTGTACATCCCCCTGCAGCACCCAAAGCCCTGTATGGCAACACTTTATTTTCTCCATTCTAACATGCATATTTTTTCACATTTCAAAGTTGCTGAAATTAAAGCTCAAGCTACATTGTATATAATTAAAGTGGTAGTGTTTCTTTTATCTCCAAAAGCTGTTTTTAAATTAACATTGCATCTTACACTCAATCTATCATATCATCAGGGAAATGTGGTATTTGTTCATAGATCTAGACCAGACTGCAAGCTTCTTGAGCAGAAGCTTACTCATTTTGTGTCCTAAACACTTAGCACAATGTCTCTAATATGTGTATTGATCACCCCAGGTAGCGTTAGTCAAGAAGAGAAGTCTTTAACATTCATTTATTCAACAAATATTTATTAAGCATCTACTATGTGATAAGCGTTGCATAGGAGGTAGGGATACAATATCAAACAAGCCTGGTGACATCACACATCTTTGTCATGTCTTAAGATAGACACGAATCCCAGGGGCAAGGACAGAGTCATGCCCCAAAGCCAGCAATTTAAGTGGGTTGTGTCGGGCCAGAGCAAAGATGAGATGCCAGGGGCTTGCAGAAGATGAGGGCAGTTAAATGTGAGTTTGCAAAGATCTTAAAACACATGCTGAGGGGTTGAGATTAAAGGTGGGAGGCAAATGGGAGCTCCTGCCGATTTCTGAATGGACAAGTGACAAAATCAAAATAGCACTCCGAGAAAATTAGCCTAGCTGTTGGGAACAGAATGTACCAGGAGGGGTGAGGCTGCAGGTGGAAAGGCCTGCTAGGAAGGAGGCTGCAGAAATCAGCATGGGAGGCAATCAGAGCCTGGACGCCAAGGGAGGCTTGGCTGTGTCAATGGCTCGAGAAGGTCAGATCCCAAAGGTAGAATTGCCAGACCATTCTGATAGGGGCAGGCCAAGAGAGGAAGCAGTCAGAGGTGACTCCAAGGTCAAATTCTTGGGAGCCAGGATGTCCCGACGCCCGTGGGTAACGAGAAGGCAAGATGCTTAGGAGACCAGGTTTTAAGTGGCCTGGGGTGAGAGAGAGGGTGAAGGTCAGGGCCGGAGAGGAAGAGACAACACGAACCACATCCACTAAGCCATGTGAGGCGGGTATGGGCGTACCTGTCCAGAAACCAGAGAGAAACCCTCCTCCCTTCTGGGCCTGGAAAGGCAGCTCCATCTCCCCTTCCTGACTCAAGAAAGGAATCAGGGTGGACTCACTACGCACATCTTTGTTGTAAGTTGAGTCGACAAGCAGGCAGAAGACCAGGCTAGGACAGGACTAACTGACAGAACCTTGAGTCACTGCAGACGCAAGGTAATCCATGAAGATTCATTAAGCAGCAAAATAAAAGCACAGAGCCCAGGTCAGACGGAGCCCAGGCTCAGTCTCCAAGTCTTTGTGGAAGTTTCTTGTCCCCCTATTGTCACATTCTCAGCAACTCTCATTAAGACTTCAATGCTCACTCGAATCTTTGGTCACGCTCTACTGCACTTTATGGGGGAGGGGGTAGGCTACAGGGGTATTTTTGAATTTGGTGATTCTCGGGACACAAGCCTTCCAGATGTTAAAGAGGACTAATGAGTAAACGAACACAAAGTACCTATAAAATGCCTGGCACATTGCGTTGCTTTGTTAGTGCTGTCGAGTGGATTCCAAGTCCTAGTGACCCTGTTGACAGCAGAGCGGAGCCCTGCCCGGTCTTTTTGCGCCATCCTCTCACCTCCCAGCACTCTATCAGACAATGCTCCGCTGCTACTCACAGGGTTTTCATGGCCAGTTCCTTTGGAAGGGGATGACCAGGTCCTTCTTCCTAGTCTGTCTTAGTCTTGAAGCTCTGCTGAAACCTGACCACCATGGGTGACCCTGCTGGTATTTGAAATCCCAGTGGCATAGCTTTCAGCATCACAGCAACATGCAGCCACCACAGTATGACAACCAACAGACAGGTGGTATGGTTCCCTGACGGGGAAACAAACCCAAGGATGAGAGCGCTGAATCTTAACCACTAGACCGCTGGGACCAGCACATAGTGAGTGCTCAGTAAAGTTTGGGGCCTAAAGATGCGTTTGGCTGTAAGGGTCTGGGAGAGATGGGAGAGAAACGCAGACTCTGGTACCTTCTCTGAAAGAGACTCGTGAAATCAACAAACCTTGCCCTAAATTGCCACAGGCTCTCCTTCAACCCTGATTTTTAGAACAGGAACAAAGACCCACGTTTCCACTCTCCTACCTGTGTAATGATGTCTGGATCCTTCCCATTAAATGCCTCATTTGGTCTAGCTACTGATTAACATTGGCATCTTTCAGGGTTATTTACATTTCCAGCTTCCTGGCATTTGAAGCCACAAAGAGCTGACCCCCTTTGTTCTCTGATGGTCCAGGTGGGGTGAGCACAAAGGCACATCTATTGCCCATGCTTCCTCTGGGTGCTAGGAGACTAAACAGAAATGGCTCCTGAGAGTAGAGGCACCAACCCTCGTGCATTGCTGGCGGGAACATAAAATGCTGCAGCCACCATGGAAAACAGTATGGCGGTTCCTAAAAAAATTAAACATACAACTACCATACGATCCAGCAATTCCGATTCTAGGTATAAACTCAAAATAGTTGAAAGTGGGACTTGAATAGATATTTGTATGCCCACGTTCACAGCAGCATTATTCTCAAAAATCAAAAGGTGGATCCATTCAAATGTCCATCAGTGGACGAATGGATAAACAAAATGCACTATAGACACACAACAGAACACGTGCCTTAAAAAAGAATGAAATTTTGACATATGCTACAACATGGACGAACCTTGAAGACACTATGCTAAGTGAAATAAGCCCGTCACACAAGGACAAATATTGTAGGGTTCTACTTAAATGAGGTCCCTAGAGTGGTCAAACTCATAGAGACAGGAAGCAGGATGGGGGTTGCCAGGGGCGGGGGTAGAGGGAAAATAGGGAGTTGTTGTTGAGCGGGTGTGAAGTTCCAGTTTGGGAAGATAAAGTTCTAGAGGTGGACGGTGGTGACAGTTGCACAACAACGCAAATGGACTTGCTGCTGAACTGCTCATTTAAAAATGACTCAAATGGCAAATTTTATGTTATGCATATTTTACCACAATGTTTTAAATGTTTGAAAAAGTAAAAAGAATAGAGGCACTGAATGCTGCCCTCTCTCCTGTACGTCAGTTTTGCGAGGAAATTTCAGAGTCACCGCAAACCTTCACAGTTCTCTACTCCAACCTCTGCCAAGTTCATCAGTCACCTTTGTGCCCTTTCTGCCCCGAGTGGCGGCCTGGCCTCTGCTTGAATACCGCCAAAGCCGGGAAGCTCACTTCATCTGTAAGCAGCCTATTCAACTTTTGAACAGCTCGGCTCTCGCTGCTGACGGTTCTGGATGGTGATTCCCTTTTCTTTCCCACGCTGCTCAACCTTCCCTTAATCGGATTGCTGGGAGGAAACTCATTAGTCCAACCCCCCTCTGCTGTTTTCCCACAAAAAGTAAAGACGCCAACCATTTTATAGAGGATGTGACTAGACCAGCGGGCACCTGTTTTTCTTTACGCTGTCTTAAAATGGGGAAGCACGGGGAGCTTCTGGGTGAGCCAGACTGCACGCGCTGTCAGAGGCCAGGGGCAGGAATTTGCCTCCGGCGTGTGGATCAGTGGCAATGTGGATTCCAATTTGGGGAATGGCCTTGACTCTCCACTTAGATGGCTTTTGGAGAAGACCCACAGAGTTAGCAGAATGCTCCTGAAACACAAGCGTGCCCACGGCAACTGAGAATGACAGCACCAGGAGTCTAGCCAAGAGAAAAATGAAAACATTTGGCCATGGGAAGCCTCTGTGAGTCTAAAGCTGCCTTGATCAGACCCTTAAGGAGAAGAACCACAGAGGCTGTGCCCTGTACAGAGGGCAGAGGTACCCACCGGGACACTCCCGCCCCGTGAGCCCAGGGAGGAACACTGACAGCTCTCCTGTCCTTCTGTAGCAGAAGCCTGCAGACCAAGCTCACACCCCTCACCTATCAGGACAGCCCACAGACCCAGCGCCCTCCCAGGCACACAACCCATGGTCAGAAAAATTGGGCTGCGTCCACGCAGCTAGAAGTTCGAAGGTCACGGCATTTTGCAGAACTCTTCGTTCTGGGGTTGGGGGAGACAATCTGGCTTTGCCATAGGAAAAACCAAGCACCTCCTGGCCATCCACTTTGGTTTCTGCTCTGGGCTTCACAAGCAAAGGATCTGAGTGGTCCAGAAACTCTCGTAGGCCAGACCTGGAAGAGACCCCCTGGAGCGACTAGTCCCACCCCTGGTTTTGTAGGTGAGGCCCAGAGGATGGGCGCCCGCGCCCATCACTGAGGGCAGAGCAGGACTAAGCCCGAGGCCTGGCCAGGCAGGTGACCCACCCTAGGCTGCATATCTCATCTGCAAATACCCCTGATGGCTCTATAAAGGCCCTCCACATCTGTTAGTTCTTTAAGGATCAAGACTGGAAATTAACCTTGCTCCCTGTTCCCCGAAGTGTCCAACCCAGTGCGGGATGTGTGGTCGGAGCTCCATAAATTCTTTCCGAATGAGGGAATCCCCACGACAGGCCCAGGAAGGACCTAAGGCAAGGATTAGTGTTCCCACCTAAGGAGGAGCAAGGCAAAGCCCACGGAAGTTCCCCCAGACTCAGCCCAGAGCAGGAGGTGGGGGCGGGTGAGTTTCCCTTTGTTCCCCTGCGATGATATCACAGTAGATAAAACGCATACATCCTCGTGTTCTCTCATGAGCTGTACAGGGCTGTGCACGGGTCGCTAGGTCTGAATGGACTCAACAGCACTCACAACTCTCACTGGCTGGGCACCATCTCTAGAGTCAGGCTGATAGCCCTTGCCATCTTACAACTTTATGGCTCTACGATGCCCAAGCCCCTGACGCATGTACGCCCTCTCCCCATGGGACAATCCCACATCTCAAGCACAACAGCTTTCCCCACTAGTACTATCTGCCCTTTTCCACTTAATGCGTGAAGAATTCCTCCTCCGTCCCTTAACGCCCTCTCCTCTTCCCATCTTCCCAAGTATTGCTGGCTCCCCTTCAAATAAGAAACAACACATCGTTGTGTTTGTAGGTGGCATTAAAGAAGCAGTAAGTTGGTTTATGCACCGTTGTCCAGATGGCCACATTCCCTTGACTGCTCTGACATGCAAACACCTTTCTCAGCAAAAATCACATTCTTAAAAGGGATCAGCCAGAAAATAGCCAGCCTGGTGGCTACCCTTGGCCCCAACACAAAACAAACCAGTGAGTCAAATTCTTTGGGGAGCTGGGTTTTAACAAGGCAGATTTCCCACCTCATCTTTATTTACACTTTCGTTCCAAAATATGTGTATCTCCGTTGTACTGACGTCTTTCCTCCCTGAAGTTCTACGGACCTTGGAAGAGAGATCTGCTGTTGCCCTTCTCCTGTCTGCCCCCAACCCTGATTTGTCTTCAACACCCTCTCAGGGTATTAAAGGAGCCCATAAACACGTAGAACCTTCTTACCATCAAAAGCCACTGCCCCATAGATGAGATCAAGGACCACACATAACAATCATGTTCAGTTGACTTCACTGCTTGGGCTGGTTTTAGAGAAAAGAGAAAATTTCCAGTCTGCTCAACTTTTAAATTAAGAACAGGGAACATTAAACTTTATCTTCAGGAAAGAGAGCCCACCTCCAACACTCATATCAGATATGGCTGCATATAAGATAAGATACACTTTGTTTTCTAAGTTGACTTTGTTTCTCTTTATTTATTCCCTCCATTCCAATTTCCTCAGCTATTTATATTATTCTGTGGTGTGTACATGGGTGAGAGATCTCAAATCTTTTTTTTGTCAGGATGTAAAAAATACATAAACTCAATTCATATCACAAAAAGTAAGAAAATATTGCATTTTTATAATATAGGTATTAATATGGCCGGTGAAAGGAAAAGGAAAGGAGAGAAGGGAAGGGGAGAGGAGGAACGAAAAGGGAAAGAAGGAGAGGAAGGTTGGGATGGTACCAACTACTTCTTCTTAGCCTTGCCTCCCTGAGAGCTAACACAGGAATGCATGCATGTACACACATGTGTACACACGTGCACACACATATGCACACACACATCTTCCCATTGGGTAGAATTCTCCCTCTCACCCACTGGTTCCCTGGAACTAATGATAAGAATCGTTACTAATATGGAAGGCCTGCCGTGTGACAGGCGCTATCATTCATATTTACAGTCTTCACAACAGCTCTATGAAGCAGGAATTTTGCACTTGAAGAAATTGGGCTCAGAGAAATAACGTCATTGCTGAGGTTGAACCGCAGCGGACGTGAGCTGTTTTTGACCATCCAGCATCTGTATCCTCTTCTTTGGCAACAAACGCTCACTTTCCCTTTGGGAAAACACTCTCCTGGTCAATCAGCATACTCCAGCCCCTGGCCACCAAGACTGATTCAGGCGCAAACACACGAGCCCAGTCAGGCCAGTGAGATTCAACTCTGAGAATTTGGCTCAAAATATTTGGAAAGAGGACTTCTTTCCACTGGGATAGAAAATGAGGCAACACAGAAAAGGAGGAGCTAAGGGTGGAGAAACAGAGAAAGAGACTAAGCAAGAGGCAAGTCTTCACAAGCCTCTTGAGCTCCTGGATACAGCTGTGCCTGCAGTTCCAGTTTGGGAAGCCAGTAAGTCCCCCTGCACCACCACCAGCACCCTTTTCATTTTTCTCAAGCCAGTCTGAATTCTGTCACTTGCAACCCAAGGAGTCCTGACTAACATCCTTTGTGCGTGAGCAGCTGATTCAGACCAGGCTCGTCTGACCCCCAAAGTGCGTGCCCTCCCTCTCCCACCACACTGCTTCCCTAGATCATAGTGGGTCTGGTAAGCCGGCATCCTGACTCCGTTCCCTCCCCAGGGAAATCTGTGCTCCCAGCTGCTGCCTCTCACCAATTCAACATCTGCTGTGCCCATTCATCCCCCGGAAAATGCTGTCTCAGAGCAAAATGAAGAGTTCTCAAGCGAGAGCCTGGCATGGCTAGACCGTGTAGTTGACACATTAGTGGGAAATCTGAGCCATTTGAGAGTACACGTAATTGCGCTTGTTGATTGTAGCAGGAAAGGCCGGGATGCTAAAAAGATAATTTAGACAACTTGTCTCAAAAGAAATTAAAATCAAGACAAGAGTTAAACCAAGCTTAGGGTCTAAGGCTCCCCATCCCTGGCACAGAGATTTCTAAAGAGGGAAAAAGCTAACAGGATTCAAACACAATCCTATGGCAGAGTTTAGGGGACACAAATCTAAACCTAGGATCTTGCACGTGGTGGGAGCTTATAAGCCATCTGACCCAACATCACCCGGAACCAGAGCCCCTTCTCAATATCTTGAGCATTGATCATCCAGTCTTTGTTTGAATTATCCCCATGACAGGAGAATCATTACCTAATGAAGCAGTCTATTCCATCACTGAGCAGCTCTGATTATTAGCAAATTCCTTCTCAAATGATGAAAATAAAAATCATTAATATGTGAATGCTCCCCTCCTTCACTCTTTTTAAGGAGAATTCTGTCTTTGCCAGCTCAGTTCTGGGGCAATGGGGAGGAAAAGAAGGATAGAACTGGAAATGAAAAAGGGGATATATGTATCAGAAGTCGGCATAGAAACAATAGAGGCAGAAGGAAAGGGAAGAGGAAGAAAATAAGGAAGTCACAAAGGCAGGGCAATGGGGAAAATTCTTGGTTTAGAATAGGATTGAAGGAGAGAGGAGTTTGGTGGGGTGGAGAGTAGAAAAATAAGGAATGCCAGAGATGGGAAAAAGTTTAACACACCTTGCTGTACACTAAAAATATGTTTACTTCCCTTGACATTCCTCTCGGAGATACCAGTAAAGTTTTAATTTAATTTAACTGCTTTTGGTTGCTGGACTGTTTCTCAAGAGTGCAATTCTCTGCCAAAGATAGACCACAGGAGGCCCAGTTTTGGGTTGAATTGCAATTATATTAATTTCAGATCTACTTCCTTGTAAATTCCACCCCGGTTATAAGGGAAGAGATGCAGGGATGAAGACAAAGAACCAGTTACGGACCTGGAGGAGGACGGAGATTGATGATAAAAGAGATCAAAATGAAGTTGCCAGAAGCAGAGGCTGGTCAGAATGGGAGTACCTGAGAGAAGGTCTGATTTGATGGTGAATCACCTGAGCTAAGTAAGTTTCCTAAGGGCATCATCAGTCCCAGCAAGTACGGGTTGAGGCAAGTGTGGAGAGAGGCAAGGCATGGAGATGGGGACCCATGCAGGTCATGATACAGGGGTCTCTCAGGGTCCTTCAGTGCAAGTAATAGAAGCTGCCTCTTCTAAGCAGAAAGGACTTCAGGGCAATCAGCTCCCCAAGGAGTGAAATTTGACCAAGAGAAAATGGGAGAAAGAAGGTGGCTGGCCATTAAACTCCCCATCCTGTATCTCTTCTGTGGACAGCTCTGAGGTGTGGTTTCTTCTTTGAGTGTGCTTTTTCCTTCCAGTGCTTCCTAGAAAGTCTCAGATGCCAAGCAACAGACCTGCTGAGTGACCTGTTATGTTCCATTGAGGTTCATTGGGAAGTGATGACCAGTGTAACCATGCATTGCATCCCAGTGTTCCACATCTTTCCTTGCCTCACCTCTGCTTTTCCTTACCCTCACTGCCTTGAGCTTGCACCTCCCAAGTAAAGAGTCAGGACTTTAACCCTTGCCTCAGGCTCTGCTTTCTAGAGAATGCTAGAAAATTCTAGAGAACTCTAGGCTAAAACTTCCATTATCTTGACTCCCAATTTTAATGCTTTTCCTACCCCCCTTCCAACACCAAATGTTGCTTTCTTTCCCCTCAAAATGCGTGTGTGAGTGTGTATAGTATGATTTCTCCCTGACCCTGAGACCAAATTCTTTTGCCAAGCTCTTGACTCCCTCCTAGGAGAGCTCATATAATTCCCTTCAGGGTCTCCTCCTCCTCCTGTAGAAGCCATTAGTAAATCTTAAGTGAGGGTTATGAAGTCTTCTTTCCTGACTTGTTTGACATTATGATTCTTTGTCTCCAAACTCCATGGATGTCTACATTAGGATACTCTTAACTTCAAGCCCAATTCATCATCTCTCTCCTTTTTCTTCATTCCCCACCTTCTCCTTTCACTCGCCCCAATCTCTCCCACTCATTCCCTTACTCAAGTAATTTCCCTATCACAGATTCAAAGCTTTCTCTGATGTCATTCTCTTTCTTTTTTTTCCACCCCCCCACCCCAAGCCTGCTAAGCCCTTCTCTCCAGCTTTTCAAACAGCTCTTAAAATTCCAGCTTTCTAAAATGTATTCCTTGAAAGTCATAGGCAGTGTCTGGTTAGCTCCACCACTCAGTTTCAGAGTTAATGGGATATGACGCTCCAGACAGCACACCCTGTACATATAACTCAGAGCTGGTAGACCTGGTGCTCGCACAGGCCCCCAGATGCACCTGTGTTAGAGCACTTATCACTGAAAAGTGCAACTCTTTACATATGTGTCTTCCCAAGTGAATTGTGGGCACCTTGAGTGCCAAGAGCATGACTTATGTATTTTTGTATTTCTGATACCTGACACACAGGAATATTTCTTTCATGTTTGTTGAGTAAATGAATAAATGGATAGAAACATTTACTTACATGGATCAATTGCTGTTGCAACAAGTTCCAAAAAATCCATTTGGATTTGTCGGTACTCTGGAATAGTTTCATATCAAATATTGCTTGAAAGATGTGAGATACCAGTCAGGAAAGAAAAACTATTAGAACCCAATGGAAAAATCAGAAAAGGCAGTTAGAGGCAACGTATCAAAATGTAAATAGAAGTGGCCAGTAAGTATGAAAAGATGCTCAAGCTCACTAGTAATCAGAGAAGTGTAAATTAAAATAAATATAATTAGGGGCTGGCCCCGTGGCCGAGTGGTTAAGTTCACACGCTCCGCTGCAGGCGGCCCACTGTTTTGTTGGTTTGATTCCTGGGCACGGACATGGCACTGCTCATCAAACCACGCTGAGGCAGCGTCCCACATGCCACAACTAGAAGGACCCACAACGAAGAATATACAACTATGTACCAGGGGGGGCTTTGGGGATAAAAAGGAAAAAAATAAACTCTTTAAAAAAAATGCACACTGTTTAAATAAATAAATAAATATAATTAGTGGGGCAGAGACTTTTGAAAGAGCTATTGGGCCAGATCTATCAATACTTAATTTCTTCTGATGAGGCAATTCCAATTCTCAGGACCTATCCTGCTGAAAGCTCAGCAAAGACATGTATAAGGGTGATTATTACAGCGCTGTTTGTAATAATGGAAAACATAGGATATCTTAAATGTTTGTGAAACAGAGAAACAGCTAATGAATTATGAATATTTGTTATAAAATATTAAATGAGTTCAAAAGGATAAGATAGTTATATATTCATAGGAAGCCTGCCAAGATAGGTTAAGACAGAGAGAGAGAGAAAAAAGGCACAGAACAATTTGGACAGTATGATCTCATTTATGTGAAAAAAGGAATGACCTGCATGTGTGTATATGTAAATGCAGAGCAACAGGAAGGAGTCAAGTGCTGACAGTGCTCCCTCCAGCAAAAGGGAGGCGGACACAGCCAGAAAGGAAGATGGTTGGACGGGAACTCTTACTTTTTATTATATATGCTTCCATGTTGTGTCAAGTGCTTGCCCTGAGCATACGTTCATGTACTACTCTTGCAAGTTAAAAAGATGACTGGCTGGGCCGGCCCGGTAGCGCAGCAGTTAAGTTCGCACGTTCCGCTTCTTGGCAGCCCAGGGTTCACCGATTCGGATCCCGGGTGTGGACATGGCACCACTTGGCAAAAACCATGCGGTGGTAGGCGTCCCACATAGAAAGTAGAGGAAGATGGGCACGGATGTTAGCTCAGGGCCAGTCTTCCTCAGCAAAAAGAGGAGGATTGGCAGCAGTTAGCTCAGGGCTAATCTTCCTCAAAAAAAAGATGACTGGCTGATGTTATACAGACAGCACCCCTGCATCAATCCTTAGAACCACTGAACTTGCAAGCTGAAAAAAACCTTAGCAACGTCTACTCCAGGAGTTTGCAAATTGGTTTCCCGAGGGTTCCACAGACATACCCAAATGTGGCAGAGGCCACCCTTAAACCCATTGCATGTTAACTTGTGCTTCGGGGAGCTCATATTCCATGCAATCTTCACACCTAAGCTGCTCTGTCTAGCTAAAAATCTGAGACTGCAAGAGAGACTATCAAGAACAAGTGCCATTTGCAACTACTTATACGAAACAGGACTTTCTCACTGATGAGCATCCAAACCAATACGCAGAGTTAAATTTGATACTTAAGCCTGGATGGCTAATGTTAACCATAACCCTGATTTCAAACGTTTATGTTCATCAGAATAGCTCCGTGGTTCTCACTAAGTGAGTTATTGTGATAATAGGCAAATCTATAAAACACATTGATGCTAGTAAAACACTACTTCTTTATTTTATGTGGAAATCTATACATGATTTTATTTTTTAAACGTCCAGAAGCAAAAAGTAGGTTTGAAAACCACAGCTCCAATTCAACCTGCTGTTTTTTTCAGATGGAGACGCTGAGAAGTCAAAGTGAGTGACTGGCTGAGATCCCGCATTGGTGGTCGGAGCCCCAGAGCCCCGCCAGCCCTGAGCCAGAGCTGGAGCAGTAAGGGCTCAGTCAAGACCTTCCTACACTCCGCATGCGCCAAGCTCTTTTCACACATGTTATCTAACCCAATCTCACAGCATCTAGTGGGGGAGGGGTGGGGATTCTGTCAATGAGATAAACCAGGCTCCAACACGTCAAATAACTCTCCCTTAGTTGAACAACTGATAAGTGCAGTGGCTCAGCCTCCAAAGAGAGACTTCTTCCCAGGACATCACTGGGTCAGATTGAAACAGGGGTGGGGAAATGGGATGGTTTGTCTCTAGTCCACATGATAAACTCCTTGATGGCAGGCACTGCCCCTCACATTGCCGTTTCCACAAAGCCACTAATAGAGCAGAGAGTCACACAAGGAAAGATCCTAATTAGCTCTCCGATCCATAAAGATCTACTCGCCATCGGCTTTGCATCTAGCCAGTACTCAGGGCAATGGACATATAAAAATGTACTTGAGCGCTGTCTTAGTCAGAGTTCCTGGCTGCATAAAATATAAACTGATTTAGTTTAACTTAAATAGAAAAAAAGAGTTCATTGGAAGAATATCAGGTTTGAGGAATTATTAGGAAGACTAGAAGGTTCAGCTTTGAAAGCAAGGAGAAACCAACGGAGGCCAAGCTGGCAGAATCATAACCAAAATCATGCCTTGGCAAAAATCCGGATACAGACACCACACTCCACCCAAGGGCGGCCAACCCACCCTTGAGAGTGGCCCACCAAGCTGGCCAGGCCCAAGCATACTGCTTACTCTCATGGGTGCCCACAAAAGACACCATTTCCTGCTATTGCTCCTGCTGAGGGAATTAATTCTAAACTGGACTCTATTTTATTACAACTCTCTTCAGATTCAAGGTCTTAGATCCGAGCATCTGATTGGCCCAATGTAGGTTACAAGCCCAAGTCTAAGCATATGATTGGTTCAGTAGAGGTCACATGCCCAAGCATAAGCATCTGATTGGCTCAGTAGAGGTCAGGTGCCCAAGCATAAGCATCTGATTGGCTCAGTAGAGGTCAAGTGCCCAAGCATAAGCATCTGATTGGCTCAGTAGAGGTCACATGTTCAAGCATAAGCATCTGATTGGCTCAGTAGAGGTCATGTGCCCAAGCATAAGCATCTGATTGGCTCAGTAGAGGTCACATGCCCAAGTAGAAGCATTTGATTGGCTCAGTAGAGGTCACATGCCCCAGCACTAACTGCCAGGAAGCTGGGATTGGAAATGTCTGCCCCCTCTGGCTTCCATTGTGGGAAGTGGGACAGGCCTCCCTTCCTGTATTAGTTATCTATTGCTGTGTAACAAATCATCCCAAAATTTAACAGCTTAACACAATAAACATGTACTGTCTTACCCAGTTTCTGAGAGTCAGGAATCTGGAAGTGGCTTAGCTGGGTGCCTCTGGCTCAGAGCCTCTTAGGAAGTTGCAGATAAGATGTTGGCCAGGGTTGTGTCTGAAAGCTTGGCAGAGGCCGAGGATGCACTTCCATGGTGGCTTATGCACATGGCGAGCTAGTTATTGGCAGGAGGCCCCATTCCTCGTCATGTAGACCTCTCCAACCAGCTGCTTACATGTGCTCCTAACATGGCAACTGGCTTCCCCCAAAGGAAGAGATCCAAGGAAGAGCAAAGCAGAAGCCACCATGTCTTTTGTGACCTGGACTCATAATCACAAACCACCACTTCTGCCATATGCTATCGGTCACACAGACCAACCCTAAGACAACATGGGAGGGGGCCACACAAGGGCATGAAGACAGGAGACAGGGATCATTGCTGGCTATCTTGGAGGCTGGATATTATAGTTGAGTTTCCTAAAAACAAGGAAAAGTGTTAAGAGACTGAGCAGCCCATAACAGCCAATGTCCACTGCAAGCATCCCCTAGGCACAAAGCCTGCCTTCAAGTTCTTGGCACTTTGATAGAAGAAAATACTAGTAACACATAAAATAATGTTATCTCAGTTTAATATAAATAAGTGTCAAATTATATCTTCTCTAGGTAACACTACTCACTACTTTGAGTTAGGATATTTAAAAATGGAGGTAGGATGGCACCAAAGACAGCTTCACAATTCTACTTGGATTAAGCCCTAGAAACAACCGTTTGGACGTACAAAGCCGAGATTCAATAGAAAAATAAATGTTTCCATTTTGAGCATGTTCCTAGGTGTTCTTTGTTCCCATGGCAGCAAGAATCCCAGTATTTTGGTTAGTCCATGACCTGCTGAGGGGTCCCAAATCTTCAGACTAAAGCTCATTAGAGTTCTGCTTTCATGACAGACTTTTCCATATCTGATTGCAAATTAAAGGAAGCAAATATCTTGAAAAGCTGTCCAGGTACAGGGTACAGCAGCATAAAGCATATTCTCCTTCCTTTTTCCAAATCACTATTTTCTTGGGCGTAAAAATACCCAGCCCATCCTCTGCTGGACTGGACTTGGATCTGTTCTATCCGGCCCCTCCAGTCTTAAGTTTCCACCCCAATACTTTCTTTCTGTTCCCTTCATTCAAGATGAAATTGCCTCTACATATTTCCAGAGAACAAAATTAATGGGGAGGTCAGGGGGCACTTCTTATCTGTTTTGTTTCCCTGTTCTAGACAACCAATATCATTCCAAGCCCAATGCCTAAGAAAGAATAGTCAGTTTCAAAAATCGGGGCATCTGGGGTCCCCGGTGCGCTAGAGTCCACAATATTCCCAGCCTACTTAAGCAAGAAACAAGACATATCTTTAAGTTCCTTGGCAAACTAACGTGCATGTGACAAGAGCTGTAATGAATAAGTAACTTGATAAAGTGGATAAAAATTGACCCAGGAGAGAAGTGTAACATTCTAATAAGCAAATTCAGTCCAGACTACTTTCAATGAGCCATACCAAGCTGCAAAACTCAGGGAGCAAGGTATCTATGGGAGAAGCTAGACAAGTATTTTAAGCCCAAACTCCTTAACTTTGTACTAACAACAAACCAGAAAAAAAATGATGCCCTCTAAATCTAAAAACAGAAAAAAGGATGGAGAAAGCAGGGGAGGGGCAGAAATATGTAGGTTGTAAGATACACACAACTCCCAAGGAATAAATCTGTCTTTCCTGAACTAGACAAATGCTTAAATCCACCAGCCCGGCCACAAACGATCCTTCATGAATACTGAAAGAGGAGAAGGAAATATTCAGGTCACAAATTTATCTGATTGAAAGTCAGGAACTAAGTGAAGCCAGCAAAAGTTTGATTTCTTTTTCATTAATATTGGGGGAGGAAAGAAAAATACTCTGAGATGCCGGAGCCCGGAGGAAAGGGAAGCATTTGCAGGCTGCGATTTTTTTTTTTTCAAATTGCATGAATACCATCATATAAATATTTTCACTTGTGAGGGGAGTGTGATTCTGTGTAAGAGTTCTCATGAATAAGTACCGAGCATCCAAAGCGGACCTCCATTGGAATTCTAGAAGCATTCCTGTCGCCCTACCTGAGCACCAGGCTCTTCGTACCCATCCACAATAGCCAATCAAGAAAGCAATTCTCAAAATTGCAGTCTGCTGAAAGAGGATGTCAACTGGCTGAGTTCTTCAGCCCTGACTCGATTCTAACTTACGGGGCCATCAAACCTCCACTCATATCAGGTCTGGACAAAGAGATGAAAAGTGAGAAACGATGGCGGGATGAGAACCAGGGTAAATTATTTTATAGCCATTTCCCCTCCCCCCTGCCCACCTCGAAAAGAAATTACCTAATCAAAACTATTTCCAATTGTTCCATTTGCAACTCAATTTATTGTGGATTTACTGAGAGCCTACTATGCTTTAAGGACAGTAAGGCAGACAGCGGAAAAATGCCTGACAGGTCCCACCCTCAGGTTCCTCCAAACTGTCCAGCCTCTGGGTGAAGGAAAAGCAGCTGGGCACCCCCAGAAGCCCCCTGGTAGATGGGGAGTGGAGGGTCAGCCAGCAAGGATGCTGCGTTCACACCTCAGGTGTTTGTAATGTGGCCGAGTTGAAATGGCAGAAGCTTAGAGTCACGGGAACAAGGGTCCAACTCCCGGCTGTGCCACTGAATTCGAGCAAGGAATTTAACTTATCTGAGCCTCAGTTTCCCCATCTGTAAAAGGAGGAGAAAAATACCTACATCATGGGGTTTCACAGAAGATAAAACAAGAAAACATATGTAAGCTGCTAGGAAAGTGCCTGAAACCAAGGAGGTGCTGAGTAAACGTCAGCTGCTTCTCCTCTTTCCACGAAGAAATGCTCTGGCAGGGGCTCAGGGCCGCCACAGAGCAAACGTGAACTCTATCCGCCACCCCCTCGAGTCCAGACGGAGGGCACCTGGAGACAGCAAGAAAGATAAACTCCTCAGCCCACTCTGGTCCCATCAGCTCCCCTGCTCACTGCTGCAGGGCTGAGTAGGAAGAATGAGAGTGGGGAGAACCTGGATGCAATCTGGGAAAGATGATGGAGGCATTTCAGAAATTGAAGAGGTAACGCGCATAGACAGTTTCAAAGTCATTCCTCCTCCCCTGTAACTGAACTAGGCAGCCTGCTGATCCTCTGGGGAGGGGAGGTGTCTGAAAGGAACCCCTCATTCATCCAGGCTCACGGAGCACACACAGCAAAGACACTTGGGTGGCTACGGAGGCAGCCAAGACACAGTCCTGGGCCCCGGAGGAGCCTCTGAGTAAGAGAGGGAGAGGAGACTGAATGGATTAAAAATTCTACATCGACGACAGTGTCTGCCATGGACTCCCATTCTAAGGGAGCACCCCCACCCAGCCCCACCCCACATGCTTTGCATGTGATTCTCTCCATCCTTGGCCATGGGAGATGGAACCAAGAGTAGCTGAACAAATGAGCCAATTTACAGGTTTGCCAGGCACATATGATGCGACCCAGCTCTAAGAACAGACCCATCTAATAATTGCTCAGAAATGTTAACCAGGGGGCTGGCCCAGTGGCACAGCGGTTAAGTTCGCACGTTCTGCTTCTCAGCGGCCCGGGGTTCACTGGTTCGGATCCCGGGTGTGGACATGGCACTGCTTGGCACGCCATGCTGTGGTAGGCGTCCCACATATAAAGTTGAGGAAGATGGGCATGGATGTTGTTAGCTCAGGGCTAATCTTCCTCAAAAAAAAAAAAGAAAGAAATGTTAACCAATGGAGGCCCTTAGAAGTGGGAGATTAAGCTGAAAAGCTGTAATGTCGAGAATAGCACTGATGGACTGTATGCAGGCTAACGCTGGGAGGTTGTAAAGTATATGAATAACAAGAGAGAAGAAAAAAATTAGCCAGTGTAGGTCATATCTATCAACCTAGCTGTCAAGGTCCTGGCAGGAAAATGACTGTACGCTCAAACTGAGTAATTTAAGAAAGATGGGATAAGGAGATTATGTTCAAAGTTGGGGGCAGGGTTTAGGGAAATTAACAAAGGAGGATGCAGTACATGAGAGCTGGCCTTGGCGGGGACTGTTGCCACCCTGAGGCCTGATGTCACCAGACCAGGACAGGGGAGCTGAATGGAGAAGGCTGTTTGGGCATTGGTTGCAACCAGCCCACAGCCACCCAGCAGGAAAGGAGCTGGGGGACTAAGTCCTCGACCTCACCCTCCTACCATCTATTCTCCTGGGCTGCCTTGATTGGCCAAACCAAAGCAGAGCCAGGGGGAAACTCATTTGGCTGTAGAGGGAAGTGTCTTCCTCGCAGCACACTTTGCCCCAAAAGATATCAAAACTGAATCTGTGTTGTGTCGTGGCTGGTTCTGACCAGCTGGAATTGTTCACTGACTGTGAACTTTGAGTGACTCAGGAAGGCCAGGCCCCCCCTCACTGCAGGCTTCTTCGTCACCAATGAACAATGGGACTTGTTTTAACCGACTGGGCTCAGACTATAGAAAGTGCTGGTTGTCGATCCATAATTGGCATTACCATCCTGAAACCCTCTTACTAAGTCTTTAGAAAAACTCTGGAGGCCAGTCTGGTGGTACAGTGGTTAAGATCTCATGCTCTGCTTCAGTGGCCCAGGGTTCGCGGGTTCAGATCCTGGGCACAGATCTACATACCACTCAACAAGCCATGCTGTGGCAGCATCCCACATACAAAATACAAAATAGAGGAAGATTGGCATGGATGTTAGCTCAGGAACAATCGTCCTCAAGCAAAAAGAAACCCAAAAAACTGACTTTTCCTCCTCCAAGAACAACTCAGTGCATTTATTCACTGGTGTGTGTTCATTTGCCTGGCAAGTTAATAAACTCAGTTTCTATGTTTTAGCTCTAATGGTCTTTGTTTTACATGGTTCAGCCTCCCAGGGCACAGAGCAGGGTAGAGAAGGGTGAAAGGTGGATCTGGACGGGTACACGAAGCTATTCAGAGCGGACTTTGGGGAAAAACGGTCAGTAGAGGAAGCTACGAAGGAGCAGACAAGTGGGGAGGAGCAGAATCCTGGAAATAAATAATGGAACATGGAGCCAAGTTCACAAACTCTTGTGTTTCCCAAAGCTACCTTTGGGGCTCCAGGTCCGATCTCCAATCCCGCCCTTCCTGAGGCTGGCTCTTTGGCCATGTCTGGATTCCCATGCAACTGTTCCCTTAAGTACCAAGATGTCCATGACACATAGGCCATCTTGACTGCTTCTCCTGAGTTTCCCCCGGAGGGGCTCTCCTCCCCACCTGTGGTCTTTCTCCAACTCCCCCCACGGACTCAACGGGCCACAAATGGAGGGGCTGAATGTAGGTCATTCAACAGGCAGGATGCCCTCTCCCCACTGAAGTCACCAAAGAGGTGGAGTGGGCGGCCCCCACCCCTTCACACTCTGTCTGTTCCATCTCCCAAAAACTTCTACACCAGGCTGGGTAGGTATTTAGGAAGATCTTTACTGAAGAGTTGGGACAAATTGCAAAAGGGAATGATAACATAGAAGACCAGTTCAAGTTCTTAATAACTTGATCTTTCCTCAGCATGATCCAAAAAGAAATGCACACTGGTTTCTTCTCAGCTCCGTCTTGGGAGCCAAACTCAAGAGGAAAGGAGCCTTCTTGTCTTTCAATGGTTGCCCCTTGGTTACTGTGATAGATCATTCTAGAAAGAGCAGGATTAAATTTTGTTGTTCTCTTTCCAGGGAGAGGGAGGTGGAATGGACAAGGTGTAGTCAGATTCCCCTAGTTACACTTATAAGAAGGCCCAGAATGCTTGGGCAACCCAAGAGAAGTTGAGCCCTTGCAACCAAAAAGCCAAACTCCAACCCAAGTCCCAAAGAGGGAGAGATCACTGTGGGCTAGCAGCGTCCAGCCAAAGACTCCGCTAAATAGGCCCTCTTAAATCAGCATGAGCATCCAGGCAGCAATTAGGGGGGATCAGTAACACGGTATAATCGACTCAGGATTGAGGGCAAGGAAGAGTTAATTTAAGTAGACACACGCACTATTTAATCTGCCATTGGAAATTCTACAGCCAAAACACGTGGAAAGCAGCTCTGTGAGCAACATTTTACAGAGTTCTCATCAAAGAAACTCTGCTGCCTGCCTCTCTTGGGTTCATCCCCCAAGAGAGAAGAAAGGAAAAGCAGGGATGCCCTCTGTGTCCTTGACTTGGGGCAGGGGAGGGGGCATGAGAGGGAGAGTGTGAGTGGGTGTGAGAGTGTATGTTTGGGGGCAGGTAGGGGTGGAGTGAGAACCACTGCAAAGAAGAGCTCCCAGAGAAGATGCATCCAATGCAGGCTGGAGAATAGAGGAGCGTCAGGAAGTGGGTGTTGGCAGTGGGGTGAGCTGGGCAGCCTGCTCCTTGGGGGACCCTCTCAAGGATATAAGAACCCTGGTATCAGCAGCAACATCACCTACCCAAGGCTAGCTCCACTAAAGATGGCCCCAGGGGCGGGTCTCACACATGGGCAAAACAGGGAGTCATCTAGAGGCCTAAAAAGGGGCCCAGCTGCTCCCCTAAATTTTACCTCCTCCACTGACTCATCACAGCGCTCCCAAATCCCCACCAGGAAATTCACCACTCTCCACGGATGATCTCCTCTGCTCCAATGCAAATATCCTAAACGTCTGTATTAGTGGTTTTCAAACTTCAGCAAGAATCAGCTGAAGGGCTTGCCATTCACAAGATGTTGTGATCAGGAGATGTTGGCCCTACCCCTGGAGTAGATCTGGGGTGGGGCCCGAGAATTTACATTTCTGTAAGTTTCCAGGTGATGCTGCCCTGCTGGTCCAGGAACTGCTTATTGAGAACTACTGCCCTACAATGGGAGACACCGCTGGTTTCATCCGACTGGCATCTGTCATTTGGCAGGGAGCAGCTAGGGAAGAGATTGATACTGCACCTGTAAATTTCAACAGTGGAAGGCAGGAGATGAGCCTGGGGGGAGGTGGGCCGCCCAGCAAGGAACCCTGTTGCCAGCAAATCCTGGGGGGCCGGAAGAATGCAGTAGGGAATCGGGTGGGAGGTGAGCGGGCCTCACTCTTTGCCTTCAGGAGGGCACACTGCCAGGCCCCCCCCCCCCCCCAAGGCAGAAGGGCAGCCTCTGGTTGCTGTCTGAAGTCTCCAATGGGCAGGTGTGGAGCAGCCCACCGTGGGGCTCCAGGGCCACTGGTTCCTTCCCTTTTGCATCTATGGTTCCCGTCCAAAACTGCCTCTCCAGACTCGGCCTTTTTACCCCAACACTGCAACCAAGGGGCCCTGCATGCAACTTCCAGACATCTGTTTTCCCTTCTCCGCATGTTTCTCATTTGGATTCCTCTCTCCTCCCTCCTTGTCTTTTTCTATCACAATGCAGTTTCCCAGAAATAGAATTCCGACAGGCTGCAGGAAAATCCGAAGGGTCTGCTCGGTTTAAACTACAATTGAAAATCTTCCTGCTTGATTCATCCACTTTGAAAAGGAGAGCATGTGTTCTTCGGATCTCGAGACAAAAAGGCCACCCCTCCCCCCACCCACCCAGTACTGCAGGCTTGTTTCAGGACTGCAATTAGAAAGGGCTCTTTGGATTTTAAAAATGAATTTCTAAATAATACATGTGGTACTTTCTTTTCATAGAGAATAGCTTTCAAAGGTCCAGTTAGCAACTCCTTTGCATATTAAGGAATTCTTTCTACCTATCAAAAGGATTCTATAAATCAGGCCATGAGCAAGGACAGAACTTTAAAAGATCGGGAATACCTGGCTGATCAGTCAAAGATATTAGTCACAGCTCGATACCCATACAAAGAAAGCAGGGCTGCTCTAGGTACTGATGCTAAAAGGCATAAGGCAAAGATGGTGGCCTCAGAGTAGTGGAATGACCTGGCACAGGGGCGGCCAAACAGACACCTACTTCAGTCTATGGCGCTTTGGACCCACTTTTGTTTGGGGCAGCTCTTTAAAGAGAACACTAAAGCCATGAGCCCAAACCCCCCTATCCCCTACTCCAAAACCCCCATATAGAGACCCTCGGTGACCAAATGGTCAGCTGGTCCCTGCTTACACACTCACAGGGATTTCCCTTGGCAGCCCTTTTCCCCCAACCACCAAGTTCGTCTTCTCATAGCAGCATGAGCTAAACTAATGTGCGTGCACACACACACAGCATCTGTCTTTCTCCATCCTTGCGAAGCTGCAGGTATCATGAGATGTGTTCAAATAACAAAATCACTGTTCTGTATATTTCTTGGCATTTACAGCAACACCTTGTCAGGTTTCCCCAAACCCATAAATACTCTGTCACAAAGGTTCCCCTTTATGGCCCGGTGTGGAGCAACTCAGCCATCTGCTTTCAGGTTTCAACCGTTTCCACTTATCTTCCACTTTGTTTTATGGGAAGGGATTAGGCCTGGATTTCCACAGGTGCCCGGGTTTCATTCTACTGCCTGTCAGTTTTTCCAACTCTGGCCACATGTGGAGGCTGATAAGCAGACTGCAGACACCCATCCTGCCTAACGAATGGTCCTTGTCGGTGAACTTTAACCTCCTTGGTGTTGCCCATTATGAAGCACATCTTTCACTCTCTCAGGGATAAGGCAAAAAAAAAAAACAAAAAACCCAGCTCTGGAAATAATGTGGCCAAATGTTGCAATTCAGCAAAGCACAATGGCTGAAAAATCCCTCGGCAGGAAACGACCCTTCATCTGTGGGTGGTTCTTAGGTTCCAAGTGAACAGAATAGCTTCACAGCTTTTGGAGAAACAAGGAGATACTGCACCGTACAGCACGGGGATGAGAAGAGTCCAAATCGACCACCTGGGTGCTAGGTAGGTGTGCTTGTGGGTGAAGGGAGAGTGCTAGGATAGCTTACACAGTGGTTCTCAGAGGGTGGTACCCAGACGAGCAGCATCATCACCTGGATTTAATAAACTCTCTGGGTAATTGGGAGGCAAGTCAAAGTTGCAGAAGCACCAGCTTAGCAGTCAGAGTGGGGTGGCGTGTGTTAGCCCTCTGTAGCCGGGAGCCTGCGTGGTGTAAGGGGGCAGAGGTCAGACTGGTTCGGAAAGTCCTAGATTCCAGTTCTGGTTCTGCACCAGTTGGCAATCTGAGTTGGTCACTTCACTTCTTGGAACATCTGTAGAGAAGATCCTTGGTTTTCCAACTTGACTACACAGTGGAATCATCTGGAAAATTGTTTTAAATACTGATGCCCAGTTCCCAACTCTAGAGATCCTGATTTAATTGGTATGGGGTGCAGCCTGGGCATCAGGAGTTTTAAACGCTCCCCAGGTGATTGCAACATGCAGCTAATGTTGAAAACCAGCACATTTGATGGTCTTTAAGGTCTTAGTAGCTCTAAAAACCAATTATTTGGTCAATTCTATGGCTCTAGATAAATATTAGAGATAAAAACAATTTTTAAGCCTAAAGCCTGGACACCCCCAAGGACTGATTTGTTTTATTATATCCCCGACTTAAGTAGGTTTGAGAATAATAATAACTGAAAGGTCTGATTAATTAGGTTCCAGTTAATCGAAGTCTTACTCCAATACATTTCAAGTGGATTTCATATTTCATATGGGAAGTTTCACAGCACGGACTCTATTCCTCATCAGAATCTCCACTCTTAAATTTTACTGAAGCAAGTTGATGACTTGCCTATCTATTTTTTTTCCTTTGAAGCCAAGTTATAAATGTGTATATAGTGAGTTCTCTCCTCTAACACCAACTGATGCTCTTTTCAAACCCACACGTTCATTGAAGTCAAAGGGAGATATTTAAAAATAAAGATGAACTGTGTTCCATCTTCCGTCAGAACCGTTGCATTGTATTTCATCCCTTCCTACGTGGATTTCTTGCTGTTTTATTTGGGAAAAGACACTGTGGTTTTGGTTTCCATTGGCTGACCTATTTAGCTTCCCCACTTCGGATAAGTTTGGCTAGGTGAATCAATTTATATAGTCTCCTCTGAGTTGTCACTCTTAGTGACAAGCAGAAAATTGAAATTTGCAAGCCATTAGCTGTTAAGATGGTACATGAGATTTTAAGACATTATAAAAAAAAAACAACTGATCAGGAGTTCTTTTTTTAAAAAGAGCTCTCTCTATATCAACATGGTGTATTTTTTAAGAGGGTTTTAATAAATTTAGTAGGAATGAATGCATCTCAGCCTTATGTGAAACTGAATCACTGTCAGTGGCTCCTTCAGGAACCAGCAGCCCCCTCCCAGTTTTTCACTCAGGCTCCATGGTGTCTGGGGACTGCTCTCTCTGAACACCTGCTTCATCCTTCTCTGTCCACGGCCAGCTTTCTCTGACTCCCCACACTCATGACAGAAGATGGCAGCCCACCACTTTGGAGTTTATAACACTCAAGTGCAAGCAAATGGCCCCCAATTAACATGACTCTCTCAGTCACAGCTCTGAATTCCCAGGAGAAGGGATATGATGGCCCAGCATGGGCCAAGTGTCCACACCTGTTTCAGTCTGTGGCCACTGAAGGAGAGAAGGACATTTGGTACAAATATGGCTGCCATCACCTGCCACGTTGGAGAATAAGAAGTAAATCTCAGAGAAAGGGGAGCATCAGGAACTGGGCCGATTCGCCAAAAGGAATTTCCAACCGTTACTCACTTCTTTGAATAATAGAGTTTCAGCAGCAGGTTCTCTGAGACCCATCCTTATTCCTCCAAGTTGGGCTTCTGTCATGGCGATCAGAGGCACCACCTCCACCTGAGCACCCCCATGCCTCACTGAGCAGTAGTGGAGGAACAGACTATCCTGTGTTCTATATTGTCTCAAGTATAACTCCCATGACACAGACTGATAGTTATCCCCAATATATATTTCTTCTTCTCCTATAAAAGTAGAACTTGTAGTTAGGCAGACAGCCAGTCAAAATAAAGTTTACATTTCTTAGCCTCCCTTGCATCTAGGTATGGCCACTTGCCTAAGTTCTGCTCAACAGGGTTTGAGCAAAAGTGGTAAGTGCAAATTTTGAGCCACACTCATAAAGGCAAGGGGCTCTCCCTCTCCTCTGCCTCCTTCCTCCATCCTGTGGCTTAGAACATCAACGTGGTGACCAGGCATCTTGGATTGTAAAGATGAGAGAACACCCTAAGGTTGGCAGAGCAACAACACAGAAGGTACCTGGGCTGCTGATGACGTCAGAGAGCACAGCCACCATATCAGCTTGACTTTTTACATGAGAAATACATACAGGTGTACCTTGTTTAAACCACTGGTATTTATTATTTCTGTCACACACAGCAGGAACTATGTCCTAACTAATACTGCTTGTACAATCATAAAGTTCCAGAACTTTAGTGTTATAACATAATTTAGAAATTATCCAGTCCAACTCTTCACAGTACAAATGAGGATTTAGCGACCAAGAAGAGAGAGTGACCGTCTCATCACACATTTGGGACTCACCTAGGTCTTCTGACTCTTCCCACCCCACTCCCAGCGCCAGAACTTTTTTATCATACTGCATTGATCTTCTCCATCAAGTAGGTAATGAATATTTAGCAAATTTCAAATTTGGTTTTCAAAAACTTTTTCCCACACACAAGATGATGCGTAAATAAAACAACAGCAGTTCCCTGCTTATAAAAGGCACAAAGAGTTCTGGTTCTGGGTCTGCCTACTTAGATTTCTTTACGGCTTACGCTTCAGATTCTCACTGTATCTCCACTCCCTCAAAGCCAGATTTAGCATAAAGAGGGGTGCTGTGGGCCTGCGGAAAGACACTGAATCTCCCTGGGACCCCCATTTCTCCTTGGAAAAATCAAACTGGACAAATCCATTCGACTCTGAAATTCTAAAGTTCTGTAAGGTTGCAGGCTCTCCAGTCTGCTCCTGACAAAAATGTGATTTCTTTTGAAGCCATTTCCCACTTTCAAAGGACGTATCTAAGCTTTTTAACATAAAAGCTTCACGCACCATGCAGCCCATGCTCCCCACTGCCCGGGCCTCAAGAAAGCCCCTCCTGGTGCAGAGGAGAGAATCTGATGGGCAGAAGGACGTGAGCCAGGCACTCACAATCAGCTCATCGTGTTAACCTGTTATTTGCTCTGTTCCTTCAGTTTGTTATTTGTGGAATAGGATGGAGACAGCTGTAATTCACTGTGCCCCAGGTGCATCATAGAAAGTGGGACCTTCAAGAGCAAAGGTGAACAGGAAAGAGTCATGCTGACACTGCCTTTGGTCTGTCCTTCTGTTTGCCTTTCTCAGGGTGCACAATAATAGAATCTGGGTTTGGAACTCCCACGTTCACCCATTTTGGGGAAAGGGAAGGTCCATATAGAATCCCCAAACCCACACAATCTGATTGCACCCCACCTCCAACCCATCACTTGCTTTTGGAAAGAAAAACCTGAATACATGGGGAGATGAAATCAGAAAAAAATGGAAAGGGCCCCCAGCATACGTTTTCCTCTACTTACCAATAGTAAGAGCAAAGAGCACAGAAGGAAAATCAAACCAGACCTCAACAGTATACATATAATTATCTACTTCCTACCTTTAAAAATAATGAAAAATTAAGCCATTAAATACTTGACTCTTTCTTACTTCTTTGCTGTTCACACTTTAGCTCCTCCCTGGACTGGCATGTCAACTCCTTACAAAGCAAGATAGAGCCCCCATGACCCCCTCACAGGGGGACTGATGCTAAAGCAACAGCAGGCCAGGACAGAGTGATCACACCTCCAGCAAGGAGAATTTACGAAGCCCTAGGAGGGCTCCAAATCCCTCAAGCAGAATTGGGGAGACAAGACGAACAGCTCAGTGAGACTTGGAGAATGTTCCCCCTCCGGCTCTGGTGCAGAAGCAGCACCTGGGTTAAGCCACGTTACATCCTCTACCACGGAGAGCTGCCCAGGACCTCAGTGACCTCCTGTGCAATTCTGGTCTCAGAACGTTTCCCAGCCCGTCAACCAGAGCCTAGAGAAACATGAGTATTTGTGTGCTGGGCACGAATGAAGGAACCTAAGTGCCAAGATGCTACACCAATTCCAAGTCCGAACCTCTCCTGGGAGTCACAAGATGTCAGGCTCTGCCAAAGGGAAGACAGAGGGGCCTTTCCCAGACGAGCATCTCCAGGTGAAGGATGAGCGTCTCCAAGGCGGGCTCCTCTATCCTCTCTTGAGAATGACCCTCTTCTCTTTCTAAATGAGAGGTTGACGGGCTGTGCTCCAAGTGGCTGAAGCTAGCAGGGATTAAGAGCTAGAGCCTGGGGCACTTAACACATATTCCCTCATTTAATCCTCACAGCCACTTGAGAGCTATGCATGACTGTTAAACCCATTTTACAGATTTTGGAAGATTAGGTGACTTGTCCAAGATCTTATGATCAGTCAGTGGTGAAGCCAGTATTCTAACCCAGATCTGAGCTCCTCACTGAATTATAAGACCCGCCAGAGCACAGAAGGTCATCCACAGGTCAAGCAGCTCTGTGGGCCCAGGCTCAAGTGTGCATTGTTGTCCCCCGAGAGGCTTTGGACAATGGAGACAGTCTGTCACCCCTCCTAGGAGCTGCTTTGCTGCCAACCCTTTTGCTACACTGTGCTTCACATTTTGGGGACTAATCCGGCTAACGAATTTTTTTCTAGATTCTTGTTTTTGAATACCTTCCATTTTAAAGAACATCCGTTCCCATGCTAGGAACTATTGATTATTTCTATCCTTGGGTTTCTCTACGCATTTCTGAAAAGCTTTAAAAGACAAAAGTTGAGTTTATGACATTGTCTTTTTCTCTTGTCACATAGAATCTCTCTAAAATGATCCACCATGTGCATGCCTCACAGATCCTCAGCCTTGCCCTTAAAAAATAATTGCAAGACCTCCTTTGAAAAGGGCAGCTCAGCTTCCAAAAATACGCCAGGAAGATTTTTATGTTCATGCATTGGATCAAGACCGTGGTTTAATGAGTAAGTCCAACCCTGCCTCTGTACCCACAGGCAGGGGTTCAGGGCAGCCACACAGCTCCCACCCTCACAGCCTCTACTCCAACCCCCGCTCCCTGTTCCACCAGTTGATACCAATTGCAAATAACTATGAATTATAATCTTTCCTATGTAAGAAATTGTCTTTAAGAAAAAAGATTATTGGGGCCAGCCCTGGTAGCCTAGTGGTTCAGTTCAGCACACTCTGCTTCAGTAGCCCAGGTTCAGTTCCCGGGTGCACACCTACACCAGTTGCCTGTCAGTGGCCACGTTGTACAGGTGGCTCACGTACAAAAAAAAACACAACAGGAAGATCAGCAACAGATGTTACCTCAGGGCGAATATTCCTCAGCACAAAAAATAAAAAAGAAAGGAAAAAAGATTATTTTTTATCCACTTGGGCTAGCTACTTCAAATTTCAAAGCTAACAGGTTAAAAAATGCTAAGGAGGCAAAAACAATCACAAGGCAGTGTTAATTGCACCTGAATCAAATTACTAATTAAGAATAGACCCAGGAAAACAAAACTTTCTTCAGCCAAATTGAAATCTATATGTGAGTCACAAGTGGAATTCATGGCATTTAGCCTTTCCGCTGTAAGTCATAATACAATTTCAGGAAAGTACCTATTGAGGACAAGCAGCTCCAGGATGCCATCTGCTGCAGCCAAATTCTAACATCTCCACCTGGGGCAACATTTTAAACTGCGTGGATAACATATTAAAATAGCCTCGACTTTCATAAATTCAACCTTGCCAGTATTTGCAAACACTGAATTCTGAGAATCACGTCATAAATAAAAATTTTACCAGCCGCCACCTCTTCTTTAAACTCAGCCATGGACCATAAAAAAAATTATGAAGTTACATCTCTCCAAAATGTGCACAGTCTCCAGGGCCAAGGGAGCCTCAGCAGATGAAAGAGGAAGGGGTATGGTCCCTGGGGGCCTGGGTAGTCTTCCTTCCGCAGCCCAGCGATTCCTCCACATCTTGTACCTCCTGCAGCTTCACCCTTAAAATGAACCAGAGAAGCTGACAGATACCAACAGATCCTCAGACTCAAGGAGAACACGGTGTAGTAAGCATCACCACGAGCTCCGGGTACTCAGCTGTGATCTTGGAGACATCAATCCTTTCCCGGCTGTCCTCAAGTTAGCCATGTCTCAGTGGCTCAGGGGAGGGGATGCGGGCACCCCGTGTGACTGGAGGCTCAGTAAAGACACTGTAAACTGGATTGCATTCATTCATTCATTCTTATAACACTGACTTATGAAGTCTACTCTGTGCCAGGCAATACTGCACATAGCCTAAGGACTTCCGAATAGCATGAAGACCCAAACAGATTCTTGGGGCCAGCCCTTGGAAAATTTGTGGTAAGAACAGAGCAGGTGGGAAGCAGCCCAATTTCCCTTCCCTTGGGGCTGCTGCTTCCTCCCTCTCCCTCCGTCTCTTCAATGACTCAAACTCTCTTTCCCATTAAATCTGCTTTAAAGAGAGTACCTGAGGTCAGTCACTTACACCTCGGTATAAATGGTCTGACTGTTGTTCATCATAACAGCTTCCATTCCATTGGGGTCTACTTTGCATCAGGCCCACCCATGCTGCGAACTCTCCATACACTGGCTCATTTCACCACCCCCACGATCTGTGCAGAATGCAGGGGCTGCAGAGGGCTGTGGGCTTCTAGGTAGAGAATCAAGTGTGAGCTTCATAAAAGCTCTGCCCAACAGCCACCCCGAGTTTCCCGCCTCACTGAGTCAAAGCCCCAGGTCCCATAGCGGGTCTACGCGGCCCCGCCCCTTTGGCCCCATCCCTGACCTCGCTGACCTCATCTTCCTGCCTCTATCTTCAAGTTCCTGGAACACACCAGGCACAAGCCTGCCTTAGGGCTTTTGCACTGGCTGTTCCCTCTGCACACTCTCTCCCAGATCCCAGTGGGGTCATCACCATCTAAAGCACATGATTTAGTTGTTTCTTTTGTTTAGTTTCTCTGCTCAGCCCCAAATGTAAGCTCTCAAGCCCAGGGGAGTTTGTCCATTTCATTCACTGCTGTAACTCCAAGACTTGGACAGCAGGCACTCAGCAAACATCTATTGAATGACTAGTCACATGAAGAACTTATTGAAAATGTACATTCCCTTCATGACTCTGTGGCCTTTGAGGGCATTTCTGATGGGGCGTAATATAAACGGGCTTTAGTGAGGCAGCAAGACTGGACTGGGCTACCAGTCCCTTCGCTTCTGCCAAGCCTCGTTATTGCCCCATTTTCCCTTGCGTGAACAGAAAGGGTCCATAGGCAGGAGAGAGGATGGCTATAAAGTGCTGGGAAATTACTGTGGCCCCTTTTCAGAAGCCATCACAATATCACGTGATTTAAGGAACACAAGAGACCCCTGTCTCTAAAATAGAATCTTTCTTTGCTCTCGTTGGCTCTTTGTAATGGGGCTGGGTTGGGTCCCAGAGTCATCAGGGGCTCAAGCAATGTTGCCTACTTCTCTTTTTGTATTGTAAGGAGACATCATTCCAGTTTATCAATCTTAGAGGAAAGAAAAGCCTTCCTGCCTGGCATCCACGTGGGAGCTCCAGAGAAGCATTCTGCTTGGCCCAGTTTGGTCATCTCCATACTGAACATCATGATCGGCCAGGTCTGGATTTTGTGTCCATTGCTACAGCCAAGAGCAGAGGCAGTGTCCCCAGAACCACTTGACAGAGGGAAGCAACCGTTCTCCTTTGGGGGGTGGGCCACTGGAAAAGGAGAGAGAAAAGAGAGAGGATGATGAGGAGATAAAACTGAAGGAAACCAGAATATGTCACTCCAAAATATGGCTCTGACATAAAAACTATTTTGAGCTAAAAGCACTCCCCACTTTATCCCTGAAAGCAGAAGATAAAACCCCCAGATGGAAGATGTTCTCCTGGAAAGAAAGTAACATTCTGATCATCAAGGACGGGAAGTCGAGACGGAGAGAATTCGGTACAAACAGATCTTGTTAAAATAATTCTTATCTTCCTTTAGCCTCCCCACACAGTTTAGTTACTTTTTCACAATTGCCTCTCTCTGTTCAACCTAATATAAAAGTATTTAGGTTTTGCCACTTCTTTGAGTCTTCTTTATGAAGGTTCTCAAGTTCTTAAACCCTACATTAAATAAATTCATATGCTTTTTCTCCTGTTAATGGGTCTTATGTCAATTAATTCTGAGGCCCAGCCAAAAACCCTATGAAGGTAAAGGTAAAATTTTGCCTCCAGTACAAAACCAACAGGCAACGAGTACAGAGGTGCCACGTCCAGCCTGATTCTTATAGTGACAAAGAATGTCCTACACATTCAAGACTAATGGTCCCTACCATCTTGAAGCCAACCCAAGACTTTCACTCTTCCCTTCCACCTCCTTCCCAAACATACTGCTTGAAGTCTCAACTTATAAGTGATCTGAGAACTGAGAGATGCCAAAATAACTGTCTATCACTTTATTATTATTCCATATATTTCATTATCTCACTTGACTCCTTAAACTAGGTTTATAATGTGGAAACGAGTTCAGAGAGCTCAAAAAGATTAACTTCCAAATCACGGAGCTGGCGGGTGGCAGCAGCAGAACTCACATTCGGGTCTCCTGGCTCCAAGTCTGGGCTCTTTGCACTAAATTACGCTTTGCTGTCATCACAGAAACTTCAAAATAATGTGTACTTGAGTAAGTCAGAGAGCTGAACTATTGTGTCCATTTTAACCTACATTCAATGTTTGGGCATATGCTAAAGATAAAGTTTCTTGCTATCCCAGAGTTTGACAAGTCAATGCCTGGACCCTCAAATCAAGAAAATATGAAAATATAATATTTTCACATTTAAGACAGAAAAAGCTTTTGAACATTTATTGGGACATAGATGTGGCCTGGGTAGCCTTCAGCTTATAGAGTTGTGCCTCCAACTCTATTCTTGTTTTTGTTCATTCTAAAAATTAGCACGCTGCTCCTAAAGATCTCGTACCCCTGTATTTACAAGTAGCTATGAATTCCAATCAGATGGCAATCTTGGGATCCAGCTGTTGCTTCTCCAGCTCACAAAAATCTCCACAAACCCCCCAAAGTGCTAAATTACTACCTCAATCCTCTTCGCTTAACCTCAAACTGGGTCACCCTCTAATCAAGAAAAATTAATGACTGGCAACATATTTTTCTTTTCCTCTTAATTAGAGTAATTCCACCCTGGCAGTAATTCTCAGACCGAAACTATGCTAATGACAAAGTTGTAATTCAGAGAAAAGGGACAGACCATCAAAAGTAACTAGCCCATACTATTGCTGCTTAACTGCTAGTCAAGAGATCAGGCCAGTGGCCAATTTACCACGAAGCTAATGAGGCTGCAGCTTCTGGGCCCCTCACGTAGCCTGGCCCTTTCCAGGGCCCTGAGCGATAAGTTCACGTGGTCGCACGTTCGGTAAATTTTTCAGAAGTGAGACATTTTCACCACAATTGGTTAGGATAATCCCTGTTTCCATTCTGACTTTCCCTCCACCATCCTTCCCCTCAGACCGGGTGGCACTGGAGTGGCTGCTGGCATTTTTGGAATCCAGACAAGGGGCAGCTTGGGATCCACTTAGTTTAGGTTTGGAGGGCTGTATGTCCCTACTTCTTTTTTATTTCCATGTATAGTGATTGCTCGCTGTCCTCGTATAGAAAGAGCTTTCATGAATATTCCTACCACCCACTGGGCCCATGGGCCCATGCCACAGAAGGGAAGAGTCAGAGGTCACACTGCCTTAGGTGACCCTTATTGGACACAGCACTTTAACCTCTCCGAGCCTCAATGTCTCATCTTTAAAATGAGGATAATAACGTCATCTGTTGTCGTTATCAAAGATTGACATGATTTATTAAAATAGACTATTATTATTAACACTAATGTTACTTACTCTGTATCAGGTATGGTGTTATTTGCTTAAGATATGTTATCTCAATTAACCCCAGGCTTAGAGAGACGAAGTAATTTATCGAAGGTCACCCAGCTGATAAATTGAAGAGCCGAGAGATGAATATGAGCAGTCTTCCAACCACTGTGCTACCTGCAGGCTGAGCCCAGATGCTCAATATTATCATTATTGGCTAACGTTTATCTGAAGCTAGGCCAAGCCAAGGCCAGGCACTCGCTGGAGACTGATGGCCACCAAGGTCGGGCAGGGGGGCGTGTAGGACAGACAGGAGACCCAGGCTGCAGTCCAAGCTCAGGACAGGCATCATAAGGTGCCAGGAAACACCAGGAAACAACTACCATGTGCCAATCATGGTGCCAGGCATCTTACGTATATTTAATGGGATGTTGTTACATTTATTAAATCAGGAAAAGAAGTTTGAAAACAAAATAATAATATTCAATGCTGGCAATATTTTGCCAAGCTGCTGCACACATTTATTCACGGCAGGTATGTAAATTGCTACACTCCTGGAAAGCAATTTGACAATAGTATCAGGATCCATGAAGATATTCATAGCCTCTGACACATCAATCCCACTGCTGGAAATGTATCCTAAAGAAATCTTTGACCTTTCAAATAGCAAAAGAGCTATTTCCACAAAGATACTACAATGTTATTGTGAGACTGAAAGTGTGGAAGCCTCTGAAATGACCAAAGAGGGGAACTGATGGGTAAACGATGGCACACATTCCTTGATGGAATAACACGGGCTCATTAAAACGATTCATGGGGTCTATGTGAGAGCACGAACAAGCACATCATACGTGAAAAAGGACTCAGTGGCAATTATATATTTTTGCAACTATGGACCATACGGATAATGGCAGAAAACAAAACCAAACAATTGTCTTAGGGTGAGGCATTGTGGGAAATCTTATTCTCCTTACACCTTGGAGTGTTCTTATTGTGGTGACGAATGAAAGTTGGAGGAAAACGGAACCGGCACAGGCCAGCACGAGGGAGAGGAGCAGTCAGAGGGGTAAAGCGCAGAGCTAATCAAGGCCTACAGATGACTGCAGTGAATACCTCAGCCTTGGTCCACCAGCCAAACCAGGGCTACGGCGTCTCCGCTCTCCGTATCAGCACCACTCTGGACAGAGCAGCTCTGAGTCTGTTTCCTCAATTGCACTATTGTACCTAAATGCACTACAACCTCTTTCAGCCAACCTCACAGGGTTATTGGGAGGGGCCATTCAGATAATGCTGTTTCACCTCCTTTAAGAACATTCTTTGGCATCAATCCAAAGACATTTTGCGGAGTCAACGGTAAAGCTCAGTCCTCCCACTCCAGACTTGAAGGTGAACAGGTTTAACAGCTGAGTCTTAAATGTAATGGTCTGGCTGCCTCACACACTGCTGCAAATCACAAGCCCAAATTAAGTCACTTATTCTGGGAGGTCGTCTTCCCTAATCTTGCTCTCTCCAGTGTACTTTTCCTGGCTGCTGGCCACCCATCCTCCTCAGGGCCCAGAGAAGGACAAAGTCCTCCATTCTCCGTTTTGAGCTGCCACCCAAAGGAGAAAAGACCATTCTTCTGCCCTGCTACCCTTGACTCGCACCTCAGTGGATGCAGGAACGACCTGGAGCCAGCTCTGAAGCCACCCGGGAACACCATCACTGTGAGCTGACCACACGCAATCCAGAACCTCATCCCTTCCCAGTGTTGCCCAATCCAAGGTCCCCAAAGCTAGTGATGGAGTGAAGCCTTTGAACAGAATGGCCTTCCCTAGCTGCTGCCTGGCAGACGCCAGTCACCTTAAAGGCCCAGCTCATACATCACCCCATAGCATTCTTTCTCAACCTTGCACTCTTGCCATCCGGGGCCAGATGACTCTTTCTTATAGCAGTGTGTCCTGTGCACTGTGGGATGTTTGGCAGCATCCCTGGCCTCTATCCACCAGATGCCAGTAGCACTTCCCCACAACCAATTTTGACAATCAAAAATGCTTCCAGACATTGCTAAATGTCCCCTAAGAGACAAATGGCCCCCCGCCTCCTCCACTCCACTGCAGGATTTTCTCTTCCATCTATTCACTCCCGTAGCATATATAATATAATATCTAATTCTCTCTCTCTTGTCTTTGTCACTTCATTCTATGGTCAATGCTCTACCTGTCTCTCTCCCAAGGCACACCTTAGTTTCCACAAGGTAGAGGCTGTATCCTGAGCATCGTTACACCCGGAGCACCTAGCATAGGGCGTGGCACAGAGCAGGTGCTTAACGAGTCCAGTGGAGTTCAATGATGGTTCACAGGATCCCAGGACATTTCAGAGACTAGAGATGACCCTGAACTTAGGTTGTAAGACTTCATTCTCTCCCAAGTTGGGGTGCAAAGGAGAAACGGATGGTATGCGCATTTATTGGCGGAGAAAAAAAAACTACACGTTATTCTTTTTGCTGACAGAGAAAGTACTGAAAGTAATTTTCAATAAATTTCTAGTTTGAGATCTTCCTAAACCGTACCCATGGGGACTAAACCGCATAATTCCAAAAGGAAAGACAAGAAGGAATACTCTCAAAGCCTCAAGGCATTGATTTACAGTTGGGGAAACTCTCCCTAAACCTCACCTGACATTACTTACAATAAAATGTCCTGTGAGACCTCAAGGATGGACTAATGAGCGAAAACGTGCTCACCCCGCGACGCGAGGGCTTTGGGTGAGCCACGGGTCAGAGGCCACTGTCATCAGGGACTTGAGGCACCAGAGCTCAGTCAGATTCCAAAAAGATGGACGCCGAGTTGTCTCCAACGCTTGTGAGAAGAAAAGAAAAGAACACAAGAAAAGCGGATTTCCTTTCTGTGGGATAAGCAATACCCTTCCCTCCAGTGAAATCTACGTAAATAACCTTGATGTAGAACACCGCTGAAAGAAAGTGAGCTTCTAAGAGATAAACGGAGCCTTTCAAGAATTGTCTTAAGATTTTAAATGAACTCGGAGAGCCTGTAGAAAGAATCTCTGCCCCATCCTGGCTGGACGAATGAGCGCGTACGTATGTGCGTACGTACGTGCGTGTGTGCGTGCGCGCTCATGGACCACAGCTCTTCCTGAGTGGTTCATCGGGTTGCCCTGCCTTTATGCATGGGACTGGAGGAAGAGGAGGAAGTGGTTCCCGTGGGACCAGAGCCAGCGGAGGGGTTAAAGAGCCCTGCTCCCCCACGTGTCCTCCCCACACTTGGAGGCGTACGCCCCCTCCACCCAGCTCCCGGGTGGCTCACTAGCCCAGGCCCAACCACCTCCCACTTTGGCCTGGAAAACCGTGTCCTGCACAGACCTGTTGGCCCCAAAGCTTCCTGGCTCCTTTCTCCAGTAGAACTGAAAACAACCTTCAGTTGCGGGGGTGGGAGTAAGCAGGGGCGGAGCCAGGGCTGGCATCCAAGAACTCCCAGGACGCCTCTTAAGTTAAACCTGCCTGTAAAGGTGAGAGCAGGTGTGGTCAGCAAGGGCCCTCAGCCCCCAAATAAACAGCTTCCCCCAGGCCGAGTCTGGAAATCCCCCATAAGAGCTGAGGCTCAGACAGTCAACACACCAGGGAGATGTAATCAATAGCCCTCAGAACACTTCTCACTGAGACCCTCTGCCCCTTTCCCACCCCTTGACCTCCCTTTCTCAACCATGGCACCTTCTCATCCGTCAGGCTGGAGGTTAAATGCCGCCCCCTCTGAGAGGCCTTCCCTGTCCGCTCTATCCTAAGTCAGTCCCTCCAGGGAATCGCGATGGTAGCTCCCTGTGCATATCCTTCAGGACCCTCTCTGTGCTGGGGTCATGTCTCTGCTGTGGGCATTTCTCTCCCCCACTCAACTCTGAACTCCCTGAGGACAGAGATCATGCTCCTCTCACTCACCTGACCTGGTGCCCACGCCCAGCACAGTGCCTGGGACATAACAGGCCTTGATGGATGTTGTTCAATTCATTTATTCATTAACCAATAAAGATTCTTCTCCAGAGAAGGTGTGGACCAGTAGGTAGAAGGAGGTAAGAATGTAGTTTGCCAACACCAGGAGTGTTGGCCGTAGTCTTCCTGGCTTCATGCCACAACAGATAAATGACTGAGCATGGCCACAGACCGAAGGTGTGATTCCTACTTACAATGTAGCCTGCAGCTAATGCAAAAATATGGCCCTCCTAGGGAACGTGGTTTGCGAAAAGGTAGTTGTTGCAACCAAATAATAAGGCTAGAGTTTCAGGGGAAAGTCTGTGAATTCTAGAGAATATGGATGAGAGCCCAGGATCTAGGAAAGCCCAGCTTCAAGGCTTCTGCCAACCTGTAGGATCTCCACCTGGACAGGCTGGTCACCAGCATCACCATCCGAGCACCTCTCTCATGTTGGAGCTCAACCTGCTATCAGCTCGGATCTTTGGCTGAGACAGCTTTCCTCTAAACTCAAGGCTGAAAAGTGTAATTTGTACAGACATATCAGTGTCCATTCTTTTTTTTTTCCCCAAAGATTGGCACCTGAGCTAACATCTGTTGCCAATCTTCATTTTTTTCTTCTTCTTCTTCTCCCCAAAGCCCCCAGTGCATAGTTGTAGGTCCTTCTTGTTGTGCTATGTAGGACGCCGCCTCAGCATGGCCTGATGAGCAGTGCCATGTCCGCGCTCAGGATCTGAACCGCTGAAACCCTGGGCTGCCAAAGCGGAGCACGTGAACTGAACCACTCGGCCACAGAGCCGGTCCCTAAGTGTCCCTTCTTAAAGCCAGACCTCTGTTAGACTAACCCAGAGGGATGGGAAGGAGGGAAGAAAATATGAACGATTAGAGGAGAAAGACACCAACAGGTTCTTGAAAAAGTTAGAAGACAAACTTGACTGAACGTGCCTGTTGCCTAGGATGGGACCTGGCCCCCCTGCCGCCCTGGGATTCCACATCCCGACCCCGCTTCGCAGCTCCGTCCCCATGTGTCTCGCTTTTGTCTCCCACTTGGATTAACATGCTGGAAGACGGGTCTTCTGAAACGTGTATAAAACCACAGTGTAACCTGGAAATTGAAGAACAGAGCTCGCTAAATCAATCTGAGACAACCCCTGGGTCACGACTCACGTCCTCAAGTCCAAATGCTGAATCTGCGGGGACCTTTCCCCCTCGGAGGACATGTCAAATCCACCAAAAGCGGACAGGCCACCTAATTCAGCAGCCAGTTAGGACACGGCAGTCAACAGGCCTCCAACACGAGAGCAGTTCCAAATAAATCTCAAAGCATGCTAAGTTTGGGTCCATCAAATAGCAAAGCTCAACAGGTTTCATTAATTTCCTGAATTTACTTGTTTATATGAAACTGAACATACATTCTGTTTGGGTGATAATCTCTTTGAATCCCTAAATCCCTCTTTTGGTTTTCTATCTCAGACAAAATGAAGGAAGAAAACTAAATTCCTCCACTTTGAACCCCAAACGTCTTGGCAACTTTGGGCTAAATGAAGGTTTCCGATGTGGTTCTCCTTTGTCTTCCTTCAAATCTCGAAGTTCCGTGGAAGGTTTCTGGATGATAAACTAAAGATGGCACGAACTCCGTGGAGCACAACTCAGTGAGGTCTTGGCCAAGAAGTTTGAAAAATGGTAACATCAGCCTCTACGAAAGAATCTAGGGATTTTTTTCCTCTTCTTACTTTTTTTTCTTTAATGTGGCATTGGCAGGCAACATTCCTCAGGTGGCTCTAACCAACTGCAAATAATGACAAGGCATTTTGAACCTTAGTAACAGAGCTGCTTTTCTTAAGGACAAGCAAGTAGCACTGGCCTCTGAATTTAACCTATTAACCTCTGAGCCTTTCCAGCCTCAAATATATGTGAAATGTCACAAAAACTATAAACAAGGAAGCATCTAGGCAAAAACACAGGAGAAGCCATGAGACAACTCTAGCGAGTTTTGCTGACCGTTTGGATTCTCTCCACCCAGACCCCCACTCCAAACACTGTGGCAAAGTAAAGGGAGTAATATTTTATTATTACCCGAGTCTTGGACCATTGTCCTAAACTAATTAGGCCTCAATCATCTCCAATCAAAGGAGCATGAGGCTGCTTCTCTCTATTCCCCCCAAATCTTCGACCAAGGCTCAGATTTTAACCCACTGATGCAAGAGTAAGAAGAGGCAATTTATGCACGTGTTCTGCATAACAAATTACCCCAAAACTTAGTGGTTGAAAAATAGCCATTTTCTTTTGTTCATAATTTTGTGGATCATGAATTGGAGAAGGGTATCTACTGGGTGGTTCTCACTCGAGTCCTCTCCTGAAGTGGCAGTCAGATCATAGCTGGGGCTGCTGCCAGCCGAAGGCCCAACCGGGCTGGACATCCAAGATGGCTGGCAGTTGACGCTGGCTGTCAACTGGAGCCCAGCTGGGGCCATTCCTTGATGCAAGCACCTCCACGTGACCTCTCCTGTGGTTTGGGCTTCTCAGAGCTGGGTTCTGAGACAGAGCATCCAAGAGTAAGTGCTCCAAGAAACAAAAGCAGAAGCTGCACAGCTCCTTGTGGCCTCACCACAGAAGTCGTGCAGTGTCATTTGCATTGCATTCTGTGGGCTGCAGGTGGGTCACTAAGGCCATTAAGATTCACAAGAATTTGTTCCACCTCTCAGTTAGGAGCATCAAAGAATTTGTGGCCATTTTTGAAACCTGCCATGGTACCATTAGAAGTGATTGCCCCAATGCCAAGGACAGAGCTGGTCTAGGCCACACCTCCCTCAAACAATGCCATCCTTCCTCACATATACTACATTGTCTAGCAACCTCCTGGCTATCTCCTGGGAATCTGGGCAACAGATCCTTTCCTCTATGATTCAACCACATGTATCCCTAATCCCCTTCCTGGACCCAGCTCAGGGAAGAGTGTGCAAGGTAGGGCCACAGTGTACAGTTGCAAAAGTTGTACACTGCACAAAGGCCACCAGCCAAAGTGTGCACGCCTACCTAGTCATGCACCTTGCTCAAGGCTGTGTCTACCCGAAGAGGCTGTTTTGCCTAACTGAAACCAAAGTACTATATAGGCTAGCAGCCCTGGGTGCTCAGCTATGTCTCAGGGACTTCCAGCACCCACTGTCTATAATCTCTAGTTCCTCACTTAGGTGACAGGAAGGACAAGGAGTGCGTACCCCCTGCTCCGAAGTAGACGATGATGCCACCAGAATGGACAAAGTGCTGGCAGAGTACAGATGGGCAGAGGCTTCTGACTGAGGCGGTAAAGAAAAGCACCGTGCAAAGCAAGCCTCTGAATGGGCAATGAGGACGCCTAGGATCAGAGTCAGCGAGGAGGGGAGGGAGGAATCACTCCCAGCAAAGGGAATGAAAGTACAGCGGCACAAAACAGAAGACAATCCAGGAGTGGTATAGACGTGCCTTTGGCGGGAGCACAGATGAGCACGGAGAGCGGGGAGGTTAGGCAAGAGAGAGAGAAGCGAGGCAGACCAAAGCTTCTGTGGGCAAGAGCCCTGTCCTGAGGCGTGGCAGCTCCTGCCGGTGTCCACCCCGATCCCCCTTAGGGTCCTGTGACCCACCCCCCCAGCTCGATGCACTTTGCCTCTGCAGGGGACTGCCGTTTGACCTCACATGGAGGCCCCGAAGTAGCTGGGAACTGGCGAGGGAACCGAGGCCTGCCAGGTGACGAAATCCACGACCCAGCACGACTGCCTGTGGCGGGACAAATTCTGGGGAGATTTCTGCACCTGGTCCCACAGGTTAGACTGAGGCCAGAACATCACCCGAAATCTCACCCCGGCCTGGCTTCCTCTCCTCCCTGGCCTGCTCCCCAACTCCCTTACTTGTCTCCTCTGGGAGAACATCCTGAATAGTCGCTTCACACGAACACACGTGGAGGAACCCAACCTGACACATGAGGAAAGTGCCAATGATCATTCCTGGTTTGATTTTAACCTCATTAGGCCTAAGTAATCTCAAAATAAAGCAGCATAAGGCTGACCCTGACTCTCCCTCCTACCTCCCTGCAACCACCTCTCCCCCAAAAAAAGCAAGAGTCAGATTTACCTCAGTGCAGCAAGAACACCCAGAAGCTTTGGCTCCAACCCCATCACGGCACATGGAGAGAATTAGAATGTCCTCATCACGCATAGAATGTCAATAGCCACAGAGGAGAGAGGCACCAGTCACCATGCTTTGCCTCAAGCAGGAGTAATATTCAAAATATCTAACAACAGCATGGCATAGGCACCAACCAATTAGAGCAGATGGCAAGCGTAAGCAATAGGTATTCCATGGCTCTCTAGTTCTTCTTGGTCATAAAGAAGATGACCCTCTATAGCCTGTAGCTTACTAGAGCCCAAAGACAACTTCTCAGACTTCTTTATCCCCTCTCCGGTGCCAGGTTAAAATAAGTCCAGGTCTGTTATTCACTCTCCGGGTGCCGTCAGACAAGCTGTTTCATCTTCTGAGCCTTTGTTTCTTCTTCCATGAAACAGAATAATAATAATACCCTTAAAAGGGTTTTATGAGGATTTACTGCATAAAAACTTTAGCAGGGGTAAGCTAAAGGGATACAACAAGTAGACTGAAAATTACAATGCCTCAAACACAAAATATTTCTTGTTCACATGACAGACCCAGGAGCGTGAACCCAGATGGCAGTGGCCTTACTCTATACGCCAACTCAGGGACCCAGTCTCACTCCCTCTTGTGGCTCCAGGGCCATGTTATCATCTGCATCCAGCCAGCAAAGAGGGGGCGCGGAGAATACACACTCCTTCTTTTGAAGGGCTCAGCCCGGAAGCAGCACACGTCCCTTCCCTTCACGGAGCCATGGAGGGATGTGGTCACACCTCATTACAGACAGTCGGGGACGCGTGATTTAGCCGTATCACTCTAGGCGGAGCAGGGACTGGATTCTGATGGCCGGCTTGCATTCCCTGCCGCAGCGCTCAATAAATGTAAGCTATCGTTGTCATTCTTCTTCTTTTTATTGGGTAAGCCAGTAGGTATTTGCTGGTTACTTGAATGATTCAGTGAAAAGGAAGAAGAAGAAAGAAAGAAAAATGGATGTTGCAGGCCAGGAACAAGAAGAAATAAGAACAGGGATGAGCTGAGAGAGGAATGTGTAAAAGGATGGTACACAAAATGCAAGTTGCAGAGGGAGCCGCTCGCGCCCCCTGCATCAGGAAATGCTTCAACCAGACTCTTCTTGGGACTTTTCGCCAGGACCCTGAAACATGCACACAAGCTGGGTGTCCCAACAGTCACGGCACCCGAACAGTTAGACTCAAGATCGCCAGATTCACAGGGTGGCAGAAAATCCCGCTCTTGCCTTAAGCTCCAGGTTTTAAGGAGTCAATGTGAACTGATTTGCATTTTCAGCTTTGAGTGGGTTAAGGGCCAGAGGAAAAAGCCTTCCGTTCTAACTACATCCAAGGAGTGTGCTAAATTCCTGTGGATGTAATTAGCATCCAGCTTCTTTACTCTGCCCATACAGTATTTTCAAATCAATTGCTCAGCATCAGGTGACTCTGTTGAGATTGATTTAATAGCCTAATATGGAGTCTCAGCCCTTCTGTACAGGTTAATTACATGTGGTCGTATACATTCTAATTTAAAGTGCTGCCTTTGCAATTATCATCAGCACTAAAACAGAGCAGTAGTAATGAAGCCGGGCTCAAATTTTTTTCCAGAAGTAATGAATTGAAAAACCGAAATGACTTTTAATTTCTTTGGCACTTACCATTTCAATTTCTCTTCTCTTCTAGGGGAAATATAAATCAGGGTCTCCTTATTTCAGATTGCTATGAAAACAGGCAAGATTGCCTTAAAGAAAGCAGAAGCCATTGATTTTGAAACAGCCAAGACCTGACTATCGGGACTTTTACCAACCACAAGGGCCCCTTCCCCTGCCCTAATCCCCCAGGTGGGAATGTATTCATGCGTGAACTGATGTCTTTCACAAACACTTACATGGTGTTTACTGAGTGGCAGATACTGTTCTAGAGCTTTATCAGTATTAACAACTCTGTGAGATACTGTATTAGTTATGTAACAAATTATCCCAAAATGTACCTGCTTCAAACAACAAACATTTATTGTCTCACAGGTTCTGTGGGTCAGGATTTGGGGATTAGCTTCACTGGATGGTTCCGACTCAAGGTCTCTAATGGTAGTCACACCACTGGCCAGAGCTGCAGTCACCCGGGTTAGAGAACCTGCTTCCAAGTTCACCCACGTGGTTGTTAGCAGGCCTCAGTTTCTCCTCACATGTCCTTCTCAACACACTGAGTCTCTTCGCTTCATGGCATCTGACTTCTCCTAGAGCAAGTGATCTGAGAAGAGGAGAGGTGGAGAGACAGTAGAGACGGAGAAGAAAGACAGAACAAAGTTGAAGCCACAGTATCTTTTATAACCTAACCTTGGAAACAAGATACCATCCCTTCTGCTGGATTCTCTTGGTCACACAGGCACCCCTGGTACAATGTAGGAGGGGACCCACAAGGGTGTGAACACAGTAGGTGGGGATCCCTGTGGCCGGCTGGCTACCACAAGCAGGTATTATATTATTCCTGATCTACAGATGAGGCAATGAGGCACAGATAGATAAAGTCACTTGCCAGAGGTCACCATTAATATGTGGCAGAGCCAGGATCTGAATCTGGCTGGTCATTGTGACTCTAGAATCCAAGCTCTGAACAACTACTCACAGACACAGTGGTGTGTGCCCTCATTTAATTTAACACAGGGTTCAAGAGCAGCTTGCAGGCCAGCCAACAGTGTGCATTCTAAATTAACAGTGGATGGAAAATGTTTGCTGAAGATAAAAGTTTTAAACTACTCATTATCATCAAACTCTCCTTAGGCTGGCCCAGTGGCATAGAAGTTACGTTTGGTGTGTTCTGCTTCATCAGCCCGGGTTCATGGGTTCAGATCCCAGGTGTGGACCCACACCATTTACCAAGCCATGCTTTGGTGGTGACCCACATACAAAAGAGAGATTGGCATGGATGCTAGCTCAGCAATAATCTTTGTCAAGCAAAAAAGGAAGATTGGCAACAGATGTTAGCTCAGGGCTAATCTTCCTCAGCAAAAAAAAAAAAAAAGCTCTTTACTGCCCCCGGTCTCTGTTGTGTGACATACAATACTCCCATTTCCTGAGAATTCCTTGCTTTCTTGGAAAATCAACTGAACAACCATCACTATCAGTAGATTCTTTCTCAATATTGTGCCTCACATTGCATGACCAACCCATTGCTTCCTGTTCAAACCTCTGAGGAGACAGGATCCCTGTAATCATCGTCAGCTCTATGCGAGGACGCTGCTTGTGCTAAAGCCCATTATTAATCACACTGACCCTTCACATTCAAGGGCCACGCTGCCCAGTCCCTCCAGGGGTCCCTGTTACCAGCTCTGGCTTCAGATACACATCTGTACATCTCTGACATTGTGGATCAGACTGGATCGCAGACCTGGCTCCAAGAAGGATTGCACATCAGGGGACCTTCCGCTGGACTGTAAAAGGTATTTTGCTAGCTAGTATTCTAGGCACTTCACATATACTATTTCATTCAATTCTCCTATATTCTATAAATAGAATAATGATAATCACAATTCATAGCTAAAAGAGATTGCCATCTGACTGTGTGCCAGGCCCTATGCTAAGTGCTGTATATGGATTAATTCAGTTTATCCTCACAGAAACCTGAGAGGTAAATTTGATTACTGTTCCCATATTACCAATAAAGAACCTGAAGCTCAGAAAGGTTAAGTGACCGGCCCAACATCACACAGAGCTGGGATTCAAACTTGAATATGTTTTACTACAAGGGCATCTTCTTTCTATCTGGACAAGGAGGTACAGGGACAGGGTCACGGTCCTCCAGTTTTATGCAGGGCAGCTGGGTGCCGCCCCCAACCTACCCCGGGGCCTGTCCTTTCACATCCACATGGTCCATCAGAGGATTTTTCTAGACAAAGACAATTCCTTCTCTAGAAGAGATTCTGGGACCAGGTGTTAAGATGCCTTTTTTCTTTTAACTTTTCTCCACTGGCGAATCCAACAATATATCAGGGAGTTAGCAAGCCTCCTTAAAGGACCAGATAATAACTACTTCCAGCTCTACTTCTGGGCCATATGGCCTCTATCACAACTACTCAACTCTGCCATTGTAGCAAAAGCAGCCACAAACAATATGTAAATTAATGAGCATGGCTGTGTTCCAATAAAACTTTATTTATGGACCTGGATATTTGAATTTCATATAATTTTCTCAAGTCACGAAATATTCTTCTTTTGATTTTTTTTTTTCAACCATTGAAAAATGTAAAATCCATTCTTAGCCCACGGGCCCTGCAAAACCAGATGGCCAGAGTTTGCTGACCCTGAAACATACAACAGAGGAAGTCGGAAATGCTCCCAAAAAGCTGAGTGCCTTGGATTTATCAGATCAACAAAAAGCCAATTCTGGGGAAACATCTTGTCTAGAAGGATTGTCATGAACATAAATGTACAGGGATAAAACCACGCGAATGAAGTAATTTCTCATTTTTCACACACTTCCTGAAGGAATGGCCGGGAAAAGTCCATGAGGGACGCGATATACACTCATCAAATCGTGCCTTCGTGACAGAGGCTTAGATTTCTGCCTTATCACTCCTGTGCGATCGTAACAGGGGCTGAGCCCTATTCCCCTGTGTGTCCCCACACTGCCCGATTCAGGCCTCTCCCCAAACCTTAAACACATCCAGAGATGACATCGTCCGAGCCAGAGAGAGAACCCAAGCCCTAGCAAGGGTTTTTTTTTTCCCCCCATTTTGTGGATTCTTTTATATGAAAAGTTTAACAAGGGGCTAGAAATCAAATCACATTTAGTTAAGTATTTAATACAGCGTCTTATTTTAAAAAAATAAAATTATATGAAATTGGGTCTATACTGGAAAATTCTGGACAGAGAACCACCACGAATATGGCAGATTTTCAATAAATGTTAAATTAACAAAGAAAGAAGGAAGGGAGGGAGGGAGAAAGGAGGAAGGGAAGAGCCAGCCCGGTGGTGTAGTGGTTAAGTGCGCACGTTCCGCTTCAGCAGCCTGGGGTTCACCAGTTCGGATCCCGGGTGCAGACATGGCACCACTTGGCAACCCATGCTGTGGCAGGCGTCCCACATATAAAGTAGAGGAAGATGGGCATGGATGTTAGCTCAGGGCCAGTCTTCCTCAGCAAAAAGAGGAGGGCTGGTGGCAGATGATAACTCAGGGCTAATCTTCCTCAAAAAAAGAAAAAAAAGGAGGGAGGGAGTAGGGTGAGGGCTAGAGGAAGGAAAGAAGGAAGGAAAAGGCATAATATAGACTATTTCCTCTCAAGCTCTTTCCTAATGTATTCAATAACTTATTGAATAAAGAGCTGCTATCTAATAAAATAAATGATTCACTCCATGTCATTTTTGAGTAATGTTCTATGTTCCAGAAATATCATCTTCACTTCCTGTTCAACTACCTCTTACAATCATAAGGGAAATTATTTATATTTATCTATATGTCCAGGAAGGCACGTTTCCAAATTTAAGAATATCAAGATTATGTTCAGTCTTTTCATTCAATGCATTAAACCACCCCTGGCACATACGATAAGATAACCAGCCTTCCCACAATACACAGGACAAGTTTCAGTGACAATGGAACCAACCCCACTAGACACTGGGTTTGGGAGAGCAGGGACCGTCTTGCTTGTTTTGGTCCTCTGGGGACTAGAAGGCATTTGATAAATGTTTGTGGAATGAATGAAAAGTAAATGAGGGAAATGTTTCACCTTAAGAGAATTAGAACCTATTTTCTAACAACGCAATAGCACTTGAACAAGACAAGTGTTCCTGAGAGATAAGACACACCAGGAGAATCGAACAGCCAAAACCCAAGGGGTGCGTTGCAAGTGTCAGGGATGGCAAAACCGGAGGGGTGTTCCTGTGCTTAGAACAAAGGCTCCCCAGAAGAGATGACTTGATGATAATCCATCTAAATTCGCCTCTTTGCCCAAAATGAGAAAATAAAACCTCAAATTGCCCCAGGCTTAAACAGGGCCGAGTTAGAATCAATATTTTCTGGTATAAGGAGAAAAGCAAGCGAGTCAAAACACCACTATCATATCAAAGTTGGAGCTACCGTCGAAGTCGTGTTTTTATTTTGCAAAGAAAATTAAACCAGGCCACCAACATTAAAAATAATAAGAACCGCTGTTTCTGAATGTGCATCTAGGACGTCTCTCCAGCTAATATTCAACTCCTTTCAGAATGAGTCTGATGCTCTTCTGACCTCCTGACCTTGTCTGAGTCTCAATCAGTTGCCACCAAATAAATACCAGTCAGAAAGAGAGGAGTCATTAGGTTCTGTGTGTGTAGAAATCAGTGTGATTTCCCAATCAGGGTACCCACAGGGCGGGGAAAGTGACTTTGACATTGAGAGGGAGACACACTCCTTGTGCAGTTGTTAATCCCAGCGCCAGTGTGAACCCCCAGCTCACACACGTCAGCTGAACCACCTTGACAGATGGATGATGCCACACGTGAGGCCAGGGGCCTGGTGCTCCAGTCTCCTCTGGGGCCTGGCTTTGGGAAAGGAGGAACAAATGGGGTTGTTACTTCCTACATTACACACTTCGATACAGTTTTCTTTACAAGTACAAAGTTTCTTTTATAACGATTTAAAGCATATGCCACTTTCTAGCCGTTTGATCTGACATAAATTATTTCTATTTTCTCATGCAACCTAGTCCACAGGGTAGTTAAGAGAAATGGCTAAGACCAGCCAGCTAATCTCCAAGTTCATTTCCTCTTCTTCCCGGGGGCACCACAGACTACAGTTCCCAGCATCCTTTGCAGCAGGTGCACCCATGTGATTGAGTTCTAACTAACTAACCAGTGGAATGTGAGTGGAGGTAGTGTGTGCTGCTTCCAGACGTAGCCCATAAAACATTCACCTGTGTTCTTTCATCCTCTTCCCCCATTGCCATCCTCTTGTAGACAAGCACAGCAGTGTTGGAAACCATGTGCTGAAGATGGCAGAGCCATAAGATGGGAAAGGCCCGGACTCCTGATGACTCCTTAGACGACAGCCACCTACCAATGATGAACACTACCTCAGACATTGTATTCGTTTCCCAGGACTGCTGTGACAAAGTCCCATAACACACGGCCATGCCCAACATCAATGGCACAGGGGAGCAGACTCCACCCACCATAGCAAATGTGGGAAAAGAAGCAAGAACTGTGAGCGAAATATTATCATCTGCCACTGGAGACAGTGATGACACAGTGTGATAAGTGCTAAGACAGAAATATACCACCACAGGATAAAATCCAAAAATATCTGGCATTCAAACCCCTCCCACATTGGACCCCTGATTACCCATCCTTCCTGATCTCAGCTTTACTAAAGAATAGCTGGACCCCCTGTACGAAGGGGCAATGACAAGTACAATGTGATGCGGTAGAAAGGGACATATCTGGAGTCCTAAGACCTGTTACTTTCTACAGATACTCTGCTTTCTCATCCAGCCTGAGCCAAAAACCATCTGTGTGATCCTGGGAAAACCATTTTCTCTCTTAGTATCTATAACCTGGTTTCTAAGATGAGGAAATAGACTCTCGGGTCCCTAAGATTCTCTGACCCCGTTTCTTTTCTTTGCGATGCGTGTTCCACGGAACATTAGTCCCACGAGATGCCACGCAAAGAAACGTTTCCGTGAGCAAATGCACTTGGAAAATGCTGTGTATCATAGCGCTGTCCTAGAATACCAAAGATTATGAAAAATCCTGCAATAAAAACAAAAAGCCTGTTTTACTTCAACTGTCTCCCAGATTTATTTGGCCTAAGAATTTTTCTGCCCCTCGTAACATGGCCCAGAACCGATGAACTAACTCCCTAAGGACACCCAGACTTGGAGAGTTGGATTTTTTAACAACTACTTCCTGTTTCTCCCTCCTGCACCCAGAGAACATGGTACTCTGTGAATTCTTGCATCTAAGCCAGAAAGTCCCACAGACTATGACGCGGTCACCTCTCACAGGCCTCCACGCGCCACAGCTCAATCTTCCCCATTCTCCGGAAGTTCCACAAACAGGGCAGCAAACGCACCCCACATCACGTGCCCCCATTGGTCCGTGGGGACCCGGTGCATTTCCTCCCAGTGTTCCTCAAAAGAGTTCCGCACCTCCTTTGGGGGGATTCTCTTTAGTCTGTAATGCATTTTCAAAATCTCTTGGGAGAGATTTGAATTTTGGAAACAATCAACGTGTACTGGAGCCAAGTTTGGTGAATAACTTGGGCAAGGAAGCTGAGAAATACTGTTCTGCATCAAAAATGGAGAGAACAATTCCCCTCATCTTTCAGGCAGGCCTGTGCTCATCTGGCTCCCAGGTCTCTGGAACGAGAAGAGTCATTCCAAATGAGATTCCCATGCCGGAATCTCCGCGTACCATATGCTGAGCGCTCTGTGGCTCCCTTGAATGGCAGACAATTACGTGCACTTGTTTGTTTTGCTCCTTTATTTGGCCCCTTGTCTGAACAGAGATGCATAATCCAGTGTTTCTTGCATTGTGAGTTCTCATGGGGCCATTCATGTTTCTGTTCCAGCTATTGTTCTGAATTCAGAAGACTATCCCCAAATTGCACATTCACATCTTTAATTGAGCCGAGGCCATTCTGATGCCCTCCTTTCTCCCCCTCTCCCCTTAGCCCCGCACACGATCGTGCTGCCCATCACTGGCTTTGATCCCAGGGTGGGATTGTTTTGTTTTTTTAACTATTCCTGTTAGTCAGTAGTCAGCTTGTGCTTTTTCTTTCCTCCACATAACATTTCATTGCTTTAACACAACTTTGTTCAAGGAGGCTGAGCAGCATTCTTTGAAGATCCAAATTATCCTCAAAGCTGGTCTCTCAGCATTACTGAGATTTGTGCTGACTTTTAATAACTGGAACGTGAAACAAAAGGAAGCAGTTTTATACCACCTTCTCTGAGAGGATTTTAACTGTGGCTAGATAAGCACGGACTGTCGGAGCTAGAAGGTAATGCAGAGGTCATAGAGTCTTAGCGGGGTCCAAACTTCTTTAGCCGGGGAACTTACTTCAGACAGAAGCTTTCAGAATCCCGATTATTAAACAGAAGCAGTGAGAGTTCTCGGGACGGCTTCAATCTTCAGATTGGCTTGAAATGCTTCCTTGTTTACAGATCCGAAGTGTCGGAAGCTCCTCCGCTCTTGGATTTTGATCACAGCTTAAAAATACAGACATTTCACTGATGACAAAAGTGAGGCCCAGACAGACTCCAGGAGTACCTGGCAGAGCGAGAAACAGAAGCTTCGCCTCCTGGTTCCAGGTGTAGCCCTGAGTCCGGCCGTGCATCTGAAGCGCTGGGGAGCTGGTTAGAAACACACATTTGGGGGCCCCGGCCTCTGAGAATTCTGATTCAGTCGGTCTGGAGTGAGAACTTAGAATCAGCATTTTTCAAAAGTTCCCTGTGGGTGTGATGGAGATCCAGATTTAGGAACCACACTGATCTGAACTATGGGGTCCTCCATGCCCAGGCACCAAAGGGCAATTGATTGTTCTTGGGGAAAAACCAACCAACCAACCAACCAACCCAGAGAAGAACCTAGATTTGCTGATGGTATGACCATCACTACAAACGATAAAGTAGAGTGAACTGAGACTGTTTGAATCCAGTGCAAAAATGAATTTGTGGGTTAATTGGATTATTTACAAAGTACCACTCTGAAGGAATCTGACGGATGCTTTGTGTCCCTCAGTAATTGCTTGGCATTTTATAGATTGATCATGCTTTGCTTTTTACAAAGTAACTTTCCACGCGTCGTCTTTTTCACTCCATTCAAGAACCCAATATATGGGTAAGGTAAGTCTTATTTTCCCCATTTTACAGACAATGCAACTGAGATTCACAGAAGAGAAATGGCCACACTGAGGAAATCGAGCTAGTAGGGCTAGATTTAAAACCAAAATCTTGGATTCTGAATCCAATATGCCTCCTTAATGCATCAAAAAATAAATCCATATTATCAGAGCTTCTTTTCTACTCGCTCCAGCATAATCACAAATGGTATTATAAAATGGAAAACTCAATAACTCTAATAGCTATTACAAAAACACTATTGATGCTCACAGCCAGGGCCTTATGATGTTTATTCTAATGTCCTCATTTACTACTGCACCATCATTGTCGAATGAAAACCGTTCAACAGAATCGTATCCTTTGACTCTGAAATCAATTTCCAGCCAGGCTAGGAAGTACAGTAGTAGGTTACAACTCAAAAATGGGAAGGCCCTACATCACAAATTATTCATCAACAACAATAAAAAGTCAATATTGATTTCAATTTTAAGAGGAAATGGAACTGGTTAGGAATCAAAAGAAAAGGAAAAGCTGCTTAAGAAATAGGAGCGTTTCATACTTGGGTTCCATCCAGGGGAACCAGGTTAGCCGCAGCCTGAGCGATTTGATGCCTTTTCTTCTCATGGTGATGAACTCCGCCTCCGCGGACTACACCGAGGATGCGACAATTCATTTGACTATTATCTTGGCTAAAGTCCTTGCCCTACCCCCAGGACTTAGCATTTCAGTCACATGGACGTTGCTGTTGTCACCCAATTCTTTTAGACATGAGAGGAGAGCAGATTGCTTTGACTGAACTTTAGGACGCCCCACATTTCCCATATGCGGAGTCGGCATTGCTCCCTCCTGGGAAGTCCAGAATATTCCCTGGGCACCAGAATCTCTACCAATCAAAAGGGATTTTCCTAGCCCCTCCAGTGAATCCTTCTAGGTTCCCTCTTCTGATCTTTGCCCAGTACCTCTGTTTAACTGATCTTCTTAAAAACACAACAGTTCTGAGGGTCTTGCTCTGCCTAATATTAAAACGTACTATAAAGGACAATAAATAAAACGATATAGCAGAGGTTCGGGAATAAACAAATAATCTCAATGTCCACTTTGTTTCTTTATTAGCACAATTGATGCTCTCCCTCCCTCTCCCCTCCTTTCTTCCCCTCCCCCTCCTCCTCTCCCTCCCCTCCCCTCCTCCTCTCCCTGCACGTAGTTCTGTAGGAGTATGACGTCTCTTTGGCTCCCTTCTGAACACCTAAAGCTTAGAACAGGACAAGACCTGGGTGGCACTTCATGGGTCTTTGTTGAGAGATGGAAGGACAGGTTGGCACCCAGGTTCCAAAGGTCAGAGGAGACATTCTGCGCATAAAAAGGAGGTAAAGGAGACAGAAAAGGAGTAGCCAGGGATAGGAGGAAAGGAGGGGCCAGCTGGGGGAGCGGAACCAGAAGAAAAATGCCGAAAAGGAGTTGTTTGTTGTTGTTTTTTAATGGGAAGTCATCCTTCCTGGCACTCACTAATCTTTAGTAAAACCACAGCTTAACAAAACACATGCAAATGTAGCACATTAACTATGAGGAGGGGAGGGGCTGGGGTCGGAGATTTTCTTTGAATTTTTATAGCAGGCATATGTTCATGTATTCGGGTGGACATCTTTGACCCAGGGCTACTGAGATTCACTCTATGAAAATGATTGGCCAAATTAAGAAAACGACGTAAAAATGGTGTTCATCCCTGAGTTATTTATCACAGTGAAAACCAGGAAATGACCCCAGTGTGCATCACCAGAGGACGGGTTGAGTAAATTAATGCCATCCATGCAACTAGCTTCTATGTTGCCATTTAAAAAACACGGGGTAGATTTTTATATATTGTTACGAAAATATGTCCCCAGAATATCATTATATGAAAAAAGCAGCCATAGCCAGAAGACAATAGTTATGTGTAATATGAGATGACCTTTGAAAAATATAAAGATACTTGCATAGGAAAATAGTCTGGAAGAATATTAACAGTGGTTAGTTCTGGAAGGTGCCATTTTCCCCCAACTTGACCTCTCAAGGCAACTACTTAACTTTCAGAGAAACTACGTTCCTTTTTCCAGAACATACAGCTAAAAACACTGCAATACATTTTTGCAAAGAAAAATATAGTTATTTCTCCCCCTAGCCATCCAACTTCCTTAATAAAGAATTTTATTTCTTCCCACTAACGTCAAAGATGTGCCTTATCTATTACAAGGGTTGGCATTACAGGAGATTCAAACCCACACTCAGATTCAGTCGATCTTAAGGCCAGAAATAAGTGCCCCTTTCTGTCAGATGTAGCATGCCGAGAGATGGCCAAAGGTCATAATTTAATCATTTAGATTAAAGATTTGCAAGGTAATTGATGAAGAAAGTCACATCTTGGAAGAATGGAAAAACTAAGTCGCTAACTTGGGAATAGTTCCAGCTTCACTGGATTCAACAGGGGGAGAGGCCCCAGGAGAAAACAGAGAAGACGCTCATGGCTTTTTATCTCATCATCCCAACCAGTTCCTCTATTTACGATTATTACATCACAGCCGCCGCTCCTGCTTACCTGTGGGCTGTAACCAGGGGAGCAATTTCTCCCGCCCCCCCCATAAAAGCAAGGGGAGAATGCGGATGGGAAGGGAGTACAGGAGTTTATTCCTCTGCGTGCCCAGAACCAGGATCACCACTCCTATTATCCCAGGTTCAAAGCAGAGAACAGATTCCCAGAAAACTCTGAAATCCTTCCTTTCATTAGAGCCTTTGCAAGAGAGAGAAAGAGTGAGAGAGAGAAAGAGAGAGAGAGATCGAGAGAGAGGAAACAAAGAACGAAGGGAGGGAGAGAAGAAGAGATCCTTTCTCTCCTTCAGATGCAAAAACATCATGGCTGAACCTGTGTCAAGAGCAGAAATAGGTTTCACAAACACGACAGATCTGAGAAACAAAATCGTCATCAGCTCACACGTTCCACGGATTTGATGTGGTTATAAAAGTAGAATTGCCTCTGGATAAAAACCCGGTCTCTGAGATCACGGGCCCCATCACAATAAAACTTCTCTGCGACCAGTGAGACCCAGGGATACGGAAAACACTCCACTTGCATCGTTTTTCCCAAGTGTGTTAAAATTTTTATTTCATCCATAGTAAAGCCTGTTTTCTCCCAGAAAGAGACCTGAGAGATTTAATAAGGGAGTGGCTTTGCAGTGGTTTCTGACTTAGTTGAAGGGGGCCAGTTGCCTCCTACACACCAGGGACCAGGGACTCCTGCAGACATGGAGAAGCTCACCCTCCCTGGGTTTCCCATGACTCCCCCTAGCACTGAGCCTAGGGACACCCTTGGCACAAATTTCTGATCCCAGAGCTAACCACTTCCACAAGCTGCCTGCTCCAGGCAGTGGTCCCCTGTTATTCTGACAAGGACACAATTAAGTATGAAACCTAAGAGTTCTGGAAATGCCCAGGCAACAGAGTATTCTTTAAACCTCCCCTTTCTAGGTACATTTTCTTACGCTAGGCACTCAGGACCTTTTCTGTACCAAAACTTCCTCTGGGGAAATGACCTCAAGTCAGTCATTCACACTTTAGTGAGAATTCAAATATCTCCTCTTTCAAAGGTGTTTTAATTTATAACCCTTCTGACTGTGAGAAAGAATATTTTGTTCTTAGAGGGATCTCAGGCATATTTGATTAGACTCTTTTTGGAAGTGGGAGTGAGAAGGGAGACTTTTCTAGCTCCTTGAAATCTCATCATTTTCTGCACAGATACCTAAAACAAAACGGCCCAAAAAGCAAAAAGGCCATAGAAGCAGAGTTGCCTTTGGGAGAACTAGTTCATGGTCATATCAGAGAGAAATCCATTTTCAAGCCATCTCTTTAAATGGTTGCCTCCCACACAGACCAACCCCATCTCTGTTCCCTTATAGCACCACTTATTCCTCCGACACTGATCGAGCACCCAGCTGGAATGGATCCTACTCTCCAGGAAATACCGGCTGGCTGGAGAACAGACACAACTTAGTACAATCACCTGTAAGTTTCAGTGATGTGTTGCATATTTACAATTATTTTAATTACGCTTGAAAGGACAAAGATCAGGAACAGATGTCAGACGTATGAATTAAAATTAATGATCATTTGTTAATGAAGTGAAGAGCCATTCATCATTTTATTAGAACTAATTCTTAAGGCCATATGGAATCTTTTACAATGGAGCAAATCTTTATCCTATTTAGCATATTAAGATTTTGATTAATAAAATGCAGAGAATAGCGTTGCCCAAGCAAAATTTCCTGTTAAGTGTTAGTAGTTACCAGTTAGTATGACAAACCGGATATGCTCCAGTAAAGTAAGCATACAAATGTTGAACAGGGTGTATCATCCTTCCTTCCTTCCTTCCGTCTTTCCTTCCTTCTTTCCTTCCTTCTTTCCTTCCTTCCTTCCTCCCTCCCTTCCTGCCTTCCTTTAACAAATATATTGAGTGCCAAGTGCCAAGTACAGTGCTAGGTATAGAGATAGATACAGTAAACAAAAACAGAGATGGCCCTGCCTTCCTGGGCCTAACAGTGGAAAGGAAACAGATATTAATCAGATAATTACACTCACAAATGTAAAATCGCATCTGTAAAAGGTGATAAGCATGTGCAAAGGCCCTGTGACAGAGGGTATCCTGGAGCATGCAATGAAAGGGCCAGAAAGCTAGAGTGGTGGAGGTGGAAAGGGGAGAAGTGGTTGGATTCAAGAGACATTTTGAAGCTATCTAGGACCAGGGAGTGGGTCAGATGGGGACAGGGGTGCAGACAAGCAAGTGTCAATGGATGGCCCTTGGGCTTCTGGTCTGCAAAGCTGGATGGATGGTAATGCCATTCACTAAGATAAAAAATGCTGGAGGAGGCCCAATTAAAGAGAGAAGGTTCTGGATCTCTGGGTGTTAGGTGCACGCATGCCGTTCCCTGACCATACCACCCCAGCAGAACCACGGCTGTAATGGGGAAGATGGCGGAGTCAAACAAGAACGGCGAGTGTGGCCATCTCTATTTGATCAAGTTTCCTCTCCTCCCTGGGGATCTTAGCACCCAAGAGGACTTGGGAGACCTTCCAGCCCCATCCCGTCACTTCACAGGGGAATGAAGAAAACTTGTTCAATATCGCAAAGCAAACGAGCGAGAGTGCCCAGACAGCCCAGAGGATGCCCCCCGGAGAAAAGCCCTTCCAGAGCAGTCAGTCACTCAGCAAACACACCTGGGCGCCCAGCACCTTGCCAGGTGCCACGGATCAAAGATGAGTGAGCCCCCAGCCCTGGAGGGGGAAGGCACGTTATCAGGAAATTGAACCCAATGGGATGTGTCGTGATGGAGAGACATGGGGCGAGAGGTTATGGGTGTTCAGAGGAACAGCGACGACCCCCAGGAAGGAGGAGTCAGAGACGAGGTCACACCTGGGCTGAGCCTGGAGTCATGACGGGGGTGTTCGAGTGTTTCCAGGGAGAGGAGACAGCAGGACAGACAGCACAGAGGCTACAAGCAGGTCAAATCCGCAATGCTCTTCCCCTTCTTTCCCCTCCCCCCGCTCCTCCTCCTCCTCCAAGATCCTTCCTAGCATATCCCCCTCAAGAAGTTCAGGCTTTTGGAAAACAGAGCCAGGAAGAGCACTTGCTTCTCTGCCCAGGAAGCACAAACGTCTCCCGGGGTTGAGCAGAGTCTGGTGACCTTCTTCAGAGGTGGACGTGGGGTAGGAGACACAGTGATGGGGAAAATATAGCAAGAACAAATCGCCAATGACTATCTCTGTATATTACCCTTCCACGAACGTTCTAGAAAGTTCATCTTGACTGCAGTATGGAGAATGGATTGGAGAGAGGAATAGGGGGATTGGTTAGGAGACAGAGCTGGGGATTTAAGCATTTCTCTGCAGGCAGTGAGCAGATTCCTGAACAGGCCTGCAACAGCAAATCATCCCACGTCATTGGCCACCTATTCCCCTCCACAGGGAGCTGGAGCTACCCAAAAAGGGCGCCAAGTTACGAAAGGATAAATAGGGCAGGCGAGAGAAAGGGAGACTGGGTTCCCACGCCAACAGCAGCTGAGGATGCGGAGATGTTTTCTCCTCTCCAAGCTCTGAAGACCCCAGAGCTCAGCGCCCTCGTGGATACGTGGGGAGGAACCAACCCGGGCAACTTCTCAGCACCTTCGTCTCAGGGGACTGAAAGGGATACAGTTCAGCAAGGGCGGGCAGGCTCTGCCCTGACCCAAGGGCGGCACTCGAAGGGGGTGCAGAGGATGAACCCCCAGGCTGAAAATAAGGATGTGACAGCAGATGTCAAAGTCTTGCCCCAAGCTAACCAGAAGGCTGTTGGCTGCCTCCATTAACAGTGTCCTCACTACACACAATCCCACCCCCTCCCTGCCCCCTTACGCACACACCTCATTTAGGGAACTTAAAGAGGGCATTGTCCGCATCCCCTCTCCCCTCAAAGCCACTGCTCTTAACAGACACCAAATGCCCCTCCCCTGCTCAGCCTACTTTACCCCCCCCCCTTCTTCTTCCTTCCTGGGGGCTGGCACACAACAAGGAAAATTTAAGATCTCCCCCTCACGAAAAGACCTGGGCCCCCACTGTAGCAGGCCCATCCACTGAGCTGACAACCAGCACCAGTCCCTCCCGCGTCCAGGCCTCTGGAACAGACCGGCCCCCAGGACTCGACACCGGGATTCTTGGGGGACTGACCGCCTTCTCTTTCCCATCCTTGGTTTTCGGAGCACCATTTGGAATGCAGTTTGTGTGGTTCCCCCTTTTCAAATACAAGGCAAAAAGAATTTCTGAGATTGAGCTGTTGAGCCCCTGGAAGCATTCCTGGGAGTGAATACCCCAGGGCGGGAGCAATCCCTCCCCGGTTGCGGGGCTGGCCCGGCCATTAGCGGGCTCAAGTGTAATTTAGGGCTATGCTTATTACAGGCTCAGACCTTGTTTGATGCACTGGAGTGGAAAAAAGTTCCCTCTCTGCATGTGGCCGTGTCCTATGTGTCTCTCGTATCTTTAACAATGTAAACATCAGAAACAGATGGGGAAATGCAGGCCGGTGCCAGGCCAAACAGCGCTCGCTGCAGACAATTCGCCGCGGTGCCAAGACAAATATGCTCTGTGGATATCACTAATTTATAGCGCACTGGAACCGAGCAAAACAAATAACAATTAAGGCCCAGAAATCTTAAAATGAATAACCTTTCTGTACACAAACTCAATGCCACTATTAAAAGGCCATCAACTGCGACGGGTATACGAAACGTAACAATGAGATCCTTCTTACGTGAATAATCACTGGATAATTACCAGGAAAGCGGCATTTCTCTAGTTTGCAGACTCGGTGGGTTTCACACACTGGATTTTGCTTTGGCAGAGCTCAGAGACGCTTTCAAAATGCCTTCACAGACTTCGCATCATTGGGACAACACTGTGAGGGGAAGGAGTCGGGGATGGCAGGCCCTCATGTCCCCACTGTCCAGATGGGACAACTGCGGCACAGACAAATGAAGACAATGGCCCGGTCACAGTGCTCTAACGGACAGCACAGCATCTACAACTAGGACTTCTGACTTTCAGTCTGGTGTTCCTTCCACCAGCATGCAAGTCCTCCCCAGCCACACCTGCAACCCCCACACCCCTCGCCCGGCTCCCAATACATCCCTTAACTAGGGAAACAGGCACCAGAAACCCCTTAGACGCTGAATGGGCAAGGCTGGGGTAAAGCAGGGACCAGCCACTGCCGTGCCCAGGTATCCTTCTGAGCCTTCAGTCCATGGTCTCTCTTCACCAGCCAATGCAGGTGCCTTAACAGGAATGAAGATTACCTATTACCAACTGGCTTCAGCCGAATGGCCTCGTTTTTCAACCAGGTATAAGCCTCCCTTAGGGGTCATGGTTCATTGCAGGTAGGGAAAAGAAGAATCCACCTGAAGAGGCAGTCCATCCCCTCTCCCTGTCTGCAGCTCAGCCACACGACAGATCTCACTGCACAGCCCAGCAGCAACCCTACCCATCTTGTGTGAGTCTGTATCCAGAGGATCTGGCTCCCACAGAAGGATCCCAGCCTGCATATGCCACAGGGCTGTTGAGAGTCAATGACAAGCACAATAAAAGCCATTCTTTGCCCATCAGATTCTCAGAACATTTAAAACACTGACCATTTTAACTGTGGTGATGGCGTAGGGAAATGGGTATGATTATAAACTGTTAGGAGGAGGGTAAGTTGATATAATGTGTTTAAAAGCAATTTGACAATTTCAATTAAAATATATTAGGTCAAACCATAAGAATGAGCCAATCTTTGACCTATAAAAATTTTAAATGGTTCAGCCAAATACCACGTGCACACCCTTGAACTGTGCACATTGACTTCTTTGTAGCTACCCTAGAGAAATGTCGGCACATTTGCACAAAGATCTCACACTAAGATACTCACTGGAACGTATGTATGACAGCAGGAGTTTGAAAATAACCTAAATGCCCATCAATAGGATGGGAAAATAGACTATGACGGATCCTTACCCAAAAAATACTATGCAGCAGGTAAAAAGGTAAATATTTTCAACAAATAAATTGCAAGGAAAGATAGAGCGAGAGAGAGAGAAATGGAGGGGGAACTTAGAGAGTAAAAGAGAAATGTAAGAGATATATTAACCAATTGCAATGTGGGGCTCTTAATAGGATCCTGACTCAATTTTTTTAAACTAGATAAAGGCTGATGTCAAGGAGTTGTTAATTTTTTTAAGTGTGGCAGTGGCATTGTGTTTATACTTTTTAATAGCCCCTGTCTTTTAGAGATACATAACGAAATATTTATGGTTGGAATGCTATACCTGGGATTTGCTTTCAATAATAAAGGAGCAGAAAGCAAGTGGGATTAGATGTTCCCAACTGGACAAGTTGATAATTGCTGAAGCTTGGGAGTGGGTATGTAAGGGTTCATGACGTTATTCTGTCCACTTTTGCATGTATTTAAAATTTCCCGTAATAAAACATTAAAAATAAAGAAAATGCCAGCTCCTAAACAGAAGATACAGTTCTACATGTCCTGTCAAGGAAATGACATATTAAGTGAAATATCAAGTTGCAGTGTAATATCACATTAAGATACATATTACATTATGATACCAGTTCTTTAAAAAATGAAAACACAATGTAAATGTATTTGTTACAGGTCAGAAGGCTGTTCTGTAGACTAAGCGTTCAGAGTAGGTTCCACTAAGGAAGAAACTGGCATTGGAAAGTGAGAGGCGGCGATGGTTGAGAACTTTCCTTTATCTATTCTTGGTGTTTTTACAAGAATATATTAATGTAGTGCTTTGTAATTTAAAGAAATATTAAGCATCATGAACCAAAATATTTTAAACGGCAGTGAGGGAGTCCTCAGGTTGTTTCCAAAATGACTTCTCAGCAGTGGAGGTGCTGAAGAGCGGCAGCGAGCTCTGTGTGGGTGCCGGTGACCGGGGGGGTTCATTTCTTCTTTGTGAGTCACCAACGGCCACAGGGAGGAGAGAGAGAAGACACTGCCCTTTCGTTAAGTATCTGCTAAGTGCCAGGCAGGTTTCGCATCCATCATTTCCATAATCCTCATAATAACCATGGACGGACTATTGTAGTCCAATGGTTAGGGACATTCCCAAGATCTTTCAACTTATCAGGGCACCTCTGAAGCGAGCAGGAACGGTGCTGGTGGGCTCGGAGCTGAGGACAGTGTGGTGACCGTGATGAGGCGAGGCAACAGCGGGAGTGGTTTTTTCGGCAGAGGAGAGAGTCCCACCAACAGGGAGAGGAGAGGGAACGGAAGGAAAGAGGAAGAGAGGGAAAGAATCAGTGCCAAGCTCTTCAGAGTTCGAGGCAGGCAGCCCTGCTCCAGCTCTTGGTAGAAATTTCTTAAATAAAAGTGAATCAAGCCAATTCTCGAACCTGTCCCTCTCTTTCTCAGACCTTCCCACGGGCAGTTGGTTCCTTTGCTGGGAACATGCCCCACGTCCACCCTCAGGTGGGCTCCTCATCCTTCCAGGCTCAGCTAAAATGCCACCCCCTCAGAGAGGCCAACCTGTCTGCACTAAGGAGATGCCACCCCAGCCTCTCTCCCTCCCTCCCAGGTATTACTTATAGTGCGAATCCCATTTTGTAATTATTTATCCCTTTGTCCACTTGTTAATCGCCATCACAGAGCATCCTAAACTTCAGGTTGGGAAGCGGGGCACACAGATTGAGCTGGTTTTGTCGATCACTCTCGCAGCGCCCAGCAACGTGTCTGGCACAAAATCGGTGCTCAATAATTGTTTGCAGGGTGGATGGATGAAGAAAGAAGGAAGAGAGGAGGGAGAGGGAAGGAAGAGAAGGGGAAAGGGGAAGAGAGGGGGAGGGGAAGAAGGAGGAAGGGAGGGAGGAAGCGGAACCAGTGGGGAGGGAGGGAGGGCAGGGAAGAGAAGAGCAGAAGGAGGGAGGGAGAGAGAGGAATGGAGGAAGGAGAGGGGAGGAAGGTAGGAGGGAGGTAGGGAGGTAGGAGAAGAGGGTAAGGGAAGAGAAGGGGAGAAGAGAGAAGGAATTCTGACAATTCACTTCAGTTCTCTGCTACCCAGTGGCAGAAGGGTACCCGGTGGGCAAAGGAAACTTCCTCGAGCATTTCTTCCAGTAGCATCTACTCCAAAGTAAGATTCTCAGGTTGGAAACTTAGGCTGCAAGCCTTCACTAAGTCGATTCTTCACTGGTTTGCCCGCACCCAATCTCCCCTCCATTACCCACGCTGGGGAAGAGCCGGTCGGAAACGGCATGTTGGATTCTGCAGAGAAAATCATGTGCACATCTGAAATATTATTCAGTTCCCTGAGAGCTGCTAGACCACATTCTAAGCTGGCTTCCTAGAGTATTTATAACTGCCGAAACAAGTTGTTTCAAAAATAAACGAGGTATTTTTAGCCTATTGTGGTTGATAACCTGTTTGGTTAAGTCATAAACTCAGCTCAGAATCAGCGTATGTCTCCAGTCAGCACTGGCCGCCGGGAGTCCGCTTCATCACTGGATCCCTGGCTCACCAGGGTGAGGGCCCCAGGCCTGGCTGCCCTCGAGCTTCTGCACTAACCCACGACATGACCACGACCACGACAGGCCAAGGAAACCTGGTCAGACGTCTTTGGAGACCAAGGCTCACCCTCTGCTCCCTTCCCTCGCATGTTTTCTAGCTCCCTCTGTGGGTGGGCAAAATCAGAGTGAAAGGGAAATGACAGCAATGAGACTGGAAAGAGGAAAAGAGGCGGGCGGTACCCAAATGCTACGTCAGCAGATGCTAAAGGCAGCAAAGAGCAGAGGTGGAAAAGGAAGACCAGAAGGCAGAGGGAAAGGTCCTCCATGACCAGAGGAGCATCATCCACCCTCGGGTGTAGAGGACGCTGTGGGGACCCCAGCCCTGGATTTGAAGCCTATACCCCTGAGACAGTGATTTCTGGAAAGTGAAGCAAAAACACAGGGAACCTCAGACTTGAGTTCTTCCCAGTTTTTTGGGGATTCTTTTTGGAAGATTAGCCCTGAGCCAACATCTGCCACCAATCTTCCTCTTTTTGCTGAGGAAGAATGGCCCTGAGTTAACATCTGTGCCCATCTTCCTCTACTTTATATGTGGGATGCTGCCACAGCATGGCCGGTAAGCGGTGCGTGGGTCCGTGCCTGGGATCCAAACTGGCGAACCCCGGGCCACCGAAGTGGAGCATGTGAACTTAACCACTACACCACTGGGCCAGCCCCAGTTATCTCAAGTTTTTACCAACATTTTCTTCTCCGGCTGCTGCTGCTGTGATGAAGATTCTCAAGAAGCAAGAGTGGTGAAGAGAACATGCAAAGGTGTTGGCATTAGACAGGTCTCTGTTTAACCCTAGCTCTGCCACTTACTAGCTGTGTGACCCTGGGCAAGTTACTTAACCTCTCTCGGTCTCGGTTTCCTCAACTATGAAATAAGGAAAATAATAGTAGCTGCCTTCCAAGGAGATTGAGAGAACTAAACAATTAATGTTCATGACGTGCCCGCCACACAGTAGGAATAAATGGAGACCCTTGTTTATGTTACCCTTCGGCCTCCTACCTGCCGACCCTCTCTCCTGTAAGACTAATTTTCCCTTGTTATTTTGAGGTCAGGGGCAGGGTGGTTAAAGTCTGGCCAAGGACCATGGGAGGAGAAGGGAGGGACGGACCAAGAACTATGGTTTGGAGAGATCAACAGGACTGACGATGGTAACAGCACTAAGCATCTGAGGCTCAGCTCGACCTGGTTTCGAATCCCACCTTTACCACCTACGAATGACGTGCGCTTGGCAAGCATATTACTGTCCCTCCTACAGCTGCTATGACAAATTGCCACAAACTTGGTGGCCTAACACAACACAAAATTGTTCTCTTACAGTTCTGAAAGTAAGAAGTCCAAAATCAGTTCCGCCGGCTGAAATCAAGATGTTGGCAGGGCTAGTTCCTTCTGAAGGCTCCACGTCCTTGCCTTTTCCAGCTTCTGGTGGCCACCTATCATCCTTGGCTTGTGGCCTCTCCCTCCATTTCAAAGGACATCACTCCAACCTCTGCCTCCATCACCACAGCACCTTCTCCTCTGACTCTGACCCTCTGGCTTCCCCTTATGAGGACACTTGTGGTTACAGTGGGCCCTCCTGGACAAGCCGGGATGCTCTCTCCATCTCAAGATGCTTAATCACATCACACTTACAACGTCCCTTCTGCCATATAAGGTGGCAGTCACAGGCTCTGGGAATTAGGACATGGACATATTGGGGGACCATTGTTCAGCCTACCACTGGAAGTGGACTGATTTCTCTGAGACCTGCTTTCCTCACCTGTAAAAAGGAAACAAGATCTACTGTGATGGTTAATTTTGTATGTCAACTTGGCTAGGCCACGGTACCCAGATATTTAGTCAAACACCAATCTAAATGTCACTGTGAAGGTACGGTTTTTGAGGAGATTAACATTTAAATCAATAGACTTTGAACAAAGCAAATTACCCTCCATAATATGGGTAGGTTTCCTGCAATCAGTCAAAGGCCTTAAGACAGAAAAGACCGACAGCCCCAAGAAAGAAGGAATTCTTCCTCCACTGCCTACGGACTCGAGCTGCAGCATCAACCATTCTCTGAGTCTGCAGCCTGTCCTGCACATTTTAGATTTGCTAGCCCCCGTGATTGCATGAGCCAATTCCTTAAAATAAATAAATAGATACTCACACACACAGATATACATAAATACACGTAGGTGTATATACACATATACATGTGTGTATGTATACCAATAGGATATATATATATGGGTTCTGTTTCTCCAGAGAATCTTGACTAAGACATCATACATCTACCTTTAAAGCACTGTTGTCCAGTTTCAATGAGACAAAACACGCACAATGTTCAGCTCCGTACCCAGCACATAAAGGTTAATGAACATTAACTGTGGGTTATGCCTTTTTTTAACACTAAAAAATGACACCTCCAAATGTGAGTTATTATCATGGCACAATGGGCACAAGGGGAGAGCAGCACTAAGATCAGCTCTAATGGCTCTTTAGAAATTTCCCTACATCCTGGCCCCCTCAGGGCACTTTCTACAGTTCCTTCTTTGTCCCTGAATTGGGGTGGTGCCCTTAGGGAGTCATTTCCTATGAACGGAAGATGAATTGAGAGCTCGGAACAAGCACCACCTCTGGAGGTGGCCCGCAGCCTTCGTCACTGCAGATGTAGCCCCAGGAAGGGAGGTAGAAACAAAGTCAGAGATGTTTGCCCACAAGGAAATGTCCTGAAGTCATGCCTCTCGGCACAGGCTCCGGAGCAGGACTTACGTACCAGGCATGCCGGCCTCAGACGTGAGGGGGACCTCCCAAGTGAGCAATCCATTTCCTCCTCGCTGACCCAGCGAATGAGACAGAAGGAGGGAAGGAGGGGGCTGGGGAAAGAAAGAAACAGCGTCCACGTGTCGGCAATGCTATGGCTGGCGATGCTCGCATCTCGAAACATACCCACAGCATCACACTACCAAACTGTTCAGAGTTGTCCTACAAGACTGGCGTTAAAAGGGGAAACCTGCTAAAAGGTCAGCAGAGAACCACCTTACGGCATGCTCTCCTCGGGCTGTCATATTTTAGCAGCTGCTCAAGTGTCTTTATAGGAGCTCGCTGGAGTCAAGCCTACAGGGCTGTTCAGGTGGTTCAGCAACTCAGCTCTGGAAGGTACTGCATGTCTCCCCTTCTGTGGGAGTCGCAGAAGCTCAAGTTCACGGAACCAGGCTGGCAGAGGTGTCTTCAGTTCAAACACTGTGGCAATTTGCATGGTAATTTACAATGCAACCCTTTGTCCCCCTGTCATCCCGAAGAAGCCCTCCCAAAAGTTAAGGGAAAGCAGCTCAAATGTTTACAGCCTGCTCGACACACTGTGATCTCACCCCTCCTCCTGCCAGATAGAAGGGGAGGGGACAGAGGGTGTGGGTTTATTTTGGCAGCTGGTGTCCTTTGACATTGTTCAGTGGAGGGGCTAGAAGAAAGACAGGTAAAGTCATCATTTGGCTGCACTGTAAGAAAACATAATACTGGAAACCATTTGTGATTAGCTAGAAGTTAACCTTTCAAGTACTAATAAAAATAATGTCTTCCATTGGTATAATGCTCTTCACTTTTCAAAGTATATTTCCATTTATTGTCTCTGGTGGGGAAAAGAAAGTTCTATATCAGAAGTGTTTTGGACTTAATGTTTGTGTCCCCCTCAAACTTCACATGTTTCAGCTCTAACCCCCAATGCGATGGTTTTGGGGGATAGGGCCTTTAGGAGATGACTAGGTCTAGATGACGTCATGAGGATGGGGTCCTCATGATGGGATTATTGCCCTTATAAGAAGAGACCAGAGCACCCACGTGCTCTCTCTCTCTCTCTCTTGATCTCTTGATCCCTCTCTCTCTTTCCACATGTGAGAATATAGCAAGAAGGCAGCCATCTGCAAGCCGGGAAGAGTGAGAGCTCTCACCAAGAGCTTGACCATGCTGGCACCCTGACCTTGGACTTCCAGCACTAGAACTGCGAGAAATGTCCATTATATCAGCCACGCAGTCTGTGATAGCTCAAAAGCCCACTGGTGCCAAACTCATTTTAATACTTCCTATTGTTTTATTTAGCCCAAATAAGCAGATTTTTAGCCATTTATAGACTGCCTGCTTAGCATATCTAACGTCTGCTAGCCATAGATAAGATAAGCCCCAGGGTTCTGCCCTTCAGAGCTCTCTGACCCAGGCCAGGCTGCTGAGAAGCAGCATCTAGACACTTAAACCCCCTCCCAACTCCCTTTCCCCTTTGCTCCTTTGCTCCCTCCCTTTCTGAGTAGTGACCCCCATGGCATACCCTCTGGACAGTCTCATGCTAGAAGGGACTTCCTCCACACGCAAACCTGTCAAAGCATCACCCAAATAAAACCTGAGGGTGCTACTGTCACCTCATGGTCATATCTTTTTCCTTGAACAGCCCCAAAATCCCTTGAACTCCCTACAACCAATGTCTCAAGGAGTAAAGTCAATACAGGTATGGCCTAACCCTCCGCAGCCAGATCCTCACCAGCGACTGGACCATGGGAGGCTCCAACCTCCCTCCAGAGGGGGCTGGCCGACAGCAGCCCAACCTCAGGACTCCAGCCAAGTAGAGAACTATGCGAGGAGGGAAAGCAAAGAAGTCATGCATCCTGGTTAGGAGAAGGTGGGCCTCAGGCTGCTCCTCAGAGGTACAGTGGCTATAGCCAAGGCCAGGGCAGAGCAGGAGCTGAGATCTGCCTCACTGCCAGATATTGCTACATGTCAGGCACCTACAGAGAGTCTTTGGGAGGGCAGGATGCTGCTGCTGCTGCTGCTGCTGATGATGATGGTGATGATAACGGTAGTGTTGGTGATGATGATGGTAATTATAATAATGGTGATGGTGATGATAATGGTAGTCGTGGTGATGATGGTGGTGATGATGATGGTAATAATAATAACGGTGATGGTGATCTTGATGTTGATGCTTGGTTATGCTGATGATGACAATGGCAGTCGTGGTGACAGTGATGATTATCGTGATCATGAAGGTGATAATGTCAGCTAACATGTTTTAAGCACTTACTACATACCAGGTTAAGAAATTTGTCCAAAGAAATGTTGGACTCAGAACTCAATCCCAGGCAGCACTCCCCAGTTCCACACTCCTGTACTATTATGGAGAAACAGTGGCCCCCACGACAGAAAAGGCAAAATTTGTTCCATGCCCCATTTTGAAAGTTTCCAAAACCACAGTCTCCTAGGGAAAAAAAAGAAACAATGAACACCTATTACGCAAAGGTACTTCTAACATCGAAGAGGCTTTAAACTCAGAAGCTATATCGCTGTGACCCCTGAACATCCAGGTGCAAAATGAAAATTTCAGCCACCTGCGCAAATGTTCAGGTCCTCAGAAGGCAGGGCTGCTGCTTCTACACTTGGGCAACACCCCCAGAATCGGGCTGTACAAAGAGCGTGGCGTCATTGCATATCAAAGAGGAGCATTAGGAATTAATCCACCCAGGAGTAATAAGCTAAAAACATGCATTTTGAAAAGGCACACACAGCCAGTGACAGCATCAACCAACCTGTCAGAAGTTACAAGTGGATAGAAAATTCTAGCTTTCCATTAATGGCAGGGTGCTTTGTTTTACTTTCAAATGCCTCACGAAACAACCTGCTCAAGGTGGGTGGCAAGCTACGTTTCACACCCTCCAGGGAAGCTGTCATGACAGACACTCACGCCTTCACGGAGCAGCTCCCAGGGAGAGGCGAGAAAGAATGAAAGGCCAACAAAACCCAGCTCTAAACCACCGCTGCTCAGAGGTTTGTGCCTCTCTCTGTGATCTAGAAAGATAAAAGGGAAGGCCTCCTTTAAGAAAAGCCCCGTGCACTAACAGAAAGTTGACATAAACCTGCGTTGTCATTTAAGACATTGTTCTATTCATTCCCATCACCGTCCAATCATTTCCTCGTGTCCATCTTGTCTCCTTGGTTGGATTAGAAGCTCCCTGAAGCCAGGGGTTATACAGTTCATTGCTCTAATCTCCCCCACAGCAACCGGTGCAGAGTAATACCAATCATTCTAGCAATGAAAATCAATCTTATGCCCACAATGGAGGCTCCTCGATTTACTAGGAGCCAAAGATTGTCATTATTGAATCTATCCATTTTTCCCACGTTGGTGAGCAGTTAACTGCAAACTGAATCATAATCTCCCTTAGCAACAATCTCATGACTGGGAGTTCTGTTGCCAATCAAGAAGTCAGCATCAAATCAATCATAAATATGACTACAACCATTTAAACAGAAGCCACAGTCATTTAGAGGAGTGAAATTATCCTCCAAGTCGGAGAACCTTAAAGCTTGAAAGGACCTGAAGGGTGCCTTTAGTCAGCTCCCTTTACTCCACAAGCAGAAGCAGAGGCCGTGGGAAGGGGAGCCATTTAAAGCCACCCAAGGAGAGAGCGCAGAGCTGGCACCTGACCTCCAGCCTGTAGGGTTCTCTCCATGACACCCTACTGCAACCCTTTGGCAGTCTCATAACGTTGGCATGAATGTATACCATCTTCATCCATTTTATGGGAAGTCCCAAAGTAGCCATTTCCAAAGTCCAACTCTACCATAAGTCAGAATTCCCCGGAGTGGTTTCCTAATATTCATCCACCGAATATTAACAGATGGTGCGCTGGAGACTCAAGTATACGCATTCAGCCTTCACTCCCGCCTTTCTGTGCTGAATTATGCAGGAGCTCAGAGCCCACAAACCACATTTCCCACACCCCCTTGCCAATGGGCTTCCTGCTAGATTCTGCAAATGTGAGGAAATGGCAGGGGTTCCAAGACAGGATTGTGTATTAACTTTCCGTTGCTGCTGTAACAATTTACCACGAACTTAGTGGTTTAAAACAACACTCATTTATCATCTCACTATTCCATGGGTTAGAAGTCCAGTAGGCCTGGCTGGGCTCTCTGCTTAGGGTCCCACAAGGCCAAAATCAAGGTGCTGGTTGGCTCTGCAGGCTCTGCAAAAGAATCCACTTCCAGCTCTTTAAGGTTGCTGGCAAATTCAGTTTCGTGAGGTTGTAGGACTGAGTTCCCTGAGGTTTCGTTGCTGGCTGTCAGCCAAGGTTGTTCTCAGCTTCAAGAGGCTGCCTGTGTTCCTTGGCTCATGGTCCCTTCCATCTTCAAAGCCTGCGATGGCACACCGAACGCTCTCATGCTTCTAATTTCTCTGACTTCCCATTCTGACCTCCCCTTCTACTTTTAAGGGTTCATGAGATTACGCTGGGTCCAGCCCAGGTAACCAGGATAAGATCCTTGTCATAAAATCAGCTGATTAGTTATCTTAATGACATTTGCAAAGCCACTTTCACCATGTGACATATTCACGGGTGTGACACCAGGAGGCAGAGATCATAGGGACCAGCATTCTGCCTATCACAGAGGGTGACACCCTCCAGGAGACAGCAGTGGGCCCCCGGGTCCTTCCACAGACCCAGAACTCACAGCTCAAGCCACTTCGTCATCCCAGCACCAGGGCTTATCTCCTCCCCACTAGTCCCACCACCTTCTGCATCCCACCATGCCCCCAGCCCCCCATGCTGGTCTCAGAGCCCTGTGGGTTACCCCCACGATCACAGAAACAAATGTGTCCCACATCCGCCCTTTGGGGTTGCAGCTACTTCCTACAATTGTGAATCTCTGGGTTACAACACCATTTTGGCTCTTTCAGCTCTCCCCACGCTTAAACTAGATCTCTGTAGTCACTCCTCTCTAAATTACCTAACTTGTTTGTCTCTTCCTGAGTAGACTCTGACTGGTGGAGGTACCATATGACAAAGCATCCCATGGCCTTGGGAAACACCAGGTCAACCAAAGTTAAGCAGTTTGCTTCTGCAGGACTTCTCAGAGCACTGAATGTATGAATGGGCATCGTGAATGTCGAAGAAGGGGATTTAGCATGTATCATCACCGTTTCCCAAACAGGTTTGTCAAGGAACCCTTGTTTTATAGAGGATCTTGTGGGCCAAGAGCACGTGGAACTTTAAGAAACACTGTCAGAGTTGAAATCCTCTCAAGTTACCGCGTTAGCTTTAATCAGCACTAAATATTTGATGAGCAAAAATTCTATCTACATTTTTAGAATTCAGAAGAGCATCTGGGAGTTGATTTTGATGGCCAGGGAAGTTAAAACTGATAGGTTAAGTTTTTCTTGATCAGTTCCCTACAGCCGCCTTTCCTCTAGGCATTGAGAGTCATTCCCAAAGGTAAATGAAAAAGTCATTCTCAAAAACAGCCATTAGGGAAGGGGATTAACAGGCCAGGCTTCCTTCCAGCTCTTTCTTGTCTTCAGGAGTCTTAACTGTGAGGCTGCCTTCAGCTCCCCCTGCGTGCTTTTGCTAGCGTTGTTTTTCTCCTCCTCCTGCTCCCCATCCCCGCCCTGCTGGCCTCCGCGCCCTGCCTCCCTTCCCTTCCCGGAGGACAGCAGAGGGACATGACATCAAGGTCAACCTTGAAGGAGAAACAGAACGTGAAGGAGTCACAAACGGCCCCACAACAGAACAAGGGTTAAAGACTCTACTCCCCCCTTGATGAATTCTCCTGCAGTCACTAAAAACGATAATTACAATGACTTTGCAGCAACATGGAAAAAATGCTTATGATATAATTAATGCTAAGTGGAAAATGCAGAACACAAAATGATAGCTACACTATGATTACAACTATTTAAATTATATGTTCATGGGGACAAAAACTGGAAGGGAACATGGAAAAAATAAAAATAGTTTAATTTGTCAGGGATGACAGTGGTATCATGGGTGAATTTTTTCTCTTTATATTCAGCTAATGGTTCTGTAACACTGAGAAAATGGTGAAAACCTCAAATAAAAAACAGACTTAAGAATAGGTGGAAGGGGGAGAGGATAGGCAGTCATTCTCTCTTGCCTGATTCTGAGAAAGTAGGATCTCTACAGAAGGACAGGAATAGTCAACCTGCGTTTTGTATCAAACTGAAACTTGTTTTCTTGCTGCTTAAAAAATAGAGCATATGCTCCTAAGAAACTAACCAGGTCCGGCTTGGGAAAGCCAAGCTTTCTGTTCCTAAGGGTTTGGGGCTGTAATCTAAAGGGTGATTCCATCCTCCCTAACTGGCCCTTGAGGATCATGGTGGCAGGAAAACAACAAGAAGGGCTTTCTGCTGCATATGGATGGGAACTGAGAGAACAAGGAGGCAGGACTAGCAGGAAGGACCCCGAATGGGACCCATTCACCTAAGGTCACATCCCAGAAGGTTGTCTAAGAGGATTTGTAGCAAGGAGATGCCAAGGGAAGGATTGCACCAGCCATGGGATCTCGCCAGCCAACCACCCCAACATCATGTTGGGGGGACACCTGTACACCTGCTTTCAGATCGCCCACCTCCAATGGTCCAGTTATAGCATGAGTGCCACACTGCCCTGCCTGAGCCTCGGGTCTTAGCACCTGTGGACTAGCAAGGCGGTGGAGGGGCCACACTGAACACGTAGAAGATTCAGAGCTGGGCAGAGGGGAGCACAGGCTGGATAAAGTCAAGGAAGAATGACTGTTGGGCGCACTTCCGGTCCAGGAGACAGGGTGAACCTATGACGGTGAGAGGGCTCCCCTAATTACACTTTGGAGAACAAGGCAGCCTGAAGGAAGAAGGCTTGGAATTCACCCTGGGGAGGAGGAGTGTGGGGCGCTCCAAGCCAGGCAGTGTGAAGGGAGGGAGAAGAGTGGAAGGCTTGTTCCAGGCCAGTGGGAGCCTAGCCAAGGGGACAGGAGTGCCGGCAGGCCCTAGCAAGAGGAATTGTGTGACAGCCAGCACAGCATGAACCAGAGGGACTCTGAAACAACCAGGCACCATGGGGGTCAAGGAGAGAAGCTGAGGGACAGGACAAGCCCAGTGCCCAGGCATCTGACCACTCTCGGAGCAGTCTTCTCTTGTGCCCACCCATGGCCTGCAGCAGAGGCACTGCTCAGATGCTAAAGTTGGTCCAGGATGAGGATGCCAGCACTCAGATACCGGTCAGGTGTGCTGCACACCTGTCAGGTGTACCCAGAGCCTGAGCTACCAGCAATGTCTGAGTTCAAAACGTGAGTCATGAAAGTAGCCGACAAAAGGCACATGGCAGGCTGAGTAACAGCCTCGCAAAGATACCCTTCTCCTGATTCCCACCACCTGTGACCATGCCACCTTCCACAGCAGAGGGAGTTTACAGATGTGATTAAGGTAACAGACATTGAAATGGGGAAATTATCTGGGATTATCCGGTGGGCCCAGTGTAATCACAAGTGTCCTGGTAAGAGTGAGGCAGGAGGGTCAGAGATGTGACAACGGGAACAGAAGTCAGAGGGATGCAAGGCCACGAGCCAAGGAATGTGGGCAGCTTCTAGAAGCTAGAAAAGGGCAAGAAAATGGGTTTTCCCCTATAGCCTCTGGAAGGAATGCAGCCCTGCCAATATATTGATTTTAGCCCAGCAAAACCGAGTTTGGACTTCTGGCCTCCGGAACTGTGAAACAGTAGATTCGTGTTATGTTAAGCCACTATGTTTATGGTTACTTGTTACAGTGGCCACAGGAAACTACTACACAGCAGTGAAAAGCAAAACACCCTTAGGGCAGCAGGAGAGATCTTTCAGCTCCAGCTGCTGCTGCTCCTGGGGTGACAGGTGGGGACACTTAGTGTCAGAGAGGAATTTACACGGAGCAGCGTGGATTTCTGGGTAATGGGAGGAAGGCTTCCAGGAAGCAGGCAGCCTGTCAGGCACTCGCTCCTGCCCGATACAAGTTAAAACGTATGGAGTAGTTACTGTATCCCAGACCTTGCATTGTGTGCCTGACGCATCCTGCCTCATTTGATTCTCGGAACAACTCTGTGATGCAGGCACAGTTGGTATCACCATTGTACAGATGTGGAAACTGCTGCTTAGGCAGGTGAGGTTATGTACCCAAGCAGGGGAGCTAGGATTTGAACCTGGGCAGCCTGACACCAGAGGCTGAGCTCTGAACCACTATATTGTGCTGTGCCATAAACAGAAAAGAGCACTAACTCCACTATCTCCCCCACCCAGCGGGAACAGGCCGCCCAGGAAGAATGGCAGCAGAGAACATGTATCCTGTGCTCTCCTCCTGAATTAACTACCTGGGATGTCCATACGGTAGCAAGTGGGCACAGAAAGGGCTGGCTTTCTAGAACCACAAACCACGAACTCCGCACAACCTAGAGAAGATACTCTCTGGGCTTTGAAGACTAAGCTTAACCATCTAAATGTCCACAAATGTAAGAGATTGATTGACTAAATCATGATTCATTGATACGATAAAATACCAGGCAGTTTTTTAAAACGATGATGTAGATCTATATTTATTGACATGGAGAGATGTTCCTTATCCATCATTAAGTCTAAAAAGCTGGTCACTTGACAGTATACACAGCACGAACACACATCCACACACACACACACACACACACAGAAAAGGTCTAGAAATACATATACAAAAAGCATTCACAGTGTTTATCTCCAAAGCACAAGAATACAGGTGATTTAGTTTTCTTCCTGCTTGCTTATCTTTTTGTAAATTTTCTACAATAAAAAGAAATTGCTGGGATAATGTTTTAAAGGTGGAAAAACTGAACTTTAGTAAATTGCAAGCAAGGATGCGCAATGATAAAAATGTTATGAAGTATCTACTACCTGATATATATGCAAAAATGTCATCGTCACTACCATCCAGTAAGGTAAAGACTGCAGTCCCATTGTTTCAGGTTTTTTAAATTGAGGCTCAGAGATTGAGTAATTTGCCCCCAAAATCACACAAGCTGAAGGCGTCAGGCTGGGACTTAACCTAGACCCATCTAGCTCTGTGCTGACGCTCTCTCCACCATGTGACTGTAAGATTTTAGCTCCGGTCCCATGAGGGTTTCAGGCAAGCAGGGATGCAGAGGGAGTCAAAGTGGAGCAGAGGATGTTGAGGGTAAAAAAGAAGAGAACTAGAAAGGGCAAGAGTGCATTACGCCCACCGCCCCAGGTTAACGGTTCACCGGTAGGTACCCTGGGGCAGGGTCTCTCAACCTCGGCACTACTGAGGCGCTACTAACGTTTGGGGCGCAACAATTCTTTATTGGAGGAGGATGGGGGAGCAGTCTGTGCATTATAAGATGGTTAACAGCATCCCTGGCCTTTACCCACTAGATGCGGCAGCACCCTCCTAGGTGTGACAACAAAAATGTCTCCAGACGTTGCCAAACATCCCCTGGAGGGCCAAATCACCCTTCGCTGAGAACCACTGCCCCCCAAGAATTGCTACCACCAGGATGACACAGAGGTGGTCCCGGAACATTGTTTGTTATTTACAGTATATATATTCATGCTTCAGCCAACCACACAGTTCACGCCGCTAATCCGTCCTCCTCAACTAATCCTTTAGTCCTTGTCCGTTCTGAGATAAAACAGCTCCTTCAGGCATCGTTAAAGACAAATGTCCTAATTGGCGAGCCCCAAGTGACATCTGTGGCTGTGATCCTAATCTCCAGAGAGGAAAGAAAGTTCAGTGGCACCCCGTCAAGAATGGCCCCACAGTGGGGCCTCCCTTTTGCCTCCCTTTTGTGGGGGTCCGTCCATGTCCCTGGATTCCCTGAGAAGTTAAGGGAAGCTGTTTTGTTCTTGTAAATACCAAGCTGTGCAGTCATTACAAGCGGCCTCGGAGATAATCAGGGCTGACACTGGCTGTACGTGCAGAGTTTATTGGAGACCACCCACAAGGTCGCCTCAACTCAAAATGACACTACTAAGTAATCTAATCCCAAAATGTAGATTTCATTCCAACAAATTGCACACAAGTGGTCTCCTGCTGGTTTAACTGTTGCCCAGAAAGGCAAGCCCAACAGAATCAGTGGCACGGATGTTAGCACAAAGCATCCAAAGCATAAACAGAAAGCACGTGCCGGGCTGGGACCATACACACTGAGCGTCACAGAGAGAAATGAACTCCTTGTACAGCGAATTAAAATACGATCGGCAGATGGGGTAGAACACAGCACCTTTGTCCTAACTCATTTCCCCTTTGATTCAAAGACCAAAAATAGAACAAAAAGATGAAGAAATTAAGTATTTTTCCCTTTGCATCAAAGACTCTTGCCAGTTTCCTGCAGGGCCAGATGTTCTGAGATGCACTACAATGTGAGGCCACCAGCTCCCTGACTTTATCCCCACTCAGCATGAGTGTGTGTACAACTCCAAAACACACAGTCCCCAACCTCCAACAGAAGGGCATTTAGTTTACCCCACATTGCCCCCTTCTAAAAAAAATTAGATATACAATTAAAAAATTGATAAGAACTAAGATTTTTTTTTAAGTCTCAGAGGGTAGAATTTGACCATAAGTTCAGCGTGAGCCAAGAGTTTGCCAAGGTTCCCTGAAAGGTTGGCACTACCTTAGGATTCATTAATAGAGTTTACTGCTCAGGTTAAAAGAGGTGACAGCCTTAGGGTCGGGTGATCTGACCATATGAGGCAAGCAGGTGTTCTCAGATTGACATGAAGGTGGACATCGGTGGTGGTTGGCGTTCAGCGTCCATTCAATTGTTTAGGTAGTAGCACACTACGGTGTGGTGCCATCTTTGAGCAGTAAAATCTGACCGAGGTGCTTAACGAGGGAGGGGCAGCTCCAGCGTCTACCAGCCCACTCCTGACTCACAGCCTCACCAACTCATCACCCTGAAGGCAGGAACTATGTCTTATCTGTCTCCCGCTAGGGCACTGAAAACCGTACTAGGCACCTCGTGGGTACTCAACAAATGCCTGGTGGATTTTCAGAGAAATCCTCGATGAGGCTATGTCTCTACATTAAGAAGCCAAGGAGAAAAAAAAATAAAATAAGTATGCCATTTAGATCAGTGATTTTCAAACTGTGGGTCACAACTCATTAACAGTTTGTTAAATCAGCCTAGCAAGTCTGTAACCATGATTTTTTTAATGAAAAAGAAGAGAAATCTTCAAAGTGTCCCTCTCTTGCTTTGTAGAACCTTGGTGACCCCTGGAATCCAACTCTCCACCCTGTACTGCACCACAGCTGAATCTGGCTGGAGAAGATCATACAACCAGCACCCACTAGTCTTCAGTCATTTTCATGACCTCACCTGGGTCCTCGTGCTGCCTGCCATCACATCTCATTGTCTCGTCCACTCACCCTGCCACTCTCCTGGATAACCATCCTGTCTCCTCGGCCTCCAGCATCTCCTCTCCCATCCCCACTCTCAGCTGCTAACCTTGCTTCTTACCTCACCGACAAGATAGAAACACTCAGAAGAGAACCGCCACAGTCTCCCACCTCCACTTCTACCCACACACCCGCATCTGCTCCCATTAACTGTCTTCCCCTCTTACTACGGAGGGACCATCCCTGCTCCTGGAGAAGTCCAGCCTCCACCTCTTCCTTGGATCCCACCCACTCCCACTCAAGGACATGGCTCCAACAATCCCCCGCCCCCTCCTACTTTATCAAAATTTTCCTTCTCTACTGTGTTATTCCCGTCGATGTGCCATTTCTCTCATATTAAAAAAAAAAGAAACCTTTCCTCACTCTACTTTCCCTCTAATAACCACCCCATTTCTCCACTCCATTACATAATAAAACCCCTTGTAAGAGTCGTCAGTACTCCTTTGCCAAGTTCTCTCCTCTCATTCCCTTGTATTTTCCAATCATATGATGATCCTCATCATTCCACCAAAATCACTCTTGTCAAAGTCATCAGTGACATCCATGCAGCTAAATCCCACTGTCGAGGCCCAGTGCTCACCCTGCATATCAGTGGACGTGGCTGCTCCCTTCCTCCTCCTTTGCTCACCCGGTTTTCAGGTCCCTGCACTCTCCTAGTTTTCCGCCAGTCTTGGCCATTCTGTCTCATTCTCCTTCATGTTCTTCTCCTGATCTCCCCAACCTCCTCCTACTGGAGGGCCCAAGGCTCAGCATGCGGGCATCTTCTCTTCTCTACATGCCCCACTCCCCTGGTCATCTCGTTCAGTCCCAGCAGATCTCAATCACTCACTGATGACGCCCAGATTTCTACCTCCAACTGGAACCTCTCTCTGAACTCGAGACTCATAGATCCAAACGCCTACTCATCATCTCCGTTTGGACATCTAACGGAGGCAACAATTACCGATACCTTGATGCTCTCCCACCCCAACATCTGTTCTTCTGCAAAGCTCTCCCCAACCCAGAGGCTGAGAAACTCAGCCTTTCCAGCTGCTCAGGCCAAAAACCTCAGGGGCATCCTTTACTCCCTTTCTTTCACACTCTGAATCTACCTTCAAAATATACTCAGAATCCCACAGCTTCTCATCACTCGTAGCAATACCCCAATGGTCCAAGTCACCATCACTTTTTATCTTGATTGCTTTACCTTGCCCCTCTACTGTCTATCCCCAACATAGTAGTCAGAGTGAGTCTATTAAACATATGTCAGATCATGTCACTCTTCTGCTCAAAACCCTCCAGTGGCTCCCAACTCACTCACTGCTACATGAGGACACAGCTTAACAGGATTCTTCTAAGTCTCATTAGTCGTGCCTCCTCCTGCATGAGGACTACAGAGATGCCACTTGTTCACTGCTCACTGAATAGATGTCATCGATATGGACAATCTGTTTATGAGGAACTGTTACAGCCAGCTAATCATTTCATTCGTAAAGGACCAACTAACCTTCACCCTGGAATCCTTTCGACTAATGCAAGTCAGGTGTGATCCTGTGACCTCCAGGTGAGCAGTGGGGTATCCAATTTGCCACCCCCGGAGCCATCCATCCCTCTGGCTTTAGAGTCCGATGTTCCACGATATTCCTTTCCCTGACAAATCTTTAGTCACCCAACTCCATGCAGGTGCAGCAGCTCCTGCTGGTATCAGTGCAGCTGTTTCTTTTCATGAGCCTCTTTTGTGCACTGACATATCTGAAAAAAAGAGGGGGGGCATATTGAATTTCAGAAGATGACCCAGCTGGCTTAAGCCACAGGAGGAAGAAAAAGATGACATGGTCAATGGGCCACTTTTCATGAGAATATAGTTTCAGAAATCCGGGTCCATACAGGGTGTGGCACAATGTTAAGCCCCTGAGATATGGACTAAGGAGATTCTGCCCATAAAGATACAAGATTTGCAAATACCCCTCCAAACCCGGAAGGTAAAGACAGTTCAGGAGCTCAGAATCGGAACACCGTCACTATAGCACACTCTGGTTTCAAATTCACTTTGCTTTCTTTCTCGTTGCAGTTTTTATTTTTTCCAGGTGCAGAGATTGGTTAAACGGCCACAACATACCCTTGCTTAACAACATCAGAGCTGCCTGCTTGAAGACTCAGTTAACTAAATTGGCACTGGGGCCAACATGTGACTTTTTGACCCTGTAATTGCAAATCTGGAGCTGTTTGTTTTTTCAGAAGTGTCTAAAATATGTGGGACAGGTATAAAGTTTCCACATAAGCCAACCTCGTGGCTTCGTTTTGATCTAAACAGACTGCTTCCTGCAGCTGGGCCAAGAAGATTCCTTCCCGTCCCATCTTTTTAAGCAGTCCCAACCTTGGAGATTTCCAAGATGGAATGTGGCCATGTCTCCTATGTGGCAAAATCTTAAACCAACACTTCTCAGTGCCATAAAAATAGCAACCTAGCCCAGGAAGAAATCAAAGCTGCATTTCCATTAAACAAGATTATTAACATGGTAGAAAAAAGGAAACCATTTTGTTAATGATCAAATATACAAGCTTCAGCCAATTAAAGCTTTGAAGCAAATAACCGTAGATAGAATCCCTCACTGGAGCTAATCATTACAGCAAATGACATTTGAAATCTTTTTTTTTTTAACCTCCTAACTATAGAAATTGAAAGTGAAAACAAGTAGCCAGGATAGCATTTGTTCTCCTGAGCTCAAAGCGCACTTGCTCCAAATTGGAGCACCTTGAACTCAAACGGGACATCACCTTCTTCTGCCCAAATGAGCTGAACAGAAGTTGCAGTGAAACTCGCCAGCGCAATGTCTGCTAGCAACAAAAACTGAGTCCAGAAAAAGCTAGCAGGAAGTTGAGTTAGGTGCTAGAATAGAGCAAGCTCCAACCTCAGTTCTCGTCCCAGCATCACCTGTCATTCATTTGTCCAGTTGGCCCAGTTGGTTAACAAGAGCTAACCAAGAGACCAAGCAGAGTTGACTCTGCTCAAGTTTTTAATCCAAGAGGGCACCCCTCACTTGGTCATTCCTCTTAAATGCAAGCCCCTTCTCTCCACAGAGCAACCAGCCCATGGAGGGCGAGGGCGAAACTTCTCCACCTTTGCTAAAACACCTCAAGGGTTTTCACTATTGACTGGGAGCTCAGCATCAGGGAAGAGTGGGAGAAGAGAAGGCTACTATGGATTCTAGATTGGTTAAATAAAATATGGAGTGACTATCCCATTCAAAAGAGGTCCCGTTTTCAAATTTTAATACAATAGGTATGCATTTTGTACCTAATAATTATTCATGTTTAATGTCATAATAATAAACCTTTGCATTTTTATAGGGCTTTAGAATTTATAAAATGCTTTCACACATGTTAATGTTTTTTTAATCCTATTAGATGGTAAGGCAGACACATCACCCCACCTCACAGATTAAAAAAAGAGGAAGAAACTGAAGTTCAAAGAGATCAAGTAATTTGCCCAAAGTTGTGCTATGACGCAATTAGAGAAACACCCACGTTGAACCCCAGGTGCTTACCTCTACCACACTCTTTCCTTGATGAGTGGATTTTGACACATGCCCCTGGAGAAATACCAAAAAGTTCAAAGTGGCAACTCTGATCAGTCTCATGTGTGCAGATGAATTGGAAGGAGAAGAAATATGGATTTCTCCCTCCCTGTCCCCACCCCCACCCCAACCAAGCACAACTGTATCCATATGACTTTGACGAAAGGACTAAATAGTCCACTGCATCGCCCCTTCAGTTATTATTGACTAAATAATTCTGGCTGTCCTCCCTCACCCCTCTGCCACATCTGTTCCCCAGAGTGGAAGTCCCTGGAGGGGAGGGACTGGGTCATACTTGCCTTGTGATGGTATGCTGTGCCCAGGAGAATCTATTTCACTTACCAACTGCTTATTAAATATTCATTCCTTATCAGTCTGGAGAAGTAAGAGCTTATCCCGAGGCAGAGCAAGGATCATGTCTGGACACCTTGCTTCCTCACTAATCAACATCCACTAGACTCCCAGGCTGCTCAGGCTCCTCTGAGAACATAGAGATAGGACCCCATGGCCATGGAACAAAGATGGTGGCCTCCGTCCAAGCACAGCCTCTAAGATTTGAAACTACCTATTGTTTTTTATCTAAAGGGCATACATGCGATACCCTTTGCTACTGAAACTAATAGTATATGAAGAGAGGAAGTCTTAGGCTCCATTCCAGGGGGTAAATTAAAAGAGGATGCTCATCTCTAGGGCATTTCTAGGACTTGGGCCAGAAGCGTAGCCCCTATTCAAGACACTGAAAGATTATGGGTGGACAGGGCACATAGGCATAAGCTGCAAACCAGGGTTAGGAGGACTAAGGACTATTAGGAGAGACCATCAATTAAAGTAAGAATGGGAACTATGAGACACCAGGCAGTCTCTTCTTTGACTTGTCCATAGTAGACATCACCAATGGACACAGCACCTTTCAACCCAGCCAGGCATTCCGACCCTCCTAAACATCACACTTCAAGTGGCCACCATTCTTCAGTTGGCAAGCAAGATGTCACTTATCTACTATTCTTGTGTTTAAGACCATTTCTTCTTGCTGGAAATCAGCATCTCACATGTTATGTAAATCATGGTGCTTCCTCATATACCTTGGATTCCAAGATTCCTCATATTACATTAGTAATCCAATTCCGATTTCCTGGATTCTTGACCTCAATTCTGGGGGGCTATTTGCCCATCCCCCCTCACCAGGCCACCACACCCACCCTCAGACTCTGACCTCTGACCAGGGATTCTAACCAGGGCCTGGTGACCTGCCCCAACTCGTGATTCCTGTCTTGCCTGGCAGCCTTCTTGTCATCACTTCCTCTGCCTCAAATTTACCCATCCACCGCTGAGACTCAGCACAAAGTACCCTGACCAGGTCAAGATCCCCTTCTGTGACTGCATAACAGCACAAGGTTGCTGAAGAACCGGGATGGGCACGGCAGAAGTGGGAAAATTCCAGTCTAATACAAGAGAAAGGGAGAAGCTAGCAGATGGGGCACGAAATCTCCCTCAGTTCTGGAGTTTACCTGAAGGTTGGGCCCCCTCTTTATTCCTTCAGACAAAGTGAAAGATTCCAGTCCTGGCTTTGTCTGCTTTATAGTAAAGTTTCTGCCTTCGAGGTAAGGAGCAGATGTTTCTTAAGCTCCTAGGGATTTATCGGCCTTGTTCACACCTTCAGCAGACAGTTCATTGCAGGTTTAATTTATGCGGTTCTGTTTCACTGGTGGGACAATAACTCTTGCTCCATCTTAAGTCACAAAATGGCGGCGTAAAAGAAAGGCAGGCTGCTCCAGCTCCACGTCTCTGCCTGCTCACCGCCTCCATGCGCCTCCCTTCCATTACTCTCATATATTCTCTGCATCCAGACAATTCAGTCAACCTCAGGTTTGCGACGTGCTGCTGACAGAGGCTCCCATGGCACCACGAGGAGAACCTCCATTGGGAGCTGGCTTGCTGGGTTCAAAGCCCAGTTCTGCCAGCAACTCACCAGCCAATTCGGTTCCCCTCTCGGGGCCTCAGTTTATTCATGTGTGACCTGAGGGGGTTGAGCTTAACGATTTATAAGGTCCCTTCCAGCTCTGACATTCTGTTAAACTCAGTGTATTTGTAAAGGGAAGCTTTCCACCTCCCCCCAGGTTGTACCATCCCATCTTCCCACAATGCCCCTCTGCTCCCCCCCGACCATTTAGCTTAACCAACAGAGGGAGAATCATTCCCAGCTGCTGGCAGCCTCATCCAGCTGCCATGTGGGGAGTTTTGTTACGCCTGTTTCACAGTGGGTCATGTCAAGTCAACATGTATTTCTTAAGTGCCTCTGACAAGCCCAGAAAGAGGGTGGAGCCCTCTGGGGCCTCAGTGACTTTATCTGTGAAATGAAAGGCTTATGCTCGCTGGGCTTCTAAGGTGCCTGCCAGCTCTGAAGTCCTGAGATTCAGGGTTCCACTGGGGGAAGGGAGCCTACACCCTACATTGCCAACTGCCAGCCCCACCCCTGACATGGCTCAGGTCCAGCTCCTTTCAAGCCCGTGCACCTGGGGCCACGCGTGGGCAGAGTAGTCCCAAATCCAGCTATAACCCATTCAGAGACTAGGGAATGTGTGTGTGTGTCACAAACACAGTCATACCTCCAACACGTCTCCATGGCTGAGTCTTGGGCCTGCGCCCTCCCCAGCCCCCAGCTCTCTGGGCCACTCTGTCATGAGTAGGGGAGAGGCAGATGCTTGTCTAGATGGTGTGATTTGAAGAAAGTCCCTACACACCCAACAAATATCTCACTCATAGACCTGCCTGAAATGCTCATCAGAGGCACTCAGTTTCTTTGCATTCCAGCATCTTGCTTCCAGAAGTTTCCCATTAAATGCAAACATGCACAGAAGAGTAGCATGTACTGAGCCTCAGACAACTCTTTTCCCAATGCCACTCTCTCACCACTAACATTCGCCAGCTCCCATGGCTGTTCTCCCGCCCCCAAACCCATCTGACAAACACAAGAACTTCCCCCACCAAGAAAAAGCCACAACACTCAAATTTATGAAGGAAAAACAAATAAAAATGAGGAGTAAACAGTTAGGTATGTTGCCTGACTTCCACTCAAATTTATTGTATGTCCTCGACAGCTAGTGAAAGAAACAGGATTGGAGAAGGAATTCGCTGGAGAAGACGAGAGGAATAAAGGATAATAGAAGGGTCATTTTCAAACCCACTATGTTATTAGGGTTTTTAAGGAATAAAAGTTCTCATTTTTGAGAGTCATAAAACCCCGTCGCTGTTTTTTTGGCTTGGCTATGTGTATATCTCTTTAAATTACGGCACATGTTTATTATTTAAATATAAATGAATAAAAATTAATTTTGAGTGGAGAAATTTCAAGGGGTAAGTGTAGAGGCTCCAATGGAAGCCAGAGGTGTAGAGAATTAGGATCTGCTCTCTGCCCTCCCCACAGGGGCCAGAAGAAAACATGGCTTCGCCCTGCGTCGAGCAGGATTTAGACCACGTGGAAGGCTTGCCTGAAGAGAGAGTTGTTCAATCTGAAAGAGGGAATTAAAGATTGCGAGGACATTTCTCTTTTCTGTAAATATTTTTAAAACAGAATCAGTTCCCATTTGTTATGAACTGAATTATGTGCCCCTAAAATTTGTATGTTGAAACCCTAAGCTGCAATGGGACTGTGTTTGGAGACAGGGCCTAGGAGAAGGTAATTAAGGTTAAATGAGGTCATAAGCGTGGGGCCCTAACCTTATCATGTCCTTATAAGACGAGGAAGAAGCACCAGAGATTTCTGTGTTTGTATGCACAGAAAAGAGGCCACGTAAGGACACAAGTGAGAAAGTGGCTGTCTACATTCAGGAACAGAGGTTCCACCAGAAACTGAATTTTCCAGAACCTTGATCTTGGACTTCTAGCCTCCAGAAAGTCTGAGAAAATAAACGTTTATTGCTAACGCCATCCAGTCTGTGGTCCCTTGTCATGGCAGCTTGAATGACTAATATGTTTCTGCCTGAGGGAGGGGGATAAACCGGGTCAGCCAACAGATGGGGATTAACTGTTCTTCTAAGCACTGCTTTACGGCAGCAGATATGACAATGTCCCCAGCAGGAGTGGGGCAATCGCCTCACAATACGTCTCGTCCATGAGTTCTAGAATCCACATCTTTTCTTCTAACATGCAGCCTCTAGACCTACGTAGCTGTACCTTTTTCCAAGCGGGAGGACCAGCACTCATGAGCGGGATGAGGAAGGCAGGGGAAGAACGCCTTCCTCTCCCTCTTGAATGTTGCTCAGCAGAAGACCAGGTGCAACGCGTGGGGTCCAGATTTGACCCATTAAGAAATAAGAGGATGATGCTGCCATCATCGCTCACAAATAAACCAGAGGAGGATGGGCAGCCCAGGTGGGTCTGCAGACCTGAAATGGCTTCTTGAGCCAAAAAGGATGCACAAAGAGTCTGATGCCATGGGGTGGGGACAATGTCAGGGGATAGTTACCATCAGGAAGCCAGAGGAGGCAGGAAGAGGAAAATGGGGGATTTTAAAAGGAGATTTTGGCTAGTGTGAGCTGAAAGAAAGGACTCAGACCATGCTTGAAAGCTGGGACAACTTGCCTGTCTTTTGAACAAACTCTGGTTAAAATTAAGAGCAGAAATCTGTACCTGATGAAAAAAAAAAAAAAAAAAAAAAAACCTTTTGTTTCAAAGCTTTTGAAGGAGGAGGAAAAGGAAGTCAGGCTAGTGTTCTCTGTTTTTCCTAGAAAATATTTGCACCAAAAAAATTCCAAACTGTGTCACTGTTAAAATAAGGTGATGTGGGTATGTTTCCATTGGTACTAAGAGGGGCACAAGTGTTGTGGCCTACTGGTAAACCGGCAGGGGTTGGGGCTTGACTTCTAGTGTTTGCCAATTTCTGGGTTGTAAATATTCCCACCAAGGCTGTTTTCAAGCTACCAATGGTTTAAAAATCACCTTGCAAAATTCCCGCCTATTTATCCACAGTCTCTGGCAAGCCAGCCCCAGTTGGCTCTAGTATACTTCTGCAAGGCATGCCGGGAGGGCAGGTAGAGGTGACCGGCACAAGACCAGCCAGGAGAGCCAGTGGCCCAGTGAGCAGAAAGAGGAGGACCCCAGGGGGTGAGGTCCAGGACACAGGCAGATTTTTCTCTCTGGGATGCGTCACCTCACATGCATTAAGGGAGGTCCACCGTCACGGTCATTCAACTACCCCACTTCCGGGAAGGGGAAAGCACAGCATCTGTTCTTTAGGAAGCTCTATGTCACCCCCTGTGCCCTGCAGTTGTGCTCTCTGGAGCCCAAGGGGAGAGCAGCAGCCCCAGGGACTCCCCAAAGCCCACTGCATTTTTAGACTTCTAAAATGCCAACAAAAACTTTAATTTACAGGGAAAAAAAAGGGAGCGAGTTTCATTTAGAAAATATCTTCATCAATCATTGCAAAACCAGTAAGCCCAACCTTCCCAGGAACCCCAAGAAAACACCTATTAGTTCCCCCATACAGGGAGGAAGAGAAGAGGAATTCCCAAGATCCATTTTTGGATTGGCCGGACACATGTGACGTGTCCCCACCCATCCCCAGCACATGACCTTCTGTAGGTGATACTTCTGGACTGACCCGTACTCTGGACACTCATGAGTAATCCACTTAGAACTTCATTCTGTAGTCCTGTGGTAGTCTTTAAATGAACTAGAAACATATGCTTTTGTTTCCAAAACAAAACAAAAAGCAGAAGCGGGGTCTGGGGCGAATACCTCCCCAGCATACCCTCCAGTACCTGGCACCGGGCTCTGTGCTGGGTCAATGTTCAATACTTCCTCTCCTCGTCCTATTTAATTCTTCTTCTTTCCCCTGCAGAAACTCTCCAGGGCATTCTCTCTGAGGGCTCTGATTCCCTCCAGGGGGTTATGACAACCTACTCTTTGGTCCCCGACTCAGAGAACTGGGCAGAATTAGAGCTGGCACCAGCAGGCAGTGAATAATTCTTGATGAAGTGGATTAACTAAAGCATAGGATAATTATACGTAACCTAAAGGTTCTTATTGTATGTATGCAAGTTATCCATTTAAGAGTCCAGGTAGATAATATGCTTAAACAGTGCATATGTAAGAAGATACAGCCCGTGGGAATGATGCATATATTCCCACCAGCCCACTGGCTGTGCTTCCAGCTGAAAACTGCATCTCCTTGGACAGGGGAATCAGAGCTAAGAAGCCATTTCCTGGGAGCGATAAAGGAGAAAGAGTGACCTCTGCTGGTGAAACGAGTTTTTTCAATCTGGTTGTTTTCCCCAACTCTGCAAAGAAAAAAAGTGAGCCAAGACTGGGAGGAGGGGAGACGTGAGCAGTCCTCCCTGAACGCGCGACCATTTTTTCCACCCTAGTCATTTTTACAATCTCTTCAGCAAAAGAGCGTCGTTCGTTTGGTTCAAGAACTCTTTAATGATGTGTAGAAGTGAGACTCAACTAGGTTTTTATTGTGTTTAATAATTAGTCTCTAGAAAAAAAATAAAGAAATGCTTTCAGTTGGAGCTCAATAATTTGCTTTCTTTTCATTTTTTTCTTTTATTTTTTTTTTATATTCCATGAATGAAATGAAGAATTTGCAACCGATTTTGAAATGTAGGGACTAAAAACAATAAAAGTTATTCACAATAGCCAAAACATGGAAGCAACCCAAGTGCCCATCAATGGACAAACAGATGAAGAAGGTGTGGTATACACACACACACACACACACACACACACACACACAATGGAATACTACTCAGCCATAAAAAAGACAAAAGTGTGCCATTTGTGACAACATGGATGGACCTTGAGGGTATTATGCTAAGTGAAATAAGTCAAAGACAAAGACGTATGATTTCACTCATATGTGGAAGATCAACAAACAAACACATAGATACAGAGAAACAGATTAGTGGTTACCAGAGAAGGAGGTGAGGGGAGGGAGAAAGGGGCAAAGGGGCACATGTGTATGGTGACAGATAAAAACTGTTCACTATCAGTGGTGAACACGATGCCGTCTATATAGAAACCGAAATACAATAATGTACGCCTGAAATTTACACAATGTTATAAACCAATAGGATCTGAATAAAATAATTTAAAAAAATAAATAACTGAAAGTTCAGCCCCCAGATGTCTCGTTAAGGCTTGCATTTATGTTAGATAAATGCACATTTTAGGAATTAAAAATTAAACATTTTCAAATGGTCTCTACATTTCACAGTTCAATATTTTATGAAAAACTTGAAATAAGTTACTTTGCTCTAAAGCTCAGCGATGCTCAGAACCAAATCACTTCCATAGGTCTCTCCCTCTGTTGCTCGATTTCGCCCTCTGCGTATCTTTCATCACCTCTGACGAGCAATGAGCATGTGCTCTGCTACCGGCTCTCCGAGAGTGTTCAATTATTAGTGAGACTCCCCGATCAGAGACGTCACTTTGGTCTTTAGTTTTGCCAAGTTTAAAGCAAAATACTTCAAGTTTCCCAGAGAAAAACAAAGCAAGAGCTTTTAAAAATCCCAATTGTCTTAATTGTCTAATGCTGCTGCACGCCTCGTTATTACGTATGTGTAATCAGGCTTGTTGAGGGAAGAACAGAAAAGGGGACACACAGGACAGCAGGCTTGGAGCCCCATTCGGAATTATATAAACTGGATTATATTTGGGGGACCCAGATATCTTTTGGGGACCATGACTATAAAAGACATCAGTATCTGGTATAATGAGCACATGCTTTATCTTTACCAATAAAATGTAACATTCAAATTAAACAAAGTGTTTATTTAAATGCATGTTGATACACCTGTAATAAAAAAACTGGATTTTCGTCAGATGCTTTTCTTAAGCCCTCCACTTCGCTCCCATTTCTCTCTCCCTGAGGAGAGGCCAGACTCCTTCACGGTCAACACCTCTTTGGAAATCTGGCAGCGAGGACAGAGGAGAAAGGGTAAACTTAATATTCACTGTTGGGGCTGCTGCCCTGGGCCTAAACTGGAGTGAGGAAGCGGAGAACAGCGGCAGAAACACTTCAGACGGGATTCATGCCACGACCCCTGCACTCCTGGTTTTTTATATCATTTAATAAATGTATTCATTCTTTTCTAAGAATAGCAAGAAAAATGTGAAATTCCTTGAAAGCAACATTTTTGTTTTGTTTTATGAGAAGAAAATGTAGACATTGAATTAAGAAATTACTAAGTACTCAATGTTTGCATTTATTTAAATGCCGGTATGCATTCAAGTTCTTTAAAATCAACAGAAGACTAAAAATTCAAGTAGTTGGACTTAATATTACTGACAAGAAATAACAATACACTTAATGGAAGGAATATATTCCCCAAACTATATAGATATATATATTTCTTAACAAAAGAACAATTTACAGGCGTAATCATGCAACAGACAGCCATCAGTTAAGTAGATCTCTGTAAGTGCTCAAGTCATTTCTCTCATTTGACTGATATTTAGTAAGCACCTGCTGTATGCCACATGCTGTGCTGGCCCTTAGGGAGACAAGGGCTAACAAAGTGAGACCCCTCCCTGGTCTTTCTGGAGCTTACACTATCACGCAGGAGCCAGGCGTCAATCAACTATTCACACCAGTGAAGAGAAAATTACAACAGCCATGAGTGCTCGAACCTAGAGGTAGATGGTGCTACTGGAGCGTTGTTTTTCTTAAACTAAAGAATTCTGTTTTAAAAATCCATCTGCATCGTAGGCAAACTCAACCTTGTTGAATTCTGGCTTAGGGCAGAGAAAGCTCAACTCAAAGAACCAAAATCAACATTTTATCAGCACAACATGGCCAAGCAAACGGTGAGGTACTTGGTCATAAAGGTGCCTGATTCAATTTAAGTGTGTTTGTAAAGCAGTGCTTCTCAAACTTTCATACGCAGGGGAATTACCTGGGCATCTTGCTCCAATACAGATCCTGAATCTGTAGGTCCAGGGTGGGGCCTGAGACTCTGCATTTCTAACAAGCTCCCAGGTGATGCTGAGACTTCTGGCCCATTGGTCATACCCTGAGTAGCTCCTGTTCAGGCCAAGATGCTGAATTAGCGTGACAGCTGGATTCCCATCCCCATCAATTCCACAAGAATAGAAAACTAAAGAGGAGAACGTTGCAAGAAGCTCCTGAGCTTACTGGGGCTACTTTGGACAGATGTTTGTGGAGTGGTGGCTTTTTCCTGGGGCAGGACACAGCCCAGCATGGTCGTGGGAAGGTAAAATAGAAAAATTGGTAGAATTCTGCTCCTGCTTCCCCCAATCTTCTCCTTGTCACCTTGTGACAAACAGTGCCTGCACCCCTCCTGCCAAGACAGAGATCTGGTGCAGATGTCCTCAGAAAAAAAAAAAAGAAAAACTAGGAGGACCAACTGACCCCCGGAAATTATTTCCCTTCTCTGTCAAACAGCCAGGGCTGGAGAATGACGGTCTAGTTTTGATAACACATCTCAGACTTGGCTGCACACTGAAATCGCTTTAGAAGCCCTGCCCCTCAGTTGCCACCTCCAGGGATGACAAGGAAATTGGTCTGGAGTGTGGTCTGGGCATCAGGACTTTTGGAAACTTCCCAGGTGATTTCAAAGTGCAGCCAAGCTTCAGAACCACTGAATTCTGAGTCTCTCGTGAATCTGCTTTTCTCTGGGGCATAAAGGATGAAGACCTGACCAGAGAGGTTGTTTTGTGGGGTAAGGAGCAACTGAATGTAATTTTCTGGTATCAGAACTCTAGACCCTGGAGTTGATCTACCCCTATGTCCTGAGTTCACTGAGGGTCTGTTTGCCTTTCCCCACATGCACTGCCAGCCTGTGTAGCCAGTGCCCCAGAAAAAAAATGAGCACCCAAACAAAATCACATGACATTTGAGGAGGACAGCCATTTCAAAAGGAAAATAACCTCCTGGATTACGGATTCCAACAGAAGCGGAAATATTAAAAACGTATGGACAAAGTATTTTTAATCAGCCTGATAAATATGTTAAAAGATACAGGAAAGAGCGAATAACAAGAAGCAAGAGAACATAAAAAGAATCAAACAGAAATATTAGTAATAAAAATATAACAATAGAAATAAAGAGCAGAACTGATACTGCTGAAGAACAAATCAGTGAATTGGGAGAACACATCGAAGAAATATCCCAGAAGGAAAAAGAAAATGACAAGAAATAGACAACATGAAAAAAGGGAAGATAGACACAGAGGTACAGACATGTAGATAACTAGAGTTCCAATAAAAGAAAGAGATAAAATGGAGAGGAAGAAAAATTTGAGGACACAATGAAAATCTATTTTTTTGCATTAAAAATATATATATTTATAATCAGGAAAACATACACCCAGGTGTATAATAATAAAATTTAAGAATTTTTTTTAAATTCTGAAAGTCATCATAGAAAGAGCAGATCACATACAAAAGAATAGGAATCAGATTGACAGCAGCAATATGAGATCCAAAACAAAAAAAGATGGATTAATGTTTCCACAGAATTGAAACAAATAGAATTTAGAATCTAATATCTTATATTCAACCAAACTGTCATTCAAATATTAGGCCCAAATAAAAATATTCTCAAGCATACAAGATATACTGCAGAAAGGTATGCATTATAAATAGTTTTGGTTGAAGTACTATAGGAGAGAAAAATCTAGGAGATTCTGCAAGAGATTTTGCGAACAAGGATGATCAAATACCTTGATAAACTTTCTTAGTGCTTAAAAAAGAAAAAACTAGCTGAGGCCAAAGAAAAGAGAAATTACATCTATTAACAATCCAGGATTAAAAGCCCAGGTTATGTCAACACGATAGGGGTGGATGGAGAAGCGAGCCGGGAATCTTAAATTTCCACCTTAGGCAAACTTAGGGAGATACAGATGTATCATTCAAATTAAAAGTAAGGAAGATAAGAAGAAAGCATTGTGAAAGAGACACAGACTGAAAAATTAAAATGATAAAATAGGCCCATGCGTGTCATTTATTACAGCAAAGGTAGATGGACTGAGCTCACCACTTAAAAACAAGGGCTGAAGACCGGATCTATTTTTGAAATTCTGCTATGTGCTGTTTACAAGAGACATACTTCAAACACAAGGATATGTCTTTAATTCTTTAAGTCAAGAGCATTATTAGGACTAGAGTTCTCTAGGACACAGCAGTTCCACTCCCAGGTGTAAACCCAAGGGAAAATCGCACCCTTGTGCAACAAGTGAGGCAGACAGACTCTAAAGTGGCCCCCACCCTCCCTGCTTCCTGGTACTTACACCCGCGGGCACTCTCCTCCCCTTGAATGTGGGCAGGATGGACACTTACTTCAGACCAGTAGAATGTGGCAAGGGTGATGGGATGTCACTTCTGTGACTGTGTTCCATAAGATTGTAACGTTTGTCACGCTAGCAGACTCTCTCCCCTGCTGGCTTTGAGGAATCGACCATGCTGGGGAGGAACTGAGGGCGACCTCTGGCTGACAGCCAGAGAGAACCTCAGGCCCTCCATTTGACAGCCTGCAAGGACCTGAATCCTGCCAACAACCCTACGAGCTTGAAGGCGAATCCTTCCCGGATGAAGCCCTGAGGTTAGCCCACAGCCCGGGACAGCTCTGTGACCACAGTCTTAACAGGACTTGAAGCAGAAGACCCAGCTCAGCCATACCCAGACTCTCGACTCGCAGAAACTGTGAGATAATAAATGTGTGCTATTTTAAGCCGCTAAGTTTTTGGCAATATTGTTACAAAGCAATCGATAACTAACACAGCAAGAGACATATACAAGAACGCCAGCAGTAACACAAAACAATAAAAGAAATCTGGAAACGCCCATCAATAGGAGAGGGGATGAGGAAAGTGGTATATTAACCTGCTAGACCATTACATTCACAGCCAAATGTCACAATATGGATAAATCTTAACAATAAGAAGTTAATTAAAAAAATTAGTCCCTAAAAGATTATCTCAGTGATATATCCCTTTATAAAGTTAAAGACAATTTAATCAATTTATTTTGATTTAATTTAATTGTTTACATCTAAAACATATTGTTTATAAAGTTAAACATATAAAGTTTGTTACTTATAAAGTTAAGCGTATAAATTTCTGATAAAATTAAACAATAAGTTCTTATAAAGTTATACATAAACTTACCATATGACACAACAATGCTGCTCCCTAGGTATTTATTCAAAAGAAATGAAAACATATATCCAGACAAAACCTGTATGTGAGTATTTACAGCAGCTTTATTCATAATTGTCAAGAACTAGAAATAACCCCAGTGTCCTCTAACTGGAGAATGGAGATGCAAATTGCAATACACCCATGCAATGGAATACTACTCAGCAACAAAAAGGAACAAACTCTCGACACACGGAACAACGTGGATGAATCTCAAATGCATTACGCTATGTGAAAGAAGCCAGACTCGAAAGCCTACATACTGTATGATTCCATGCATGACTTTCTGGAAGAGGCAGAACTGTGGAGATAAGAAACTGATCAGTAATTGCCAAGGACTGGAGGCAGAAGGAAGGAACTGACAACAAAGGGACACAAGAGGACTTTTTGGAGTGATGGAACTGGACTCTACATTGATTTTGGAGGTAGTTATACAACTGTATTCATTTGTCAAAACTCATAAAATTATACATTAAAAGGGTAAATTTTACTGTATGTAAATTACTCCTCTCTCTCTCTCTCTCTCTATATATATATATCTCAATTAAGTGCCCCTTTTGACAATCCCCTGAACCAGATTCTCCATCCCGCCATGGCCTCCAGCCCTACCTCCTACAAGAAGAACAAAATGGGAAGCTGTGTCATTGGGAACGTTATGGTTACAATTACTGTAGAGAACGGCCTTGAGAGAGGACTGGGGGAAGAGGACGGAGTGTTTCAAGAGTCAAAGTGATGTGTACAAAAGGGACTCAGGAAAATAACGGAGTGAAGGTTGCTTTCTTTACCTTGTTGATGGGGGATGTTGATGACTTTACAATTATAAACCTGGCTGCACTCAGGTCGAGGAGTGACTGAGTCACTGCCCAGCCATCTGCGATACCGGGGGACCCACCCCCAAATGGGCAGCCCTATTTGGTCCAGGTTCACTTTGCCTTGGAATGCTCTGATAAATGGCCCATTAGCAGCCCACAAAGAGATTAAGAAACGATTCCATTTAAGAGAATGCACCGTTTAATAAAACGATCCTCCGTGAATCAGAATGTTCTGAGCCTGCTATCTTGTAGGAACCAAAGGAACAGGGGTTTTGAGGTCACAGTCAGCCTGACCATATTTTGTTCTTATCTCCCTATTTTCTACTCCATAATGAAATTTAAATAGCTTGCTATCGCTAAGTAAATAATTGGCGCCATAACAGCCTTCTGGAACCTTTTAATTGTGTCAGACCAGCTCTTCAATTCTAAACATTCCTTACAACCAAGTGATATTTAGAGCTTTGGGTGTCTTCTTGGCAGACGGAGATAGGAACACAAAATGGGATTAGAAGGTCGGAACTTCCCATTAATCATGGCGGGGCTCCTCTATTCAAAGATCATAAATGCCTGAGATAATAATGTCTTTAACTTGGTGGGGGGAAGGGAGCGGGGTCCTCCTGAGAAGCAGAGAGTCTGGATCTTAGTCCCTTTTGAGTTCATGTCCAGCTTCATAATTTGGAGCAAGACACTCAGTAACCTCTTTGGACCTCATTTTCCCCCCATGTACACTAGATTCTGCAGCCAGGGTGTCCCCTGCCCACCGTGCCAGGTCTGGTGCTCTAGTGGGCAATAGGCTTACCCCAAAGTTTCAGAATGGGAACTCCCCATTCACTTATGCAGCTATGTGTCCAGAGATCAGCTTTGGTCTTACTAGTGTTCTAAGGACATTGCGGAGAAGTGTCCCCACAGTGTGGCCAAACTATGTGGCATGCAAGAAAGATGCCAGGCTACTGCTGCCAGCCCACGGTAACCCACATAAAGGATTACCCAAGACAAAGGTTTCCATGGTCAGGTACCATTGGAAATCCCAGGGGAAGCAAATCAAGCGGATGTCTTTACCACAGGACTCCCCAGAGCCTTTATTTGCTCATGTGCTCTGAGACTTTTCTAGAAGGAGGTACAGAAGTATTTGACTAGGGAATCCTTTTTTCAAAGATCAACACTTAGGTCTGGCACGCCTTAAAAACACTTGGTCCAGACTTATGATGCTGTTTATCTTCCATTCTGTATCCTCTCCTCAGAAGATACCCAACTCTGGCTGCAGGATCGCATCACCTAAGCCCATTACGTGGCTCATCCCTAGAGATCCGGCTTTCATTGGTCTGAGGGGTGGGCCTAGGCACAGGTATTATTTTCAGCCTCCCTGGTGACTCTAAGGTGCGTCCAGCATGGAGACCACCAGCTCAGAGGATGGGGGAGGCTCCTCCTCTTCCCACGCCTACAGTAGAGCATTAAAGGGGAGCACATCCCCACCCCTAGGTCAGCAGTGGGGAGCAAACCCAAAGGAGGGTTCCTCTCTCCACCCAGACTCAAAACCACAAGATCCAGAACCCTGCCTCCCGGGAGAATCTCCTTAGAAAATCGTGAGTGAGCGACACGGCATTTCCTAACAGCTCCTTACTCAATTGACATTCCAGCCTTAATTTTCTCTTTAAAAACCCTGTGGAGTTTTCCTTTCAAAACGGAAATAACTTTACTGCTTTTCTGGTTGTAAATGTAATGCCTGTTCATTGTGGGGGAAAAACACACGCACATAAAAGTGTCAAGCAAAAAAATAAACAATTGTTCTTAACTCCTCCCCACTACCTCGAGCATTCTGGTTTACTTCTCGATCTTTCTATGTTTTTAGTATTGTTTTGTAATCTGATTTTTTACTTAATATTTCCCCAATGTCTTTCCATCTCAATATAAATAAAATGACACCATCATTTCAGTGGTCCTATCATATTCTGGGTATGCCATAAATTATTTACCCATCCCCGTGTCTCGCTACTATAGTGTGCACCATCGATGAAGGGAGAGATCTTTGCACGGGTATCTGATTGGCTCCTGAGAATAAATTCTTAACAGTGGAGTTACTCGGTCCACATCCCCAGCCACCTGTTTGCACTTCGCTGGGCCTCCATTTCCACATCCCCCTCCAGGGAGCACTAGCTCCTCTCATTTCCAGCCTTCTCCACTCTCTGGCCTGTTCACAAAGTATTTTCTAGCTGCTATTGGTCCAAGTCCCTCCACTTTTTATCAAATCTCCTTCAAACTTTATCTCTTAAGGCCAATATTTTACTTTAGAAAGGCTTCTTGGTTCTGTGCAAATCTGCCCTCTCCTTGCACCGACTCAGTCAGTTCAGGCTGGAGGTCTCATCCCCCAGCAGAGGTCACCAAATCCTCTTTAAAGGAACTAGCAAGGAGGCAGCAAGCTAAGACGGAACCTTCTGGAAAGGCTACCTCACACATACCCCACACACACACACACACACTCACACACACACACACACACGCCCTCGGGATGCTGAGTCACTTGTCCCCTTCATCCCTGTGCCCCCTGACCTCTGCACCACGCCTGACTGAGCAGGCACCTTCACGGCTTACTGAGCGTCTGCTGTGAAAAGGCCACGTTTTTCCAGGAAAAACTCCAAGCTGTATTCCTAATATTAAACATAGTAACTATGACCCCCGCATCCCCACCCTTTGCCAGAAAAGACACAGCCTCGAGTCCACGCCTGGGCTGACTCGCATGACCTTGCCACTAAAACATCCAGAGAGCACCAGAAACCAAAAGGAGCTCAACTTTTCTCCTTGGCGTCTCTCCACCCCAGCAACCCCCGCGCTGACCCCGCCTGGCCGGCTGCGGGGGCAGGAAGGCAGGGGACAGAAACCCCTCCCCGTGCCAGCCTGGCTCCCACGAGGCCCTACTGGCAAAGGGCTTCCCTGAGGGACTTTCCACGAATCACAAGTTCCCTTATTCCACAAGTACCCGGAAGTCTGGCAAAGAAGAGGGACAAAGTCCCAGGCTTCAAAGAGGGTACATTTCAGGGGAACCAAAAACCAGTAAACTAACAGATAAAATAATTACGAATTTTGATGAATTCTTTGAAGGAAATAAAAAGGAGGCTAAAATGAAGAAGAAGATTCATATTACTGATCACTTCACATTATTGTTGGAGGCGGTAAGATTGAAGCTGGAGGAGCCGGCCCTCTGCCTACAGGAGGGTAGGAGGGAAACATCCTTCCTGGACAGGGAATGGCCCCCTGAGGTGACCCTGAGGCTGGAAAGGGCAAAGGGCACGGCCTGGTCAAGGCCTGGAGCCTGGTGAATGAGGGAGAGACACTGGAGGTGAGGTGGCGGGACGGGCAGGGGTGTAACATACGTAGTCAGGTTCATGAGCTCTAAATAATCTGTCAGCATTCAGGGTCCACTTGGTTATCATTGTGAAGTGATCTGGATTCAAAATTATTAAATGCCTCAGTTTTTTTACATCTCCCATAAACATTAAATTATTCTCTTTGACTCTTCGAAGTATCTCAAACCACGGCCATGTCAAGACAACCCCCTGGATAGGATAAAATTGGGACCATATGTTGAAGGAGAATCATGTGAAAATTCTCCGAAACTCAAATTTTAATGTGTTTTCCATTTCTTTTAATTAAAGAAATAAAGCATATCTATCCACGTCATTTTAGTATTTTTTTCTTGCTAGTTTCAACTTTTTAATTAAAAGATCTTCCCAATTCCTCAGTGAAGGGGGAAGGATGCAGGAGAAAGTGAGGCAGGAAAGGGAGACATTTAATGTAATCTTCAAAATAGGAACGTAGAGGGGCCGGCCCTGGTGGCCTAGTGGTTAAGTTTGGGATGCTCTCCTTCAGCACCCGGGTTTGGAGCTACGCCACTGTCTGTCAGTGGCCATACTGTTGCAGCAGCTCACATACAAAAAGAAGAGGAAGACTGGCAACAGATGTTAGCTCACGGCAAATCTTCCTCAGCAAAAAAATATACATATATATAGGAATGTAGACTCCCCTTTTCCCACCTAGTGTCGCTTAAACCTCCCACTCCCAGTTCCCTGCACCTATTTCTGCTCCTGTCTGGGGACCACTTGCATCCACGACTTCTTTTGATGGAGGTATTTTTGCCTCCACACTCATGTCTGTTTGTCTGGCCCCAAAGTTAGAACAGACGGAGGCAAGTGGCGGCGTAAACAGCGTCTGACAGGAAAGGAGTCATAAACGAGGAGCTGTTTTCTGCTTTGGGGAAGGGAAGGTCGCACTGGCTAATTCGAGCATGTGTTATTGGGAAAGATGACAACATTCCTACAAACTCTTCCTTATTTGGGGCTGTTTGTGAACAAAACGTGCATTGAATCCTTCTGAGGGCTGCTTTTAAGACCCTTCCTGGCGAGAACACCTCCAACTACGACTGGGCTTCAGGAAGCTGTCTTTGCGGATTTCCAAAAGTAACTCCAAACCGAAAGCCTGAGAAGGAGGGGAAGGCGCAGCGGGACGGAGAAGACACCATTCTACCGCGACCTGCCTGGATTAACATCACTCAGCCCACCTTTGTATTCTTACCCTGAAAAATAATTCCCAAAACAAGTCTTTTTGAAATAATTCACTTTGCAAACACATACTGTGTTTTCAACCTTGCCAAGAACTGGAAGATAAAGGAAACCAAGACATAATAATTGGCCTTCAAAAATGTTTACTGATTGAAGGTTTCTTGCAAGCTTCTTGTAATCTAACGGGGGCGGGCAGATGGGGGGGATCTGGGTGGGAAGGCAGTCGAGCAGCAGGATGTAGCTAACCTAAGAGAGGTACAAAACCCTGCAGGATTCTGAGGAGTTCTCCACGGGTCTGTGAAAATCAGGCAGTGCTTCAAAGAATTGTCTCTTAATGCCGTTCTGCCCCTTATGCCTCAGTATTGGGGAAGTTTCCCAGAGAGGCTGGGCTTGGCCAGGGTCAGCTTTCCTTGACCCTTGAATTACAAAGAAACATCACCAAGTTTGCACAAGTACAAGAAATTTCAGGGCTCTGAAATCTTAAAAAGAAGACTAGGGTTCTAAAATTTCACGTTGAACATGCCAACCGATTGAACCTAAACAAGGTATGGGGGATTTTTAACACTGCCTTTTGCCATACCCTCCACAAGCGATCCCTTTGTGGTGTTGGGTGCCACATGTGGGCAGGAACAACACCTCAAAGCCTCAGGGAGTGTTCTCCAGTTCCTCCCACATCTAGTCCACAGCCGAAGTCCATTGTTTAGTAAGAAAGCACATAAAATAGACAGCGCTCATGGTCAATGGGGAAACGTGCCCTTTCCAACCAAACAGAGCCCCTGAGAGTTACTTTTAGGCAGGGAGCATCACATATGTTGCATACATCTGGATAACTTCCCCATTCCATACCCCAAGCGGACATCACAAATCAATCATGGTGCTCATTCTCGCTAAGCCCAGATGCTACTCCAGAATCCTTCTCAACACGGGACTCAGGGAGTCACTACCAACCAACAGGAATTGTCACAACAGATGAAATCCAAGGGCCATCTCTGTCCTCAGCCTTGGAGCAGTTCCCCATAGGGGGCGCCTGTCATCCTAGGAAAGAACAGTGGGGCAGGTAGCAATTAGAGTCTTGGGCTCTGCAAAAAGCCTTACAGAGACACAGAGGCAAATCACTAAGATGGCCACATCTTCTTAAACAAATCGAAGTTGTATGGACCATCTCCCAAAGCTTGCTGAATAAATAATACTCTTAAATTTTGGTTGACTCGGGTTTGAGTTTTAAAATAGATATAAATATATCAAGATTCCAACTTTCTGAAGAGTTAACTTGGGGGGTGTTAAGTCAGTTTAAAAAAAGAGTTTGCCAAACAAAAACATCCAAAACCAAGAGTGACAAATGTTGGAGAGGATGTGGAGAAAAAGGAACCCTCATACACTGTTGGTGGGAATGCAAACTGGTACAGCCACTATGGAAAACAGTATGGAGATTTCTCAAAAAGTTAAAAATAGAAATACCCTATGACCCAGCCATCCCATTACTGGGTATCTATCCTAAGAACCTGATATCAGAAATCTCAAGAGTCCGTTGCACCCTTATGTTCATCGCAGCATTATTTACAATAGCCAAGACGTGGAACCAGCCTACATGCCCAGAAACTGATGATTGGATAAACAAGATGTGGTATATATACACAATAGAATACTACTCAGCCATAAAAAAGACAAAATTGGCCCATTCACAACAACGTGGATGGACCTCGAGGGTATTATGTTAAGCGAAATAAGCCAGCCAAAGAAAGGAACTCTATATGACTCCACTCATAGGTGGAAGTTAGTATATTGATAAGGAGATCTGATCGGTGGTTACCAGGGAAAAGGGGGGGTGGGGGGAGGGCACAGAGGGGGAAGTGGTGTACCCATAACATGACTAACAATAATGTACAACTGAAATCTCACAAGGTTGTAATCTATCATAACATTAATAAAAAAAAAAAAAGAGTTTGCCAAAGATTTCCTTCAATGCCAAGTTCCTCTCCACCAAATGTGTTAAAGATTCTTAAGTACCTGAAAGGAAAGGAAAGGGAGAAGCTGGTTGGATAAACATATAACCCATCTGTGAGGCACCACGGCCATGTGAAAATGAGTCCCAAACGTCCACAAAGCAGCTACGAGAAGATAAGATTCTACTTACACAAGTCTTATCTATACACACTTCTTCAGAGACAACTCAATTCTTTGAAACAGTTGCACACTGGGCTTGACACACAGGGCCCGGCTGCTGAACAGCTGACCAGAGTGAACCCAGGCCAAGGATGGAACACCCTCGTGGAGAGGCAGGAAAGGAACTGGTGATTTATCACTGAACGTGCAAACTGCGAGGTGTACAGAAAGCACCAGGCAACCGCTCTGAAGTAATGCTGAGGTTTTCACCCAATCACAGAAGAGTCATTCTCATGCGGCGGCGGCTAAGGTCAGTGGGACCATGCCCACTTTACTTAAGAGCAGTGGTTGTCAAACTCCATCTTCTGGAGGAAGCTCATGGCTGCCCACCTCGGGGTGGGAGATGAAGTAGACAGGGCTCAAGTACTGCCCCCAACAAATACACACATGCTTCCATCAAAGGCGTCTTTCATCTCTTCTACAGCTCGACATTCCACAGAAGATTTCATTTGCAAAGAGAGGGCTTCACTGCCCCTAAAAAAGTGTTTTTTCTTGATTACTGATGTTATCTATTCTAACAAGTGGTCACACATCAACATGGTACCCAGAACCAAAACCAAGGAACAGACTAGAAGGGATATAAATATTCCTGCACCAAAGCAAGGCATGCGAGACTGAATTTTTCTAACTTTTTATTTGAAAATCACTTTAAACTTAGAGAAAAGTTTACAAGAATAAAAATAGTAAAAGAACACCTGATTTTCTTTTGCCCGAATCTACCTATTGGAACAGTTTACCCATGTGCTTTATTATTTGCTTCCTCTCCCTCTCTCTCTCTCTCTGTCTCTCTCTCTCTGTCTCTCTGTCTCTGTCTCTTTCTCTCTCTCCTCCTTTCTCTGGATATGTATATTTTTTCCCTTGAATCATTTCAGGAAAGGTTACATACCTCATGGACACTTACTCCTAAATATATCGATTGTATTTCCTGTGAACAGAGACATTCTCTTACGTAACTATAGATGGTTAGCATCTTCAGTAAATTTAACTTTGAAAGAATACTTTAATCTACTCTCCATATCCCGTTTTTGTCAAGTGACACAATAATGTCCTTACAGCATTTTCCCCTCCACTATAGAATCCAGTCTAGGGTCAGAGATGGCATTTAGCAGTCATGGTCCAGATTGAGTGTTCCAGGACAATGACATTTTTTAAGTATGGCACTCCCCTCTCCCTCGTTTTTAATAGAATGTTTTTCATCTGGAGTTTGTCTAATGTTTCTTCATGATTCTAGTTATACATTCTTGGCCAGAACACTACACAGGTGATATTGTGTCCTTCTCAGAGTATCACATCTAGAGGGACATGGTGTCCACCTGGTGTCATTGGAGACGCAAATTTTGATCAATCAGTCAAGATGTCAAATTTCTCCACTGTATAATTACTATTTTTTCCCCTTGGCATTAGTAATCAGTCTATGGGAGATACTTTAAGACCAGACGGGGCTGGCCCCGTGGCCGAGTAGTTAAGTTTGCACGCTCCGCTTCAGCAGCCCAGGGTTTCACAGGTTCAGATCCTGGGTGCAGACATGGCACCACTCATCAGGCCATGCTGAGGCGGCGTCCCACATACCACAACCAGAGGCACTCATAACTAGAATATACAACTGTGTACCAGGGGGCTTTGGGGAGAAGAAGAAAAAAGAAAGATTGGCAACAGATATTAGCTCAGGTGCCAATCTTTAAAAAAAAAAAAAGGGGACCATACAAATATTCTGTTCCTCATCTCAATTTCCCCCTAAATTTAGCATGCATTGACGATTCTTGTTTGATCTAATCTTTACCACAATGTTTGCAAAATGCTGACTTCCCACTCTAGCACCTTCTCCCAATTCACTAGTTGGCATTTAGCATTTCACTCTAAGCGAGAGCCCTCACTTCTCCTCCATATATTGATTATTAATATATCCACTTATTATTAGTACAGTCATGAATTGCTATTTTTAATGGTTTATGATTCATTATCATACTTAATTATTTTGGTATTCAAATTGTCCCAGATTTGGGGCCAGCCGGGTGGTGCAGCAGTTAAGTTCACACGTTCCACTTTGGCGGCTCAGGGTTTGCCAGTTCGGATCCCGGGTGCAGACATGGCACCACTTGACAAGCCATGCTGTGGTAGGCGTCCCACATATAAAGTAGAGGAAGATGGGCACAGATGTTAGCTCAGGGCCAGTCTTCCTTAGCAAAAAGAGGAGGATTGGCAGTAGTTAGCTAAGGGCTAATCTGCCTCAAAAAAAAAAAATTGTCCCAAATTTAACCAGTAGGATTCCTTTCAAGCTGACTCCTGTGCCCTGGTGACATGCTCCCATCTCTTGTTTTGCACTTTCTTAATTTCTAGCACAACAAAATGTTCTAGGCTCATCTCATACCTATGCTGCCCCAGCCCTGGAATCAGCTGTTTCTCCCAGAGCTCCCATTCCTGTTAGTGGGGAATGGTATTAGAGACCAAGATCGGGTTGTGAGGTGTGCTCAGTGCTACTGAGGTGTTATTGCTTCTTAGCGCTCTCAGCAGACAAAGCTAGGTAATATCTGCATGTATGTACATTTATACATACATATACATACAAATATGCATGCACACATGCATACACCTACGTAAACACAGATGTATATTTTATAAACACAGTACACACTGATGCCTCCAATTTCAGCCCATCCCAGCAGGGCCCTTTTTGCCTTTCCCCATTCCATATTATGTCCCTTCTTCCCTCCTAAGAACCCTGGCTCCCAAGAAGAACAACACATTTACTCACTTGCTCAGTCTTAAAATACACACAGAAGTGTTTCAGAATCGCTTTTCCCTACTGCTACAAAAAACAAGCCTACTAAAAAGAGTTCAGCATGTGTGTGCACTTCCCTCCTCCCCTACCCCTACCTAGGACGGAGGTATACAGTCAAACACTGTGTTCATAAGTAAATTAGATTAGTCATTTCTTTTTTTTCTCTTCAGTATGGCTAAGGTATTCATTTGAAATACAATTGGGTGATTTGTTTCAGTTTAATTTCTGTTTGGGGGACTTTTTTCCCCTTCCCATCCTTATTCATTTTACTTTTGAATATGTAGAACATTAACACGCTTCTGAAGGTCAAAACTGTGCAAAAAGATACACTCCAAGAAGTATTACTCCCTCCATATCTCTTCAGCCCTATTCCCCCCACCTCTTGTGGGTAATCAACTTAAGTGTTCCCTGATTTATCCTTCTTGTGTTTCTTTTGTAAAGATAAGCAAATATGTTTTCTGATTTCCCTTCTTTCTTGCACAAAAGCTAGCATATTATACATGTTCTTTTGCACTTGCATTTTTCACTTAATATCTCCTCGAAATCGTTCCACAGCAGTTATAGAGATCTTCCTCATTCTTGTTTACCACTGCCTAGCACTCCATTGTGTGTGAGTACTATAGTTTTTTCCAATCAATTTCCTATGTTTGGACATTGAGGTGGTTTCCAATGTTTTTGTGATTACAAGTAAAACTACCTTGTGGGGGCCGGCCCCGGGGCCGAGTGGTTAAGTTCACACGCTCCACTTCGGTGGCCCAGGGTTTCACTGCTTCAGATCCTGGGTGCAGACATGGCACCGCTCATCAGGCCACATTAAGGCGGCGTCCCACATGCCACAACTAGGAGCTTCAACTAAAATATACAACTACGTATTGGGGAGATTTGGGGAAAGCAGAAAAAAAAGAAAAAGAAGATTAGCACAGTTGTTAGCTCAGGTGCTAATCTTTAAGAAAAAAAAGTACCTTGTGATATTTGTATTTTGTATAATATTTGTAATATATAAATAGACAGATTACAAATATTTGTATTTTTAAATGAATAACCTTGTGTATTTGTATTTTCATATTGTTGGAAGTATATCAGGATAAACTCTTAGAAACTGGACTGCTGGATCAAAGGATAAATGCACACACAGATGGTTAGATATTACCTAATTTCCCTCCATAGGAATTGTACCATTTTCCATTCCCACCAACAATCTAGGAGAATACCCATTTCCCCATTGCCTTGCCAACAAGTGTATTGTCAAGCTTTCAAATTTTTGCAAATCTGATGGGGCAAGGTTGGATTTTAAGGAAAGGAGCATTAAACGTTTACAATGGAAAAATAAAAACAACACCTAGAGAGATCATTGGAGAGAATGGGGGCAGCAGGGATGACCTAACGTGGTTTGCATTATAAATACATAAGCTACGGATTAAGAAGTACAGTGAGACGAAAGAAGGAAGAGACGGAACTAACAAAAACCCACCTTATTTCTTAACCTCTGAAAATAAAAAGGATAGTTAAATTAACATTATATGCAAGCAAGGTGAGTCTGTTTTACTAGGTCATGAATGAGTTCTGGGGTTGCATATTTAGCTGGGGATAGTGGCAAAAGGCATTTTTTTCCTGCTAAAATGCCAAGATGCATTGGCTCCTTCCTGTTGAAAAACCACCTCTGGACTCTGTATATATGTATTCATGGCATTTATCTCACCATATTATAATTATCTATTTTCAAGTTTGTCTTCTCTCCCAGATAGCAAGCTTACTGAGGATGGACGTACATCTTATTTCCATCTGTATCTTTAGGACAGAATAATTACAGATGAGTTTGATCGCTTGCAATTAAATCCTGGTTGAAGGAAAGGAAGGAGATGTGGAACGGAAGATGGAAGTCTTCAGTATCAACCTAGAATGAAGGTGTCATGTAATGAAATATCGAGCTTGGTTCCAGGGTGAGATTTCTGTTCAACGAAAGCACTTTTCCCACAGTCGACTTGCAGCTTTCCAACAAGACATTTTCCAAACATATATTTAAATACAAATTCCCATCAGAATAAGATGAGAATGTCACATCCCACGGATGATGGCTAATGCCCAGTGAACAGAAAAGAAATTAGAAACTTCATGAATTTTGTCAAGATTGATCTTTGGTACCTAAGCAAATCTCCAAGCTTTGATTACAGGTGTCAGTGCAGAACGGCACCTTGGTGAGAAATGAAGTCAGCGGGACTCAGTGAAGCATGAAATTTAAGCACAGAATCATTTACTAGCCGGCATTAATGACTAATAAGGCATCATTATCACTAACATAATAAACAACTAAACTACAGAGCTTGCCAACACTTTCACATATTAATTCTTTGGATCCTCATAGTCTCAGGAAATAAGATTTGTGATGATCTTTTTACAGAAGGGGAAATCAGGTCTGACTTACTTTAACCAAGATCACTGGGTCCTGATTTTCTGAACTCTGTGGCTGCACACTGCAGGCCAAGGGAGCTGAGTGAAAACCCAACAAGTGATTAGAACTGACTGGAGAAATAGGAACCCAACTCTAATTACGGAATCTGCTAATTGCCCTTCTCTCTGCAGACATTACTCCATTCTTGGTCTTTAGCCCTGGCTCCGACTTGACCTCAATCATGCTTTCTGCAACACAGCAATGGCAGACAGAGAATAATGCTTCCAAGTTACAGCTGGCCACCGAACAGATGCCTCTGTCCTTTCCTGAGCTGTATTCCCAAGCCCTGGGAGTACAGAGCTGCCCACTGACCCCTGGAAGCCGTATTAAGAGCTCCCTGTTTTGAATCTGTGCCCGAGACCACCTTCCTGACTCCCCACGCAGGTTTTCCCAGCCACGGCCTACCCAAGGCTCTGGGCCCCACCAGCTTCCCTCTTGGCTGTTCCTTCCTCTCTCGACCAATTTGGACATAGGCTTTGGGCAGTCTATTTCCTGACTGACTGGGAATCTCCTGGGATGCAGCACAAAAAAACCACCCCCCCCTCCCCAGGCCCAACAAGGCATTGCCAAGCTCAGTGCCCACCCCAGGCCAAGGCTTGAAATTGTCAGTGGCCAAAACAAGGGACAAGTCGTCAGCACTCCCAGTGTTCTTCCAAGCCCACATGCAAATATCAATTCAACAAGTTTTCTTTACCACCTACCCCTGGAGCACTAGAAAAATTAAATATACTCAAAGGAAAGGGGGAATAATGTGGAGAAAAGACACAGTATGAGCATATGAATCTAGGTGTTCCTGTGTCTCCTCTCTCCATTCTTTGCCACCACAAGTATAGTGGTTAAGGCCACAGGTTCTGGAACCAGCTGCCTGGGTTCATATTCTGGTTCTGTTACTGGCAGTATCACTTTGGGCAAGCAATTTACCCTCTCCAGGCCCATAATAATAAAGGGTGGGTGCACGTGTGTGTGTGTGTGTGTGTGTGTGTGTGTGTGTATTGAAGAGATGGAGGGGAAGGTTGAGATGAAGTTTGAATAAATGTTCCATATTCTCCAATTGAAAAATTCATCTTAAGTAAGAAGAGTAGTTAGAATGAGATCAAGTCCATCTCTAATGAAGCCTTTTAAGTGAAATTGTTTGGACTTGTAACCAAGGCAAGAAATTCTACCTTTGGAAGGGAAACGTTTATTTTATAAGCTGGGCTATCAATCCCAAAATAATTACTGATGGTTAAGGAAGGATTCAAACCAATTAGGGCTTTCTGTTCAAGTTGATTCCATCCCATTTTTCAATGCCCTTGTGAAGTCTTTAGGTAATTCCAAGCGAGTCCCTCCCGACCGCAGGAGGTCACAGATGAGAGCGACAGCCTGACCCAGGCTTCATGCAGAGCAGATGTCCCTGCTTCATGCCAATTAGAAGGCAGGAACCGAGTTCTCCAGCTCTGGCCTCTGATTATCTGTTGATGTGAACTTATATGTAACTGGAACCTCTCGGAAAGCTGAGCCGTGTGGAAGCCATTTAAAATTATTTCACTTCTAATTATAAGCCAGATAGAGCTGTTTTCATGCAAGGGGAGGAACACTTCAGAGACTGTCAAGGTTCAGAGCATGCCATGGGTGACAGGTGGCCTGAATATTTGAAGAACTCTTTGTGTCCAAGATAACCTTGACTGGAGGAGTGAGCAGAGGAATTTTAAAGGAAATATGAACTTTGCATACAAAGTTAGAGCACATGAAACACTTACTCAGACCTCATTTTCAAAAATGCATTGGCCAAATAAGACCACTGGATTCCTTTGGGAGGCCACAGGGTGGCAAGGATGGACTGTGGACTTTGGTGCAGGACAGAGCTAGGCTAAGTAAACTTGGGCAAGTTACTAATCTCTCAGAGGCTCAGGTTATTTATCTAGAAGATGTGGGAAATAATTCCTACTTACAGGGTTGTTGTTCTAAAGATTAAATGAAAGAATGTGAAACCACTAGCCCTGGGTTTGGCATGTGGCCATTGCTCTGCTACATGACAGCTATTATCCCACTTATTATTATTATTATAAGTCATAATTATATGTTTGGAATAGTAGGTCAAAACAGGTCTACAACATATGACTGGCTTTGCTTAGGCAAGGAGAGTTAACAAAGGCTGGGGAAATTGGACAAGAGAAGGGCAGTCTCTACTCTCACCACTGTTACATAAATCCCAAAGCTTTTTTGCCTTTTCCCATTTTCTTCCCATTTCCCAGCCCTTCTAGGCAGAGTCATACCTCTCAGAAACTCAGCATAGAGGACAACAGTCAGAAATACGGACCCCGGGGAGATCAGGAGATCAACTTTCACAATCTTACACGAAAGCACGTGCCCAGCTCAAGAGTTGACCTAGTAAGCTGACCCATCACAGAGTCAGAGAGGCCAGGATACTGTTGGACCAGATGAGCACACTGAAACCCAGGGAGAAATGATCACAGGTATGGGATGTTATTGACCTGCAGTCCCAGCTATGACCAACCCTTGTATGGAAGCCTGCCCATGAGAAGCTTAATGAATGGACTGTTAAAAAAAAAAAAAGAACAATTATTTCAACAGTACTCAATTGCCTCCTCTGATGAAGCCTGGAGGTAGCTCCTTGCAAATCCACTGCACTTCACCAGATGCCCATAAATTTTAGGCAAGTCAGTTGGCACTTATTTTCAAGGTTGGACACAATACCTTGGCTTAAAGCTTGGCAATCCAACCCCCATGTGAAAAAAAGATAGAGATGTAAGTCAGAGGCAATACTGAAAATATTTTGACAGCCGGTGTGACATGGATGCAAACCAATGGGGCAGGAGCCCCACGTCAGAAAGGACATCGTCCTTTGCCACAAACACTGGTCCAGCAATACCGGCACATGTCAGCTGAGGACCCTGAGTGGAATTAATCTTTCTCCACACTAGTGGTCAGAATGCACATTAACCAGCTAGCACTAGCTTTATGCAAAAACTTGAATGCTGAGTTTAATCCTGTGTGATTGAAAAAGGCTGAGCTCCACATCCCCCGAAACTGGGCTTAAATGCAGAACTCAACAGGCTTGTAATTACATGCAATACCTCCATCAAGCATGACTACAATACCATTTTACTACACAAAGGAGAACTATTGAGTTCTATCCACCAAAGAAAGCACTACAAAGGTTCTCCTCTCAGTGGGATAAAAAGAGTACGTCACAGCATATATTTTTCCCATAATTAATTTTTATGAAGCCAAACATAGAGGATAATGTGCCTGATTTCCGTATTTTTTTAATGCGCCCTGGGGGAGTTCTAGCAAGCCAGGAGGAGCAGGAACAATGATGGGACCCATCCGGGTTTCAGCAGATGAGTAAGCAGATAATCCCAGCGTGAGAAATGAACCTCTTCTGGTATCCTTGACTGCTCTTCCTCCCCCATCCCTGTCCCCTATTCCCCATCAGGCAAAATAACCCCAAAGAGAGGAGACTTTCCTATGTCAAAGGCCCCTAGGAGAGTCCACGTGGTCTTTATCACAGTGACTAATACCCCTCGTGGTCAGAAAGCCCTGCCTCACGATGAAGCCTTATGTAAACGAGATGGCCAGCCTTCTGACTCTCCCATATTTCCCCAGGGGGCACTTCCATGATTCACCCTCTCTCCAAAGTATGGACCCTCGAGCCCCGCTCCCTGACTGTGTTAGTGGGTATCACTGCCTGCAGGGACCCCTGAGAGAGCCCCGGGAGCACAGCCTAGCAGGCGGGAGGGACAAGCCAAGAACACAATGCCAGGTGGCAGGATGCCCATCGCCATGGCTCGCTCTCTGTTCCCATCCTCCCCCACTTCCCGGACTGAAAGCCAGCCCTAGAATCAGGAACCACATGGGCTCAACTTTCACCACCTCGTGGGCCCACAGCCACAGGCACCCTCTCTTCCCCAAGCCTCCTCACAGGATGGTATTCATTTCTCCTCTCAGACCCTGGTCCCCCGAAATGTCTGGTCACACTTGCTTTTCTGGAAAATGGAATGTCCCAGCCCCTCAGTGACAACAGGGGTTCTAGATCTCTTCATGGGGGCAGGGTAGCGGGTAGTTTCCGTGATTCAAAGATTTATTCTCCTTAAGACAACCAAGGTATCTTTCTGACCCTCTCTTGCTAGGACAGAAGGAAAATACAGATTTACTCTCCAGTAGGACACACTGCTGCATATATGGTGTACGTTTTTTAATTCCCTGTATGGCGGATGTACAGTAAAATTGACGTCTTCTCCATGCAATCCTCAAAAATTATTACAGAACACCTCCCCATTATTCTTTTTTCTCAACTTAGAACCTAGCTCCTTTCCTTCACATGCCGGGAAATTCAGATAAAATCCCACGAGAGCAAATATAATTAAGTAAATGTTCTACATAAAGCAATTTGTTTTTCATTATAAAATGCCAATTTGAAAACAGTAAATTTTTATTTCAGCAGCTTTATAGTCACACCGACGATGAATGGATGCCTCATTTATAAGTGGTAGCAATTTACTAATTAATTGATTGCATTAAAGAGTTTACAAGGTTGTTTGCTGCTGTTCCTGACAACTGCTGGTCTTTCGTGCAGGGTCTTTGAAAGTAAAAATACACTGCTACTTATAGGATGTGTGTTTGCACCAAATAAATTCAATCTAATCCAAGAACAGGGGGTTCTTTTCAGTGCAGAGAATATCAAATTTGGTACAAAATCCTAAAACCTAGGTATGACTTTTGATTCCCCAGGTCACTCCATCCTCCTTTTCTCACTACTAAAAACTTCTTTGACAGGCTGTGGACCTTAAGACTGAGATTCCAAATGGAAAACAGGCTCCCGAGGCAGTAGCTGCAAACGTTAGGAGATGTGCCCTCAGTTTCATGGATGTGGATACAAACACCATAGTCTCCATGTCCGATTTGCAATTGTCCTTCACCCCTGACCTTGGCCTCTGCATTTCTCTGTGGGAGCTGAACCCCATGCTCAGTTGAGCCCACGCTGCTAAAGACAAGCACAGAGCCAGCTTGGAGAAACCAAATTTTAAGCTGCTCATCAGTGGAGCATCTCAGACGGATCGAATCAGAATTTCCAGGAGCAAAAACCTTAGCAATCTGCATTTAACAAGCGGCTCAAGCTGATGTGTGAGCGCCCTGAGGGGCAGGACAGGACATCACGAAGCTGTGGCGGAAGGTTTCTTGCAAATGTCCACGAGGGAGGCCATTGGGTAACTGTGTTCTGACTAGATTCCCTCATCAGACCACAGCGTGAGACCGCACTGCTCTGAGTGGCGGTGTAGAGTGTACGTAGTCCTAGAACAGGACCTTATTAAAACTCTGTAGGCAGGTCTGAGATAAGAGGCAGGGACGTTGTTCTTCTTTGTGCACGTTGCTCTCTTGGGCTGGACTCTAAGTAATGCGGAGACTCTGGGGGTGCGCCTGGGTTAGGAGATGCGAGAAATTGTCTTTGACTAGGGCTGCCAGCCAAGGGCTGCAAAGAGACACCAGAAACAGCTGCTCCAGCTGCAGTCACAGCTGGCCACCCAGAGTGAGTAACTCTGTATGTAAGCCCCTTCATGGTCCCCTGCAAACCTGCGGCGAGATCTAAATCACACCAGCCTGGTCTCAGCTCTGCTTTAGGGGAAGAGCTGTGTCTCCTGGTGGCAATCAAGGAGCAGAGCCCAGGGGCGGGGCTGGTGGGTGCCGACAGCTGTAAACAGCCCCGTGAGAGAAGACAAACCTCCAGAGACGAGTTGGAAGTGGAGGTCCAGGAGTTCCTCCATCCTCGAGAGCGCCGTCTTCCGACAAACTTGGGGTGTGAATGTAATAAGAGAAAAAGGGAAAGAGCTAGAAAAAAACTAAGGCGGGGGGAGGGGGTAAAACCGTGAATTAGAAGACTTGTGTGGCCATCTAAACACTCCCTCCTCAAGAAGGGATGATCCGAAACCACTGAGAGTAAGTGAGAGCTCACCTTCCACAAAGAACTTCCAGAAGGGGCCTGGCCCGGTGGTGCAGCGGTTAAGCACACAGGTTCCGCTTCGGCGGCCCAGGGTTCGCCAGTTCAGATCCCAGGTAGGGACATGGCACCCTTTGTTACGCCATGCTGTGGTAGGCATCCCACATATAAAGTAGAGGAAGATGGGCATGGGTGTTAGCTCAGGGCCAGTCTTCCTCAGCAAAAAGAGGAGGATTGGCCCAAGATGTTAGCTCAGGGCTAATCTTCCTCAAAAAAAAAAAAAAAAAAAAACAACTTCCAGAAGGAAAGGAAGGAGAAAGGTTGAGAGAGGGTTAGCAGAGCGAATGGAATTAACTACAGTGAAAATGGAGAACAGAACAGCACATGAAGCACCAACTTCCTGCCAGTGAGGAACCACACACGAGCACCTATGTCAAAGGGGTCTGTGAGCTTCACTCAAGCGTGGCCCCTCCTACAGCATGAGCTGGAAGGGTGATTTTCCTCCCCAAACACCAAGGGTGTAAATAACTGCAGCTGAACAGAGGTGATCTTAAACAAAACTATTATACCAAGTAGTTTAGCTGTTGCCAGAGGAAGAGAAGGGAGAAAGTAGTTACGGGGTCCTGAATCCTAAGTGGGCTAACCAGAAAGGACCTCCTCTTGGGCGGACGATGAAAGGACAAGGCCCCGACGGGGTAGCTGGGAATACAGATGGAGAAGGTGATACAGGTGCTCCGTCCCACCCATCCTCTTAAGTAAACGATTGCAGCAACTCCCTAAATAATCTCTTTGCTTGCTTCTCCTCCCTGCAGCCTCCCTCCCCAAGCCATTCGTCCTGCCTGCTGGAGCTGCTTTTCTTATTCACAAATCTGACCATATCGCTCTCCATGCTAAACACTCCCCACTGCCCTCAGGATGGTGGTCTGAACGCCTCCGCGCAGCACTTGAGGCCCTCTGCAGTCCTGCTCCAGCCCCACAGCCCTCTCTCCCTCCCCGTCTCTCACTGGCAGAATGACTTGTGTCTTTCTCAGCTAACATGGCACCTACAACAGCAAGAAAGTGTACGGCAGCTCGGCCAACAGCAGCAGCACGCCCCGAGCTGTCAATGGCCTCATGGGCAACAGGGCCTAGTCGTGAACCACAGCTGACGACAGGAGACTACAGCATCCACAGCTCAACAGAAGGCAGACCGAGAGGCAGGCACTGGACAGTGGCATTTGGCTCAGCTCTAGCCATTGGCTCTGTGGCAGCCCCGGGAAGGTGCCTCACAGACCTCCACCTCCAGGGTGCGTAATTCTCCAAGGACCCCAGCTACTGCACTTGGAAATATGGCACCACCAAGGCCACACTTCCCACCCACTGCTCCCAGGCAATGACTGAGCATGGCAGGGATGCCAAGGCAGGTCCCTGCGTCGGCTGGCTGTTGGCTTTGGTTCTGAGAGTCCTCAGCATCCTTGCTGACCCTTCTTTTGCCTGCACGGCAGTCCAGGACAGTACCACCCTGCCTTGCCTCCCTCCCTCCTTCACACTGGCATCACGTCTGACAGCTCTCCCCCCCCATTTCTCACACCTTGGCAGCACCCCTAGTGAAATCCTTGCATGTTAATCCCATCTCCGTGTCTGCTTTCCCCAGGACCCAGAGGAGCACAGCTCTCAAGTAAGGAGGACAACAGTTGTGTATTTGGAACCTGGGGTTCTCAGCCCCTCATTCTTACATCTGTGGAGAGCTTCCTGTGCACCTGGCACTGTCAGGCATGGGGAACGTGAGGGCACTGCTCCCAAGAGGAAGCCAGTGGGGGAAAGGAGCCAAAGCCAGGTCAGAATCCACCAGTCTGACCAGAAGCTTGGGCACTGCCAAGGACCTAGAACGGCTCCACCTCAGACCCTAACGGGAAGGAAGACGAAAACCATTCCTGATACTGCCCCCTCTGGGAAATGCTCTGCACCTTTAGTGGACTGGTGCGTATGTGGAGAACGCCTATCCAGTTTGATGGACAAGACCCACAGGTAAGGTAAGATACAGGTAAGGCGGAAGAGGAGGCTGAAGGATTAGAAAGCATATAGGACATAGGTCCCAGCGTAAACCCGGATGTAAAATCAAGCTGAACAATTGAAAGTTTGCCTGTAACAGGCCTTCATCGTGAAAACCCCTAAAGTCACTATCGGTCAGGTGCTCTTGTCGAAGTTTTTTTTAATCAATTTAGACTTGTAATGAAAATGAATCCTGTGGGATGAGAAAATGGTGTTAACCATCAGTGTCGCCTAATCGTGGCTAACGAGGTTTCTCATGCTTGTACTTGACTGAGGATTAGGATGCTGACGGCAAATTTATGAAATGAAGTCGTTTAATAATGCACCCAGCCTCACCCCGCAAAGCTCCGCTCTGTGGTTCGTAGCGGGTGTCATTTAACCAAGAGCATCAAGCTGACGGGCCTCCAGAATCAGGCTAATCCGCCTTTTCATTGTGACCTGGGGGATGTGACGGTCGGAAGACAAGTTGGATCAGATGAGTGACGGCAGAAGGATCTCTTTATCCCGCCAAGCAAAGCACGGGCCCTAAAAGTGGTGAAATCTCCAGATCTGTCACTAGCTAGTTGAACACCCCCAAAGAGCTTTTACAAAGCCAGACCGGTAAGGGAGCTGACAGAGAAAAGCGGGGGGCTTAGGGCAGCCTCATCAAGCAGACTCTGTGTTGCAGTGCAGTTGGCTCAACCAGATGTTGGAAGCCAAAGGAATTTTTAAAGGTCTTCTAGTTGGGGGGTTATTGCTAACAGAGCTGGCTCTAGGCAAGCCGTGAACGAGGCAACTTGCTCTCTGCAGCTGCCTCCCTTCCCTTTTCTCGTCCTGAGATGCACTCCCCCATCTCTCTTCTCACATTCTAATTCCAGGACCTGGAAAGGAGGAGGGGAGGAAACGGTAGCTGTTAAATGTCCCATCTTGTCCTCCTCCCCCCATCACCACAGACCCACCACAGTGGGGGCTCGACGGTCAATTTCTAGGAACAGGAGCATCTGGATTGAACTTGACCCCTGTCCTGTGCCTTAACCCCCCTCTGACATCTCCAAACACTTCGTGCAGGTCTGCTCCCCTTGGGCTTTGTCACTGTGCGTGGGAGGAACGAAGGGAGAAGGGTGGTTTCCAGCAGAGGGTGAAGCCGGTGAGTAAGAAGCGAAGGCAGTCCCAGGCGATAGCGTGAAGGCGAGGAGAGAAGGTGAGGACGAAGGGTGAGCCACGGGTCAACGCGGGGGTGGAGGAAGGTGACCTCTAATAAACATCTAAGATGTGCAAAGGAGGGGGCTTGGGTAACATACATCCACCAAGTTTTCTATGTGTTTTTTTTTTAATTTAATGCTGTAGTGTTCACAATCAAAATGAGGGTTGGTTTGTGATGTTAGACTTACCTGAAGGATGGCACCTTCCTTACACTTCGGTTTATACATTCCAAAAACATCTGGCCTTCCCGGATATCTGCAGTACAGTTTCTAAGGACCATAATGTTTACTAATAATCCAAAGCATAAAAATTAGGACAAGCTGATGCTAGAGCAAAGTCTGCTAAGGATTTCATCTTAAAAGTGGAAAGGTTTACCATGAAAAAAAAAAAGTGGAACAGGCTGAAAGTAAATACAGCCTCAAACAAAGGACCAAGGCTCAGAGAGGTTAAGAGTCTCATCAAAGGTCACACAGCCGAGAAGAGTTCCCAGGAGCCAGGACTCCGCTCAACAAGTGCTAAATTCTTTCCACCATAATCCGGCCTGAGGGGGTGTCCTTGCCTGTCCTCTGAAAAAAAATGACTCGCTTTTCAAGTTCTCGATATTTGAGACTAGAACTTGTGTAGGACAGTAAAGCCTTGTTTAATATTTTTTTAACCAAACAGTCTTCTCCCAGGAGTCTGTTCTGTCCTCTCTCCTGCCCCTCCCATCTCCATCCATGACTCAAGCCTCTGGATTTATTTAGTCGTGGTTGGAGTGAGGAGAGACGAGAGGAGATGGTATAAGAGCATCGCTAATAAGCATGCGCTGGCTGGCTGCTAAATCCTTTTCAAGAACTGAAGCTTTTGCTGTCTCACCGCTTTTCAGTCAAATTACAGGGGCCGATGTCTCAGATGATTAGATCTGTGATGAAACTGGTTACAGAAGCTATTTCAGAACGACCAGTGGGCCCCACTTAAATCAGAACACGAAACCCTGCCCAAGAGACTCTATCTGAAACTATTTCGACTCGTTACGGTCTTCTGCACATGTCAATATTCTGTCCTTCACAAAGGTGATCAATAACTAAAGAGAAAAAAGCAAACCTTGGCGAAGAAATATATTTGGCAACCTTTGGCTGGATAAGACGCAGCTTCAGTTCTGCAGACTTCGGTGGTATTTGTTGGCCCTAACGAGTTGGGCTTGGTTCTATGCATAAGCTGCCCTCTGAACTACTTTCATTCTCTAACTGTGTTTACCGTTGAAATTGAATTTTTTCGTTCCCAAGCGTACTAAGGATGCTATTGTGGACAATCCAAGCTCACGCAGCATCGAGGGGAGTTACGATTTGATAACAATCTGATTTAGTTTGATCATCAGAGGACATCAAATCCCTTCTTTTAGTCCCAACCATTTTCGGGTCTGAGAGGTCCCCAGGAGCTCTGAAAATCAATCATGTTAACTGGACAATAGCCAAACTCCCAACACCGTGTGTGCTGCTGAGACCTCGCCTAATTGTTGTTAACAGGCGTGAACTATTACAAATGAGTTGCCACGTGCTTCAGAATTAATTCATACCTTACTCTACGCAGAATTTTCCAGAGCAAACTTTGCATGCTATGACGTTGATCACAACAACAAAAGAAAATAATTGGGTGGGATGGCGTTTTCCTCCGTTGTGATGGATGCTAAAACAGGTACAGTATTTAGAACACGGTGAGGAACTCTCTCCATAATCCTGGGACAGCGCTTGCTCCCGTCTCTGTACCCCACAGTGCTCCCAATCATCAGCCCAGGGAGAGAAACAGATTCAAAGACAACACCATCTCACTCACTTTTGGCAAGTGGGATCACTCTTTCCACTCGAACCGTTAATAACCCCTGAAGGAGTTTTGTCTCCTGCCCTGAATTCACTGCAGTTGGGTGCAATGAAGAGTTTAGGAAATAATAAGTAAGCGCCTTGAATACCATGTGCGAGAGGCAACAACATCCTAGAGAGGAATGAGCTGGCTGGCTCCAAGGCTGTGAGAAATATTCCCCCTCTCCAGCTGCACGTGAAATGCTAGAAACAGAGACATCTTGAGAAATAGGAAATAAGTTAACAAACGTGGGTGTGCTTTGTCAATGAGAAAGCACCTAAATGCTTGTTGTCATGGTTACTTTGATAAACGTAAATGCAAAATTCTAAAATGCTCCTTTGTGACGAACGAGACAGTCACTCAGAGGAGCCCCGAGAACTGAGAACTCTGTCCTCTACCCGCTCAGGTACAGTCCTTCCTAGGGAAGGCCTCAGACTGTGGCACAGTCATTTTTTTGTCCTTTGGACTTCCCCAGTGGGCTGAACCTGATGCTTTGCGGGGCTCCCTGTGACTGAGCGAGCCAAGAATAGAGGAAAGGTGGCATCCTCAAGCATACATACGGCAGAGGAAAATTCCCCTGCTTCTTATATGTGACCAGTAAGAGAGTGGTGGGAATATGCTAATGGTGTGCTGGCGGATGTTTAAGAACTTCTCTCTGGGGAAAAAAAAAGTGTGCACATGTGGCTAGACTACATATATAAATTTAATAAAAATTTTACTGATATAAAGGATGTCTAGCACTCAATCATCAATAATAAATTATACAAAACTCTTTATTATAAATTCCATATAGCCAATGGAGTCACACAATGGTGAGTTTTGCAGATTCTTGTATGGATATGGTTGCAACTGACAAACGAGTATAGTTACCCCGTGAATGTTGGTTGATATTTTCCTTTACACTAACAAGTAGAAAGCAAGGCAAAGAATGAAGACGTGTGTCAGAACTAGACTTGTTCATCCACAACACGAGTGACCTCCTTGCTGAGTCAGATGATAGTTTCAAATACTAAGAGAATTTCCTGAATTTTCTGTACTATTCTCAATGTAACAGGTAGAGACATGACACTCTTTTTAAGTTTAAATATGCATTATTCACATTTTCTCTGTTACTTTCTTAAGTCTAGGCGATTCCACAAAACAAAAAACCAAGCCCTGATTTGTATCATTTGCAGATTTCCAGGGTGTAAATACTCCCACCATGGCTGATTCCAAGCTACCAACATAGCGTCATGGATGGCAGTTGGGAAGAAACACAAAATAGCACACCATGATACAATATCTCCACCACACTGATAAAATAGGTATAAATAACCTCAAGATCACAGATAGCAGGAAAATGTAAAGTAAACAGGAAGTGATGAGTTTTGAGTATTTACTCCTTTTTAATAGAATTTATTTAATTGTAAGCTTATATAATTTTTAATAATGGCCGTGTTTAACAACTGGCTCACAAAATTCCCGAAAATTTGATGACCAGATGGTATGCTAAAAAAGCCGGTATGAGCGAGCTCCAGTACACCTCTGGAGCGTGCCCAATAACACACCTGTGGGGACTGGACTTTTTGAGGAGCTGAGCATTTGAGGCATTCTTGGACAAGGGTTTTAGGTCTTAGGGAAGTTGTCCACTGTGAAATAATAGAAAATACATATTGGTCTCTGCCCCCCAGTTCCTGGCACAGAGCTCCTAAAACCCTTGGGATTCCCTAAGTGATAAGAGAACTAGGAGCATCTTTTGTTCTAACATTTGTCTTTGACCCCAGTTCCTGACACAGGGCTCCTGAAACCTTGTAATTTCATGGGTGATAGGAGTGTCTTTTGTTCTAATGAGGTGACTCTTGGTGGGCTTTTGAATAGCTCCTAGTTGGGGGTTGGTCACCAGAAACACTGAGCCATAGTTAGAAGCTTGGAACTTTCAGCCCCACCCCCTATCCTCCAGGAAGGGGAGAGGGGCTGAAGATTGAGTTCATGATTGATCATTCCTATACAATGAAGCCTCTATAAAAATCCCAATAGTATAGAGTTTGGTGATCACACCCACGTGTCAGGAGGGTGGCACACTCCACGGGGACAGATGCTCCTGCGCTTGGACTGTTCCAGACCCCACCCTACGTACCTCTTCATCCAGCTATTCATCTGTACCCTTTATTATATAATAAACTAGTAAGTCTGTTTTCTTGAGTTCTGTGAGCTGTTCTGGCAAATGAGCAAATCCAAGGAGGGGCGTGCTGGGAACCTCCAAGGAGGACAGAAGCTGTGGGTACCCTGGAGACCTGCCACTTGAGACTGGCGTCTGAAGTCGGGGGCAGTCTTGTGGCACTGGGCCCTGAATCTCTGGGCTGCACAATAACTCCAATTACTATCAGAACTGAGCTGAATTGTAGGACGCCCAGCTGGTGTCACAGAATTGCTTGGTGCGTGGAAAACCCACACACCACACGTCTGGTGTCAGAAGTGTTGCGAGAGTAAAGGAGAAACAGGAAGAGTGTGGTCTTTCCTTTATACTTATTTTTTGGCCCAATTACTTGAAATGGTGGTTAAAGCGTGGAGAAATCCTTCTGAGCTACTGACCAAGCTTCTGGACATCTTTCAAGTTTCTTCCGAACAGGGGGTGCTAATCCTCATGTATGATCTTTCTAGTCCAACAATTACATCTAAACAACTGTTCTGTTCTGAATCCTACTCATCTGAGGGGTGTGGTTACCGAGCCTGGCCCGACCCTCTCTAACACACAGCCTGAGCCCACGCTCCCGTCAGCTTGGCTCCACCAGGAAGCAACAGTCAGCTGGTCCACCACTGGATGATGGGGAGGTGGGAGGATACCTGAATAATTTCATGATATCATTCAGGGGACACTCGACCTAGAAGAGGAGGCAAGAAGATAAAGATTCCTGGACCATGTTGGACAGCTTTGGTCGGACTCACTGCAATACTCTGCCTGCCTGAGAAGGAAGGAGAGGGTGAGCAGTCACACAGGATGTACCCAGACCCTTAACTCAGGGTTTGACAGAATCTAGCTACTACCCGTCCGCCTCCATGGTTTAGGAAAAAGGTGAACATCAAAATTACCCTAAGTCAGAAGGAGTCTTATCTGATGGACTTGCAGATGGCCTGGCTCTGCCCTAAGGCCCGAGTCACCCTTGGGTCAGGAAAGCATGGGAGCAGAGGGCCAGTCTCACACACAGCTTAAGAAATCATGACAATGTTTCCTACAACTTCAAAAACTGATCCACATCTAAACACCCAACAAGAGGGAAGTAATAATCATCAGGAAAAGTTTGCTAAGTGGAAGGCTCTAGAGCCAGAGCAATCAGGGTTAAAATCCCCGCTCTCCCACTTACTAGCTGTGTGACCTTAGGGGAGTTACTTGACACCTCTGAGCCTCCATTTCCTCATTAGTAACATGGGGATAATCATTTTACCTACATTTTAAGGTTGTCTGAGGATTAAATATTTTATTTACCTAAAGCAATCAGCACATAGTAAATATCCAATATATTAGCTTTTTTAAAAAAAGTAACAAGAGGAAGCATGTATAGTTAGGGGGAAAAAAGCACAAAATACAATTTGACATATATTTCTGCAGTATATTAGAAAAAACGGCCACAATATTTTGTAACTCCTCTCATGAAGACATAGAGTCCATTTCTCCACCTCTCAAATATGGGCTTGGCATGTCACTGGCTTTGGTTGAGGGACTATTAGCAAATGTGACACAAACAAAGGCTTGGTAAGCACTTGCACAGTATTTGATAATTACTTCCCCTCTTGCTGACGGGACCTCTCCTGCCATCATGCTCGCTGCCTACTGGCTAAGGAGAGATGTGGCCATCATCCCTGTGTCATCATACCAAGTGTCAGACCTGTGAGTGAAGCCATCCTAGACTATTCATTCCCAGCTGAGAGCAGAAGGACCACCTGGCCGACCCACAGAGTCAGGAGCAAATCAAATGCTTGCTGTTTTAAGTTACTAAACGTGGGGGCTGTTTGTTATGCAGCAAAAGCTAACTGATACTGTTCTGATTACAGCTATGTAAAAATATGCATGCATTTAAACGAGATCTAGGGGACACTGAGATAATAGTTTAGTATAATAGTTGCCAATATGTTAGGGTGGTGTTAATAATAATAATGAGTAATTTTTTTCCTAATTCTTTTTTTTTTTAAAGCTTGGCACCTGAGCTAACATCTGTTGGCAATCTTCTTTTTTTTTTTTCTTCTTCTCTCCAAAGCCCCCCAGTACATAGTTGTATATTCTAGTTGTGAGTGCCTCTGGTTGTGCCATGTGGGACGCCACCTCAGCGTGGCCTGATGAGCAGTGCCATGTCCGTGCCCAGGATCCGAACCAGCAAAACCCTGGGCCACCAAAGCAGAGTGCGCAAACTTAACCACTCGGCCACAGGACCAGACCCAGTGAGTAATTTTTTTTTAACTCTCTTCTTATATTGTGATAAATTTGTTCATACAATTTTTTTAATTAAATTTAAAAAGAGTCACTTAAAACTGTAGAGTCATCCTCTGCCCAGAGTCGAAGCTCCAAGGAGACAGGAAGATGTAAAGACTTCCCACATGTACCCTCCTGAATCTGAAGAGGAGGGCCAGTCTGGCCAAATTGTTTCCATTACTTCGAACAACCCCATATCAAAGTCAGGATTCATGGATTTTCCCAAAGTTACATTATCATTTCAATTAAACATATGGCTGAGGAATCTAATAAGAAGGCTAGAGTGATGACCACAGAATCAATAACATCTCCCTGGGCTTATCGATTTAGCATTCTCCATGCAATAGAACTGATTTATGCCTTCAGATTTATTTTGATAACTCAATGATAACTCCACTATTCCTGAATTAATGTCATCTTTTCTTCAGGCCAAAATTTTTTCTAGGCAAGGAAAAAATCTTACATCAAACCAAAGCGATTTTGCTAAGTAATTCCACGGCGAACAGGATGCCATAAATCAAAGAGAACCACATATTACTACAATTGTAAATCATCCTTGGCATGGAAAAATACAACAGCATTTATTTGTCAGAATTGTGATTGCATCCTACAGGGCCTCCTCCCTGTCAAAATTAATATCTTCCAATATAAACCCTATTCTCTGATATGCAGTTTCCTACACGCGATAGGCTGTTTTAAAACTACATTAATTTCTATCTCCCACATCTTAAGTTTCCAGAATGTGCGAGATGGGTAGGTCCCAATTCCTAACGAGAGTGATCTTACCAAATGAGATAAACCATCATCTTTGTGCAAGGCATACCCATCTCAGGCATCCACAATCAAGACAATTAGTCAACGCCATGTAAATAGGCATATTTGCAAATGCTCTTTGAAAGAAAACAGTATTTTCCAACCAGATGTATAAACCAGAAGGAAAGACAGGGAAATTTCTCAATAAAGGGATGTCAGAACAGGACAGTCCAGTCAATCCTTGGGTCCCACCAAGTCCAGCTCCCACATATCTCTGACGCCCACGCAGCTCTCTCTTTCTGGCCAGCCCCCGCGGGCTCCAGGGAAGCATGGCTGTGCGCTGGCCCCCAGCCGCAGCCTCCAGGCTTCTCGCCCCACCACCGCTCTTGCTTTTTCCAACTCACCCTCTTCATTGCCGCTAGAGGCATTGTTTTTTCAAAAATGCAAAGCTAGTCATGACCTTACCGCCTACGCCCTGCCCAAGGCTCTCAGCATGAAGACAAGCAAGTTCTCGAAAGGGCCCACAGCGCTGCCTGCCTCTCCCACCGCCGCTGCCCTGCCCCTGCGCTCCGCGCCTGTGGCTGGGCTTCTCTCAACACCCGCAACTCGGCCCTCAAGTCCCACCCCCCCACTCCACGCGCTGGTCCCTCTGTCACCCGCTCTTTGCCAAGTTAGTCCTCACCATCCTGTAGCCCGGGGCTCAGATGCCGCTTCCCCGGGAAGTCCTCCTGAGGCGCTACCTGGATCAGACCCTAAGACACACTTCCGTCAGCATCAACACCTCTCCTTACCGCCCTTTGCGATTCTCTGGTTGGTTCTGTCTTCCCTGTTAGACTGTAGCTCCTTGAGGACGGGGACAACTTCTGCTTGCTCTCCCCCGGCCCTGCCGGAGCCTGGCACGCACTGGCGCTCAGCACACGTTTGACAATTCTTGACTGAGACGGGACAGACCAGCGGGTACCGGGAGCGAAGGGCGGGAGCACGCACTGGGGCGGGGCGGACGATTAAACCCCAGAACACACCACGGAGGGCGGGGCCAGGCCAGCCACCCACAAATGTCTCCGGGGACATCATGGTCATTGACCCGCCATCCTAATTAGCTAAACTATTCGTTTGCAAAGAACTTCACACCAACATAAAAGTTGCAAAAATATTACAAATGAGCTCCTACGTAATCTTCATCTAGATTCACCCTTCACACCCTTTATTCGCCTAGTCCATCGTTAGTGCTTTGCCATATCTGCTTTATCTTTCCACATACAGGTGTGTGCTTATGTATGCACTATTATACATGTTCTGTACATGCAATCAGGACTCCGCATCCGCGGATACAGAACCCGCGGATATGGAGGGCCCCCCAAGGGACTTGAGCATCCGTGAATTTCGGTACTGGGGTGGAGGTCCTGGGACCAATCCCCCGCGAATAAAAGAGATGACTGTATATATTTTTTTTTTCTGAACCATTCAAAATAAGGTGCCAGCATCATGACCCTTCACCCCTAAATCCCTCAGCATGTATCTCCCAAGTCCAAGGACACTGTCTTCCGTAATCACAGTGGCAATTATCAAATTCAGGAAATTTATCGTTGATACAATATTATTATCTAATTAAAATCCACCTTCAAATTTTACCTACTTAATTCGTGTATTTTGACATCTTAAACAATTACCCATTGAGGACAGCTAAAATCCTAGTCACCTGGGCGGAACCCTGTCTCCAAAGTTCTCCAGAGTGGCCATTTATGAAAACCCAGTCAGACCCCAAAGCTGGGAAAATTCCAGGGAAAATCAGACCCCTGGGTTTCCTCCAAACAGAAGAAAACCAACTCTGAGCACGATTCCAGGATCCGTTTGGCCTCTCAAATATCCTCCAGAGATGACCTCTTTGGGCTTAAGACACTTGAAACCCCGGCAAATCCATCATTAAGGTATTGCCAGGTAAGTCAGTAGCAGAACACCAGCTCCTTCCCAGGGGTTGGTCCCACCTCCCAGACTGGACAGAACGAGACATGGACACCGAGTTTAAAAGGGCAGGACAACGGCTGGTCGTGGGACAAGCACAGACAGCCAGGAGACACCTGGTAAATTAAATGGCCCAGGGGACGCAGTCCACACTCGAAAGAGCAATTTAAACTATTTATGATCGCTGATGGGCCCTGCATTAGTTCTAACTTCCTAAGGAAAAGATCTTGAAATTATCGCAAAGAGAGAACTGAACATGGCTGCTCGGTGCTCACCGGAGGTCACGGAGGAGAATGAGCTATTAGTCTGTATTAAGGAGGTGCGAACACCATGGTAATGGTGTGCTAGTGTGTAATACAAATGTGGGCGGCTTGACCTTGACTGCCTTTCGGTTCTGGGCTCTTCATCTCAAAAGGAAAGAGAAGAGGCCACAGGAGGGCCACGGGATCATCAGAGCGTTGGCGAGGGCTCCAAACCTCTAACTTAGGGAACATTTAATTATACAGTCAGCTCATTAGGGAGAAGAAAGGAGAAAACGGACAGAGGCGTGGACATGGAAAGAAACACATTCGGAGGTGACTGAGCGAGGCCCCAGAGGTTTTAAATCAGGCTTTTATAAAACATCCGTGGATCAACAAATTCTTCTGAGGAAATAAAAGGCCAACTCGGCCAAGCAGCTCAAAACACCTACGTAAGTATGTGCCTGTTTGGAATGGATGAAAAAAATTTACATTTGTTTTAATCTATAAATTAACCATTTGTGAACTGTGCTTTACCTGTAAAACTGGATAGAGTAGAGTCCCGAATCCAGTCATTTATGGCTGCCAGAAAAATAGCCATCAGCTAGAAAGGGGGGATGGAATACTCACGTCAATGCCCGGGCCAGCAGACTATGGCAAGGGGGCCGGTTCCAGGCTGTTGCGGGTTTTCATAGCATGGGCCAGCTAAGAATGATTTGCACATTTTAAAATGGCTGGAAAAAATCAAAAGAGGAGCAATATTTCATGACACACGGGAATGACAGGCAATTCGATTTTTTGTCTTCGGGAAGCCTTGTTGGAGCACATTAATTTCTGTATTGCCAACGGCTGCTTAGGCACACTAACAGCAGAACCGAGTAGCTGTGACGGACACTGTCAGGCCCGCAAGTCTAAAATACTTACTTTCCGACCCTTTTCAGGAAAACTCTGCCTACCCCTGCTCCAGCGTGTTGTGAGTGGCAAATATTTTCAGTGTGGCCACGGCCCTGGACAGTCCTCAGGGTCCTACGATGTCTGGTGTGCAGCTGGAGGACCAGTCATGTCTATTACCAGGGTCCTGGGCCTGGGCCGGTGGGGCGGGGGGGGGGAGCGGGGGTGGGGGGGCAGGTAGCAGGTGGAGATGCTCAAAGGATTCAAGGTAAAAGGACCAAAGGGAGCTCCAGCAAAGAGGACCCCCCACCACAGCAGACCCCAATCAGGGCTGGCCAGCCGCCTGCTGGACTCCCATAGAGGCCCCCTAACCGGCTGGAGTCAGTTGCTCAGATCCCTTGACGTCACAGCAGCACTGGGAGAGCACAAAAAGGCTGTTTGTGCCCCAGACCCTGTAGAATGCCTTATTTGTCATGCCCAGGAGTGTAAGCCACATCTCAATTTTACAGAAAGTTTTTGAAAAAAAATACATAAATTGTGGGGGGAAATGTTATTTTATTCATATAAATATAGTATACAATATTGTGATTCCACAAAAAATAACACATTTTTGATATGCAGTCATGGTCTATGGTTTCCTCAAAAAAAGACTGAAATCACAGAGGTGAAAGGGCATTATGCAAATTCTACAGGTAACCCTGACGAGTCACCTTGCTGTGCTCTGTCAGATGACGCTCTGCTGCTGTTCACAGGCTTCTCAGGGCCAGTTTTTTCAGAAGTTTCTTCCTAGTCTGGAAGCTCCGCCGAAACCTGTCCACCATGGGTGACCCTGCTGGTATTTGAAATATGGGTGGCATAGCTTTCAGCATCATCACAGCAACACGGAGCTGCCACAGTATGATGACTGACAGATGGGTGGTTTGTTTCCCTGACCCAGAAACGAACCCCAGGCCACAGCAGTGAGAGACCTGAATCTTAAACCACTGGACCACCAGGGCTGGTTGTTTTTTGATCAGAAGAGCATCTGAAACTTCCACCTTCGCTGAGATGTGTGTTGCCAAGCTCTGCCACTAGGGAGCAGCATGACCCGTTATTTTACCTCCTTTTTCCAGCTTTCCAAGTATTCCTAAAACCTTGTTAGACTCAAAGGAAAATTTGTACATATAATATTATATATTGTATGTATTATATGTAATATGTTATATAACATAATATGCATTATATAAAATATAATCAAATGGTATATTGCATATATAATTTGGGAGAAAGTGGAGGATGTATCCAGTACACAGATCAATAAGGTAAGTCCCCCAGGAGCACAAAGAATTCAGTTGGAATTCACATATTCGTGTTAAATGAAGGAGAACAGGGTTGTTTCATGTTAAGGGAGGAATAGGTATATGAGAGCCTTCCAACCAGAATGCTCCGTAAAAGGCTTGGACCATCTAAAAGCCTGAGTGGCCACTGACGGGGTCGTGAAAGGAAAGGAAAGGCAGGGCAGAGTCATGGGATGTGCAGAGTCAGAAGCCAAGAAATCTAAGAGACGCAAAATCTAAATCAGAACCAAGAGAGCATGACACCCAAAATCAGAGGCCAGAGGACGCACGAGAGAACCCCGGGGTCTTCGAGTGAGTTCCAGCTGCAGGCAAAGTCAGGTCAAGAGCCCAGGGTTATAAACAGCAGCAAATGGATGTTCCAGATAGCTCAGGAGGTCACATATTTAAAATCTCAAAAATGTGTCTTTAAGTCCATTTCCAAAATAAGACTAGGGGGAGTGGCAGAAAGGAGATTAAAATTCCAGCCTGTTCAGACATTCTGAAACATAAAATTCAGAATGTTTTGGGGCAACTAATCCAGGAAACATCTCAGTCAGCTTCTGATATCTGCCTCTGGGGTGAGGACAGGAGGCACTGGAAATGAAGAGCTTTCCCAAATCCTGAAATCAGGCATGAGGGACAGATCCCGGTGTGCGCGTGAACATCCTGGGCAGCCGGCAGGACTAAAGTCACCTTCTGCCCAGTCCACGAACAGGAAACGTCTGCACGGTGCTTTTTCCATGAGTTGTTTCATTTAAGCCCCAAAAAGACCTCTGGGTAGGTGTTAATGTCATACCCATTGTGCAGACGCAGAAACAGACTCAGCGAGCTGAAGTCACTTGCCCAAGGTCACAATAGCGAATGACGATGCCACCACTTAAAACTGAAAACCCCTCTCACTCCAGAATTGTCTACTCTTTCTGCTACTAGGACTATTTCTCCAAGAGCCGAGAAGTGGGTGAGAAGGCAAGCTACAACAAGAGTAAAAGGTTAGCATATACTAAAAAAGAAACCAACATAAACGATGGGTTTTCTCCAAAGTCTGATCAGGAGCCTGAGGTCATGGAGAGAAAAAGAATAGGCTCACGGGAGAGAAAAGGATGGGATTCAGAAGGCAGGAGGAAGGGAGAAGAGGGTCCTGGACTCAGAGTGTCACTCTACAGCAGGGATGGGGCGCCCCTGCATTTGGTGGCCGAACGTTCTCGGGGAGCCTTGATTGGACAACAACTGGAACCAGGAAAAGTGTTGTGGACACAATGGGAGCTCAGTAAATATTGGGGAGTGAAAGCTGGCAGAAGGTAGGTTTCTCCACTGGTTTGATGGCAAAGGATTGCAGTGGAGATTGGGGTTCCGGGGACTAAACAGAAACAATGAAATTCAGAGCATCCACCTTAGCTTTCTCTCCTGATCTGCACAAAGCTCCATCTTTGCCTAGGAGAGTCTCTGCCCTGAGATTTCTAGCTGCGCAGAGAATAAGCGGTTCTGTTTCTGCTGTGGATGCCTCAGTGGAGGGAGGGGCTACAGGTAATCCTGGAGGCCAGGCCCGGGGGCAGGATTCCTCAAGGCTCCCCGGGAGATGAGCGGTGACAGAGGCCACCGTCCAGCAAGCTGGCTGAGGTGGAATGCTGGATGCCACACTTCCCCAGCCATATTTGGTCCTGTTTCAGCCCCGAGATCATGAAACCAGCCTGGGATTGGCTGCTTTTCTCATCCTTCCTGGTACTCTGTTTGCTTCAATGTGAGAGAGAAGGAGAGAGAAAGAGACACATGTCTTTAACAGTAAGAAAATGGTCCTGCATCCAACTGAAAGGCAGGTGGAGGAAGAAGAAAGATCCCTGGGAGAGAACTTTCTGGCAGAGGCTGGCCTGGTAAGGAAGGTGTAGCGCCCCCTGCAGGGGCTGCCGGCTGCACGGCACGGGATGCCATGCCTTGGTTTGTATTTGTCACGATTTCCGTCAAGAAGGGGAGGCCGCTGCCTCGGATCAGGGGTCCTGAGACAAGCGCTCGAGAACACGGAGACCTGCCGCGCCCCATCTAGTGGTACCTGGATCGACCGCTTCTCCTGGCCTTGTCACTGTGGCTGCTGTCCACCCACTGTCCTCTGAGGCCTTGGGGACTCATCTGTCCCTCCCTCCCCGAGGTCTCCTTGGCTGTCCCACATGGCAGGACATCGCAGGGGCAGCCCGCTCAGCCCCTCCTCTCAGAGATCCCTGCTTTCGGATTCCCTGTCTGTGCTGACATGGCATGACCCAGCGGGGCCAGTGGTCATCTTGACAGATGCACATTAAGAGTTCAACTTCTCTTTCTCCGGAGGTTTCTAAGCTGGGAGAATGTGAGTCCAACCCCGCTGCTGGTCACCCCGCGTGCCACTCAAAAACAGCTAGCTCTCCGGGCACAAAGCCAGAAAGAAAAGGAGCTAAAAAGACAGCGGAAACAAACCCCCAATGATGTGACCTATGTTCCCGGATCCAGACAGGCCTGAAGCGAGTCCATTCTTGGATTCCCAATCACAGGTGTAAATAATCACCCTTTGTTGTTCAGTCTCGTTTGAGTTTGTTCTCTGCAACTTGTGAAACGGTCAGCACTAATTCACCACTCTTCCCACCCACGTCCTGCCACCCGCTTCTGCCTCTGCCCGGACTATAGCTTTTTCCTCCCGTCTCTATATATTGAACTCCCCTATAGATTGAGTTGGGCTTTTAAGTCCCGACTCAAATGCCACCGTCACCTTCTCCATGAAGCCTTTCCTGATCCCCACCCCATGCCAACTCATGTCTCCCATCTTGACAGCCCCCTGACACTTCCTCTGTATTTTCCTTTCTGTGTCCATCAGGGTGGCATTCTGCTGCGGGGAATAGAAAACCTGTCTTACAGCAGCTTAGATAAATAAGATTTATTTTTCTCACATAACAAGAAATCTCAAGGCAGGCAGCTGCCGACTGTGATTTGAACGCCTCACGATATCAGGAACAGCATCTCCTCACGGGCCTTTGTCTTAGGCTTGCTGCCTCATGGTTGCAATATGGCTGCTGAACATCCAGGCATCATATTTGCCTTCCAGGCAAATCGTATTTGCTTTCCAGCTTCTTCTCCTCTTTATCAGGAGATCCTAAGTCTTCCTGAAATCCATCAGCAGTCTTCTACTTAAGAATTCATGCCCCCAAACCACATCACCAACAACTTGAGTTGCAGTGGAAGATAAGAAGAGGGAATATAACTCCCCCAGTCTCTGAAGTAGATGAGGAAAAGAAGAAAGAAGTTAGTAACGGCTGTAAGGCCGGCCCGAGAATATCTGCCCTGCTCCCTTAAGCCCCTGGTCACAGCGGTATCTTTTATTACAGTTTTTCACATGCTAAACCTGACCTCCCACTGGGAAGGGGCTGAGTGCCCATCACTGCCTCATTCGCAGGGCCCTGCCCAGAACACTTGAGTAAGCTTATGCTCGGTGCATGTGTGCGCTGCTGCTTGCTTTGGCTCGTGAGGCCTCCTGGCAGGTTGAGCAAATGAGCGGCTGCCGTGGGGCAACTAAATGTGCGTCCTTCTTTGACCTCTGAGCTCTCCTGTTTGAAATTCCTCTGGATGGAGTGGAAAGATCCCAGGTATGTGCTCCTGTGCCTGTCTACTCATCCGAAGGGGTTAAACCATTTCTATCTCAGGTCTCCTGTGATCAAGAAGGGTTGCCTGGCAGGAGAGTCTGTTTGATGCCTTTAAGGCGAGCAATTGTGGGAATTAAGAATGAGCTCGCTTGCTCTCTGACTTTCCCCTTGATATTGTTAGAATAAAAGCAGCAGTGACATTGCCCATGACCCAGATGTTGGAGAAACCTTGGATTAAGCCACGGAGACCCTCGCCTCCAAATCCTCTAATATTGCATTAACGTGGGCTCAACCTGCGGAATTGGATTTAGATCCAGCCCTTGAATGCTCCCCCTTCTCCCCCCTCCACCACACCTAATCTCATTTTGTCCTGAGAGTGTTGAAAATAATGGTAATGCAGCTGCCATGAAAGTGACTAGCTGAGCGTTTTTTACATTAGAAAGGCTCTTAACAAAGCAAAAGCGCTTTAAGTGCAGAAGCCTCTTCCCTTCTGTTCCTCCTGCCTGGGTAATAAACGGCACATTGCAGTTCCGAACTTCGGCGGCCTCTGTGAGAAAGGGGCTGGGACAGCCAGCCGCCCGTCCCCGAGCACGGCACAGGGTGAGGGCGTCCACGTGCACTGGGTTGTCGCATCCACGGCTACAGAGAAACACAGCACAGGAGAAGTCTAGACAGGGACGTCTTTACGGCCCAAACCCTCTTGTCCACCTTCACTCGTACGTGTCATAAAATCACAATCAGTCATACTAATAACGGCAGTTATTTACGGAGCACTACGTGCACCGTGCTAAGGACGAGGCACGCGCAGCCTCATTCAATCCTCTTGATGCCCCTAGAGGCTGGGTACTATCATTACTCCTACTTTACAGAGGAGGGAATGGGGCTCCAGAGGTGAAGTCACCGTGCTCAGGATCCCCCAGCTAGCAGGCAGGAGGGGGCCTGCGCTCAGACCGACTAAAGCCCCGTCTCCCTGGGCCTCCCCCATGTTCGTGGGGGGCAATGGTTCTCAGCCAGGCATGCTGGGAACTTCAGGGACCCAGTGCAGACCGACCAGATCTGAATCTCTGGGGATGGGGCCAAAGCATCGGGAGTTCTGGCTCCAGCTGCAGTACGGGTGAAGGGGAAAAGGCGCCTTTCTGAGAGTCCCACGTGCTGATACCACACCTGCCCAGCTGTTTGACTTCAGGGTGTGGGCCGCAAGGCCCAAAGCTGGCTGCTCTGTGAAATACTCCAGGAGCCAGGATCCTATGGCTGGCCACTTCACCCACGGGTTTGTGTATTCACTCAGTAAACATTCAACAAACAGGCACCTATTATGTGGAGGGCTGTCAGCTGGAGAGGGAGGAAAAAAGAAAGTTCCTTCCATCCAGAGGAATCGTCTTGCCGTTCCCTGTCCTCAATTCATTTATGATCTAACTAAGGAGAGCGGTTAGCATAAGAAAAACAAGAGCCACGTTTACATCGAGTGCCAGATGAGTGGCCCAGACCAGGAGGAATTCAAAAGTCCTAACAGAGCAGTGATCCCCAAGGTCAAGAGGCTTCAGGCAAGGGAAGGGACATGAGCTGGGCTTTGCAATGTCAGCGCCAACTTCCCACCAGGCTGCAGAACTCAGTGTGTCCTGGTGAGTCCAGGAGAATCTGCCCATCCCGGGTGGGCTGCAGTACCACCCTGGGTCACCCTATGACCCAGCACACACCATGGGCAGGAGGGCATTGATGTTGGGCAGGGAGAACCAATCAGAAAGGCCAAGCGTCCTTGGCTTGTGGGTAACGGCAGGGCAGCAAGCATCTCCCGCTCCATCAGAACGTCCTCAGCAGACACAAAGACTCGATTTTCTCATCCGATAAACCAGGACCACAATCCCTCTCTCCTGGAGCCATTGGGAAGATCAACCATTACAACGGCCGCCAGCTCCACCACCATCATGGCACTCCCTCCACCAGCCAGGCGCAGTGTTCACCGCTCCACCCACTTTCCCATCTCACTGAATCTGCCCAAAGATGATGGGAAAGGCATCTTTATTTTATCTCGTTTTCCAGAGAAGGAAACTGATCCTCAGGGAGGTTAAGCAACTTTCTCAAGGTCACATAACTAACCAACAGCACAGCCCACTCAAGCTGAGCCCTCCCTGTTTTGAAAGCCCATACCCTAAACCAGCCACACCACATGACAGGACTTTGTACCCTGCAGTCTGAGGCTGCCAGGGGCCTGGGGAGAGAACTCAGGGTTCTGTGAACTTGGATGGGGCAAAAATTACTCCTTTATTCAGTGGCGTCCTGGGGTTGAGGATGCGGGACAGTGGGAACCGTGGGCTCCTGCAGGCATGTTTTTTGTTTTATCACTGACACTGTTTAAAATCGCTAATAAAAGCAAGCCCAACTTCAACTTTGTTATTGTTTCAACATTTGCTACAGAGCACATCCCTTTCTCGCCTGCACTAAACTCTAACTAAAATTTAGCATTTCCCTCAACTGTAAATGCGGGTACATCCCACGGAAGTATTAACGGTCCCTGTGATTTTTGTCACCAATAGAAATCACAGGCATTTTGGACCATATTACAGTTGTCCCAGGGATCCCAGGGCCCAGCATAGTCTGTACTCATTGCTGCTTCAGCATCATGGTGGTTATAACACTGCTGCTGGATCTTGTTCGTCGATGGGTTAATACAGAAGATTAGCTGTTATTATGTTCACCAATTTGTTTTGCTTTGGGTTTTGGTTTTTAGTGTTTGGATAGCCATATCTCAATAAGTCTGGCTTCCTCTGTAATCCTGTGTATTTTGAAAAGAGGTCCCTAGGCTCCATCAGACCTGCAAAGAAGATGCAGAGTACCTCCTACTCACTCTCACAGGTGACCAGGCTATTTAAATGCTGGAAATATTATAATCTTTGGGCTATTTTACTTTCCACGTATGTGTCTTATTTCCCCAAATACACTACCAGCTCTTGAGAGCAAGGATTAAGTCATATTGTTCTTTATTTCTTCCAAAGGCCCTTAAAAAGAGTAGTCATTCGGGGCTGGCCCCGTGGCCGAGTGGTTAAGTTCGAGCACTCTGCTGCAGGCGGCCCAGTGTTTCGTTGGTTCAAATCCTGGGCGTGGACATGGCACTGCTCATCAAACCACACTGAGGCAGCGTCCCACATGCCAGAACTAGAAGGACCCATAAAGAAGAATATACAACAATGTACTGGGGGGCTTTGGGGAGAAAAAGGAAAAAAATAAAATCTTTAAAAAAAAAAAAGAGCAGTCATTCTACCACTGTTTGTTGATTGGCTGGCTGATGGAACTCCTTCAAGCTTCAGTGCTCTAAACCGAATATCACATTCAGGGACCAGGAGATGAATAATATGACAGGAGGAAAAAAGATATTGGGATCAAGTCTTCTGTATAATTGGCAAACCCTGAGGATGGGGTGCTGGAGCATGCTTCTTTGAAACTAAATATAGCTGTAGGAGAAAAAGGGCCGTTGGAATTCTCCATCAAGGCTGATAGACTAGGGCAGAGTGCCCACATGTCACAGGAACCAAAGCAGGCTTCAAGCTGGGAAAATACTCTTGGACAAGATGGCATCATTTTTGTACATCCTGGAAGGCTTATAAAATAATGCCAGACAGCCTGGGATCCTAGCTTTTGCAAAGAACCTCGCCCTGCACAGAACATCATACAACTACAAACTCCCTGGCACTACAGAGCTGAAGAGGGTTCTGGCATCCTCAGTTGTAGCTGATAGCAAAGACTCTGACTGTTCAGTACTCTTTGTTTTGTGATAAACACCCAGGACGGTGTGTCATGAAGCAATCACCATTTTCTTTGGCTCACAGGTTCTGTAAGTCAGGACTTCGGGCACACAGGGGTGGCTCTTGTCTTCGTTACGATGTCTGGGGCTTCCAAGTTGGCTTCTGCAGGCACGTGTCTGGCACCTGGGCTGGGATGGCCAGAGGACAGACCAGAGCACCCACAGGTGGCCTCTCCCTGAGGGTTGGGCTTCCCACAAAATGGCAGGAGGGGGCTTCCCAAGAGGGGGTCTCTGCAGAGCCAGTATTCTGACAGGACCAAGTGGAAGCCACGTGGCCTTTCCTAGCCCTTCCGCCATACTCTATTGGTCAAGGTGGTCACAGCCTGCCCAGATTCAACAGGAAGGGACACAGACCCCACCCCTTGAAAGGAAGAGTGCCAAAGGATCCTGGAGCCACATTTTACAACCAACACAATGATCAAGCCAACATCACTGCTCCCAAGCTTAAAGATAATATCTAGGGCCACAAGTGGGCCAGACATGGGGTGGTTTTCACCTGGGGGGAGGAGAGGGGGTAATGGGTGGCCCCAGCAAACCCCTCAGGGTTGTCTCCCAAGAATGAGTCCACCAGGCACCCCAAAGGAGTTTCAGCCACCAACAATGCTTCACAAATGAAAAGAACGCTCTCCTCCACGCAACCCTGCTTGCCCTTCCTACTACGCATCCCTGAACATCCAAATTACCCCCAGTGAAAAGCCGGCTCCCACAAACCAAGCTCTGCGCACTGCTGTCTCATTGTTCTTCTATTAAGACGCATCATTCACAAACACTACGTTTCTTAAAAGATAGCCTCCGCTGTCACTTACATAACAGAACTTGACAAAACAGATGGAGCGCTCTGTCTTTGCCTAGGGCAGTATATGCTAATATCTTGGCACAGGCACCTTGAACTACTTAGTTGCCCAGCAAAGTTCCATCAGCTGGAAAGTTCGAAGGGGTGAGCAAGATCATGGATGGTGAGCAGAGGAAGCTTTTCCTTTTCCCCAAGAAAATAGAACCACCTTCTCATCAGGCAGATGACTGGAGAAATCTATAGAGCTACTGCCCAAAGGCAGCAGGAAAGGAGGAAGCTCGATGCCATGGAAAGAAAGGTACTATGCATAGAAAGAAGGGACATGCTACCCAGGACTGGGAGAAAAAGCCTCTCAGAGAGAGAGAATGGCAGGCACAGAGACGGGGAAGCAGGAGTGTGCTGTGCGTGTCCCCAGAACATCAAGATGGGGGCCTACCTGGAGTGGCGGGTTTGGGTTTGGGAGTTGTAGGGGACATTTATGATTTCATCTACTCAGAACAGCACCTTCTTTGGGAATAGCTCCTCCCCCGTTTGGTTCTCTATAGCCCTGGGATGGGCAAGTGGCCTAGACTGGGCGAACCCCAGTAACTGATCCTTTTGCCATCAGTGATTGGTCCAGGGATATGCCAGTCACCCAGCCGGACCAATCAGAGCCTAGGCTCAGGAATGTTCCCCCCTGGAGTTCTCTGAAAGAGTCACTGTTCTCTCTGCTCTTAAGAGGAGAGACAGGAGGACGCAGAGGACTTACAAGCCCAAGCTCTCCAATCAGAATGACTCCAAATCCCAGGCCACCTCTTTAACTGGCTCTGTCAGCTCGTAAAATGGGGATGACCACGCCCACCTCACAGGGTTGTGCTGCGGGTTCAATGAGAATGTACGTCACGGGCTTAGAATAGCGCCTGGCTCTTACTAAGAGCCCAGTAGAAGGTTATTACTTTAAAGGCAACATCTCCAGGGCGGCCTATACCATGGCACCAGCTCAGGGGTCGGTCAGTCCTCAGAGGAGGGGGGAAGGAGCAGCTCAGCCTTCCTGCAGCTTGGTGATAGGAGTCAAGAAATCCTCCTTTCTTAATTTAAGCTGGTTTGATTTTGATCGCTATCAGTGGCATCTGAAAAGTTCTTGAATGATTTTTAAAAAATGAAAAAAGGACAAAACACACATAGAAATACATTCATACTATGTTTCCCTGATTACACAATCCATCCATCGAAATAATACTAGTTTTATGGCTATTTCTTTTTTGTTGTTCCCTTCCCCTAAGATGACTTGCCAAGCTCCAGAGGACACAAGTCAAGCTCGGGGGCGGGGGGAGGGTGGAGGGGGGGCGGGGGAGGGTTCCAAGAAGAAGTCGGGACAGGGACAAGGATACCTGTTGTAGAGATGTGGAGAAGAGTAAGTGGTCCATCAGCCTAGTGGGTTCCATGCCCTAAGACCCCCCTAACACCCCTGACCCCCACATCCCAAAGCAGTGAGAGCCTGAAGCTGCGTACCTGAGGGTACTGTAGATAGTCAATAAGAACGGGACTGCCTTTTGACCTTGTTAATCTTGTCAATTTGCTGTTTTCCTGTTTAACTTGAAGGGTGACTCAAGGGTCTTGAGGATGTGTGAGCTTGTTTTGCAGAAGAGAGAGAATGCCTTCGGGGAGGTTGCGATCACAGACGGTGATGGCGGTCCCCCAGCAGCCATTGATGCCCAGAGGTCAGATTGCCCAGGGGTTTATGGGGAGTGACCCTTTGTTTCTCTGAAGCTCCTCCTGCCAAGCGTCTCAGCTCTGCCAACCCCCACTCACACACACCCCCCCCATCTTATCGTTTTGGCCAATTTGAATAAACCTTTCTCCATCGCCAAGTACCGATGGCTCAGTGTTTGCCTTACTGTGCATCAGGTATGTGAACTTGAGATTAAGAGGTCCTGTATCAAGACCTGGGGCCTAGGTCAGAACTCAGATTCAGTGTCCCAAATCATAGGTGGGATCAGAGAGGCAGAATCTTCCTGAGAAACCAAACTGAAAAGTCAGGCAAACAGGAGAATGCCCACCCTCACTGCTGTAACTTCCCATTGCTGTGGGAGAATACAAGTCATCAACATAAATAATAAAAATTATCATTTGCCACTGGTTTTGAGTCTCTTTGGAAAACCAAAGAGAATCAAGTAAAAAAAAAAAACTGTTAGAATCAATAGAAGAATTAAATAAGGTGGCCATAAAAATTTATATATGAAAATCAATAGCTTGCTATATACACACAACTAATTTGAAAATATAATGAAAGAAAAAATCCCATTTGAAAAATAGCAACCAAAAGAAGTCAAAAAATTCAAAACAAAGCAAGAGAAAGCTAAGGATAAACCTAATAAAGAATGTGTGGAACCTATATGAAGACAAACTTTAAAATTCTAATGAGGGCCTTACATAAATTTTTAAAAACTGGGCAGATGATGAGGCAGAGTGGGAGAACGTGCATACGGTGGGAGAGAATAGAGATCAGAGAGACTGGATGAAAGCAGACGTGGGCAGGCAGGGCCTGGCATTCTTAGAGCAAAGCAGGTGCTTTCCTGGGGCCCACGGCTCTGGGCGAGGCTGGGGAGGCACTGACCTGCGTGCTCACCTCCCGTCTCTGAGTCATCACTCCTTCCCTGGGGATGTGGTTCCCTCTAGGATCCCAAGATTCATGGGCAGAGCTGAGGACTGAGCAAGCCAGCAAAGGTGGACACGGGGCAGCAGAGGCGTTGCTGTCAGCAGAAGCAACATCCCATCCCACTGAATGGAAGTCAGACCTTCTGCTTTTAAATATAGATTTTGTTATTATGCAGGCATGGTGAGGTCAACAGGAGACAACTGCCATTGAAAAGGTAGTTTGTGTGTTTTCAATAAATGGTGCTGGAACAATTGGACATCCCCATGCCAAAAAAGGAATCTGGACGTAGACCTTACACCCTTCACAAAAATTAACTCAAAATGGATCACACACCTAAATGTAAGATGCAAAACTATAAAGCTCCTGGAAGGTGACATAGAAGAAAACCTAGCTGACCTTGGGTATGGTGATGACTTTTTAGATCCAACACCAAAGGCACAAGCCATAAAAAACTTAATTGAGAAGCTGGACTTCATTAAAATTTAAAACTTCCGCTCTGTGAAAGACAATGTCAAGAGAAATGAGAAGACAAGCCACAGGTGGGAGAAAACATCTGCAAAGGACGCATCTGTCAAAGGACTGTTATTCAAACTACACAAAGAACTCTCAAAACTCAACGATAAGAAAAGAAACAACCAGATTAAAAAATAGGCAGATGCCTCACCAAAAAAGATGGCAAATAAGCACATGAAAAGATGCTCCACATCATATGTCATCAGGGAAATGCAAATTAAAACAACATTGAGATGCCACTCCATGCCTATTAGAATGGCCAAGTTCTAGAACACTGACAACACCAAGTGCCAGTGAGGACGTGGGGCAACAGGAGCTCTCCTTCATTGCTGGTGGGAATGCAAAAGGGTCCCGTCACTGTGGAAGACAGTTTGGTGGTTTCTTCAAAACTAAACATATTCTTACCCTATGATCCAGCAGTCGTGATCTTTGGTATTTACCAAAGGAGTTGAAAATTTATGTCCACACAGAAACCTGCACACGGATGTTTATAGCAGCTTTGTTCATAATTACTAAAATGCAGAAGCCGCCAAGATGTCTTTCAGTAGGTGAATGGATGAACAAACTGTGGTACATGTAGACAATGGAATGTTGATCAGTGCTAGAAAACAAATGAGCTATGAAGCCATGAAAAGACATGGAAGAACCTTAAGTCCATATAACTAAGTGAAAGAAGCCAATCTGAGAAGGCTACAGACTGTATAATTTCAACTATATGACATTCTGGAAAAGGCAAAACTACAGAGACAATAAAAAGATCAGTGGTTTCTGGGTATTTATCCAAAGAACACAAAAACACTATTTCAAAAAGATATATGCACCCCTATGTTCATTACAGCATTATTCATAATAGCCAAGACTTGGAAACATTTACCCATCAACAGATGAATGGATAAAGAAGACACGGTATATATGTATACAGTGGAATACTACTCAGCCATAGAAAAGATGAAATCCTACCATTTATGACAACATGGATGACCTTGAGGGTATTATGCTAAGGGAAATTAAGTCAGATGAGAAAGACAAATACCATATGATTTCACTCATATGTGGAAGATAAAGAAACAAACATGGAGATACAGAGAACAGACTGGGGGTTACCAGAGGGGATGGGGTGTCGGGGAGGGTGAAAGGGGTAAAGGGGCACATGTGAATCATGACAGATGGCAACTAGACTTTTGGTGGTGAACACAGTGTAGTCCATACAGAAGTCAAAATATAATGATGTACACCTGAAATTTATGCAATGTTATAAACCAATGTTACCCCAATAAAAAATAATAATAAAAATAAAAAGATCAGTGGTTACCAGGGATTGGGAGTGGATGAATAGATTGAGCACAGAGGATCTTAGGGCAGTGAAAATACTTCGTATGATACCATAGTAATGGATACATGTCATTATATATTTGTCCAAGCCCATTGAATGTACAATACCAAGAGGAAAATCCTAATGTAAACCACAGACTGGGTGATTAGGATGTGTCAGTGTAGGTTCATGCATTGTAACAAACGTACCACTCTGGTGGGGGATGTTGATAGCAGGAGAGGCTATGAATGGGGGGGAGTGGGGTATGAGAAACCTCTGTACCTTCCCCTCAATTTTGCTATGCATTTTAAACTGCTCTAAAAATTTTTCAATTAAAATATAGCAAATTAATTAATTTTAAAAATATGGTTTATTATACTCACAGATCTCAAGAAAGGGGGCATGCCACACCACTGAGGGCCACATGGGGAAGCACCAGGGTCAGTCAGGAGGCAGAGGGAGCGAGAGGAAAACGGGGGCAAGAGACTTTATTGTGGTTTCCGCATGAAGAAACAGGTGAGGCAGAGTAAGCAGGCTAGTTTGAATAATTTCTCTGGGCTCTAGGGCACAGGGCCTGTTGGCTGGTATGTGGCCCTGGGTGATTAGGGCAGGAGACTGGTGGCCCAGAGCGTAGGAGTTTGATAAAGGAGGTGGTTGGGGGTGTGGGCCGTGGGTTGGTGGGTTTGCGTGTGAGTTGTTCGCTATCTCCAGGAATTAGCTAGCCCTGGCAGGGGCATCTCTCCAGGGTCAGCAGGGCACCCCAAGATGTCAAAGTATCAAAAGTACAGAATAAAAAGACGCGATGAATCCACCCTCCCATCACATCCTCCCAGTTCACAAAGCATTTTCACTCTCATGAGCCGGCATCTTCTTCACGACTTCCCAGAGAGAGAAGAAACCCAGGGCAAATATCCATGTGCCCAGTTTTCTAAAGCTCAACTTGGACAAACCAGCTATCCAGGGACACACATGGCTCTTTGGTGGCAGATTCAGAACAAGAACGTGGATCTTCCAACTACCAGACCAAGGCAGTTAGCTTTTCCTCAACAACACTCAATGGACAACTTTATAAATACGTACCCACTGTTTGATATAAAAGATGGAGGCGCGGGTGAGGACTCTCCCATTCTGATCCAGTTGTCTAAAAATTCGTGTCCTGGGAATCCTGGCACAAGAGTGTCCCGCCCCAGATCCATCCCTGTTTGGCATGTTAATCCAAATCTCTTTGTTCTATTAGGCAACTGTATAGGGTTTTTTACTCATTTAACAGGTAGAGCTTTTTGAAGTTCTCATTTAAAATAATTTGATATGCAAGCAGTATGTGTGTGGTTGAAAGTCATAAAATTATTCATTTGAAAGACCTCTCCTTTTCTCTCGGATACCAATTGAAGTGTGTAACAGTTCCCCGGAGCAAAGCTCGCTGCCTAGGAAGCCGCCTCACAGCGATGCCTTGCCACCATCACTAAATTGAGTTATTCCGACAGCCTTTGATGCTCTGGGTTTTTTTTTCCTAAGTGTGCATATGAAAGCTGAGCAGCAGCATAATTTAATTCTTCAAGATTTACTTTTTAATTGCCAGGGTGGGCTCTTCTGGGGGTACAGAGAGTTGACCCCATTTTCTCAAGTTAAAATTGATTTAGGTCAAATAATTCTTGGAATTTGAATTAGGTATTTTTTCCTCCTTATCGGCATGAACGTCAAGCTTCATTTTCCGGTAGCTGGGAACATTGGTGATCCCAATGAATCATAGACGATTTGAGGAAACCAAATGCGGGGAGAGAAGGTATTCACAATTCACTGAATCCTGCCGGCAAAATTCTTCATGACGATCTGAATTGGTGTCAAGGTACAATTGTGTTAGGTGTCCAAATTCCTTTGACAAAAGGAAAATGAGATACTTACCAAGAACTAAGAATGTAATCAAAATAACACAACCGTTTTACTGTTGAATAAGAAATCTTTCTGTAAACACTATTTTAGATCGTTCCAGAATAAAAAATATTTACCACGATGGGATCCTATTGCAAGATGTGTCATAGAAAGTTAAGGGCCGTCTTCCTCTTAACTCCTATGTGCACCCCCAGCATTAAAGTCTGATTATTTATTCAATGGGCAAGGGACATAGTTATCTATGTATAATAAAGTGCCCTGCTTACATCAACAAGATTCTCTACACAGGGACTGAGTTTGAGAATATAAATATTTCCATATGGTTTGCCAATTGCCCTTACTAGTAAAAATGCTAACTTAGGTTCCCCCAGTGGAAAAGGATTATCTGAAAACTGATTAAAGAACAAAAGCTGGGGATGGATTCCCTTAAAGATTAAGGACCTAAGGCAGAGAGAGCATCTCTAGTGACGTCCACTTGAGCTCCATCCCTCAGCTGCCTGCAGATTCATACCTTCATTTATTTGACTGTCTGCGCACCCAGTGAATTAGACTCCAGGCTGTCCATCTGTCCTCGCGTATTCCCAGGTCAGGACTTTTTAGGAGGACTTTTTTATGTCTGACGTTACCCAGATTTTCCTTAGATGGGCCCCAAATCCGTCTCTCTGTAATAACCGAGGTGGATCACGTCATTTCCAGAATTTTACATTTCCATCTTTTTTAAATCTGTCCATGGTCTCTAAAAACACATGTTCTTCAGTTCTTTCTGCCTCGATCCAATTTTGCCCGGTCTTCTCCCTCAGTGGAAATAGCTGATGTTCGTTTGATTTGCTTCCCTAAGACTTGGCAGATCTGCTCCTTCTCCTTTAGGAGGAGTGGGGAATCTGGCGTCTGGAAAAGGAGGCCGTGGATAGAGGCTTACCCAAACCGTATCACTTGTCCCCAAGGAATCAAAATGATCAGTTTTTCACAATTCCACTTTCCAATGTGATGTGACCCCTCCACCCCCACCGCAGTGCCCTGCACTGAGGGTCAGAGTCTGCCTGCCTCCCCCAGGAGCCTCCGTCCCAGTGGTCAGAGGAGGCAAGATCACGGAGAGGGTATGGGCATAAGAAGGGCAGTCATTCGACTGACCCAGTGACTCATCTCTGTGGCCATTCACAAATGGAGAGATGGAAGGAAGCCAGGGGCCAGCTGGGGGGAGTATAGTGGTTAAGTTTGTGCACTCCACTTCAGCAGCCTAGGGTTTGCAATTGCAGATCCCATGTGCGGACCTACACACCACTCCTCAAGCCATGCTTTGGTGGCATCCCACATACAAAATAGTGGAAGATTGGCACAGATGTTAGCTCAGCGACAATCTTCCTCGAGCAAAAAGAGGAGGATTGGCAACAGATGTTAGCTCAGGGGCAACCATCCTCACCAAAAGAAAAAAAGGAAGCCAGAGGAAGCTTTCTGGGAAACACTGTCACCCAAATATAAAAATGCCCCATGTGTGGCATTAGTCTTGACATTTTTGTGCTGGAAGGTCTTTCAGACAAGATTGCCTGGTCTGCCACTTCTGTCAGTCATGTCCCACCTTTATATCTTCTGTCTTCTTCATTTTTCACTTATATCTACCATTTTATTAATATTTTCATTTAAATCAACTCACCTTTTATTTGAATAAAGTTACTTTAAAAAAAACTTTAGGTCACCGCTAGAAAGAGAAAACCAATTTCACTTGCCACACCAATAGGAGGTAACCACAAAAATAAATATAATGAAAAACACTATGATTACATTCCAGCTAACGCTGAAACTCAGCCATGCTCTCTGTTAAAGGGAGATGAGCAGGTGCCAAGAGAGGTTGTTAAAGGTGTGCTAGCACCAACCTGAGACCTTCTCTTGACCTAATCAGAAGTCTCGAAGACGACTTCCTCATCTAACAGTGAACACTAACATAGCCCTGTGTGCCAGGCACAGTTCTCATGGTGACCTCAAAAAGCAGGTGTCAATCTTGTCCCCTTGAGAAATGGGGACTCTCGGTGAAGCCGAGATTCAAGCCAGGCCAGGGTGAGTCTAAACAGAATCCCTTTCTCGTGATATTACCTAATGCTGCGCATCCCTTAGCAACCACTGACCAAGAGCGGCATGAATCGGAAAGGAGACATGCCAGCCCCAGCTGGCACGTTTAGAGTCAGGACAAGTACTCAGTACACGGTGACCTTGATAGAAACAAATCCTGCTCTCAGGATCAATCTGCCTTATTAACTTGTTACCTTCAACAAGTGTTTCTTTTACTACTCGCTCGTCTTTTCGGTTTCGACGTGAACCCTGCCATTGCTCTGTTTCTTGCTCAAGTAACGTAGTCCTTCTTCAAAGGAGTGGGCACGTTTCAAGACACTTGAACATTTAGCACTTAACCTTCCGCTTTACCATCTTCAGGCTTCGAACCTTATCACGTGATTCCTGGAGGGATGAAAACCAAAAAGACATCGATCTGGGCCCCTGCGATCCTTTCAGGGAAAACACGCAGGAGGCAGAAGAAAGCAGGCTCTCGGCCTCCCCATTGCTGAGACCTGATGAAAGGGGCGGCAGCGACTCCACCCGCGTTAGAATTACTGACTGACAAGGTGCCTTTGGTAATCACTGCAGCCACGGATGGCGACTTCATATGCTCGTGTTTGGATTAGTCAATAGTTCAGTTCCAAGAGGTCATGATTTTAAATCCCAGGACTGTGGGCTTAGCTCTAATTTGCAGCTCAGGACTGTCTGTGAAGTTGCCATTTACAGTCAGTTTGCCCAGAGAGAGGGGAAGAGAGGAAAATGAGAAGAAGGAACATTTGAATATCAAGCAAGCGCTCTCAGTGGCCTATGTTAGTCCCAGGGAAATCACAGCGAAGTCGATGGTACGGGGCTGAGACCACGCATCACCCCTAGGAGTGGCACACTCATTCGTTAGTATCTGGTGGGTCCTGATAGTGGAAAATGCATGAACTTGATGCCTCGTCCAGCTTCACCACTCATCCTTCACCCCCTGGTCCCTATCCCACCCCCTGCTCATCTGGCTGCCTCTCCTGGCTTGAATCTTGTCCAAACCTCTCAATTAATGCTCCTACAGCCACCTTGATCATGTCCCTGCTTTAAGAACAGGCCAGAACCAGTTTCTGGCATAGCCCTGCCAGCCCAAATGGGCCCCAGGAAAGACTGTTTCTAGAAGCTGCATATCTAGCTTTGCTACCTGCTAAATTACTTATACAAAAAGCCAGGTCCTGGCTGAGGCTACAGCCAGGCTGATCCCTGACTCGACTGTGTTTACAAAACATATGCAGAAACAGGCTAACATAAGTACGAAGCCAGCAAAGGGGAAGAATTTGGGGTCATTTACCACAGCCGAGGGCAGCCTGTCGCTTGGAGCCCAGCAAGGAGAATGCCGGCTCCTTTTCTGGCAAGTGGTCCATGGATCCCAGTTCATAGCCGTGGGGTCCTAACTTGGGACTCAAGGGCTGCAGGGCCCTCTACCTACCGCCTTAGGTTTAATAAGCTACTGTCCTCCTCAATGAGGCAGGATGGGGCTTTCTTGCTCTCTCCCAAGCTAAAATGATAAGAAGGTCACCCCGAGGCTTTGGTGAGGAAGAAAAAGAGATTCCAGCAGCATTTTAATGCACCTGACTTTTGCTGTAAGAGGGGATCCATATTAGCAAGAGAAAGATGCTCTCTTGTCGACCTTCCACTCTGCGATGGTTGGAAAAGCCAGGCCCAGACCCAGAGGCAGGTCTTCTGAGAAGCTAAGAAGGCCCCTCCGAGGCCCTAGATGGCAGGAGGCCACTCGCCATGGACAAACAAGGTCAATGGTTTTGTAAAACTTGCAAAAGTAAGACATTTTTGTATTCTTTTTCTTAAGGAAGGCTCCCAAGATAGTACAAACTTCAGGCCCCATAAAACCCAATTCCATCTCTGCCCGGACCTGGGACCACGGCCACAGCCAGCTCCTCCTCCTTGTATCATCCCAGCGCTGATGCTAATTGGCTGACACTGACCACAGAAACCAGAGAGTGGAGGAGGGAGGGGTGGAACCCAGGGAGAGGATGCAGCCAGAGGGGAGGAGGAAAGAGCTCGGAAAAATAGATGCTCTGAAGCACCTTTCCCCCAAGAGGGCCTCCCAGGGGACTGGTGGGCAGCAAGGCAGAGAACTTTTTCCCAGGGTCCTTTGGACTCAGAGTGTGGTCAAGGCGGCATAGTGGAACCAGACTGCCCGAGTTCAGTGCAGGCTCGACCACTTACTGGCTGAGCGATCTTGGGCAAGTTACTTGACCTCTCTGTGCCACAATCCCTTTTTTGGTCAAATAAGAGAGTGGCTACCTCATTGGATTGTGAAGGTTGAACGAGCAGAGGCCTGTAAAATGCTTAGAACAGCGTGTGGCATATAAAAAATGCTAGATGGTGACAGTAGCTTCCTGTTCTTTTCAACACTAAATGCACAGCTAAGGTATTCTGTAAGTAATGCCAAGACCACTGTACATTTTGTCACTCCAGCCTCTTCACAAATGTCTACACTAGCTTCCTAAAAACATCCCGAGACCAGCTCCCCCTACCTCTGTGCACTTTCTGCACCAGCGGTAGAGACCTGTCCATCTTCCAGCATCTCCCCGCTCGCTCACACGCAATCTGCTCTTTCTGGCTGGTGGCCTCCTTCTCACTCCCATGATCAAGCCAGGGTCCTCTCAGCCACGAGCCACTTCCCCCATCAGGAAGGCCTTCACCGTCCTCTCTAAATCCAAACCTCTGAATCCCTGTGACACTCCGGCATTTCCTTCTCTTTCATTCTTCCACTTCACGATTGCCCCCTGGCTCAGTAAGTAAAGTACCGCTTTGTATTCCTTGCTAATTGTCATCGTGGCTTCTGCCGAAGAAGAACATAGAAATGAACAGGCACTGTACTGGTTGTTACACGTATCCCCTCATTCATTCATTCATTCATTCAAGCAATGGTCATTGAGTGCCCACCAGTGCTCAGATTCTGTAGCGGGGCTGCAGTGTTATGGAACAGTGGGCATCAGGATTGCCTGGCAGAATTTGTTAACAATCTTATTCCCAAGTCTGGGGTTGGCCCCACAAATTTGCGATTCTAACAAGATTCCAGAAGATTCGGACACTGCTGGTTCAGGACCACATTTTGAGTAGCCCTACCACGGAAGGCAGCTGGTGACTGATCGATGATGATTAATAATTCACGGTCATCTCCCAAGCACTGTTCACTCACCCTTGCATCCATGCCTACCGGCCTCAGGGCCTTTGCACATGCTCTCTCCTCTGTAAGACTCTTCAACTGCCTCCTGCAGCCCCTCCCTCCCTCCACCCTTCCTTATGTAGCTGGCTTGTCCTCATCAAAAATATCTCCCCACCCCGACACACGTACACATGCATGATAGTCTCTACGTCTGCTCCCTACTTGTCTCTTTCATAGAACTTTTCCAAATCTGTATTAGGTATGTGTTGACTTGTCTCTCCCTTGAGAATAGAAACTCCATGACAGCAGGAACAATGTCTCTTTTATTCTTCTATGTGTCCCAAGTGCCTGGCACAGAGCATGGAACACAGTAGGTGTTCAATAAATGTTGATCCATTACTAATTCCTTTGACAAATATTTAATGGATACCAACTGTGTGGCAGGCTCTGTTCTAGATGCTGGGGTACCACAGTGGACAAAACCTGATGAAACCCCAATTCTTGGAGCATACATTTTCATGGGGGAGACTGATAGTAATCAATGAGCATAATAAATAACTGAGTTGTATAATCGCTATAAGGTATTAAGTGCTATAGAAAAACAGAGCAGAGGGAGGGGAGCAGGAGTGAGCAGAGCGGGGAGTGGGGCGGTGGGCTGAGATTTTGCAATGAGTGGGCAGGGTGGGCCTCTTGGAGAAGGTGACATTTTTGCCAAGACTCGGGAGCTGAGGGGGTTTGCCATGTGGACGTCTTTGGAAAGACCTTTCCAGCCACATGAAGTCCCAGAAGCAGCACTGGCCAGTAGAACTCTCTGTGTTGATGGAGACGTTCTATAGGTGCACTGTCCACGCAACAGTCATTAGCCACATGTGGCTAGAGGGAACGGAATTGGGCATTGCAGCCCTAACCATGTGAGGGACATGGAGGGCGGGCGCAGCGGAGGGAGTAGGGAAAATAAGAGCAGATGAGCTCAGGAAGGGAGACAGGACCGGGTGGGACTTTAGTGGTCATCGCAAGGACTCCGGCTTTTATTCCCAATAAGACGGGAGCCATTAGAAGGTTCTGAGAAGAGCAGTGATATGATTTACGTTTAAAAAGTTCCTCTGGCTGTTGTGTTGAGAATAAACTGTAGGGACTGAGGGAGACACAGGGAGACAAGCGGGGAGCTGTGGAGGCGGGCAGGTCATAGATGATGGCAGATATCAGAGCAGGATAGTAGCAGTTAAGGAGGTGCAACGTGTCAGGTTCTAGATATATTTTGAAGATTGAGCCCAAAGGATTTCCTGACAGGTGCTGATTAAAACATATATTAAGCTCCTAATATATGCCAGGCACTAGCTATGAACTTCTTCTAAGCCAGATTTGCCAAAGAAATGTGACCCAGGTTTTGACTGGTACCAGCTTTTCCTAAGACAGATTGCACTATGGGGCATTTCTCACTTTCAGTGTCCCACAGTTTGGTCTTCAAACATTGCCTCTTCAGATCACAGCCAATGCAGCCTGCTGGCACCGTGAAATTTGTTGTTATTATTATTCACCCAGCGTGACTCCATGCAATGTGCATTAAGAAAATAGATGACTCAAGTCCGACATAAATCCTTCATTCTCCTGTTTTATTCCCCTGTCCATCACTTCCTCATTTATTCTTAATATTCAGTTTTTACATTCAAGGCCAGGTCAGCTCTCTGAAGGACTTCCATCTTCCTCCTCTCACATCTGCCGGGTCCTCCTCCCGGGACGCGCACAGCCTGCGGATGGGAGATTGAGTCATCCGTCTTCTGTAACCATATGGATAAGATGTAGTCATTACCGTTGTCGACATTGTTGTGCTTCGGAAGCTAATTAAGACAATTAGCTATTAAATACCAAAAACAATTAAGCTAATTGAAATAAACCATATGCAGTTTACACCCTTGCATAGACAAAAAATTAACATGTGGCTAGATGGTGCACTACAGACATCCTGGTGCCAAAATAAATCAGGAAATATGGGAGCCGAAGACGGAGGTGTCTTAGCACCAGTCAGTTTACTACCACAAATCGTTTCTCAAAAAACATTTGGCTTGATTTTTGGAGGTGTCTTCTATATTGAAAAAAAAAGTGTATTCCTGCCCAAATGCTTCTTTCAGGCCATAAAACAGCAATCATGCTGTTTTCCTGCCTCCGACTCGACTCCGTGGCCGGCTGCCTCCAGAGAGGCTCAGAGGAGAGAAGCAGCTGACTCCGGGCCTCTGAAGATTATCTGTAAGTTACCCAGCTCTCTAGGAGGAAAGGGGTTTCCCACGGTTTTAGGTTGTGACTGGCAGTTTTAGATCACATATATAAATTCCAAATAGAGGGGAGAGAGATCAAGAGCCGGAGGAGGGAAGAGAAGCCACAGACACCAGGGGAGCCTCTGTAAATAGCGTGTGTTTATTTGGCATTTTGTTGGCGGCACGTGCCAAAAGACTCAGCTAGAATTTGCTTCAGCTAAAAATGAAATTTAGCTAGGAAAGACGAGCTGCGGGGAACAGGGCCTCAGGGGTTCCCAGGGACTCAGCCCAAATAAGACGGTATCTGTCTGTCTCCTCTCTGCCTAGCTCTGTGTTGGCCACACGCTGGTGGCAGAGAGGCCCTCTCTTTGCAGGGAGCACAGATGCCACCAGTGCCAATGTAGCAACTTGTCTGTACCTGCCAATGCACCAGTCACCACAGCCACACTGCGGGATGGGATGGTTGATCAGATTGATGTCCCTCCACAGGCCCACCTCTCCCCACTCGCGTCCTACCTACGGCCAAATGGAGAAGCATGGGAAGGAAAAGTTTGTTGGAAGAGCAAAACCAATAGCTGCAAGGTCCCTAGATCAGGGTGCTAAAGAAAGGATCAGAATTTTGCCGGAAAAAGAATAGAGAGGATGTTGACTAGGAAAAAAAGTACAAAGATAACTTGAGCACTCACAAGGTTCTATTTTTCCGTAGTTCCGCTGTCCTGCCATTTCTCTACTGAATATTCAAAAAAACAAGATCATCAACAGCCAGGATTCCATTCTCCCAGGATTCTCTTCACCTACGGTCCACAACTCCTTTGTCTAAAATGAGGGGAGCAGTGAAGTAGAAAGAAAATAGCCTGAAGAAGAGCCTGGCCTCCACTTCCTCTCATAACCGAGCTGAGTCGTTATCCATTTTTTGATGGACTTTTCTTTTTGGGAGTGGGGTGGTGTGCCCAGTATCTAAACCTGCTTCCTATGTTTGGGAAATTCCTTGCCTTATAAGTAGTAGTGTCTTGGTAAAGTAACAACCTGCTCTGAAGGGAGGGGAGACCTCATTCTCAGTGTTTGCTCAGTTTTGTGGTGTGAACACTCCCACTATGGCTGATTTCAAGCTGGCGACACGATGTCACCAAACGCAGAATAGGAAAGAGACGCACAGTAGCACATCATTATAGAAAATCTCCACCAATTGATACAACGGGCACAAATAACTTCAAAGCACAGATAATAGTCAAAGCAATAAAATAATTAGGAAGTAACAAATGTTGAGTATTTAATACCTTTGTTTTTAATATAATGTATTTGAGTTTATGTCATTTAATTTTTTTAATTAGTTTTTTCACTCCGAGGTCAACACCACAACTAGGATATTGACCTTGACACAGTGAAGATACAGAACATTGCCATCACAATGATGACCCCTCATGCTGCCCTTTTATATTCTCCCACCTCCCTCCTACCCACATCTCCTCCTTAACCTCTGGAAACCACTTACCTGTCTCTATTTCTATAATTTGGTCACTTTCAGAATATTATATAAATGGAATCATTCAGTGTGTAACCTTTGAGGACTGGCTTTTTTCACTCAACGTCATTCTCTGGAGATACCCACAGGCTGTTGTGCATATCAAAAGTTCATTCCCGGGGGCCAGTCCCATGGCCAAGTGGTTAAGTTCGGGCACTCTGCTTTGGTGGCCCAGGGTTTCACCAGTTCGGATCCTGGGGGCGGACATGGCACTGCTCATCAGGCCATGCTGAGGCAGCATCCCACATGCCACTACTAAAAGGACCCACAACTGAAAAAATACACAACTATGTACCAGGGGGCTTTGGGGAGAAAAAGGAAAAATAAAATCTTTCAAAAAAAAAAGTTCATTCCTTTTCATTGCTGACTAGTATTCCAGTTTGTTTAACCATTCACCCACTGAAGAGCATCTGGGTTGTTTCCTGGTTTGGGCTATTGTAAATAAACTGCTATAAACATTTGTGTGCAAGTTTTTGTGTGAACATAAGTCTTCTCTGGGATAAACGCCAGGAGTGCAATTGTTGGGTCATATGGTAACTGCATGCTCAGGTTTGTAAGAAACAGCCAAACTGCTTTCCAGAGTGGCTGTCCCACTTTACCTTCCTACCAGTAACGTATGAGTGGTCAACTTTCCCCATGTCTTCATCGGCCCTTGGCATCATCACTCTTTTTTATTTTAGCCATTCTGACAGGTGTGGAGAGATATTTCGTTGCAGTTTGAACTTGCATTTCCCTAAGGGCTAATAACACTGAACGTCTTCTCGTGTGCTTATCTGCCATCTGTATATCCTCTCCAGTGAAATGTTTCTATACGTGTTTTGCCTATTTTTCAAATTGGATTGTTTGTTTCTGTTGAGTTTGGGGAATTCTTTATATAATCTATTTACTAGTCCTTTGTCAGATAGGTGGTTTGCAAATATCTTCTCCTACTCCGTAACTTACCTTTTCATCCTTTTGGGTCTTTTGCAGAGCAAAATTTTAAAATTTTGATGAAGTCCAATTTGTCAATTTTTCCTATTATAGATCATGACCTTTTTGTCAAGTCTAAGAACTCTGTCTAGACTTACATCCCAAGGATTTTCTCCTATCTTTTTTTCTAAAATTTTTATAGTTTTAACTTTTACATTTAAGTCTGCAATCTATTTTGAGCTAATTTTTTTCTTCTTTTTTGTGAGGAAGATTAGCTCTGAGCTAACATCCATTGCCAATCTTCCTCTTTTTGCTTGAGGAAGATGGTCCCTGAGCCAACATCTGTGCCAGTCTTCCTCTACTCTGTATAAGGGATGCCACCACAGCATGGCTTCACAAGCGGTGCATAGGTCCACGTCCAAGATCTGAACCCACAAACCCTGGGCTGATGAAGTGGAGCACACAAACTTAACCACTACACCACCACGTTGGAAGTATTTTGAGCTCATTTTTATATAAGGTGTGAGACTGAGGTCAAGGTTCATCTTTTTGCCCATGGATGTCCAATCGCTCCATCATTATTGGTCGAAAAAGCTATCTTTCCTCCATTGAATTGCTTTTGCACTTTTTGTCAAAAATCATTTGGGCATACTTGTGTGAGTGTATATCTGAGGCCTCTATTCTGTTCCATCAATACATTGTCTAATGCTCTACCAGTACCACACAGTTTTGATTACTGTAGCAAGGTAATAAGTCTTGAAGTCAGGTAGACTGATTCATCACGCTTTATTGTTCTTCTTCTTCTTTTTTTTTTTTTAAGGTAGGCTAGACTAAGCTCTGATGTTTAGTAATTCACCTGATGTTCAGGTGTATTAAATGATTTTTCTTTGTTTTTTTTAAAGATTTTATTTTTTCCTTTTTCTCCCCAAAGCCCCCCGCTACATAGTTGTATATTCTTCGTTATGGGTCCTTCTAGTTGTGGCATGTGGGACGCTGCCTCAGCATGGTTTGATGAGCAGTGCCATGTCCACGCCCAGGATTCGAACCAACGAAACCCTGGGCCGCCTGCAGCAGAGTGCGCGAACTTAACCACTCGGCCACGGGGCCAGCCCCCTATTCTTCTTTTTCAAAATTGTTTTAGCTATAGTTCCTACACCTTTCCATATAAATTTTAGTATAACCTTGTATATATCTGTAAAAAAATCTTGCTTAGATTTTAATAAAAATTGCATTAAAACTATATATCAATTTAGGGAGAATTGACATTTTTATGAGGCTGACACTTCCAATCCATGAACATATTATGTCTCTCCATTTATGTGGGTCTTCTTTGATTTCTTTCATCAGCTTTGTGCCACTTTCAGCATATAGGCCCTAGGAATTTTTGTTATAGTTATGCCTTAGTAGTTCATTTTCTTGATTGGCTGTCAATAGTACTGTAGTTTCAATTTTGGGGTCCACGTGTTTATTGCTAGTATATAGACAATTGATTTCTGTGTGTTTACCTCACATCCTGTGACCTTGTCCAAGTCACCTAGTTCTAGGAGTTTGGTTTGGTTTGGTTTCTATAGATTCTTTAGGGGTTTTGTCATAGACAATCACATCATCTGCACACAGAGACTATTTTATTTCTTCCTTTCTGATCTGTGTGCCTTTTATTTCTTTTTCTTGTCTATTGCACTGCCCAGAACTTCCAGCACCGTGTTGAATAAGAGTGATGAGAGAGGGCACCCTTACCTTGCTCCCAGTCTTGGTGGGAGCGCATTCAATCTCTCGCCATTAAGTAGTGTTAGCTGTAGATTTTTTGTAGATGCCCTTTATTACACTGAGGAAATTCCCCTCTATTCCTATTTTTCTGAGAGTTTTGATCATGAATGGATATTGAATTTGGTCAAACACTTCTTTCTGTATCAATTGATATGATCATTTGTTAACATGGCAGATTACATTGGTTGATTTTTGAATATTGAACAAGCTTCGCATTTCTGGAATAAACCCCACTTGTTCATAATATATAATTCTTTTTTTTTTTTAAAGATTGGCTCCTCAGCTAACATCTGTTGCCAATCTTCTTCTTCTTTTTTTTTTCTCCTTCTCCCTAAAGCCCCCCAGTACATGGCTGTATATTCTAGTTGTAGGTCCTTCTGGCTATGCTATGTGTGATGGCACCTCAGCATGGCCTGACGAGCCATGCCATGTCCACGCCCAGGATCTGAACCAGTGAAATCCTGGGCCACTGAAGCAGAGTGCGTGAACTAAACCACTCAGCCATGGGGCTGGACCCTATAATTCTTTTTTATATTGCTGAATTATATTTCCTAGTTTTTAAAAAAAATTTCTTGCATCTATATTCATGAAGGATACTGGTTTTTAGTGTCCTATTTTGTATGACTTTCGTCTGGTCTTGGTATCAGGGTAACACTAGCTGCATCAAATGAATTAGGAAGTATTCTCTCCTCTTCCATTTTCTGGATGAGATTGTGTAGAATTGGTGTTAATTCACCTTCAAGTGTTTAGTAGAATTCTGTAGCAAAACCATTGGGGCATGGAGATTTCTTTTCCTGGAGTTTTTAAATTAAGAATTCAATTTCCTTAATTGTTATAGGGCTATTCAGATTACCTCTTTTATGTTGACTGAATTGTGGTACTATGTGTTCCTTGAGAAATGGTCCATTTCACCTAAGTTGTCAAGTTTGTTGTCAAGACTTGTTCACATTATTCCCTTATTAGTCTTTGAATGTCTGCAGGGCTGGTAGGCTATGCCCTGTTTCATTCCTGATAGCGGTCATCTGTGTCTTCTCTCTTTTTTTTCTTCATCAGTCTAGCTGGAGGCTTGTCAATTTTATTGACTTTTTCAAAGAACAGGCTCTTTGCTTCATTGATTTTCTCTATTGTTTTTCTGTTTTCAGTTTTACTGATTTCTGCTCTCATCTGTATTATTTCCTCCTTTCTGTTTGCTCTAGGTTTAGTTTGACCATCTTAATTCTAGATTCTCAAGGTAGGAGCTTAGTTTTTGGGGGGTTTTCTTTGGTGAGGAAGATTGGCCCTATGCTAACACCTATTGCCAATCTTCCTCTTTTTGCTTGAGGAAGATTGTTCCTGAGCTAACATCTGTGGCAATCTTCCTCTGTTTTGTATGTGGGATGCCCCCACCACATGGCTTGATGAGTGGTGTGTAGTTCTGTGCCCAGGATTTGAACTAGTGAACTCCAGGCCACTGAAGCAGAGCATGCAAATTTAACCACTATGTCACCAGGCCAGCCCCAGGAGCTCAGCTTATTGATTTTAGACTTTTCCTCTTTTCCAATGTAAGCACAGTGCTATAAATTTCCCTCTCAGCACTGCTTTAGGTGTGTCCCACAAATTTTGACTTGTATGTTCATTTCTTTCAGTTCAATAATTTTTTTTTATTTCCCTTGAGATTTCCTTTTTGACTCGTGGATTATTGAAAAGTGTGTTATTTCATTTAGAAGTTTTTAGAGATTTTCCTGTTATTTTTCTACATTGATTGATTGATATTGATTTTCTAGTTTGATTCCACTGTGGTCAGAGAACAAACTCTGTATGATTTCAACTCTTTTAAATGCGCTGCAATTTGTTTTATGGCCCAGGATACGGTCTATCGTGGTATATGCACCATGAACGCTTGAAAAGAATGTGTATTCTGTTGTTGGGTTACTGTTTGTTTGATCCTGTTGGTCAACAGTGGTGTTGACTTTCATATCTTTGCTGATTTTCTATCAATCATTGAGATAAGAGTGTTGAAGTCTCCAGCTGTAATTGTGATTTGTCTGTTTCTCCTTTCAGATCAATCAGTTTTGGCTTCACATGTTTCATAGGCCTGTTGTTTGGTGCATACATATTTAGGATTATTACGTCTTCTTAGTAGATTGACTCCTTTATCATTCTATGATATTCCTCTCTGTCTCCTACTGCTGGGCAGTGGTGAAAGTTCTGACTCTCCACTAGGCCTCCTCTGAGACACCCAGCAGGAGGGGAAAGGGGGCTTCATTAATACCATGTGGGGGTGAAGTTCCAGGCCCCCTACTTGGCCTTCTGTGACACCCCAGCAGGGGTGTTGAGGAGCCTTGTCAAGCCTCTCAAAGTCGGAAGTCCAGGCTCCCCACTTAGCCTTTCTTAGCACGGGTTGGGGTGCGGACGCAGCTATTGTCTGAAAGTTTTCCATCTTGCTCTGTTGCTCCTTTCCTGGTCCTTTGGCCAGAGAGAGCACACTTTTGTTGGCACTTTTTTGTCTGCACTCATTGGCATTTCTGGGTTGCCAGTTTCTTCAGCTTCATATTTTGGAAATAGGAGGAAAAAGAAATCCCAAGGACCTCACTGATGTGTTATTATTTGGGTCCCAAAGTTCCCAGCAGGTCTGCCTTCTTCTCTCCTCCTTTCAGAGTCTTCTTGTGTTTCTTTTATGCATAATGTCCAGGGGTTTTAGTTGTACTTTGCAGGAGGAATAGGGGAAAGTACACTACTATAATTTACTTTTTTATGATGGCCATGTTCAACAACCAGCTTATAAGTTGAAATTTTAACAATTAGCTCGTGTAAGCTGGCTCCAACACACCACTACTATGAGTCTCAGAGGCGGTCAGAGCTCACCTCCCACCACAGAAGCTAAAATGCCACATACTCTCATTCCCAGCCTTCCCTGCAGCTTGGGCACATCACATGATGTAAGCTTGGCCAATCAGACGCATCCCCCTGAGACCCTGGACCAGGTACTAGTGATGCTGAGAAGCAGGAGAGTGGAGAATCCTTCTGGTGACCATTCCAGGGGCAGGGTGGCAGCAATACTAGGGATGGCATCCACCACCAGGGGCTTGAACTGTGGCATCTTGTGCTCAGTGGTGGCAGCAGCATTCTCACCAAATTTTTTCTACGGCATGTTTTTGACCATGGTTCTGGCCAGTATCACTTCCGAGTTGGATTTTCCCAGCGCTTCTGTGAGTGGCTTTTCAACAGCTCTGTTACTGCTTAAACTGGCAAGACCTGGCTTCTGTTGGGTGCAAAGAATTCTGACTGATGCGCATTCCACTGGCTCTCAGCTGCAAAGCCCTCTGGGAAACAAAAACCTCAGGCTCTACCACAGAACGTCCTTATTCGTGCTCCGAGGAAATGATTTGAGGAATAACTCACAGCTAACAGAACAGCGGAACTCAACCTTGGAGGGCTTGCTGAGAGGGGCAGCTGGGAGCCCAAAGCCATCACAACCTAACCCAGTGTCTTAGCTGCCAAATACCCTCGTCAGCTATTCTGATCTCCCACACGGTGAGTGTGCCATTAATTATAGTCTCTCCCTGTGAGACGAGCCATTTGGCAATGGGTGGAAGAGACTAACAAGCCTCACCTTGAGAACAGGACAGTCCCTACACTAAAATCTTATTTTCTCCTCTTCACTTCCTCCTCCTGCACAACTGAAGACCTGCTCGCTGGTTAGAAGAAAGTTTTTATGTCCTTGAGAGTGGCTTTTGTGCGCAGAAAAGATCATTCATAGCTTTACTTGGGTCTTGAAAATTAATATTTGATTTATGAAATGTATAGATTCAGAAATTTATGGCTCTTCTTTAAGCTTTTAAAATCAGCTTAGGAATCTTATGATCCTATTTATAAGTCTAGCAAATATTAACAATCACTCTGAGAGGGTTTGACTAATGTTTAGGCCCATTTATATACTTAGTTAATTAAACCTCTTTAACATTTTAAGTTGCATTTGTAAATTTAATATATTCGATTCCTTTTTAAGTACTTCATCTGACTGACAAATCTTCCCAAGTACTAAAGTGACTCTTAGAGATGTAATAAATTAAGCATACAAAAAACAGTGAAGCTAAAATTCTCTTAAATTTCCAATCTATACGTAAACTTAGATTTCAGCTGAAAATCAGAAGTCTCTAACAATTATTCAAGTACAAACATTAAAGTGGAATGTTAGGTGGTCTATTATTCTAATAGCCAAATTCTCTTTAAAATTACACATCCATAAAGCATCATTGCTATAGACCGAATGTTTGTTTCCTCTAAAATTCGTATGTTGAAATCTTAACTCCCAATGTGATGGTATAAGGAGATGGGGCCTTAGGTCCTGAGGGTGGAGCCCTCACGAATGGGATTAGTGCCCTTAGAAAAGAGACCTCAGGGAGCTCTCTCATCCTCTGCCAGGTGAGGACACAGCAAGATGACCATCCATGAAACAGGAAGTGGGTTCTCACTAGACACAGAACCTGCAGGCACCCTGATCTTGGACTTCCAACCTCCAGAACGGTGAGAAATATATTTGTATTGTGCATAAGCCACCCAGTCTTTGGTGTGCTGTTACAGAGGCCTGAATGGACTAAGACAGTCATATACGCACAAATTCTTTTAACTTGAAAATACTAAAACTACAGTTTGGATTCCCTTAAACCTTTGTGTGCTGAGTTGTATATTTTCCCTGGACTACTGAAATAGCTACCCAGAAGGGAGATATTTTCCTTCTCAGCTAACTGAGGTTGCTGTCAATCAGAGATTTGCATTGGGATGCTGACTGGATCCTCGTTGGTGATTCTAAGGACCCATCAAGCCCTATTTCCAGTCTCTAACTTCCTAACTCCAAGATGGCAGTGGCCGAGGAGCCCACCCCCTTAGACACGAGTGATTGATTACTGGGTTTCAAATCAGAGTCCAGTCCACAACCCCAGCCAGGGCCCACACCTGATTTTGCAGTTATTTGGCCCTTAAGGTATGTAACTGTATATTTTTCCATCTAACTCTAAAGAATCCTGCCTTCTCTTCATCTGCTTCTTACTCCTGAGCACTGCACAATTCTTACGGATGTTAAACTTTCATCTAATTGAATTCTGGTTCTCTCTCAGAGTTTTATCTGATTATTCAGTCAGGACTCCCAGAGTCATTCCCCAAGGTCATCGCTCAGCCCTACCCCCTCACCTTACCTCCCCCCACTGTGGTCCCTGAGTTCCTCATTCCCCAGCGAATGCAGAAGTGGGCTCTCCCAAGACCTATGCTCCTTGTCACCTGGCAAGTCCCATTTATATACTTAGTTAATTAAACCTCTTTAACATTTTAAGCAGCATTTGTTTAATTTAATATAGGAATTTAATATAAATTTAATATAAAATATATCTAAATATATTTTATTTTTAAAATATATTTAAATTTTAATATAAAATTTTAAAATTTAATATAAAATTTAATGTAGGAATATAAGGAGAAAGTTCTTAAGCCAAGCAACTTCACCCAGAGGTTTTTGGAGGGTTACAACGGGATATAGCCCCCTGCTTCCCACCCTTTCCAGAGCAGGCGCTGCAGCGGTCAAGGTCTGTTGGAAGAACAGGGTCCACAGGAGCACTGGAGCCAACCCTTAATCTCCCAGAAGGACCAGGGGTCATAACCAAGCTCACCAGCTAGTGCCTGAGGCGAGCCTAGAACCCAGGACTCCTGACTCCCAGCCCTGTGTGCTGGCCCGGTCAACTGCAGTAGCCCCCACAAAGGCAACGTCGGCAGAGCCAAGGAGCTCACGGATCACGGGCCCCAACCAACCAGCCCAAACATTAGAACGGGCTATGTAGAGCCTCTCGGTGGCTTAGCAGACAGAACAGAAATAGGCACAGTTCCTGCCCTTTCTAGAATAAATACGGACACCACGTATTTGTATTTCCATACTAAGGAGAAGCAATAATAAGAGTCACTTTCAGCTATAGTGGGAATGGGGGGTAGGGCTGGGCCCCAGAGAGCAGAGGCTGGAGGAGAGGATACGAGGCGTAAGGGTAGCCTTCAAGGGCCACAGCCTCTGGGAACACTCTCACAAAAAAGCCTGGTACACGACAGGCCCTCCAAAACCCAGTATGAAGACGCTCTGGTCCCTCCATCATTAGCATTTTGAAGAACCACTGGTGGAGCAGGGACGGGACAGCTACGATGGAACACGAACCTTCCTGCTGACTGGAGCCCCAGGGCCATCTCTCACACTCCCCGTCCATTCCCCATCTTGTCTCCCACGGCTCCTGGGCCCTCCAACGGCACTTTCTCTTTCCCACCCGCCACTGTCTAGTCATCAGTCTGGTAAGTAGGATGTAGGATCACCAACATCTCTCCCTCCAGCTGGCTCGGAAAGAAACCCACAGCGCCTCTTTGAGTTTTGAGGGCATTATTACTGACAGACACAGAAAGGGACAGCTGTAACTGAAACTAACAAACATGAGAACCGAGACATTTTCTGAATTCTTTAAAAGTTCTACTAGTGTCACCCTTGGCCTTCACTGGATCCTAAGTGGGACAGTGTCCTCGACTTCTTGGCCCTTCCTTCTCTGTATCCTGTTCACCCCTATGTGCTTCATGCACCCCTGTGACCAGGCAGTGTGGGAGGCAGTAGGAGTACAACACGGGCTCAGGCTGGGTCTCTGTCCACCCTGTGGCCTAGAGGGGAGACAGACAAGTCCAGCTCATGGGTGTGCAGTGGGACAGGTGCTGTGACAGGCATGCTAAGGGAGCCTCAAATGAAAGTCTGGTTTTGCGTGCTCCTCAGTGCCCCTCTTCTCCCCGCTATCATTCCAGCGGCTCCCAGCCCCTGCGTCATCTCCAGCTGTGCCCACCTCCTCTCCGTGCCACACCTCCCATAGTCCCCGCAGCCCTGTCCCGAGAGCTCCCTGCTCCTCCTCCAGGCCCGCAGAGCCGAGTGTGACACCCACCACCACGCAGAGGACATCCCGACAGTTGTCTGCTCAGTCAGCACTTGATAAAAGGGTTGTTCAATAAAAGGAAACATTTCCAACTAAATTAAAAATAATCCCAGCAGAGGGCTCAAGTATTAAATCTTCCTTCCAGAACATAAAACTTACAAATATTGGAGTCTGCTCTTTGCACAAGTGGTGAGCCACGCAACCCATCAAGTTCTCTCTCAGACCACTTTATGATTTATTTATCTGGAAACCAAACTCCTCACTTCGGCCTTCTTATGTGCCACCCTGGCTTCAACCCACTGTCCAAAGCTTGCCCAGAACCTGTTTTATTGCTGCTTGCAACAGCGGCTTAAGCGCCAGCTGTACGCACAGCGTTTGGCCCCAGTGCCCTTGAATTCTGTTTCGCCTTTCCATTGCTGCTCAGAATTCCCTCTGAGAGCTCTAAGTGTCAACAGGCATGATCATTATTTGAGTCACCTGATACGATACAAGAAGAGATGTCACACAGGCTGCCAAACGGGACACATTATTGCCAGGCTCTGTGCCCTACAGGAGGGGCCCAGGGCAATCCAAGCAGATGGTCCGTGAGCTCTGACAGCCAGAAGCTTTCACAAGGGCATCGGACGTCTCAAGGGAGCTGAATCCTCAGCACGGAGCAAGGAAATGCCAGCCGCCCTCTTTGCTCCAAGCAGAAGAATGAGTTAGCATATCTCCGGGCCTGAAGGGGGCTTGAACTTGTCTAAGGATAAATGAAAGCTTTGGGCAGCTGCCCAACCTGTGGCCATAACCCCACTCAGAAAGCCAAAGCAGGGCGGGGGGCAGATGGCGATGGGCCCACTGTCCTCCTTACTTACAGAAAGCGTCCTGTGCCACCTGGCACGTGCCCACTCGTGAAGCTGCTTCCAGTCTAAAGTAGACAGCAGCAGGGTCTGTTGCTTCAAAATGCCATGGCCTCTAACCCTTCAGCAGTCCCCTAGAGCTGAGCCACCAGGGCTGGAGGTGGCTCCTTTCCATTGGTTCCCCCCTACACGTGGAAGAAGGCCTTGGCCAAGTCGCCCAATCCCCGTCGGAGACCATGGTCGGAGGGTGGGTGAAGAGAAAGTCCGAGGAAACACAGGGGCGACAAAGGCTTCCAGACAAATTCTGAATGTTCCCAAATGAAAAGATCTCTGATTGTCCAGGCTCCAGGCCTTCTATGCGTTCGCCACTGTCCCATCATCCCTTGTCTTTCTCTCTTCCACCTCCAGCCCGGCCCCCACTGCCATTCTTTCCTCTCCTATCCCTCAAGGCACCTGGCAAACTTCTGGCTTGCTGCAGCCCCCTCTGGCCTCTCAGAGCCCCCACTCTGGGTGAGGAAGAATTCCCCGTAAGCAGCCCCAGCTCAGTGTGCGTGTAGGCCGCCTCAGGCCTCTGGCACTCGCTAAAGGGCTGCTGCCTCCCTTTGGTGGGGGCGGGGTGGAGACCAGAGCGGGCTGGCGGTGGGCTTCCAGACTCCTGGCTCTCAGGCCATATTCATGCCCTTCCCCATAGAGTGACATGTTCACCAGCAAGAGGTTATGTCTGGTTCTACTTTTCAGTGAAACTTTTTCACACGTTGATCTGAGGCCTGAAAGTCTAGTTTTACGGGAGGCATCCTGCCCCCTCCTCCGCCCCAAGCAGGACCAGGACTCATTCGGTTTCAAAAGCCCCCACGCTCTTGGTGTCCATTTCCCAGCTGCGGAACGCCCATAGCCCTCAGCTATTTGCCAAGCAGAGATGACTGACACAAGCTGTGTCCAATGAAGAGCCGAGCCTTCCTGGCTCAGGGGCCTCTCCCTCTCAGCGGCTGGGGAAGAAGCAGGTTCCTCCCTGTGAGGTCGCGGCATCTCTCAGAGCAAACTGGGGAGCCCACCCCCCCGCCCCCCGCCAGGCACCCTGATCAAGAGCTCAGGAAACGAAGGAGTGCCGCGTGCAAAGCGGCTCTGCCAAGCCCGTGCGCGGGGCCACCGCCTTCCCCGCCTTCGGAATCTGCTCTGCAAACCCTTATGTTCTAGGTTTTCGCGTTTGACCTCCCCTCTGTTCCCTGGCAAAGTTCTCTGAAATTCCACCTGGCCTTGGCCAAGCTACGGGAACTTTTGCCCTCACGTAGGCCAGGGGAGTCAGAGGCCAGATGCAGCTAGAGGCCATCGTGGCGCCAGAGACCAAGGGGGCCGGGGCGACTGGAATGAGACGCTTCAACCTGGATGACAATCCGGGACAGCTGTATGAGCACGTGTCCTCCTCATGAACACAACAAACAGCCTCACGGTGGTCTGTCCCTTCTCTCCTGACCAGCTTCGGGCTCTAGATGAGGGCCTGAACGCCTGGGAGGAATCTGGGACAGGGATAAGCAAGAAGCAGGGCCAGCTCCGGAAGAAACGGCCAACGTGGGGCTGAGGAATCCTGGACCTGGTTGCTCAGAGCCTCCCAGGGCTGCGGAACCCCCTGGAACCTCTCTGGGCCCTTTGGTCTCCTGGGGAGGAACTCAATGTGCTTGAACGGGATCTTTGACCATAGCGAGTCCACCAGGTGGCGGTGCTACTCCAGCCGGCCGGGTCGGGACAGAGCCTGCAGTGTGCGAGAGCGGCCACCAGAGGGCAACACACGGACAACCGGCTCCACCACGCTGCCGGTTGCCTAGCAACCGTGACGCAATGGGCTCCGTTTGAACGCTCCTCAAGGCCTCCCAGGTTATTTCTGGCAAAACGGACTGTTGCACAAGGAGTGGCCTCAGGAATCCCAGAACTGCCTCTCTTTTAAGCCGGGAGAATCTAAAACTGTCCAGGGACCCCAAATCCAGCACCACCCTGGCGTCTGGGGGATTGGGCTAGGTTCCTGCTCCTGGGCATGCCAGGGATCAGGAAAAGAAGATAAAGATTTTCCATTCCCCTCTGCGCCGTTGGGGACGCTCTGATTTCCCCAGTAGCTACAGCAGACAAGCTCCTCCCGCTTCCCTCCTCCACACTCCCTCTTCCAAGCAGGGGCTGGATTAAGGGCATGTGACCTTGAGCGAGACCTTGAGCCTCCTGCTCTTCAGCTGTACTTGAAGGGGCTCCAGAGGGTGATGATAAGGCCCAGCTCTGACCTTCTGTGATCTCCATTCTCTCCCTTTCCCCCAAGAACTCTCTGTCCTTGCCTCAGACTTCTCCCCAGGTTTTGGTGACCCTGGAAATAGAAGGCTTCCAATTCTTCCAATTCCAGATGGTTAAGCATGACCTGAGAAACTAGAGATGGCACCAAGAAAGTGAGGCAGACACAAGACAAGGAGTGTGGTTATAATGAGCTCAAAGCCTGCGCCGGTCTGGTCTGTGGAAGGGCCCAGGTGAGATGAGGTCAGTGCCCCGGGCAGAGTCAGGGGGCCACTCTGGCCGTGGCATCTGCAGTGGTTCCAGGCACGTCTCTGGGTCGTGAGGAGCCCGCTGGCCCCGGGGCTGGGCTCTGACGGGGCCCTGGTGTCGGTCACTAAGGTGTCGGGGTCTCTGAGGGGCACCCTGTTGCAGGATCACACGGGCATGTGCAGCTCGTTGTACTCGTCCTGGCCGTCCTCGTCGAAGTTCGGTTCAGCATCCTCCGAGTCCAGCTGCAAAGGGAGCAGAAGGTTGGGAGAGGCTGGGAGGCAGACTCACCCCTCCCGTTCCTCAGCTCCTCCTCCAGCCAGCAGCCCTCACTGCTCCCAGACCTTTCCAGGCCTCACTGTCTGCAGGGAGCGTGACCCCGGTGGAAGCACATCTCTCTGGCCAAAACCTCCAGTCACTCCCCAGCGACACCTCCTAATAATAAGAATAGCAGCTACCACATATGAAGTGCCTTCCTGGGGCCACTCCTAGGTCCTCGGTACCTTTGTACACACCATGTTTGGGTGGACGGTTTTGAAAATATGCCCTTTCCTCTAGGTGACCAAAACAGGGCTCAGGACAAACTTCAGCGCCACCCCACCCCAACTCGTCCCTCGGCTATGGGCTTTTGTTCAGGGCACAACCTACACAACTGTCCGCAGCAGCCCTGTGCTCACTTCACACCAAACCATCGCACTCAGTGCTTTACCTGGATTAGTTTCATCCTCCCAACACCCCTGGAAGGCAGAACCTATGCTCAGCCCCATTATACAGACGGAAGTTAGACTCCAGGTTAGGTACCTTGCCTGCAGTCACTCAGTTAGCAGATGCTAGCAGAGATTGGTGCCCAGGTCCCCCTGATTCCAGAGCCCAGCCCCCCACAACTGCCCCAAACACATCCCTTACCGCCTGCAGCTCCCTCTCCTGGAAGAGCCGGGGCAGCAGACAACGCCTCAGAGGCACCGTAAGCAGCAGCAGGAAGGGGAAGGCGAGCGAGGCCGCCGTGGACTTGACCACCCAGAGCAGCGCGATGCAGCCCAGCTGGATGCAGGTGAACAGGTGCATCCGCCACGTCTTCACCTGGGGACCAGGCACCGGGTCTCACTATACAGCGCCCGGCCTGCTCCCACCATCTTTGGGGACTCGGCTCCCCAGGTCCCAACTTATCCTTCACAGTCTTCTGGTCCATCTCCAGCCCAGGGATCCCTCGGACCCCTCCCATCACCCCAGCTCCCCACCTCCATGCCTCCTGGCCCTACCTTGGTCACGTAGGGCTGCTCGGGATGGTGTTTGGCTGGCATGAGGATGAGCAACAGACGCTGGGACAGCTGGATACCAGACAGTGACGTGACCCCCATGTACAGGAAAATCCCAAAGAGCACGGCCAACGGGATCCGGCGCAGCACAGCCCCCATGACGATGGACAGGCCTGGTGAGGAGGGGACAGGGACCATCTGACTGATCAGCTGGGCATCATCACCATGAATAAGAGAAGACGGAGCAGGACAGAGCACCAGGAAAGGGCTTGGTGGAAAAAGGGCCCATGAATGTCAAGAAGCAGGTTTGGGGGGCAGGGCGGGGGCTAGACTGGATGCATTTTGAGATTCTGAAGGGACCCGGGTCACGCCTGGGATAGAGAATGAATGTAAGGCCATGGGACCCAAGAAGGCAAGTCTGTGGGGCGGGCGCTGGGGCCTTGCAAGGTGCATGTTCTCACCCACGAGGCTGGCGATGAGCACGCCGGTGACCCGCTGCTCCCGCACCTCCTGGATCTGGGGCTTGTCACCGGGTGCGATGGCGGTGCGCATGACGGTCAACGCGTTGACATGGGTGACTGAGCGGACGGTGGCGGCCGTGAGCCAGGGCAGCCCAAACAACCCACAGAGGCCGCCCAGGGAGCCAATCAGAAGCAGGTCCAGGTGGAAGCCAGAGCCTTTGAGGAGCCTCCGGGCCTTCTGGCTGACAATAAGCCTGCGGGGAGAGGCCGGGCAGCGCGGTGAGTGGCTGGAGGCAGGGCCAGGCCCACGCAACAGGGGGGGCGGGGTGGGGGGAGGCACACGCAGAGAAGAGCTCTCCCCAGGACCTGCCAGCTTCCTCCTCCAAGTTCCCAAATTGAAGCTCTCACATGGAAGCAAATTTGAGCCAAGTTCCCATACTGTAGATACTTAAAATACCACAAAAGCCAGATGCCAGATCTCACCACGTTATTGTGGTTTAACCAAAATGAGATACATGTGAGCATCACTGGGTGCGAGAACATACTGCCAGAGTGTTCTGAGGACTGTCAAGTGCCACCCTGCACATGGTGGCAGCAACAGATGGCTACCACGCCAGAGCACCCCAGGGAAACCATGCCCCAGATGCAGGTACCCCCTGCCGCCAAGCCCACTGCCCCCCACTCCTCCCCAGAGCTCCCCAGCCCTCTCACGCAGTGATCTGTGTCTCCATGAAGATCAGGATGAGGACCAGGAGAGCGGGGACGGCGGCTGCCACCATCATCCAGGGCGGGAAAGGACGGGCACTGCCCAGGGGTGGGATGAACCACGTGCGCTTATGGGGGGAGGTCACCGAGAGCCCCGTGGGCACCGTCAGCTTCTGCATGGCCAGCAGGAGACAGGGTTCAGGGACACGGGCTCCCCATGCTAGGAACCCCACGCAGCAGCCGCTCCCACCAAGCTCGGTGTCCCCAGGACCAGGGCTCCGGGGAATTTGGGTGTGAACGGGTTTAGAGAAAATTCGTTTTGCATCCTCCAAAGTCACTGTCCCTCCGAGGGTCCGGTAGAAGGCAGGGAAATGACATACTTTCTCCCCGAGCCCTGGAGCTCTCAGGAGACCTGCTGTGGGGACAACTGTCCTTCTCCCCCCAGCCATACACCTGCTCCTCCAGGATTCTTGACTAATGGTCACACACACGGCCTCAGACGCCCTGGCTGGCCAACTTGGCTGGACCACACAGCTCCTTCTAAAACCCCCAGCACCCCTACCCCAGGAGGGCCCCAGCAGGTGACAGCCGCTCCACAAAGAAAGCTGGTCCCAGCCCTGACCTTGGGCTCTCAAGGCCCTGGGATGAGAACCAGCTGCCAGAGGGGGTCGAGGCTCACTCACCTGTGTGTAGGTGTCTGTGATGGAGTAATCTACCAGGACCATCACCAGAATGGAGATGGGGATGCCAAAATCCCCGATGATGCGGCGAGCCTGGAGAGAGAGGCCAACCGGGGCAAGGGAGCAGAAGGCAGAGGTGAGGTCAGGAGACTAACACGGGGGCTATTACCCCAACCTCCCTTGGGTCTGAGCTGGAGCCAGAAGTCCCTCAACCGGCCCCTTTAAACCCCCCAGGTGCCAGGCCAGCCCAGGAGGACATCCTCTCCTGATTAAACTTCTCTGAGGCTCATGACGGGGTGGGGGCTGCACAGACTTGGTTTAGGTCCATGGGTTGACGGGGAGAAGGGGCAGCCCCTCTCTGGAGCAGAGCCAGGCGGTGACAGCAGGAACTGAGGGGGACCCACGAGGGCTCCCCAGGCCGCACACCTGGCAGCCACGCACCTTGCCACCCAGGAAGCGGCTGTTCCTGAACTTGCGTAGGAAGAAGGCGATGAGAAAGGTCCCGAGCATCAGGATGAGGGACAGCAGAGCCGTGTTTGGCTGGTTCCTCGGGCCTGGTGGCCCCTTGGTGGGTGGCAGGGCAGTCCCATTCACATCCAGCCCAGCCTCCGATGCCCCCTCCGGGGGGTAGAAGGGCAGCAGTGGGTGCTCCGTGAACACCTGTGTGGGTTGCGAGGTTGCCCTATGGCTCACCTGGGCAGGTGACCCTGATTTCATCACCATCAGCACACCTGCAAGGGAGAGGGCTGGCCTCTCACATACCCAACCAGGCAGCAGGAACACAGCACATCCAGCTACATCTCACACACACCCGCCCCTCTACAAACGGCCACCCAAGGACACCGGGCCCTGTGGCACCGACAGTGCCCCACCCCCCTTCCCGTCACATACCTGTGTAGGGGAATCCCGGAGTGCTGACCAGCAACTTCTGGGTCTGACTCCCTCCCCTTCAACTCCGACCTAGCCCAGGGTGTCCCCGACCCCCATACCCACACTCAACAGAGCACCCCTCCTTGTCCCGTCTGCCCCCAATGCTCCTTGCCGCCCCCTCCCATGCTGTCCTCCCAAGGGCACTGCCCAGCCCCCATCTCCACCCACCCCCAAGACCTCTCTGGACCTCCACCTTGTAGAGCTTGTGGAAGGTCTCGTAGATGAAAATGAGCGAGATGAGGAAGGCAAAGATCTCCTGGGTGAAAGGCGAGATATAGCGGACCAGGAAGCTGCCTTCGGCGGCCACCAGGGCAAGGACGAAGACCACCAGCCAGAGGCCAACCCACACCCGGCCGGTGAGGTACTCCAGGTCCTGGGCTCGGCAGAACTAGCGGCAGAGAGGGAGGGGAGGTTACACAGCGGCCTGCCCTGGACGTCAGGGCCCCCGGGGTGGCGGGAGGTGAACTCCAAAGGGGAAGAGGGAGAGACGGCAGGGACTCGTCGCCTGGGCCAAGGGACAGAGAGATGGGCAAGTGATCCCTGGGGACAAGCAGGCAGGGCGGACACCTTGAAGAAGGCTTCTTCGAAGACGAGCAGTGGCCCTGAGAAGCCAACCACAAGCAGCGGCTGGGCTCCCAGCAGAGAGAAGAGGACGCCAAGCACAGCCGTGGACACGATCAGCTCGGACACGCCCATCAGCCCCTCGGTCTTCTCCCCTGGGGTAGGTGAGGGTCAGTGGGACAGCCCTGACCCGTCCCCTCTTCCTCCTCTAGCATCCCTTAACCTGGACATCCACCAAGAACCAAGCAGCCCCCCACCCCCATCGCTCCTGCCCCTCACCACCAGCCCCCACAAGGACCCCTGACCCCTTGCACCCCTCCTGCCCTCCTCACTCTCTAGCCCCCTTAAAGTGACCACTGGGATCCCCTGACCCAGCAGCTCCTCAAGATGGTCACACTGGGGACTAGCCCCTCCCACCCATCAGCCCCCCGAGGTGATCATTGGGACACCCTGACCCAGAAACCTTGCAGGTGACACTGCGCCCCCTCACCTCTCCTCCCCTCCCCCCAGCTGGTCGCCTCACCTCTTCCCCCCACCTCCTCTAGCAGCCCCCCGAAAGCGATCCCCTCCCCCTCACCTAGCAGCCCCCCAAAGGTGATGGCAGGGCTGAGGGCAGCGAAGTAGATAAAGAGCACAGCCGCCACACACTGGGAGTGCAAGGCATCACGCAGGTCGCTGGGGTAGTGTGGGTAGCGGCGTTTCACATCCCGGATGAGCCCCCCGAACACCGAGCCAGTCCGCAGCAGGGGGTCATCTTCAGGGGTCGCCTCAGAGCCCCCCAACTCCACAGACAGTTCTGGGGGAACAAGGGGCTGCTGGAACAGACCACACTCTCCTGCTCGGGGACCCCGGGCTCACTCCTTCCCAGCCTGGGGCACGGCCTTAGGAGCCGCTGCGTAGGGAGCGTGTCTGTGGGGGACTCTGGGCCCCAAAGGGTCTGACCTTTCCCAGGGGCCGTGTAGCCGCCCCGGGTGGTCATCTCGACTTTGGTCTGTTCCCTCTCTCGCCGCTTCCGCAGCAGCTCGCGCTGGAAGGCAGCCACGGAGCGCAGCAGATCGCGCCCCTCCACCTCAGACGGCGGGATCACGATGCTGCCGTCCAGGAACTCACTGATGGCGCTTAGGAGGTCCTGCCGGTCGTCGGCCTGGTAGGCAGCCTCGTGAAAGAGCTGGCGGCAGGAGAGGCAGGGGCTGAGCAGCTCAGGGAGCCCCTGGGAGGGGGCTTCAGGAGGAGGCGGTGGGCCATCGCAGAGCCAGAGGCAGAGTGGACACTCAGCCACACACATGGGTCTAGTCCAGTTGTCAAAGTACTGACTCACGTCCCTGCTGGCCATCACGCAGCCACAGCCCTGGACCCCCGTGCCCTCTACTCCCCTGGGAGCCTCCAGACTTTTCCACAACACAGAGACTAAGGGGTCCCACCCGGCACAGCAGGAGCTTCCAGAACCCTTCTCACCCCACAGGTTGGTGAGTATTCACATCACCCCCAGCTAGAGCACCAGCAAGTCCAAGCCCAGGAGAAGACACAGCAAAGACCACCACATCCAGCCCTCCCGTTCAAGTCTCATGTCACATCCAAAACGTGGGGGGTCTGGGCTTTTTCTCCCCCTGCAACCACCTCCCCCTCCCACGGCCCCAACGCTGGGCTCCCTTTCCTCCCCTCGGCCAACAGCTCCCTCCACCACCACCCCAGGGCACCATCTCTGCCCCTGAAGGCCTCCAGCACCCTTGCATCCATGGGCACCGCCCGAAGCAGTGAGAGAGACAGGGAACGAGAAGGGCGCGGGGGAACAGGCCTGGAGTGCCCACCTTGTCAGACATAAGGGTGGCAATGGAGCGCCCGAGCTCGTGGTAGTCAGTGCTGGTGTGGCTGGGCCCCAGCATCACAAAGAGGAAGCGAACCGGCACAGGGACCTCAAGCACGGACTCCAAGAGGACAGCCTCGTTCAGTCGCACAAAGGCTGCCGCCGGCTGCTCCAAGAAAGGCACACAGCCTGCAGGGGAGAGTAAGGCCCAGGGCGCTGAGCAAAGGGGAGAGGTCAAGGCAGGCCCTGGATGGGCTACCCGGGGCCACCATGTAGAGTTGAGCAGGTTGCGCACTGCATACGGAAACCCCAATCTACAGGAGCCCTATTCATTTATATATTTGTATATTTATTACAATTTACCAACAGATGGAAATGAAGGGTCTCAAGGAAGGGGTGCTTTTCTCTAATCCTCGCCAAGAAGCTATATGGACTAGCAGCAGTCCAAGATAGCAGAAAACGGGAGGGGAAGCAGGCAGGGGACTGGGGAAGAAAGGGCTGGGGGCCAGACCAGTTGTGAGGAAGAGCAGGGGGCCAGAAGGGAGCCCAGCTGGGGCCGGAAGAGGCAGCCTACAGGCCAGAACTGCAGACAAGCAGACCCGGTGGAGGCGCCCACCCCCTGGAGCCCCAGCCCCCAGTGCTTGGCCCTCCTCACCCACGAGCACCACAGTGGCCTCAGCATCCTCGGGGATCTTCTCCAGCAGCTTCAGGCTTTTCCCCCGGTGACTGTCTCCCCCAGGCATGTGGAGGGGCTTCTGAGGACGCAGAACTGGAATAGGGCTGGGACCCAGACCGGAGGCCGTGGCAGGCCCTCCCATCCCTTGCTCCAGCCCTGGACTCTGCCCTCCAACCCCTGGATCCGGGCCCTGCTTTCTGCCTCCTCAGCCAGGGTAGGGACTGTCGCTGGGCCCCACATCAGAGGGGACCAGCCAGGGATGTGGGCCCCTCCTCCAACCCCGCCCCCCCCCCCAGCCTTATCTTGTTTAAAAGGCTCCCCTAGGTCTGCCTCATCATCCCAACTAAACCTCCTGTTTCTCCCCGACAGGGGGCCCCGTGCGTGTGGCTATAGATCCGCCACAGGCCCAGAATGGCGCCGGGCATCCCGCCTCCCCAACCTGCTCAAGGAAGCCTCATCGGTGGCCTCGGGTGAAGCTGGACGCCCTCCCGTCCCCCAGCTCAGGGCAGAGCAAGGCGACTGACCTCCTTGGCATCAGGGTCGTGAGGCCAGAGCGGGGCTGGCTCCCCCAGGTCATCAGCCATGGTAGGCACCGCACCATCAGGGCCATGACTGGGGGTGGGGTGATGATTCCCCAGGACCGAGTTCACACTGGAGCTGGACGGGTTTCGGGGAAAGAAGCCACTGTCCTTGTCATCATTGGGATGGCTAGAAGAGGGCAAAGGGGGCAAGGTGGGTTAGGAGGAGAGGCCCTTGGTGGACTGAGGTCATGAGGAAGTGAGAAATGGAGGGCCAGGGGCCTCCATCCCTTCTGCCTCAGTGTAAGAAAGAACTTTCTAATGGCTGGTGCTGCCCAAAGATGAATGAGGAGTGAGCTCCCCATCACTTGGGGTATTCAAGCAGAGTCTGTGCTCCTGGAGGGGCAGCTGAACTAGAAAACCCCCTCCCAGGGACCCCACCCCAGCACCTGTGTTTCAGGAGCAGGGTGCGAAGCACACTGGCCCTGTCCTCTGGCCGGATCTGGTCGGACACAATCATGGTCTCCACCACGAGATGTGCAATGCCCGGCAGAGTAGTCTGCTCCAGGTCCAGGAGGGCAGCTCCTGCGGGCACAGTCAGGGGAGGGAGTATGGTCTCATCAGATAGGAAAAAACCACTCCCAGCTGTTCTGCTCCCCTCTCCCTAGGCAGGCAAAGGTGCGGGGTGAGGCAAGCCCCCCGCCCCAGGCAATGAGCCCGGCCCAACAGGGGGATGTGAAAAGGGAGCAGGAGAGCAAGGCACGGCCCCTCCTCACCCAGGGAAGGGAGTCATCTGTCGATTTCCTGAGTGGGGACTGATGCCTCCTTTGCCCAGGTACAGGGCCAGGTACCAGCAGCACAGCCCTGCCCCCTCAGAGCTTACGGCTGCGCAGGCAGTTGGACTCCACATCCCCAGGTGGCAGCCAGACCTCGCCTGGGCCCTCCAGGGAGGAGTCCCCGGGAGCGGGGCAGCCTGGCGCGGGCCGCACACTGCGGCCTGGGAAGAGGGCGTGCAGCCCCAGGGCCAGGCCTGCGGGGCCCCTACCGTGGGCAAGGGTCCTCCTGAGCTCCAGGAGGCTGCGGAAGGAGAGCGAGGCCACGTGGGGCTTCCCCCAGCGCTCCGTCTCCTCCTCCACGTCCTCCTCAAACTTGATCCAGCGGGCCGTCTCCCGCCAGTGCGGCTCCTGGCTTCGGTCCAGCATCAGCTCGTTCAGCTCCACAAACACCTGAGTGGGCGCCGAGCATGAGGGCCTGGGGACCACCAAGTGGGACCGGCTGTCCTGGGGACACCGCGAGGGCGAGGCGCGGAGGAAGGGAAAGGAAGGCTCTGGGGAGGAGAGGTGAGAGGAAGCTGCGGGCCCACTCCCTGGGGGTCCGGTACCTCATGAGGCCTCCGGTCCAGCTTCTTCTTCTTCTTCTTCCTGCGCAGGATGGGGGCCAGGCCCCCGGGGCTGCCCCGCCCACCCTGCGTCCGGGACGGCTTCTTTACCAGGTGCCGACGCACACCAGGGTTGTCCTCCAGCCGGTGACCTGCAAAGAAGGGGGGCTTGGGAGTCCCAGGGGTCCAGCTCGGGGCATGGGGTCCTGGTCAGCCCCTCCAGTCCCCTGCTCTGCCCAGCCAGGCTACTTGGTGGGCACCACAGTCACCCAAGGGCCATGCCAACAGGACCACCCAGTCCAGTGTGGCCATTTCCTAAATAAGGACACTGAGGCCCAGAGAGGGGGAAAGACTAGCCTTAAGTCTTGCAGAGGACCCCTAGCCAAGCCACGGTAAAAAGGCAGACCCCAGCTCAGTCCACAGCTCCTGCCGTGGCCACTGCCTCTCACTCTGGAGCGCCACGACCCACATGGAGTGGCCAGACCCCAAGACCCGCGCACTTTCCCTGTGGCGTCTCTGGGTACCCACATCTCCCTCCACAGGTACACACTGGACAGACTCAGGCCAAGCTTCTCTCCTTTCCTCCCCACCTGCCCCTTCCAGGCCAGCAGCTGGGGAAAGGCCAGCAGCCCAGTTACTCACAAGCTGGTCCCCCTGCCACAGGGCTCAGCTGGCCCCTGGTGGACTCCCTCAGGTCATAGTCCTCAAGGTCCAGCACAAACATCTCTAAGTCCTCTGAGGCCAGCGAGTCTCGAGGGCTAGGAGCTGGAGCCCTCCCATGGCCCTGGCCCTCAGCGTCCCTGGGCCCAGGGCTTGGCGCCCCATTGGGCTCCGTGACCTCCTCCAGCGGGCTCGTCATTCTCCCAACAGCCGAGGCCTCAGCCCCTGCTCCCTCCCAGAGCCCCGGCTCTCCTGAGAGGTGGGAGCCTGGACAGGAGTGGTCTGTGTCCAGCCAGAGCTGGAGGTGGCCAGGCCTCCGACCCCAACTCCCCACGTCCCCAGGCTTGCTCCCGGCTGCTTCTAGCCCCCACTCTGGGTCTGTAAACACGCCCTCCCCCTGCCCCCCCCATCCTGCCACCACTGCTGCTGCCATCGGATTGTTCCTGTCCCTGTCCTCAGGCCCTGGCAACTTTCCATGACGTATTGAGCTCAAAGCTCTCCCCCCCACCCTCGCCCACACACTGTGGTTCCAAGGGGGAGGAGGGTGGGGTCAGTGATGCCCCTGGCCTGGGCACAGAGCCCCGTGGGTGATGACAGGTGGCACAGAAACCAGGGCGCTGATAAGATGGAAAGAATGTGCCAAGATCACAGCCAGGCCCAGCCGAGGGGGATGGGATGGGATGGGGGCCCCAACACAGGGAGCAGCAGGGCCTGGCAGACGGGCTCAGACTCAGGGGGCTGGTCCAAAGGGAGTGAAAAGAGTTTGTCCTGAGAAGGGGAGCTATGGGGGAGGGGGAATATAATGATGTCCCCAAACATCACGTGGAAGAGGTGGCCGCCTTATCCCAGGGGTGACTCAGAGGACAGAATCAGGACAGAAGGACAGAGGGAAATCTCAACTCTGGCAGCCAGAGAGGTGGCTTAGAGAGAGAGTGAGCTCCCCATCGCTGGCCACATGCCATCAGACAGGGATGCTGCAGAGGGGACTCAGCCCCGGGGCGGGGAGCACAGAGCCTCTCCAAGGCCCCTCACAGGCTGGGGGTGGGCCGCGGGGGCTGCCCCAGGGTGTCACTCACTCTTCATGTCATCCAGGTCTGCGGAGCCCAGCATCTGGGCCTCCGCCTCGTCTGTGGGCACCTGATGCTCTGGGCCACCGGGGCCGCCGAGGGCACTGCCTGGGCACAGCCGCTCCCGCAGGTCATAGCTGGCCAGTGGGCTCCAGGGCCGGCTCTTCTCCCCGGCAACTCGGGAGGCCCGGGCCCGGGGGCTGGGGGAGCTGAGGAGGCAACATGGCAGCCTTGGACTTCACAGGGAACCACAGTGGAGAAGGGCCAGGTCGGGGCTTCCTTTGCCCTCCCCCAGCTTGGGGTGGGGCCTGGAGTGGCCTCCTGGACACCAGACACAGGCTCCTGGGCAGAGAACGGAGCTCCCCTCCACCTTCCTGCCCCCATGGCACTGGTCCCCCCTTCCTCTCTATCCAGGGCCTCCTCTTCACTCTGACACCCTCTCTCCCGGAGGACTGTCCCTGTCCGCCTTCTGCTTCTCTCCTCCTTGTGAATCATGTGGACAGAAAAGAGGCCCCTTGCCACCTTCTCTGCCCCCTCTCCTTTCCTCCTCTCTTCTTCTCTGGATCAGAGCTAGGGACACTCCCCAAGGTCAGGAAGGAGCCTGGGACCTGCTCAAGGCCGGGCTGGCGCCAGTACCTGACCGAGTGCTGGGGGCTCTTGTCGGAGCGTGGGCCCACCAAGGGCAGGGGCTTGGTGAAGGCAGCCCTCCCCGGGGGGCCGGGACTGTCATCCTCGTCACTTCCAATGGAGAACTGTGGACAAACCAACCAGACAGTCGGACGGACGTGCCCTGGACTCCTGCCCCAACTCTGCCCCCAACGCCCCACTCAGCCTGGTCCCTCTGCCGTGGCCCCCTGCGCAGCCAGCCCTCCTGTGGGGACAGACCCCTACCTTTGCTTTCTCGGGGGACCCTGAGGGTGGGGGCTCCACAGGCTCTGCCTCAGATTCCCCTTCCTCTTCCTCCTCCTCTTCCTCCTCCTCATCCACTCCGGCTCCCCCCTCCTCCTGGATGGGAGGGGTCCCCTCAGAGGGGGGAGCAGAGGTTTTCTCCTTCCTCCTCTTCCGCCTGGCTTGCCGCGCAGAGGTGGGGGGCGTTCGCCGCATCTTGTGGGGTGGAGGCAGGCGCGCCGAGAGCGGGTGGTGGGTGTGGTGGGATGTGTGCCGGTGAACTGGGGGTGCAGGAGAGCCGGTTGGGGCCCCCCAGCAGAAGGGGGGCCCTCACCACCCTAGGAGCACACACCTTAATCTAGCTCAAGACCTCAAACAAGGGCACCCTAGTCCCTCCTCCAGAGCCAGGCTCCCCCCGACACCTGTGTCCATGTCCTGTCATTGGTAAGGCCTGGTAGAGTCGGGGAATGGGAGTAATGGAGAGGGGAGGTCATGAAAGGGGAGGAGAGCTGGATAGGAGGACATGATATAGCAAGGAAGGGAAGGGTAGAGGCAGAAGAGCTAAGGAGGGGAGATGAGGATGCAGAGAGCAGGGCCAAGGGTATGGCAGAGCCTTGGGGAAGATGAAGGTCACTGAGGGAGGCCTCAGGCCAGTCTCCCTACATCTCCCCTGCGTCTGGGGCCCGGCTCCCCTGGCAGGCGGACAGGCGATGGGTGAGTAAGGCAGGATGACTTAACATGGCATGGTGGCCCCGCACAGCGTCCAGCACAGCGTCCAGCACAAGATGGCACTGGGTGACCAAGCCAGTGGTGAGCACGGTGATGGTGGCAATGAAGGTGATGGTGGTGAGGGCGGCCACACTAGGGGTCCCCAGGCTACCCACACTCAAAGTCCCGCTCGCTGTAGCTGCGGCTGGGCTTCTCGGGGTCCCAGGCCGGGGGCTTGCTGATGAGGTCCCCAAACCTGCTCACAGCCAAGGTCTTGCCCAAGTCATCATCCTCCTCCTCCATGTCTGGACTCAGAGGGGGCTCCTCCAAGGGCACCCGGACCTGCAGACTCAGACAGCCTCTCCTAAGAACCCTTGACCCGTGAACACCCCACACCCACCCCAACTCCAGGTCCTGGGTGGGGGCTGGGGAGACCAGCAGGCTCCATCTTCTACAGCCCCTTCTCCCTGGGCCCCAGGCTTGGGAGAGAGGGGGCAACAGATCTGAAAAATACCAAAAGGCCTCCTCTTTCTCTATACCCCCCGGCCCAGCTCCATCCCTGGATCTGGGGGTCCCAGGGTCGGCCAGAGGACGCCCCTCTCCTCCTTGGGGTCTCTGCCCCTCCTCTTCCCACCCCCGCGCGCGTCAGTCACCTGGGGTAGGGGGGAGGCGCCCCCGGGCGGCGGGATCACTCCGTTGGCCATGGCCGGAGAGACAGCTTGGGAGGGTCTGGCTCACTGGGGGACCCGTGACCCGGGTGAGAAGAAGGGGGCGCTGCAGGGACCTAGTGGAGAGCCCTGGGGGAGGAGGGCGGGGTCAGGATCCTCGGGCGGCCATCCCCTCTCTCTCCCCGGAGCCCGATCCCCCGCCCGAGCGAGCGCCGATCCGAGGCCCCGCCACGCGGGACACCGGGGCCCCGGCCCTGGCCCGCGCGCCCGCCCAGCCCCGCCCCGCCCTGCGGTACCTCGGGGCTCCGGAGCGTGCGGGGCCCGCGCCGGCCGCCGCACCCCATCCCCCCCGCGCTCGCTCCCGGGCCTGTGGCCGCGCAGGGCCGGCGGCCGGGGGGCGCCCGCGGCCGCGATGAGCGGGCCGGCCGGGCGGACGCAGGCGCCGGAGCCCGCAGCCCGCGGCTCCTCCTCCTCGCGCTCGGCTCCGCAGCTCCGCCGCCGCCGCCGGGCCGCACAATGGGAGCGGGCGGGCCGTGACTCACCCCGCCCCCCCCGGCCCGGCCCCCACGCGCGGGCCCCCGCAGGACCCCACCTGCTCGCCAGCCCCTTCGCCGGGCGCGCCACGCATGGCGGGGGACGGGTGCGCGGCCCTACCGTCCCGCAATCCCCAGATCACTCCCCACCTTGCTTCGAGCCTCCCTTCCTCTCAGGAGCCCTGGAGGCGACCCCCCCCCCAACAGACACAAGTCGCTCCAACCTTGGGAACTCGGCTCACAGTCCCAGGGAAGCACCCTTCAGTGCCAGTATAGCCCCAGATGCGCGGCTTCTGCCACCGGGCGCCACCCAACATTTGACCTTGGCACCTTACCTCTCCTCTCCGGGCCTCGGCTTCCCCATGTGGAGCCAGCCGGGCCTGGAAAGGAGTGTTCCAAGTTCCACTCAGCTCTAAGATTCTGTGGCTCGGTTTCCACATCTCCTTCCACGCTCCCCTGCTCTCTGAGGTCACATCCTTTTCCAAGGGCAAGGAACTACTGGATCTCAATTTTACCCTCTGGGGTCTCGCTGAAACTCGGCACCTAGCACAAGGCCATGTCCAGAACAGCCCCTCCATAATATCTGCTGAAAGCCATGTGCCTGAATCCTTAGGAAAATATAAGAGGATGGGGGGTGGGGGACCCCAGGATGGAAGTGATGGGCAGGGAAGGTGGAACTGGCCAGGCCCAGGAGAGGGAAACACCTCCGGGGGAGGAGTAGGGGGGGAGGCGGGCAGGATGCTGGGCATAATGGTGCTCTGTGTGGGGAAGCAGTTTAACCCTGTGACCTCAAGTGTGTAATTTACCCTCTGACCCCAGCCCTGATCTGGGTTTCAGCTCAACCCCAAGAAGACTTCCTACGTTTAGAGCCACACAATGAGGAGAGGGCAAGGGCAGGGCTGACCTCACCACCCCCGCCCCCCATATCTTGGTGGAACCTCCTTCTGCTCTGCGGACTGGGGAGGCCAAAGGCTCGCTCCTCCACCCACCCCCCAGCTTCTGGCTGAAACCCTGCATCCACTCTCGCTCACCTTTTCTTTCTCCTCCTCTGCAAACCTCCCTAGGTTTCCTGAGACTTCGGCCCTGGATGAACAAAAGGCAGAATGGCTTGCAGGCTTTCTGTCCTACCCTTTCCCCCAAAACAACAAAACTCAAAGCGGGCTACCTGCTCGGGTGGTGCTGGCGGAGGAGAGTGAAAGGACACATCTGTCAAATGGCATCCCAGCCACAAATGGACCCGTGCAGGTGGAGCTGCAAGGTGGGCTCTGCAGCGGGGAGGGAACCCTCAGGGACAGGTGGTGCCGTCTTGAGGTTGCACCGGTCTCAAAGCTGAGTCCAGGTTTACTGAGAAACACGTGTGGATTATGATGGGATGAACCACTGCGCAGTGACAACAGTAGTAGTGTGCCAACCTTGAAGTGGTATTTTATATATGGCATCTCCAACTCCAGAGTCTGGGTTCTTTCTCAGTGCCGTGTTACCGCCGTTGTGAAAAATAAGGTCTTCCCACAAGGCCAGTCCACAGCAAATGGCCCTGGGTCTCTGCTCTGGGGAGCGGGGAGCAGACACTCTTGGTGAGAGGGAATTCCAGGCCAGTTGAAGTGACAACTGGGGGCTACCCAGCCCTGCTAATCAGATAGCCATTCTCTCACTTGCTCTCTGCCTGCTCCCTGATGTTGGTACCTCCAGCGCCTGCTGCCTCCTTACCTTGTGCCCTGGACTCAGCACATTTCCCTGATTTTATCAGTCAGGATGCTGAGTTGCAAGCAACAGCGACTTTAAGCTGGAAAGGAGTTTATTAAAGGGAATACTGAATATTAGGTAGTATTTGGGGGAGGAATAGAGAGCTAGGAATCATGACCAGCCCCATCACCAGAGCTGCTCTAGCAGAAACACTGCTATCATTGGGCACCAAAACCTCCACCACTGCCGCCCCAGAAGGCCCACATGCCTCCACCCCATGCTCCCAGAAGGGCAAGTGCCTCGTGCATGTCACTCACTTCTGAATTCAGGTCTTGCCTGGGCGAGTCTGCTTGGTGGAACCCAGGTCACGTGTCTGTACCCTGGCTGCAAGGGAGTCTGGGCACATGGCTTCTACCTTGGAGAGACAGGACTCATGGGGAATGTAGAGAGGGTTTTCAAAGATTTGGATGGCCACGGATGACAATTATCTACTACACTGGTCTAGTTCCCAAAATGTTTGACCCCAAGACAGTGATTCCAGGGAATGGCTGTAAGAGGAACCCAAACCAGAGGGCTTCTGGCCTATTGGTGAGGACTTGTGTCTCCACATCCGGATGCTGTGATGGGACGGCTCCTGCTCCCCTGGACATACAGGACTGGCCTTGGTGGTGCTGCATGTGCCAGGCGGGCGTCCTGGGGCCTCAGCTTGCTGGATGGGGACATTCAAGTCAGACTAGGCCATGGAGGAAGGTGCAAAGGGGGTGCTCTGTGCTTCTGTCACTTTTCCTGTCACCATCTGAGCTTCTACAGGCTCTGAGCTGGGAACTGACAGGGCAGCTACACACACACAAGGTCATCCCTTGTGCATGCGAGGAGCACTCTTTTGTCACAGGAATGAAGACCCCATCGGGAACCCTCTATCGGGGACTGACAATCTCAGGCGCACTGGAGGCAGTAGGGCACAACGGAAAGGGCTCCAGGACGCCAGGAGATGCGAGAGGGAATCATGAAAGCATACACTCATACACGTCTCATGGGATGAGCGGGTATGAAACAACTGGAGGCTGTCGACATCTCCACCTCCACCCTGAAAGGGGAGAGGAACACGGGTGTCTGAAGATCCTTTGAGGGGAGATTTCTCTCCATCATCCCAGAGGTTAGAGGATAGAGGAAGGAGCTTGCGAGTCTAGAGACCAAAGCTGCTGACTGTGGGTGGGGTGAGGAAGAGGATGGGAGTCTGAGGGCTCACCGAAGACCAGCATGTGCTCAGCATGCTCCTTGCAGCGGGGTGGGCCTCCAGGACCAGTCGAATGGTGCCCTTAAGGCATCAGTCCAGGGCCCAGTCCATGAGGGTCCCAGGTTGGCAAGACCCTCCTCAGGCTGTCTTGGTAGTCAAGTAGCTGCTGTCCAACTTTCCGGGCTAGCAGCCGGGGGCTGGGGCTCTGAGCAGGACCAGGTGTCGAAGGTATGCTGGTATGCCAAAGACCAGAGAGCCCTCGGCAGTGTTCTCAACTGGGAGGGGCTGCGAGGCTCTTGCGTATCTCTGAGGAAGTGAAGGCCCCGCCAAAGCAGCACTCGAAGTAGAGACCTGGAACCGAGTTACCCGGCTCAGAGCAATAAGGGATTGCGATGGTATATGAGTGCGCTAGGGCTGCCCTAACAAGGCGCCACAAACAGTGGCTTAAACAATGGAAATGTATCATCTCACAGTTCTGGAGGCTGGAAGTCTGAGATCGAGATATGGGCGGGGCCACGTTCCCTCTGAAGGTGTGAGGGAAAGATCTGTCCCAGGACCCTCTCCCAGATTCTGCTGTTGCTTGGCACACAACAGGTGCTCAATAAATGTCATTCCTATTACTTACTACTGTTGTCACTGCACAGTGGTTCATCCCATCATAATCCACACGTGTTTCTCAGTAAACCTGGACTCAGCTTTGAGACCGGTGCAAACTCAAGACGGCACCGCCTGTCCCTGAGGGTTCCCTCCCCGCTGCAGAGCCCACCTTGCAGCTCCACCTGCACGGGTCCATTTGTGGCTGGGATGCCATTTGACAGATGTGTCCTTTCACTCTCCTCCGCCAGCACCACCCGAGCAGGTAGCCCGCTTTGAGTTTTGTTGTTTTTGGGGAAAGGGCAGGACAGAAAGCCTGCAAGCCATTCTGCCTTTTGTTCATCCAGGGCCGAAGTCTCAGGAAACCTAGGGAGGTTTGCAGAGGAAGAGAAAGAAAAGGGTGAGCGAGAGTAAATGCAGCGTTGGCAAAGCAGAAGGAGGCTCCCCCAAGGTGGGGGAGGGGGCAAGGTGAGTCCTGCCAACCCCATGGGACGGGGGGCTTGAAATAAAAGGTGTTTTGAAAATGTCGTAAAGGAATCTTTCATGCATACCCAAGTATGTAAACTGACACCCACACATCCACTCTATACTCTATGCCAGGTGATGGCTATACATGGGGGGAAAAAACTGACATGGTCCCTGCCCTCAGGCAGCTTACAGATAACAAACAGGCAAACACATAAATTTATAATTACGAAACGTGCCGTGGAGGGAAAGGACAGTTTGGAGAACATCCAGGTGGCAGAGTTAAGGATGCACTCTCTAAGGCGGGGACAAAGACCTGAAGCATACGGAAGAATCATCCGTGCAAGGACGGGCGGTCGGGGAAGCAGGAGAGCAGAGGAAGAGCTCGGGAAAGGCAGTGTGTATTCCCCGCGTGGCAGGAAAGAAGCGGATCTGCACGGATATTTGGGTGCTGAGGATCTGGATGGTGTTTTCCTGGTAGGATGTGACATCCCGAGAACCTGGTGCCACAGGGGACAAATTTAAAAGGATTAGAGGGTGAACCAGGGTGGGCATTCTAAAAGGTCTAAGAGGCAATACAGTTTCTGGGAAAAAGAGAAGACGTGAATTTGAGACCAGCATCCCCTCCGTGAGAATCACCTGTCTCAACCTGAGCCTCAGCTTCCTCACCTGGAAAACAGAGATGGCGCTTCTCCTTCAGGGTTGTTCTGAGTGTGCTAATGTCAATGAAATGATTAGTACAAAGAGCAGCACAAAGCTGGTACTCCAGAATGGCCATACTTGCCATCTTCTCCTGCTGTCATCCGGCCCCTCCTTCATGACCCGCCCCCCTGGGTGCCTCTCCGCTCCCTCACTGGACTGTAAGCTCCCAGAAAGCAGGAGGATGTCTGAGTCATCTTTATATTGCACCCCATCTTCTCACACAGAGCCTGGCACACTTTAAGAGCTCAGCAAATGTCTGTGGACTTGAAGGCAGTGCACAAGTAATTATAGTAACTAATAAACTGAAGAATGTTTTTGTGGAGGACAGAGAAGTCACGGAGTCCAAGAAGATCAAATGACAAAGGATGGGCCAAGAAAAAGCATGCCTCGGCTTGCTCACATCCCCAGCAGTGTCTGAGGTTCCCTCTGCAGCACAGTGGGGAAACAGCCACCGTCAACGCACAGGCGGTGGGTGAGAGGCAGGCTTTCCCTCTTCTGATTATGAAGGGCCTTTTTCGGCAACAAAACAGGTCGTAATAACTATCAGCAGGTTTTTCAACCAGCATTTATGTAATGCCTCATGGTTCACACTGCGCTTCCACGGACATGATGCATTCAACAATTCTGTGAACTGGCGAAGTTATTGATTAGTCTCACCCCCTCGCTATAGATGAAGGTGCCACAGGTCAGCAAGGACAAGTTGCACATGGTTAAACAGTGAACCACAAAACGAAGGCATAATCCTGGACCTCTTGGATCTCAATCCACTGTGCCTTTTCCCGCAGGACAACCACACCACAGACTCTTGAGCAGGTCGATGCAAATACCGCACACATCTAGAGATGGGCAGAGCATCACACACAGAACTGTGGCTCAGTGTCCAACCACAGCTAACCAATCTGGGCAGGGGCTTCTCAGAAGCTACCGCAGCATGTTGACAAAGGAGGAGGAAGGACATGACCCTCACCACGAGAAATGACTCATCAGCAAAGAGGGACCTTCTCCCATTGAGGAGAGATGGGCCCTTTGAACTGATCTGCTCCCTTCCTTCCAAAGTCTTCGGAACGAATGTTTTACCACTCAGTTTGGCCACTGACCCCCTAGGGCCTCATATACGTTTTCAAATATTGTTTTGGAATCATAATATATTCAGAGGATTTAGAAATATTTTTCAAATAAAAAGTAATAAAACCTCAGTACTACTCCTGCCCCCTCTGCCTTGCTCTCTTCACCCCCACCACTAATTTCTGTTTATCCCTCTAGAATGTATTTATACAAATAGATGCAAATATGCATATGCATTTTATCCCCTCCCACCTTCTTTCTACAGAAAATGTAGCATAGCGCTATGCACAGTTTTGGGGAATGAATCCTTTCTCTCCACCGCCTCGGGCCTCCACTGCCAGAACACCCAGGGCTAGGCAGACGGCAGCAGATCAATAAGCACTTGCTGGAGGGGAAAGGCCAGGCTGAATGGAGGAATCGATCTCTGGGGACAGTCCAGGGTGTGTAAGGCAAGTTTCCGGCCGGCTGCCATCTGCGCACAGTGTCAGTGGCTAACAGTCCCACTGGCTCAGAGTGCCCAGGGTTTGAGAAGGAGCTGCATCCCGGCCCCTTCTCCTGGTGAGACACTTCCAGGAGTGGTGACAGCCTCACCCTGGACCACTTCCTGGGTGGGCAACCCCAGCACCTCTGTCTTCTGGGTCATCAAAGAAAGAGCACCCATAGGACAAAGGGTGACGAGGATTTTGTTGAATTGTTAAAGAAAACAAAGATGTTCACAGAGATTTTAAGCACAAAGAAACGGAAAGATCTCCTCTTTCAACTGCCCCAGCTTCCCGCTGCTTTGCAACTCAGTCTAAACTGACGAGATTATCCTGCCCCACCTGGACCATGACCAACGGTCTTCTGGGGAAATGCTTGTCCATGGGCCCTGGGCTCCATGAACAGCAGCTCCGGGCCAGAGGCTGGGGAAGGCCTTCCTCAGGACAGCACTGACTCTTGTTTGCAGATGGTGCAAAATCAGACGGAGAAGGGGTGTGCACACGGCCAAGAAAGTGGACTAATATTTTTGGGAAGTTTTAATTTGCTTCAATTAAAAATTCAGGCCAGCTCCAAGCAAAGCAGAAGTAGGTGAACTTGTTTTCTGAGCCTCTGCACAGTTCTTCCCGGGCCGCTCCACCCTTCTACAGGACTGTCACCAAGGGACTGCCACCCCAGCCGGCATTTCTCAACTGGCCAGTTCCAAGATTCACACCATTTCCTCCCCACTCTCCCGCTGCCAGACCAGCCCAGGGCCCTGCTGGGGAGGGGAGAGAGAGAAACCATCTGGCTCTAAGAGACAGGAGAAACCCTAGCTCTGGGGCCTCAGCGCCAGCCTTCCAGGTCTGGGTCATGTCTATACACCGAGGGCTCTTTTCTTGAGCTAATTGGCTCTGTATTTTGTGATCAAAGGAATGTGGGAAACACTTGGAAGATCAGATGCTTTAAACAATGCAAGGACCATAGCGAGGGCTCACTAAGCCCCGGCTGCTGGATGATCACCTTCATTACTGTTTAGAGGTGTTCCTCTATAAATCTTCAAGGGAGCGTTCAACACCCACCCCACCACCCCTCCCTGCAGCCCCGGCACAGAGAGGGCAGCTGCTTCCACGGGGTCCCTCCTGCCCTGACACATGCTCTGATGAGCTCTGCGGCAGGCCCTGTGTTCTGTTAATCTGTGCCAAGTGGAGGAATGAATCAATTAACATCCAGTCGGTGTATCTATGAATGAACATGTAACGAACACATTGCAGGACAGGAACACTGCTGACCCACCCAGGGCTCAGAGGAGGCAGACAGGAGTGAGCCCGGCCTGCCCTGCGCCTCGACCGCCCGGGGCCCAGCAGTCCTCCTCCCTCCTGGGAATCCAGGGCTGTGTGCTGTACTTCCCTGCAGCACGAGGAGCACCTAAGGCTGAGTGACCATCCTCCAGTGGCATCGACTGTTTCCCGCATGATTCCACGGTCCCGGGCCCCACAGTTTGCAGACGGCTGGCCGAGTCCGGGGTGGCACTGCACCCCAGGGAGATTTAAGTCTTCTCCAGCCACTACAAGCCCACTCTCCCCACCCCAGGAGCTCCCACTGTGGCCTTCTTCCAAACAAAGCTTTACAGTGAGGCTGGACCAAATTATCAGAACTCATCTCATCCCCAGGAACCCTACGTCAAAGGCTTTCTAGTGAGGGGAAAGGAGAAACCCCCAGACCACTGAAAAAAAACCACCCCCTTGCCCTCTAGGTCCACACCTTCCAAATCCTTCAATGTTACCTTTCCAATGGTAACAGGTGGGATTTCCAGAAACATAATTCAGGTATGCGAAAGTATAACTTTGTTCTCTATAATTCAACTTTATCCTTATAATGAGCCCCTATTCCTAACCAACAGAAAAGTTAAGCTGATAACATTCAGGTAAACTCAGCCCAATCAGTGATTTAAGTTTTTTTTTTAAGGTATGCTATTTGAGGGGGGAGGGTTGAGGAAGATTGGCCCTGAGCTAACATCTGTTGCATCTTTCTCCTTTTTTTCTTCTTTTTCTCCCCAAAGCCCCAGTGCATGGTTTTGTATCCTAGTTGTACATCCTTCCAGTTCTGCAATGTAGGATGCCAGCCTCAGCATGGCTTGACAAGCAGTGCTAGGTCCGTGCCCAGGATCCGAACTGACGAACTCTGGGCCGCCGAAGCGGAACGCATGAACTTAAACTCTACACCATCGGGCCAGCCCCCCAGTCAGTGATCTAAACTCAATCAATTCAAGTCTAATCTGGTCACATCCCCATTTGGGGGCTGGCCCATCCCATCCTCCTACAGGACGCTGGCCACCCTCCAGCACGCTCTCAGCTGACTTCTGTGCCCCACAGGAGCCCACAGGTCCTCTGGCCCTCCTCTCTTCTCCAGTCAAGAGAAATCTGGGTGGCTATCACCAGCCCTATCCTGCCAGGTCCTTCCAAACCGCAATTTCCATCTGCCCTGGTGGCATGGGGAACATCCGGCAGGCCACTGTCCTAACTCCAAACAGGGAGCAAGGCACAGGGCCCCTCTACTCCAAGAGCCCCCAATGTCAGGGGATTGCTCCCACACTGCTCTAATGCTCTTCTCTAAAACCCCTCCCTCTCCCACTCCAGGCTCTTCGTCTCCTGAGGCAGCCTTTCAATCTCCTCTCACAGCTTAGCCCTTTCACCTAAAACCTAGAGAGCCGGCATCTTTGTTCCCTACAGCCCGGTGGGGAGGGGTGAGAATCAGCCAACATGTCACCACAGCCTGGAGGAAAGAGAAACTCCAAACACAGTGCAACGGGCCTGCGTGTCCCGGACGAGTCCAGGACTATTCAGGAGCTCCCCAGCCCAGGGCAGGTTGGGCAACGGTCCCTCTCTGTGGGTGGGGCCGAGCACACAGGCCCTTCCACTGCAGGGAACAGAGAGGCAGTGCAGCCCACTCTGAGGTCAAACAAGCCTGGACTCATCATGTCTCCTCCATTTACTGACATGATCTTGAGCAAGTCACTTAAGTGCTCTAAGCCTCGGTTTCCTCACTTGTAACAGGATGCCACCCACCTCCCAGGACCCCTGTGAGGAGCAGACACTGTCACTAAGCAGTTAGCTCAGCGCCTGGTGTGCAAGTGCTCCATAAATGAGATGCACCCATTGGTACCCCAAAACCACACACACACACTCTCACAGCTGGAGCCCAGCTTTTGGGCTCAAGGGCAGCCTTTGACTCGAGTCCCCCCACTCCAACCCCAAGCCCTCTTCCCAGGGCCTCTACACAAATATGTGGGTGCCACTCTTCCCATGCAGTTCATTTTGGGGTACAAAAAACAGATGCCCACTCAGGCTGCCTCGAGTCAGTTAGGACCCTCTCAGTGGCTCATAGCTTCAGCCAGAAAGAAAAAAGGAGGAGTCTGCTTTAGTTCCCACAACCTAAAATTCAGGGGCATCCGCCTTCGGGCACATCTGGGCCCCGGGCTCCAGGGACACCACCAGGCCTTGGAACTGCTGGCTCTATCCCTCAGCACTGTCTTCCTTCCCTGCAGGTTCGTTTGAGGAACGCTCTCCCCTTGTGGCCACAGCTCCAGGGCCATCCTCTCAGCAGCCCTCATGGGGAAACTCGCCTCTTTCTTGGTTGTTCCAGCAAAAGGCCAGGACTGGGCCTTGGTAGGCCAAACCGGGCCACACGACCATTCCTGGACCGATCACATTGGCCACAGAGACAGGCAGAGGAACGGGGTCAACCCACCCTGCTCGGCTGAGGGACGTGGTGCTGAGAGGAGCAGACAGGAGCGGAAACCACCAGGTGCCAGCCCTCCCTCCACAGCCAGCTCCACACCCCCTCTCCCAGTCACCCTCTCATATGCAGCTCCCATGCCAATGGCCTGAGACCCACACTGGCTCCCAAATGAAACTGGAGTGAGTGGGACTCTAACAGGCCCGGCTCTATTAGGCAGGGAATTCCAGGCCAGGCCACGTGACAGGTGCTGCCGCTGAGGACTGTGCCCGTGGGGGTCAGGGGGACCACTTGATCCGATCAGCCGGGGCAGAGCAGGGTTGGAGATTAGGTCTCAAGTTCAAACAAGGTCGCCCAGCCTGTCCACATGGGAAGAGGGATGGGCGGGCAGCTTCTGTCAGAAGAGATGGGGAATGGCAGGCCCTCGAGGGACACATCTCAGGACGCCCAGGACATCAGGAATGGAAACAACTTTATTGATACCTGAGAACAAGTGCCAGACAAACAGTCCTAGTGACCACTTGGCCTGTCCCCTCGGGCCAGATCATCTAGAGGCCAGACCACTTCTCTCTCCCTTCCCTCGAGCCGTGGGTCATTTGGGGCCTCACTGGCCGGCGCCCAGAGGCTGGAGGAGTCTGCAGCCAGAGTCTGGAGAGGGAACATCTGCAGCCATGGCTCCTGAGGCCAGGGGCGGGGTCAGCGTGGAGGCCTCACCGGTCAAGGTCTAGAGCATCTTGGGTCACAGTCCGCAGTCCGATGGAAAACAACTCCTCCCAGGGCTCCCGGATCCAGGCCAGCAAGGCCGTCAGCTGCTCCGGACACACAACCCGCAGGGCCCAAAAACTCTCCAGCCGGGACACCTGGCAGACCAAGCAGCAGAGAGGTGGGACACACAGAGGGCCACACCAGAGCCAGGGGAGGTCTCAGGGATGACCCACCGCGCTCCTTGGCTCACGGCCGCTTCCCTCCCCCAATCCTGTGATCTCTCAGATCACCATGAGAGATCCTGACTCTGAGCTTTTTAACTGAACCCACTCGACACTTACTGAAGGCCCCCAAAGGGCTCTCACATTTACTATCTGGTTGCTGTAATCGTTTCTGTTTTCCAGAACGTAAGTTCTGGAGTTAATTCCAAGGAACTGCTTGGGGTTCAGCTCATGGCTCTACGGCTTGTGACCTGGCCAAGTCAGTTACCATCGCAAGCCTCAGTTTCCTCATCTGCAGCAGGACCAGTAAGAGTACCTTCTCACATGTGGGCTGTAAAGATCAAATGGCCAACACACGGGCCCACCACAGGCCTCCCAGCTGACAAAAGGCTGGGCTCCACGTCCGGGGTGCTTCCACCGCCAACACCCGCCTCCCTCTCCACTTGCTGCCATCCAAACCCAGGGAGCCCTCAGTTCCTTGCACCCTAATTCTCTGGCAAGTTCCATACTGCCCCCAATTCATAGCCTTCCTAGACCCATTTCCCACACTGCCCACCACCTCCACTCCCCTCTCTCTCTCTCTCTCTCACACACACACACACACACGCACCTCATCATAGAAGACCAGCCGCAGCTCTTCTGGGGCCGTGCGATAGAGCAGCACCGAGCTCAGGCTGCTGAGTGGCTGCTGCTCCCTGACACGCACGGAGGGGCCTGGCCCCGAGGGTGGGGCCTGCTCAGAGGCTTCTCCAGATGCAGCTGGAAGAGGCGGCTCTGCCCGGAACCCTGCAGGCTCTTCATCCAACAGGTACAAGGTGGACAGAGTCAGCAACAGGGACACAGGGCAGGTAGCAGGGTCTGGAGGGAAAGGCAGAGTGAGGCCCAGAGTGGAAGGTCCCGGAGGAGCCCAGGGGCAGCATCCCAGTGCTGCTCGGGAGAAGAAAAGCAACCACACTGAGATGGCCACAATGCAGCCTGTGCCTCCAGGGTCCAAGGCCCTCCCTTTTCCAAACACGAGACACCTCTAGCCTCCAAAACCTCTGAGGCCCAAGACAAAGGGAACCTGCCCCACCACCCACCCTACTAGCAAAGAAGGGTCTGCTCTTGCCTTTTCCAACAGGATGCAGTGCAGCGAGCAGACCCAGCCAATCTGCTGCACTTCACAGACAGCCTCGGCCCAAAAGTAAAGGTCTCCGGGCAGCTGAGGCCCAGGACCCCTCCCGGCCCCACCCAGAGAGGTTGGGGCACCGAGACTGTCATGTAGGGATGCCCACAGGTGAGAGGAAGCCCAGAGTCCAAGAACTGAGAATTGCTACAAGGGCATGCAGAGGCGCTGGGGCCGGGCCCGTGGCCTGGGACAAGATGGGTACAGAGGCCTCACCTTCAACCAGGAACACCCGAAGGTAGAAGAACCGGGGAGGCTCCGAGGAAGAGTCTCTTTCCAGCAATGGCCTGGGGGAAGGAGTGGTGGGAAGGGGGTGGGAAGTACTACGAGGGGGCAGAGCGGGGAGGAGGACCAGGCCTGGGTCAGCAGGTGTGGGCATGAGGACAGTGGCAGGCCCAGGTGCTCAGGCCTGGACTGTGCTGGGGCTGGTGGGCAGAGGGCCTGTGTCCAACAGCAGCGTCTGGGCACCAACCCCGGCCTCAGCCTCCTATCGACTCACCAGAGCCGGTGCTTCGGGGTCACCTCCTCCTCCGTGGTGCTGATGCTGCTCCTCCAGGTCGGGGGCAAAGACTGCAAGACATCTGGATAGAGCCAGCCAAGGACAGGGAACTCTCAAAAACTCCATCTGTTCTGTCCCAACCTCTCCGCCTCTCAACACCTTCCCATTCTCCATATGTCTAGATTTCAGAAACTTCTGTGAGGGATGAGTCCCATTACCTGTCTGTCTCCACTGTGGGAGCCAGACATGGGAGCCACACCCCCTTGGCCCCTGCCATCCCTGCCTCTCCCTTCCCCCTCCCACCCGTGTCTCACCACTGAGCTCCTCGAGGAAGGCCCGGCAGTGCCTGGCATCTCGGGGCAGCAGGACACAGCTGCCCGCTCCAGCCGCCCACTCCAGCCGCAGGCTCTGTCCTGCCAGGCCCAGTTCTATGCCACTCAGATCCTGCAGGGGAACAGCCAGGGTTGGCTGTAGCCAGCTAGCTGGAGGCCCACTGTGGAGAGAGGCAGGCAGAGTGGTGGGGAAGAGTGAGAGTGGAGTGAGACCCACAGCGGGCTGTGACCCTAGCCTGGCCGCGGCCTGCTCACTCACCAGATCTCCCCTGTCACCTTCAACACGTAAAGCCTGTGGTCAGACACAACCACGAGACACAGAAACTCCCCAGGGTGGCCTGCTAACACCAGTGGCACCTAAGGGGAAGAAGAAGTTGATGAGAAACAGGAAGAGAGGACGGGGGAGGCTGCCAGACCGAGAGCCGAGCGACCTGGGACAGTGCCTTTGGCCTGACTCTCCCCACTGCTCATCCACCCCAGCGTCTCCACCAGCCATGCCCTCCATCCCACAGCCCTGGCCTGCACACAGGCCCAAGTCAGGCTCTTAGCAGGTTTCTCTGTCACCTCGTCCCCTCCAATCCACCCTCCACATTCTGATCGACGGACTGTTCTAACAAAACCAATCGCCACTCCCTGGCTTCCATCCTTCAGGGGCTCCCCCAGCCCTCAGGGTCAAGAGCAAACTCCCTGGCAGACACCTGGCCTTGCTTCTGAACCAGCCCCTGCCTGCCTGTTCAGACTCCTCTGGGGACACTTGTCCCCGACATCCACATCTGGCTGCCCCAATCACGGGCAGCTCTCCCCATGAGCTACTCTCCCCTGCCTCCGCGCATGTGCTGCTTCCTAGACCTACAACGTCCTCTTCCTGCCTCCTCCGTAACTCATCCTTCAAGACCTGGCTTAGCCATCGCCTCCCCAGGAGGGCTTCCCTGGCCCACGCAGGCTGATCAGATGCCCCTCTAGGGCCTTGGCCTGATCCCAGCCTTTCATATCGTATGATCACTGTCTGTTTCTCACATCAGAATATAAGACACAGGGCAAGATTGGTTTAGTTTAGATCCTTAGCATGTAGCATATACCAGATGCTCGAGCAGAGAGGGTCCAATGACGCTGTGTGTTTATAATAATGACAGGAGCTCCCATTTACTGAGTGTCAGGTGCCACGGGAGGCAGCCTACAGACATGAGCCCTCACTGATGCTGCCACACTCTGTATGGTAGGTATTACCACCCCCGTTGTCGAGGGCAACAACTGAGACTCAAACATCAAGGAATGTGTCCAGAGCTACATAGTAAGAACTGCTGGAGTTGAAACTGGAAGCCAGACCCAGCAGTTCCAAAGCAACTGCCATGGTGGAAACAAGTGGACGCCCTGGTCAGTTAGGGCAACAGGGCAGTGCCAGGCTGGCACAGACCTTGATGCAGCACTGGAACTCCTCCTGGGCATCAGTGAACACCTCAACATCCAGGAACAGCCGGAGTCGGTGGTCCACAGAACGGAGGCCACAGCGCTCAGGGGCTGGGGACAAGCGGTGGGCCGTGAGCCTCCCCTGGTAGCCCATGGCTCCATCCCCAGCTCCCCATCAGTGCCACCTCCCTCCCCTAAATGCCACCCATCTCCTTTCCCCTATACTCACGGGGACTGAGGCTCCAACTGTGGCGGTCATGGGAGACCGGTGCCTGAGATGGGGCACTGTCGGCCCTGTTGCTGTGGTCACTGTGGCCAGGAGGGTTATGGACAGCGCTGCTGGACTGCGGCGGGGCTGGCGACTGCTCTCCCTGTCTCTGTTCCGCATTGGGGGTTCCCAGGGACAGGGCCAGGAGAACCACGTGATCACTACCACAGTTGGGACACACAGCAGGAGATTCTGGAGGGAAGGATGGGAGTTTCCGTGAACCACGCCCCCCACCAGCGCCACAACCCCTCACCCACTCTCAGACTCACCTGGGCCCACATCTCCAGTTTCACACACTACCCACCACTCCCAAGCCACTCACCTCCCAGCAGCTGACCGCCCACTCCCATCTCAGTGAGAGATAAGCAAACCCAGAACCACGGCCCTCAAGCTCCTCAAAATACAGCCCACCTTCTTATTTCAGGCCTTTCAGAGAGGGCCAAAGTCAACCAGGCCCTGCTCTGCTCCCTCCCCTAGCCTCAGGCTGATCACGTACTTCAGTGCTCTACCAACAATGTCTGAAAGCCCCAAAGCAACAGGCTGGGAAGGCAGGGTGCCAGATCCGGGTCCAAGTTCAGGCTCCATCAATTAAAGGCTGTCATCTAAGCAATTATGACAAGTTACCTAAGCTCTCTGTGCCTGGTTCCTCATTTGTGAAATGGGAATGGTAACAGTGTCTGTACTACAGAGTGGTCAGGATGAGTGAATGGAATCAGGTAAAGAATCCAAGACACGGATCAGCAACAAGAGAAGCAGCATTCTTCGAGCAGCCACAGTGTGCTGGGCATGGGCAGGACCCTTGGACAGGAGTACCAAAACTCTCCCTATCCCACTTTGCAAATGAGGAAAGCAAAGATCAAAGAATTGATGTATCCTGCCCAAGACCGTACAGCCAGGGCAGGGGGCAACAACAGCTGCCACCGATGGAGGACTTCTGTTTTGAGCCAGGCCTGTGCCTGGTGTCTTTTTGTCACGGTTAAATCTCCTAACAGTACCACAGGGCAAATTCATTCTCTTCTTTGTTCAGAGGAGGTAACCAAGGCTAAAATAAAGGAGAATGGAGCTCAAAGGAAAGTTCATTAATAATGCCACCGCCAAAGGGACCCAGGGGTCACATGGCCCCATGGAGTACAGGCAGGCTCCGAGAGGGAGTGGGACTGTTTCCGTTGCACACGTTGTGCTGCTGGGCCTTGGGGGCCTGCAGCCGCCAGGCAGGTCACAGTGGGGGATGGAGAGGAGCCCATTTTCCGAACAAAATTTAAACCTCTGCTCCAGCTGCTGCCAAGAAGAGAACAGTAGCTAATCAAAGTCATGCGTTTCAACAGAGGTCTTATCAAGAATCTCTCTTTCTTCTTCAATGTCTTCAAAAACATTGCCTGTTGCCTGATCTACAACAGAAAAGTCTCTCATCTTAAAGAACACAATGTGCAGAGAGGCCACGAGGCACTGCTCGATACCAAGCAGCTCCCAAGGTCAGCCAAGGAAGGACAGGCCAAGCCAGCCCCCAGAGCATCTCACTCAACAGCCAGACATGCTCAGGGGGCAGCAGCGCAACCTGACACTGCAGGAAGGGCTCGGGAGGGTTACGGAGTTTCTGAAATATTAGCCAAAACACGGAGAAAGAGCCTTCAAGTAATGCAAAAATAATGAGTACGTTTAAACAACTACAGAGATGGTATTTCCCGACTTTTAGAGAAAAAAGAAAAGGACGTAATTTCATTCTTCTTTTTTTTTTGTAAACGTAGCAGGCAGATGGTTTGATCTTTTCCTCCAGGCAGAAAAGATGGTCCCCACTCCTTCTGTCCCTGGGGCTCCCCCCAACACTCCCCACCTCAAAGCCGTTGTCCCTGAACAGGCAGGAGGCATGTGGGCAGGGCCTGTCCTTACCTGCCTTTTGGAACAGAGGCTTCCAGCCTTCCTCACTGTCCAGTCCCAGCCTGGGCGCCTCTGGCTTGAACTCGTGGCCACAACGCAGACACTGGAGTCTGCCCGCCAGCGGGTCCCTTGCTTCCCCGAGCTGACGCTGAGCCCTGGTGGCTGCCGGGGTCAACACAGCAAGCAGCTCCTGAAACAGGCAGGCCGGACACAGCTGTGAGCCGTGGACTGGTCGGCAGTCCTCCAGTCCTCCCGCAGCCTCGTGGGCCCCGAGCCAGGCCCGTCACCTGGATGGCCGCGTGGGCATCAGGCTCCAGCACCACATAGCGTCGCCACTGCCGGTCCGGGCAAATGTAGGAGAAGCGCAGCACGAGGACGGGGGCCCTGGGGGGCGGGTCTGCGCCCTGCAGGAAGAGGGACCAGGGAGAAGCGGGGGTGGTCAGAGGGATGAGGGTTACACTGAGAGCACGGAGGAAACAAGAGCTCTGGACTGTGTTAACACGCCTCTGCTGACATCCTCTAGTCCAGCCTCCCAAGGGGCCACATAGGGCCACATCTCTGCCCCCCACAGCTCCCCTCCTGAGCGCCAAGCACCCAAGGGAGACCGTGGGGAACACGCAGCCCAGAGCCTGGCACCCAACAGCCGTATGGTCAGAGTTGGCTCCTGAAAGAGCCCGCCACCTCTTCCAGAACCCCCACGCCCCCACTCACCTCAGGCACCGGTTCCCTCTGGGTTGGGCTCTCGAGCTCCACCTCAGCTCCCTCCAGACTCTGGAGCTCGAGTCGTTCCAGGGTTCGAGCTGCTTGGAGCTCCACCTCAATCAGGTGGCCAGAAGTGACCCGGAGAAAGCGCTCCCTGCCCCGAACACCCTCGGGGCCCTCCAGGGGACACACCAACATGGGGCGACAGAGCTCCGCTGAGGAGAGACCAAGAGGTAGATCCGTAAGGAGGGAAAGGTACCCAGGACTCTGCCCTCCCCTGGGGTGGCCCTCCATCCAAAAGGGTCGGCCACCCTGCGTCCGGGTTTTCCTAACTCTCCCAGACACACCACCGTCACTAGCCCCAGCCCTCCCCATGGCCACTGAGTGCTCACCTTCCACTTCACTCTGCTCTTCCTCCTCCTCCTTCTCCTCCTCCTTTCCTTCCTCCTCTTTTCCGTGCTCCTCCGTCTCCTCTTCCTCCTGCGGCTCCGATTCTACAGTGACCTCCTCTGCCATTTCCTGGGGTGACTCCTTCTCCGCAGGTGGAGGGCTGGCCGCAGTCTCTGTGCTCGGGGCACCCGGGGGCAGTGTGCTGAGGGCAGGGGTCTTGGAGGTGGGCAGAACAGGGGTCCCAGAGGTCTCCAGGTGATTCCTATACTGCAGCCAGTCACGGCCGAACCGTTCCCGGAAGCTGTTCATGAGTTCAAGTTCCCGATGCTGCTGCACAAACCGTCCTGGGCAGGTGGGGGAGTGGCGCAGCTCAGCAAGCCCACCCCCAACCACAACCCGCCGGCCCAGCCTCTCTGAGTGCTCCTCACGGGGAAGGAAAAGGGTGTGTAACGGGGGGAGGGTCAGAGGGAGGCTGAAGGTTCCCCTCGGCAGCATGTCCCAAAGCGCTTTCTACAGAACACTGTGGGCGCATGCAACTCAGAACCGTGCCTCGCAGGCTGCTCTGGGAGAGTCACGATCCACAGAGGCACATTTAAGATCCTCAGATGTCCTGGATGGAGGACACCTATTTCACTTTGTGTAGCATTTTCCAAACGTGGCTGGCCATGCAATCCTTTCATTACATGACCTCCCGACATCCCACACAGTTAATGCTCCTTGAAAACACTTGGAAAACTGCCACCCAGGAGCAGTCTTTTCTCCTTTCCCTAAACTGAAAAGAGGAGTGAGGAAAGAGTACGAGGCCTCTGCAAAACTCCACTCCACCAGAAGTAAAATCCTCCCAACTGGAAGGTCGCAGAGCGCAGGTCGGGGGTGAGGCGGTGGGGGCAGGGCCACTTACCAGTGGGGGAAGGGTCCATAGTCCGGGGCTCTGGGTCCGTGTCACTGGGTTCTGAGATACTTGCCTGCCTCACACGGACTCGGCTCTGAGGTTGGGTAGAAGGACGACGTTCTAGGAAAGCCAGGGCCTCCCACCCTGCCATCCATGGTCACCCAGCCAACCTACCACAAAACACCCCATCCCCAAGCAAGGATAAGGCCTTACTGTTCCCAGCCCACCGACAACCCGGAGCCCCCATAAAGGAACGCAACCCCAGGCACGAGGCAACCTAGGACACTGCCTACCTTAACCTTACGGAGTGGAGGCTGGACAGCAATGCTCCCTGAGGAGAGGCTGTCACTCAAATCAGGGCCACCCGAGGTTTCAGAGGTACTCCCCACTGGCCAGGGCAGGGGTGGGGCTGTGGAGCTGAGGCCTGAGGATATAGAGGTCTGGCGTGTGACAAAAGGAAGGAGAAAGAAGTCAGAGCCAGGGGAGCACCTCTGCCCTGCCCAAGCTAGCTGATACACGGGACCTACTTTCCAGCTCACCAGGAAGACCCTTTCCCTGGAAACCCGTTTCCCTCAGCCAGCGCCCTCCCAAATCAATCCTCGCTGTCCCACTCCCGTCACTCCCCACAACACTAACCTGAAAATCAGTCAGTGACAAGACCTTGCCATCAAGAAGAAACTGAGCAGAGATAAAAAGGGAAGGCAGTGTTGGTGGTGGAGCACATGCCCCTGGGGAGCTCCAGGCGGGGGTGGGGGCCCTCCTCGTCCTGTAAGGACCACGAGGCTCAGCAGGCAGTAACAGCATAATAAGCAGGAGGTCCAGGCCTTGGCCCCTTGCATAGGGATGGGGTGGGAAAGGCCAGAGGGTGCAGGGCTGGGGTAGGACCGGGCAGGAAAGGGAAAGCAGAGTGGACACGGGAAGATCACTCACGCCGCCAGCAGCATCCCTGACACGGGGCGACAAGTACTGGGCGGTGGCCACTCGGTGCGCAGGGTGGAACCACAAAGGGTTCCCCTCCAGGCAGAGCTGAGGGGCAGGAAGAGGAGAATGAGGTGGGCCTTGGGTCTCCGTGAGTAAGGAAAGGCACTGACCAAATCAGCACGGGAGGGCGGGGTGCAAAGCTGGCTCCCAGGTCCTGACATGCCCAAGACTCACCTTGCGGAGCTCAGCCAGCAGCCACAGCGGCGACAGCTCCCTGTGTCCTTCCAACAGGTTGTACGCCACATCCAGGTGCCGCAGGTTCCTCAGCTGCTCCAGGCCTGGAGTGGAGGCAAGAAGACAGGAAGGGCATGTGGGTGAGGGTGGGCGTGGGGTGTATGCTGGAGGTGGGTGCCATAGAAGGACAAGCCTGGGCACCTCAGGCCTGACCATAGTATGCATGAGCCTCTGGAAACACATGTTCCTGGGGCCCCTGCCCCCAAGTCTCACACTGTCCTCGGTCCTCTCCATGTTTGCCCTACCCTCCCCGACTCCCTGCCCCCCACCTCCCCCACCACACTCCCCCACTCACCATGCAGGCTCCGGAGCTCATTGCCTCGCAGTATCAGGGTCCCCAGAGCAGCCCCAGAGGGTCCCATTCTCGGCACCAAACGCAGGTGGTTATAGGAGATGTCCAGATAGCAGAGCTCAGACAAGTCCTGGGAGGGGGTGGGGGTGACAAAGACTCTCTCCTTGACCAAACTTCAGCCAGACTCCTCTGAGCCCTCTTCTTGACTAGGCCTCAACCCTGACCTATCAAGACTGTGGACTCTCAGCACAAATGATTTCATCCAGCCCTCCACCCCCCGACTTTAAAAGACCTGAGCAAATACTAGCAAAGAACCTAAGAGCTCAAGGCCACAACCCTAGGATGACAACTCCAGCCCCGTACATTCCTACCCAGAAAAACTTAAGGTTGCCAGAATTCAGTGTGTTCCAGACACACCTGAAGAGAGGGCCCCGTGTGCCAGCCTCGTGGGAGGGTAGGAGCCTAACTGACAAGCAGCAACCCAGACAGGCTTCACGCGGACCAACGCCCCCTTCCTGCTTTTTGTAAATTTCCACTTCCCTGACTTCAGAGAAATCTGAGTAGAGTTCAGTCAAGGAGAGAATCTGCTCAAGGCCCCGCCAGTCCCGCTCCCGACTCCCTCACTCTCCCTTTGAAACGCCCAGTTGCCTCTGCACAAATCGAACTTGAGTTCAGTTCAGCTGAATAGTTTATTACTGATTAAAAGTCTTACTACAGATTAAATATCACAATAGTTCATTACCACTGCAACAGTTTATTACTGGTTAAAAATCTGCTTTTACCACTTTAACTAGTGTCCAGCTGTGTTTACCATTGATGAGGAGACAGGGGAGAAGGGCTCTTGATCATCATCACAAAAGCTACCCTTTTCTGAGCCAGGCATTGGGGCTAAGTAACATCACACACTCCTCACAATCTTTTTTTTTCTTTGAGGATGATTAGCCCTGAACTAACAGCTGTGCCCATCTTCCTCTATTTTATATGTGGGATGCCTGCCACAGCATGGCTTGACAAGTGCTGCTAGGTCTACACCTGGGATCCGAACCGGCAAACCCCAGGCCACCAAAGCGGAGCGCGGGAACTTAACTGCTATGCCACTGAGCCAGCCCCACAATCATTTTAATACTATAAAAGTAGGCGAAGAAACTAAGAGGTTAACCAATTTGCCCCAAGTCACACAGAAAGTAGGAGCTGAGATTTGAACACTGGGTTGTCTTATGCTAGAGCCTGAGCCCCCAAACAGCAGTGCCTCCGGATGTGGCTCCACCTGGGGGGCAAGAGCAAGGTGGGAGCAAAACAGATCCAGGAGAGAGGGTCAGAGCAGAAGGATCCGAGGCCGTAGGGCGCTGGCCCCGGCCAGGCTGCTCATACTCACGGTCAGGAAGCCCCTGCAGTCCTGGAGTTGATTGTGGCTCAGGTTCAAGAAGCGCAGAGCTGACAGGAGACGCTGGGTGGACGGGAAGAGGTGGTGGCGAATCAGACATCCCCAGGCAGCCAGCTGGCTCTCCTCCCTAAGGCCCTCCTGCCCACCCCTGTCCTTCCCAAACCCCCCTCCCTGAGGCCCTCACCAGGGAGCCGTCCAAGGCAGTCAGGGCGTTGTAGCTGAAGTCGGCAGAAAGCAGAGCCAGCCAGGGCAGGGCAGAGCAGAGGTCACCACCGCAGGCTGAGAGGAGCTCCTGAGACAAGGTGCTCGGTTACCTCCACTTTCCCCTCCTCGCCACCCAAGGCCATGCTCGATCACCCAGCCATCCACTCATTCTTTATATACCAGCTCAGTCTGGAGACGCACACTTAAAGAAAGCCCAGGGCCCCGGCCCCAGAGAGTTCACTGTGGGGAGAGTGGGGAGGCAGACACAGGAGTATTTAACACGATACGGGAGATGTGACCATAAACCTATGGACAGGCACAGAGTGCCGTGAGAGCACAGCAGAGGGAGCAAGGACGCTGTCCTGAGGGAGGCGAAGGCAGGGAAGGCTGCAGAGGAGAGGGAATGTCAGGGCTTGGTCCTCTATGTCCCTCAGGACAAGGTGTCTGGGCCCACCCATCATCCTCCTCACCTCTAATGCCTGGATGCTCCTGCTGCAAATCAGGGTCTCCAGCTGGGAGTAAATGCCACGGAGGCCATGGAGGCAGTGGAGGGGGACACCTCGGAGCTGGGGCAAGGCAAGGGAAGGGAGGGAGGAAGACAGACTTCACAGAAGACAGAGAGCTCACTCCCTTCCCCTCATAGGCAGGAGGGAAAAGATGAAAAAGCCAACTGTGGTTCAGGCAGGTGTTAAACGGAAAAGAGAGTGGATGCCACATTACTGCAGAGGAATGGGCCCACTCAGGCCTGGCCCCCCACCAAAAGAGGCCATCTCTTTTTCTCCATCCCCAAATGGCTGCTGCAAGCTGGGTTTTGTGCACCAACATCCCCCAACACCCCATACCTCCAGCTGCCGAAGGGACTTGAAGGGAAAAATCTTGATGGGCCCTGGGAGGCCAGGACCAGGGATATGGACCAGCTAAAAGGAAAAACACTCGGGTCACTGAGGCCCAGCACATCTCCCTTTCCTTGGCCTCTCTTCCTTAGCACAGCCACCCCTGTGGCTCTCACATCTAATCTGGGCCCTGCAGACCTTGAACCCACGCCCGCACCCCCAGTCCCCGCCTCCACTATTCTCTTGGGCTCTTTGTACATCTGCTCCATTCCCACCCAGAACCTTGAGTGAAAGCGTTTTCTGCAGCACATCGAAGAGGAACTGAAGCTGGAGGATGATGGGGGAGTCGGCAGGGTGGGAGGGCAGGGCCACGAAGCCTGTCTGGCCAGGGCCCCAGGGCCCCAGGTGCAGCTCGAATACACGGTTCAGCTGCTGCAGTGTGGCCGTCAGCAGGCTCAGTGTGCTAGAGCCAGACAGGACCACATCCCCTGCAGGAAAAGGGGCAGAAGGAAGGACGATATAACAAAAGGGTCTTCCCCTTCATTCCAAGACTTTGTGACCCCAGGATCCCCCCACTCCAATCCATACTGTACATCTTCCACTGCAAGATCCAACTTTCTATCTCCTCGCCGCTCAAAAGTCTTCAACGGCTCCCCTCTATCTTCAAAAAAAGTCCTAACTCTTCAGCCCGATATATGAGATTGCATCATGTAATGACTCCACCTGACTTTTCCAAATTGTCTTTTACCATCTGCTCCAAAAGCCTGGTCTCCTCACAGTGCTGGAAATACAGTCAACTTCGTTCACAGCTCACTCATTTTCTGGTACACCCCCTTCCACTCTGCCTAGCTTGAGACCTTCCTCCTCCAGGCAGCTTTCTCAATACTCAACACTGCTGAACCTTTACACGATCATCACTCACGTTACAAAAAAGTTGACTGGGTGTTTCACCTTTCTTTCTTTTGCTGATTGCAAAAATCAGAATATATGCACACTTACAGAAACTTTCAAACAATATTAAAATGCATGTCATAGAAAGAATAACCACTCATATGGCACCAAGGTATTGTGATTGCTCTCTATGTTAAAACTGCTCTCTCCAACAAGACTGTCATCCTTGAGAGCCTCTTTTGGTCACCTTGGTATTCATCACTGCACCTAAAAAAGTACAGCTACAAGGCAGGCACGGAGAAATTTTTTTTAACTTTTTTTTAAAAACAAGGATAGATAAGAGTCAAAGAACGTTGCAGAAACAGCACAGAGAGGTATCTATAATCTTCATCCAGTTTCCCACCCAGGTTACATTTTATATAAATACGGTACAACAGCCAAACCAGGAAACTTACTTGGTTTATGTATGTACTATAGTTCTATGCCATTTTGTCATACGCGTAGATTCCTGTAACCACCACCACAATCAAGACACAAAACTATTCCATCACCATAAAGGTCTCTCTCTCGCTATCTCTTTATAGTCATACACACATACACACCATCATCCCTAACCTCTGGGGCCAAGTTGGATTTTTCCTGAATAAATTAACAATTCCTGCAGCCTTGCATGAAAGATTTTCTATGTACTAGACACCGAGGATAGATAGAGATACGTTACAAGGACTCTTCCCACCCTCAAGTAGCCTCCCAGTTAGAAGAGGAGATAAGATATGTGCACAGTTAATAAAACAAGCCAGAAAGTGAAAGTGCTATAAAGAGAGATTCCACAGATACCATTCATAGGAGTGCAGAGTGATAGAAGGCAGCTAACAGTAATAGGGAAATATGTGGCAGATGCCTCTGTTATCTCATTTAAACTCCACTGGAATCTCCTAAAGAAAAACATTAATGACTGCCTCCTACAGATATGGAAATTGGGGCTCAGAGAAATTAAGAATATTGACTGAGATCATATAGCTGGTAGGAAGTTGCTACTTCTGTCTGATCCCAAAGCCAAGGCTTCTTCCACACAACTAACGCCAACCACATGCTGAACAACTACTGTGGCTCCACTGTGCCCAGGCACTGAGGAAAGAAATTACAGTAATAAGAGCTCCCAATTCTGAGTACTGACTCTATATGTAAACACTATACTACATGTTTTACGTGAACTAAAATTAACCCCCACCACAACCTTTGAGTTAAGGACAACCATTATGCTATTTTGCTAGTGAGGAAAACTGAGGCTCAGGAAACTTAAACGACTTGGCCAAGTTTGAAAGAGAGTTGGGATTCCAACCCAGGTGGGTCTGACTCCAAATCTCGTGCTTTTAACTATACTAAGTGCCCTGCCACACAACAATGATTATGACCAGTCCCTGGTAGTAACGATCACTTCCCTCTGAGAGTAGCAAAGAACGCATAGAAGAAGGGGCACTGGAGTTCGGCCTCGAAGGATGACTACGGTTTAGACAGTCACAAAGAACACTGCAGGCAAGGGTACCAGAGCGAACAAACCCCGGAGGAGCAAAGAAATAAAATGGCACCCGAACCCTCGTGACTCTCAACAACGGTAACTCCGAGACTCAAGGGGGCGGCCCTCTGGAAGGTAAGGAGCACCCCCACCTCGCCCTAGCCAACCGGAAGTCCACTCACCAGACTCCCTCAAGAGCCCGGCGAGCTTCCACACCAAGGAGTCCCGCGGGGCGGTCGTCATGGCCACCGAACGCTGGGGGCGGAGCCTGGAGAAAGAGGAAGCGGAAGAGCCTCAGGTGGGTGGTATTGCCAAAAGCGCAGGGCGTCCGCGCATACCGAGGCCTCGCGGGGAGGAAAAAGCAAGAAAGATAGCGAGGAAAAGCGTCCTCCCAGGTACCCTTTCCAGAAGCACAAGGCGGAGTCAACCAAACTGACCCTCCAGTGTGGACCTGCCCCCAGCTCTACAGCTCGGCTCCTATCAATGATGGACAGGAAGTCCCGTCCCGGAAGGAAGGTCAGTGGAGGGACGACCGGAAAGCACGCCTCCTCTGCCGGAAACCACGCCCTAAGTCGTGCAAATGTGTCGGATGGGGGCGGTGCCCGCGTGTTTCGCGCAGGGCGGTCCCTCGACTGTCGGAGCTCCTTGCCCCGGCCCCTGTCCTCCGGGCTCGCGGCCCCGAGCTGGGCCCCCACCGTCCCCGCCGTCCCCGCCCCGCTGTGGACCCCGCGCAGCCTGGGACGCCCTGTCGGCTCACTGCGGCCCCTCTGGGCCAGTGAGGAAAACCTGACTCGTTGTTTGCAGGCTGGGCGGGGAAGCAGAGTTTGGAGAAACGGAATTTTCTCTTAGTGAAAGAGTCGTCCAAAGCGAACACTCGTTTTCCAGTTAGAGGAGAGCGTGTCTGCCATAGAAGGGAGTTTTTCGATATCTGTCGAAAGAGCTGAGGCTGGGGGAGGTGCCACCTCTGGGGTTCTTTTGACGATTTTTCCTTAATCTCCCTCCAAACTCATTTTTCTTTTTTCCTTCAGCGGTATCAGATTCTCCCATCGCGATCGATAACTCTCCACGTGTACCTAGTGCTTTGTTTTTACTGTTTCGTCTCATTACGCCTGAATCTAAGTTATTCTTATCCAGGATTTGAAAATGAGAAAACCGGTTCAGAGAGCCTAGGTTTCTTTCGAAGGTCGTTCAATTAGTAACCATTAGCGCAAAGACTGCCAAAGTTTCTTGGCTCCAAGTTGCCGTTGTAGCTTTCACCAGGCTCCTGATCAAATAAGGACATCAGCTAGTGAACTGGCTTAAGTAAATTCTTTTAACAGAATTTCTAGTTTTCAGGGAAGATTTTTCTTTGTTTTTTTTTAATGAAGTGCCTTTTCTGCAGAAGAAAATCAAAATGAATCATAGCCAATTGAGAGTAGGAATAGGGTCATAGTCATCCCAAGTTGCAAAATTTGAAGCATCTTATTTTCTAAAGACAAAATATTTGAAATGGCAATTTATGCCCCTACCGCATAATTTAGCATTTATGGCATACTATGTGGTCTGAGCCAAAAGCCTAAAAGGCAGTAAAGTGAAGTAAGTGGAAACACGTCTGAACAGCAAAGTAGTATACAAATATAAACTAAGAATAGGGGCTCTGTGTTTTTGTTGAATTATTAATACCATAACTATGATGATTGTCGGTCCCTGCTTGTCAATCACTTGGAACTAGGGAGGAAGGGCTCTCCAGTACTGTTACTGCTGACTCTAACCCTCTTAGGCAAGAAGAGACAGGTTGTTTTGAAGTTCCTGACATTGCAATGCTTTGAAACCTGTTTCATGGTACCTTCCCAGTCCACAGCGTTTTTCTGAGAATTGCTCCGTTCATATGGGTAACCCCTGTAGCCAGATTTGTTCTACGTCTGTTGCTTCCCAGAAATGTGAAAGTGGGACAAAGAGAGCAGCAAAGAAAGCTGAGCTACAGAGGGAGAGAAAAACAAATCCACTGAGAGAAGCAGCAACAGGAGACTAAGCAGTTCTTGTTTCCAGCCCCCTTTTGAGGCCCACTCCCCTTTCTGTCCTTGGCCTGCAGGCGAGGGCTTGGCCACCTTCCAAAGAATTCTTTTTTTTTTTTTTTTTTTTGCCTAACTTATTTTGAGTGTATTTCTGTAAATTGTTACCATAAGAACCTTGACTTAGACAAAACCTTTTTAAGAAATTAAAATCTGAAAGGAAAAAAAAAAGTTATCCCAATCACTATAATAGAAAAAAAAAGAGAGAGAATGTACCTGAAACATTTTGAGAAATATGCCAGATCTATATGAAGAAAACCAGAGAACTTTAAGGACATTAAAAATGACCTAAGTAAATGAAAAGACACCATGTTCCTGATGAAAAGATTCAGTATTATAATGATGTCAATTTAATGCAATTTCCATCAAAATCCCAATGGGAAGATTTTGGAACTCAACAAGTTGATTCTAAAATTCCTCCAGAAGGGCCGGCCTGGTGGTGCAGCGGTTAAGTGCACACGTTCTGCTTTGGCAGCCTGGGGTTCGCTGGTTTGGATCCTGGGTGCGGACATGGCACCACTTGGCAAGCCATGCTGTGGTAGGCATCCCACATATAAAGTAGAGGAAGATGGGCACGCATGTTAGCTCAGGGCCAGTCTTCCTCAGCAAAAGAGGAGGATTGGCGGCAGATGTTAGCAGTGCTAATCTTCCTCAAAAGAAAAAAATTTTTTTAATAAAATAAAATTCCTGCAGAAGACTAAACACACACAAGCACAGCCAAGATATTCTGAGGAGAAAAAAAAAAGAACAAGAGGCACTAGTAAGGGCCTTGCCCTACCAGATAGCAAAATGTTCTAGAAAGCCACAGTAACCAAAGCAGCCTGTGACTTACAGAGAACACGCCAAATATTGCTAGATCAGTGAAACACAATACAGAAACAAGCATGATTACATGGGACTTGTTTTACTTTTACTGTACATGATAAAATTGACTTTAAATTAACGGTGTACGCACAAAAACAAACACATAGATAACAGAAAACAGATTGGTAGTTACCAGAGGGTAAGGGGGTGGGAGGAGGACGAAAGGGGTAAAGGAGCACATATGTATGGTGACTGATGGATGGAAACTGGACTTTTGGTGGTGAACACAATGCAGTCTATTCAGAAGCCAAAATGTAATGATGTACCTCTGAAATTTATGTAATTTTGTAAACCAAGTGACTTCAATAAAATAAAAAATTAAAAGTGAATAAGATAAAATAAAATAATGGTATAAATAATGAATTGTTCAATAATTTTGAGACAATGAGCTGCCCATCTCAGCAAGGCTAAGTTCCTTCCCACACACCATGCACATCAAGTTCCAGAAGAATTAAAGAGCTAAACATTTCTTTAAAAAAATTAAATATAAGGAATCTTTAAAGTTTGAAGTTCAAATTCACTTCTTAAAGAAGTACTATCTTTATCAAAAAGGCATGCAATGCCATTTCAAAAAAACTTAACTTTAGAAATATAATATGTATGTCCTGCTACTGCATGATTTCATATTACCACGAATGAAATTGTATTTCTCAAAGAAATGCTATATCATGCTCCTAACTTATAAACACTCTTCTGACTTTTATTCCCCAAGAGTAACACTCTGCCTAAAATCAGAAATGTGCAGCTGAACCCTCCAAGCACGTGACCAAGACCTCTCAGCACAGGAGAGGATCTGGTATTGAGAGGCAGCTCACTGGCCTGAGGCTCCAGCCCTGTGTTACTGTGTGAGGAGAGAAGTGAGTTGTAAGCAGCTGCCATTGGTAGCTTCCCTGGCACCCCTCAGTCCCCTCTGCAAAATGCTTATGATCAAAGGAATAAGGAAAGGTGAGCTGGTTACTAGTTTAGGCAGTAAGGCTGGAGAGAAGGGAGGAGAGGGTATCTTCGTACAAGAATGACAGTGTCAACTGCCAGAGAGCATAGACCTCAGAGTCCTGGTCCAGAGCCTGCTTGTTATTGATACCTTGCAGCATGCAAGCCCACAGGGGAACAGAAGTAATCGTTCATCTTTAGGACATGAGCCATTGTCCTGGATCTGGATGTCACTGCTCTGCTGCAACAGCCTCTTACAGCAGATCAGATGACTGAGACCTAAAGATTCCTCCAAATGAAAATTTCACACTTGAAATTGGGTCGTGAGTGGGGAGGGTGAAATTGAATGATCTACTTGTTTCATCAACTAGATTTCTTCATGGAGAGGGAAAGGGGGGAAAATGGAAGAGAATGAAAAGGTATGAATATTACCTTCAAAAATAGGTTTTGGTAAAAGAGTTTGTACTAGAGAGGAGTCCGTGTGCCTGGCACCCACCGCCCCAGGATTGAGTGGTCAGAGGCAGGTCTTTCTACATAAGTTACCACACATTGTGTCTCTTGGCTTTGCTGCTAGACCTAGCCACGAAAACCTGGCCCGGGAATTGACCCAATCACCGCAATCAAACATACAAGACAAATCAGCAGTGTTGGAGGAGGCCTGGCATGAGAACTCTGCGTTAGACTGTGACCCAGCAAGCCCATCAGAGCCTGGTTCCGGGAGAGGCTGACCATGATGCACATGGAGAGAAAGCTGGAGAAGCAGAAATCAAGCTCAATGCGAAATTAAGAGAAGCCAGGGGTGGCTGACGGAAAAGGAAGCAACAAAATAACAATATTCCAGTGACCCGCGGCAGCTCTGGGCACCCATCCTGAGAGCACTTTGCAATTCTGCACAAAATAAGCTGCGGGATTCCCCGAGTGGCTTTATAGTAAACCTGTGATCACCCAAGAGTGCCTTTAATTCTTTTCGGTGTCTAACCTGGAAACCCATGGAATCATCCGAGAAATGGATAAGAAAGGCTGTAAGAAAGATGGAGACCTTGTGCTTAATTCAAAACACAAAAAGAGAAAAGAGGAATGGGGAAAGACAGTGAGAGAAAAGTGAGATCAAAGGGCTTAAGGTCTCCAGGGCCAGGGGAAGCAGCTTTGGAATCTCAAAGCCTTGTAGAACCTGAAAGTTCAAGCAGTCTTTCATTCTTTCCTTCAACAAATGTTTCCTGGGCCCTGACTACGTACAGGGTAAATAAAGGAGACAGCAGTGTGGCTCTTGTTCTCAAGAAGCTGGCGGTCTGGTGGAAGGACAGACACCGACAATCACATTTCAATACTGTGTTTGCTTCCTGGTCCCCCTGTAACAAATTATACCAAACTTGGTTGCTTGAAACAACACACATTTATTATCTTATAGTTCTGAAGGTCAGATGTCCAAAATGGGTCTCACCGGGCTGGAATGGAGGTGTCAGCAGCGCTGCGTTTCTTTCTGGAAGCTCCAGGGGAGAATCTGTTTTCTTGTCTTTTCCAGCTTGGAGAGGCTGCCTGCTTCTCTCGCTCATGGCCCCCTTCTGTCTTCACAGCCAGCAATGGCCAAAGGAGTCTTCCTCACCTCAAACGTTAACTCTTCTGCCTTCCTCTTCCACATTTAAGGACCCCTGTGCCTACATTGGGCCCACCCGGATAATCCAGGATAACCTCTGTATTTTAAGGTCAGTTGATTAGCAACTTTAATTCTATCTGCTGTCTTAATTCTCCATTGCTACATAGCATAACATTTGCACAGGTCCTAGGGATTAGGACATAGACGTCTTTGGAGGAGGGCATCATTATTCTCCTACCACAAGCATGATGCGTGTTATGATAGAGATCGTGCTGTGGGAGATGGTTCCAGTCCAAGACGGCAAACTAAATGCATGCTGCAGCCTCTCCCTCCCATTCCAAATGGTTTTCAATAACAGAAAAGGTATACAAATAAGTAAATAAATTCCTAATCACCCTGGACAACAAGGAGGGCCCTTGGTGGACCAGAAACCCTGAAGAATCCCTGAAAGATGGAGAGCAGGCGAGAATTAGTCTGAGAGGAACACCACAGCCCAAAATGTGCATAGCAGGAGACTGCCACAGGACCCGAAAACAGCGCCAAGAGCACTCCAGGCACAAAGAGGGTGGAGCCAGGGAGCCCCTGGGTGCTCACTGATTATTCAAGGTGCCACTGCAGGCACCACGGAGCATGTCAATCACTGCGCACACACTCCCCCCTCCTGTCTCCTGGGGCCAAGAAATTCTAGCAGGATTATCTGCTCCATGGGGGAGTGGTGGATATGAGATCATTAGGTGGAGAGAAAGGACAGTGTTCCTGGTTGCTGGTGACACTCAAGAGGAAAAGGAAGTGCCCACTTGCAGAAAATGAGCTGCCAGAATGCCCCACCATCATTATACCCCCCACCTGCCTCCAGACACTTACCAGCAATAGATTATGATAGACACTGTGACATTATCTCATACCCCCATTGCTAAGGAGTATACAAATGGAGAGGGCAAACAGTCTAACAGGGAATCTCAGATAAAAGATATGCTTGCAACCAGTAAGTATCAAACGCAAGAAAATCAACATCTTGAAAGGATATCAAATCCGACATACAGAAGAGCTTTTACCCAGTGAAATAGCCTGTAGAGCAAGAATAGAACTTTAGAATAATTATAACATTTAGGATGCAAAAGGATATCACATTCTTTTTTAAAAAATCAACTGAAAAATTGAGCATACTTACGAAACAGCAAAAAACCCTCAATAGAATAATCAGAATGGGCACAGCAAAAGGGTACGTGTGTACCCTGGGGGACTAAACAGATACGTTTTTCTATCACACAGCACAAGACAAAATATGGAATGTGTTTATTATGAGAAAAAGATAAGATATGCAGAGGACCGATCTAAAACTTTCAATATCAGCTAACAAAAGTTCTGAAGTAGAAAATAGAAAGAACGTGAGAGGAAGTTTTATTCAAATAAGTAAAAGAAGAAAATGCTCCAGAATTGAAGAAAACCGTGAATCTTCAGTTCGAAAGGGCTCACCAAATGCCAATCAGGGTCCTTTTGTAAAACTAACACGTAGATCTATTGTGATGCAAATGTCACCGTGAGGAGGGAATCCTGAGAACTTCCAATGAGGAAAAAAACATGAACTACAAATGTGTGTGAACCATATTGACATTAAATCTCTCACTGAAAAACAGAAGGCAAGAAAAAAAGGGAGAGAATTTTTAAAAGTTCAGAGGAAAGATATCTTTGAATCTAGAATTATATACACAGCCCAACCATCATTCAAGTCTGAAAAGAAAGCCTTTTTCAATTGGGGGAAGACTCAGAAAGTTTATCATCTACAGACTTACTCTGAAATAAATAATTAAAGAGGATAGATCAGCACTAAGAGAAATGAATCCAGGAGGAAGAAGCGAGAGGCAAAAAGCAGTGGCTCTAATACATTTGTTCAAACTAAAGAGTAGGACAAAATAGGCACGCGCATGCGCACACACACAAAAGGAGGGGGGAGGAACAGAAAGAAACATTAGAAGGATAAGAGGCTGGGGAGCTGGCAGAAGATGGCGAGGGCAGTGCCTAGCCACAGAGTAGGGGACGAGATCTTCAGGCTCCCCACTCAGGGCACAGGATTTACAGAACTTAGTACAAATGTGAAGACTTTGCAAAGAAACCTGAAAACAACCAGTGATGAAGTATCAAGAAATAAATTGGCCTTGGCAGAATGATGATGAAAGGAGATGCAAATCTTCCAAATCTGATAGACCTAAAGTTAGAGTCTTTAAAAAGCACATTAGTACCACCTCAAAGGTTTTCCTGATACTGGTGTTTTGAGACCAGAAACCAGTCAAGGAAAGGGTTAATGAAAATCAGATCCATAACTGAACATGGTCTGTCAAACATTTTCCAGACGAGGAGAAAACTAAATGTGCTGTTCTTCGAAAGTTGATGTCCTCTCTTTGCAGATGTTGCCATTCTGCAGTGAAACTTACATGGTTGCAGCCAGACCCCTGCAAATCGCTCCAGGGCTAAATGGCATGTTGCATTGAACCTGTTATGCAATGGCATTGAGCTTCTTATGTAAGGGCCTACGCATGTGCCCTGATCAGGCCCAGTTGTTAGACAGTTGTAGCACATTTTCTGCACTCTGGAGTATAAAACCTCCACCTGCACTAAGCTGGGGGGTTGGGGGTACTGCTTTGGGAGCCATCCCCAGTGTTTTGCACTGCTTGCGCAAGCACTAAACCTTTTTCTTCACCCACTTCAGCCTTGGTTGTGCTTTTCAGCTCCACGCTCGCTCGCCATGAGATGGACCCATTGACTTCTGTTACAGTATGTTACTTGGTTCAGATGCTGACCACCACGGCACCCCATTGTAAGGTTCTGTTCAAGTGCGCACGAGTACAGTGGATTACATAAATTTGACCTTCAACCAGGAAAATTGTGAATGCACTTTTCAGAGAGGTGAGGGAACCTGGGACCGTCCCTCTGAATGAAACGACAAGAGCTTCAGGTGATGACAAATCTAAATCATTTCCGGTTGGTGGTTACAGATTGGGTCATTCCATTTATAAACAGTCTGAAGCCATCCGTGGAGAAAATCAGCGGTAAGATGGTCAGGTGATGACAAATTGAAGTCATTTTGCTTAAACTATGGAGCAGCAGTTTCAGTTTAGATGATGGAGAATTGAAACCTCTCAATGACTCAACAAATGCTCACTTTCTGGAGTCTGTTAAGAGAAGGGCGACTGTCATTGTATGTATGCCTGAAATTCAGCAACTTATTAGAGAAATTCTTTAAAGTGGCATTACTGCTGGCAGAAGATTTCAGAAGAGACTCTCCTGGGGCTTCAGCGACTGTTTTTGGCGGCCAAGTGAATCTGGACATGGAGGATCATGAAGACGAAGAATACATAAAACCCAGAGTAAGGTTCAAGGCTGTTAGCGGAGAAAAGCTAAAACCTGGAAGCCTCACATCTGAAACAGTCAGTACACCTTCCTCCCTAGAAGAGGGGAGAAACGAATGCTTAATGTAGTTGTTCTTGCTGATGATTCGGTGCCAACAACAAAAACTCAAATCAAGTTAGCAGATGAGAGTCATTTGATGCAAAGATTCAAGAGGACGCACAGGATCCTGGATGCTGGGAATTTTATTGTACAGTTGCGTCCTGAATTTGCAACTCTTGACTTTATTTTTTTTTAATTTTTTTTAATAAGATTTTATCTTTTTTCCTTTTTCTCCCCAAAGCCCCCCGGTACACAGTTGTATATTCTTCACTGTGGGTCCTTCTAGTTGTGGCATGTGGGACGCTGCCTCAGCGTGGTTTGATGAGCTGTGCCATGTCCACACCCAGGATTCAAACCAACGAAACACTGGGCCGCCTGCAGCGGAGCATGCAAACTTAACCACTCGGCCCCAGGGCCGGTCCCTCTTGACTTTGTTTTTGTGACTTCATCTCTAAACAGAGAGCTAACGGAGGAAAGCCTGCCACAAGAAGCAGATATTCTTAATACTGTGGTGCTCCAGCAATAAAATAATATTGCTCCTATCCATGAAGTAGCAGGTAGGAAAGATAATGTGCCGGATTGATAAGGAAAATATTTCCAGCATAAAAACAATCAAATTATTTTTATTACTTTTACAGACACATTTTGGTTTTATTCTTATTCTATCTTCCAGCCTTAGTATAAAGAAATTTGGACTAGGTGTAGATCTTGAGATAAATACGTTTGTGTTTTCAGTTCCAGGGCTGGTTTACGTTGATAGCTTTTAAATATCCAGGCAGACCAATTTGTTACATGCTCAGTGTTCATGTAACAACATTTGTTTGCCGAAAAAAAATGAACAAAACCCCGCTTTTTTTTTTCTGCTTTATCTCCCCAAACTCCCCCGTACACCGTTGTATATCTTAGTTGCAGGTCCTTCTAGTTGTGGGATGTGGGACGCCGCCTCAGCGTGGCCTGACGAGCGGTGCCATGTCCACGCCCAGGATCCAAACCCTGGGCCGCAGCAGCAGAGCACACGAACTTAACCACTCGGCCACGGAGCCGGCCCCAAAACCCCTTTTTGATAAATGCATTTGGTAGAATTTGTACTAGAGTTTCTTGATGCTGCATTGACCAACAGCCATTAAGAAATCTTTTTATCAAATAAGTTGGAAGTGTTTCTGTGATATAGACTGAAAAGTATCTATATTCTGATTTTGAAATAAATTGATTATACAATAATTATTTCTCCTATTAAGATTTTATACATTCTTTATTTATTGATTTAGCTATATTACTAGTACAAAAAAATAAATTTGGGCATTGTATTTTGTAGAGCTATGACCATCATAAACTAGAAGCAAAGAGACATAAAGGTCAGCAATTCTTGAAAATATGTGGTAAACAGCACTTGAAAAATCCAGTAATTAGGGGCCAGCCCAGTGGCGCAGCAGTTAAGTTTGCATGTTCTGCTTTGGCGGCCCTGGGTTCACCGGTTTGGATCCCGGGTGGGGACACGGCACTCCTTAGCAAGCCATGCTGTGGTAAGCGTCCCATATAGAAAGTAGAGGAAGATGGGCACGCATGTTAGCTCAGGGCCAGTCTTCCTCAGCAAAAAGAGGGGGATTGGCGGCAGATGTTAGCTCTGGGCTAACCGTCCTCAAAAAAAAAAAAAATCCAGTAATTACAATCCATCTCAGAGCCTGTCAAGATCACATTCATTCATTTATTCAACATATTTTTCTAGGGGACCCACTATATGTACTAAACACTGTTATAACTGCTCGAGCATGAATATATTCTACTCCAGGACAAAACTAGTGTGGAAATTTAGGAATGTATTGTCTGTCAGACATACTGGATCTAAGGAATGTCCAGCATAAATGTTTGCATTTCTGCTGCAGCCAAGTGGTTGCTGAATGAGGTGGGGTACAGCACGAATGATAGAAAAGCTTTTGCTTCTTCCCAGATACCACCTCATCCTTGGGCACTACTCCTGATTCGTTTTCTATTTCTGCCATAACAATTTACTACAAACTTAGTGGCGTAGAATAACAGATTTGTGATCCCACAATTCTGTGGGTTGGAAGTCCAACCTGAATTTTGCTGGCCTAAAACCAGGGTGATGGCAGGGCTGCATCCCTTTCAAGAGGCCCTGGGGAGAATTGTTTCCTTGCTTTTCCAGCTTCTAGAGGCCACCTGCATTCCTTGGCTTGTAGTCCCCTTCTTCCATCTTCAAAGCCAGCAACCTTGCTTTGCTCTGACCCTACTTCTCTCATCACATCTCTCTTACAACAGCCAGGAAAAAGTCTCTGTGCTTAAGGACCCATGTGATGAGAGGGGGCCCGCTGGATAATCCAGAATTATCTCCCCATCTTAAGAGCTGTAGTAACCTTACTCACATCTGCAAGTCACCTTTGCCATGTAAAGTAACATATCACAGATTCCTTCTGGAGGCTCCAGGAGAGTATCTGCTCTTTGCCTCTTCCAACTCGTAGAGGCTGCTGGCATCCCTTGGCTCATGGCCACATCACTCCGATCTCCTCTGTGTCCTCACATCTTTTACTACCAACTTTAATTCTCCTGCCTCCCTCTTATAAGGACCCTTGTGAGTACACTTGGCCTACCTAGATAATCCAGGATAATCTCCTCATCTCAAGATGCTTGACTTAATCACATCTGCAAAGTCTCTTTTACCATATAAATTGACAAATGGACAGATTTGGGGGTTAGGACATGAACATTTTGGAAGGACCATCATTCTGCCTGCCACAGTCTACCTTTGTCCCAAAGATTCACATCCATCCCAAATAAATTCACCCCGTCCAAAGGTGCCAAAAGTCTCAACCCATTACAGCTTCAACTCAAAGTCCAAGACTTTGTCTGAATCTTGCCAGCTTAAAAGTCCCAAATCTCATCATTTAAATGATCTAAATCAAGTATGGGTGAGGATTTGGGTATGATTCCTGGGGCACAATTTCTCTCCATCTGTGCCCCCGTGAACCTACCAAACAAGTTATCTGCTCCCAAATATAATGGTAAGACAGGCAAAGAATAGCAGTTAATCATAGACATTCCCATCCAAAAAGCAGAAGATAGAATGAAAAAAGGAGCTACTGGTCCCAAGCAATTTGGAAATGCAGCCAGGTACACTGCATTCATGAAGTTTTAAGGCCTGGGAACAATCTTCTGTGGCTCACATCTCCATCCTTTAGGCTTGTCACTCTGTCTCATAGTCATCTTTCCTTTTTCACGAAAAGTAGCACATGTTTGTAGCTGAGACGTTTTATCGGCTTGTTTCCTGCCTGTAGAATTTTTGGGAGTCTGACCACCTTCTTTAATTTCATACTCTATCCCTTTCAGTTTAAGATGGCAATGTTTCTGCTGGTATAACGTTCTCAAGAAACTTGTGGATCTCCTGTTTGTCTCATGGTAGACAGGAGTTTCCTCCACAGATCTCTCCTAGATTATGGCATCTCTGTTTTCAGCTTTTTAGGACATGGCTGAGGTGATCTATGAATCACACCCTTAAATTGTTTAAAAGGCCTTTTGTGTGACTGAATACTCAGACCTTCTGATCTTTCTGAGATATCAGCAAAAAGTCATACAGCCACATCCTCATCTCTTTCTCTAGAGCAGGCTTTTCTGAAAGTGAATCTCCTGCCATTTGGGAAGGCTGAGAACTTCTCAAATCATCAAGTCCTGGTTTCTTTATATTTAACAGTTCTTTCCTCACTTCGTCTATCTCTTCTCACATTTTTCTGTCATCAGCAAGAAGAAAGCATGCCGCACCTTCCACATGCATGAAAATCTCCTCCACGAAATATCTAAGTTTATCACTTACAACTTCTGCTTTTCACACAACTGCAGGACGCAATGCAACTAAGCTTTCTGACACTGTATGACCAGAATCTCTTTTCCTCCAGTTTCCAGTGGATGCTCCTCATTTCCTTCTGAGCCCTCACTGGCAGTGCCTTTAAGTTAATTCCTTATTTCTACTAAGAGTCTGTTCACAATGATGTAGATATTCTCTGTCATGATTTAGGTGGTGTCTACTATGCTTCATACTTCCTTCAAGCCCTCACTAGCATTAACATCCACATATCTGCTAATGGTCCCTTCAAAGCAATCTTGGCTCTTTCTGTCATTTTTTTCAAAATTCTTCCAGCCTCTACTCACTATCTAATTCCAAAACCACTTCTACATTTTTAGGTATTTGTTACAGCAGCACCCCACTCCAGGTAACATAAAAGCCTGTTATGTCTACTCACTGCATGTTGACTCAAATGTGCTAATAGGAAATTTGGAACTCACCTTTCTCTCGTGGTTCTGGTTATTTTTAGGTGGTGAATTTACCTGTGCTAGGGGTTTTAACACTGGGAGTGCTACCAGAACTGCCACAGGATAAAAGTGTTGATCCCACCACCACGGAGAAAACTTTTTCTTGGTGTCATAAGATAGAGGAAGAAGATTATTCTAAGTCTTCCCCTCAGAATAGAAAGCACTGCTCCTTTCTAGTTATTGAAAAGAACTTGGATAATACATAAATAACAGTCATAGTTTACAAAGACTCCTGGGGGGCTGGCCCATGGCCGAGTGGTTAAGTTCACATGCTCTGCTTCGGCAGCCCGGGTTTTCGCTGGTTGGAATCCTGGGTACAGACATGGCACCACTCATCAAGCCATCCTGAGGCAGCATCCCACATGCCACAACTAGAAGGACCCACAACTAAAAATATACAACTGTGGACCCGGGGGGCTTTGGGGAGAAAAAGGAAAAATAAAATCTTTAAAAAAAAAAATCTGTTAAAAAAAAGACTCCCAGGGACAAATGACATTTTCACAGGAGCAAAGTCATTTTCCTAAGGAAATAATTTATTGAAAGAAACAAATATTTTAAATAAAAGGAGATTGCCCTTTTTTATTTATTTATTTTTTCCTACCCAAAGCCCCAGTGCATGGTTGTATATTCTAGTTGTAAGTCCTTCTAGTTCTTCTGTGTGAGCCACTGCCATAGCATGGCTACTGACAGACGGGTGGTGTGGTTCTGTGATGGGGAAGAAAACCTGGGCCACAGAAGCCGTGAGCAGAACTCTAACCACAAGGCCATCAGGGCTGGCTTGATTGCCCTCTTTTAGACTAACAAAACAGGAAAAAACTTAACCAAACCCTGTAAAATTATTTGCAATTTTATTCTTGTAGTTTGTTTTTGTCAGTTAGGTGGAGTGCCTATAGAAGCACATACAAAAACAACTTTTTTTTGTATACAATAGTCTTCCATTTTTGTATATAATAGTCTTCCAAAATATACAGGTTTACATTAAGAGAGAAAGTAAGCATCCAGAAGGGACGAACAATACTTCACACGTGCTACATAGTTTTCTGCTTCATTTAGAGTTGTTCTGCTGAATTCTTCTTATTGCTGCAATCACTGTAACTTCAAAAATTTATAATCATCTCAAAAAAGATTATGTAGCAATGAGCAGTTAGACGAGCATGCATGAAGTCAGTCGTTTTGCATGACGTATGTAATAAAAAAGTTTGAAGTGTCTGCTTACCAATGAATGTTTTCATGGAAAAAAAAAAAGGAAAGAAATTTCAGAGATTAAAAGTGATGGCCATCTCCACATGGCCTGGGACTAGGATGCTCTCCTCATCAATGGACACAGATCTTTTCGTCTCCTCAGCAGGCATATTTGAAGAATAGAGGAGAGAAGAGGTCACGTGCCAATGTAGTATAATGGTGGGTACATAGACTTTCGAGCCAGATTTCTGGAATCCAAACCCTGGCTCCACCACTTACTAGGGATGCAACCCTGGGTAAGTTATCTAATCTCTCTGTGCCTCAGTTTCCTCATCTGTGCGATGGATATAATATCAGTGCCTACCTCATAGGGTTGAGGATTGCAAGCACTTTTAGTTGTAGCATGCCTGACTCATAGTAAACGGCTCATAGTCAGTGTATATGTGTTTTTTATATAAGTAATAAAGTTAACAAAAGACGCGTATTTCTTGGAGGGAAAAGTGTGATTGCTAAGATAAAAAATAGTGGCACTGGAAAATAAAGTCAAAGAAAGCTCTCAGAACATAAAGTAAAAGAATTGCATCACAATACCCAAGGCTTACCATTTGGGGGGGAAAATGGCTATTTCTATAAGATATATGTCTGTATGTAAACTCACAGAAATATAGAAATATGTCTGGTAGGATACTTGCCTCTGTGGAGGGACTGGAATTGGGAGAAATGACCAAGGAGAATCTCAGCATTATTGTTAATATCTGAATCTTTACTGTTTTGTGAGAACGTATCTGTGTGTTTTTTATGAAATAAAAAACAAGTAACATTTTTTTTTTTTGAAATCCACATTAAAAAACAAAGTGCCCAGGAAGCAATAGGAGGGAGTGGCTAACCCCGCCATCCGGGAGTCAAGGGAAGTCACAGAAGGGATGACATCAGAACTGGGTCTTCAAGGAGGAATGCTGAAGACGCAGCAGCTTGAGGATAAAAGGATGTATCTGAGGAACGACCAGAAATTGTATCCTCAGAGTTCGGGAGTGTGTGTTTGGGTAGAGAGAGGAATGGAGGAATGGGAACGCGATCAGGCTGCAAGGATGGGTTTAGAATCAATTGTAAAGGGCTAGTCTACCAACAAAGCAGGTTGCACTTTGTGGAGACAACTTTTTAAGCCACCTAAGGGACATGATCACAAAAGAAGTCTCCTTTGGCAGCCAGGGGAACATGGATTGGAGAGGTGGGGATGACTGCTTAGAGAGCTGTTAAGGAAGCTGCTGCATTGCCCAAGCAAGAATTGCCCCCTAAGTGACAAAATGGCGTCTCAGTAGGGAGAGAGAAAGGGCTTGATCTGAGCGGTAATTAGGAGGAGGAACCCACAGTCCTTGCCTTGCAGCATCTACCCCACTTTTTTGTAGTAACTATACCCTGCTTTGGGAATCCCACTTGTCTTCACCCTTAGCCCTTGTGCTTTCGGCTCTGGGCTCTGGGGGTAGGACACATGATCTAGGTCATTAACTCATTCTGTTCCCTTGGCCACCATTCCTGGAGGAGCATATGACCCCAGTCAGGGTAAGCAGGCCACCAAGACCCAGGCTGGGACTTCCGTAGGCAAACTCCCTCCTGCTGGACCAGGGGGTGTGAGGATGGAAGCCTGGAGTGGCCAGGTTTCCAGGGACCTGGGATGGAGTCCACCCAAGGGAGGTAGAGCCCATAGCCGAATCTTGGTAGCATCTTTTGAGCTCAGAATCAAGCCATACCTTAGCCAGCTGTGGTCATGGACTTGTCATTGAGCCAATGATTTGCTTATTTTATTTTATATTTATTTTACTTGGTTTACCTGAGTTGTGTTTTCTGTTCAAACTGACTTCGAATTGAGAGTATTCAGAGTGTCCCTAATGATTAGCAGTGGGGACAGGGAGCATCTCTGGAGTCCACTGCTCTTAGCCTCATGGCAAAGAGTGAGGACAAAAAGATGTCTGAGCTGCTGTCAGCTCCTCTTAGGGATGGGCAGATATTATGTTCCTTTTTTGCTAAATTAGCAGAATCTAAGGCTTTAGACACCCTGGAAGGGGTGGCCCAGACCAGTAGGACTCCCAGACTTGGGATTTCACAGATTTCAGCAGCAAAATTACAAAGGAAAATCACAGGGTCCAAATTAGAATTTCCAAGTTTTAATTTTGTTAGGTAAAAACTTAAAAACAAAATAAATAAACCACTACCTTCTACCATCACCATAACATCATAAAAGAAATAATAATTTCACATAGAGAGTGAGCAAGAGAGAAAGAGACAAAGGATAACTTTAGAATAAAGGACAGTCCTTTAAAATGGATACTTTTGGGGCTGGCCCCACGGCCTAGTGGTTAAGGTCAGGGCACTCTGCTTCAGCAGTCTGAGTTTGGATCCCTGGTGTGGACCTGCACCACTTGTCAGCAGCCATGCTATGGCAGCAACCCCTATATAAAATAGAGGAAGATTGGGACAGACGTTAGCTCAGGGTGAATCTTCCTCAGCAAAAAAAAAAAAAAAAAAAAAGAATACTTTTGGCTTTGTGAAAGACACTATGTTGTACTCACTTTTCTCACTCTGTCTCAGATATGTAAAAACTTTTTCCTAGCGGCATCAGTCTGCTAACCGGCCTAGTAGAAAACCCCATGCCCCTTGGTAGAGTGTCCCCAGCCCTCAGAGCTCATCCACAATCCTGGGACAGGGAAAGTCTGGACAACACAGGGTCCTAGGCAGCCCCAGCAAGAAGAAGGAGGATCCTAAGCCTGGTAAGAGGAGTGAAGATCCCAGGGGGAAGGCCTCCCTCAGGACAGGAGGATCTGGCAAGGGAAGCCAGCCAGGGACAGTGGCGTTTGGACGGGCTTGAGGAAAATCTCCTAGTCCCACCACCGGCCGAGCCCCGCCAGCCCTCCCGCCAGCCTGCCACCTAAGGAGGGTCCCCAGGAGCCCTGAGCACAGACTGGTTGCAATGCCGGGTCTAGATGAAGGTGCTGGGAGAGACTCGGGACTATGAACAGGCAGGTTCCACCCTCCAGAGCAGTGGCAGCCTCCTTGGGGATTCAGCGTCAACAGAGACTGAGCCCAGGGCAGGAGTGTGGCCGGGGGCTGCCCTGGAGGGTTCCTGTGCTGGGAGGAACAGGAGCTCATTCAGCTCGGCTCAAGTAGGGGAGGGTGTTAGCCTCAGGGTGGTGGGATAGGATTCTCTCCCCAACACCCTCCTCCTGGGGCAGGCGCTCCCCCGCCCACCCCAGGGAGCCGGACTTTGACTTTGACAGGACACTCTGTTAGCGTAAACACGCACTGTGGTTGTACAGTCAACAGCAGGAAGAGCTCTCGAGTTTCAGTCCGAGGGACCTGAACATCCCCAACGCTCCCCCTCCACACACACGCAGACATCTCCCTTCAACAGAGACCGAACGGAATCAACTGACCGAGAACCAGGATCCTGGGGCAGGGCACGAGGATGACAAGATGGAGAGGAGTGGAAAAAGCAGGGAGGAAGGCTGGGCGAGCAGGGTTCCCGACCCCCAGTTGAGGTGGGCAGAATAGACTGACAGGAGACAGTGGGAAAAGGACTCTGCACGCTGCTCGGGACTCTCAGCGTGTACACAAAGTGTGTACACAAATTCACACAAGAGCACACGTTTTTCCAGCAGCGGGCTCTGCCTTTCCACGCTTCCGACATTCAGCACTGAGTTAAGGGGTTACAGAAGGATACACAGGGCGCATGAAGAGAGCCGAAGATTTCAAGAACCCGAATCCCAGCACAGCCAGCCCTCACAGAAGCCACCTCAAGAGCCAGGGGCAGGTTCGGAGGAGTCCAGGCCCCTCGCCAGTTGAAATCCTCAGGACTTCGGCCTTCTATCTCTCTGCCCTTGTCAACTTTTGGACGCTGCCAGCTCACATCTTTCCCTCACTTCCCACCCAAGTGCCTCAGCAACCCCAGATCTGACCAGCTTTGAACATCTGCCTCAGTGGGGCCCAAGCCATGATCTCTGGCCAGTCTCCGAATCATCTGACCTTGGGCTGGTGTCCATCAGCTGGGGTAGAGAATGGCATGGGAGGGACTATGGCCACCCTAGATGCAGGCATGAGTGCACTAGTTGCCTGTAGGTGTGGCAGGGCAGGCGGCCCCACGGACATGTCAGGTCTGGCTGGCACAAGGGCTGGTTCTGTCTCTAGAGTGGCTGTCAGGAGCCTGGAGCACCTTTGTGTCATCCCCAAGCATGGCAGCTTCCCGCCAGATACATACCTGATTACAGCTCTTGAACCTCACATCTCCAAGGTCAAGTCAGGCTGAGCGACCTGAGATCCCAGAATCCCACACTCCCGGGGTCCAGACCTGCCCCCCGCCATATCAGAGAAGCCTGAGAATTCATGCCAAGTCACATGCACTACGCTGTTTATTGTCACATGTTACCCATGGGACAGGGGTGGGATGGGGAGAGGAGCCTTCAGACAGAGAAGTGGAAGGAAGAGGGAAGTGGGAACCATCCATCTTCTGAACTCTGCCCTTCCTCTAGCTGGCGACAGAGGGGGCCCAGCCACCAGCAAGACTCTTAGATGCAAGCACAATGCTGCGTGAGAAGGTTGGGCACTATCTCGTACTTGAACGAGTACCCTCCATCTGAGGTGGTGCGGACACGGAGGGGCCTCATGGTCCCCGGGAGGGCAGCACAGCAGGGCTGGGCTCCTGGCACCAAAGAAAGGGGCTGGATAGGAGTAGGGGGAACCTCAGGGACCGGCAGAGGCAGGTCTGGTGGGGCAGACAGCCCACAGCCACCGTGACAATAGTGGAAGATGAAACTGCGAGGGTGCACGATCCACCGGTCCCAGCCCAGCTCCTGGAAGGAGATGTTGAGGGCCGCTCGGTGGCAGTTGGCGTGGGCAGCGGGTTCCTCTGGCGGCCTCTGGAGCAGGCGCAGCGCGGCGGGAGACCAAGGCCAGGGCAGTGGAGGAGTCGAGCGTCGGGTTCTCTCCCCTCCGCTGGGTGGCCTGGCCCGAGTGTGGGCCACCAGGAAGGGTGTGGCCTCAGGCCGGGCTGAGCAGGAACAGAGAGGACAACGCAGCAGCAGCACCAGGACAGGATGGGTCAGCAGAGGGAGGGCCGAGGCTGCCAGGTGCAGCACGGCCCAGCGAGGGGGTGCCTGGCCCAAGGTCACGGGCACAGCCATGGGACCTCCAGATGACAGTGCCAGCAGGCCTAGCAGGGGCTCAGAGCTATTAGAGGCTGCTGTGCCCTGCCTGTCCAGTCCGGTGTGGAACCACAGGTGGGCCGAAGTCACCTGGCGGCTGCGCATGTGCTGAGATGGCCGGAACATGTATGTGAAGAGGCCCTGCTCAGCCTCCTGGGCCAGCTCTCCTGCAGCTGGCTCATCCTCACATCTGGAACCTGCAGGAGACAGAGGGAAGGGAGATGGCAGTCTGACTGCAGACCCGGGAGCCCTCCCCTTCAACAGGAGGGCTGCCACGCACGGGCCTGCTGACCACTCCATCGAGCGCTCTGCCAATTTGGGGCCTCCCTCCAGTCTTGAGAGAACTGACAGAGGCTCCCCATCTATCATCTCACCATTAAAGGGCTGAAAAAATACAAGACGTTGCCAACTTCTCCCTGAAGTGGCTTCACCGATTAATATTCCCATCAGCAATGTGTCAGAGGCTCCATGCTCTCCACCTCCACCAACACTTGGAATTGTTGGTTAGCCTGAAATTGTTCATCTGATAGTGTGAAATGGTACCTCGAATGGTGAGAACACAGGCATTGGTTGTATTACTCTTTACATCTTTTTACATGTCAGAAATAGTGCAGGAAAAATTCTTTAAAATAATCCCACTTTTAACGGATGGCAGCTAGGCTTTTGGTGGTGAACACCACGTCGTCCATACGGAAGCTGAAATATAACGATGTACAACTGAGATTTATATTGTCGTGTTAGGATGTTATAAGCCAACGTTACCTCAATAAAAAAGTTAATTAAAAAATAGTAATTCCACTTTAAAAAGATAGGTTAACACCAAAAAGAAGAAGGAGGAGGAATAAAAGAAAGACTGTAACTCGGGACAGAGGGCAGTGCTTTCTAAGAAAGTGGAGCCGGCATCCTGACCCTGATAGGTACGTGGGCCACACTAAACCATCACGGACCAGCACCAGTCAAAGGACGGGTGGTTAGAGCTATACTGTTACCTGGATTCTCTCATCATAAACCTCACAACAACCGATCCATTTTGCAGATAAGGAAACTGAGGGTTAGAAAGGTGAAGTGACATTTAACTACTAAGTGGCCAGACTGGGACTCTGCCTGATCCCAAAGCCACACTTTGATCAACTGTGCTGCACGGGGGCTGAGGCACGGGGAAGCAGGCCGGGGTCCTCCCTAAGGGAAAGGTGGGCCAGATTACAAGAAAGTCGACCCAGAGGAGGGCTTTACTGGTTCAGTCCATGGGGACAAGGAGATGAGAAGGGAATTCAACAGAAGATGGACAGGTTTCCCAGAAGAGTTCCCCAACTGCTCTTTCTCCTGCATCTCTGATATCTTCTCAAGTGTCAGCTACTTGGAGCTAAAGGAAGAAGGTTTGGAGCAGGAAGGAGAAGCAGAGAAAGAAGGAAAGGTGACAGGAAGGGGCCCAGGCCCAGATTCTCTGTCTCCAGAGACTTTTGGTTGCCCGGATAAATATCTCCCAAATCCCTCCCATGTGGCATGCATTCTGGATACCCCGTCTTACTTAATCCTGAGAGGTGGGTGTTATTGCCCAATTTACAGAAGAAGAGGCAGAGGGTCAGGGAGCTTTAGTAACCAGCCCATTGCTGCAAAGCCAGTTGAGTGAGATGTGCCTGGCTTCCAAGCCCATGCTGTACCGTGCTGCTTCTCAAAGCCGCCCTCCAAGTTCCCCACCCTTGCTTGTTACCTGAAGCTGGGAAAAGGATGGCCTGGGAGACATCCTCCTCCTCGGGCTCAGAGCCCCTGCGCGCGAAGCCTCCCAGGGCATGTCTTCGGGGCAAACGCCTGACTCCAGGATCCCCACCTTCCCCAGTCACTGCCGGGGGTCCCAAGGCATCCAGGAACAGGGCCCTCACCTTGGCCAGGACAATTTCCCGGTCCAGCTCTGACCCCTGGCAGCCATGTCCACCCTGTGGAACCAGCAGCAAGAGGAGCAGCAGTGGCAGTGGGGGCACCATCGCTCACCTGGCCCTGCCAACGGCAAACCCACTCCCTGCCCTCTGCCCTCCGTCAGGGTCCACCCAGGGCCTCCTCACTCTGCATCCCACTACACACCCTCTTCTACCCTTCTCACCCAGTATTCCCCAGCCCTTCCCACACCCTGCAGGCCGAGTTGCCCCTGCCCATGGCATTGAGACCTCCTATCTCTGACGCAGATGTCTGTGGCCCTGAGCCTTATCTCCCACTCCCGCCAGGAATGTAGGGGAGGGGGCAGGGGAGGGCTTCACCCCAAGTGACCTGACCCACACATACAACCTTTTCCCCTACACACACACACACTCCACACACGTGTGCGCGTGCACGCGCGCGCACACACACATACACACTGTGCGAGTCACATCCCGGCACCCAGCACAGAGGTGACATCAGGTGGGACAGGAGCCTGGGAGCTGGGGTCTGCCAGCTCCTAAAAGTGTTATTTGTCAGAAAAGCAGAATGTGCCAGCCACTCAGACCTTCTGGGGCCCCTTACAACCCAGCAGCTGCGGGGCCAGCTATGGGGGGATGGGCTGAGGCTGGGGCTAGAGCTGGGACTAGGGTGGGGGGGCAGGTGGTCCCGCCTGCTCTATACTTAGCCTGGAGGAGCCAGTCCGGGCTCTTGTCCTCCAGCTGTGTCATCAGAGAATATTTTTGGGATTGGCAGCTGCAGGCGCCTCTGCCACTCAGGCCCAAGCCTGGCGGGCGGCTGGGGACCTGGCGGCTGGAGGTGGGAGGGAGGAGGGGGAAGAGGCCCAGGCTGTGGGAGGGGGCTGGGAGGGAGGCTCTCCGGAGCAGGAAGCCAGGCCGCGGGCAGGGGCCCCTCGCCGTCAAGGCAAACAGGAAGGACTGCCCCCTAAGCTCCGCGCTCCGGGCCCGCGATCGCCGCCGCCGCCGAGCTGCAGCACCGGGCCCCGGGTAAGGAGGCGAGCCGGCAGCGCGCGGCCAGGGGAGGGCTCGGTAGGTCCCCGCACCCCGTCCCCGGACGCGCCCCGCCTCCCGGGCTCCGGCCGCCGCTGCGGGCCTCCGCAGGCCGCCTGCGCTGCCCCCGCGCCGCGGCGGGCCGTCTGCGGCCGGCGCGATGAAGGCGGGCTCGGGGGATCAGGGGAGCCCCCCGTGCTTCCTGCGCTTCCCGCGGCCCGTGCGGGTGGTAAGCGGCGCCGAGGCCGAGCTCAAGTGCGTGGTGCTGGGGGAGCCGCCGCCCAGCGTCGTGTGGGAGAAGGGCGGGCAGCCGCTGGTGGCCTCGGAGCGCCTGAGCTTCCCGGCGGACGGCGCCGAGCACGGCCTGCTGCTGAGCGGCGCGCTGCCCACCGACGCGGGGGTCTACGTGTGCCGCGCGCGCAACGCGGCCGGGGAGGCCTACGCGGCGGCCGCCGTCACCGTGCTGCAGCCTCCGGCCCCCGAGCCCGAGCCCCAGGCAACCGAGCGCCCGCAGCCGGCGCCCGGGGCCGGGGAGGGCGCCCCGGTGTTCCTTACGGGGCCCCGGTCCCAGTGGGTACTGCGGGGGGAGGAGGTGGTGCTGACGTGCCAGGTGGGGGGCCTCCCCGCGCCCACGCTGTACTGGGAGAAGGATGGGATGGCCCTGGACGAAGTGTGGGACAGCGGCCACTTCGCTCTCGAGGCGCGCCGCGCCGAGGGCGGCCCGGGCGCCAGCCTGGCGCTGCGCATCCTGGCGGCGCGGCTGCCCGACTCGGGCGTGTACGTGTGCCACGCCCGCAACGCGCACGGCCACGCGCAGGCCGGCGCGCTGCTCCAGGTGCAACAGCCCCCCGAGAGCCCGCCCGAAGACCCCGATGAGGCGCCCCCGCCCGTGGTGGAGCCGCTCAAGTGCGCGCCCAAGACCTTCTGGGTGAACGAGGGCAAGCACGCCAAGTTCCGCTGCTACGTGATGGGCAAGCCCGAGCCCGAGATCGAATGGCACTGGGAGGGCCACCCGCTGCTCCCCGATCGCCGCCGCCTCATGTACCGCGATCGTGACGGCGGCTTCGTGCTCAAGGTGCTCTACTGCCAGGCCAAGGATCGCGGGCTCTACGTGTGCGCCGCGCGCAACTCGGCCGGCCAGACGCTCAGTGCCGTGCAGCTGCACGTAAAAGGTACTGCGGCGCCTCCAGCAGCCCAGGCTTGGAGAGGGGCCTCCAGCGCCCTCCGGGGTCCTCCTCACTCCAACCCCCCTCCGTGCCCCGCCGCCCTGAAGAGGGAGGGGGAGGGGAGGAGGATATTAAAATACCATTTCGTGCCCGCCTTCCACCCGCCAGGGATTCGGATTTAGTAGGTCTCCAGGGTACCCAGGAACTTCTTAGCCAACCCCTCAAGTGATTCTGAGGCAGATGGTGGAAAACCACCCTTTGGTAAAAAGCTTTAAGGAGTGATTGATGCACAAACGCAAAGGGGCCTAGATCTCTTCTCTTCCAGTGGTTTTAAACCTCTTTGTTAATTCGCTCCCCCTCCCCCAGTGGAAACCCTGCTGGGGCCCCCGATATGTAAGACAGATAAAAGAAACATTTTACGAGTGTAACTTTCTAAGTCCAAATTTATAACACGTACCTACAAAACCAATCACTGAGAACAAGGGGTGTGTTTTATTGAATACACACGTTTTAAGTGGAGGCTGTGTGCATAACTGAGTCTAGCCTGTGAGCCCTGGGGGAACACCTGGCTGCAGGCCTCACACTGAGAAATTCCTGATTCACCCCAAAGGTAAACTCGATGGAGGAAAAATACCCTGGGACTTTTGACTACTCTTTCACTAAACCGCCCTCCAGGTTTGAAAGAAGAGAAAGGTGAAGGAGAGGAAATTGATGTTTCCAAGTTGTCACCAACAGTGTCTAATAAATGCTCACGTTGTTCCGACACAGAAAATTCAGGGGGAAGAAAACATCCCAAACTCACACTGGAAGTTAAAGCTTTCTGTAATGAGGCTGCGTCACAACTGGAAGGATTATACCTTCTGTGGTTACTGCCCAACTTTTTCCCTCAGAGGAAAAGAGTTGGCAAATCTCCTGAGCCCTGCCTGGCACGCAGTCAGGCGTGGGGCACCTGTGGCGCAGCGGTGGCCTCGCTGGTGCGGCTCCATGTGCACAAATGGGCCAGGCCGTGCTGAGCCTGACCCCATCAGGAGAGAGAAGCCCAGCGGGAGCGCGGAGCTTCCCAGAGCTGCAGGACGAACGAACGTGCTTCTCCGGCAGCCTGAGGGAACCCTCTGGTCGCTTCCACCACCGTGCTTTCTTTTTATAACAGGCAGCTTTGAAAATGGTTAAAGGATTTAAAGATGTAATTCAACTCAGAGCCTCGCAGAATCTGTGAGGTGCCTCCTGGGGGCCCCAGGGAACAGTTTGAAAATCACTAATGTGGTCCATCTCTTTCCCTACTTGACAATTAAGGAAACAGAGGCGCAGGATCATTGAAGTGGCTTTGCTGAGGTGATGTGGCCAGGGAGTGTGAGGGTCAGATGAGAACTTAGGCCACCTGGCTTCCCTTCTGGTGGCTTTTCTGTGATTCCACAGTGCCTGCTGGCTCTGGAGAGAAGCAGACGCCGTGAGCTAATGTGGGTTCAGGCAGTTGAGGATGCGAGGAGGAGTCCTTCGGGTCTGGCTCTCTAGAGCCTTCTCTGGTCTCGCCCCTCTCCTCAGAGCCCCGGCTCCGGTTCACGAGGCCCCTGCAGGACGTGGAGGGCCGGGAGCATGGGATTGCCGTGCTGGAGTGTAAAGTACCCAACTCCCGCATTCCCACCGCCTGGTTCCGCGAGGACCAGCGGCTGCTGCCCTGCCGCAAGTACGAGCAGATTGAGGAGGGCACCGTCCGGCGCCTCATCATCCACAGGCTCAAGGCGGATGACGACGGAGTCTACCTGTGCGAGATGCGGGGCCGGGTGCGCACCGTGGCCAACGTAACAGTCAAAGGTTGGCTGGCCGGTGGGAGGAGGTCAAGGTGGAGGCAGGCAGGTGCCCGGACCCTGAGCTGATGGATTCCCGTCTGCATCTCAGGGCCCATCCTGAAGCGGCTGCCCCGGAAGCTCGATGTCCTGGAGGGAGAGAACGCTGTGCTGCTGGTGGAGACGCGAGAGGCTGGGGTCGAGGGGCGCTGGAGCCGCGATGGGGAGGACCTGCCGACCACCTGCCAGAGCAGCTCTGGCCACATGCATGCCCTGGTCCTTCCAGGGGTCACCCGAGAAGATGCTGGCGAGGTCACCTTTAGCCTGGGCAACTCCCGTACCACCACTCTGCTCAGAGTCAAATGTGAGGGCGTGAAAGCCCCGGGGCAGACTCCTCAAGGACTGGACAAGAGGGCCAGGGCAGGGGGGTGACCAAATGCCACAGCCTGGGTTAGCAAAGTGGACTTAAGGTGGGAGGGCTGTGGGAGGCTGGAGCAGGGCTGGAATGTAAACCCTGCCTTTGTCTCAGGCGTCAAGCACAGTCCCCCGGGACCCCCTGTGCTGGCAGAGATGTTCAAGGGCCACAAGAACACGGTCCTGCTGACCTGGAAGCCCCCTGAGCCAGCTCCCGAGACCCCCTTCATCTACCGGCTGGAGCGGCAGGAGGTGGGCTCGGAAGACTGGATCCAGTGCTTCAGCATTGAGAAAGCCGGAGCCGTGGAGGTGCCGGGAGACTGCGTGCCCTCCGAGGGCGACTACCGCTTCCGCGTCTGCACGGTCAGCGAGCATGGCCGCAGTCCCCACGTTGTGTTCCACGGGTCTGCTCACCTCGGTGAGTCTGTCTTGCCATACCTGTCCTGTCGGCAGCCGTACCCCAACTCACGCCCTCCCCATCACCTCTCCTTCCTTTATCAGCCCCTCAGTCCCCGTCCTCATTTAAGCCTTTCGCCTGCCAACCTCTGCCTTCTGATGGCTATGTTCTGTCTCCATCTCAGTGCCCACAGCTCGCCTCGTGGCAGGCCTGGAGGATGTGCAGGTATATGATGGGGAAGATGCTGTCTTCTCCCTGGATCTCTCTACCATCATCCAGGGCACCTGGTTCCTTAACGGGGAGGAGCTCAAGAGTAGTGAGCCGGAGGGCCAGGTGGAGCCTGGGGCCCTGCGGTACCGAGTGGAACAGAAGGGCCTACAGCACAGACTCATCCTGCAAGCCGTCAAGCACCAGGACAGCGGGGCCCTGGTCGGCTTCAGCTGCCCAGGCGTGCAGGACTCAGCTGCCCTCACCATCCAAGGTTGGTGCTGGTGGGGACCAGGGTGGGCAGGTAGGGTCAAGACACAGATGTCCTGTTGGCACAATGAGGCAGATGCTGTTCCCTTTTCTCACATCTGCGCCAGGCGAGTAAGGAGCATCCATGGTGGGCTCAGAGAGAGGGCTCAGTGGTCCAGAAGGCCGATTTCAACCCATGTGCAACGTACAGGGGACCCTTGGTTGTCTTCAGTATCGTATCCAAATTCTCTGGAGCGTTCTGTGGTTTACAGAATTCTGTCACATTTATCATCTCAGAGACATGGGCCCTGGCCCTGAGTTCCTGACTGTTTCTTGCCCTGTTGTGTAACTGCTAACATGTCAGCAACTTCCCATGTGCCAGACACAATCCTAATCACTTTCCATATAGTAATTATCACAGTCCTCTCAGCAGCCCTATAAGATAGGTTCTTTTGTCATCCCATTTTCCACATGGGGAAACTGAAGCACAGAGAGGTTAAGTGACTTGCCCTAAGTCACAGAGCTAATGAGTGGTGGTGCTGGATTATGAACCCAGGCAGTCTGGGTCTGGAGTCACACTCTGCCACCTGTGGGAACAGGGAAGGAGAGGGAATGAGGTGTCCCTGAGGAGGACAGTCTTGGTGGGCATCTGAAAGTTCAGGACACATGCTGGCATTGGCCATGTCACCATTGTTGGGGTTTGTAGGGCCAGTCAAGGAAATTCCTCGGCGCCCAAGCATGGGGCCTTGGGGCAGTTAGCCGCCACCAACCCAGGAAGAGGGCAAAGTGAGAAATAACCAGCATCCAGAGCAGCATTTCCCAAATGCAGCCTGGGATCACTGACACGAGAGTCCTTTTCGGGGGCTGGTTTATAAGGCAGGCTCCTGGCCCTTGCATGCTTGTGGAAGGGTTGTTGAGGCATCTGCATTTTTAGCAGGCTCCCTAAGAGTTTGTAGGCACACTAAAACCACCGCTCCTAAGAGGTGGTATGGAAGCCTAAACCTACTTTTTGCAACTCCAACAAGTGCGTTGATGGCAGTTGTCTGGCCTGATGGCCCACCGCCTACACTGGGCACACGCTTATCCCGGAGCGGGGTGCTTATCCCCTAGCGGGGTGCTTATCCCAGAGCAGGGTGCTTATCCCAGAGCAGAGTTATCCCTGAGTGGGGTGCTTATCCTGGAGCGGGCTGTTTATCCCTGAGCGAGGTGCTTATTCCTGAGTGGGGTGCTTATCCCAGAGCAGGGTGTTTATCCCCAGGCGGGGTGCTTATCCCCGAGTGGGGTGCTTATCCCGGAGCAGGGTGCTTACTCCAGGCAGAGCACGCAAGGGCGCTGCGTGTGACTGTGCTTCTCTGCACGCAGAGAGCCCGGTGCACATCCTGAGCCCCCAGGACAAGGTGTCCTTGACCTTCACGACCTCGGAGCGAGTGGTGCTGACCTGTGAGCTCTCCCGGCTGGACTTCCCGGCGAGCTGGTACAAGGATGGGCAGAAGGTGGAGGAGAGTGAGTCGCTGGTGGTGAAGATGGACGGGCGCAGACACCGGCTGATCCTGCCTGAGGCCGAAGTCCAGGACAGTGGCGAGTTTGAGTGCAGAACAGAAGGGGTCTCGGCCTTCTTCAGCGTCACCATCCGAGGTCAGGAGCTATGGCGGCCTGGGCTCCTCCAGCTGAGGCTGACTCGGGGGCCGTGCAGGCCCTGCCCCTGGTCTGCCTGCTTGGGGAGGGGGTCCCTTCCAGGGCGGACCTCGTGGGCTGGGGACATGTTTTCAGATCACTCGGCTCTCGCTTGCTTATCCTCCCAAGCACCAACACTCTCCAGCACACTTGCCCCCGCATACCCTCTGCTGGGGGTGGGGGGAGAACTAAATTCCATTACGGGAAGGACAGAGGGGAGCTCACGTTGCTTGCACATTTACCAAGAACCAAGTACTAGATACTTCAGATATACACTATTTCATTTAATCTTCACAACTAGATGAGGGGTAATATATTGCCAGTTCACAGATGAAGAAACTGAGGCTCAGAGAGGTTATGTGACTTGCCCAGTATCGCACAGCAAGCACATACCCTAGCTGGGTTCACACCCAGGATTGTGCTCATCCTACTGCCCCAGGCGGCCAGGGTCAAAGGGAAGCTTTGAGTGCAGTGGTCCAGTGGTTCTCAGAGGCCAGTCCATGGTCTGGCTACCTCAGAACCACCCCGGAAGCTTGCTCTAAATGCATATGCCCAGGCCCCACAGACCGCCAGAGCCAGAATACCCAGGGCAGAGCCTGGGGATCTCCTCCGGGAAGGCAGCTTGGGAACCACAGATCCAGCTCATCTTCTCACTTTGGGTGGAAATCCTGTTTCAGCCCTGTTGCCAGGAGGTCCTCTAGCCCCTGCCTGAATGTACCCAGAGACAGGGAGCTCACTACCTGTAGGGAGCAGCTGAACCACTGTGGCCCCGCTAAGTCATTCCCACCTCCTGCCCAGCCTGGGACCATTGTGGCAGGGCCTTCCTTGTGACAGCAGCAGCCAGCATGGCCTGATGTGGCCTGTGATGGTGACCACCTCTCAGCCTAGACAGAGGCTCTCTGCCTCCCTCCCTTCATGTCCCCACCCAGCCACCTCTGACCCTCTGGGGACCCACAGAGCACTCAAGGTCCACCTGATCCCCTGTCATGCCCTCAGCTTCCCATGTCATTGCCCCAGAGCCCCCAGCACAGCACAGCCCTAACCCTCCCAGTGTCCTCCTAGGATGAGACTGTCTCCCAGCCAAGCAGCCGATGTGGACTCATGTCTCCTGTGTGTGGGGTGTCTGTGACCCCATCTCTTCTCCCCCCAGACCCCCCAGTGCACATCCTGGACCCCCAGGAGCACGTGTTCGTGCATGCCATAACCTCCGAGTGCGTCATGCTAACCTGTGAGGTGGACCGGGAGGACGCCCCTGTGTGCTGGTACAAGGACGGCCAGGAGGTGGAGGAAAGCGACTTCGTGGTGCTGGAGAACGAAGGGCCCCGTCACCGCCTGGTGCTGCCTGCCGCCCAGCCCCCAGATGGGGGCGAGTTCCAGTGCGTCGCTGGAGATGAGCGCGCCTACTTCACCGTCACCATCACAGGTGGGGGTCCAGGCGGGCCGCGGGACAGGGGAAGGTACCCCCGCTCCCGCCTGGGCAGCTGCCACACTCTCAGCCCTGGACCACAGTTAGTAGCCCCTGCTTCCCTCCCCTAGGCTGAGCAGATGCCCCCCTTTTTCCCTGACCCATGGCCTGCACCCCAAGGTTCAGTCACTCACAGAAAGTGCGCTGTCATAAACACACCGGTCACGACTACACGAGGCACAGGGAGCCCTGCTGTCCCTGTTCTCCTGAAGACCCTGCCAGGGGAACCCTCTAGGGATGGCAGTTCTCCCAGAGCAGATACTGGAGGGGTCAGATCTCAGAGGCCAGCGGAGACCCCAGCTGCATGTGGGCAGCCAACCCTCCTCTCCCCGCTCTCATACCGTCCCCGTCCCAACCCAGAGAATGTGGAAGTTTCCAGAGCAGAGGATGACACCTTGGCCCCACCGTGCCACCATGCTCCTGATGTGCTTTGGTGACTGGTTGTGTCTCCAGCTGTGCATGGAGACACCATCTGAGCGAGGTCCCTCTTCTTCAACCTGTGACCCACCTTCCAGGAGTAGGGAACAGGCGTGGATCAGGGAGGGCAGCAGGGCCCGTGGGCCCCAGCCACTGACGCCCAGCCACGGCTGTTCCTGTCCTCCAGACGTGTCCTCGTGGATTGTGTACCCCAGCGGCAAGGTGTATGTGGCAGCCGTGCGCCTGGAGCGCGTGGTGCTGACCTGCGAGCTGTGCCGGCCCTGGGCCGAGGTGCGCTGGACCAAGGATGGTGACGAGGTGGTGGAGAGTCCCTCGCTGCTCCTGCAGAAGGAGGACACCATCCGCCGCCTGGTGCTGCCCGCTGTCCAGCTGGAGGACTCCGGAGAGTACTTGTGTGAAATCGATGATGAGTCGGCCTCCTTCACCGTCACTGTCACAGGTGTGAGCCCACCCCAGCTCCCCAGGGTCACCAGAAGACAGTCCTGAGCCCTTGGGGGGCTGGCCATGTACCCCTAGCTAGCACGCTGGGGGGGAGGGAGGCGGGGCTGCGGGTGCATGCACAGAGTTCCCGGCCCGAAATCGCCAGGGCCCCTATTCAGCCAGGCAGGCTGCTCCCCATCACCCAAAGTCAGGAACAGCCCAGCTCCCCCAGCTCATGTACTGAGCACTGTCTCTGTGCCAGGCACCGGGCCAGAGGCTGCGGGTCGCTGGTACGTAATGCAGACACAGTCATCGTTCTCAGAGAGCCGCCAGTCTAGCTGGGGAGACAGTCGTTAACCAGGGGTCGCAAACGGGCAGTCCCTAGGGCCCCATGCAGCCCACAGATGTGTTTTGTTTGGCCTGCAGAGTCTTACCAAAGTCAGGACAGTTCAAATAACAATCCGGAGTTATGCGTCCTCTTGAAAAAGCCGAAGACCCGGCGCCTCTGGTCCCGCTTCCCCCCGTGGAGACGAACAGCTGGCGCTGAGTAGCAGCTGCCCCCGTAACACGGGGCCCACATTCCTCTGTCCCACGCTCTCCGCCATCCCTTTTTGCCTCTCCCCAGACTGCTTCAGCCACTTACCTCCCTGGCCCCTGTGGGCATTTGAGTTTGCGACCCCTGTGTTACATCAATAAATACACAAATAAATGTACAGTGACACCTCGTGACAAGTGCTGTGAGGGATGAGGAGGGCAGAGGGCTCAAGAGAGCAAGACAGGAGAGCCAGGGAGGGCCTCGGAGACAGGCATCATGTCACCCGCGGGCGCCAGCCCTGGGCCAGGCTCCGGGTTCTCGGCAGCAGGCAGGCAGACAGGCCCGCTTCCCTGCGGGAGCACACGGCCCAGCAGGAAAGGCCGACCCAGCGTAGGGTGAGAGTGTGTGTGGGTTGTCGAGTGTTGCCATACGGTGCTGGGGGCTGCTAACCTGGGCAGCAGGCAGCAGGAGCCTTCAGAACAGATACTTGGGGCAGGGCTGAGTCAGCTCATTGGGGTCGGGGTTTGGGCTGAAGGTGGTGGACGGGGAATGTTCAACGTGGAAAAGCTCAGGACGACTGTGCCAGCCATGGTGGTTCCGTGCTGGAAACTTGGGGCTGCAGCCCACAGCGCAACCCCAGTGTGTATGTTGGGGAAGGAGTGGCTAGGGCCTTGGCAGCTCTTGGTGGCACAGATGAACCCCACTGGCTGCCCGGAAGTGACCATCCTCCTGCTGGCACCGTCTTGTCACCCTCTCCCCTGCCCTGCCCTAGAAATAATGCCTCAGCCTAGGCTGAGCCACTTAGGGCCCCACTCCCCACACCGCAGTGAGTCTGGCACACACAAGCCGAAGAGGCCTTTCTGCACTACAGTGTGTCCCTCCAACCTCTCCCACCCAGGCCCTGGCCAGGCATAATGGCCACGACTGTGCACTCTTCAGCCCACACCAGCCTCCCCACCGAACACCAGATTCCTCACGGGGAAGTTCGCACCAACACCACCTCGGCTGTGGACCAGGGAGGATCAAGTGTAGTGCTGAGCTGAGGTCCCACAGCTGTGCAAGCACCCCAGCACCATCGCTGCCCCTTGACCTCACCCCACTGCTCCCACCCCTCAGGGAGCCGCACTCCGCAATCTACCCGCCTTCCTTGCTGGGCCCGAGAGAACCAGGCTGCTTCAAGCCCAGTTAGGGAGGCGCATTGCGGGGGCCGAGGGCCGAGGATGTGCTGGCCAGCACGTCTGCCCATGCGCGCACGCGCGCGCGCGCCCCTGCAAAACGCGGGCCCGGGAAGCTGCAGTTCCCCAGACAACCACAAGGGGGCCGAAGGCTAGAGCGCAAAAGTGTTGGAGACTTGCAGGTTCTGGCGGATCTCAGGGGCGCGTGGGAGGTGGGCAGGCCCAAGCTTGGCGTTGGTCATCTCCAATTTTGACATGGCCCCCTTTCTGTGAAAGAGTGACCACTTTAGAACAGTGGGAGATGAACTCCCAGAATCAGCGTGTAACATCCCTGGGGAATTCAGACAGGTGTTGGCAACTGTTACGCACAGATGCAAAAATTTTACTGCGTTCCGGCAAGCCTTGACTTGAACTCCCCACCGCTGCTTGCAGAGTCTGAGCCTCCCTTTAACAGACAAGAGTTTTTCCTCTTGCCTCACAGTAGGTGTAGCCAGCTGTGATCTTTAGGAAGTTGCTTAATCACTCTGTGCCTCAGTTTCCTTGTCTGGAAGACGGGATAAAAATATACCCACCGCCGAGGATTGCTGTGAGGGTTAACTGTGTAAAGTGCTTAGGACTGTTCCTGGAACCTTAGGAAGCCGGATATAAGGATTTGTATTACACAGTCATGATTCCTTAGCCATAATTCCGAAATCCAAAAAACTCTCAAAATCAAAAGTCTTTTTGTAAGTTTGGTACTCAAAGTCATTTCAGTAAAACCTGACCTTAACTGCTGGAAGCTATTTCTGCTCTTTAATTATCCTGCTTGGAGTGAATATACCTAAATGTTACACAGCAGAAATGTTAATGTGATTGATTGGGGGGGTGGCCCGTGGGGGCTACGGAGGGAGGTGATATGTGATAAATGCACCATTTCTGGAATCTGAAGCATTCTGGATCTCATCACACCTCTGGCCCCAGGGATCTCAGAGAACAGATTGTGGACCTATCATTCCGCATTATTATTACCCTTATTATTGTGGTGACAGGTACTTCATGCTGCCAGATGGCCCCAGGGAGGCTGATGGTGAGTTTGTGACAGCCTGTGGTTGCCCCCACTCTGCAGAGCCCCCGGTGCGCATCATTTACCCCCGGGATGAGGTGACCTTGATCGCCGTGAGCTTGGAGTGTGTGGTGCTGATGTGTGAGCTGTCTCGGGAGGACGCCCCCGTGCGCTGGTACAAGGATGGGCTGGAGGTGGAGGAGAGCGAGGCCCTGGTGCTGGAGAGTGATGGGCCCCACCGCCGCCTGGTGCTGCCCGCCGCCCAGCCTGAGGACGGGGGCGAGTTCGTGTGTGATGCTGGAGATGACTCAGCCTTCTTCACTGTCACAGTCACAGGTGGGCAGTCTTGGGGCGCCCTGGGGAGCCAGTGAGGCAGGGGGCTGAGGGACAGACACCCAACCCTCCCACTTCTCACTGTTTAGGGGCTCCCCCAGTCTCCTCTCCTCTCCAGCTTCCTCACTCTCAGCCATCAGAGAGAGAGCCCTGGGCTTGCTCAAGTCAGAGCGGAACAGTAACCAGAGACCTGGGGGAGAGAGCTCAGCAATTAGAAGCATTCATTCATTCATTCAATCATTTATTCCACAAATCCTTATTGCATGACTGCTGTATGCTTGGCACCGATCTAGACGCTGAGGGCTACAGTAGCAAGTGAATAAGACAAAAACCTCTCTTCGTGGAGCTGGCGTTCTAGGGAGGGTGGCAGACAACAAAGAAGTACAGTAGGTGGTTTTTCAGGTGGTGAGAAGTGCATCGGAGGCAAAGCAGAGAAAGGAGATGGAAAGTGGGGGCGGGGCGGGGCGGGGCGGGGCGGGTGCACATTGCGGTTGGATTGGTCTGGGTGTGAGTCTGGGTCTATCTCTTTCTGTCCACCTTGGCAAGTCACTTCTCTCTAGTGACCTCAGGTCCTCATCTGTAAAGTGAAGCCAATGGCTAGACACCTCCGAGAGAGTGTCTGCAATGTGCTTAGCATATTGCCCAGCACCAGTAAGTGCGCGTGGCTTGTAGCTGGTACCGTCCCAAGAGCTGTGCTGTGAAAGGAGAGGGCTGAGACTCGAGCCGGTGAGGCAGGTGGAGGCCTGCTGGCTGAGCTGGTTCCCCCCTCTGTCCACCCACCAGCCCCGCCGGAGAGGATCGTGCACCCGGCAGCCCGCTCCCTGGACCTGCAGTTCAGGGCTCCGGGGCGTGTGGAGCTGCGCTGCGAGGTGGCCCCTGCGGGGTCCCAGGTGCGCTGGTACAAGGATGGTCTGGAGGTGGAAGCGTCCGACGCCCTACATCTGGGTGCCGAGGGGCCTGCTCGAACCCTGACCCTGCCCCACGCACAGCCTGAGGATGCTGGGGAGTACGTGTGCGAGACCCGTGATGAGGCCGTCACCTTCAATGTCAGCCTGGCTGGTGGGTGCTCCTAGCCAGTCCCGGCGGGGGAGGTGGAGGCATGCCTGAGCTGACACCCTCTCTCTGTCCAGAGCCCCCTGTCCAGTTCCTCGCCCCAGAGGCAGCCCCCAGCCCACTCTGTGTGGCCCCCGGGGAGCCAGTCGTGCTGAGCTGTGAGCTGTCCCGAGCTGTCGCCCTGGTCTTCTGGAGCCACAATGGGAGGCCCGTGCAGGAGGGCGAGGGCCTGGAGCTTCACACTGAGGGACCCCGCCGCATCCTCCGCATCCGGGCCGCAGACCCGGCCCACGCAGGCCTCTACACCTGCCAATCTGGGGCAGCCCCGGACGCCCCCAGCCTCAGCTTCACTGTCCAAGTGGCTGGTGAGTGTCACCTGGGCAGAAAGCCTGAGTTGCACCCCAAACCCACGGGCTCCCCCACCTCTCTAGCACACCTTGTCTACCCCTTGCCCCCCACAGTGCCTTTCCCCATCTCGCCTCCTCCTGCCCTCCTCGCAGCCCTTGAGCCCTCCCTCCCAGTGACCCCCAGCTCTGACCCCGCAGACCCCCCCGTGCGGGTGGTGGCCCCCGAGGCAGCCCAGACGAGGGTTCGCAGCACCCCAGGCGGGGACCTAGAGCTGGTGGTGCACCTCTCCGGGCCGGGGGGCCCTGTGCGCTGGTACAAGGACGGGGAGCGACTGGCAAGCCAGGGGCGGGTGCAGCTGGAGCAGGCCGGGCCGAGGCAGGTGCTGCGGGTGCGGGGGGCACGCAGCAGGGACGCTGGGGAATACCTGTGCGACACGCCCCAGGACAGCCGCATCTTCCTCGTCAGCGTGGAAGGTAACAGTGCACCCCTCACCCTTACGGCCCTGGCACCCTGAGGACCACACCCCCGCCCTCACCCCTCAGCCCCACCTCACTGCCTCTGGCTCCAGCCACTGCACACACACGCCGTTACCTGGATGGGTACCCAGGGCTCCCTCTTCCAGGGACCCTCAGGCTAGAAGCTGAGGCTCTGAACCCGTTGGGTTCCAGTCTAGATTCTGCTTTCTAGTAGCTGTGTGACACTGGCAAGTTACTTAATCTCTCTGAGCTCCAGCTCTGAAGTGGGGGGATAATGCTCATCTTACAGGGCTGCTGTGACAATTAATTGAGACGAATAGGGTCCGTAGTCAACGATCCATTACTATTAGGGAGTCAGAGAGGTGCCAGGCCAGGATCGAGGGGACTTGGCTAGAAGTGGCAGGGAGTTGGCATATTGTCCTTTGGCTGACACACCGTAGGTCCCCAGGAAAGGTGTGTTAAATAACTGGGGGATGAAGGCCTGCACCCCAGGAGGGGGTGAAAAGGAGGGAGGGGGAAAGGCCCAGCCCACCTCACTGACCGCCCCCACCCCCAGAACCACCGCTGGTGAAGCTGGTCTCAGAGCTGACACCACTGACCGTCCACGAAGGCGATGATGCCACCTTCCGGTGTGAAGTCTCTCCACCGGACGCCGATGTCACCTGGCTGCACAATGGGGCCGTTGTCACTCCAGGGCCCCAGCTAGAGGTGGCCCAGAATGGGTCAAGCCGCACACTGACCCTGCGAGGCTGCCAGCTTGAGGATGCGGGGACGGTGACTGCCCGAGCAGGGGCCACAGCCACAAGTGCCCGGCTCCACGTTCGAGGTTTGGTCCTGATGGGGATGAAATGATCTTGTTCCTTGTACCCACCCTTCCAGCCCCTGCCCTCGCAGCCTTGCCCTTCTGCCCAGGGACGGGCCAGCGAGATGGAGCAGGGGGTGGCCCCCAGCCCCCGCTGGGCTCCATGCTCCCTCCTGCTTCCCCCCAGAAACAGAGCTGCTGTTCCTGCGGCGGCTGCAGGATGTGCGCGCAGAGGAAGGCCAGGATGTGTGCCTGGAAGTGGAGACAGGCCGCGTGGGCGCAGCAGGGGCCGTGCGCTGGCTGCGGGGCGGGGAGCCCCTGCCCCTCGACTCTCGCCTATCCATGGCCCAGGATGGCCACATCTACCGCCTCTGCATCCGCGGCGTCGTGCTGGCCGACCAGGGCACCTACGGCTGCGAGAGCCACCACGATCGCACCCTGGCCAGGCTCAGCGTGAGGCGTGAGTGCCCCGTCCTCTCCTAACATGTCGCCTGCCCCATGGCACAGCCTTTCCCGGCTGGCCCAGGGCCCCTCGGACCCCCACCAAAGTGCTCCTCGCCGCTGAGGCAAGTCAGCCCTGGCTGACCTCCAGGAATATGACTAAAGCAGCCTGCCCAAAGCAGAACTTTGCTTTTTCTAGTGTTTTTTTTTTTTTTCCACCTTAGAAGCCCATGTGGATTTGCGTTCCATTTCACGTGTCCAAGTTAGCTTTGCTATAAACATCAATATTATACTCCAGAAAGACTTGCCCTGTTGGTCCTTCAGTCACATGCCCCAGGACACAGGGGCCCGTTTGAGAAGCAGGGGTGGCTGGCAAACAGCACCCCCCAGCCCGCAAGCTGGAGCCCTCTCTTGACTGTGTGACCTCATGCAAATTCCCTAACCTCTCTGACCCAGGTTTTGACCTTCTGAGGTCATAGCACCTCTCACCCAGACTCCTCCACCCCCTGTCCGCCCCTCACCTCCTTCCTGTGTCCCGCCTCCTAACCCCAGTAAGGCTCTCTCTCCCCGGAAGTATGGCCAGCTGTGCTTCCTTCTTCCTGAACCCTGCTTCTGAACTTTGTCACTAGGTCGGGTGTTAGGGATGGTGCAGGCAGGGTCAAGGGGTATGTGAGCCCCCCAAAGCCCCTGCCTAGAGATGGAGCCCTCATTCTCCCTCTCTCCCCATCTCCCCCCACCAGCGAGGCAGCTCAGGGTGCTGCAGCCTCTGGAGGATGTGACCATCATCGAGGGGGGCAGTGCTACCTTCCACCTGGAGCTGTCCCAGGAGGGTGTGACTGGGGAGTGGGCCCGGGGAGGAGTCCGGCTGCAGCCGGGGCCCAAGTGCCACATTCACACAGAGGGCCACACTCACCACCTGGTCCTCAGTGGCCTGGGCCTGGCCGACTCGGGCTGCATCTCCTTCACTGCGGATTCCCTGCGCTGTGCGGCCAGACTCACCGTGAGAGGTGCGGCCTGGGGGACCGCTGCCTGCCTGCTGACTGCCCTGGGGGTGACTCTACTGACCCCACTCCCTGTGTGGCCCCCACTGACCTCCCTGCCAGAGCAGGACTCCCCTGACCCTTTGACCTGTGGCCCCAGTGACTACCCTGCTTGAGTGTGGCTCCTCTGTGCCTGCAACCTGCTGGCCTGCCCCTGTGAGCATGTCCGTGCCAGTGTGGTGTGGTCCCTATTGTCTACCTGGGCACGCCTGCCTGCTGTGGCCGCCCTGCCTGTCTGTGCCTTTCTGACCACTCAAGTCCCAACCATCCACTGACCATGCCTAAGTGTGACTTCACTAGCACCTGTTTCCGTGTCCCCCATTTTGGCTTCCAGTCCTAGTGCGTTCCCCACTGACCATACCTGCTCAAGGGTCCCCCTATTGCTCCTCTGAACCCATTGTGTCTCCCACTGGCCAGTGTCTCCTGTGCATTCCAGCCAAGTGTGGCCCCCACCGACCATGCCTGCCTATGGGTTACTCCACTGGCATCTTTGCTCTGGGTCCCCACCATACCCCTCTAGCCCCAGCATGTCCCCCACTGACCACCTTAAAGTCTGATCCCCAGTTGGCCACTCCTGCCCCATTGACCCCTGTGAGCCGCTGTGTCCTCCACTGACCAGCATCCCCCGTGGACCACTTGTCCCAGCTCATCCCCCACTCACTAGTGGCCTCCATGGATCACCTTGTCTAAATGTATCACTGACCCTTCTGCCCAAATGTGTCCTCCTTGTCCCCGCAAGCTGGGTCCCTGTCCTGTCCTTACCCTTGCTCCCTCTGCACTGTCCTCCCTCTCCCAGAGGCCCCGGTGACCATTGTGCGGGGGCTACAGGATCTAGAGGTGACCGAGGGCAACACAGCTACATTCGAGTGCGAGCTTTCCCAGGCCTTGGCTGATGTCACCTGGGAGAAGGTCAGAGCCCAGCCCCGGCCCAGCCCACCTTGGCGTCATAATCACAATAATAATGCCTTAAACAAACAACTAACACTGAGCGGATGTGCCTGCCCCTGGTGCTAAGATTCACTTTACATTAATCCTTTAATCCTCACAACGTCCTTATGAGGCTGTCTTGTTATCTCCACCTTGTCTACAAGGAGATGGAGCTCAGCGGGGTGATGGATTGCCCAGGCCAGACAAAAGGGGTAGAGCCCATATTTGAATCCAGGTTTACCTAATTCCAGAAGCCACGCTCATGGCCGTTGTGACCGGTACAGGACTCTGGGCTTCCCGCGCCCATGGCGCCCCTTCTCAGCCCTAACGTCCCCAAAGGGTGGCACTTTCCCCATGAGGCTTCTGGCGCGGCCCCGAAGGCGCGGGATGGCCCGACCCAAGCCTGAGGGGCAGAGACAAGTAAAAACGCTCTTCGACACCACTTGGCATCAACAGAGGGCGCTGCCGCCTCCCAGGGTCGCGGCCGCCTGCGCCCAGCCGAGTTCACCCCGACCCTCTGCAACTCCCGCCCCCAGGACGGGCGCCCGCTCACGCCCAGCCCTCGGCTCAGGCTCCAGGCCCTCGGCGCGCGCCGCCTGCTCCAGCTGCGGCGCTGCGGCCCCTCGGACGCCGGGAGCTACAGCTGCGCGGTGGGGACGGCTCGCACCGGGCCCGTCCGCCTGGCCGTGCTCGGTGGGTACGGGGCGCTGCCGGGGCCGGACGCTGGGGTGGGCGCGCGGGCAGTGGGCCCGTCCTCCCTCGGGACTGACTCCCGGGGCTTCCAGGGAGAGGGGCGGGCAGTGGGCGTGGTCGGGCACCGCCCCCCCTCTGCCCCGCCCCGCTGACGTCCGCGGCTCCGCCCCAGAGCGCACGGCGTCGGTGCTCTCCGAGCTCCGGTCGGTGCGCGCCCGCGAAGGCGACGGCGCCACATTCGAGTGCACCGTGTCGGAGGTCGAGATCTCCGGGAGCTGGGAGCTTGAAGGCCGCCCGCTGAGACCCGGAGACCGCGTCCGCATCCGACAGGAAGGTCTGGCCGACTTTCTCCCGACTCTAGCCCCTTGCTGACCCGCCCCCAGCTCAGGCAGACCCCGCCCTACGAGGATAAGCCGCGCCTCCAGCTCGAACGGTCCCGCCCCACGGCCCAAGGAGCCGTCTCCCTGTCTTTCCCTGGCCCCCAGCCACGAGCCCTCGGTCCTGGACCGCTCCTCTTCCCTCTCGGCATCCCGTTTCCGCCCAACCGAGCACACATTTAACGCGTCCGAAGAGACCTGGGGATCTCCTCCGGCCCCACCCTCATCCCTGAACCTTCCCCAGAGGGGGCTTCGGCCTCGCTAGCTCCTCCCTCACCCCCAGGGAAGAAACATTTTCTCGTGCTGAGCGGGCTGCGGGCGGAGGACGCCGGTGAGGTTCGCTTCCAGGCGGGACCCGCCCAGTCCGTGGCTCAGCTGGAGGTGGAGGGTAAGCAACGGGGGCAGGGGCGGCCAGTAGTGGGCATCATCTCCCCCGGGACTGGCAGGCTGGCGAGAGGTCCTAGGAGCGCTGCCTCCCCACCTGCCTTCCTCGAGGGGCTCTCCTGGGGCGGGTCATAGAGGGCAGTGCGTTTCCTAGGGAGGAGATGGGTAGGAGGAGACTTTGGGTTGGGTGTGCTACGGAACGGGCTGGTGGCATTGAGATCTGAGACCAGGACTGGAGGCCGCAGGGGGAGGGAAGATGCGTCTCTCCTCCTGGGGGCCCTGCGTGTCCCTGTTCACTTAAGCTTTCGTTCTCCACCCCCAGCACTGCCTCTCCAGATGTGCCGCCGCCCCCCTCGCGAGAAGACGGTTCTGGTCGGCCGCCGGGCTGTGCTGGAGGTGACTGTGTCCCGCTCCGGGGGCCACGTGTGCTGGTTACGGGAGGGGGTCGAGCTATGCCCAGGAGATAAGTACGAGCTGCGCAGCCATGGCCCCACCCACAGCTTGGTCATCCATGACGTGCGACCTGAGGACCAGGGCACCTACTGCTGCCAGGCCGGCCAGGACAGCGCCCACACACAGCTACTGGTAGAGGGTGAGTGAAGCTGTCCTGGTAGAGGTCAGAGGGTCAAGAGAGGCTGGCCAGGCAGGAGGGCTCGCCTAGGAGCTAGTGGGCTGAGACACACCTACTGCAAGTTTCCCAGGATTGGGATGGCAAGTTGGTTCTGGGATGTGTTGGGGGCGGGGGCGTGGGGAGGCGGTAGATCGAGTCCAGGGCTGAGGACAGGAGGGAGCCCTGTGTTCCAACAGGAACCACTCGGTTCAGGGCAGCTGTTCCCACTTTTCTACTCTCCTTCCTGACCGGGCTTCCCCTCACCCCCTCCTGCCTCTGGACCATGTTTGTCTCTTCTGAATGCCCCATTTGTACCCCAATTCCTCTCCTTCCCACCCATGGGCCCCTGGTCTGTGCCCCACTTCCCCGTCCCTCACCCGCCTCGTGCTCTCTGCCCAGCTGGCTTCTGCCCATGTCAGCAAGTTCAACATCAGCCTGGGCAGAGGGCTCCTGTGCTGGCCCCATTTCTTTCCTCTCCCACATAGGAGATGCCCCACCCTGCACCTGAATTTCTGCATTCCCTTCAGATGCCTTGCCCCCCCAAACGGACCCCCACTCTCCTGCCCCCACAGACAGCCCTGACAGAGGCCTCGAGAGGGTGGGGCAGAGGTGAGGGCCCAGCTCTTCCTGTGTGGGTGCCTAGGCTCTGCCAGGGGAGAGGAGGTGGTACCCACTCTCTCCCCAGCCCCAAGCAGAGTCATTCCTCTGCAGGTAGCTAGGAGGACCGAACCAGGCCAGGCGGGTGCCTCGGACAGCTTGGAAGGCGCATGCCCTAACTCCGGGCAGAGGTGGGGAGGCAGGGGAACAGAGGTGTTGGGAGACAATAAAAGTGGTACAGTCCTTTCCCTGGCTCTCTGTGTGACACAGGAGGGAAGAACTTGTCTGGAGCCCCTGCGTAGTGAGTGACACAGGGGACAAGGGGTGCAGTGCTTCCAGCTTGGACCCTGGAGGTGCCAGCCACCAAAGACCACCACTCCTGGCAGAACCCACACAGTTTGGCACATTTATAAAAGATGTAAAACAGGGTGGGGTGGGGTGGGGTGGGGGGAGACACAAGCATGAGGTGTCCAGGTGGCAGGACAGACACCAGACATGCACCGTGCATTTAAGCCCCCTCCCCCCCAGCACCCTTCCCCAGCCCAGCCCAGCGCAGCACCCCCCTACACCCATCCCCTGCCACTGCCCTCAGGCTGGTGGCTTTGCAGAGGACAGGGGACCAGGGTGGGGGTGCTGCAATTTGCCTGGTGGACAAAGACAAGCAGCCTTAGATGAGTCTGGTTGAGAGGCGGGGCGATGGGGGAGGAAGGCAGGCTCCTCCTCTTAGACATGCAGAAGGGTGGCCACGGGGCCCCAGCAGTGGGAGAGGAGGGGGCCCACCTTGGAGAAGCCCTACCCATCAGAAATCTAAGGCAAAGGTCCCAGTGTCCTGTCCAAGCCCACCCCTCCACACACGCACACACACACACACACAAACACAGGTGACACACTCATAACCCTGAGCACACCCCAATGGGGCTCACACCCCGAGTCCCTCAGGAGCCCCTCGGGAGTGTGGGAGGGGGCTTTCCCCTCGGGCCAGGCCCAGCCTGAGACAGGTCCTCCTCTCTAGTGCTAGGCCAGCCCTCTCCAGCTGGGCAGAGGGACAGCCAAAGGCTCAGGGTCAGGCGGGCTGGGCAGTGGCCCAGCAGGCCTCCCCAAGCCGGCAGAGCTGGTGACCACAGAGTCTAGGTGGGCAGGAGCAGCCATCCTGCTACACCCGCACAGGGGGCCCCGAGCAGGCCGTCAGTGGCCCCTGGGACCCATACTCATAGTCCGCATCTGTGGGCGAGGCCATGAAGGAGCTCAGGGAGCTCCCCGTCTGCCGGTCCCGGAAGCTCTGGATGTAGCTCTGTGGGAGAGTAAGGCCAGTGTGAGAAAGCCACCACAGACCCCTGCCCCGAGAGCCACCTCATCCTGTCCCTGCAGCCCCAGAACCTCACCACCCGCATGGTGCACAGCCCTGGGACCCTGCCCCACCCATACCTCATTAAAACTCATCCTCAGGACACCTTTCCCCTGACCCCAGAGCTGGACCCATTGGGGTCCTGGAGCAGGGGTCCCCAGGGGTAGAGACATGCTAGGGCTTTGCGACAGTGACGCTACTGTTCAGGGCCCTATCCTGCTGGGACAGAGTCCACAACACTCCCTTCTCCCCTCTTCGGGCTGGAGGGGCTTGGGGTGCTGACCGGGGAGAGGACATCTCCATTGAAGCGTTTGATGGGCACTGGCCTGCGCCGATAAGCAGGGTCAGGGGGCCCGGGCCTTGGAGGAGCTCGGGGGCCTCTGGGGGGGGCCCGTGGGGGTCTCTTCTTCCGCCGCTTCTCCTTGCGCTCTTCCTGCTGGCGAATCCGCATCAGCTGCACTCGTCGTCGCTGCCGGCTGATGACCACTGAGAGGGGATGGGCAGAGAAGGGTGCCTCATCTTCCCCAGCCCCCGGCCCTCCCCCTCTGGCGCTCCAGGCTTTCAGCTTCCCCTAGTCCGTAACCCACACCCTCTTCCTTCCCGGTCTCCCACCTCCCAGATGGGAATGCAGTTGTTCTTTTCTCCCCAAGGCCTTTACGAAAGATTCCTGGACTTCCAGGTCCCCCCTCCACTGCTGTTACCCCTTTTCCAATCCTGAGCCATAGGTGAATCATGGAGACCAACCATCGTCACCTCTCACCTAGACAACCACAGCTGCCCCCTCACTGGGCTCCCTTCTACGCTTGCCTTCCCGAGTGCTTTCTACATTCAGCAGCCAGGGTGAGCATCCCAAAGGCTGAGTTAGGTTATATCCTCCCCTGCTTTTGTCTCCAATGGCATCTCATTGCCCTGCTAATAAAACCCAGTCCTCATGGCCCCCAGGCCACACAGTTGGCATCCCTCACCCACCACACTCCAGCCACGTCCTCAATGAGCCAAGCTCACTCCTTCTTGGGCCCTCACCCCTGCTGCTCCTCTTCTCTAGCACCTTGCATGGCTGGCCCCTGTCCTTCAGGTCTCTGCTTCAATGTCACCTCTTCCAAGTGGCCTTCCTTGGCCACCGTGTCTCTATTCCATATTACCCTGCATATCTCTTTCATATCATTCTGCACAACCGGAATTATCTGGCTTGTCTGCATGTCTGTTGTCTGTCTCCCCTGACCTGAATGTAACCCATGAGGGCAAGGACCTTTCTGTTTTGTCTCTGCTGAGGTGCCTGGACTGGGCTTGGCACAGAGCTGCTGCTCCGTAATTGTTGTGGAAGGAATGGTGGCACTGAGGCCCTATCTTCCCAGACCCTGAGCAGGTCAGCTCTCTCACTGTGGAGGCCTTCCGGTGCTGGTGTGCACAGCTTCTTCCCCCCTCCCCAGTCACTTAGTCCCCCACCCGTCCCTGGCCACCCATTTCTCTCATGCCCACCCTGGCCTGTGCCCTCTCACCTTCTGTGTGGGAGTCTCTCTCGGCTGTCACCCGCCACTGCACCAGGACGCCCATCAGGCTGAGCAGGGGCCACAGCGCCAGCAGGGCCCAGCTCCGCCAGCAGAGAGGGGGCACTGGGGCGGCCCGCAGTCGCTCCACCGCGTAGCGCCCCAGCAGTAGTAGCTCTGCAAAGTAGTCAGCGGCGGTGGCGATGAGCGCAGCACCAGTCACGGCGGTGGCCAGGGTGGTAAGCGGGCGGGGCCAGCGCAGCGTGAGCAGGGCACAGAGCAGGCCGCCCCCCAGCAGCAGCCCCAGGGGGCCCCACACGGAGCCTGGCTGGTAATAGGGTGCGGAGCCCAGCAGGGCGGCAGCGGCGAGCAGCAGCCCGAGCAGCAGCCCCACCAGGAAGAGGCCTACGCTGCGCACCAGCATGGCCACCAGCCCGCAGAGCAGTCCGATGCCAAGCGCGATGCCCGCACTCGCCCCGGCACTCAGCTGCGTCTCCAGCACCCGCTCTCGGTAGCACAGCAGGAAGATGACCACGGAGCCAAACAGCAACCCCGTGAGGAAGAGCACTGCCTTGAAGCAGCGGTAACCTGGAGGGGAACAGGGGCTAGTGAGGGGCCACCAGGCTGGAGGCAGGAGGTCAGAGGGGTCAGGGACCTGGAATCACAGGGCAGCCAGAGGCGGGACACTAAGATCAGAGAACTGGGGGCCACGGGGGTCCTGAGGGCCTCAGTGATGGGACCACTGGGGTCAAGGGAGGTCCAAGAGATAGGACATTGGGAGTCACTGGGAAGAGGAGTCATTGAGAGAAGCACGGGGACTTTGAGGGTCAGAGGAGTCAGAGATAGATCATTGGAGTCAAGAGTGAACCAGTGATAGGGTCACTGGGGTCTTTGGGATCATAGGGGTCAGAGCTAGGTCACTGGGGTCACAAGGGGATCAGCAATAGAGTCACTGGAGTCTTTGGGGAGCGATTGTTCAGAGCTGTGAGGCATTTGGAAGTTGGAACTTGAGAAATGAGGGCCACACAGGTTCAGAAAGATGAAGGCTCTGAGGGGTCCCAGAGATATGACATCATTAGAAGGTTGCAAGGAGAACAGAGAAGCAGAGTTATTGGGGTGGGGTCCCAGGAGATGAGGTCTTTGCATGTCAGAGGGATTGACAGATGTGGAATCATTGAGAGTGTTAAAGGGTTTCTGAGGGAGAGAGGGTAATACTGAGGCCAGAGCAATGGGATCATTGAGATCACAGTGGGGGGAGGAAGCAATCAGACAGTGAAGTCATAGGGACCAGAGAGTTAAGAGCAATAGAAGGAGTCAGTCGGACAGAAGGTAATAGATAACTGTGGGGTGATTGGGGGTCACTGGGCTTACAAGGGGTCATAGGGAGTCAAAGAGGATTATAGGGAGAAATAGTGGTTGTGGAGTTTCAGAAAAATGGAGGTTATGGGCTATTAGGCCCATTAAGGGTATCTGGAAGGGTGAGAGACTTGTAGATCCTGAACAGTGGGGAAGATGGAAGTCAGAGATGGGGGTCAAGGGGTCAAGGAGAGCCAAAAAGAAAGGTCAGAAAGAGGAGATTCAGTTCTAGGAATGAGGGGAAGAATCAGGGTCCAGGAGGTTTTGGGGTCAGAAAGGGGCATAGGACATGGGCAAGGGCTCTGAGTTCAAGAGCCTGGGAGAGGGGCGCCCAAGAGGGGTAGGGTGGCAGAGAATCCCCGGCGGGGGGAGGGTCAGGCTGCACTGAGAAACTGCAGAGGGAGTGGGTATGGAGAGTGGAGGGGGTGAGGCCACACCCAAAATGTGTCCTGAACCCTTGGAGGGGCACTTCCTCCTGCCCACTCTGCAGTTGTTCAGCCAGAGTGTGGAGGTGGAAGGGGAGGGGCCATCTGGCTCCCATCTCTCCTACTACCCAGCCATTCTAGGGGGAGGTGAAGAGGCTGCAGAGAACACGTCTCACCCCACCTCTGCCCGGCCTAGAACCCAAACCTCCAAGCTTCCTTTGCACTTCTTCCAGTTGCATATAATCCACTTTCCTTGGGTCCCCAGCCCATAGTTTGTTCCCCTCTCTGAAGTTCTGTAACTCTTGCTGTAGAATCACTGGGCACTCACTCCTTTAGCTCATCTGGCACCTTTGTGCAAATGAGAAAAAGGTGTGCCTTCTTCTAGGCAAAGCAGCCTTTTGCCAAGGCCTGGAGTTTGGAAAGTGGATTTCAGCCCCCACTTGCCCATTCAACTGAACTCCTTTGTGCAGTACCCATCCTGTACAATTGTTCACAGCAGCCCTTATTACTGGAGTCTGCCTTGTAGGCAATCTCCATGTGTATGACTTCCATCTAGCCCACTCTAATATGTATCACAGGTATGACTGTTCCAGAAGTCTCTCCCCCATCAGACAATATGTCCTGTGGGAGGAGATCATGTTTAATCACTCTGCTAAATGTTTTCAGTGCTATCTCGCACAGGGACCCAAATACATCTTCACCACAATAGCTATTATTTGTTGAATGCCTCCTAATTCTTACAACAACCCTACGTGAGAGAAATATCATTGTTCCCATTGTTTAGATGAGAAAACTGAGGCTCAGGCAGGTTAATGTGCCCAAGGCATCACAATCAGTAAGGTGCAGAGCCAGGTTCAAATTCCAACCTAACTCAAAAACCTCTGTTCTCTAGGATCTAGAGTCTAGATGATCTATGAACATGAGTGTGATGAAAGAAAGAAGGAAAAGAAAAATAGTTATCCATGGGGGGGGTGGTAGCGGTGAAGTTCTGGAGAAGATTCGGGGTGTCTCGCAAAAGTAACTTGGGGAAACAGAGGGGAGCTCAGGTGAGGGATGAGATGGGGGTCTCACCGAAGAAGCAGTAGACGACTCCAAACAGACAGCACATGATGCAGACGAGGGCCGGCAGTGCCTGGTACCTGCGCTCCAGGGGCTGTTCACAGGGTGCACCCCAGAAGGCATCATCTGGTTCGGGGGGCAGCAGCTGGAACCGCAGCGTCGCCGCAGTGCCCGGCATAGTGCTGGGGACGAGAGGGAGTCACTCCCCCAGGTCAGCCTGACAGACAGCAAGTTGGGGTCAAGGAGGAGTCCTAGGTCTCCACCAGGATGGGGGCGAGAATGGGAGTGGGGGAACTAGGCAAGGACACGGTGGACAAAGGAGTGGTGCCCACATCCGGCAGCTCTGGGAGCATCCCTGAAGTGGGGCCACAAGACAAAGGGAGACAAAAGTGCCTGGCTAGAGGGGGCCAGGAGGAAGGAGTTAAAAGGGGGCCTGGGTTGGGGGAGATGAGGGCAGTGTGCTGCCGGTGAGAAGGAGGCAGCCAGGGGATTCCTCTGTGGGCGGCTTAAATCTGGTATTGTCCAAGATCTACCTGGGCTGGAGGCGACCCGAGTTTCTGAGCCAAAGAGGCTGTGCAGGGGCCGGAGGGGCCGGGGTGGCGGGTCGCCGGAGGCCCCAGCTGACTGGGGTCCGGGGAAAGTCCGCCGTTCGAGGAAGGGGGCTCCTGGGCCGGAGGGAGCGGTCTCCGCGCGGCAGCGTCGCCGCTCCGCGTCCAACACCGGCTGGCGCTCCAGTCCCGCGGCGTCCGGGGACCCGGGCTGGCCCCGGGGAAGGGAAAGGAGCGGGCGCAGGGGCTCGGGCTGCCCCGGAGCCGCGGCCCCATGCCCTGAGCCCGCCCGCGGCCTTTGGTGCTGATGGACAGCTCCGGCCTCTGCTCCTGACGTCACTCAGGGCGCACCATCAGGCAGGGGCGGGCTGCTTCTGACGTCACCCGGGACGCACCAACCACGCCGGGGGGAGGCAGGGGACTCCGCCCCGGCGTCTCGCTCTCGCGCACCGAGGAGGGGGCACTTCCGGGGGTCCTTCCCCTTTCCCCTCCCCCTTCTCCTCCCTCTCCGGTAGCAGGAGCCCGAAACCCCACCCCGGGGGCGGGGCCCTCGCAGTGACACGTCGGACAGCGGCGGCCGCGGCGGAGGCTCGCGCGCCGGGCGCGGGGACCCTGCGCGGTACCGGGCGGCGGCTGGAGGGGGGTCGGAGCGCGGCGCAGGGGAGTCGGCTCGGGCCGCGGGCTCTGCTCGGCGGGGAGGGAGCGGGCCGCCCTCTGGGCCCGGGCCCTCCGGATCCGCCCCCTCCCCGGTCCCGCCCCCTCGGAGCCTTCTCGGGCTGCTCGGGGGCCGCTCCGGGGCCGGGGCCCGCGGTCCGGGCGCCATGCGGGCATCGCTGCTGCTGTCGGTGCTGCGGCCCGCAGGGCCCGTGGCTGTGGGCATCTCCCTGGGCTTCACCCTGAGCCTGCTCAGCGTCACCTGGGTGGAGGAGCCGTGCGGCCCAGGGCCGCCTCAACCCGGAGATTCTGAGCTGCCGCCGCGCGGCAACACCAACGCGGCGCGCCGGCCCAACTCGGTGCAGCCCGGAGCGGAGCGCGAGAGGCCCGGGGCCGGCGCAGGCGCCGGGGAGAACTGGGAGCCGCGTGTCTTGCCCTACCACCCCGCACAGCCGGGCCAGGCCGCCAAAAAGGCCGTCAGGTAGGGATCAGCCCCGCCAGCCCCACCCCCTGGGCACCGGCCGGGACGGCGCGCCGGGGAGGCCGCCAGGGGCCGGGTCAGGCTCCGGAAGGAAGGGGCTGACTGGCCAGGAAGTCTTTGGGTCCCGATAACTTCCGATGGCCCTGCTTCCCTGGGAGCTGTGGAGTCCATCTGAGGCCCTCCTCTGGCCCAGTCCGGGCTTGGGCTGAACTTACCCGACTCTGTGAGAAACCAGCTTGACCCCATGGTCCCCCAAAGATCCTCTTAGCTCCCTGGCTGGGCTGTTGTGTTTAGAGAAATGACTGGTATATAGAGTGGGTGCATAGAGAGAGGGAAAGAGAACTAGGATTTACCTGTGTCTCTTGTTCCTGGGTGGGACACCTCGCGGCGAGATTTAGGGGGAGGGGTGATGTACTCATCCTGTTAGTGCCTCTGCCAAAGAGTTGAAATCATTTCTCCTAAATAATGCTGAGTTCAAATTGCAGTTCTGCAACTTACCTTCTGCCTTATGGAAGGGAACTTACTGGAACCCCTGAGCCCCAGTTTGCCCCTCCCCCAAACACACCAATACATCTCTATGCCATATATTCTTTTACTCGTGTGATGTATGGGTGGTATAATGGCATATTTATGTAGACATAAGTGTATACATGGTGTGTAGAGTACCCATGTGCCAAGCATTTGGCTAAGTGCTTCAAATAGATACGATCAACCCCACTTTGCAGAAGAGGGTACTGAGGCTCAGGTAGATTCAATAACTTGCTCAGGGACACCACTGCTAAGTCATGAACAGGGAATCTGACCCACAGTATATCTCGCATATCTGCATGGATATTGCCATCTCCCAGAAGCACTCTGTAGGTAAAGCTTAGATCCTCGTGACCCCTAGGAAAGAGTTGTTCTTGTCCTATTCCGAGGTGAGGAAACAGGCCCAGAGAGGACATGGCCTGCCCGAGCCTGTGTCTGCTGCCTTCTGCCTGCCCTGTTGTCTTTTTGATAACTTTGTGCCATCTTCTCCCCAGGACTCGCTACATCAGCACGGAGCTGGGCATCAGGCAGAGGCTGCTAGTGGCGGTGCTGACCTCACAGGCCACGTTGCCCACGCTGGGTGTGGCCGTGAACCGCACTCTGGGGCACCGGCTAGAGCGTGTGGTGTTCCTGACAGGCTCGCGGGGCCGCCGGGCACCACCGGGCATGGCCGTGGTGACGCTGGGCGAGGAGCGGCCCATTGGGCACCTGCACCTGGCGCTGCGCCACCTGCTGGAGCAGCACGGCGACGACTTTGATTGGTTCTTTCTAGTGTCTGATGCCACCTACACGGAGGCGCACGGACTGGCGCGTCTAGCTGGCCACCTCAGCCTGGCAGCCGCTGCCCACCTCTATCTGGGCCGACCCCAGGACTTCATTGGCGGAGACCCCGCCCCAGGCCGCTACTGCCATGGCGGCTTTGGGGTGCTGCTGTCGCGCACACTGCTGCAGCAGCTGCGCCCCCACCTGGAAGGCTGCCGCAACGACATCGTCAGTGCGCGCCCAGATGAGTGGCTGGGACGCTGCATCCTTGATGCCACTGGGGTGGGCTGCACTGGCGATCATGAGGTGGGAAGATAAGCCGCCCCACTGGTACCTCCTCTCTGAGTTTGTGCATTTCCCCCTGAGAGGCAAAGCGGTGGTTGGAGAAATAGGCCTGGGTTTTCCTCCCACTTCTGTCATTTTCTATCCCTATGACCTTGGGTAAATTACTGAATCTCCTGACCTTCAGTATCCTTATCCATACCAATGGAAATCAGTATTGCTCAGAGTTATTACAAGGATTAGAAAAAATAAGAGCGCCTTGCACATAGTAGGTCTTCAGTGTTTGGCTATTATTATTTTATTTGAGCCTCTGGACAGCTCTGAGATAGGATGCATGCCCATTTCACAGATGAGCTAGCAGAGGCTTACCCAAGGTCACACAAGCTCACAACTGGTTGAGGTGGACTTAAACCCACAGATTTCTGACTCCAAGCCCACAACAGGTCATAGGATGGGGAGATGAGACACACTATGAGGTGAGCGAGGCTGTCCCACCTTTTTTCCCATTACGGACCCCTTCCCTTCCTCTCCCCAGGGGGTACACTATAGCTATCTGGAGCTGAGCCCAGGGGAGCCTTTGCAGGAGGGGGACCCTCGTTTCCGCAGCGCCCTGACAGCCCACCCTGTGCGTGACCCTGTGCACATGTACCAGCTGCACAAGGCCTTTGCTCGGGCTGAGCTGGAACGCACATACCAGGAGATCCAGGAGTTGCAGGTACTGTCTGGGCTGGGGGTGGAGGGGGTGCTGAGAGGTCTCAGAGATCCCAAGGAAATAAAACTTAGCCCTAGGATCACAGGACAAACCTGCTTCCCAGTCCCTGTTTGTTTCTACCTTTCCAGAGAAGCCCCTCCAGAACCCTCCCTCCTTTAACTCTTAGGCTGCCTCAACCTGGAGAAGGACAGGTGGGGGCCCTGGGGACCATCCTGAGTAGCACCTGCTGCCAGCTCAGTCCCCCAGCTGTGTGCGGGACCCCGGGGTCTCTGCCTCACTCATGGTCTGTTTCTCCAACGCAGTGGGAGATCCAGAACACCAGTCGTCTGGCCGCTGATGGGGAGCGGGCGGCCGCCTGGCCCGTGGGCATTCCAGCGCCGTCGCGTCCTGCCTCCCGCTTTGAAGTGCTGCGCTGGGACTATTTCACAGAGCAGCATGCTTTCTCCTGTGCTGATGGTTCGCCCCGCTGCCCGCTGCGTGGGGCTGACCGAGCTGACGTGGCCGACGTTCTAGGGGCAGCCCTGGAGGAGCTCAACCGCCGCTACCGCCCAGCCTTGCAACTCCAGAAGCAGCAGCTGGTTAACGGCTACCGCCGCTTCGACCCTGCCCGGGGAATGGAGTACACGCTGGACTTACAGCTGGAAGCACTGACCCCCCAGGGCGGCCGGCGGCCCCTCACCCGCCGGGTGCAGCTGCTGCGACCGCTGAGCCGCGTGGAGATCTTGCCTGTGCCCTATGTCACTGAGGCCTCACGTCTCACTGTGCTACTGCCTCTGGCTGCGGCCGAGCGTGACCTGGCTTCGGGCTTCCTGGAGGCCTTTGCCACCGCGGCACTGGAACCTGGGGATGCTGCAGCCGCTCTGACCCTGCTGCTACTGTATGAGCCACGACAGGCCCAGAGGGCGGCCCATGCAGATGTCTTCGCGCCCGTCAAGGCCCACGTGGCAGAGCTGGAGCGGCGATTCCCTGGGGCCCGGGTGCCCTGGCTTAGCGTGCAGACAGCCGCGCCCTCACCACTACGCCTCATGGATCTGCTCTCCAAGAAGCACCCGCTGGACACGCTGTTCCTGCTGGCCGGGCCAGACACGGTGCTCACGCCTGACTTCCTGAACCGCTGCCGCATGCACGCCATCTCTGGCTGGCAGGCCTTCTTTCCCATGCACTTCCAGGCCTTCCACCCGGCTGTGGCCCCGCCACAGGGCCCCGGGCCCCCGGAGCTGGGCCGAGACACGGGCCACTTTGATCGCCAGGCAGCCAGCGAGGCCTGTTTTTACAACTCCGACTACGTGGCGGCCCGCGGGCGGCTGGCAGCAGCCTCGGAGCAGGAGGAGGAGCTGCTGGAGAGCATGGACGTGTATGAGCTGTTCCTGCGCTTCTCCAGCCTGCACGTGCTGCGGGCAGTGGAGCCGGCGCTGCTGCAGCGCTACCGGGCCCAGCCGTGCAGCGCGCAGCTCAGCGAGGACCTGTTCCACCGCTGCCGCCAGAGCATGCTCGAGGGCCTCGGCTCCCGCACCCAGCTGGCCATGCTGCTCTTTGAGCAGGAGCAGGGCAACAGCACCTGACCCCACCCTGCACCTGGACCCTGGCCTGGTGGCACTCCGCTCCTCCCCGGCAACCTGGAGCCACCTGCCAGCCTCGCTGGACAGGGCTGGCTGCAGCCTCAGACCCCAGGGCAGCCCACTGACCCCCTCTCTCTAGCTTTGTGGGTCCTTGGGCTCAGGACAAGCCCTGGGGGAGGTGCCCTCCTTCCTGCCCCAAACCCGGTCTCGGGTCTCCCTGCCCCCTTGACGCTGCTGATTCAGGCTGTGGCCTCCGAGTATTTATGCAGTGCAGTCTGCCTGACGCCAGCCCCTCCTCCTAGGGTCAGGCCCTGGGGCTGGGCTGTAGATGAATTGCTGGAGAAGTGGGGAGCTGAGAGAGGAGGGTGGGGCAGCTCCCAGTTTCTCCCTTCTGGACCCCTGATGAAGCCCCCTGCCTTTAATAAACTGGCTGAGTGCGGATTATTGATTCTGAGATTTGAAAGCTAGGCGTGGGGGCAGGGAGGGCTGGCGGTGAGGATGGAGGCTCCCTCGTCTGGGCTGGGGCCTGGATTTCCTTTGCCTGGGGACCAAGTCAGGCGTATGCCCAGCCCCGCCCCAGCTCCCAGCTTGGTCACACATCCACACAGAGAATTCTTTATGCCTCTTTATTCCCAATTTCGTCAGCACTTTATAAAACCAGACGGGAGAGGGAGAGGCCTGAGAAGGCTCCCCTCCCCACCCCCAAGCTCAGCCAAGGTCTGAAAGGTCAGCCTGCTCCCAGTGGAGGGGATTCTGGGGGTAGGGGCGGGGGCAGGGGGAACTGGGAGCTGGGCCAGGCCTGCTGGGCCACCCACTCCCCCTGCCAAAAGGGGAGCTGGGCCTGGAAGGGGCAGGAAGTAGGCCAAGCCCAGCACTCCGGAGTCCTGGGGGCTTGCCCTCTCCTGCAGACATTCTAGGGCTGGGATCCTGGCTGTCCCTGAATCACCCTCCCCCATAGCCCCACCCACCTTCTACATCTGTACGCCCACCCCCACCCTGTCCTCCCTAAATATATACAAATGTACAGCGGGTTCCACCCCTGCTGGGTGGGCCCCTTCCTCCACCTCCCTCTCTCCTTTCCTCCCCTCCCCTCCACGGGGACCCATGGTCTGGTCTCCAGCCCTCCCTGGGCACCAGCCCAGGGATGGGGGGTGTGGACAAGAAGGACCCTTGTGCAAGGCAGCTGGCCCCAGGGTCGGTGAGAGCAGGAGCTGAGTCCTCCCTCCCAGTGAGCACCGCCCTCCCCCTCAGCCCTGGGCTGCCCCAGGCGGGTCCCAGGAGCAAGAGGAGTCTATGTTGGGGATCCAGGAGTGGGGGCAGTCCCAGACTTCTGGGTCCTTTCAGACACAGCACCATCCTAGCAAGCAAAGTCTTCAAAGAGGCCTCCTGGGGGGCCGTGTGGGTGGTGGTGGTTGGGGAGCAGGCTGCTGGCTCCCCCACCCTCAGCGCGGCCCCGGCTCGGGCAGGGACTCTGCAGGGCAAAGAGGGATGGGACAGGGAGAGTTCCAGCGGTGCCCTCAAGGCTCACACAGCCAGCCTTTCCTTGTCCCCCCAGGGAGAGGCTCCAGGGGAGCCCAGGAACCTCTCCCAGAGGCTCGTTCAGAAATCCTGGGGGGCATTCAGCCCTGGGAGGAGTCGTCAGCGGCACACTCTACAGGGCTCGTCCTTACCTGCTCCTTCAGCTCCTGCAGCCCCAAGGTGGAGATGCCCCCAGTGGAGGTCCGCAGGGGGGTCTTGGGACGACGCCACACTCGCTTCAGTCGGTCCCAGGACACCTTGGGGTTCAAGGGGGCATGGCAGTGGGCTCAGAAAGCTTGATAGAGGAGCAGGGCAGTCCTCACCACCATATAGGACTTGCTGCCGGAGCAAACCCCTGCTAGGACTCCCCACCCTCCTCACCCACCCCCTTCTCCTGACTCAGTCCCCTCAGGCCTTCCAGTCGGTCAGGAGACCTCGGCAAAGAACCCTGAGCCTGACTTGCCCACCAGACCAGCCCCACCGGGAAGGTGGCACAGCCCTCTGCTTTTCCCACAGCCCCTTCTCCCCGCTGCCATTCCCCTCTGGGTGGCCCCCACAGGCCCCCACCCCTTGCCTCATAGATGTAGTCAAGGATCTCCAGCAGTGTGAGGATGCTGGCCCCGATGAACAGGCCCATTTGTCCCCCGAGGTCTCCTGGGGAGCACGAGAGCAGGGTCAGAGGGAGCCGGCTGAGCTGATCCACCTCCTGGACTCGGGGCCAGGGCTGGGTCTCACCCAGAAGGGCTGACAGGCCATAGGCTGCTCGCTGCTCCATGGCCTCAGAGGTCAGGGCTTCAAAAAAGACATCTAGGACCAGGAAGTTCTCCCTGCGGAGACAGGAAGCAGGGTGTCCACATGGGGCCATGTTCCTGAGGAGGTGGCTGGCAGGGACATCCCAGGCCCAGCAGATCCTGATCTGAGACCCCTGTGCTAGGAAGCTGGTGACTACTGTCAGGCTCCCAAAGGCTGTCAAGGGAGGTAGTTCCAGATACATGCCGGCCTCACACTTTGAGGGGTAGCAAAGGGCCCAGGAGAGCAAATAAAACTCCTGGGCCTACAGGATTCCCTCCTGCCGCCTTCTCTTAAAGCAGCAAGTAGTGTTCACTTTCCTTCATCCCTATACCTCTCCAGAACCTTCAGTGGCTCCCTATTGCCCAATGGTCTACTCTAAAATTCCTCTTCCAGACTTTCAAGACTGCCCATGATCTGTCGCACTGTGTCTTTTTATTCAAACGGCTTTCTTATCTGCTTCTCTCCAGACAGCCTCCCTATAGCTCAGGCTGGCCTCTGCATCATCCCGCGTTCTCTAAGTGGGATGCCTCCCCTGTCTCCCCCTCTCCCAGACCCAAACCTGGGGTCCTCAGAGGCCCAGCTCACGCCTCCCCTGCTTTCCCTATCCCACCCCCATTAATCTCTCCTGGGGCCTGAGAATCAGTACCACACCATCAAACACGAACTCATCCGTAAATTGTGGCATGAGTTTTGTGTCGCAATCATCTCTGTCCCCACAGGACCCAGCACTAGGCCTGGCCCCCAGAGGATGCTCAGCATTTGTAGATTGGCTGCAGGGTACCAGACCCAAGGCTCAGGGCGGCCCCTCCTGCAGGCCGCTTTGTTTCTCTCACATCCCTTTCAGTTCTTCTCCCTTAGCACACACTCACTCAATGTGCATTTCACGGCTCCCAATTTGCTGGGGGCGAAAGACACATAAATAGAGGTTCTAAAACAATAACAGTCAGTGCAATGACAGATATGTGCAAGGTGCTGTGGGAGCGCAGACGAAAGGCGCTTGGACCAAGAAGGGCTCCCTGGAGGTGGAGACACAAGGATGTGACTTAGAGGATGGGTAGCAGTTAGAAGAAAAGGATCCTGAAAGGCATTCCTCGCAGAAGACTCTTCATTAACAGAGATGCAGCCCACTCCCAGTCTCCACCATGCACCAGGCCCGTTGAGGGTGGCCTCCACTGCACACACACACGCACACATGCACACACATGCACATACCGTATGTAGGTCTCGTTGCGGTTGTACTTCCTTGCCAGGTAGCGAGCTGAGCCCCTGTTGGGGATCCTGACCATGGAGATTTCTTTCCCGTAGCGGGTCAGGTTACAGGGGGTAGGGCAGAAACATGGGCCCTCGGAGCCCCCACCCAGGGAGTCTGCAACACAGAAGCATCAACTGCAGAGGGGGTGGGGTGGCTCAGAGGCCCACTGGCTGCACGGAGGAGGCATAGGGCCTGTCCTGCTATCCCTCTGCCTCCAAGCCCCCTGGGGCAGGGAGGTCCTCGTGGCTCAGAAGGAGGGCACAGCCCATCCACCAGAGCTAATCAACCACATGAGTGAGGCCTCAGACAGATAAGGGGCTTGCAAAGGATGCTGGGATGAATGGATGGATGGATAGATGGGTGAATGGATGGATGGATGGAGAGATGGATGAATGCATGGAGAGATGGATGGATGGAGAGATGAATGGATGGATAGATGGAGCAAAACAGACAGAAAGAACAAATGGATAGATGGGATTCGTGTGCTCAACATGCTGCATTTCCTCTGTTCGCCCCTTCAGAGCCACTCTCCACTCTCCTCCACCTTGCTTTGTGCCCAGGAGGCTGATCTCTGCCAAAGGTGTCACCTAGACTCCCTAGTCTTCTGACTTTGGTTGGATGCGACTAATGTGAGGCCCTGGCAGGGTCAGAGGGCAAAGAGGAGAGGAATGCCAGGACATTTCCTCCCCCGGCTTCCTCACCGCAGGCTGTGGGTTGGCAGGGGCTGCATTCCTCCTTTCATGCCCACAACTCCTGTCCATGAGCCTCTTGGACAGCCCCAGATCAATCACTGGGCTCCAGAGGGACTCCCTTCCTTTCTGTCTTCAGGCCTGGGGGAGTAAAGGCTCCCTGAAGTTGTTAGTTCTGTGGAGTCTCGCCAGCCCTTGTGGTTCCCTCATCCCTGCTCACACATCTGGTCCTTCATGAAACCCCTTCAATCGCCCCTCTGGCTGATGCAGTTGGTGTGGGACAGAGAAGTTCTCGAGGTGATTCTACTGTCCAGAACCTCAACCCATCACCTCTCTCCCAACCCCTGCTCTGTCATCTGGATTCCTGCCATGCTCTCCTGACCAGTCACCCTGCCTCTAGCCTCACTCCCTGCCTGTCCATTCTCCACATCTGACCAGAGTCGCCTTCCTAAAATCAGCTGGCATTCTTGCCCTGCCTTAAGCCATTGTTGGCTTCCCAGAGCCTCCTCCACCCTTTCCACCCCCTCCCCTGTTCTCTGCCCTCCAGCCACCCTGACCTTTCAGTGCCTGGAACACATATTCTCTCTGGCCACAAGGTGTCCAGCACGTGCTGTTCCCACGGCCTTTTCACCTGGCTGACTCTTCCTGACCCTCAAGCCTTAGCTAATATGTCACTTCCTCCAGGAGTCCTCCCTGCCTTCCCAAGTGGGGCTGCATGCCCCTCCCTGGGGCCTTGTTGGACCGCTGAGGTTCCTCTCCCCAAGAGCTAACACGCTGCAATGTACTGCCCGTCCGCAGCCCTGCCAGGCAGCGGGTTTTGCAAGAGCAGTGCTTTCGATCCCACTCTCACTTCCAGCATGAGCACGAGCTGTAAACATCTGTAGAATGAACGAATGAATGAATGACTGAATGGAGTGCAGATCAGGCGAGACCTTGGACAGACGGGGTTTGCCTTACCCATACTGATAGGTAGCCATGCATCTCTCCTCAGACCAAGAGAGAAGTCATTCCACTCTCCCAGAGAGGCAAGCTCATTTGCTGAACCACGAGAAGCCCAGCCCTTCCCTCTCAGTCCTGGGCTTTCTGCAACCCCAACCCTGCTGCCTCCACTTACCCAAGTGTCCTCAGACCCCCAGAGGTATGGGATAAGTCTCACCCTCCAGGAAGAACCCCTCAGGGTGAGCCTGGGAGGAGGGGAGCCAAGGCAGTGAGGAGAAGGGGACAGAGATGGAGAGGAGGGCGATGGAGAGGCGGGGAAGGGAGAGGGCAGCACGGACCCAGTGTGTGGTCAGCACACTCGATGTAGATATTTGGCGGGCAGATGGTCTCATTGCCTGAAAGGAGAGAATATTATTCCTGGAGACTACAGTTCCATCCCCTTTCCCTGACCACGTTCCCAAAGGTGGGCACACACACACGCCCACATGAACTTATACATGCTCATGCATATAAACATGAAAATATACACATGCATATATGCATGCAAACATATGCACACATACATGCACACACATTTGTATGCACGTGTTCAAGCACAGGCACACAACCCCCACAAGGACAGATGTACACAAGCACACATATGCATAAATACATATTAACGTGCACACAAACATGCACATGTGCATTCCTGCATGCACATGTGAAAACATGCCTAAAGTCCAAAGCGCATCACATCCGCACTCACAGGGGCACAGACATGCACGCCTTTGTTGTACACATGCACGTGCCCACACACACGAGTGGCTCTCTGCCCCTGGAGGTTCTGGCACCGCAAGGTGGCACGGAGCGGGGCGGGGGGCCCACCTGGCATGTGCACCATCCGGCAGTGGCAGCGCTGAAGCACGGCCTCCTTTTCGCAGCGCAGCCGGCAGGCAGACACACTGTAGGCCGAGTAGCCCTGCAGCTCAGGCTCCCCGAGCCCGCTCTCCGCCCGGCAGTTGCCCCAGGGCTGAGGCAGATAGGTCAACTGCAGAGGTGGGCACGATGTGGTCATGCCCAGGAGTCCCACCCGGCCCTCCAGCACCCACAGCCCCAGCAAAGCCCAAGGGTGGGCTGGCGGGCTGTGAGCTGCTGAAGGGCAGGTGTGGTCAGCAGCCCCTCTGAGCCCAAAGGCCTGGCCTCACGCCCAACCCGGGGTCCAGCTGGAGCTGCTCACCCGCTGTTCCTGGCAGGACACGAAGGTCTGGAAGCCTGGGGACACGCCGAAGCCCAGCTGGTGGATGTAGGGCGGCTCCTCCTGGCTGTGGATCTGCACCCGGATGCCGGCCTCAAACGACGTCTCATCTGCACAGCGGAGATGGGGACCTTTGGAAAACCACCCCAGGCACAGGGCCCAGGCTGGAGCCCCAGGTTGGCCCTGTCCCTTTCCTGCCTGCATACTTGTCTCTCTCCAGATGGGCAGGTACTCTTCCTGCTGGATGTCCAGCATGATCTCCAGGCCGCTGCCCATGCCCCCCGCCCGGCTGGGAAGGGAGCTGTGCGGATCCGCATTGAAAGTGTAACACTTCCCATAGCGAGTATAGACCTGAGGGTGAGAGAGGAGAGGGAGAGAAGGAAGGAGGGGCTGAGACAGCTCCTTCGGCTTAAGGTTCCCTGTCCCCCCAGGGGCCACCAGACCTGCCTGGACACCCCAGCCCCATATCCCAGCAATCAGTCGGCTGCCCAGCCTCTCCCCTCAGTGCCATCTTTCCTACCGACATCCTCCCCTAGATGATTAAAAGGCATCTCCAGCTTAACATAGCAGATCTCTTGACAGCTTCCCAAATCCTGGCCCCCTCCACTCTCCTCCTCTGAGTAGAGGGCCCCACTCTACGCCGAGTTCCACACGTCAGAACCCCTGAACTCTCCCTCCCCCCTCCCCCCCACATTCCATCCAGCAGCGTCCCAGGCAATCTTACTTCAAACCTGCTTAGAATCCACCCACTTTCCTTCCACCTTGGGTCCCCTGTCACCATCATTCCTGCCTGGCCATGGCAGTGGGCTCCTAACTGGTCCCCCTTTGTCTATCCTCGCCTCTCCTCTCATCAGTGACACAGTAGCCAGAGTCCCCCCTCTAGAGTGCATAGATCTAATTACATCACTTGCCAGCTTCAAGCCCAACAGTGGCTTCCCATTTTTCAGAGAATAAAGCCAAACTCCTAGCCTGAAAGTCTTTGTGTGATGCGACCCTTGCCCGCCTCTCCTGCCACTTCACCCCCAGGTCTCCATGACAGATTTAAACTTACGGAGCGCCTTCCTTCCTCAGGCCCGCGTCCATGCCGTCCCTCTCCTGGAATGCACCCCACCCCACCCCACCCCACCCCCCCGCACGGCTAGCCTCAGCTTGTGTCCCTTCTTCAGATGCACACCCGTATACCACACACATCAGTGTCACCCTCCACCCCATCACGTGTTTGCCGGTTTGCTCGAAGTACTTATCAAGACCCGAGATGATCTTGTTTATCTGTTTGTCTCCTTGTTCACTGTCCACGTTCCCCCCATGAGATTTTATGCTGCACAGGAGCAGTGGGCCTGTCTGGGGTCCCGGGCGCCTGGCACGCTTTCCGAAGCTGTTGCCGCCGCGCTGAACCAAGCCTGTCTCCCTTTTCCGCTGCGGAGAGTTCTCCGGCATGGACACCAGGTGGCGCTGGCGCCCCGGAGATGGAAGCTGAGGCTCCGGCTGGGGCGCAGCTGGGATCCGGAGTGGCGCAGCGGCTGGGGTGGGGAGGAGGTTGAGAGAGGGGATGCAAGCTCCCCCTCTGCCGGGCTCACCCCGCGGAGACCAGCCCCCGGGTCAAACCCATCACAGTCAGACCCTTCCCTGGGGGCAAGGGGTCGGCGCACTCAATCTCTCTCGCTCGCCCTCCCTCCCCTTTCCTTGGGAACATTTCCATGCTGGTAAACGCTGGGAGAAAAGGCAAAAAGGCAGCATGGAAGGGAAAAGAGACCCTAAATGCCTAGCTCCAGAGGGAGGGTGTGGACGGGAGAGGGGCTGGGCCCAGGGCAATGGGAGTGAGGAGTTCTAAGCACTGGGGGCCGGGGGACCCTTGTCGTGGGGCAAGGGTAGGTCTCCCGCCCCCACAAGGCCGATCGCCTTGCTGATCCTCCCCTCTCATACAGCTCTTCTATCACCCAACACCCTGCCTCAGGAAAAAAGCAAAAATAGGCGCACACCAAGCGCGGTGCAGTTTACAAAACATGACAACATCTACGATGTCCCACTTCAGCCGCTCAGCAACTCTGCTATCAGGTACGCTTAATTCGCTGGATTATTACAGATGAGGAAAACTGCAGCTCAGAGAGGGGATGTGACTTGCCCAAGGTCACACAGCTAGTGAGGCAGAGAGGTGGAACTCATCAAGATGCAAGACTGAAACTGTTCCCACCACCTGTTGCTGGCAGCTGCCCAACCCCCACCCTGGCCTACCCTAACTCCAGCTCATTCCAGCTGGAAGGAGACGGAAGGGTGACTCATTATTCGTCCCCTTTTCTCCTATCCCCCCTTCCCTTCCACTCTACTCCTCTCCCCCTTCCTCAGCCTTTGTTCTCCATGTCTGCTGCCTCTCAGTTCCTCACCTGTCCCTTCCCTCCTCCTGCACCCTCTCTAGCTGGGTTCTGGTCCTTGACCCCATCTGCGTCACCCCCCCCCCCCAATTTGTCCATCTCTGGGGCAGGAGCAAGTATGGCTGAAGGTTCTGCCCCCGGCACTGAGCTACATTCTACAGATGGGGAAACTGAGGCTTGGACAGGTGGGCTGATTTGCCAAGGTCTCCAAGATCACTGCCTCTCAAACTGTCATGTGCGCACAAAGCACTTGGGCATCTTGTAAAAATGCAGATTCCAATTCAGGAAAACGCTTGTTGGGGGGGCAGGACCAAGATTGTGCATTTCTAACAACCTGCTGGTCCACGGACCACTTTTTGAGTAGAAAGGCCCTCGATCGATGCGGGGGCAAGAGTCCAGCAAGGCAGCCCCACTCTAGACCTGTGCTCTTACAGCCTGTCACTGGGTAGGGGGGAAGCCTGCAGGGGGCCGTGTGCAAGAGTCCTGGGTCCCGGCCATGTGGGAAAGGCAGATGGGGGAATACATAAGTCTTTGCCCCAAATCCCAAAGCACCCACTCTCTTCCTATTTCGGGCCAAGAAGATGCTGGAATCGGCTCTTGCTGACACAGCCGGTTTTGAGTGTGTGTTCCAGTTGAGAGACTGAGTGAGGAAAGGGGTACATGGGAGGCCCTGGTAGTGAGTGGCTCGCTCGTGCCCCCCAGTGTGTGGCATCACCTCGGCTGACCCTGGCCACCTGGCACCGTCATGGTCTCTCCACAGCTCAGCCTCACCCAGGGGATCGTGGACTCCCTAAGGCTGAGAACCCATTTTACCATCTTGGCATCCCCCAGAGCCCAGCACAATTTGCAGAAGGAGGTGTGAGGTGGACAGAAGGCTGCAAGGTAAACACAATCAACCATCCCTACTTTGTACCAAGTCCTGTGCTAGACAGTTTTGATCTATTTTCACCTTTGAGCCTCCAAGAAAAGCACATGAGATAAGTATTGTTGCCCCCATTTAACAATGAGGAAGCTCAGAGAGGGAAAGCGACTTGGCTAAGGACACACAGCACATAAATGACAGCAGAGATTCAAACAGCTCTGAGCCCGATGCCAAAGTAGAGTTGGTGCTTATAAAACACCTGGTGGGTATTCAGTGGATAAATGACTCTGGTAGGCTCCTGACCCTGGGTGGGGCTGGGGCAGCCTACCCACCTGACACCTCCAAAGTTTACACACAGACGCATGCTGCATGGCATTGAGCCCAGCCCTGTGCAGGGCAGAGCCAACAGAGAAGGTTGTGGCTCCAATGGCTTCGGAGGGGGTGCTTACATGGCACCCTGCCCTTGAGGTGGTTATGCAGAGTGGGAATGACACAGGGAGATGGGTGGAGGTATACTGGGTCTGATGGATATGTTCCGCAGGGGATGGTCAGGTGACACTGGCAGGGCCAGGCCACCTGCATGGCCTGGGTCAGGCCCCACTGCTGGGCAGCGCAGAGCGTTGCCCCGGAGACGGTCCCAGGGCCAGGCAGGCAGTGGCGGGTGGAGCCACCAGCTCCTAAGTGGCAGAACTCTAGTGGCAGCACAGCCCACAGCCTCTTCCATGGAGACGGCACGGCCGCTCAGCCGCAAGGTCCCCCTGGCTGTCCACTGCTCTCTCCCCACGGACTGGCCTGGAAGGAGGGTGTGCGTACAGGAGTTGAGAGCCCAGGGCCCAGCCATGGAGAACGGCAGGTCCTGGGCCAGGATGTGCCCTGATGGGCTGAGGGTCTATCTCCTGATCATCTTCCACAGGCGCTGAGCGTCTGGACCCTGTCCACATCTCAGCCCCTACTTCCTCCTTCGATCTGACCCTCCCTCTTTGCTCTCTGCCTTAGCTTCCAGGCCCACTCTCCTGGCCCAGGCTGAGGACATGGCCTCCCAGATCCCTTCGGACCTTGGCTGAATGCAGACCCTTAGACCCTTCCTTCTGGCTGGCCCTCTGCCTGTCCCTCTCGGACCACCTCTCCTTTAGGGTTGGCCTGGAGCCCACCCTGGGTCTGTCTAGCCTCTGTCCCCTGATCTCAGTCTGCCCTCAAGTCCCTCTCTATCCTCCTGGCCTGTCCGTCCTCAGCATCTGATCCCTTGTCCTCCGTTGGCCTGTCCATCCCGCTGGCCTCTGTCTTTCTCTCTTCTTGGCCTGGCTGCCCCCCCGGCTCTCTGTTCCTTTGCCCTCTGCATCTCTATTCTGTTGGCTTTCCTCTCTGTCCATCCCTTAGTCTAGCGGGCTAGTCTCTCTTGTCTTCCTCCTAGATTTTCCCTGGGTCAGAGGCCCCCTTGACCCAGGGCCCCCTCCCCAGGTGTCCTCCCCTCCTCCTCCCACCCCCTCCTCCCGCTCTGCCCCAGTCAGTGAGAGAGATCTGGACAGAGCTCGCTCCTGTCAGTCCCTTGAGTTCCATCTGTCCACAGCTCCCATTTCCCCCGGAAAGCTCTCCTTGGCTGGCTTGCTTGCATTCTCCCTCCCACCCCCCACCCCCGCCCCCTCATCCTCCCTGCAGTCACGGAGCCCACGGGGTTAACAGGCAATTAGCAGGGCCAGGACTCAGAGCGGCGGGGAGAGGGCCGGGGCCTCCAGGAGATAAGCAGCAGCCAGAGCAGCGGAGGCTGGGCTAATCCCGGGCTAATCTGCAGGCCAGGCTTTATCTCCGCCGCCTTCTGGGCACCTGCCTCTGCCAAGGCCCTGGCACCCCCACCTCACTTGTCCATGGTGCTTCATCCCCCCAAATTCCATCAGCTCTCCCCTGCTGCAGTCCAGCCCCAGGCCTCTCATTTAGCCCCTGGAATGAACTCCCCTTAACCCTGCAGTGTCCCAGGGTCCAGAGTGGAAGGGGGTGCGTCTTCAGCCGCCCTGGACCGTGACTAGCACCCCGGGGTCGGACAGCACCTGGGCCACGGCTTTACTCAGGGGTGGCCCAAGCATCAGGCTCAAAGCCTTGTCCTTCTCTACTCTCACCAGGGGCAGAGGAAGGAAGATAGCCCTGGACTCAGAACGCCTGGGGTGTCTGTGCTGGCCGACCTTGGAGGTCACTGAGTCCAAACTCTCATTGTACAGAGGCCGAAACAGAAGCCTAGAGATGGCAGGCACATATCCAAGGCCCACAGAAAAAACAGAGAAATTCAGAACCAGAACCCGCTCCGCCACCGGCCCCAGCACTCTCCGCTGACCCCAGTGACCCCTGGTTGTCAGTAGACCCTGGTCCCACGCCAGCTCCACCACTGACAGCCTGCACAACCTTGGTTAGGAACATGATCTATGAATTCTCTGAACCTCAGTTGCCTCATCTGTCAAGTGGGGATAGAAATTCCTGCCTGACTAATTTCACAGGGTGGTTGCAAGTCTCAAAAGCGAGGAAGTGTGTGAAAGCCATTTGCAAAGTGAAATCGTACCCACGAGGCATCAATATCAGTGGTAAGAGTGTTGCAGAGACGCAGAGACCAATAAGAACCCAGCTGGGGCCGAGACCGACCATCGAATGCGGTGCTGGAAATGGATCCACGTAAGCTTCATGATGTGGGGACAGGGACACATATTCTGGAGCCTGACAGAACAGGGATCAAATCCTGGCTCTGCCACCAATCTTGGGAGTGTGATTTAAGCTCTCTGAGCCTCGGATTGCTTATCTGTAAAGGGGAGTGGTAATTCCTCCTCCGAAGGGTAGTCCTGAGGATTAGAGATAAGTTTGGAGCGATGCGTGGTAGGTGCTCCAGAAAGGAGAAAGGAGAGAGCCCATCTAGGGAGGGAGCTTCCTGCCCAGATGGAGCCTCCCTGGGCCCCCTGGGAAAGGCTCTCGCAGCAATGTCGGGGAGACCGCGCTTCTTAGAGGACTGGGCTCTGCCACGTGAAACCCCCAGCTCGGAAATAGGCTCTCCTACCGGGCAGGACGCAGCCCCGAGCGAACAGGCCTGCAGCCCAACCTAGTTAGCATCTGGGCCCTGCCCTTACTGTCTGTGAGTTTCAGATTCAGTCACCTAACCTCTCTGGTCCTCCATTTTTCATCTGTAAAATGGGAATAATAATAGGCACCCTTCAGAGGTGAGGAAATGGATGAGGAAAGAGGGAATGTACATCAAAAATAGCAACATCTAACATTTCCTTAGTGCTTACTCTGTGCCAAGCCAGATCCTAAGTGCTTTATATAAGTTAACTCCTCAACCCTCACAAAGACCCTATACCGGAGGTCTCTTATCATCTCCATTTTACAGACAGGGTAATGGAGGCCCAGAGAGGGTAAGGAACCTGCCAGGTCACACAGCATGGCAGAGCAGGGGGCCAGGCAGTCTGGCGCCAGACTCCGAGCCACTGTGTGATGCACACCTGGCACACGGACAAATGGCAGGTGTTTAAGAAATGGTGGGTGTTAAAGCACGCTTACTTGTCCAATACTATTCCTTGAGCCTGTACAATGTGCTTCCTGCTGGGGATGATTCCAAGAACAGAAGAGACAGTCTCTGCCCTGAAGGAGTTTGCTGTCTGGCAGCAGAGCTATTCATTCATTCACTCAAAACATGTTTATCAAGCATCTATACGATGCGCACATACAGCAGCAGGGAACAAACCCCACAAAACCAACAATCACTGGTATAGGCAGATTATTACTAGTTGTGATTGGTGCTATGATGGGGGGACCCGGGCAAGTCCTCTGTGAGCAGAGGTTCCACTTGGTTTGGAGAGTAAAGCTTCCCAGAACGAACCCCCTCAAGCACCCAGGAAGGCATCACATGTGCCTCAGTCAAGACAGTGGGAGAATACCCAACCCCCAAGCAGGCCTTGCCCCCCCCTCCCCTACCGCAGGGTCAACACGGCCCCCAGCCCCACCCCCACAGCCGCCCAAACGCTTTTCAGGGCGACTTCCTCCCCAAGGCAGAAAGGCTTGTGGGTCCAGGAGGAAATGGGCAAATGGACGCAGGGTTGGTTCAAATGTAAATATGCGAGCCATGGTGGGAGGGCGGTAGGAGACGGTCTTGGCCGTGTGAGTCCAGGCTGAGGCTGAGCCCGGAGCCGGTGAGAGCTGGAGGCCGCAGACGAACGCGGTGGTTCCAGGGGCGCGCCGCGTTTCCACCGGAGGGAGAGCGCAGGGCCTCCAGGACGCAGGTGAGCAGCCACACCTGTTCCCAGGTAGCGACTATCTAGGCCTTAAACCCTAGAAAGTCAGTTTTCCAGGCGGGAATATATATTTTTTTGTAACGAAGCCCTTCCCTGACTTTCCCGCCGCCCTCGATGCAAAGTTATTCGTTAAGAGTTTTGCGTACACAGTGGAGCACGCACCCACGGCCGGGCGGGAGTTCAGGAGCCGAGACGGAGAAGTGGCGGGGGTCGCATGGCCGGGTGGGTGGGTGCGCGCCCGCTCCCGGCCCCATGCCCCCCAGCCCGCACACGCACCCTGGCATCCAGCCCGGGCCACCCGCACCCAGAGGGCCGCACCCAGCGCCTGGCGCTCCTCTCCGCCCCCCTCCTCCCTCCTGCGGGGCAGGCATCCATCACGGCGCCCGAGCGCCCTCCCTCCCGTCTCCTCCGGGCTCCTCCGCTCTCCTCCCTGGGTTTGCCTCATTTGCATTCCCCCGGCTCCCGGCTTCTCGGCAAAGTGACCTCCGCACACAGCAGCGCCAGAGGCTTCCACCGCGGAGGGAGACACCGCCTCCCGCCGCGGCCGGGGAGGGGCGAGGGGGCGCGAGCCCGGACCGCGGGGCGCGGGGCCGGGGAGACTGCTGCAGAGCCGGGGCGGCCGGGGCGGCCGGCGCGCCCGGGAGCGGCGGGAAAGGCTGGGGCCGAGGGGCGCGAAGGGGCTCAGATGGGATTTGAACCCGCGACCTCGGATCCTCAGCGGGCGGGAGTGGGGCGTGGAGGTCAGCACAGGCCCGCGAAGCTGCGCCTCAGAAACGGAACCCCTTCTTGGAGCTGGGGGCTTCCCAACACCCCGTTCCCTCTCCCCGCATCCCCACTGGAGAGGGGCCAGCCGTCCCGGGCAGTCTCCCAGGGGTCCCTAGCCCTCCCGGGGGCCTGCCCAGCCCCCGTCCCCGCTCCCCTGGCCCGCCGAGCCGCCGCCCCTCCCCCCGCTTGGTATTTACACCTTTCACACATTTGTAAGCTATTATCCTGTCCACGCTTAGTCACCGCTGAGCCAAGCGCCACGGATTTAGCTCCTTTAATCTTTCCTCCTAAATCAATCCTCCATTTCCCCTTAATCATCCCGTGGCTCCTCTCTGAACTCTCTCGCTGCTGCCTCGGCTGCAGCAGCCTATGCCTGTCTCTCTGGAACTGCTCCCCCTCCAACCCCAAACGGTGTCCCAAGGGCATGGTGAACATTTGGGGGGGGGGGGGAGTTGGATTTCCTGCGCCACCAGCCCCAGCCTGGGAGCCAGGGGAAGAAGTGCAGACACCCCCTCCGCCTTCTGGACAGCATACAGTACTCTGAACTCTCCCATCTCCACCCTCGAGGTCTCTGTCCTCCTCCTGCCTTCCCACTGCCGTTCATCTGGGATGGTTCCGAGACCCTGAGCCTCCACCATTGTTGGCCCCCAAAAGGCAACCTCAACCTCAGGCCTCCTGTCCGGGTTCTGGCTGTACCCACCCCCTCTGTCCAGCTGCTCTAAGGAGGTGGCATTGCCGGCAGAGCCAGGAAGGGCAGGGAAGCACCGGTACTCACCAGCCTGAGGCTGCCCTGCCTCCCCTCCTCCAGGGTGGCTGTCCATCTCTCCTTGACCACCCTCAGTCTCCACCTGGCATTCACTCCCTCCCCTTCCCCCAGTGGGACCCAGTGACTGGGGCGCCTCAACCTGAACCGCCCTGAGGCTCCCCACTCCTAGTGCTCCTGCCCTCCAGCCCCCCATTCCTGACGCTTTGTGCTCCCCAGCCTGGGCCTGGCAGAGGCAGCCCTGTCACCAGCCATGAGAGGCAGCAGGTTCCTCCTGGGAAGCAGAAGGGCAGGGGTGGGGTCCAGGAAGGAGCTCCAGTAGGGGGAGAGAGGGAGGCCAGGCCGGGAGGGGGATGTGGGGGCCATTTCTTCAAATGCTAATCAGCGTCTTCCGGCAGTGCCAGAGAAGCTGTGCTGATAATGAGCCCAGCTCGGGGTTGATTCCTGATTAATGAAGGGCTGCTGAGTGGGGCCGGGTGGGGCACATCCCTCATGGCCCCCGCTACTGCCCTTGTAGGCTGGCCCTCTGTAGCAATAACAGCCCCTGCCTTGGCTGCTGGGCCACACCACTCAAATCCCCCAGCCCAGACTCCCCTGGCCAAGGGGAAGTGGCCAGACTGACAGCGCCCCCTCCAGGAGGGCCTGAGGGGCAGTAGCCAGTGGCGAGGTGGAGGTAGGGAGGGCAAGTACATTGGGTTCTGCAATCTGTGCGTGGTAGGTAGCTCTCGGAGTATTGTCTTTAAGTCAGGAAAAGTTTTATTAAAATAATCAAGACTTGGGGCTCCTCTGGACAAACTGGAAGACCCACCAACACCGGCATCCCTGACCATAGCGTAACAGGAAGCTGGGGCTGAGGAGCAGCTGTTTTCTTCAAGGATAAGTGATCTTCAGTTCTCCTCAGACCCCACCCTTCTCTGTTGTGCTCCCTCCCCAACCTGACCTGCCTGGCTCCTGAAGGCAGGACGAGCCCTGAACTAGATGTTGAACTAGATGTTCTCAAGCTTCATGTCTCAGGAGAAGATGGGACCAGAGGGGACAGAAGACTGGACAGGAGGTGAGGGTCAGAGGTGGGCTCATCTGGTAGGTAAGAGGCCTGGACCAACCTCAGTGGAAACCCCCTCCCTTCCTGAGTCAAGGGGGCAAGGGGCAGCCCTCAGGCACTTGGGATGTGCATGGAGTAGCCCCCCCAAACCCAAGGAGGGGGCACAGAAACCATCAGTACTGGCCTGACCACCCCAAGGAGGGGAACAGACTCAGGAGGAAGCTTGGATGGAAGGAGCCTCGAATTGGGGGCCGGGGAGCCAGTGAGTGAAGGAGGGCTTGCATCTTGCTCCCCTAGCCTCAGAGCTGTCCTGGATGGCAGCTGGGGTGGGGCTGGGAGAGGAGGGAGGAGGGCAGCAGGGAGGACTGCCCAGCTGGAAGAGGCCTTGTCTAATTGTGCCTGATTAGTAGAAAGGAAGAGAACAGGGCGAGTGATTAATAGTCACGGCAGTCACCAGCGTGTGGGGAAGGCGGGCTGGGAGGGGGAGGGAGGCGGAGAGCCGAGGGGGGATGGAGACAGTGAAGCAGCCACAGGTCCCTGTCACCTGCCCCTCCAGGGGCTGCCTGGACCCCTGAGGACCCCACAGGAGGGGGTGGGTCCTACCCCTGCCTCCCCAAGGATTTTCCACCTCCTGCATGTCTCAAATTTCCAGACAATGGAATGGAGAAGACCAAGGTCATGTCCTGCACCTGGGAAGACAGGTGTTTCTACTCACGTGGTGTTTCCAGACACCTCGATGTCCCCAGACACAGGCCCTACCCTCAGCTCAGCCTGGGACCTCAGCCCGGAGAGTAGATGGCCAGACTTCCAAACACAGCCGACAGCCATCACCTTGCATCCCCTAATCCCAGTTGTAATTCCTAGCCCTGCACAATCTGGTGGGCTGAACCTCGTTCCTGGGACCCCCTAGAATTGCGCTGTCCAATACGGCAGCTACTAGCCACATAAAGCTACTGGAATTGAAAATTCACCTTCTCTGTCACGCTAATCCTGTTTCAGATGCTCAGGAGCCAGCGTGGCTAGTGACCACCATGTTGGGCAGTGCAGACAGAGAACATTTCCATCATCACAGAATGTTCTGTGGAACAGCACTGATCTTGTGTGTGTGTGCACACTCCTGCACATATGCACAGTGCGGGAATATCTGGGAGGGTTTGATGGCATGCGAATGCCATATTAAGGTAGGGGAGGGTGTGGTCCTGAGGGTGGAGAGAGTGGAAGGCTGGGTGATGGAGAGCAAGGGTGAAGTGAGGATGCCAGCGCATGGGTCAGAAAACAGCAGGTGCTGCTGGAAACGGTCAGGTTAAAGAGAGCCAAGAGTTGGGGTGATGGCATTTACAACAGCTGATACTTCCAGAGTGCACACTATGTGCGTGCCAGGCAGCGTGCTAAGCTCTTCACAGCCATCTCTTTAATCCTCACAACCACCCGAATTTTTGAGGTTCTAATATTCTATTTAATGAATTCAGAAGCTGACACAGAAGCTTTTTGACTTCTCCAAGGCCACGCGGCTTAAAGGGTAGAGCCAAGGTTTTATTCTAGACGGTCTGGCTCCAGAACCCACACACTTGACTGCTCCACCATCCAGTCCCCAGCCAAGAGGAGATGCTGAGTTTTGGAGCCACCCTTGCATTTTACAGCTCATGAAATGAAGCCTAGGGAGAAAGAGTGATTTCTGCCTTCGAGTAAGTGGGCAGGCTGAGAGCAAGCCACAGTGGGGAAAGTAGAGACGGGGCTTGGTGCACTGGGGTGGGGGGAGCGGATGGTGGTGGGAATCGGCCAGAAAGGGGGAGAATGTACAGGTGGTGGTGAGAGTAGGAGGTGGAGGTGGGGGTGGGTTGGTGTGAGACCGAGTGAGACGGGGGAAGGAGAAGAGGAGAAGAGCTGGGGTGAGCAGGGTAGGGGGGGAGCCTGGGTGGAGAGGTGAGAGCACCCACCACCACCCAGGAGCCCTCGACTCCCCCGTCCCTCTGTCCTCTCCACGCCTCGCCAGACTGCCTCATCGCTGAGCCTTCCCAGCCCTTTCCAGCCTAGAGTGGCCTCTCTCTCTAAGCTCAGGCTCGGTCTCTACATGCACCTCCTTTGGCACTTCATCCTGGCACCTCATGACACCGTTGCAGGGCTGGTTAACTCCTGCATGGTTGGTTAAGCTTTTGAGTGTCCCCCTGTCTTCTCCGCCACCAGACTATAGGCTGCTTGAGGACAGGGACGGGGGCCGAGGGCTTTCCTTCTCTGTTCTCCCCCACAGCACCTGGCAGGGAGCCTGGCACACAGTAGGCGCTCAGAACTCCATGTTGAGTGAGTGAGTGAATGGCTGGGAGGAGGGGAGGGGATATTGGGGAGCGTGGGGGTGAGAGCAATTGCAGTGGTAACAGAAGCAAGAGCAGCAGCTTAGGGGACTGGGGGAGGGTGCATTACCCGGAATAAAAATAGGCTGGAAAATGTGACATTTATTAACTTGGATTCCGGAGGAAAGGTCACAGTGGAGTGGGGAGTGGGAAGGAAGAAACAGGGAAATCAACAGAAAACATGTAACAGCCCCTTACCCAAAGCCTGCTGCTGTCACTGGCCAGCTCACCACCCCCACCCTGGCAGGTTCCCCACCAACTGGTCCCTGTACCCATCTCCCCGCCATGGATCCCAAATCCCCATCATGGGCTCCATGCTCTCACCACAGAGTCTGTTACGGACCTCATGTCCTCATCAGAGACCCTGTGTCTTTGTCTCCATACCCCTTCTCCAATCTTGCCCCCACCACGCACCCACATCTTCCCCATTGCCATGATCCTGGGCTCCCATCTCAGCCCCTAACCCTAGCTCCTAGTGCTTTTGCAGCAGACTTAGCCCTAGAATGCTGGGTCCAGGGAGAGTTACACTCAGCAGACGGGGGATGAGGTGTGGGCAGAAGGGTATGGGGTCTAAGCTGGGTGGGGGTCGGGGGGGCAGGATCTGAAGGGGAATTCCTGTCCCCCGATGCTTGCTCTGCTCCTCTGCCCGTCACTGTCCTGCCACAGCCCCAGAGCTGAGGCCCATAAACATCAACTACCCTCCTCTCTCCAGCCCCAGGGTCCAAAAGGGCCTGTGGGATCCACCCTCACCCCTGCCTGGCCACCCTCTGGTCCAGACGGACTGGCCAGCCTTGACCAGGGGACTCTCTGCTCCCATATCCACTGGTCACCTCCCCTTTCCTGGAGGCCAGGCAGAAAACCCTTGTCCCCCTGACCTTACTTCCTCGCCCCTCCATCTCTTCCTCCCCCTTCACTCCCACTGGGGTTTCATGACTCTTCCCCTTTCCTTTCCACCCCCAGCCGGGGCCTGGGACACAAATTCCCACCGGGACACAAAGCCTCCATTGATTTCTCCCCCAACAGCACTTGCTAAGACTGGACTTTGTCCCCCCCAACTCAGAGGGGTGAAGCTGCCGCAGAGAGGAGCCCCACGGATCCGAGAGGCCACATTCACACTCTGTGCCCCACCTCCTCCTCGGGGACCCTCAGCCCTGGCTTTCCGACTGGTGATTTTTCCCAGAAGGGGGCTGTGTAGCCGGAGGATAGGCCAGCACCTCCCGACTCCTCTCCCAGTACAACTCTCTCCCTCCTGCCCTTTCCTCCATTTCTACCCAACTCCCCCCACCCAATGGCAGGAGGACCCAGAGGCTGCAGCGATGGTGGTGGCCAGGAACCGAGTGGAAGCATGATTCCTGGTGACACTGAGGCAGGGAGTGAATGAGAACCTGCATAGGGGGTGGCTGGGCCATGAGGAGGGAAGTCCCCCATCTCTGGGGTTGGCCGCTGGAGTGGGCTACATGTTGACACCACGTATTCGTGTATGCACCGGGCAGTGGTAACAAGGATGAAAATGCACACGTCCACAATGCTGGGAGTAAGCTGGGGACTGGGGACAGGCGTCTCAGCACCAGGAATAATAGATACCCTGTGGCTGTGGAGCACTGTCAGACAGACAGACAGCAGACAAGACACACCCCCAGCACTCACACACCTGACTGTGGGAGGTGTGCACGGAAGGGCAGCCCAAGCCAACACTCCACTCTCAGTGAAAGTATGTGTGTTTGCGTTCACACGTGTGTGAGAGATGGCGCCAGCGGTCCCCGCATGGGGAGCACGGGTTGAATTAGATGGGGGGGCTCACAAGAGGGGATGGCACCCACAGCGTGACCCTGTCCTCGGCAGCTAAGTAAGAGCTGGGATGTGGGCACAGAGATGAGTAGATGTCTGGGTGTGTGGGTGTGCAGGTGTGCACATGAGTGTAGTGACAGGGATACAGAGTGTGTGAGTGTGCAGGAAACTGTCCCCGAGCAGTAGGGGTGTGTGTGTGTGTGTGCTGGGCAGCAGTGAGGGTGAGCCGTGCACTTGAATGAATGAGTGATTCTCAGTGTAAGCCAGAGCCGCGCAAGGGAGCAGCCAGCACCAGGAGAGGGAGGGAGGGCTGGGAAGCGGGAGAAGCCGGAGGGGCAGCATGAAAGAGGGATGTGTGAGGGAGTCTGTGAAAGGGGGTGTGTGTGAGAGACACAGAGACAGAGGAGACACTGGCACCCAGTGTACACGAAGATCGTCTCTATCCAGCCTGCCAGTCGGGCCAGCTCCCCAAGAGGCAGCCCCGAGCCTCTCCCTTGCTGGAGCCCCCCAAACCCCCTCTCCCCATCACCCTCATCTGGTGGGGAGAAGAGCCCAGTAGCCACAGAAGAAAAAGGGAGCAAGAGAAAAGTGGGGGTCGGTTGGTTTGGCCCTGGCATGGGGCATCCCTTCCCTGTAAGCTGACCAGCTTCAGGGCCGGGGCCCACTCCAGGCCCCCCGGCCCCAGACCTGGGCACTGCAGCAGCAGAGCAGCAGCGCCAAGAAGCGGAGCAGCGGCAGCGCCCGGGTAAGCCCCTGTGAGTGTCCCCTGCTCCACGCCCGGGAAGCCAGAGGGAAACACCGGGCTGCGGGGAGACACGAGGCCAGCCTCTGGTGGCGGAAGGAAGGGAAGCCCTGTTGAGGATGCCCCCGTGCACCCCACCCCCTGCCAGCCTCTGGCCACCCCAGGCCAGGCAGGCCAGCTGGCAGGACTCACCACAGAGAAGTTGCTGGCGGAGCAGTGGTGCCCACTGAAGTTGCAGCTCTTGAGCATGTCGGCAAGCTGGTGGCCAGTGCGGTTAAGGATGTCTACCATGTCTGGTTCCGGGTAGCGCAGGCCGGCGGCACGGTGCCCGTCCCGGTCTTTGGGGGGCAGCCCTGTCAGATTGGCCAGGTGGAAGATGTCGGCGTCGCTGAGTGCCGAATGCCGGAAACGGTTGATGTTGCAGAGGGTGACAGCCGGGAAGCCCGCCACGGGGGCTGGGGCAGCAGGGTCCATTGCCACCAGGTGAGGCCGGGTCAGGTAGCCCCGGGCCAGGCCGGCCGCCTGGTACAGAAAGGCAGCCAGCGAGGTGAGTAGGGCCAGTGCCCACAGGGTTCTGCGCAGTCCGTGGGGGCCTGGGCCACAGGCCCGGCCCAGCCCGTGCAGAGTGCTGGTGCTGGCAAAGGTGGCCAGGTCCCGGGGGGCTGCTGCCCCCCGTGCAGCCCCCAGGAGGCTCTGCTCATCCCCTGCCTCCTTCTCCTTGGGTTTCGCATCCTCCTCTGCAAATTTGATTTTGCACACAATCTCGATCGGCATCTGTCCCCGGCTGCTGGGACTGGCCAGAGCCTCCCTGCCCCTGTCCCTCCCTGGCCAGCAGCCCCTGGTGCCCTCCGGAGTGGCGGTGGTGGCAGCGGCTGCTCTTCTAAACTCAGGGCAAGCGGGAGGAGGACAGGGACAGGGTGGGGGCCTGAGGTGGGGGAGTCACTCCCACTCCCAGCAGCCCCGCAGCCCTGGTGCTGCCTCTGCCGCTGCTGCCTCTGCTGCCGCTTGTCTCTCTCCTCGATCGTCTCCTTGTGGCTTCCCTTATCAGCACCAGCACAGCTGTCAGCCCCTGCGTGTGTCCCTGCGAGCGAGCGAGTGAGCGAGGGAGCGAGCACTGCTCCGCCACGCCGCGCAGCCCCAGCCGCTCCGCGCAGCATGTGCTCCGGAGCCCACCCCGTGCTTAATAATTCAGGACATGTCAACAGCGTTTCAACGGCGGCACGGGCGACAGGAGCCAGGCCAGGGGAGGGGGCAGCCCCCAGCCCAGGACAGGGATCCCTGGTCTCTGCCTGAGACCTCGTCGGGCTGTCCCCCAAACTCTGGCTATACCCTAGCCACTCATAGGGTCCCCAGGTGGCCCCACTCCTGGGCCACCCAGGGTGCTGCATCAGACTCCTGAGCCCATTCTGCCACTTTTCTGGACCACACCCCAGGAAGGGGCAGCCAACTCCACCTCCCCACCTCCTGGCCTCCCTGACTCCTGACTCCAGTACCCAGCCACCACCTGACCCCACCACCCCACTCACAGCAGCTTCCAGAAACTCCTTGGGAGAGCCACTTGTTTGAATGAGGGAGGGGAGGGCAGGCAAGACAGACAAGAGGATGACAGTGAGTCCACCGAGATTCTCGGCTTCCCTGGAGCTTTACTCCGACTTCAACACCCACCATACCCCTGCCTACTCTGGGATGCTGGCCGCCCCCTCCACCACTGTGCCCTCACCCCCAAACTCAGTCACTCATGTGTCTGAGACACAGGGCACCCTGGCTGACTTGCACATCTGTGGCCACTTTGCTTCCCCCAATCCCTTGCCACTGCCAGGCTGGGGGTGGGGAGAGGGTGTTGGGTGAGCAGGCCAGGGAGCAGAGAGGAGGTAATGATGTGGGGGAGGGTGTGGAATGGAGGGTGAGGAAGAGCCCAAATGGGGATGTCAGAGGGAGTTGAGCTGTGCTGGGCTTGACTGGGAGGGAGGGCTGGGGACCCCCGGCAGAGTGGGGCAGGGGAGCCCTGGGACGGCTGCTGTCTTGCGGAGGGGAAGCCTGCATGTGAGCTGTTACCACAGACAGCCACTCTCCCCTGTTGGCAGGCCAGGAGGAGCTGCCTCGGTGCCCCCAGGGTGGGGGCGGTCACACTGAGCAGACTGTGCTCTGGGGGGGCCGTGTGAGAGGCTGAGCCCTCACGGGGAAGGAAGCACTTGTCCCAAGGCGGGAAGGGGGGGCTGATTAATCGGGGCGCTAATGAGCAGCAGGGAGAGGAAGCTCAGAGGGGCGGGGGAGGCGGCTCCATCGATCCGAGCCGCGAAACCAGCAGCTGAAAAAAAAAGTGAGGAGGGAATCGATCTGAGGGAAACGGCAGCTGCTGGGGATTAGAGCCCGAGGTCCACCCGCTGCCCAGCGGCCACCCCTCCCCTGCGTCAGACCTGCCCCTCAGGTCGCAGCCCCTGCCTGGCCCAGGAGGAGGGGCCCAGGGATGGCTGCCATCGGGGGCAGGGAGCCACTCTGCCCACCCTTGGCTGTGAACCCAGGTCATGCCCCCATCAGTCACAGATCACCCCAGCATGGAGCCCCCACACACATACCCCTGGCCATGCGTGGCACCCTGCTGGTGCTGTCCCCAGACTCTCATCAAAGTAGATTCCTCAGGGACCCCCTCGGCTGGCTGGGCTTCCCCACAAGCCAGCTCCCCAAGCTGGGAAGATAAGACTCCTGGGGTGAGGGGCTGTATCGGACAGCCTCCCAGAGGGGATAGTGGGGTCTGCACTGGAAGCAGCTGCTGAATTAGCCCTCAGAGTCTCCAAGTGACCACAGGCGGTGCCCCTCTCTCTGGTCCCTGCCCAGGCAGGCTCCTCCCATGCTCTTCCCTCCCTGCTAGACTTCCAGACTCTTCCAGCCTTCCTCCCCCACTTCCTCGTCCTCCCCCAGCCTCTCTCTTCCCCTTTCTCCTAGTATCGATTTTTTTTACTAGGTATTTTTCTAAAAGGTGATTTAATTGCTTTTTTAAGGTTACTTCAGTCTGGGGCTCTGCCAAGAAAGCGGGGAGCTGCCCCCAAAAGCTTTCCTGGCCACCCTGGACGCAGTGCGTGTCCGTAAATTGCCCTGCCATCCATTGAGATCATGGGGTTATACTCCGCCAACGTACTAGCCTCCATCATGAGGCCAAAGCACACCTTCTTTCCTCCTGAGGGCATGGCAGGAAGCCTTCAACCTCCAGAAGGAATGAAGTTGGGTGGTACCCCAGTATGGGAGGAGGAGGGGGAGGAGGGTAGAGAGGCGAGTTCCAGTCCACTGGGAAGTGGAACAGCAGTTAGCTGCACACCGCCCCCACCAGTGCCCCACGGCCAGCTGTCTCCAATTGTCCCCAGTCCCCATCTTCCAGTTTCCCAGACCCCCAGGAATTGGGTGATGCTCAGTAGCAGTACCCCCACATCCTTTCAGCCCATCGCGTGGCCTTTCCCCCTGCTCTGCCAGTCTCCTCTGTCTCCCTACACCCCCTTTCCCTCTGGCCCCCGTCCTTCTCCCCTCCCTCTCCCCGCTTCCCTGCCTGCCTCCCTCTCTGCCCGGCTGCAGTTGGGTGATAATCTCCCTCATTTAGCCTCCCGGCTGCTTCCCCGGCTCATTGCCCAGCTGGTCCCTGGGGCCCGGCCCAGCTTCTTCCCCACCCCCAGCCCCAGCCCTTCGCCCAAGCTCTCCCATCCCTTCCCCGCTTTGCCCACCCACTCCCAGGGGACCAGCTGCCCCCTGCAGTGAGCATCAGGGCCAAGTGTGGCCCGCCAAGACCAGAGCTGGGGGTGAGGCTGTCAGGGTCTCTGAGTTGGGAGTGTGGGTGTGGGACGTGGGGCGAGGGGGCTGCAGGGTCAGGCTGTGAAGCCTTAGCCAGGTGTCCTCTGTACTCCACTCATCCCTGTTCCCCGGATTTGTTCCCAGTCCAATTCTCCAGCTACCCCCACCCCCCAGAGATGAACTAGGCTTTCTGAGAGCGAGAAAGGGAATGGTGGATGAACTGAGAGAGAGAGAGTGGCATCTGTACAGCCTGCCAAGGCAGGGCCTGGGACTAGGGGGCACAGGGTGAGGGGGACCAGGGGGTGTGGAGGATTAATTTGGGCAAAATGCCCACAGGCAGACCCGGAGACCTCCCGGGATCCAGTTTGGGGGTTCCCAGGGGGCCTCCAAGGCCCTTTCTGCCCCCAGGCTGTTGGTGTGGTCTCTTCCCAGCAAGAGACCCCATGCGGGGCCACATTTGCCCCTTCCCATCATTCGTGGGCCCCAGACTCCCTGCCTGGGTGGCCCAATTCATAAATAATGTGCCCCCTAAACTCCTAGACAGCATTCTCCTAGAGAGTCCCCAGCCTCTCCCTGCTCCCAGAGGACACCTTGCAACCCTCCCCAGCCTAGACACCTATCCCAGGCCTGGCACTGGTGCAGACCACGGGATGAGCCAGTGTGGGACAGATGTGGGCGGGAAGGGACAAGGATGGGGGGGGTGGAGGCCGGGACTGGGCCAGGCCTGGCTGGTGAGCGAGCAGCGGTGACAAACGGGCTGTGCGGGGGCCGAGGGGCGGGGGGCGGACGGCGGCTGATTTATCTGGGTTATTTATGCCGCGGACGAGGCAGGAGAAGCGGTTAATGAGAGTCCCAGAGAAGGGGGGTGGGGAGGCCCAGACGTGATCTGAGGCGGCTGGAGAGGGTTAGCGACCCACTGCCAGACCCTACCCCGACTGCCCGCCAGCACTCTGCACCCCCCACCCGGCCTTGCCTTGACCCCTCTCCTGTGGCCAGTATCAACACTTCCCCATCCCCTTTTGGGGATGCCCAGGCAGTGGGTCACTGGGACTGAAGGGGACCCGGTCCAAGATCGAGGGGCAGCTGTAAGACTGGGGAGGGGCCCAGGAAAGGGAGGGCAGGGAAGGAAGATGAAAAATCTTGGCTGGACAGAAACTGACCAAGTCTGTGGGGTCTGTGGGAGTGGGTTTGGGGTGGGAAAGGGCGAGTGTGGGAGTGGGTGGGCAGCCGGCAACCTCAGAACAGAGGCTGGAGAGGGCAAGGGGCATTGGGGTGCAGATTTGGTGTCAGCCCGGAGCCATCATGGGGGCCTGAGAGGCAGAGACAGGCTAGTAGGGGGGCCCGTCAGAGACTAGAGAGAGCCAGGGAAGGAGGGAGAAGATCCAGAGAAGGAGGGGGAGAGGGCTTTGCAGCAGCGAAAGCTGCTGGGAGCAGATAAGGCGGCACAGCAGCAGGAGGGATTAAAGCTCTGAGGGGCAGGGGCGGGGGCGCGGCGTGGGACACGGGGGCACCACGGGGAGGAGAGGGCTGAGGGCAAGACACGGGGGCCAAGGAGATGAGTGGGAGAAGCGAGGGCTGCGAAAGAGGCGGGTTATAACCAAGGACCAAGAGGTGGTCATAGCCTGGGAAAGAGGAAAGCAGGGACTCCTGATCCTGTCTTCTGGGGAGGGGGTCTTTTCTGCCACTGGCGAGCCCCCATCCCCTGCGCATGTCACGGGTAGCAGAGCTAAGCGGATGGTTGCATTGCTGAGGATGGGGCACCGGCGGATGGTTCAGGTGGGGGGTGGGAAGCGGCAGGGGCCAGCTCTGGGAGCCACTGCTCTCACGGCGAGAGACTGAGGGCACGCAGCGCCTCCTAGAGGTGGCCAATGGAACACAGGGTCAGGGGAACCGCGCTGCAGGGTGTCCAGCCAGCCTGCTCTGGGGTGGAGACCCCATCATGTCCAGGGTGGCAAGGACCAGCGTTGCAGTGGGGCTTCTTTGTGGGGAGGCGGATGGGCATGGAGGGAGGGCAGTGGCTTCTCCAGGCTTAGGTCTCTGCCCCGGATGCCCCTTCCCACCCCTTGCCCTCCTGTTCTCCAAGCCTCCCAAAAGGGTGCGCTTGGGGAGGATGAGGCCCCTGCTCCCTTCCAGGGGAGAGCCGAGGGCGCTTCAGAGGTGACCGAGGTGGCGGAGGGGAGCCTGGAGGGAAGGAAGGGAAGGGGGGAGGGGGTGAGGGGAGGGGAGCGGGGGCGGCGGGCGGGGCAGAGTAATAGCGTGTTTGTCAGTTCTGTCTCTGCGCACGAGGGAGCGTGTGTGCTGGTGGGTGTAGCTTCGCCTCGAAGAGTATATGTCTGTTGGCAGAGGTGTCAGTGTGTCTGTCTCAGGGGTCTGGGCTCTCCTTGGCCCCCGCCCCCCCCTTTGTGTTTTGGGGAGCGTGGCTCTGGGCACACCCAGCTGTGCTCCGTGCTGATGCGGCAGATGTGGCGGGGCCCCAGCTGTGCCTGCTTCCCGTAGAGGGGGAGGGGGCTCAATCTGCTCCCCCGATAATGGCTGCTAAGTGCCGGGGGGGAGGGGATGGAGGAGGGGTGGGACGGGGGCCCGGGGCAGCCGCGCCAAAGGGGTAGGAGAGAGATGAGGGCCCCGCCCTCGCCCCACCCCGTCCTGGCCAGCCTCCCCCCATCTGTGTTCTTGGCTCGGCCTCTCCCGCTGGCTAGCTCCTGAAGCCCATCCAAATTTCTCTCCACGCTCAGTCCCCGTCCCCAGCTTCCCCCCCTGGCGCCCCATCCAGCTTGGTGCCAGGGACCCGCCCCACTCCCCGGCCCCCAGCTCGCTCCCCCTCGCTGATTTTACAGAATAATCTTTTTATGGAAACCGAAAAAAGCGCTAATGGCAGGAGCGCACCCCTCCCCCGCATGCCTCCCCCCCACCGCTCATCCCCCACTTCCCACCCCAGTTCCCTCGGTTCTCCCTCTCTCAAGCCCTCCCGGGGGCCAGCACCCCCTACCCCTACGGGGCCCATGAGGTCCCAGGGGTGGTGGAGAAGGGTGCTCCCACACCCTAGGCCCTGAGCTGTGTCCTTGGAGATGGGGAGGGGGCGCTGGGTTTCTCCCAGGGCAGACAAGGGCTGGAGAGGAGAGGGGGCATTAAAACCTCTCTCTTCAGACCCCGCTCCGCCTGAGCACACACACAGTGACTCCATCAGCCTGGGGGGCATGTTGCAAAGACCTCAGCTTCACTAGCCCCTCCCACTTCGAGGACTGACCCTGTCGCCTTTCAGTGCCTCTCCCTACCATGTCCCCACCCCTCACTGGGCCTAGGAGGGGGGTCCCCGGGGCCAGGGCCTGACACAGACTTATTGGATTTCACGGTGTTTTGCTGAGAAAATAATTAAATTATCATATTTATGATGGAGCTGCCATGGCCTCTGCCAACCACTTGGAACAGGAGGGTCAGGACTTGGGGGAGGAGAGGCAAGGGACCCGGCCCCTGGCCTTACAGCCCACCCCTCTCCCAGCCCCTTCCTCAGGGGGTTGACCCCAGGCTCAGGCATCTGCAGCTGCCTCCCAACCCCACGCAGAGATGACGGAAGGGCTGGGCCGGAGGCAGGGACCAGAGGAAACGGGAAAGGGGCTGAGTCAGGGCAGGTTATAGGTTGGGACGCTAAATCCCTGGGTGGTTTCACACCGGCTCTCACACAGCCTGCAGGGTCTGAGGGGCTGGGAGGTCACACCTGGCGGATCCCCATGTCACTCTCAGCCCAGCTCCTGAGAAAGCACATCTTCCCAACTGCCCAGCTGAGAAGCGATGAAATCCTGGGCTCTGTCCCAGACCTGGTGCTTGATAACAAGGCCCCGGCACCCTGCCGCCTGACACCCCTGCCTGCTGCCAGGACCCCCTCCTCCCTCCCACCCACGCCCTGCCCCCCCATTCTCTTCGGGTAATTAGATTCCTCTCAATTAGCAGATTACAATCATTACCAGCTCATCTGGCAACTAAGCTCGGCACCCACAGCTGGGGAACGGGGGGGCCCCAGGAGGGGCATGAGTGGGTCATGGGCAACATGGGAGATGGCTGGGTTTCTCTGGGGCTCCAGGAATGTGGACAGGAGGCCTGAGACCTCCCAAAGGGCAGAACCCGGGTGGTGGGAGGTGGCTGGGGCCTTCCCCTACCAGAAAAGAGCGCCTCCCACTGTGCTTCTGGAGAGAAAGGCACGGGCTCAGGTCTGCCCTGGCTGCCGGGGGAGTAGGAGACACACCAGGCCTCTGGCGGGGAAGAAACCCCACCCGCCAAAAGCCAGGCTAGGAACAGATGGAGCTGGCAAAGCAGAAAACAGGCCCGCGCGGGCTCGGCAGGAACAAGAGCAAGGATCAGGGATCCAACCTCGGGCCTGTGGCTCCTGGTCCCTGTGGCTCCCAGTCCCTGCCATCCGTAACCCACTGCCCAACTGAAATCCTTCACCCCTTCCTTTGGGAATCCTGACGCAGGCCCAGTGAAGAGGAACCGGGAGGTGGGCGGGCAGCGTCGGGGTAGGGGTGAAGGTGGGGGCCGGGCAGGCTGGGAGCCTGGAGGGCCTTCCTCCCGAGCAGCGCAGGAGGCTGAGGCAGTAGGAAGGGGAGATTTACCAGGGCTCCAGATTCATTATTCATGAGCCCGCAGCAACGACTCCAATTTAAATGCTAATGTGGGGGGGCCTGACTCAGCTGCCCCCCCTTCCACCTCCGCCCCCAGCCCAGGCACAAGCGGAGTCCGTGCTGGCTCCAAGATTCACGGGGGTTTATTAGGGAGTGGAGAGGGAGGCCAGGAGTCCCCTGGCCACCCACGTTGCACCCACGTTGCTGCCGGTGTGTGAGGATCCTGCCTGACTCCCTCCAGTCCTTTCTGGCCCGAGGCTGGCCATGCAGGCAGTAGCCTCGAGGGGAGTGAGGAGGAGTTGGGGGGGGGGGCCTTCTGGCAGCCCCCCTCAGAGGATGATCTGGTTGGTGAAGCTTCGGCTCAGCTCCTTGTGTGGCAGAACAATCGAGTTCAGGATCAGCACCTCAGCAGGGATCCGGACGCGGCAGCCTGCAGGGTGGACGAGGGTGCCAGGGGAGGCCATGGGGAGGGAGGTAAGGGACAAGGAGCTGGGGGCCACTGCCAGCCAGGAGGGATACCTCCCTGACCATCTGTGCTCTGGCCTCATGCCCCCTAGCGACACACAGAGCCTGGCACACTGCAGGCACTTGGTAAACGTTTGCTAAAGGAATAAACACACGCGTGCACAGGCACACACACACACACACACGAATAAATGCTCCCCACAGAGCGTGGCCATCACCTGTGGAGGCTTCTCACAGACCCAGGTCCCCTGGGAAGCCATACCCAGGATGGTGATGGCAGGCAGCAGCTTCCCATCCTTGAAGAGGCTCTCACTGTCCATGTGGGCTCGGGGGTCGTTGGGATTGGGGTCATTGGGGGTACCCTCCACGCGGGCCCAGCGCCCTACGGTGCTCCCCCAGCCCACGATGCTGTGCAGAACACATGTGTGCTCCTGCCAAACAGGACGTGCGAGGTGAGGGGTGAGAAGGGGCCAGATGCAGAGCCCGGGGGGGTCAGCCCTTCCCCAGCCTCCAGGGGCACCTTGCCGTGCTGTGTGTGTCGCGTGCCTACCTGCAGCGTGGCTCCGTGGAGGACAATGCTCTCTCGGAGCCGTACACCCTCGCCCACGGTCACCCCCTCCCCGATGGAGACATTGGGGCCCAGCTGTGGAGAGGAGTACATACCATAAGAACTGGGGGTGCTTGGAGGACCCCAAGTCCAACCCCCTCATGGAACACACAAGCAGGCCCTGGAAGGGACCTGCCTGAAGCCACAAGACAGGCTGTGACAAAGTGAGAGACCAGCACTCCAAGCTCAGGAGTACCCATGCCAACCCACCCGTGCTGACAGCCCCTTTCCTCCCCAGGCTGGGCCACCACTTACCACAGCCGACGGGGCCACCTTTGCCGTTGGGTGGATATAAACGTTTCCTAGAAGCAGAAGAGAGGACTGGGGACAAAGAACCCAAACTCTGGTCCTGGTCCAGGGAGGGCAGGGTTAAGCCTTCACCTCTGGATCTGAGATCAGGAGTCAGGGCTCTGAGGGCAGAGGGTGCTGGGGTGGGGGCGAAGCTTAGGAATTGGCAGGGTGGGTACCTCGGATCCGTGGACCCCCTGGGGTATGCTTGGCCAGGCGTTCTGGGTGAGTGAGCTGGTACTGGCCCAGATAGAGGCGGGAGGCATAGAGGGCTGAGCTGGGGGCCACAAAGTGGAGCAGGGGCTCAGGGGCCAGAAGGGCCAAAGCCGCAACCCCCAGGCAACCCAACGACCCCATCGGAGGCCCCTCCCCTACCCTGCAGACTTGATCTGGCTCCAGATACCCTCAGTGAGGTAGACGTAGATCTGGCCCTGCCCAGCCAGCGCTGAGAACACATCCTGCTCCAGGCGGATGGTACCTGCCCCCCGCCACAGGCCGGAAGAGTCCTCCCTGCCAGGAAGGAAGGGATGCTGACACCAGTTCCCCAGCTGAGCCCGTCTTGGGGGCCAACAGCCTCTCAGGGACAGGAAGCGGAGGGAATCCCACCACCTCTCCGGGTCTGGTCAGATCCTCTCCAAAGGGATGCTCACACCCCAGGGAGCTCCGACAGCTCCCGCACGTCACCCCTCCCCCCAGCTGAGGTGCATCCCAGGGAGCCCCAGCCACAGACCCACTGCCCATCCCTGGCCCATGTCCAAGGAGTTCAACCACACCTGGCTTCCCCCATTTTCACATTCTCCTCCCCACCCCCTCCTCCGAACCCTGCCCCCAGACACCCTCCCTCTCACTGGATGGAATGAAACACAGACAGACTCACCCCAGAGGAAGGCAGCTGGTGAGAGCAGAGACAGTCACAGAAAGAGAGGGAGAGAGAGATGGTAGAGATGCCCGCTCAGCAGAAACAGACAGAGAGGCCAGGAGAGATGGAGAGAGAAGCAAAGATATGGGAGGGAGTGAGAAGATGGCCGAGTGAATGAGGCACAACATGGGGAGATGGGCGGGGAGTGAATCCACAGAAGGGAACAGGTCCAGGCCTAGGAGGACCAGCTGGGGATTGTGGCTTACGATGAGCAGGGCTCTGGGTGCTATGCTCCAAGGGTAGCCTCCGCCTGAGTGTACGTGCGTGTGTGTCTCTGTGTCTGTACCCGAGCGTGTGTGCACCCAAGTGTGTGTGTTGCCGTCTGTTCTGAAAGACATCTCTGGGACACTCAAAGCTTGAAAGAAATGGACCAGAAGGGGAGTGGGCAGGCGGTGACAGAGAAGGAACTGGGATGGATAAGGAAGAGGGACAGAATCAGGTTAGAAGGGGAGGGACCGGGAAGGCTCGGGTGCAGATGACAAATGGAAGGGAGAGGGGAGAAGGAAGGTGAGCAGGTTGAGATGAAGCCTGCGGAGACTGGGGGGTCTGCGACTGGGGTGCCTGGGGTTAGAGGGCCATGGGGCCCGCCTCACAGTTGCCCATCCTGCTGATTCCGCTGGAAGACATCCCCAAGGGGCTTCAGGGCTTCCGGGGAAAAGAGATAGATGCCGCAGTTGATGACGTCACTAACAAACGTGCTGGGTTTCTCCACATAGTGCAGGACCTGGGGACAGAGCGCGCTGGGTGCAGTAGAGGAGGGATGGCTGCCACCTTCCCCTGAGCCCCTCTGATCTCCAGGTCCTCCCTGCTGCCAGGCTGGTCCTCCTAAAATGCGGAGTGCATCGTGCCACTGCCTTTCACCCTCACCTTCGAGCTCAGTCTGAACCCCACGCCCTTCCCTCCAGATCTTCCCCACCTCCCGGCCACAGCTCCGTGCCGCTGCTGCCTGTGCCTGGAATGCCCTTTCCCTTCTCTTCATCTGGAAAACTCAGCTTTCAAAACCCAGCTGGCACTGTCACTCCCTCTGAGTCTGCTCTTGTCTGCTCCACAGTTAGCGTCTCAGCTCCAGGCACCCCTGTCCTCTGGCCACACCTCCCCCGCGGCACTTGTGTCATTTGCAACGGTTGGTTTTTGACCATCTCTCTCACTAGACTGAGGGCTCCTGAAGGGCAGGGATTGCGTCTTTTGGGCTCTGTTTCTCTCACACCTGGCTAGTGCCTAGCACAAAACTTAAAAATATATGTGTGTCTATGTATGTGTATGTTCACATGTACTTTTAATACTAAAGCTGTTTAAACAAATAAAAGGTGTGTGTGAAAGGTGGCTAGGCTCCAGAACAGGGGATTTCACAAACAGAGACCCTCTGCCTTGCCCATGATGCTCCCACCTCCATAAGTCTGCAGGCGCTATGCTGTTTCCTGCCTCTGTGCCTTTGCACATACCGTTCCCTCTACCTGCAATGCCTTGCTATCTCCTTCATCTTGACAAATTTAACTCAGCTCAGACCTCGCCTCCTCCAGGGAGCCCTCCCCACCCCCGCTCAGGCACAGCTGGGTTGAGCCCCCTTTTGTGATCCCCCAGCACCCCGAGTGCATACATCCATGGGAGCACCACACTCATGGAAATGAACTGCTACTCCTCTGCCAATCTTTCTTAAAGGGATATGAGATGAACAAGTGAGGGTGCATCCCACCTGTCTGACGGGACTGAGGCCCACCCCATAGCGTTGCAGCATTCTCTAGAGGCTGAGGGGTGGGCAACGATGAGAAGGCACCCAGCCAGCCCCTCTCTGCTCTCACCTCGTGCGTCTGTGGATTCTCTACGATGCAGCCGTAGTTGAGGGACTGCGTCCTGTTAGCCTGAAAGACAGACACACGGAGACGGTGACCCGCCTGCTCCAGGGCAGCACGGTCTGTTTTCTTTCTTTCTTTCCCTCCCCCATAGCACCTGGCACTCCGCTCTGCCACTGACAGGCCTTCAGCAGGGGTGAGAACTGACAGCTGCCCTCCCCCTCCCTGCTTCTGAACAGCCAAAGGGCTCAGGGTCTCCACCGCCTGCCACCTCCACTGCCGCTGGGCTTCTGGCCCATCTCTCTCCTGATGCCTGTTCCCAGTGAACTCCCCGGGTGGCCCCCGCCTCCCTGTCACCCTTCACTCCAGGAACCTCTCTGGATCACCCCCTCTACACCCTCCAGTTCTCCACGCCCCCTCACCGTGGTGCCGAGGAGCAGGAAAGGGTGAGGCTGGTGTCTGTGAGCATCCAGCATAGCGCTCAAGGGGAAGTCGGAGCAGACGTCTGCGTTGAGCACGAAGAAGGCCTCAGGGCCTCCCGCCAGGATCTGGTCCCGGAAATGGTAGAGACCACCCCCTGTGCCCAGGGGGGCAAATTCCTGCAGGTACCTGTCCCCAGGGACCCCAGAGCCAGCTCAATGAGATGAGAGGAGACAGATCCCATGAGCCTGGGGCACTGTGACCCCTCCTCCTCTCAGGGGCACAGCTGCCCAAGGCCCACAGAGAAACTCAATGTATTTAGTGATTCCGAGATGCCCAAATAAGAACCCTCCTCGTGTGTGACGGTGCCATCTGGCCAATGCTGACTCAACCCACTCCCAAGAACTCAGAGGCCTGGGGTACACCCCCCACCCCATACAGCCCAGGGGCACAAACACCTGACCGGAAGGTGAAACTCCTGCTGGGCAGCTTCTAGGAACCGGGTAAGGGCCTCATCGGGCTGGTAGAAGCCAATGAGCAGAATCTCCTGCATCCCAGGGACCTGAGGACAAGGGATAAGTTGGAAGAAAGAATATCTGATAGGAGGGAATGCTGGATAAACCCCTGGTACTGGCCCAGAAACCCAGAGACCACAGTTTCAGTCTCAGCTGTGGGGCCCTGGGCACTCACTCTACCGCTCTGGTCTGACTTCTCCTCTGGACGATGAGGAAGTTAGAGGAAGTCTCAGTCCCTAATCTTTCCATCTTTTGTTACTCTATTCCTCCCTCCCCCGACCTCACCTCTGAATTGGGGCTCACCCCAGGAAAGATTTTACCTACCAAGCTGCATTCAAGGGTACTCCATTCATTTGCCCCCATATTTATTATCTGTCATTCTGAGCTTGAGGGAAGGAGACCATGTATCAAATGCCTACACTGTACTCCAGGCTTTACAAACACCGTCTCCAGGCTTTGCCATGCCACAAAGTCAGTCTAATCACCCCCACTTTACAAATAAGGAAACTAAGGCTCAGAAAGGGTGAGAAATTTGCTCAAGTCCTTACAGCAGTCAAAGACTGGATTCAAACAAAACCCGGCCTGTCCCCAGACCAGAAGCAATAAAGCAATTAGCTCCAGTGCGAAAAATGAGTTCTGTGCTCGGCTATCATTAAGGTTTCCAATGCTACAGCTTTACACTGTCTCTAAGATTCCTGCCTGACCTCACATTCTGTGCTTTAAAAATAGGAGGGAAATCTGAGCAAGAAGAGGCCAGAGGAGAGACTAGATTAGAAGACAGCACTGCACAACTCCAGGGGCGCCATTCACATCGTCATTTGTAAATGGTGGTCCCTGGCGTTATGCTGGGTGGGAAGGGGTCATGTTTGGAAAAGGGGAAAACAGACCACAAAGGAGATGAGCGGACAGTGAGGTAGGAGAGGGGAATTTATGAGGTTACCTGGGCACAGGCCTCAATGTGGTGCTGGATCATAGGGACCCCTGCCACTGGGAACAGGGGTTTGGGCACCTCAAAAGACAAAGGCCTGAAGCGGGTCCCTGGGAGAAGGAAGAAGCATATTTCAGCCTCCTGCCTCCTCTGCCCCACCCACCAACCACTCCAGCCCAACCTCGCCCCTCAGCCACTGGCTCCTCACCCTTTTGAGGGCCTCCAATCAGGATCACAGCTTTCAGCATGATGGCAACTGCACCCTAGACCTCAAATCCCAATGGGGAAGACAAGCTCAGATCTCACATCCCAACCCAGAACCCCACTCATACCCCAACCAAGCCCCAAATAGCAACCATCAGCCCTCTCCCAGGATGTAAATCCAAAGTTCAGTATAGTACCTCCCTGGACACACCTCACAAATCCCACACATCTCAAATCTCAACCCAGAATGCAGAAGGCTTCATACCCCAGCGATTCCTCCCCAATTCTGAAATTCACATCCCACAATTTGACCCTTAACAGACTTGCCTCTGGCCACAAAGTCAACAAACTCAGCAACAGACCCCCCCCTTCTCAGACCCTAAACTTCGAAAATCAAAACTCGGAACCCACTGATTCCCAAATTGTTGCATCTTCACTCTACATGTTAAGCCCTGAATCCCCAAAATGAACCCTGAATATTGAACCTCAGAGCCTGAGTCCCAGTTATTTAACCGCAATCCTGAGTGAACCCCAAGTATTGAACTAACACTGATCCGCATCTGATGAATCTTAAATCCTAGCAAAAACCCTCTACGTGCTGAACCTGAATCCTAAAACTAACCTCTAGGTGATGAAGTCTGAATCAAAAGACAGATTCCCTTGGCGTCCCAAACACTGAACCTACCAGGCCCCTGAGTCCCAATACTGACGACAAGCGCTGAATCTCCGAATTTGGAGGACTGACTGCTGACCCTCTGAACCCCACAACTGACTCTACCTTATAAACCTTAGCCTTGCGTAGCCAGGGGTTGTGGGACCAACACAGGAGAGGACGTGCGGAGAACCAACCCGCACCTCCGAGCTCGCCCTCGACCTAGGGCCCGTCCCCCGCCCTCCCCTCGTCTCGGCACCCCTCCATCAACATCTTTACCACTAGCCCCCTTTATTCCGGCTCTGCCCTCCGCTATGCTTGCTCCTTCCGCGCACGTGTCTTCTCGCAACTCGCGAGAACTCCTTCGCAGCGTATGCCGGGAATTGTAGTTCTTAAGTTCTTCCCCTAGTTCTGACTGTGAGGAGAGAAGTGTGAGGGCACGGGGGCGAGGCCAAGGGATGGAGGGGGCGGGCCTAAATGAGAAGAAGGGTGGGGCCTGAGACGCAGAGGCTGGAGCCTAAGATTAGGACCCGGAGCTGTCTGGCAACCGGCTAAGGAGTAGCCGCCAAAGTAGTGAACGAGGTCACGCTGAGAAGCCGGGCTAGAGACAAGAGGAGGTGTGCCCAGTCTTGAAATGGGCGGGGCCAGGGCGCAGACCCCCCCCCCACCCCCGCCCCACCACGAGAGGGTGGGGCTTGAGGTGTAAAAGAGAAGAGAAGGCGGAGTCGTAGACTCTTCTGCGGGTCCCGCTGGTAGGAGAAGGAGCTTCCGACCGTGACCGAATGCCTATCTCAGATTTACTGTCTGTAAAATGAAGCACTAGACTAGCCACTCTGCAAACATTTTGATCCCAACACTGTGACCTTGGTGTGTGGGTCTGGAATAAGTGTGAGTGTGGGTGCGGGGGAGAGGAAATGGCGTCGCAAAGGAACAGAATAGACGCAGAGGGTCAGAGAGAGCAGTTTTATTAAGCAAGATTTTATTAAGGAGGGTTGTCGGTCCCGTCTACGCCCAGGCTGGGAGCCAGGGCGAAAGGTCTGAGGGTCCCTTTCAGGCCATGTCCACGCTAGCGAAGCTGTGGTCCGTGCCCAGGCTGTTCTCCACGTACACCTCATATTTGCCGCTGTCCTCGGGCGTGGCCGGACGAATGGTCAGGGTCGTGGTGGTACTGCCAACATGAGGGGGTCGGCACGGGGCAATTTACACGCGCCCTGGGCCGGGCTCGTTAGCCAGCTCTGTTCTCCGCCTCCCAGTTCCCCGCCCCATCCAATGCCCTCCCGGTTTCTGGGCCCCGTCCAGCCCAGGCTCCAGCTCCAGGCCCTGCCCTTGCGGCAAGTGCCCGCCCTCGTCTGTCGTCCTCCTCGCTGTCCTCCCCGTCCTTGGTCGAGACCACGTCGGGCGCAGGCTCGCCCAAGATCTCCGCGGTCAGCCTCACCGTGGTGCCTTTGCGCGCCTTAGTGTTATCCGGTCCCTTTTGAGTCTTTGGGGACACTAGAGGAAGGGAAAGGGAATGCGTCTCAGTGAGGGACCTAGAGATGAGGCGGGGCTGGGCATCACTTCTCCAACTAATACCCCGCCCTAAATACGAGATGGATTTGATTTAAACGCGCAGTGTGATGCTGAGCAAGTCTGTATCCTCTCTGGGGCTTCATCTCCTCGGCTGTTAAATGGGACTGATAGCTGCTCCTCCTTCTCCGCAGGGTTGAATGGAGCATCAACGGAGATACAACGGGTGAAAGCCCGGGAATGTTCATACATCTCGCTGTGCCTTGGAGACAGCTCCGGGTAGTGGAAATTGCTCTGTGTTGGGAGCCAGACTAGGAATCTAACCCTGGCTCTGTGTCAGGCTCGCTGTGACCTTTGGTCCCTGGAATCAAGTGATCAAAGCCCACAGCAGACTTCTCAGTCTGAGTGGGACCAGATCCTGAGGTAGGGAAGGACTACCCAGCCCGCGCGCCGCTGCGCTGCGCCCCAGGCTGTGCCCGGGGCTGGCTTGGGCCCCACCGCATCTGGACTCGGCTAGGCCCAGCGGTAAACGCGCGGCTGGACCCAGCTGCGGGCGCCCCTGGGGTGATGCTGCTCTGCGCAGTGGCACTGCATCCGGGGCGCGCATTCCTTCCACGAGGATGCGCGCCGAGTCGGAGCCCTAGCCGAAGAGGTTGGTTACGTTGATGCTGTACTGGCCCAGGTCTGCCAGCTCGCCATCGCGCACCAGCAGTGCGAGGACGTCAGGGTCCTCGAAGATGTAACGATACTTGGGCCGGTCGCGCAGCTCTTTGCCGTCCTCTCTCTAGCGGATGAATGGGTCCGGGAAAGCCGAAATGCGGCAAGTCAGCTTGGCTGCGCTGCCCTCGATCAGCACCACGTCCTTCAGCGGCTCCAGCACTCGTGGCGGCCCGTTCTCGCGCAGCTCCTTCCGCGACCTGCCCGCGAGCCGGGTCAGGGCCCAGAGCTCCCAAGACACGGCTCCAGCCAGCCCGCAGCCCTGTCCAACCACATGTGATCCCCTGCCCCTCGACCCACTAGAACCTTAAACCTGGGGGCGAGTAGGAAGGGGGTTGCTCCTTAATTATTACCCTGATGAAACAGTTTTCTCTTGTCGGCCACCCTTCCACACCTCAGTAACCACTCTCTCCGAAGTCCAGTGACCCCGGTGGTCCATGACACTAGGACCTCTCTCCTGATGCAGGAATGCGTTTTCTGCAGCTCCAGCTCCCTTCCTCCTGAGGGCTCCAGGGCTCCCCCTCACCTGTGGCCCCAGTATGAGGCTTGGATGTGAATGGCCCCTTTCTGGACCTGGAGATCATTGACATCCAGGGTGCATCCCGGAGGCGGGGCTGCAGCCACCGTTTTTGGCCGGAGCAGCTTTGGACATCTGGGGAGCACAAAATAAACACAGAATCTAGGCTGACACAGAGACTCGGCCTTCAGACTTTTTTTCCGTGCCGATTCAGAATATCTCCGGGGTGGGAGTATCTGGGGCTGGTCTGAGGATCAGGACTCACTGTGGGGGTCGACTTCAGGACTTGGGTCGACTAGCTGGGGAGCAGGTGGCACAGAGCCCTTCCAGATGGCACAGTAGGGGCGTGGGCAGGTGCTTAGCCCTGGCCATGGTTTTTATATATCGCTCCCCTCCTTGCCTTGTTTGGCGTGGTTGCCCTAAGACCCCTGGGGACCCAAGCCCCCACCCCCTGACCTAAGCGGCCTCCTTATTTAGCCTGAGGATGACTGGGATGCTGGCTCAGCCACTGGGGCAGGCCTGCAGTGGGGGAAACCCAAACAGCTGCAGGGTGCACTCGGTGTCAGCGGCCGGACAGCTGGGCAGCTGGATGCTGCCCCATCCCCTCCCAGGGCAGAGGGCATCCATCCCGCTCCTGGGAGGACCAGACAAGACCCCAGGCTCCCTGCTGGAGCAGCTTTACACTCACGTCAATCCCCAGTCAGACGATGTGCCCCTCCTAGGACACCTTCAGTTAAGGGGTGCAAGTGTTTGTAGGGGTGTCCCTGAATGAAGCAAGAGTAGCGGTGGACTTCACTGTCCATCCAGCCAATTATGAGAGAGCAGCCTGGCTGTCAGGACCAATCTGAAAGCACCTTTCTCCCCCAGCCCCAGGAGTCTAGGGTTGGTCATTTCTACACTGTGCCCCCTGGCGGTAAACTGAGATAAACCTAGAGGGGACAGATTGGAAGATTTTTGAGAACAGCATCCCCTCCTGCCACCCCACCCCCACTCCCTCCCCTCCATGTGGCATGATAGGGTCTGGCTGGGCTGCACTGTCCCTGGAGATTGGCACCAATACTGACTCCCCAACTCTAGGGCTGTCCGAGCTCCTTTGGGGGCATAAACTGGTGCATAGGGGTATCAGACTACCTGGGGTGCAGGGGTTCTGTTAACCGCCCCCCCGAGACTTGCCCGAAGTCCAGGCTGCCCAGGCCAGGTCCCCAGGCAGAGCATTGCTTCCATTTGGTGTAACTGCCCGCCCAGCTGTGGAGGACTGTCACCTTTTGATCAGAGCAATTTTGACATAGTTCTGCCGACATAAATCACCTTTGCTTCTCCGGGTTTGGAGCCAGCAGTTCACATGCCATTTCCAATGGAGATGGGAAGGGAGCTCAAGATCAGAGGGGGGCGGGAGAGGAGTTTTACCATTTATCAAGATATGAGTTCAGGCACCTCATTTCTATGAAAACACTCACAGTGAGTAGGGGATCAGAGATTCTCACAGGCTAACTGTACATCTTCATCGCTAAAATGACAGGTGGGCAAGGCGTCTCTCTGGTCCCTTCCAGCTGACTTTAACATCCCGTTATTTTATGGTGATGGGGCTTGCCTCTTCCCTGAGGTCCTGAGAAGCCCGAGAGGCTGGGCTAGGCTGGGCTGGGCAAAGGGTTGTTTAGGCTCCAGCCAAGGGGCCCTCGGCCTCAATTAGCAACACACCAGGCCGCGGATCGTGGTGGAAAGCTTTATTCATTTCACTCGGCCAAGAACAGAGTTTTCAAGGCGGGGAGGGGCATGGGGGGAGACAGTCTCTCTAGATACAAAAACCGGCTCCTCCCTCCCCCCACCTCAGGGCAGGGCAGCTCGGTTCTAGGACCCAGTGGCCATTCTGTGGCACTGCTGCAAGCAGCTAGAGTCAAGGTGCCTTGGCACACAGCAGACCCCCTAGCTTGCTATGGGGACAAGAAGGTCCAGGATGAGCGTCCCTGGGCCCTGGGAAAATGCTCATCTGTGGCTCCATCACAGGACACAGGCTGACCAGAGCGCTTGCAGCTGCCTGGGCAGCTGGTGCCCATATGACCTATTCGGAGAGCCTGGGGCATGGACCTGTCCTGGCCTCCTCTGCAGCTCTTCATACCACCCGCTCTTGCCAATCATTATGAGGAAACCCCTCTGCTCCAGGGGTCAGGACCAGAGCTAGCCTGTCTCCTGGACAGAGTGAAGGAGGCTGAGCAGGATTGGGGTGTGGGCTTGTCCATTCCAGGGCCCAGCATCTTCCAGTTGTGATGATGGGACATGTAAGAGGTGGGGGCCACTAGAGTCTGGTTAGAGGGTGGTGGTAGGGATTTGGTGGTCCTGCCAGGATTCTAGAAACTTCAGAGGGAGAAGCAGACTGAAGTCTCTCCTCCCTCCAGGAACAAGGGAGCAGTGTGGGCCGGAGGGCCAGAGGAGGGGAGGAAGATCCCAAGGGGCTAGCTGGAATAACTTGGCTCTCGATGGTCCAGAGAAGGCTGGATCCCCGTCCCAACACCCCCAGCACCCCCAGCCATCCCTCCCCATAGACCACACACAGGTCCTGCTGCTTGCCGTTTTTATTTTCCTTGTGACAGACAGACAGACAGCTGCACAGACAGCTGGATGGCTGGGGGGATGGTCAGGACAACATGGGCAATAGGGATTGGATGGAAGGGAAATTTCATAAAAGTCAATAAATAAATAAATACGAATGGGAAGAAGGGCAAAGGCCACGGAGGGGTGGTGGGGACATCCTGGGGCCAGCACAGAGCGCCCACAGCTGCGTCCACTGGGACGGGAGGAGAGCACTAGCTTCAGTGCCCACTGCCTCCAGCCTCTGCCCTCCGCCCTCCTCCTTCCCCTCCTTCCGGGATGCTGGCGGCTGGCCTGCTCACCCCCTCCTGAGTCCTCTCTCCTCCCCCTCCCCCACCTCGCGGCCCTCTCTCACATGCTGCCTTTGGCTCCCTGGCACTGTCTCCACGTCCTGCCCCTGCTTCACTGACAGTCACTCCCGGCCCATGGCCTTGAGACCCTGGGCCCTGCCTTTTCCTCTCTCCAGCCACTCACACCCTCCTCGGACGGTCCTGCCCCAGATGCACTGTCCCCCTCCCCCACCCCCACCACCTTCCTAGAGTCTCCCCTCCGTATCCTTCCGCTTCTTTTCCTCTTCACTTCCCCATCCCCTTCTTGCCCCTCTTCCTGCTCCCGACCCCGCCCAGCCTGGCCAACGGTCTCCCACTCTGGCTCCGGCCGGGGTCACGTCAGCAAAGCCCGGGGCCTCTGTCCCCGCAGGTCCATGAGGTAATAGCCCGGCCGGATGTTGCTGCTGGTGGTGTCCGAAGCCCCGGGCCCAGCCGGCTCAGCGTGGGCCCTGGAATGTCCCGCGGCGTCAGCGGGAACGCGAGTCGAAGCCCGAGGAGGCCGGGCTGCGGTCCGAGCGCTAGGGGCTGCCGGGGTAGGATCGGAGCAGCACCTTGTGACGCGTGGCGGCCTCGGCCCGGCGGCGCCGCTGCTCGCCCAGGAACTCCTTGAGCCGGTTGGTGGTAAAGGTGAGCGTCTGGCGGCGCAGCTTCATCAGGTAGGCGTCCTGCAGCCACGGGTGGGCCAGGCAGTCCTGCAGGGAGGGCCGGCTCCTGCCAGGCGAGCCAGGGACGGTGAGCCTGGAGGGACGGCTCTGCCCTCCCAGGGATCCGTGCCCCAATCCTGGATTCATCCCTAGTGAGTGATATTGGGCACTCTGGGGCTCAGTTTCCCCATATCTGGAATGGGCAGTGACTCTGCGTATGTCAAAGGGCTCTGATGGGCTTTCATTGGTGGGTAGTGCAACCATTTAGGAGCAGAGGTGGCGGCAAGGGAGGAGGTGGGGGATCTTACGGCACTGGCTGGGTCAGGGCAGGTGATACTGTGGGGTTGGCGGGTGTGGGGCCCACTCACCAGGGATGTACTGAGAGGACCTTTCGCAAGAAGAGGGTGGCGCTTTGGGAGGTGTTGGGGTACAGCTGGAAGGCATCGAAGCGGCCCCCCACAATCCGAGCCTCTGTCTCCTGGGGGTCTGGCTCATAGAACGGGGAGCGCCCACTGAGCCTGTGGTGGAGACAGTTCAGCTGACACACGCAGACTGAGGGTCAACTCCCAGGCCCAGGGGGACATCAGTGTGGGGCTTCTGAGGGGCACAGCACTCAGGGACAGGGCTACCGGCACCTGGGTCCACACACACGTATGCGTGAGTGTGTGTGCGCCGGGGGGGGGGAGGGGGAGAGGGTGTAGCCAGAGGGGGTCCTGGGGACACTCACATGATGTAAGTGAGGACACCCACTCCCCAGATGTCCGTGGCAGAGCCGATGGGTTCTCCCTTCACCATCTCAGGAGCTGACAGGAGACAGAGGCCCAGTTGAACCAGCTTTCCGGTGGTGGCAGGGGAGCGGGCAGAGGCAGGGGAGGCCCCTGGGGGCTTGAGGAGCTGGACAATGTCCAGGTCACCAGACCATGAATACAACTGGAACCGCAGGCCCTAGATGCCAGCAGGCAGGGTGGGAGTGGGGGTGGCTCCCAGGGGAGATGTGGGGCACCTGAGGAATGAGCCCAGGCACTGAATGGGGGTGTCCCCAGAACTGTGGAGGAGCGGAGAACAAGGGTCACCAGCTCCCTGGGGTCAGCTCCGAGGTAGGGCGCCCACTCAGAGTGTGGCCAACACCAAGATTAAGAGCCCTTGAAATCAGCCCGGCTGGCTTGAGTCCCAGGCCTGCCCCTTGCAGTGATGGGGCCCTGGGCAATGTACTAAACGTGCCTGGCTCTCCATTGCCTCATCTGTAAAGTGTGGCTTGTAGAATAACTCTACAGAATAGAGATAATGAACATAAAGTATTTAGCAGGTAGCTAAATGGGAGCTGGTTTTCCTTATTTATATAAATTAATAATTGATTCTCCTGTCTTTCCAGCTTCCTCAAATCCTGGCTTTACGTTTATAACTCTGATTTTGGACAAATATTTAGCCTCACTGGGCCTCTGTTTCGTCCTCTGTAAAATAGGAGTACTATCATGCCAATCTCCAGCACTGCTGTAAAGATAAATTGAAAAATATCCATGAAGGGGACTTAGTTCATTGCATGCATACAGTAAGCACTCAATAAATGGTACATGGGTGGGTGAAGTGGGGTGAGCCCTGGCTGCTGCCCTTTTGGCAGTACCCCATCCCCCACCCTGCCTGGCCTGGTGACCTCACCCATGAACTCCAGTGTGCCCGTGCGATGGCCAAGGGGCCGCAGGGCCTGGGGGTTGTACGGCTGGGCACTGCCGAAGTCCACGATCTTGAGGGCGTTGTCCGGGGCCAGCAGCAGGTTGTCGGGCTTGATGTCCAGGTGCAGGACGTGGCGACCATGGAGGTAGTCCAGGCCTTGCAGCAGCTGTACCACGTACGTGGCCACGTCGTCCTCCGAATACCGGAACCTGGGGGGCCCGGGGAAGCAGGTGATCTCCCAGCCCAGCTCCCCCTACTCTTGTCCCTTGTCTGCTCAGAAGGTCCAGCTACCTGTCACTGAGCCCACAGAGGAGTTCCCGGTTGCCGCAGCTTTCAGCAATGAGCACGAGGTAACGTGGGGTGATGTAGGCCTCATGCAGGGCCATGAGCCGCTCGTGGTGCAGCGTGCGCAGCACTTCGTACTCCTGCAGGACCTGACGCTTGCCCTCAGCTGCATAGGGCACGATCTTGGCCACGAAGGTCCGCCCCGTGGCGTTCTCCCGGCAGGCCCGCACTACGCCGAAGCGGCCCCTGTGTGTCGGGGGACATCACAGGCTCAGAGGAGAGAGTGGGACACCTCGTTGTGAGGGCTGAGTGGGGGAGGAGCAGGGACCCTGGGGGCGAGAACGCAGTGGTTCCAAGTTGGGGCTCCGGAGTTCAACCCTAGGAGCCTGGGTTCGGGCCCCAGCTCTGCCACTCACGGGCTCTGTACCGTGGGCAAATCCCAGAACCTTTCTAAGCTCGGTTTCCCGTCTGTGAAACGGGGGATGAGGATAACGCAGTGTCTCCCTCTCAGAGTTGTGAAGATTAAATGGGATCTTATGGCTAAAGACTTAGCATGGGGCCTGGCACAGAGACAATCTGAACTCAGTAGTGCTGAGGACCCAGATCTCAGCACCTCCCCGACCCTGGCCAGGGCCGTCTGGTCTTCTCTCTGAATCCTTGTGTTCCTGACCTTCCACCCACTGCCCCCTCTGTACCCCTTCCTTTCTCCAGCCCTTCTTGCCTGGCCTTCTCCTCCAGGAAGGTGTAGGGTTTCTGAGGAAGGCCCTGTCGAAGAGTGGTGCCCTCCGGCCCCGGAGAGCCGACCACTTCCTTGGCTGGGCCGAGGCTCCGCACAGTCACCTTGGTGGGCTCAGGAGGGGGCTCGGGGGCTGGGGGCTCAGGGGCTGGTGGTGCAGACACAAAGGAGGTCACCATATACAGGGGAGTCGAGGAAGATGCTGGTTTAACCCCTTGCGGGGCAGAGGCTGGGGTCGGGGTCCCAGTGTCAGGGACGGGAGACTTGGGCTCACTTGGAGTGACCTGGGCACTGGGTGGGGTGGGCTCTGCTGGCTGGGCAGCCTGCAGGCCCCTGTGCTTTCGTGGGGGGGTTTGGGGCGGTGGACCTGCAGCCTTGAGTGAGAACAAGGCCTGGCTGGGTGGTGGTGGGGGAGATGAGGGGCTGGGAGTGGCTGACTGGGGGGCTGTGGGAGCAGGAGCCGGGGTTGGGGTCAGGGACGGGGCCAGTGAGGTAGGAGAGTCAGGAGGCGGGGCCCTGGCTGGCCCTGAGGTAACAGGGGCGTCTCGGTGAGCAGCGGATGGCAGAGCTGAGGAATCTAAGGGGAGACAAAGAAAATCATCATTAGGGCACCCGGGGGGGCAAAACAGTGGTGCTCCAAGGAGGGGGTGGACCCTGGGCTCAGAGTCCCCTTTCTTCTCTGGCCACCCTCCACCCCGTCCCACTGACCTTGCGTGCCCCTGACGAGGACCTTCTCAGAAGGATTGCTGAAGGGCCCTTGCCCAGCACGGTTGGCACAGGCCACACGGAACCTCACGGTCACACCGACTGGTAGGTGGGTCACGTTGTAGTAACAGTTGGGGATGCCTGAGCTTACTGGGTGCCAGGAGGACTCCCCTGCAGGCAGCATGGGGAGGGGCTGAGTCCACAGAAGGGGTGGCCCAAGCTCCCAGTGCTATCTGTGAGGAGCCCAGGGAGGGGACCTCTGCCTGGGGAGGGCCCTTGCCTTCCTGGCTTCTCCATCTCCCACCTGCCACCCCGTCCCCCCCAGCCTGCTCTGTCCCTCACCATCTACCCGTCGCTCCAGTGTGTATGTGCAAGGTGCCCGGCTGTCTCCTGGTTTCCAGAGCACCAGCGCTGTGTCCTGGTAGGTCTGGGGCACCTCGGGAGGAGCTAGCTTTCCTGGGATGCCTAGCAAGAGGAGGGGAACCCCAGTGAGCCCCCATGCCCCAGCTTGGGGCCCCACCAAGCCCCACCCCATGATCCCCCATCCCTGCCCCCCTTGGTCCCTGCCCCCGGCTCACGGGCCACAGCCACGGTACAGGAGCTGGTGATGCTGCCTAGGACATTGGTGGCAGAGCACTCATAGAGCCCAGCATGCCGCTTGCCCACCCGGGGGATGCTCAGCAGCTGCCGTCCGTCTTTGCAGGACACGATGATCACCGAAGGCTCTGACTGCAAGGACTGCTTGTCTGAGGGAGGGAGGAGCAGGAGGGGCTGCTGAGTGAGGCAGCCCCCTCCCCATCCCGAGCCCCCCTGGGCTTGGGGCCACTGTGCCTCTCTGTGGAGAAGTGACCTCCTCACCTTTCATCCAGGAGATGTGGGGTGTAGGGCAGGCCGCCGGCAGGCAGAGCAGGGTGGCTGCCTCTCCCTCCAGCAGCACCTGGTCCTTGAGTTTGATGTGGAAAACTGGGGGGAAGTCTGGAGGGAGAGCAAAGACAGCCACGGGTCTGCAGGGACCCTGGCTCACTCACTGCTGAGCGAGGGGAGGAGGCATGTGAGAGCTGGGGAGCAGAGTGGAAGGTGGTCTCTTCCCAGTCAGATGTGGGAGGTTGAACCCCACACCGTGCCTTCGAGAATTTTCTCTGGGGTGAGCATCACTTTCCCAGGCACTCACTGTGTTTAGAACTATCTTTTCCTTTCACTGACCCCTGAAGATGCTGACCACCTCATCTGTTTGTAAATTGCTTAGAGACGGGCCTGGCACTAAGTAAGTGCCCTATGAGCATTTGTTAAGCAAAATAAAATAAATATTGAAAAACTGTAATGGTTAAGATCCTGCGATACCCACTCTGTCTGGGGCACCACAGGGCAAGTGAGAGGAGCTGGTGAGCTGAGGGAAGACTCTGGAATTAAACACAACGTTCAATCAAAATGTGCAATCTCAAAAGAGCTGAAGTCCGGGCAGACGGGAGACAGACCCTGGATGTGCGCCAGCCTCCCCCACTCCTCGTCCCCCCTGGGGTCTGGGCAGACCAGCCTAGACTCAAATATTCTTTCAGGTCAGCTAAGTGGTGAGAGCTTTTGAATGGCGAGAGACATGGTATCTGCATGACCTTGGACCATGTCTTGTCTGTAAACTGAGGAAAATAATAACACCAAGCTCAGTGGGTTGTTGTGAGAATTAAGAGGCATATAAAGTGCTTAGCATGTGTCTGACATATTATAAGGGCTTGCAAATATTAGCTCTTATTGTTGTTGTGATTATTAGCTTGTTAATATGCCCAGCAGAAAAGCCACGTGCAGACCCCCAAAGAAAGAGGCTGTCTCAGCAAAGCTGGCTTTGCAGCTGGCTGGTGACGGGCCCGGGCTGGGGCTGCGGACAGGCCAACGTCTTGCTCCAGGGCAGCTGGCCTGTGGCTCCCTAGTGCCACGAGGGTCTGCATTCCTGCTCCCTGGGAATGTCTCTTTAGAAAAATCCCAATTTGGTCCTGGTCACTTGGGGAGGGGTGGAGGGGGGTGGATTTTTTTCACATGGGCAGAGAAAGCTGAGAGGTAGATACTCCTGGGAGCCCCAGCTACGGCCTGTCTAAAGAACCAGGAGCGGAGTGGGGATGAGCTAGGCAGGAGAGGAATGCTTAGCAGGACTGGATGACCATGACAGTAGTGTGGCCCCCTCTTCCCACTGTATCCCTGTGTTCCCCAAGGAGGGGTCCTACAACATCAAGTTTCATCAATGGGCCTCCAGACCAAGTGAAGGTACTGGGTGGTGGGGAGAGAGAGGGAAGTCAGGAGCAGAGGTGAAAGGGGACCCCAGCCCAGCTCTGCCAGTCCCACCCCCAAACCCCCAGGGCTGGCCGTAGGTGGTAAAGTGGACACGGGACAGCCCTCTTCCTGCAGGGAGGGGGGAGAGGAAGAGGTAAGGGGACACTGCCTCAGCAGGCAGGAATCAGCTGCACAAGCAAAACGGAGCTGGGAGGGAGGCCCCAGGTGGGAAGGGATCAGCTGTCCCCAGGCCTCTGTGCTGACTTCTCTCTCTCTTTCCCCCTCCTTCTCCACCCCTGCCCCCACCAGCTGGCCTCAATCCATCCTCTTCACTCACTCCCGCCCCCACTGCCTCAAGAAAGATGCCCCAACTCCCCTGGCCAAAGCCAGACACAGTCACCTCAAGCCTAGCTGAGGCATGGTTGAGGAGTTTTATCAGGAAACGGGCAGAAGAGAATGGGTGACTGATAAAGATCCGGTACGCAGGCTGGCCTGGTGGACCCGCTCCTTTCCTGCATGCTGGTCCCGGAAGCCTGGCCTCCTGAAGCCTTTTCCTGAAGTCCTTGAGTAATGCCCCCTTTTCAGGTGGGGGACCAGGGCGACCCCAGGTGGGTCCCCTCCCTGCAGCCCCAGGACGCCTGGGCTGAGAAACAGACCAGGGCATATACCCGAGCTCCCTTCCCTCCAGCAAAGAGCCCAGAAGTGCCTTCTGTGAGGGCAGAGGGACGGGGTGTGGCAGGCAGGTCTTCAGGGCTGTAGAGAAATGGAGAACTGGGGACACAGTCCAGATTGTGGGCCTCTAGGTTGGAAGAGGGTGTCTTTGAGTGGACGTTCAAGCATACACACATCTGGAGGGGGCTGTGGGGGCCAGGGAGCCCTATCTCAGCTACTTCACAGTGACACCCAGAGACAGAGACCTTCCCACGAGGGAGGAGACCAGCCAAAGAAAAGCATTAGCGTGGTATCCCGAAGCCCCTTCTGGGGTCTGGCTGCAGAGAGGCACACAGCCCATCTCTGGCGGCTCTGCTTACTACCAGCTTTGTGACCTGGACAAGCGGCTGCATGCTGAGCCTCAGTATCCCTACCTGTGCAATGGGGATGAGAAAAGTAGCCCCCAAACAGTGTGGGAGGGCTGAGTGAGGCAGTGCTTGTGGTGCTTAACAGGACACTTGGCATTGCTAACTAAGGGCAGCTGTGGTTATTATTATTGATGTTGCTGTCCTTGTGTTTGTGACTCTGGGCCCCTCCCACCACTGCCGGGCTCCTGAAGGCAGGTCATTTCCCTATCAGCTAGGACTGTCCTCTGGGGTGGGGCAGGCGCTGCTCACCCAGCAGGCCTCCATTACCTGACTCGCTGCGCACGTACTGGTGACCCAGGTCCTCCTGGATGCTGGCAGAGAGGCTTGGATGCGACCCCTTGTCCTTCCGCAGCCGAGAGAAGCCCCAGCGCAGCCGGCTTCGGCTTTCCCCAGGAGCTGGGAAGACCCAGGCCCATGAGCACGTGCCCAGCCAGTCCCAGGATGCTCCCACTTCCCTGCAGCCCTCAGCCGCCACCCCAGCCTGCTCCCCTGCCAGCCTCTGCCCTTAGCCTTCTGTGGCTCCAGCTCTGCCAAGTTCATCCTCAGGGCCTCCAGCATCTCCCAGCCTCTTCCTGGTGGATGTCTCAGTCCCTCTCCTCCTCCCAGAGCCTCTCCAGTGCACCCCGCCCTCTTCAGCACCCTGCACCTGTCATCCCAGCCGGGCCCCCCCACCCCTCCACACTGTTCACACATCCACACGCCACTCTGCCCCTCCTCACCGGAGGAGCCCGACGTGCCGCTGGCCTCGGAGCCCAGGGACTCCGCGGAAGGCGTGGTGGCGCTGGCCTGGGCGGCCAGCTGGTTGTGCTGGAGGTCAAGGCGCCGCAGACTCTCGCCCTCGGAAGTGGCCCTGCGCAGCCGTCCGAACAGCGGCGTGCTGCGGCCCGACGCGCCGCCCGAGTCCTCGCTGCTGCCGCTGCGCTGCAAGCGGCTGGAGAGCCGCTCCAGCGTGGAGCTGAGCCGCCTGCGCACCGCCAGCACCGGGGAGCCCCGTGCCGAGCTGCCGCCCTCCGAGCTCTCCCCGTCCCCGCCGCGGGCCTCCCAGGCCGGGTGGCGCTGCGCCGGCGGGGTCCGCCGCAGACGCTGGGACAGCGACAGTGAGAGGCGGCGCACGAGGCCCGGCTCGCCGACTGCCCTGAGGTCCTGCACGGAGCGGGAGCGCTCGGGCCGGCGCACGAGCTCCAGCGGGGTCCCCGCTGGGCTGGGCCGGTACATGCCGTCCTCCTCCTGGGCCCCGCGGAAGGGGCCGCGCTCCTCCGAGCGCGAGCGGCTCAGCAGCCGCAGCCCCCGCGACAGGGGCGACTCACGGCTGCGCTTGAACTTGGCCTCGAACACGGCCTCCGACTCCAGGTTCTCGATGCTGCTGCTAAGACTGCTACCTGGCCTTCGGGGCACTGTGGGGACCCGGGCTTTCTCGGCTAGCACTGGGGGAGCCCCGGCCAAAGGAACGCGCCTCTCGGGGCCTCCCGGAGCGGGGGAGGCCACCCTGGCGAACACTGCCGGGTGGGGCTTGGGCTCCAGTGGAGGGGCTCCAAGGGTCTGCGGGGGGCTTGGCACGTGGCCTGGCAGCTGGAGTGACTGCATGATCTGTGCATAGGGTGTGAGTGGGGGCGCTGGGGTTTGCAGAGCCACGGGGGGTTGTGCAGGCTTGGAGCCTGGGACGGGTTCTGGCATGGACTCTGGGGGCTTCTCTTGGGCAGGCCGGGGTGCCAAAGGCTGGGGAATATCACTGGGTGTGGTGGCAGGAAGTTCTGAAGACTTGGGGGCACTGGGTTTGGGGGCGCTGGGCCGAGCAGGGCTGGGTTGCTGAGCCTCACTGAGGGCAGACAAGGAAGGAGACTCCTGTAGCCTGCGGGCCCCAAGCCGGGCCACCGGGATCTCGAGGGGTGCCCCAGCCCGGCGGTGCCGGCCCCGGGGCTCCGCCTCCCCCTGGGAAAAGCTGCTGCTCTTCTGCAGGCCCCGGGTCTCGGGTGGGGGCTGGTGGTGGGGTGCTGCCTCACTGGAGGCGGCCCGCGCCAGCCGGGGGTCCCGGGCACGGCCCCCTAGGCTCTCTAGCAGGGGGCCCCTGAGGCCGCTAACCTTGCCATCCTCAGGGCCCCCCCGCAGCAGCCGCTGGCGCAGGGCCTGCAGCCTCTGGGCATACTCGCCCTCGCCCAGGCCTCCCCGGGTCAGGCGGGTGGCCCCCGGGCTGGGGCTCCGGCGCTGCGGCAGCTCCACGGATGCTGCCTTATGCAGGCTCCGGCCCGGCTCCCTCGGCCCGGCCCGGGGCAGGGCGCTCTCAGCTGAGCTGCCCCTCCGGAGCTCCCCCCGCCGGGGGCTGAGCCCAGCCGGCGGCTCCTGGCCTGGGGAAGGGGAAGCCTGAGGGCTGGGGGCCTCCTGGTCCTGAGAGGGGGCTCTTCCCTGCTCCTGCCAGTCCATGGGGGTGGCAGCCCCAGCCTCTGGGGCCCCCAGGGCCTCCTCCTCAGTGGGAATGTCAGTGAGGGACACCCGGGAGCCCGAGAACTCGGGCTGCAGTGGCCGGGGCACGGAGGGCAGCTCCTCCAGCTCCTCCTCTTCAGAGTCGGAGGACGATGAGAGCCCCCCACTGGGGGGCGGTCTTCTGGGCACGGCCACCCACACCCGCTCTGGGGGTGCCCGCAGCAGCTCGGGGATGGGGCGCAGCACCAGGTGGCACTTGTAGCTGATCTGTGAGCGCTGGAGACAGGATACTAGAGTCAGACCTGAGGGAGCCCTCGGGTCCCTCCTCAGCCCCAGGAGAGAAGGCCTGAGGCAGGCAGAGGGTCAGGGACAGGAAGCACGCTGGGAGTTGAGAGAATCAAAAGTGGATGAAGACGGATGAGCAGGAGGTGAGGGCACATGACAGAAAAAGGCAGGGTTAGAGGAGAAGGCTGCAGAGGGAGGAGGGGGAGGCACAGAGGCAGGGCCCAGCTCGGCTCACCTGCCACCTCCGCCGGGAGAGGAACAGCTTCAGGTGGTCCGTGCTCACCTCGGCGCCCTTTGCCTGTGTCTGAAAACCCGGGAAAGAGGGCCTGAGGGGGGGTCCTCCGTCGACCTGGACCCTCAAGGTTTGGCAATGGAGAGACAAAAGTCCACAGGAGGGGACAGTGGACCGAGCAGCATTAAATCTGGGCTCCTGCGGGTCCCCTTCCCCTTGGATCTGTCACAATAACTCCCACAGCCCAGGTGCCCACGTGGGGACAACTTCCCTGAACCAAGTGGAGAGGCAGAGAATCTGGCTCCCGGGGTGAGCATCGGAGCCTGAACCAGGGCTCAGGGCCCTGTCCTGCATCCTGGCTGCCCGGGGAGGCCTGTGCTTAGGCACCTGGCCTGGCCCTGCTCCCCAGCTCACCATCTGTCTCCATGTAGAGCCAGCGCCCCAGACATCTGGAGCCCTGGTGGGCCAGACCAAGGCAGATGCTCTCCTCAGCCACCCACCCAGGCAGTCCTTTCCAGAGCTCGTTTCTGATCTGATACACAAGGCTCATACTCCAAAGACAGATACCAGAATGACCTCAGCCTCAGTTGACCAGCACATCACTCAGTGGACGGTTTATCCAGTTGATCTTTCTGGGTCATTTGCTGACACGGCTCTCTCCCCCTAACCTGGCACTGTGCCCTGCAGATGAATGAGTGAGAACTCTGCCCACGTGGAGCTCAAAGCCAAGAGGCCAAGCCAGCCAGGCCACCCACCAACCACAGTGTGTGGGACCAGTGCAGGACAGAGGTGGACACACAGGAGTGAGGGGGACCAGGCCTGGTCTCGAGAGCCTGGGAGAACCCTGATGAGGAGCCCCAGGACTGGGGCGGGTGGGGTACACCTGTGCCTTGGAGTCCATGATAGCCCAACTTAAGCCTCAGTGTCCTCATCAACAGAATGGGAGCAATAATACCTTCCTTTGCCCAGCTGTTGTGAGGCTAATAGACCGCATGTATATGAAATGCCTATCATGGTTACGGCACACAGTAGGTCCTCAATAAACGGAGCTGTTAATAACGTTCTTTCTCCCTCCACCTCTTCTACCACAACTTTGCAGGATTACACTCACTTTGAACCAAGGATGTTCCAGGGTCTCCTCTGCGGTAGGCCTCCTGGAAGGGAACGAGGGTCAAGAAGGGATTTATCATGCATTCCTTCAGGCCATAGATGTTTGGGAAAACGGGGTCCTCAGGAATTGGGGGAGTGAACGTCTAGGGCAGAGGCTTGGGCAGGAAGGGGGCATGAGGACTCTGCAGTGGCGGCACCCCGGGCCTCGTACTCACAGGCGGTCCCGCACCAGCACTTTGATGAGGAAGCCGCGGGCCTCGCGGCTGAGGCTCAGGAACGTGGTCTCCTCGAACGCCACATTGTAGTTGCGGATGTTCATCAGCGTTGTCCGGTCATTCTCCCCAACGAATGGGGAGATTCCTGTCAGGCTGCAGGGGTGGAGAGGGCTGGCATGAGGGGGCCGGCAGGAGCCCGGGGCTGCCGCAGAGACCACGTGGGGACACGGGCCAGGACCCGGTGGAAGCCCCGGGGCTTCGGGGAAGGCAGAGGCTGTGAAACTGGGCAGGGTGTGGTGTTTCAGACTCTTGCCTCACCCCTACACAGACAGGGGGCAAGACTGCCTTGAGACCTGGGCAACCAGGTCCCGCCCTGGGCCCACGCTTCAGAAGACTTGTGCTGCCCCTCCTCCAGTGCAGCCTGTCCCTGAGGTGAGGAGTCTGTGCCAAGGGGAGACGCCCTACCCGAGCCCGAGCCTCGCCCTCTAGGTCCTGTTCTGCACACTCAGACCTTGTGCCTTGCCCAAATGGCAGGGAGCCTGCACTGGTCCCTCTCTGCCCAGCCCCCCAGTGTGCCCGCCCCTTATGGAAGAACATGGTGGGGGACAGGGCTGAGACACGCAGACTGGTGCATCCACCTGCACACACACGAGGCCGCTCGCCGTGCAGGAAGGAGCAGGGTGTGGAAGAGAAGGGGTGGGCTGCAGTGTTAGGCGTGGGCCTGCTAGGAGACCAGAGGAGACTGGGGTTCCCGTGCAGAGGGGTCCTTACCAGAGGAAGGCGACGACACCCACAGGCCTGTGGGGGAAGGAGAGTGGATGGGTCAGAGGACCGCCCAGTTCCCACCGGAAGTGGGTAGTCCTCTTCTACTGCTCATCTAGAGAGAAGGTGCTCCCCGTGCACACTGCCATGGACAATGGGCTCAGGGGTGCCTCCCTCATGGAGGACTGTCAATCCAGAGGGCTGGACATCCCTGGAGGAGTCAAGGGTCACAGCAGGGCCAGCCCAGGAAACCAAGGGACCATTCCTGCCTCACTGGGGGGAGGCAAGGTGGCTGCAGAGCAGGAGACCCAGCACCCAGGGGGCCAAGGAGCCAAGGCCTGCGAGGGCTGAGGCCTTGAGTGACTGGGTCAGCTCTGATGGATGAGGGGCAGGTAGAAACATGGGCAGAAGACACCATGCGCCATGCCACCAGCCAACTGTCAGAGCAGGAACCTGGCTCAGGAAAGCTCCTCTCTGCCAGGGAGCAAGTCCCCGGCATGGCACTGATGGAAGCTGCCTGGCCCACCCCAGCGGCCTAGGATGCCAACATTACCAGATGTCAGTGACGCCGGACACAGGGGTCTGGTTGACAATCTCGGGCGCCACGAACTCGGGTGTGCCGTATTGGCAGTACTGGGGCTCCCCCAGAGTCAGCTCCTGGGCGTTCCCAAAGTCACAGATCCTCACCTGCTCTTCTCCCTCTGCGCCATCCCATACCAGCAGGTTCTCGGGCTGCAGGACAGGCGAGGCGTGGGAGCTGAGCGAAGAGGGGAGGACACCCCACTGCCTGGCTCCCCCAGGGGCTGCCTGCTCCCCAGCCCCCACCTGCACCTCACCTTGACATCCAGGTGCAGCACGTGGTTCTGGTGCAGGTAACATATTCCCTCCAGCACCTGCCGCATGTAGGTCCGGATCTGGGGAAACAGGAGGCCCAGAGTCCATGGGGGAAGGGTGGGGTATTATGTTTGATCACCACCAGGGCTGTGGGAAGAGGTCAGGCTATGCCTTGAAAGTGGCCTTCAGATGGCTGATGGAGGGGGTTCAAAGATAGGTTTGGGGTTGCTGAGATCCAGGGTTTCCATGTACAGCTGCACAGGTTAGGCAGAGCAAAAATTATAGGAGGGAACCATTTACATTATAAGAAAAAGAACTGTGCAGTGCACAACTTGTACAGCCTTACATGGCAGGACAGCAGTGAGACTGAATAGAGTCTAGGTGGGGCTCATTCTGGGAGAAATGTCTGAGGAATGTTTATATGGGAAAGACTGGGAAACAATAGGGTTAGGGGCCAGGGTGGGTATGCTGAGATTTACAGAGGACAGTGCAAGTCCCAGGGCAGGGGTCTGGTCTGTTGGGGGAGGGGGGCTCTGCTACCTGCCTAACAGTGCTCTCCAGCACCGCCCTGGCTTATTCATGGGCCCAGAGGGCATGCCCCAGACCCACCCGTCCGTTCTCACCACTCAGGTGGGTGGATGCTAGTGCCCAGCCTGACCCCGACCACCCCCTGCCCTCACCTCAGACTCACACACGGTGGGTTTCCTGGCCATTCGCTCCAGCAGCTCCTCTGTGCATCTGTGTCCCGGATCAAGGAGAACAGTGACCAGTGCCAACCGCCAGACCTCCCTGAGCACTGCCCTCCACCCCCGGAGCCCACGTCAGATCCCGGCTAAGCACAGGCTCTCCTTCCCCTTAGAGCTCATCTGATACCAGCTAGCGACTGTGTCTTCCTCCTTCCCCCTGTCATCTGGGGGCACGGATGGGACAACCCTGCCTGAACTCTCACTTGCTGTGGCATCTTTGGTAGATCACCTAACCTCTCTGAGCCCAGCTTTCCTCAGGTGTAAAATGGGGATGAAATCTCCTCGCCAACCCTGTGAGGTATTTACAAGGATCAACTTAGAGCAGAACTTTACTCACTGTGGATGGAACTTCTTGACTCTATTTGAGGATGACCCAGAAGGTCCAGGACATGTAAATAATTGGTCATTTTGCTGCAGTTTCGGTTCTAACAGTGCAGACTGGGGGGCCGGTGTGAAGGACATGGTCACCCTGTTAGTGGGAGTGGCAAGCAGATGACCCTGCACCCTATCACAGTGTGCCTGCTTAACCACAGCTCTCGTGAAAGGATAAAACCCATTCTTTGTGCAAACAGCCTCCCAGTAAAGCCAGGGATTGGTGCTCATCTGAAACGGGGTCACTTCAAATGTTCAGAAACACTGTGCTGCATTTCATGACAAAAATCACACGCCCTTTGTTAGCTGTGTCACCTCAAGTGAGTTACTTAACCTCTCTGTACCTCAGTTTCACCACCCATAAAATGGGGATAAAAAAATTCCGTGAGATATGTATACATGAGGATTAAATAGGTTAATATTTGTAAAACTCTTAGAACACTGCCAGGCACATAGTAAGTGCTATGTAAGTTTAAAATAAAAAAAAAAAAAGGGCTGAAAATGTTGGTTTTTGCAGGAGTCTCCAGACTCCACTCTGTGAGTATTTATAAGATGTCTTCAGAACTCCCAATTGCCAATGGGAACATTCTGTAAAGGTATCAGACCGTCCCAGCTGTCAACGGGACTACTTGGTAAGGTGTAAAACATGTTGCTTATTGGCTACGACAAGGACCATCATTCAGGCCATGGGTCCCCCACCTGCCCAGCCTGTCCCAGGATACAGCTCAGTGACAATGACCAGCCCCCGGCGCCTCTCGAAGGCCTCATGGAAGTAGAGGACGCAGTCATGCTGGAGCCGGGCCAGCAGCCGGGCCTCCCGCCACGCCGATGCCTTGGGCTTGGCCTGGCTGGGGATGAACTTGGCCGCAAACTCCAGGCCGGAGCTGCGCTCCACCACGCGGCGCAGGTAGGAGAAGGCGCCCCTGAGTGATGACACGGGGAGAGGATGGGGCCCAGGCGTCGCTGCGGCCCCAGCCCTCCACTTCCTCCTGGCCTCAGAGCCAGCCTCTCGGGGGGGCCCCCAGACACGGCACCCCCTCCTGGCCCCACACCTGCCGATCTCCTGCTGGATGTCATAGAAGTCGCTGAGTCTCCTTCCTCTCTGGTCCTCATCTTCCCCGACCCCTTCCACCTCCATAGCTGCCTGAGCTGGGGAAGAGATGCCTGGTGTTAGGTGGGGAGGGCAAGAGAGGAATGAGGGCAGAGACTGGTACAGGCAGGCAGAAGGAAGAGGAGAGGGAAGAGAAGCAAGAATGCTGGGGGTCCGAGGCGGGGAGCAGGGGCTGGCAGACGCTGTGGTCAAGGAGTAAAGGGCTGGGTGAGCGGTTCCTGGTCAGGGACTCAGGTCAGATTCCTGGGGGTGAGCGCTGAGCCCTTCTCCCCTTGAACTCCAGCCCACCTGAACGCACAGCCAACTCTGCTTTGCAGGAGACTTCACCAGCCAAGTTCCGGGCGGTGCAGGTGTAGACGCCTCCATCCTGGGCCCCGGTGCTGAGCACCACCAGGGAGCACTCGTTCTCCTCGTACACAAAGCTCGCGTGGCTGCTCTCGGTCAGCAGCACCTCGTCCTGCAGAGCTGGCCGTCACCTCCAGCCTGGGGCCTGGCTTCCCCCTCCACCTGGGACCCAGCTGGACCCCCAGGCCAGAGACCCAGGCTCATCCCTACCTGAGAGCCAGGGACCTCCCTACCTCGGGGCCCAGCATCATCCCTGCCCCAGGGGCCTTGCTCATCCCAGGACCCAGAATCAGCTCCACCCTTATCTCCCCGTAATAGCCCTGCACCCCAATTAGTCCCCTGGTTCCTCAGCCCCACACCAGAGTTACCCAGCACCCCTGGGTCCCCCTTCCTTCTCCTAACCACACCTCTGACAATACCTTTGCTCTTCTCTGCCCAGGCCCGCCTCCTCCTAAGGCTGCAGGACCCCTCCCACGCCCCTAGGAAATCCCTCCTCCCCTCTCCCCAAGCTCCTGGCCAGGACTCTGCTGAGGCCTTCATCATCCTCTGACCTTGAACCACATGATGTCCGGCAGCGGTTTCCCCTCAACCACCACTGCGAAGCGCGCAGTCTCCCCAGCCCCCACCTCCACGTCTTCCATGATGGACTCAAACCGAGGGGCCTCTGAAACACACGGGGTGGGAGTGGGGACAGAACACTGGGGTCACAAGGGCCTGCCTCCTTGGCCCCTCTCCAAGCACTCCCTCAGGAACTGGCTCAGGCAGAACACCAGACCCGCCCACCTCCCAGAGCCCCAGCGCCCTGCCTACTGGGGCTCTCAAACTCGGCGCCTGGGAACACAGAGTTCCTTGCCTGAACCAAGCACTCTCCCTGTCAATCCATACGTGATGTTCTCCAAATCTCAGAAAACCCAAGCACAGGGTGCAGGCTGGCTCGGCTTGACCCTCAGTGTTCATCTACCAGCTTTGAAATTAGGAGATTCTCACATGCAAAAGAAATCTGGATTTCCTGCCTCTCTTGGAAAATCAGGGCTGCCCACCCTGAGCCGCTTCCCCCGCGGCATGGCCAGTGGGCACAGAGTGGCTCAACGCTGCCCCCTGTGGGCGATCGCCCTTTGAGCAGCCCCACTGCGGGCTGCTCCAGCCCCGCCGCCCTGGGCCCTGTAGGCGCTCAGTCTGTGACCCTGAGTCAGGTTCATGGATGGCATTGCCTCTATCTTGAAGTTTTCTCTCTGAATCTTATTTAAGGGGACTTCCACCATCTGGGAGGTGGCAAGATGCACTAATGGTCCCGATGCTCTGCTTAGTTCTTCCCGGTATTACTGTGATTTTGTTCTCCACACATATGGGCCATGTTAGTTCTTGGTAAAGCAGATTCTAATTCTCACCAGAGAATTAAGTACATATTCCAATGTGCTTTTCAGAGAAGCCTGTGACTTTCTGGTGCACCCCTCCTGAGCATGTGTGGGGATCTTGGCTTTAAGGGGAGTGGGAGTGATCGCGTCCTGAGGGGAGAGCAGGGACCCTGGGCAGGGACCACCACCCATCACAGGCACACGGCTTGATTTTAGACAGATAAAAGGGGAGGGCCTCTGGGAGTGGGGTCCATGCTACAGTGAGGCAGGTGTGGAGGAAAGGGGCCACTCCACCTCCCTGGGTATGGGGCACAGTAGGAGGCAGGTAGCCCTGCTCTAGACCTGGCAGGCTGGACAGTCTCCTTTAGTCACTGTCCCAGCCAGGCTGGCTGCAGGGCCCTCGGTGGCCAGCGTCTCCCCGAACCTCGGGGCTCCTCCTATATCTGAGAAGGAAGATGAGTCTTGCAGAGGTACCTTTAAGGAGCAAAGTGGGGGCTGAGTAGAAAGTGCCAGGATGGGGGTGGGGGTCAGGGAAGCAGGACAAGGAGGAAGATAAGGAGAAGGGAGACCAGGGGCCCAGATGATCTGTGGCCCCGCCCCATCCACCACCCACAGCAGGGCTGGGGGTCTCCCTCATACCTTCCTCACACGTGCTACTGCCACTTCTCTTCCACCTTAAATATGCCTGTCCCCCTCTAGGAACCTGTCCCTAGTCTGCTGGTGGGGGTCCGTCTATGAAGGTCAAAGGATCAGAAGGCTTCAAGAGAACTTCCACAATTTTTTTAAAGTGCCAGAAAATGCACATTTACCCCATGATCAGATGGCCTCTGCTATCTAAAATGTCACTTTCTTTGCATTTGGTTGGCACTGTATCTCCTCAGCAGGTACCACTGTCTAACTCACGCTGAGCTGAAGCTGAGTGGCAGCTACATATGTCTACAGTTAATTAACAAACCGGAAAACAAGACAATTACTGCTGAGCGCGGGCTGCGGGTTGAGAGCCTACGTCTTTAAAGGAGAAATGATAAAAAGGGCCCTTGTGCAGAGGCTGGAGGCTCCGTCAAACAGGCTCGTGCAGAAGGGCAGCCAGGACCCTGGGACTGGGGGGCTGGTGAGAAGACCACTAACTCGAGCTTTTTCCTTTAAGTCCCCTGATCTCCCCAGGCTTGTTATATTCCAGGTGCTATTTCCCGCTGTGTTTAATGCAGGAGCTAAGAGCGCTCTCTGGCTGTGGAGTCGGGCACTAGCATCCCCGCTTCCGACTTACGTTGTGCGACCCTGGGTCTTACTTAGCACACTTTCTGAGCCTCAGTTTCCCCATCTGTAAAATGAGGCTGATAACCAACCCCGTCTCACAGGGCTGATGTAAATATTAAACGAGGTGAGACATCACTGAGCCTGGCACATTGTAGGTGTTCCATAAATCTTGTCAGTACTATTACTGTTATTATTGCCATTTCTGGTATTATTACAGCCATTAGATGGAGACGCCTGAGAGCGAAGAGTTAGGACTGGCAGGTGGGTGTGTGCACCTGAGGGTGTGACGAGGGGGCTGTGGGCCTCAGAGGGAGAAGAGGGGAAGCAGGCCCGCTGTCACCCACCTGCCAGCTCCAGTGTGACCGAGCAGGCCTGCGTGCCGTGGCGGTTGCGAGCAGTGCAGGTGAGGGGCCCCACGTCCCGGCGGCTCACCCGGCAGATCCGAAGGCAGTACTGGTCGTCATCGGGCTGGCTCAGCTCATACACACCTGCCCGTGCCTCCAGGAGGGCGCCTCGGCAGCTAGGGGACACAGGACAGGGAGGTCACCCAGGATCTAGCCACAGGGAGGTCAGGCCGGGATGGCTGGAGCAGGACTGCCACATGCAGGAAGCAGGGCGTGCAAGGCCGGAGCCCACCTCCTCCAGACGACCTGGGCCTCCACATGGTTGAAGGTGACGGTGACACTGGCAGGCTGGCCTTCCACCACATACACGATGTCTGGCTTGTCCAGCACAGCAGGTGCCTCATCCAGGGGTGGGCCTGGGAGGAGGAGAGCCCAGACTCTATGAGGGCTTGATGCCGGATCCTTAGCACCCGCTGCTCCTTTAACCCTCCCAAGCACCATGTGAGCTCCATTTTCACACATGACGAAGCTGAGGTGCAGAGAGGTTTAGCAATTTGTCTAAGGAACACAGCTAGGAGGCGGCAGAGGAGGGGCTACACCCCGAGCTGGTCTGACTGCAGAGCTTCAGCCTGGCCCACTGTGCATGCTGCTTTCAGGAGAGAGAAGGAAGCACTCTGACGGGTCAAGGTCACACCCGGCCACACTGTTCCCACCACAGCTGTGATGTCCGGACCAGCCCTTGAGCCTTCACCCCGGGGCCCAGCAGCTCCTGCCCCCACCCCACAGGAGCAGCCAGGCTCACCGTGCTCCAGCAGCTGCACCGGCTCGGAGGGGGGCGAGGGCTTGCTGCTGCTCTTGATGGTGGTGCTGAGGACCCGGAAGATGTGCTGGGCCCCCTTACGCAGCCCTGTGGCCGCCCACCCAGGCTCCCGCAGGCCTGTGGCCAACGCTGTCCACTGGTCTGAGCCGAGCACCTGGTGCTGCACAGTGTAGGTCAGGGCGTCCGGGTCTGGGGGGGAGGCAATGGCCAGAGGCGGGCATTACGGGGTGCCCCCCACCCCCATTCGGCTGGCTCGGGACCCAGGAGCCCATCACAAGTCTGCTCTGAGGACCTGCCTCTGTTTCTCCAGTTGCTTCTGCCTGGCCCCCATCTGCCCTTGGCTAGACCACTGGCCTGGCCGGGCTCAGAGCCAATAAGGTGCCAGGCATGGGGTCTGGTTACAGGCATGGAGGAAGCTTGACTTGTGTCCCAATTCCTTGCCACTATCTGAGGTAGGGAAACTTAGGCACAGAGCAGGAAGAGACCACACGCAGGGAAGGAGAGGAGTTTCCCAGGATCATGTCCTAAGCACCCAGTCCCTCTGAGAAAGAGACGGGAAGGCGGCGGCTCCCTCTGTCTCCTCTCCTGGCCCGTTGCCAGGGCCTCATCCCGAACCTGCCCTGCTCATGTCCCCATCTTCACCCCACAGCGCTGTGTGGCCCTGCCTCACCAATGGCCATGTCCAGACTCCTGGGGGGGTGCCATGTGAGTGTGATCATCCTCCCAGTCACAGCCACCACCTGTGGGGCACCATCCGGGGGGCCTGGAACCACATCTGAAAGCCACAGGTTGGAAGTCAGCTGAGCCTTTGGGCCCAAGGGCTCTGCAAGATCAGCAAGCCTCGGGGTGGGGGGCTGGGGGCACAGCCACAGGGGCAGGGGTAAGGCTAGATGGCTCCCCAGAGAACTGAGGGGAAGGGTCCTGGTACGGAGGCCCCTTGCTCAGCCAGCACCCTGGGCAGGCCAGAGGCTGGGCTGTGGATGTGGCTGGCAGGAGGGTGCCTGCCTCACCTGTGACATAGAGGTGGGCATAGCAGGCAGCTTTGCCCAGCTTGTTGGCGATGACACTCTTGTAGACGCCGGCATGCTGAGGTCCCACCGCAGGGAACACCAGGCGATGGACATCCCTGTCTGAGGGGGAGAGACAGTGACATGAGGCCTGAGCCAGGAGGATGCTTTGAGGGGCAGGCCCATGCCACCCCGGCCTGGCCCTTCACCCCCACCCACCGCAGGGAGGAGGTGAGGGGGAAGGGGTGGGGCAGACAGCAAGAAGCGAGTCCACAGTGCAGCAAACCCTGGGGTAGTCTACACCTCCAGCACTTCAGGCCCAGTGACTTCTCCTCTTCCTCCCACAGTGGTCACCCTCTGCAGGTTCCCACCCTGCTGACTGCCCTTCACCTCAGCACCTCTGGGGGGATCACACCTCCATGTCAAAGTCCTGGCAAGTCTCTGTTCCTAAGGCCCCTTGCTCAGCCCCCTTTCCTCCATCCCCACGGCCACTGCCAGTCCCATCTCCAGCACAGAGCCCGTGAAAGCCCTGCTTTACTGCGGTCCACACCCCGCCCATGGCACTGCGCGTTACCTCTAGACTGGGAAACCTTAAAGGCACCTGATGCCTACGGGGTAGCATCCCAAACTCCCATCCGCCACGTCTCCTGCTCTTCCTCCACCTTCTGACCCTGACCTGCCGTGAGGTCCCCGAACAAGCCACAGGAGTTCCAACTCCAGGTCTTTGCTCACAAAATTCCTGCCTTCTGGAACAGTCTTCTCTTATTTAAGATCTTCTCCTTCAAGATGCAGTTCGAGTGCCAGCCCGGGAAGCCTCCTCTGCCGGGCGCCCCGGCCCAGGGCCCCCTGCACCCCAATCCCCGAAGCCCTCCTCAGGACCTCCAGGACCAGGCCCACACTGCCCTGGGTGGTCCTCTCTCTTCACTGGCGCACGCCATGGCTCCTGAATCAGCCTGAAAGCTCCTTAAAGATAGGACTGACTTGTCCTGCCAGGCCCAGAACCTTGCCTGCAGTAGGTGCCAAAGACATTATATTATAAATCACAATAAAAGTTGTCTGCTCTGTGCCCAGCCTATGCCAGCTACTCAACACGCATCTTTTTTCCATAATCCTTTCAACAACCCTGCAAAAGGATCCTCATTTTGCCAACGAGGTCAGAGACATTAACGGACTTGTCCAAAATCACACAGCTAATAAATGATGGAGCCCTGGCTTGAACTGGGTTCCCTCTGACTCTGAAGCTCTTTCCCCAAGCTGTGCTCCCTGAACGATGATAAGGAGGCTGGCCCTGGCGGGGACGTGAGGGGGAAGAGGCCTGCGCTGTCCTCCTCCACGTCAGGGCCATCCCAAACACCCATCCCTCTCTCACAGGTTATCTCCGCGTGGAACAGTCGCCCCTTCACTTATCTCTGCTGACACTATTTATAACGGAAGAGAAGCCACAGGCTGCCACTGACCCCAGATCAGACACAGCAGAGACGCCAGCTCAGATTCTGAGACAGACACTCACCCCAGGCCTCAAGCAGATCAAGAGACAAGAAGCCTGTGGGCTGAGGAAAGACAGCCGAGATGGGGGCTGAGGGGAGGGTCAGTGCCACAGCAGTGACATGATGGGGAGGGGAGAGGGGGGCATGGGCGACGGGTGCATCCTGGGTAGGAGGTGGGTGCCAGATCAGATGGTCCTTGCTGCCTTTGGGCAAGTCCCTGTCCCTATGTAAGCCTCAGTTTCTCCATCTGTAAACAGGGATAATAGTACCAGCCTTACAGGCCCATGGTGAGGACAGCGAGATGACCCACACCAGGCCTTGAGCACTCAGGGCTGGCACTCACGAAGTGCTTAATAAAGGCCAGTTTTGCCACACTGCAGCCATAAGAGGAGCCCGTCACAGGTCATGCTGTGGCACTGTCTGACGGGGTGGGAAAGCTTCTCACAGGAGACTCAGATCTGTCAAGGCTGGAGCTGAGACACTCCCATGAGAAAGATCCCAGGCTGAGAGGACACGGTCCCAAAGACGTCCCTCTGTATTCTTCCCCTGGCTCCTTCTTTGCTCTTTAATGACCCAGGAGCATTCTTTTGGTGCCCGACATTGTTCACACGACCCTTTTCACTGAAATTTCTCCAGGAAGGCCTGAGCTGCACCGCTTTATTGACAAGGATGATGATGGTGGCAACAACAGTGACAGCAATAATAATAATATTTAACATTCATTAATCACTTGCTATTTGCCAGGCCCTGCTCTAAGCGCTCTGTACGCATTACCTGATTTAATTCTCACAACAAGCCTATTACAGATGAGGAAACTGAGGCACAGAGGGGCTCTGTAACTTGCCCATGGTCAGTGGCAGCTGTACCGTCTGTCCAGGAAGTGCCAATGGGGCCAAGAAGGCCCAGAGTGGTGACTTGGCGATGGTTCCTGCACAGCTCGAGGAAGGAGGCAATGACTGCACATCCCAGCCCCCCGGGCTCCCTTCCCCCAGTGCCCTCTCCCTGACCAGGCTAGAAAAGGAAGGCCCCACGGCAGGAGGGGGAGGGTACTGGAAGCAAAGAGGGTCCTGGAGGGGACAGTCCCCAGGGTCTCTTGCCGGACACGTACACTGTGTCATGCGCCGGTCATCGCTGCTTTGGATGCGGTGGCCATTGTGGAACCAGCTGATGGTGGGGTACGGCAGGCCGGTCACCTGGCACTCCAGCATGGCCTCCTTGGCCAGCCCCACCTCCAGGTCCTGCAGCGGCCGCAGGAAGTCAGGCATGGACAGCCGCTCCAGCTCGCCCTGCTCCGGCTCCTCGGGGATGGACGGCATCTTCTCCAGCTTCGAGCTGCAAGAACCACACGGCTGCCCAGAGGCCCAGAGCCGCGCCTCCCATCACAGGGCTGGGGGACTCAGAGGCAGCCCGGTGGCATAGGGGACCCTAAGAGGTACCTGGGGCCAGTGGCGGCCGTCCGAGGCTCCTCCACGTAGAGCTGGGCCGAACAGTGGGCCTGGCCATGGGCATTGGTGGCACTGACCTCATAGAGCCCCTCGTCCTCGCTGCCCACACGGGCGATGTGGAGCGAGTGCAGGCCCCCGTCCTGCCGCAGCCGCACGTTCTCGCTCTCCTCCACGGGGTGACCTGGGTGGGGAGGGGGCGGGAGTGCAGAGCAGGCTCAGCCAGGGGCCCTGCCCTCTGGCCCCTGGGGGGGTCCCCCAACATCTGCAGGGTGCCAGGCCATACCAAAATGAGTCCAAGTAACGGAAGGGGGCGGGGTGCCGCTGATCTTGCAGTCAAAGCGGGCCGCACGGCCCTCCAGTACCTCCACGTCCTCCAGCAGTCGTGTGAACAGGGGCGCCAGCGAGGGCTGCACAGTCAGCCTGGCGCTGCAGGTCAGCTCATCTGGGGGGAGGTGTCAGCACTGGGGCAGGGAAGGCCATGGAGCCCCAGGCACCCCAACCCACGGGTCCTGCCCTCATGCTGGGCAGGGAAGGGGAGCTGGGCCAGGAGCTGGAGGCTGGCAGATCCCGCAAGGTCTCAGGCACCACAGTGAGGCAGTGGACAGAACCCAAAGACCAGGCCTTCTCAGGAAGGTGGGGGTCAGTGGGGGTGGGCAGCAGGCCCCCCCTCCTCACCTCACCCTGCCCTTCCAGCTCTAAAAGGGGGGCCTAGAAGACAAGCCCGCTGGCCCCCACCCCTTGGACTTCTCCTCTGCGCCTGGGTCGTGCACACACTCCCTCCCACCCACCTAGACCCAGAGCAAATGCTGCTGTGTCCCACTCCCCCCCTGCAACAAAGAACCTTCTGGGGGAAATAACAGGCCCTTTTGCTGACACGATCCTTTCCTGCTTACAAAGCCCCTCCAGGGTCACCTTAGGTGCTCGTCACCACAGTCTGGTGAGGCATTATCTCTGCTCTTCAAACGAGGACAGGGACCAGGTCAGAGATGTCATTAATAAAACTAATGGCTGGCATTTATTAGGGGCCACCCTTGGGCAGACGCTGTGCTTTGTTCTTTATGTACATTGTCTCGTTAATGCCATCAAGCCCCAGATGAGGTGGGGATCAGCACCATCCCTTTTTGCAGATGAACAGTCGAAAGCTCAGCAAGATGAAGTGACTTGTCCAAAGTCAGGTGGCTGGTATGTGGCAGCCTGTGCGCCTGGTGCTACCCAAGGGCTGACCTCACTGAGGCGGGTGGCTGCACTATCTCCTACCCCACTGCCTTCCCCCAGGAGATGAGCCCCATCTTACTCGGCACCCAGCTCCTTCACCTCCAGCCCCACCTCTCTGGCCCTAGGGCCGGAGGGAGCAGTTACCTTTGGCTGTGCTGAGCTTGCAGGTGTAGACGCCACTGTCGTCCTCATGCACAGACGTGAGCAGCAGCTTGCATTTCCGGCCATCGAAATGCATCTTGCATTTGAGCAACGCAGGCTGCAGCAGCCGACCACGGCACAGCCAGTCCACCTCCACGTCGGCAGGACCCGCCACCAGGCACTCAAACAGCGCCATCTCCCCGGCCCCCACGTCCACGTCCTGCAGGGGGGCCAGCACGGCCAGGGACCGGCTTTCAGGGTGTGCTGGGGGGAAAGCGGCCACAGGGGGCGCGCACGGAGCAGAGACACATGGGGTAAGGGAGACACACACACGCACACACAGAGAGACAGACAGACACAGAGAGAGAGATGCATTTTGTTCCTTTGGAGACAGGGAAAGCCCGCCCGCCCGGCCGGCCAGGACAGCCAGGAGCTCCCGGGCCTGGCTCCAGGATGGCAACCCCAGCTGGGCCGGGGAGGGCAGACGCTGGGGAAGCGAGAGGGAATTCAGGGCGGGGAAACTGAGAGGGCCACGCAGAAGCAGAGACGGCGGCGGCAAAAAAAACACAGCACACCAGCTGGGTACAAACTGGACTTTATTCGACCTAAGAAACAGGTATTTCTGAATCTCGCCCCCCCCGCCCCCACCCACTACAGCAGGTCCCTATCCTGTGCCACGCCTGGCTAGCTTCCTTATCCTCAGAGCATCCTTGGCCCTGACAGTGAGCAAGCAAGCCCCCAGTGGGCCTAAACCTGCTCAGGGCCAGGACTCGGCCAGGCCTCCTCATCAGCACAGGGCCCGGGGCCTCTGGCTTTTGGTCTCTTGTGAAATAGAAAGTGTTGTGCCATTTGAAACCCATTTCTGGAATGGTCAGTGCCCCGCCCCCCCATGAGCTCCTTGTCAACAGCCCCCTGCAGATGCCATGCCCTGTCCTCTCCCCCTCTGCCTCACCCCATGCCAGCTCGGAGGCATCCTTTCCTGACTGTCACAGACACACAGACAGACAAACAGAGAGACAGACGGGGCCTGTGGCGGCGGTAGCACATGCACTTGCTGGGTGTTCCCTTGCAGGGGTAGACTGGGGGGTCTTGATACCCCTCATGGCCACCCCTTCCCTGCACTCAGTCCCTGTGGGGGCTCCCGGCCTGCCCAGCCTTATGTCCACTTGGGAGGGGAGGGTCCATAGGGGCCCGTGGGTGCTCCCAGGACGCTGCATGGGGAGGCGGGTGGGGGGAGGCTGGGACAGGGTCCGGGCCGGCGGGCCGGCAGGGTCTGTGGGCAGGAGGCAGTGACACAGCGAGGTCCGAGAGGTGCCTGAGACAGGGGCGCGGCTCGGAGGGCAGCGGGGGGAGCGCAGGCGGCCCCCTGAGCTCACTCGCCTGTGTACAGACAAAAACCTCAGTCAGCAAGCGGCAGGTTAGTGCGGCACACGCACGCACACGCACGCACACACACGCACACGCACATGCACGCAGACCTCGCTAGGGCCCCTCTGCGTGGAGAGCTGTCTCTAAGCTGTCAGGGGAGGGCCGTCACTTTCAGCTCCCCCAAGATCAGCCCTGGGTGAGGGGGCCGGCAGGTAGCCAGAGGCCGGGTCTCGGGGTTCCCGGGCAGGCAGAGGCCCTGGGCAACCAGGGGAGAGGCATTCACAGGTATCAGGTATACCCCAAAGCCTGGGGTATAGGAAGGAACCCCAAAGAGAGAGATGCACCGAGACACGGGTTAACACAGAGAAGCAAGGCAGAGCCAGACCCTGGAGGGGAAGGAGCGGCCAGGGAATAGGGGCTGGGGTCGGGGCAGGAGCTGTGGGAGCTGAAGAATCCAGAGGCCAAGGAGGGGGGAAACCCGGGAACAGCAGGCACAGGAAGGGGAACCAGAGAGGTGGGGCCCAGCAGAGGCGACCATGACTGTTAGGGTCCAGGCTCTTGCAGGGGCCGAGGGCATCCTGGGAAACTCCCAGAGGTGGCCTGTGCCAGGAAGGGAGGGACGATGCCCTGAACTGCTACAGTGAAGGGTGAGATGGAAGGCGAAGCCAATGGCCAGTCCTTGGGAGGAAAACCACCAGCCGCCAAAAGGCAGCCTGGCTAGGGGCAGCCATCCCCGCTGCATGAAAGGCCCCTGCTCTTGTACCCTGGTTCCGGGGGCCCAGGGCTCTCCAAATTTCATGACTCTGCTCACCCTGGCCTCCCTGGGGTCCCTGTGATGCTCCATGCCCAAGTCACCCCAGGGGCCCCTCCGAACGGGTCCAACTATCAGACTCTCCCCATTGCCACCCTCAACCACAATAGCTTCTGCACAGCAATGGGATGGTAGGGGGGCAAGGGGCAAGGCGGGGTGGGTGTGAGGGAGGGGCCTGGGAAGGGCAAAGTGACAAAGGCTTAGAGGAGTGTGGGGAGAGGATGGCCGGCGGCAGGAGGCAGGGTCTCTGGTTGGCATCAGGGGCCGATGTGATTGAGCACAGGGAAGGCAGTACTGTGTAGTAAGCTGAGCACTGAACAATTTGCTGTGTGGCCTTGGGCAAGTCATTTCCCCTCTCTGGGCCTCAGTTTACTCAACTACAACATAAGCAGTTAAACTTGGGGAACGCTAAGGCCCTTTCAGCTCTGGCCTCCTATAACAAGGTTGTGTGAAAGTTGGCAGTTGGGAGGGACAAGGCCAGGGCCAGGGTGGGGGATTCACAGAGAGTGTGCAGTACTCACCTCGGACCTCCAGGCGGGCCTCGCACTGCCGAGCGCCATACTCATTGACGGCTTTGCAAGTATAGAAGCCGGCATCACCCCGCTCGGCGGCCAGGATCCGCAGCCGGCACAGCCCACCCTCTGCCTCCTCCGCGAAGCGCCGCTGGTCCGGGCGCACGGGCTGGCGGTTTCGCAGCCTGTCAGAAGCAAGAACTCAGTCTCGGGGCCAAGCAGGTCTCTCCCGGCCACATCACTCGTCCACTCTCCAGATCTGTCCCACTGACCACAGGCACCCCTGGGTTACAGGGCTGAGTTCTCACCCTGGCTCGGCCATCCCACCCCCCAGGACGTCCAGACCACCTCTGCCCACCTGGATCTCTCCCTTCTTGGCACCTGACCATACCGTGTCATGCCATTTGGCTCTGAACAGTTCTTCAATTTCCTCCCGTCTTACTTTTATTTATTTATCATGGACAGATAGTTTTCCCACTTCCCAAAGGGGCTATGAAATAACTTTCAAAGATAAAAAGGGGGACTAGACAACCAATTAAAAATGAAAAATAGAACCCAAAGCAATCAAAAGCTAAGCGAACTGAGTCCTCCAGCCCGGGCCTGGGCGGCAGCTCTGCAGCTGAGGCCCGCCGTGAGCTCCGGGTTCCGGCAGCTGGGACACAAATGGTTGTGCCTGGGCCTAGCACAGGGCTGGGTGCAGAGCAGGCCTCGAAAGTCACCCCGTTGTCATCCGACGGGGTGCGGTGGGCAGGCTTCTCCAGGAGTGGACAACTCCTGGCCGCTCATCCCAAGTGAGCAATTTCTGGGTTTGTTCCCCAAACCCCTCCCCAGAAAGGGAAGCCCGGAATGAGCCTTGAACAGCAGGTGTGGGGCAGAGGTACCACTATCCCTGGGATGAGGCCCTGGGCAGATCATGGGCAAGTCCACAAAGGGTCCATTCCCCTCCACCCAAGGCCAAGCCTCACGGGCCAAGCCTGGAGCAGGGGAAGCTGGCAGGAGGCGGTCAGTGGCTGCTACTCACCAGGAAACCACCGGCTTGGGCTCCCCCTGCACACGGATGCTCATGGTGACGTCTTGGCCTTCTCTTACTGACTGGTCCATAAGTGAGACCTGAAGGGGGACCCCAAAGTGTCAGGGGAGGCAGTCAGGACCCAGCGTTGGCTCCTGGGGGCTGGGGCATCTGGACAGAGGCCTCTGCCACACCAGTCTGACTGAGGTTGGCTCTGGGTAAGAAGGGTTAACTGGGCCAAACTCCTGGCCTTGCTGGAGCCTGGTGTGGCCCCAAGAACAAGGCGCCATGTGAAGGAACAGGGGTACCCTGGGGGCTAGGGGCTGGCCTCAGGGCTCTGACCTTGAAGGTTGGGGGGGCCTTGGAGCTAGTGTCGGAGGAACGGCGGTTCTGGCTGGGGCTGAGCTTCATGGTTGGGGTTCGGGGCCAGGTCTCCCCAGGCTCCGGAAACTCTTCTGGGGGGCTCAGATACTCCTCGTCAGAGGTGATGGGGCTACTGAAAGGAGATGTGGACCCACCTGGAAAAGAGACAGAGAAGAGAGAGGGGAGGAAGCAGGGCAGGGAGACTGAGAGAGCTGGATGGATCAGCCCCAGGGTCAAGGACCTGATAAGGTCTGAAATGTCACAGAGCCCAGGAGCTGAGGCAGCTCCCACAGGCCGGCCATGCCCTGACTTCACTTACTCGTTGTGTGACCTGGGCCTGAGCCCCTGAATCCTGCTCTGTCACAGATGCCCAATACTGATCCTGCTGATCCTCCTGAGTGGAGCAACCAGAGGGAACGGCCTGGGGCAGAGGGGCTGCCCTGGGCCTTGTGGGAGACTTGGAATTCCACTGGAGCAGGGAACCCACATCCCTGGCACAGAATCAGAGGCTCCTAATGCAGGTGGTCTCTGGACACCAGAGTGGCAGAGCCAGGACACTTCTTGGGTGAGCTGGGCCTGGTGCAGAGGAACACACACCTCCAACAAGCCCCATCCTGACCTCGGTGCCAGGGCCCATGAGGCGGCACTGTCCAGCCTGCCCTTCCCCCTCTCCCTTCTCAGCTTCCTGCCCCAGATACCCCAGGGGCACCTGTTGGCCCCAGCCCTAGAGCATGGACCCTAAATCTCAGAGGATGGGAAAGCAGAGTTGGAGTCATCCTCAGAGAAGGGCAGCTCAGCCTGGGGAAGAGGAGGGGTCACCAGCGTCGCTTTGGGGGAGGGGTGTCCCCAGGGCCCTGACGCCCTCCCCTGCAACTGGCCTGGGGCCCAGCCTCACTGAGCTGGCTCCCATCCGACTGCCAAATACAGACATGAATCTGCCACAGCCCCCTGGCCCCTCCCCCTGGCTCCCCCACCCCAAGCCCCCGTGGCCCGGCCCCCCGCAGGGCTGCACCCCGACTCACCCCGAGACTCTGCACACGGACCCCAGCCTGCACCCGTCCCGAAGGCTCTGCCCTGGCCCCAAGCCCTCCTGCTGTCTGCTGGCTGCCCACCCCACCCGGCTCCCCAGGGAGCAGGAGCCCAGCCGGCCCAGCCCCACACGCTGACCTGCCGAGGCTCTGCACGAGGTCCTGGGGGAGGGGAAGAGCCTGAGGAGGGGCAGGAGGAGGTGGGGGCTGGCGGGGCAGACGGGCTGGGTGGCAGGCAGGCAGCTGGCTGGGAAAGTGGCGCTTGCTGAGACCACAGCAGCCCGGCCCTGGAGGGGAGGGAGGGGAGGGAGGGAGGGAAGGGGAGGGGAGGGGCAGAGGCAGCCGGCTGTATTTAGCCACCCCGCAGCGGGATCTGCCTTTTCTCTCCTTACGGCTCCGGCTCCGGGACCCTGACAAGCGCAAAGCCCCCTCGGTGGCGCCTCGGCTCAAAGTGCGGGGTCCTCGGTCCCCCGGGGAAGAGGGGGTGGCACAGCGCTGTAGCATCCAAGATGCTTGCCCTGAGTATTTTGATGTGTCCATCGGAGGAGGTACTGATGGCAAGTGGCCCTAGGATGCCCCCTGCTCTGATCAGACCACCAAGACCCCGGATGGAGGAACACGCCGGCAAGCCTCTACTACAGAGCCAGGCCACTCGGTTTCCTCTGGTGCTGAGAGTTAGGGAACTGTCAGGGCCTTTGGCCTCTTTCCCAGAGATGCCCTCCTCAATCTGAGGGGCCCAGAAACCGTCCTCTGCCTCCCTTGCCTCCATTCCTGCCAACCCTCCTCCTCCAGGCTCGGCCAGGGCACCTGCTGGCAACTGTCCCTCACCCCATCAGCCCCACTAGGGCCAACAGCAGGGGGCCGGAGGCTGCTTCTCCCAGTGACCCCTCACAACTAGAACCCACCTGCATTTGGGCTGGGGAAGGGGCTTGGAGACACAGCAGGGGAGCCGTTGAGGAGAGGCCACATGTCTTCCCTCCTCTTGTCACCCTCGCCCAGGGCGACATTCCCAAGCTATGACCTGTGTTTCCCAGCACTGCCGGTGAAGAAGGAGGGGGGCCCAGCAGAGGACGGGGCCCACCCTGCGGGCTAGCCAATAGAGGTGGGGGGTGGGGAGGGGAGGGAAGTCAGAACGGCACTTGGTGAGCGTCGGCTCGGGGCTTGGCCACTAGCTGATGCTGAGATCACAGGCATGGCCCCTGGAAGTGGGTGCCCTCTCCCCTCCAGGTCACCTCCAGGCTGGACAGCACTGAGGCCGATCAGGGGCCCAGGGACGGAGAGCAGAGATTAAAGCTGGACTGTGAAGGTTTGCAGGGAGCCTCAGAGACCCCTGGTGGTGGCCGGGGGAACAACACCTTGGGGATATCCAGCGATCAAGTGAGCCTGGGTCCTCCAGCCTCTCAGAGAGGGGGTCTGTCAGAGCAGCCCCGGCCAGAGGCTCAGGCTCCAGAGGGGGCAGAACTAGGCCTCTGAGAAACAAGGCAGTGGCCCCCACCCCTCTGTAGCCCCAAAACTGCACAGCCAAGGAGGCCGATCAGGGATGTCTGTCACCAGCTCCCAGAGCCTCTGGGGTTCCACGCCAGGCTCTGGTGCCATCTCACTTTTCAGTGTCTCCATAGCCAAAATGATCTTTGTAGCCAGTCCTTACATCCCAGCCCTGCTCTACCCACAAGCCTGGCTCTACTGTGGGAAACACAGTTACACCAGCCAGGGAGGGGAAGCAGGTGCCCCGCAAACCTAAGATGCACATGTGCCTGCCATGGAGTTGCTGCCCCAACACACGCTGACCCCAGGCACGAGTCTAGCCTTTCAACACTGCTGCCAGGTCAAACTCACTTAATGAAAATAAGGGCATTGGACAGCCCACAAGTCGGGGAGCCCACCCTCCCTCCTTCCCCAGATCAGTGGGTCCCAACATCCCTGTGGCGGTCTCTCAACAGACACAGTCACATCCACCTATGCAAGGCCCTCTCCATCCATCCGAATGGTTCTTGAACCACCCACATCAGGTCCACGTGGGAGCTTGCTTAAACTATAAATTCCTGGGCCTGCCTTACTCTGACCTGAAGAATTAGATTTCCTGAAATGGGGGTCAGGAAACCGGATTTTTTAAAAGCACCCCGGGTGATTCTTATGCACAGGAAAGTTCAGGGACCTCTGTGACCCTCCTGGGAGGAGGACAATGCTAAGAGGTGGTATCACTGAGGCCCATCTCACTCGGCCACTAGACTTCAGGGCAGAGTCCTGAACCTTGGAGGGCTGACCACAGCCGGCGCGCTGCCCACTGCACCACCTGGCCTCCCACCTTGAGGCTCAAGGTCTGAACTCTATGAAAGTGGTTCTCAAAGTTCACCATGCAACAGAATCCCCTGGAGGGCTGCTTACACCACAGACTGCTGGGCCGCACCCCCAGGGTTTCTGATTCCATAGGTCTGGCCGGGCCGATAATGCATGTCTCTAACACATTCCCCGAGGCGATGCTGATATCCTTGGTCCGGGGACCACACTCTGAGGAGCAGCGCTCCATCACCTCCTCTGCCATCCCAACCTCCACTCTCAGGCAGATCCTCATTACTCTCTGCAGATGTGTGTCCCAGGCAGCCTCTGTGTGCTACCCAGGTTGTTCCATGGGCCTGGAAAGTCACTGGGATCTCCACTCCCCACTGCCACCTCACACACAGTCCTTGCGGTCCACCCCGCCCCTGACTATCCAGCAGGGCCTCCAGCTTTGGCTGTGAGGGCTAAGGAGAGGCAAAGGCACGCTCGTGTCCTCAGGAGCCTTCTGGCTGGCAGGGACGACCAGCCAGATACACGGTTAAACCAGCAAGCAGAAATAAGGCGGCAAGGGAGGGGCAGACGGGGTCAGGGGATTACAGAGAGCAGGACAGTGCTTTTGGCTCAGGGAAGAAGAGGGAACTGAGGGAAGGGATGGTTTAAGAATGAAGAATTTGGTTTAAGAAGGCAAAAACTCTGCTGGCAGGGGAAACCGCACCAGCAAACGTTCAGAGGCAAAGCACATGAGCAGAGAACTAGAGCTCGACTTTCTGGCCATGGAACCAGGTAAAGAGAGAAGTGGACGTGACAATGTCAGAGCAGCTGCCTCCAGTCACCCTCGCGTCATCCTCTGGTCCAGAGGGGATCCTCTGAAGGCAAAGGGGAGCTCCTTGAGGTGTCTCAGGGAGGGAGTGACATGCCGGAGGGAAGCAGCACGTCTAGGCGGCTGGCCCTTCCCAGCCCGCTGTCTGCAGGCACCGTCTCGGCAGGCCCTCAGAGGCAATTCCCTTAAGCAAGGGACAAAGAGGACAGACTGGCCTGCAGAAGGGAATTTCCACAGGTGCTGTCTCGACTGTCTTCCCTTAAGAGTTGTGCTGAGGGTGTTTCCATCTTGGTTTAAAATGGACAAGGAAGCAGAGAGAATTCCACGCGGTCAGCCTGACCTTGCCGTGGCAGTGGCTTGTTTCCCATGGGTGATGACTCGGGGTTGCTCCCTGTTGGACAAAGTGTCAGCACCCACAGCGTGAGACCCCTATTCTTCTCACAGGCTGCGTGTGACCACCCCCATTCTGAGGTAGCAGCCTGGGGGAGACCCCCATCGGGGCTGACTCACTTCTGGTAGACAGGGGTGGGGAAGGAGGGCCGAGTCTGGGCAAGGGCCCATGCTGCTTTTTTAGATGTGTCCACACTCCCATCAAGGATGAACAATGGGCCCATGTGGCATTCTGAGATCCCCTCCAGGGGCAGCCGCTGCTTTCACAAGGGGGCACCTGCTGTCTGCAGCACCGGCTGGGACCAGGGCCAGGAGAAGAGGGGAGCAGACGCCGGTGGTGTGATTCTCTTCCTTTCCTTTTGTATTCATGACCCCCCAAAACAACCTCTGTTGTGATGGTGTCAGTCATATAGGTGAGACCAGAATGAGGGCTGATAAGCCATATCCTCTGGCCCAAATGTCCTCAGCTAAATGATCAGCCCTATAGAGCCTCACACACCTCACCAAGGAAGCAGTCCCAGAGTTATAATGACCCTCGCTTTACAGATGAGAAAACTGGCCAGCTACAGAAAAGTGGAGAGGCCAAGGTCTCAGCTGGAAAATGCTAGAAGCTTGGCCTCAAACATGACCTGAGCTTGAGGAGGCATGAAGGCAGCAGGATGGAGGTGGGGACGCACGGAGCCTCCCACAGCCCCCTTCCTCCTGCCCAGAGCCCGCGGTGGGGAAGCCGAGAGTGCGCACACCAGGCATACAGAGACGAGGCAGGACCACAGCCGAGGCAGAAGTGGGGAGTCCAGAGAGGAAGGAGAGAGGACCCCCAGGCTGATGCACCACAGACGGCATCGGCAGTCTCTGCCCCGTGAGCTCAGGAGCAGAATCCTACTCAACCCCGGACCTCTTCAGGGTAGCGGGAAAGGGGGCAGGGCAGGGCAGGGCAGGGCAGTGGTTACGAGTGTCAGCTCTGGAGACCCAGGGACAGGGCTTCAAGTCCAGCCTCCCGCTGGCCCTCTACTCCTAGAGCCAAGCACCCCGATAGAGCGGCCACTAGCCACCGAGACTAAATACACATTAAGTAAAGTGAAATGAAATGAAAAAGTTCAGCAACTCAGTCGCACGAGCCGTGTTTCAAATGCTCAACGGCCCCATGTGGCTGGTGGCTACCATACTGGAGAGTGCATATATAGACTATTTCTGTCCTGACAGAAAGTCCTGTTGATCAACGCCGCTCTAGAGCAACTTGCTAAAGCTTTCTGAGTCTCAGCTTGCTCATCTGTAACACGGGCATAATAGCAGAACCCACTTCACGGGGTGGATTAACTGTGATAATTCAATCAGCACGGGGCCTGGTACATATGAAGGGCTAGCTAGTCATGTTATTTTCATCTGCCATCCACACTAAGTTTATTTGCTTCTCAGGTGAGTACTGCCACTGCTTTAAGTCACCTGTTACTTAGAACATCCCAAAGCAGATTGTAGTAATAATCATTAAAGGCCGCTAGCCTCGTGCCAGTTCTGCGTCACCTTAAGCTCCGTGTTTGTATCTTCCCATCTGTAAAATGGGACTGTTAACACCTGTGAAGTCCCACTCCGAGGGATATTTATGGCACAGTGTAACTCAAGGAAGGGAAGGGATGTGAAAGGGTTTGGAAAAAAGTATGTGGCATGCTCCAAACACAAGAAACTGTTTAGAGACAGGCACACTTGGCACCCAGTTGGTACTCAATAAATGCTGTGTGACGGATGTGGGCAGCAGTCCAGAGTGCTCAGCTTCAGTTAAGTACACTTCTCACACTGCCCAACCCCTTGTCCCAGTACACACACCCCCTGGGAGAAGGACTGTGGTCTCAGCAGTTATCTAGGGGGTGGGTGGGGCGGGGCTGCCAGGGCTGGTGAGAACCAGATTGCTCCCCAAACCACAGCACCCAGGTAACCACATTCTCCAGTTACCCACTCATTCCTTGTTCCTATAGTTTTCAACCAGGAATTAAGATCTGTGGGCTGTCAAAAGCAGGTCCTGTTGGGGTGGGCACCCCAAGAGGACACTGGGTGGGGGGTTGAGGAAGCAAGAAAAGGAGGTGGTTCCACGAGGTCTCTTCCCACAAGACACTGCACACTCCCTCCCTCAACCCATGGCCACCCCGCCATAGTCACACTGCGGACACCCTTCCCTAGCTCCACCCCCTCACTCCCTACAGACTCCAGGCCTGGGACACACCCTGCCCTTGCCAAACTTCGGTGCCACCCACTGGTTCCACCCACGCCTGCAGCTCTGGGTCCACTGGCCCCCGCCCAGCTGCTCTGGACCAAACAGAGCCTTGTAGGGTAAGAAAGTCAGCTTCCTCCAAGAGAGCCGAGTCTAGACCCACGCGCCCGCCCCTCAAGCCAGCCTGACTTATGGGGGCTGTTCTCTTGCGGCAACGCCTGATGCAAGTGACTAATGTGATACAGCCTTTCTGGCTCCCCGGGGTGGAGAAGGCGCAGAGATGCCTTGAAGGGCTGAGGACACAGGGGCTGGGAAATAGGAGGGGCTGCGGCTGCGGGCCTGGCAAGGGCAGGGGAGGCGTTCCTAAGGCACGGACAGCCTGAAGAAAGGGGCAGAAAAGGAAAAGGCAGCTTCCCAGAGCCTCGTGGAAACCTGCGCTGCTGTGCATAACATCACCGCTTAATAACGCTAACAACTAACATTTGTCCACAGCTTTACAGCTCATAAAGCTCCTTCACACGTTTGCCTTCATTCTTGAGGATGGTATAATTATCTCTGGTTTACAAATGAGGAAAGTGAAGCGCAGGGAGGTTTGGTGTGGCAAACCCAGAACTCCCAGGCAAGTGCTGACAGCTGCCTCACCCCGAGCCTCCTGCCCAACCTTAAAAGGCTCCCAGATGGCCCTGAGCCAGTATTGGGACAACCCCCCCCACCCCCCCCACACACACCCCTCCCCTAGCCAAATCTCAGCTCAAGCCAGGTATTGACTGGAGTCCTGGAGCCAGGCCTGAGCCCCCTAAGGGGAGCTGGGAGCTGAGTCAGAAGCCAGATCCCAGAGGTGATGGAAGGACAGAAGCACGCAGCGGAGGGATGGGTATGATTCACCAAGGTGGGCGGGGCACAGAGAAGGAGAAAGCCTAAAAACACAGGTTCCTGGGAAGGGTATGTAAGCTATGAAAATACAGACCTGCCATTCTACAAAGCTATATGCGTGCAACCAAAAGGACCTAATGCAGGACAGGGACTGGGAAGATACCATCCACCGGTGAAGGTGCCAAGGCCCTGGGACCACAGCAAGACAGGCTCTGTAATCCTGTCTCCTGCCATGATGAGGAACAGAACAGCGTGTGCTATTCCCCTCTGGGCCTGCCCAGCCCCTCCCCTGCCAGTCTAAATCCCAACCCACTTGAGAGCCCTGCTGTCCCGTCTCGTACCCCACAACACTGCCCGACTGTTCTAGACACTGGGTTCACCTGCCCTGCACTGTCCTCCAGCCTAGCTCCTCTGATCTAGGTTGATGGCCCAATGGGGATATCCTTGAGGGTTGAGTCTGCACCTTTTCCTTCTGGAAGGCCCCCTTCCCAGCCTCACCTCCCCCCACCCCCACTGCCCAGGGTCAGCACATTGTCAGGCCCAGCAACCTGAATGAGTTGAACTGGCCATGCACGCTGACACCAGTCCAGCCCCGCCCTGAACCAGAAAGAAACTAGGCTTAGACCCAAAGGAAGTAGTCCGACACCAAGTGAGGGCTTTCACAAAAATAGAAAACAAGGCCGCCTCAGCCACTGCCCTCTCCCGAAGTGCTCTCGGCTGCACCCTCTTTAGGGCTCTGGGTTCAATACACCGAGCGAGGGAAGGGGGAGGATTGTGGCACTTAAAATCATCTCCTTTCACTGGGGGGAGGGGACTGTTCTGGAGAGGAAATGACCTCAGAAGGCTCCTGATGGCTTTTAAGCCCTTTGAGCTGGGAGATTCTTCTTCTTGGAGACTCCAGGGTAATTTGCTTTCCCCACAGGAGCCGGTTCAGGTAAATGCCAAAGAAGGATGGCATGTACGGGATGTCTGAAGGCAAATTTCACTGACTTCATGAATTGGCCAGCCTGGTGTGTGCCTAGGGAATTTAGCCCTTGCCCCACGGCCAAGGCCATTTAAAATGCTTCCACTAGAGCAGATGACACCGAGAACAGACTGTGCCCGCTGGTCGAGAGCCCAGCTCTGGCTGGGAGTGGGAAGGGAGCCTGGGCCCATGGGGAAGGGTCACTGGCCGCCCCACCTGCCCCCGGGCCCGCGGCTCCCTACCAGGTCTGACGGCCAGCGCGGCAGCACAGCTGGCCTGGCCCAGCTCGTTGGTGGCGGTAGCTGTGTAGTTCCCGGCGTCGGCCGCCCGGGCCTCCCGGAGCAGCAGGGTGTGCCGCTCGCCTTCAGCCCGGATGAGAAGGCGGCCATCACTGCGAAGTGGGGACCCATCCTTCCTCCAGGACACTGAGGGGAAGCAATGGGGTGATCGGGTTGCCATGGCCCACAGGGGCCCACTGGGGCAAATCTCCCTGCACCCCACCGTAGGGAATTCAGAGACCTCCCCTCACTCGCAGGAAGCCCAGGTCTGCCCGCCCCTCTTTGGGATTCTGGGAAAGCTCCCCTAACACACAGGAGTCAGGCCAGCCCCCTGGCGTGGACGATCTCCACCACCTCCACAACCCCTCCTTCCAAGGACTCGGGGTGGGGGAACGTCCCCTTCCGTCTCCACCTTCGCCTGGCCCCAGCCCTGGAGCTCACCCTGGGGTGGCGGGTTGGCAGTGACAATACACTTGAGCAGCACATCCGCCCCTGGGGCCACCACTGCATTCTGCAGGGGGATCTCAAACACGGGGGCCTCCAAGGGCTCTTCTCCGGCAGACACATAGGAGTCGTCTGAAGACTCTGCAGGAGACACGAGAGACAGGGTGAGGGGACGGGTCCCTGCGGGGCTGACTCGGGGAGAGTGGGTGATGGCAGACCCATATCCTAGAAAGCCAAACCCAGAGAAGGGCTTCTAGAAGACGGGGGCAGGGGATCAAAGGGTGTCTCTCGGGACAGTCCTGAGACAGGAAGAAAGGAAGACTGAGGGAGGGTCCTCAAACAGGACAGGACAGCCGGGACTCTTAGTCTGGCTGCTCCTCAACTTCAGGCACAGACAGAGTGGTGGCTTCTGGAGGAAGGTAGGGACCGCACTGTGTCTTCACCCAAATCAGTCATCAGGGAGGGTAGATTGGGCCCTGAGCAAGGCCCTCTGAGGGGCACGAGATTTTACCAGTTTCCATGCAGACAGAGGACAAGTTAATAGAACCCGAGACTTAGGCAAAAACAGTGATGTCACAGGGCAACACGTGGTAAACTGACAAATTAGTGATGCCACTGGATTCAAAAGTGGGAGCAGCAGGTGTCCTGCCCTCTAAGCAGCCTCCTGAAGATAGGCTTTCATTTCTGTCCATTCACCAAACAGTAACAACGCACTTACTGCATACTGAGCTCTGTATGGGTACCAAGGATGCAACAGGAAATGAGATGTGCGCCTTACTTACAGGAAGCTTGTACACACAGAGATCATAAAACTCCACTGTCGTGGATCTCTAGGGGCATGTTCCAACCCTGACAGTCTACAATCTAGCTAAAACACAGTGTAGAAAGCCAAAAACCACTCAGAATCCCAATTATGCTGTTTTCTAGCTACACAGCCTTGGGCATATTAGATAACCTCTCTGCACCTCAGTTTTATTATCTGTAAGATGGGACTGATAAATAACACCCAACATTTTGCAGAGCTGGTATACAGATTAGAACAAAATAACACCCCTAAGTGCCCAGTTAATATAATGCCTGGGACATGGCTGTGGGTATGCAACAATGGTGGCTAGGAGGACGCTGGACAGGGGCCTAACCATCTCCAAAGATTTTGAGATGGTACTATTTAAACAAAAAAGCAATTTTTGCTGAAGAAAAATACAGAGTGGGAAGTGCAATGAAAGAGACACTGACAGGGTGTCCTGGGAGCAGTGGGTAGAAGCATCTGGCCCAGGGAAGCAGCAGGGGATGGGAGAGAGTCAAGGATGGCTTCCTCTTCCTCACTCTAGCAGGGGCCCCAAGCTGATGTTTGAGATGAAGAGAGCCAGAAGCAGGGGCATTCTGGCTCTTGGTCACTACCCATGGGAAGATTGGGAGATAACACACAGGCTGGCATGTGACCACCGTCAGCTCAGGGATGCAGGGACTCAAGGACCAGAGAAAAGAAGCTAGAAGGGAGCCTGGGTCAGAGCTTAGTGGCCACGGAGGGATCAGGGATGGTGCCGGGATCGGGGGGCAGAGATGACAGTTGACTGGCCCAAAGCTTGCCTGGAACAGGCACCTATTTATTGAGATGGGCTTCCATCTCTTCCCCCACAGAGGGGTGGCGTGTGGAGGGGCTCCTTAGGTTTCCACGGGTGCCCCTCTTCACGGTTAGGTCCCTAACCCAACAGACTAGCAGGCCACTGGACCCAGGGGACCTATGGCAGACGTCTGGGCACTGGGTCTTTGCTGACACCTCCGCTACACCCAGCCTCCATCCAAACACTCACACTGCCTCATCAGTAGGCAGGGGTCGGCACAAGGGCCTTCATAATCTTTCACTCCAACTCGAGCTTCAGTCTATGCCTTCCCTCGGAAACCATATCCTCCCAGCTGCCTAGCAGCCTTGTTCTCCCTAAACGCCCTCCCACTCAGGTCCCAGCACCTTCTCAGCCCTCCCCGAAGTCTTACCGAGCTCAGGAGAGGTGGGCCGGGCCCGGCGACCTCTGCCCTGGCTGCGGGCCCCTCGGCGGTCCCAGGCCCCCCAAGGACCGTCCTCCTCCAGCCCTCTGCGCAGCCTCTTCTCGGCCTCAGGCCCCGCCCTGTTCTTCTCCAAGGTCTGGGGTACAGCAGCGCCCTCCTGGCCCGGCGTGGCCCAGGGCAGGAAGCGCACGGCCTGCGCCGGGGGCTCCCGCTTCCGCCCCGGGGGGGCTTTCGTCCTGGCCTCGGGGGGCTCGGCGGCGGGGGGCGGCACGGGGCTCCGGCACTCCTGGATGGCCCTGCCCCGGGTCAGCGGGAACTGCTCCCGGCGCCTAACCTCCTGCTGCGGGCCTTCCCCGGACTCCGTCCTGCCCGCCGGCCCGCGGCTCAGGGGCCTCCCCGGCTCGTCCTCGGGCCTCCCCGCGACGCTCGGAGGGGGCGGCTGGGCGGCGACGGGGCTCACGGCCCGCGGAGTCTTGGGGGTGGAGGGCCGGGAGAAGAGTGGGGGCTCGCCGGGCTCTCGAGGGGACGGGGCGCGCTGCAGCGTGGCGCGCAGAGACTCGTGCGAGCGCACCAGCTCCTCTCGCGACGTGGAGCGGCGGATGCGCCCCAGCTCCTGGGCGAAGCGCAGCTCGAGGTCAGAGGCAGGGCTGCGCTGCCGGGTACGCTCGTCCAGCGAGGCCGCCTTCTGCTGGAAGAGGCGGCGCCGCTCGGCCACGCTGCCCGCGGGCGCCCGCAGCTCCTCCTGGGTGCCCCACGGCGCGCCCTCCGACTTGGGCTGCTCCAGCGAGCGCGCCTTGCGCAGGGGCACCCAGGGCCGCAGGGGCGCGGGCGGCGAGTCGCTGCGCTCCAGGCTGCGCCGCCGCTCCTCGAAGAACTGCAGCTTGTCCAGGATGCGGGAGCCGGCGCGCACCAGCCTGGGCGAGCGCCCCAGCGCCGACAGGCGGCCCGAGGCCTCGCTCAGCGGCGACTGGGGCCGGGACTCGGCCGTGCCCGCCAGCGAGGGCCCCGACGACTTGGACTTTTTCCCTCGCTTCTCTTCGGCCGTGGTGTCCTCTGGCAGTACGGGCTCCTGAGTGCGCCGGTGGGGAGGTGTCGGGGTGGCCGGGGGCTGGGCACTGGGTCCCGGCGGGGGTCGCTTGCCCACCCGAGGGGACGGTGGGGGCAGGAGCGCGGATTTGGAGGGGGGAGGTAGAGCCGGGCGCCGCGGGGCTTCGCTGGCCGGCTGAGGCTGAAGGTCGGGCTCTTCCCTGTGCAGTCCGCTCTGAGGGACGCTGCTGCAGAACCAAGACGAAGAGGGGTCGAAGATTCAGGGGGTCTCCCCTCCTAGACCTTCAGCTCGTGACAGGGATTGGGCGGTGGGGCATGCTGGGAAGGCTTGGGGGTGACATGGGCCAGACCCTCCACCCCCTCCCCGCTAAGAGGAAGGCACAGCCAGAGCAGGTGCTGGGGAGAGGCTGGCGGCTCAGGCACCAGAAGATTCTAGTGGCTAGGTCCAGGTACAGACTCAGCCCCAGGGACTCTGGCCAGCCCCCTCCCCCCAGCCCCGGAAGATGGGAAACAGCAGAAACAGAACTGAGCGGTGGCAGAGAAAAGAATGAGGCTCAGGACTCAAAGGATGAATGGTGAGGGAAGGCGGGAGGGTTGGATGGGGAGGGGCCCTCTCAGGAATGCAGCCTCCCACTCGTTCTTGCCCCCAGCTGGCCCCTACAGCCCTGCCCATCCTTGGCGGGACATACCCCCTTCACAGCGGCCTCTAGAAGAACAGGCACAAGCCTTCCGGGAGCAGTGCCCCTGTCCCTGGGATTACCTAGCACCTACGCAGACCTGAGCCCATCACCAGTGCTGACAGGACACAAGAGGTGGCAGCTGGGGTCCCTGGGGTAGGAGACTAGGATACCCAGGTTACTATTCCCTTCCATCAGTCTGCCCCTAGTACAAGCCTTTGACTTTGTCCTGTCCCTGGAAAGTTACCTGAGTCCTTGGAAACCCCCTGAGAAGCACAGAAGCTCCCAAAAGGGGGACGCTCAGAAATAACTCAGCTCAGAAATAACTACTGCGTGGGCCTGAATAGGGAGTGTGGGGGAAGAGGAGGAGGGAAGGAGCTGGCCAGCCCTGAGTACCCCTCTCACCTCCAGAACTTTGATGCCCAAGAGCTGGGCCTCAGTTTCCCCCATCTGGACCCTTGGGGGGCACATCAAACATAAATATCAGCAAAAAAAGGAATCTGAGATATTAGCACCATACCTGACACATTAGAGAGAGGTTAATAAAAACTTAATGGCTCATTGAGTACTTGTGTGCCAGGCACGTATTAAATGCTTAAAGTGCATTGAGTCATTTAATCCTCACAACAATCCTCTGAGATGAAAACTGTTATTACCTCCATTTACAGATGAAGAAACTGAGGCTTAAGAAGGTGGCGTGCCTTACCAAGGTGACACGGCTAGGAAACGGCTGGTGCTAGGACTGAAACCCAAGAGGTCTGACTCCTGAGCCCTCATTCCCTCCAAAACGTCTGGGATTCTGGGGGCACAGAAGGGAGGGGAAATAGTAGGGTACCGGCCACGAGCAGAAGTTGTAGGGGTGCCTGAGTGTAAGGATGTTTGAGACTACCTGAGTCAGCCACCCTCACTGCGGACCCCACCTCTGACTTGGGGGGAAAGGAGATGGCAATCCAGACTGGCCTAGGGAGCAGAACCTTAGCCAGCCACCTGCAGGAAGGCAGAGTTCCCGAGGAATGGCCTCTGGGAACTGGGTGAGGCATGGAGAGAAATTGGGGACAGCAGAAGAGGCCTCTTGCCAGCAGTTTCAAGCTCCAGGCCAGCCTCTGTACCACAGACATCACTAAGGAGATGGGTTCCTCGGAAGTTGCCATAGCAACTCCAGGCTCGGCTGGGGCCTGGCAAAGACAGGCAGGGAAGGAAAAGGCAAGTCCAGGGCACCGGAGTGCCTGGTTAATGCCAACTACATAGAACAAGGGAGCCTCCCCTGGCCCTGCGCGGACCTCTCCCCTGCCCACCACTAGCCACTCCAAACACCCTGAAAACAGCATCCCCCCACAAGCCCCTTCTTTCTCCTCCATGATGGTACCTCCCCCACACACCCATACCCATCACAAATCAGGCCCCCTCTCGGCTCCCCAAATGCCCCCCAATACCTCTGTCATCAGCCACTCCCCTCTTCTATTATAGCACTCCCTCCTGTGCCAGCCCCCAAATCTCAAAAAATGGTTCCAATGCCTATAACACCTCCACTCCTCACCGCCCCCTACCAGAACAACCTTCAACCCCACCCTGGGCCTTTCCCACAGGTCTGTCATGCACCCCCGCCTCCATGACTTCAACCTCTACCTCTGCCCCAGGCCGTCTCCAGCCCTCTCTGCCCTGGCCTCTGCCTCCCACACCCCCTACTTCCTCCTGCTTTCCCAGGCCCCTGGCCCCATCTACCCCCTGACCACCTCACTCTCTTCTCTCTCCTGGTTTCGCTCTTGCTCCCTTGCTCTCTCCTGCTCTCCCGGGAGCTGCCGTGCAGAAAGGTTCCGTTCCTCCCAGAAAAAGGCCCACATGGGAGCAGGAATGTGCAGAGAGATGAAAAGGCAGCAGCTGCTGAGACAGCAGGCACGGAGGGGGCCCCCGAGGGAGGGGGGAATCCTGGGGACAACTGGAGCCTAAATGGGCGAGGCGGGAGAGGGCCCCTGGGAAAGTGGAGATCTTGGAGGAGACAGGGAAAGGGCAGAGGGGTCCACGAGACCATGGAGATGGCATGGTGAGCCAGGACAGTGGGGGCGGGGGGATGTGGGTGGTGATGGCACAGGAGGAGGATGGAGCCGTGTGGGAAGATAGGGTGGGTAGCTGGGACAGGAGTAGAAGCAGTGGGGGGTGGAGAAGTGCACAGAGGGATGGCTGGTGCAGGGCCGATGGGGGGGTGGAGGCTGACGGAGCGGTGAGGGGCAGTGCAGGACAGCATGGTGAGGTGGGACAGTGCAGGCCCATGTGAGGCCATTACTTACACGTGGATCGAGAGCGCCCGTCCTCTGTACAGACTGAATGCGCTGCCATACGGGTCACTGGCCACCGAAAGGCTATCCTCTGACCCCCAGCTTGCGCCCACCAGATTAGCTCGAGACGCCCGTACCAGCGGCTCCACCCCCAGGTGCCGTGGCCCGGCCCCGGTTGCCTGTGCTTGCCTTGGGCTGCCCGGGAGGCGGCGGGTGCCACCCCTGCTGCCCGCTTCCTGCTCCAGGACCGTCTGCCCGCTGCCCCACCAGCTCACTTGCTCCTCCGAGGTGCCTGTCACGGAGGTCGGGGGTGTGTCCAAGGAGGTGCCCACCAGGGTGTCAGAGCCCCCTAGAGAAAGGAGCACGGTGAAACCGAGGCACCTCTTTGGGAAGCCCGCCTTTGCTCTTTGAGCACCCCAGAGAGCTCACCCGTGGGGGTGCTGAAGGCCCCGTCATCCCGAAGCTCCAGGCGCTGGGTCCCCTGCACATCGCTGATGTCATCCTCGCCTGTCTCCGAGTCTGGAGAAGAAGGGGTCTGTGTGGGCAGGGCCCTCCTCCCTCTCACTCCAACTCTTCCCTATGTCACCTCCTGCCTCCCCGACGCAGGCTCCATCTTACCACTGGTAGGGCTGCCAGCACCTCTCTTCTCCCCTCTGTTGCCCCCCACATCCTGGGCTGCGTGGGTAACCCCTCCCATGCCAGCCTCCTGGCTCCATCTCTGCGGCCCTGGCTACACACCCCTGCCTACTTGGTAGTGCCCTCAAAGCTACCTACGGTCCCCCCTCCCAGCCACTTAATGGATTACCAGGGCCTCAGCCCTCCCCCTCCTCCCCTGTCGGTGGTAGCTTAAGTTCCTGTGCAGGCCCCAAAATAAGGTCCTAGGTTCCAAGGCTCTAAATTCTGGGTTCCAGTACCCGAGGAACAAAGAGGAGTCACCTCAGAGTCATACTGTCAGGGCACTCGCCCAGCCGCAGGGCCAGCCTGTCCTCCACCCCAAACCAGCGGAACACCTCCGGGTGCAGCTGAGGCAGGGTGAGGAGAGGCCGGCGGGGGCAGGAAGGAGGGGAGTGGAGGGCTAGGGCAGGAGCGTTTCCTACCGTAACTTTGCTTTCTGCAGGAGCGGAAAACTTCGCTTCCATAGGAGCAGCAGGAGAGAGACATGGACAGACTGTTATCAGAGCGTTTGTGGGGCAGGGCATGGTGGGCAGGCAGGACAGAGGGGGCATGAGGGTACCCAGTGCCCAGAGATGCCCTGTGGGGACGGGACGGGGGGAGGGAGACACCTGGGGTGGGCAGAGCATCTCATTCTCTGACTGCCTGCAGGCTCCTCTGTGCCCAGCACTGGGGAGCCCACATGCATTGGCTGTGGCTTATTCCAACTCTCCCAGCGATTCTGTGCCCTTGGCACTTTTACTGGTGCTCCCACTGGCCACGCGCGCACACACACACACACACACCTGCTTGTACTCGGCCCAGTCACAGCCCCAGACCACCATCAGGCATCAGGCCCACCCTCTATTACAATATTTGCATTGTGCTTTGCTCTCTCCTGCAAACTCCCCCTGGCCCCCATCTTCTGCATCATGATGTGACAGGCACCCTCCTCTCAATCTCTCCCTATTGATGAATGGTCCTCACAAATGCCCAGTGGTTAGGCTAGGAGCAAAGTTTCCTGGGCATATTTTTTACTTTCCCAGATTCTATCAGGTTCTGTGCCTCAGTTTCTCTATGAGTGCCATGACAAGCAGGAGCCATGTACGGGTTGCCAAAGCATGGCAGGGAGCTCATCCCCACTCAGCACCCACAGATGGAGAACAGTGAGCCCAGGCCGACAGTGGGGTGTGCTAGTGAGCCCCACCCCCATTGCTGGGTCCCCTCTCAGCTGCAGGGCAGAGGGGGCCTTCTTGGGTGGGTGGGTGAGTGTGGGTGTATGGGGGGGTCCCACATCTCATGGGCCATCTTCAGGGCCTGGGTGCCCCATAAGGGGACATGGACCAAGAGGAGGAGTGGGCATGGGCTAGAGCAGGGAGCCCACGGTCCACGCACCATGGGTGAGTCGGCCAAAGGCCCTGCGGGAGTGGCCGGTTTTCTGAAAGAGAAAAGCCAGAATGAGTTGTTGAGGGGAAGGCTCGCTCCTGACGTCCCTATACCTCCCATCCAAACCTATGTATCAAACAAAGTCATTCCAGGGGCCAGTGGGGGAAGGGGGGTCGGACAGAGACCAGGGCAGCCAGCTTCCTCTGTAGGGAATGTCTCCACTCTTCCTTGCCTGTCAGCCTTCCCAGCTGGAGCTCCGGGGAGGAGCAGGGCAGGAAGGAGAGAAAGGACAGCAAGGCTGTGGGTCAAACGCCCAGACTCATGATGAGCAGAGGCTCACAGGACTGGGGACCTGAGTGACACCCTCAGGATAGAGGCTAGGAGACAAGATAGGCAGCCGGCTAACGTGAAGGAAGAGATTGGGAGGATGCTTGGATGACTGGGAGATGAAGGGACAAGGACACAGATTCCTGCTGGGAGGAGGACAGAAACCTGGGATAGGTGTCAAGAGGGCAGGGGAGGGTGATGCGGGACAGAGGGCAAGCTCCCCGAGAGGCCGGAGCCTCGCGAATGCAGGAAGGAGGCCCGGGTACGCAGAGGACAGGGCAGGGCTTGGGGAATTGATGGAGCTCAGCGCGGATCCCTGTGCGTTGCTTTCAAGAGCTCCGGAAGATGGAAGGCTCCAGAGTGGGGGGCTGGGGAAAGCCGGGCGGGGGCCGGAGCCGGGGTTGGGCAGAGGCGAGAGGAGCCGAGGCGGCCGGGAAGCCAGTGGGCGCTGCACGCCGCAGACCGCCGCGGGGGCTCCCCCAGGGGGGTCGCGGGGATCGGGGGCGCGGGGGTCTGCCCGGCCGCGCGGGGAGGGGCCTGCGCTCTCGGGACGCAGGCGGGGAGCCCCCCGGAGCGCGCCCGCCCGCGGCCTCGGCGCTAGGGTGGGGCAGGCGCGGCCCCGGCGCCCCCTCCCCGGGCCCGCCGCGGTGACCCGCCCTCCCTCCGGGGCGCCCAGCCCTGCCTGCCCCCTCGCGGCGCCGCCCGCCCCCGGAGCCCTCACCTGGAAGCGCTTCTTCACCCACAGCTTCTTCATGGCGGGGGAGGGGGCCGGGCCGGCGGCCGGGCGAGGAGGGGACGGGCGGGGGCGGGGCGGAGTCGGAGGCGGGGCCGGGGGCGAGCTGGGGAGCGGGCGGGAGCCGGCGCGGGTGGCGGAAGGAGCCGCGGGGCCGCGGGAGCCCGGGCGGGGGTAAGGCGACGGTGCCCGAAGCCCGCGCCTCCCCCGGCAGCCTGCACCCCACCTGGCGCCCCTGCCCTCGCCTGTTCCCTTGGGGCGGCGCTCACCTGCCTCCTGGCACCCCCACCCCGCATCGGCCTCCCTGGTCCTGGGCACATGGGGAAACTGAGGCACAGAAAGGGGTGCAATGGCCCCCAGGAGGCTTCAGGCCAATCTCTCCTTGGCAGCCCAACGCGGCCTCCACGCCACCCCCACCCCCACCGGCCTCCCGCGGGGCCGCTCTGGAAGGTCAGCCTCCTCTGGACTTGCTCACTCCACAAACATGCGCACACGGACGCCGTGCCAGGCACCACCGAACTCGCCGCGCCGGGAGTACGCCGCAGGGCCACAGCGCCGGGTGGCGGAGCCTAAGTCATACACAGCGCAAGGGTCCTCTTTGGGGGGCTTCGTGCTGACGTGGACCCAGACTAGGAAAACCCCCAGACTCTTCGGGAAAGCCAGACAGGGCCCTAGAATTTCTTGATAGGTCGGTACGCTGTCTCTGCACCCTGACACACACACATATGCACACACACACAGGTACCCAGAGGTACTTCCATTATTCACTAATACAACCCACCTTCTCACTCATGCGAGAGCATCCTCACCAGGCTTTCTTTGTCCTCCTCCTATACAAGACCATGCACACTTTGCTTATGCAAAACTACTCTCCCCCCACCCCAACAATCATTGTAAATTTCTTAAGCATTTACTAAGTGCCAGCTACTTTTCAAATGTTACTTCATCAAGGTAACCCCATAGCTTGAAACCCTCAGGAACATTTAACAGGCTCCATTTAAAATGGCAAGTGATAAAGGCTCAGAGAAGTCCTATCACTTAGCTGCAGCCACACAGGTTCTGTGTCTCCACGTGTCTCCCGGATCCAAATTCCCACGCCAGCTTGCACAAGCAGTGCCAATCCTGGTTTCTGAAATGTGAGTACTAAGTAATAAACACTTAGGCATGCTTGGTAATGAACAGAGCATTGTGTATGATGCAAGGAAACTCATTTAATCCTCACAACAAGGTGGGAGACTGAGGCACAGAGAGGTTACTTACTCCAGTTCACACAGCCAATAATTGGGAGACCCAGGATTCTGACCCAGGCACTGTGATTGAGATATTGACCACTGGGCCGTAAAGCCTCACATACTGATTGGTCAGTGGGTTCCTTAACTTTCTTTCTTTAAAGCACGGGTCCAAAATAAATACAAGGCAACTGATGAATTTGGTTCAGCCTGCACAATATTTCAGGTGGCAAGCACGCTCAAGTTCAGTGGCTGACAGCAGCACCACACTCATTTTCAGTTTCTACTTGGCTCCTGGAGTTATGGGAGCTTGTGCCTTCTTGATTTTGAAGTTTAAGTTCATGTCTTGTACATTCTGGGTGCATACACGTGGTTCTGTTTCCCAGACCCCCGGAAGCCGATGGTACACATACAGACACATGCACGGGGACTGAATGGAGGGTACACGTGTGTGTCCCTATCAGTTCCAGCCAGAGGACCCAGGATGCCCACGGGCACTTTCCCTGCCCACCCCCTAACATGCCCACTCACAGATGGGGGAGCTGAGAGAGGAGAGGGGGTAACTTGAGCCCCTGTTCCCCAGGAGAATCCGAGGGGCTGGCACATTCCGTAGCAAAAATAACCAATGGGCAGCGGGCGTGAGTGACGGGACAGCTGGGCCGAGGAGGGGCCCGTGGGATTCTGTGTTCCTGCTCTGGGCCTACACTGCTCACCCCCACAGGGCTGGCCTGGGGCATGCTCGCAGGGTGGGCCTCCCCCAGCTGGCCCCAGGTCGCCCCAGTTTTCCTCCATGGCTGGGCAGCAATGGCCCCCTTCCATTTCCCCAAACCCAGACTTCCAATTTCTGCACTGCCAGCTTTTCCCCTTAACCAGAGAAAACCCGAGTCATCATGCGGTGTCTCATCCCTCATGCAGACCCCCCTCTGAGCCAGATGCACCCCCCGTCCCTCCTCTTTGCCTCCCCTCTTTCCTGCCTCAGCTCAGTTTCTCCCTTCCCTCCTCTTGCTTCCCCTGCTCTGTATGTCTGACATACTATATAATTTTTACTTATTTATTATGTTTATTGCATATTGTCTGTCTGTCCTCACTAGAACGTAATCTCTAGGAGGACAGGAATTTGGGTGTCTCCCCCACCCCCCACTGATGTATCCCAAGCACCTAGAACAGTGATTAGCACACAGTAGGTACTCCATAATTATGGGAGGGGGTGGCAGAGCTGGGGGTGGAGAGGATGATGGGTGGCAGGGATGGGGACATTAAGTCTTCTTGGAACAGCTCGTTCATCCAGCCTTCCTCCCTCCTCTGTCCTGACCCAGACCCTTTTCCGAGAAAGAGCTGGAGAAGTGACCATCTCACATCCAGGATCCTCCTGGGGGGGCCTGCCTTGGCTTCAGGAAAGTTATGCATGGGCTTTGGTTACTTTGGGGCCCCTCCGCTCCCCTCTCTCTTGCCTCGCAGGGCTCCTCACTGCTCCCACTCCGGCCCCTCCTCTCCCTGATTAGGACTTGCCATGAATGGATGGTGACACTCTCCATCCCCATTCCCAACTCCATACTAGTTTCCTCCTGGTGTTTTATCACACATTCCAAATTCCAGGTGAAAAAGATGATAACGGCAGAATGTTCCTCGATACAGGTTCCGGTGTCTTCTCCACTTTTCTCTTGCCCTTTCTCCCTATCCCTAAGCTCGCCTCTCCATGCCTTCAAGTTCCTCGCATGGTTCACTACCATCTGTTGACTTTTGGCCCTTCTGATTGACACTAGAGTCTTCCAGACCCTGGCTATGAAACTTCCAACTAACAAACGCGGTGAGCATCGTCAGCTTGTGCCTTCTCTCAGTGCTACCTTCTCCTCTTACCTCCCACCCTTTAGTGCAGGCCTCCCCCTCCAACCACACATGCCTCAAGCTTTGAGAGTGGCACTTGCTCTGGTCATTTGATTTGCACATGGCTCCTAGGCCACTGCAGGTGGGAGCCTGATGTTTTGAAAGAGAAGAATGCCTGCCCATCTTGAAGATGGAGCCAGAAGCTGGCTTTGGGGATACTGAAAGAAGGATGGTTATGAAGACAGATCCTTGCCTTAGTCTTCCCAAGCTTCTCTTGCTGAGGACAGGCAAGGTGGACCCAGACTCAGCGACCCAGCTTTCAGATCTGACTCTGCCACATCGCTAGTCACGTGACCTTGGATAAATCTCCTCCTTGAGCCTCAGTTTTCTTATATGTATAATGGTCATAACAGTAACCTGGAGCTTAGGAGATTAAATACCTAAATGGGTTAGGGTGTTTCACACATGACGAGGGGCCTACAAATATCCTGCTTCTCTGCCATCGTCATTATGCCTGTCCTTTCCTTGTTTCTGTACCCCAAATCCCACCCTCCTGTTTCCCATCCTCCAAACTCTCCAGCCTGCAGCCCACTCGTCTTCTTAAGGCCCCAGCCTCCCCCAGCCATGCCAGCATCCCTCCATCCCTGAGCTAACGTCTCAGGCTTCGGGAGTGCCAGGAACCTTAGCATCACCCCGTCTTGCTGAGCCAGACTGCAATCCCAGCCAGGAAACGGCCTCCTTCCCTCCGTAGCCAGGTCCTGGCTGGGCTTCCTCGAGAACCCTGAAGTCCTCCTGCTGTTGAGCCCAAGCAAGAAGGTTTTCTGTGAGTGAGTCTGAGTAACACTGAGCTGCTTGCCCAGATGCCCCTGACCAGGACGGGTCCCTGGGCAGAGGTTGGGGAGAGGGACAGGAGGAGGAGGAGGAAGCCGGACTCACCTAGTCTGTCCCCCAACATCACCAAAGCAAAGCCCCTCCCTCCCCCAAATCATGTGGGAGGTGCATAGTAGAGAAGCTCGTGATTCTCTGCAGTGGGACAGACCAAGGCTTCCATTCCTGCTCTGCCACCTTCTGTCTGTACAACAGGACATGTCATTTAATCCCTCTGGGCCTCAGTTTCCCCAGGGTTGCTGAGGACTTAAATGACGTATCAAAGGATATGATAGCATATTGCCTGCCACGCAGTAGCATAGTAGCTATTCATATTATTATAAATTACTACTAAGAATTATTACCCGTTAACAATAATTATCAGGCTGCCCTTGGGGTAAAGATTTCACCAGTATGAAAAAATTCTCAAATGTGACTTGCTGCAGCCCATCCTTCTTCCTGTTTTTTTTTTTTTTTTTTTTTTGAGGAAGATTAGCCCTGAGCTAACATCTGCTGCCAATCCTCCTCTTTTTGCTGAGGAAGACTGGCCCTGAGCTAACATGCATGCCCATCTTCCTCCACTTTATATGTGGGATGCCTGCCACAGCATGGCTTGCCAAGCGGTGCCATGTCCACACCTGGGATCCGAACCGGCAAACCCCGGGCCACTGAAGTGGACCGTGCGAACTTAACCGCTGCGCCACCAGGCTGGCCCCTCTTCTTCCTATTTTAACACGGCTGTCAAAAGGCACCAAATCCAGTCCCACAGCACCCAGGGTCCTTTCCTCACTCCAAGCCTTTCAAACATGCTGTTCCATCAGAACAGCCTGGAACCAGCCCCAGCCTCTGTGGAGACATATGCAGCCAGGACTCAGCTCTGCCGACCATGCCTCAGATTATAGGGGGCTGCGGATACAGCCCTGCTGGGGGGCTCTAGCACCCTGTCACTCTCCCCACTTTGGGGGCCCAAGGCAGGGCTGGGGCTTTCGTCTTCAGAAGGTGAGGTCAGGGCTCTCTCCAGATAACGAACAGCTCCCCCTCCCTTTCTCTCTCCTCCCTCAGGAAGTTCTGGGGTAGTAAAAACCCTGCAGAGCAGAAAGGAGGATGACCAATTCTTAGTTCTGGGAGGGCCACAAGTAGCTGTGTGTCTGTGGGCAGATCTCCCTGCACTCTGGACCACAGCGTCCTGACCTGTAAAAGGCAGTGTTTGGAGCTGCGGTTCTCTGTGGTCCTTCCTAACTCTAAACCAACATTGTGACCACCCCACTCCTTCCCCTCCCTAACATCGCTCTCCCCTAAGCTGTATTCTCATCAAGCTACCCATCTGGCCCTCCGGTTTATGTTCTGTTTTCAGTCCCCTTTGCCCCCGAGGGGACCAGAGCTAAGATCCCCAAGGAATCTGATCCTTCCCCACCTCAGAGCTTTGCTAGGACATGCCCCACCCCTAACCCCACGCTAGGAAAGCCAGTACCTGGCCAGGTGTGAGGCCACCCAAGAGAAGCCAGCCTTAGCCCTGTCTCTCATTGAAGACTGTAGGAGGGTGGGCAGGGTGGGGCTGCAGAGAGAGCAGAGATGCTGACAGAGGGAGCTGAGCCCCTGCTTCCTCTCCTGACTCAGCTGCACCCTAGAGCCTTCTTTCCCCTCTAGCTGTTGACGTCCTTCTTCCCTGAGCCTCCTCCTCAGCCCCCAAGGATACACCCCTACAAGACACCACGAGCTGGAGTGAGAATTCTCTCTTGAAAATGCCCAGGACAGATTCAGTGGCCCCCACGCTCTTTGCCATCTCCCCTAACTGCAGCAGACTTTCTCAGAATTCTATTTCTCCAGGCTTGGTTTGCCAAGGCTCTGTCTTAATGACACCTTAATAACACCTGCACGAGTGCATGCTTGCACGTGGATTCTCAAAACCCACCTCCATACACACCCAGGCCCCCAGCACTGATGCTCTGCACCCTGTTTATACTTGTCCACCCATTGGCCTCTTCCAGCCAGCCTGGTGCCGACCACACCAACCTACCCCAGCCTGGGCTTCGAGGAGCTCTCACCCATCCCCTCAACACTGGGGCCGCCGGGGGGCAGCTGGCCCCTCCTTCAGTCATGCACACACCTGTAAGGGGCTGATCAGGGATGTCCAGCCTAAATCATCGGCGGGGATGAAGATGACTTCCCCAGAAGGCCTCTCTCTAGGGGGAAACTAGGAAGGCTCTCACTGTGAATTCCCAGAAGGGCCTGAGGGGGCTCAGGCTTTGCGTACCAAATGCTGACCCTTGACCTCTGACCTTCCTTTGGGGGGCCTCTCAACCTGGATACCCCTTCCCTGCACTTTCCTCTTGCTGGGCACTCTGGGTCGGTGCCGCTGAGAAGTCAGAGCGCCTGGGAAGAAGGCTGGATGAGCCAGTACCTCCCCCACGTGGCCCAGGAAGCCCTGTCTACCTCTGCGCACCCACCCCGCCGAGGGCAGCCCCCCCATTACCTCCGACCTCCAGCACCGTGAGAACAGCCTCGCAGGAGGCCTGGCCCCGCGTGTTCTGCGCCCTGCAGCTGTACACGCCGGCGTCCTGCGCGCCGCAGCTCCGCAGCCACAGGCAGCTGGGCTCGGGGGCCGGCGGCGGCAGCAGCTGCCCATCCCGGAACCAGCTGAGGCTGGGCTGGGGCGTCCCGCTCACCACCACCCGGAGCCGCACGTCGCTGCCCGCACACACCGCCGCGTCCTTCAGGGGCCGCAGGAAGACGGGCGCCCCGGCCCCCATGCCTCCGCCGGCCCCCACCTTGGCCCTCTTCGGGGGCACCGTGGGGCTGGGGGGTGCCCTCGTGCCCGCGTCCTCGCCTCGCATGCCCCGGGCTTTCTGCATGGCCTCTGCGAGCTGGGCTGGGGACACGCTGGAACTGGACGGCCACGGGGGCACCCGGGGATGGTGCCCTGGGAGATGAGTCCTGGGGGGCCGGCGCCCTGCCTTCCTGCTGCCCGCCGCCTTCGGCCTGTGCTACCCAGAAGGTCACCAGGGCGGCCGGTGGTTGCGCCTCGGGGGCTATTTTTAGGCCCCCCGGCTCGGGTTGCGAGAGAGCTGTGGAGGGAGGGGGCAGCAGAGGAGGGAACTTGGACTTCTCTCTTCTCCTTCTCTCCCTCCAGGAACCCCCATCGGCAGCCCCGGCTTAAGTGGGTCCCTGAGGACTTGTTCCAAGCCCCCTCCCCGCCGTGATCTGCCTGCCCCAAACCCGGGAGTCAGGTTACCCCTGGGTGCAATCCCATTTCCCTTCCTCCCTCCTCTCAGGCCCTGACTCCCAGTCCCACTCGGCTGGGGAAGAGGGAGAGGCCTGGGGAGATGCCTGGGAGGCAGATGGGGAGGCAGGCCCGAGTGGAGGTGAGCTGACAGTGGGGAAGAGGACCAGCAGCCTCCCCCAGCCTCCATGACAGCCCCGTGATCAGTAAGACCAGGAGCGGGGAGTCAGGTGGATTCTGGCTCCCGGCTGGTCCTCCCTTACTTGCTGGCTGACACCAAACGCCTCTCACCGTCCAAGTCCTCATCTGTAAAAATGAGCCATTGAATAGGGTTGCAACAGGCAGAGAAGAGCGGGAAGGATATTCCAGGCAGAGGGAACAGCATGACCGAAATCAGAGCGTGATGAAAGCAGATGATGTGTTTTGAGGGTGAGAGGAGTTTGGAGGGAATGAACGGCAATGGGGTCGGGTGAGTGGAGGTGGGAGCTGGGGCCTGGTGGAGAGAGTTTGCTTGCTAAGGTCTTTATGCTGGCCGCAGTTGGGCCCCAGTGCAGGGTCTTAAGCAGCAGGATAACATGGTCAGAGCTGTGTTTTAGAAGGATGCCTCTGGCAGCCACGGTGTGGAGGGTGAATTGGAGATGGGTGAGCTGGAGGCCAGTTGACCAGTGGTTCTCGAAGTCCGGCGTCTGTTAAAGTTCAGACTCCCCCCACCCCCAGAGATGCAGGATCAGTAGGGGGAGCTGGGAGAGGGCAGGAATCTGCACATTTGACAAGTGGCCCAGGTGACTCTGAGGCGTGTAAGAGTTGCACTTTGAGAAACATCAAAATAGAACATTATTGGTTTTAAAGTCCAGGTGAGACTTTTGTGATGGAACAGCTCTGTATCTTGATTGACTCGGTGGTGGTCACATGAGTCTACACGTGTGATAAAATTGCATAGAACTAAATGCACACACACATACACACACTAATGAGTGCGTGTAAAATGGGTAATCTGAAAGGTGGGGGACTGTATCAGTGGCAATTTCCTCGTTATGATATTGTGCTATATTTACGCAAGATGTTCCATGGAGGGAAACCAGGTGGAGGGTAGACAGGATCTCTCTGTATTGTTTCTTATAACCGCGTGTGAGACTATAATTATCTCAAAATAAAAAGTTAAAAAAGAAAAAAGTCCAGAGGAGAAACACAGGCCTGGCCTTGAGCCCTGGGCAGGGCAGAGAGCAGTCAAGGGAGAAGCCTGAGCCACTCGGATATGGAGAAAGGTACTCTTAGTGTTGCCTCCTTATCTCCCACCGTCATCCTGGGAGACCCAAGTCAAAGTGTGCGTGTATCTGTGTGTGCATGGAGGGGGTAGAAAGAAATAATTTAAACACCGAGTTATGTGCAGAGGGACTAAGGGCCTTGAAGAAGGAGATTTTCTGTTTTAGTTTGCATACATTAAAGGTTACTCTTTGTGACGTGCAGTTCTCCAGGTTTCGATAAATGCAGAAAATTGTGCACCTGCTGCCCCAGGACCGTACTGAACAGTCTCATCACCCTAAAGATTCACCCCAGCATCGCCTTTGTAGGCAGCCACGCCCCCTCCACCAACCCCTGGCAACCACTGATGATGAATTGAATTCTTAAACGTAAATTGAATTCTAAAAGGTAAAAATGTGGAGGAAGGCCTTGTAAGCAGATGGAATGTCAAGAACAAAGACTAGAGACTGTTTTTAGAAACCAATAACCCAAAGCCACCTAGCACTGTGCATCAGCAATTTGCCTGGAATGCAGTAGGGGGTCTGTAAATGTTGGCTGGTTGGCTGGTTGAGTAAATGAACCGTGTGATCTTGATCAAGTCCCTTAACAACTCTAAGCCTCAGTTTCCTTATCTCTGAAATGGGCATGGCCCACCTTACAGTTTATGCATTCATTCAACAGACATTTTTGAGTTCCTATGATGTGCCTGGCACTGTTCTAGGCACTAGAGATACAGCAGTGGACAAAACAGACAAGAATTCCTGCCCCCTTGGAAGGAGACAAATATAAAGAAGTAAAGAAATGACAAAGATCGTTAGAAGGAGACAGTGCTGAGGAAAAACTCAGGGTAAGGGGGATGGGAGTGTGGTGGGGGCTTGTACTTTGACCCAGGGTCGGGAGCTGGCCTCCCCGGGAACAGCCAAGCCAGACTTGAAGGGGAGAGGAGGGTACTGGGGCAGAGTCTGGGCAGGACGCAGATGTGGGACTATACCCTGTGGGCTCCCAGAAGAGCCAGGAGGCCAGAGGGGCTGGAGGGAGAGAGGGAGACTGGGGGGACGTGAGGTCAGACAGAGATCAGACAGCTGAGCATCTGTGGGCCACGACGCTTTTATTCCTGGAGAAATGGGGAGTCATCTCAGGATCTTGAGCCAAGGAATTACATGATCTGACTTAGCTTGTTGCAATGGTTTTAAATCATTATATTAAATATTAAAATGAATATTAACTATTTAGAAGGGCCTGGCACAGAGCCTGGAACAGGCTTGTGGGTCTCCCGTCTGAATGTCCATAATGGGGGTGTTCACTGATGTGTGCGCCCGGAGCGTGTTGGCCTGCTGGGGAGGGCACAGGCCGTGTGAGTCGCGGGCGCCCTCTCCTGGAGGAGCCCACACTAGCTGCGGCAGCCCGGAGCAGTCAGGCCCTGGCCAGGCTGGTCACCCAGGGCAGCTGGCTCCAAGGCGTTCATCTGTCCCTCAGCATGGGCCCCACAGTGCCCCGCGGCCTGGCGCCAGGCTGGGTGTGTGCTGCCAATCTGCCTGCCTTGCAATCACAAGCCTGTGGTGTCATGGAAAGAAATCTGGGCTCTGGAGGCCAAGGAGCCGGGGGCCTAGTCCTCCTCTGCCACAGATATGCTGTGTGACCTTGGCAATTCACCCCACCTCTCTGGGCCGTGGGGAGTTTCCTCCAAGTCATAATGATGCGCCACATGCCTGGAACATGGTAAAAGCTCAGTAAATGTTGGTAGAATCACTGAATGAAGTGGGGGCCATCAGCCTTTCTGGTAAATATGTAATTTAGAGAAAAGTAAATAAAAGTGCCCAGTGGGTCTTCATTCAACAAGTATTTAAATATTTAATGAGTACCTTCTACGGACAAAACACTCTTCTGGGCACCGGGGATACAGTAGTGAATAAATTGAGTAAAAACCTTGCCCTTGGGTAGCTGACATTTTAGGTGTTGTATCAAACATCGCTGACGTATTTGTGTGTGTGTCCTGGGCAGGCTGTGGCGGGAGGAGGAAGAGGGAGGGAGTGAATGGGTGGGATGCTTTGTCCCAAGGGGCCGGGAGTGGGAGGGTAGCCGGAGCGGGCAGACAGGGTAGGAAAGTGCCCACTGAGACCTCGGGTCCCGGCTCAGGGACTTATTTGCCTCCACCGTCCTTCCTACTCCACTTACTCAGATGGGGTCTGAGTTGGTCTAGAACTGGCCCCATGGGCCCAGCGAGAAGCCAGTCAGCCACCTGTGAGCCCTCTTATTTCTTGACATTCAGAGTCTTGAAGGAGAAGACACCAGAGCGTCCCACAGAGCAGAGAGAGGTTTTGCCGTGGAGGTGATGGGACGTATGTGTATGCCCACACAAGACCCAGATCTTTTTTGGTTTATTTTTGTCCATTCTCTGGGAGCACCACATCCATCTCCCCTGCCCTAGATTCCTGGGTCACTGTCCAGCTCCCAAGGAGACAGACAAAAGCGGAGGGCTTAGAACCAGAATTTCTAGTCCCAGGAAGGCTCTTCTCAAAGAATGCGTCCCCCCTGGGAGACACGGGTGGTCTGGGCCTCCTTTCTCTCTCTGAGGACAAGTGCGTAAGAGTCACAGGAGACAGATATGTGCCGAGAAGGAAGGGCTGATTTTCAGAGCTGACGCCAGCTGGAAGCGGCCACCGTGAAGGTAGTGTGTTCTGTGACACTGGAGACATTCAAGCAGAGCTTGCTGCCTGCCCGTCAGGTGCTGGGGCAAGGCTGGTGAGGGGATTTCTGCATCGTGGGGGTCATTGCTTGGGGGACTCTGAGGTCTGACTGTGAGAGTCTAGGATTCCTACACTCGCTCTGCCTTAGTGACGCGTCTGCAGCTGAGCTTATTTTTGGATGATGGGGCTGTCTCTAAGACCGTCTCTGACCTACGTGTCCCTTTATCCTTTGTGGGGTAGATGACACACAACTCATTCAGGGGAAAGAAGGCGGAGCCAAGAGGCTCCGGAAATTACTCAGGGGAAAACACACCACCTCTTTTCCCCCTGGGCCCAGCCTTACCCAGGTGTCCTCTCACAGAGAGACCAGCTCAGATGCCAGAGCCCGCAGCAGGCTCAGGAATAAGCAGCCCGCGCCCATCCCTCCTCCTCCATCCCAGTGTGAAGACACTGGAATCGCTGCTTCTTATTTCGATTCCACTACAGGTTGATTGGGGGTAGTTCTGGGGACTGCAAGGTTCCCCCCATGGGAGCGCTGGGGAGGAAAAAAATGACCGTGAGTCACTGGTGTCAGAGGGTGCGGACATGGCGGGTCGCCCTGGATGCTCCCAGAGCAAAGGTGAAGAATACCATGGAGAAGGTGGCCTTGGAGGGGGGGACCCACACAGCCTAGAAGGGAAGGGGCAACTCAGCCAGGGCGGCATCCAAGGAGGGGAGAAAGACAGAGACACCAGAAAGGCTTTTGGAAGCGCCTGGAAAAAGCCAGTTATGAATGTCAGACTAAGGACCTTAAGACTAAAACCCTGTTCGGTTTATTTCACCTACAGACTGTCTAAATTTGTGTTTGTGATCTCTACCCACTTCTCGATTCCTTGAAAGAGAGATCCCTTAAATCTGTGAGGAGCAACTGGAATGCTGACATCTACATGGATCTATCAAGCTTCCTAAATCTTTGATCCGCTTGAATTTATTTTTTGGAAAGTGAAAACAGAGACAGCCTTCACTCTCGCCCCTCCATAGCTACTTAACTGCCCCCACACCCTATACTGAATAATTAAGGTTTCCCCACAGAAACCTTTTACATATCTCTGTAATGCTTTATTCCATGATTTCCTAATTTTTTTCCATATGTCATAAGTTCACCTCCTATCTTCCCAAACTCTCCCCAGATTTCCGCTTGGTATTTTAGTTGAGATTGCATTGCACTGAAATGATAGATTATATAGGATGAATTGAGTCTTCTTCTCTGAGAACATGGTAGAGCTTTCCATTTTTCTTAACCTTGTAATTTTTCCTGAATTGGCTCTTGTGCATAGAAGATGCTCGCTCAGGCAGGTTTAATGGGAAGAGGCTGTAAGCTTCCTTAGGGAAGGGACTGGAGGAGCAGAGGCGTCCTTCAAAAGGAGCAGCAGGTGGTGTCCCAGGGCCTTGATGATCTAAAGGTGGGGTAGGGGGCCCAAGGGGGCAGTTCTGGAATAGGGGCCTAATGGGAGGTATTCGTGGTTCCCCAAGAAAAGCCCCCTGTCCAGCCCCCCCTCCCCCATACGCTACACACACGCAGTCAGGCTTGCAGGCTCTGGCAGCAGAAGGGGTGACAGGCCATGAGGGACATCCTGGCTGGGCAGGAGGGTAGCACATAGTCCATCTCAAGGGGCAGTGTGACAGAGCCCTGGGGGCCCCCAGAGGAGACTTCGCAGTCAAGACAGCAGGGGACGTGTTAGGCTTGTGCTTCTCTCTTTATTGTTTCTGTCCAGAGCCCCTGCAGTGGGGGAGGGGCAGGCACGGCCAGGTGGGCGCCCCTCGCACCTGCCTGAGACCGCTCTCTGCCTCTCTCCTCTCCTCTCCAGCATCTCGCCCACTCTCTCTCCTTCTGAATCTCCTGCTCCCACATCTGGCACCTTCGGGGGTTCCCTCTTGCAGCCCCTGCTTTCTGAGCCCACCCTGGGAAGCTAAGGGCCCATGGGGTCAGTTTCAAGCCCTCCGGTCTTCCCAGGGGGCTAGTCCCCCAGTTCCCTGCCCGCTTGCTGAGGAGGCTGCCCTTTCTTTCTCTGACCCTGGCTGGGGAGTGGGCAGTGGGGAGTGGGGAGGTCCATGGGGCTCAATCTTGACCCTGCCAGGTCCCAACATCCTGCTCTGGGGCTCCCTGCAAAGCCAGAGGCTAGAGCCCGAGGTCATGGAGGTGGGAGAGGCGGGTCACTTCTCGGCCTTGGTTTCATCCCAGCCCTGCCCAGCACACCCTGAGGGTGGCCGAGCCAGCTCACTCATTTCTAACATCTAGGACTCACACGGCTGTGGGCTGCCTGTGCCCGGGCAGGGATGGGCCATGTCCCCTGTGGGGACTATGAGGTGGGTCGGTGAGCAGGGGTCAGAGGCTGTGAGGGGACACTGTGGCTGGGTGCGGTGCCCTGGGATGAAAGGAGGCTGGTCTGGGAGGAGTGAGGACAGGGGCGAGGACGGTCTCTGGTGGCAGAGGGTCTCTAACTTTAGAGCACCTCGTGTTGCTGCTGTGTGGCCTCACTGACGACCTGGGGAGGAAGAGAAGCCCTGTGTGTCCTGGTGCTGGCAGGAGAAGGAGCCAGAGTCCTTGGCCCCACCCCCTTGCAGCAGGACTCCTTTCCCTCAGGCAGGTGCTGGAACCAGCACAGCTGGTAGAAGGCACCTGGCTAACAGCCCCCCAGACACACCCCGGAGCCCCCACGAAGCATCAGGAGACCAGGCAGACCACTCACCTCTCCATCCCGGGTCTCGATGGTCTTGATCATCACCGTCTTCTTGGTATGGACCTCGGAACCCCTCTGCTCAGGGCTTGTTTCTGTAACAGATCCATCCACACGCTCAGCCAGATCAAGGGCAGGCCCGGGCTGCTCCAGGAACTGGGAGTCCATCCCTGGTCCCATGGGGCAGAGCCGGGAAGACTCCTACCCTCTCAAAGTGTACCTGCTACTTTTTCAGCAAGACTTGAGCCCAGCACCCAGCAGGCAGCTCTGCAGACCCCGGGGCCAGTCCCCTGGTTGAGATACACTCAGGAGCCAGCAGACGTGCTCCAGGTGCTGACTGGCTCAGGAGGGCGGTGACCGCCGGCATTCTCACTCCCCACACGCCTCCTCGCTCCCTCTCCACCCCTGGGCTCTGGGGCAGCCCTGCACGAATTTGGACCCTGACAGTTAGAACTCCAATGCCCAGTTGTAAGGTACTCTGTTGGAGAAACCTATTGTACCCAGTCCCCTTTAAGACTCCAGATGAGCAACTCGATGTCTTCACGAAAGGGATGGACAAGAGTCAGTCACCAATTCATTGCGTGGTGGCCAGTCACTTGCCCCTTGTGCCTCAGTTTCCTTACTGTGAAATGGTCACACTGATTCTTGCCCTACTGTGGCCACGGAATGATTCATTTCAAAAAACATTAAGCAATTTTAAATGCAAGGCTCACACTTGGTGTCTGCATAAACTCCTAGCTGAAAGAGAGGTTCTGTGTTTTCCAGGAAGGGTCACATTTAGGCCCTTAGTGCTATGAGTCTGCGGTTCATGAATGTCCTTAGCGAGCTCCCAGCCTGCGATGAACCTTGTAACTCGGTGGAGCACAGCGTGTGTTTTTCCTGATGGAAATGAACATCGAAGACATAAAAGGTTTGATCTAGGAAAGGCGAAGCTGCCAAGTACTCCGACTTGCTTTCCGAATGTATCACTATGGTGTGTTTTTCTGCTCTCTCGGGTTGGAAAGCCACTCGATCTGCATATTACTAATGTCAGGATGGCAGAATGCCCTAGGAGTTCCTTCTTTCAATTGTTTGGCTTTGCTAAAGTTTGGCTTGATTTTTTAAAATATGTATCCAACTTCTTGCTCCAGCAAACTGGAGGAGTTCCACAAGCAGCTGGGGGTGATGAGGGAGGCACTTGGCAACTTGCCAAACAGACAGTGGGTGGTGGGTGCCTTGCAGCCTGGGGCGTATGGTTCTAGATGCTGCCAGGCCCTTAAGGACACCCCTGGTACCTTCAGAGTTTGCATATATCAGGAAACAGAAGTTGTTTGCTGATGCTCAAAATTCCCAGAAGGTGCAGAGGACAAGGTCAATACAATACAATAAAATAAAAGGCTGTCTCCGTCAGAAGGTGCCTCAGCCTAAACTTCCCCATCCATCCGCAGCAGCCCCTTTTTCTTCCCCAGACCCCAGCCCTGTCCCCATGATTCCATCTTCCCCTCCTAGCTGGCCTTGGGCGGTGCCCGTGCTGAACTACTGCCCCTGCCATCCCAGCCTCCACCTGGCAACACGCACTCACCTCGGAAGTTGAGGGCAGAGAAGGTCTGGATGGGGAGGTTGATCCTGAAAAGGGAGAGACCAAGCCCCAAAAGGGTTAGGACCCTCCGTCTCTCCCCATGACCGTCCATCAAAACTTGCCCTGGTCCTCTCTAAACACCATCCTGAGCTGTCCCAGTCCCACTGACCCCAACGCTCCCACTGCCACACGGCTCGGAGCATGAGGCCAAAGGCCAACTCCAGCTGTTCCAGGCACTGTCTCTTCTGGAGGGATCGCCCATTCTATCTCTGACTCGCCTGCATGACACTAGGACCCCCAACCCCACTGCGCCCTCCACTTCACCAGGATTTCCTTCTTGCTCTTGGCATCGAAGGGTGTATCAATAGCAGCTGTGGGCGACATCCAAGGTGTGTGCCCACCCTCTGGCCAGGCTGGGAACCTCTGGCCCACCCATGTGGGGGCAACTTCCAGGAACCGCCATCCCCACTTATGCCTAGTGCTGGGAAAACGCAATGAGATGTCAGCTACCTCAAAGGGTCATTACATTTAGATGTAATTCTACGAAATCTGAACTCTCTTTAGTCTAAGTCTGTGTCTAAATACGTCTGCTGATTTTCTTAAACTTCAGATATTGTCGTTTTTACCAGTATCAATGGGCATCATTTGTTCGAGTCACTGACCAATTTAAATTGAAGTTAAGTTTACATACGGGGAAATGCACAAATCTTTAGCGTGCAATTCAGTGAGTTCTGATCAGTGTCCACAGCCATGGAACTACCAGTCTAAATCACGATATACAACATTTCCATCACCCAGGAAAGTTCCCCCTCCAGTTGTATGTTGTTTTCTGTGTGTCAAGGTGAGTTGCTCTGAGCATGTCATTCTGTGTCTTTCTTATGAACGTGTTTGCGTGCGTGTGTGTGCACACCCCTGGTGCACGAATCTCTACACCCTTTCTCTTAGCCAAGGCTCTCCATCTCTCCCTCTGGCCCTATTCATCTCTATCTTTCCTTCCTCACCATTCCCCACTCTGCTCTCATCTCTCCCTTGACTGGCAGTAATATTTTATTACTGGTTGCTGAATATGGTTTTATGCTGCTGGTTCTTAATTTTGAAGGTGGATGAGGGAATACTTACATTTCTCTTTTTATAAAAGCCATTAATTAAATCCCTTTTTACCCAGGTGGCCTTGGTTAATTCTCTGTATTTAGTGGAGTGGCGGCCTCTTGTACAATATTGTTTCCAGATCTTGTTAAGGTGATCCCGAGCCCCTCCCCAGGGCAGGAACAGGCCCCCCAGCATCTCCCAGAACGCTACCACCTGCCCCTGCTTTGCCCCTCACCGGCTCTCCTCGCCCTCCAGCAGCTTCCGGTAGGTGGCAATCTCCACATCCAGGGCCATCTTGACGTTGAGCAGGTCCTGGTACTCGCGCAGGTGGCGGGCCATCTCATCCTTGAGGTGCCGGATCTCCTCCTCCAGGCGTGCGATGTTGTCCTGGTAGCCGCTGGCCTCACTAGCAAAGCGGTCCTCCAGTTCCCGCATCTGCCTCATCAGGGAGTCGTTCTGCAGGGGACGGGGGCCCAGGTTAAGCACGGGCTAGGAGCGGAGGGAGACACTAGGGGCCCAGGATGGAGAGAGACACAGCCTCGGGTCTGAGATGGTCGGGTCCAGGAGCTGTCAAACTGTTCTGAGCCAGGGATCCCTGAACTCAAATGAAGTCCTACATGGAAACTCAGAGGACAGGACAGGACTGATAAAGGGAGCATCGATGTTTGGCCTCCCCGCCCCCACACAGGAGCCCCACGATTCCTGGGAGTCCAATGGGAATCCACCGGTCTGTTTTCACCCCTATGGTAGATCTGAGAAGACAGAGGCCCAGAGAGGATACGTGATGGGCCCAAGGTCCCAGAGTGAGAGTGTGAGCTGCATGCAGGAAGGGCTGGCCCGGCGAGGTGGGCAGGGACTCACAGTGCCCTTGAGGGCGTCGATCTCGCAGGTGTAGGACTGGATCTGGTGTCGGTACTCCATCATCTCCTGCTTGGCCTGGCGCAGTGCATCATTGTTCTTGTTGGCTGCCTGGGTCAGGTCGGACACCTAAGGGCAGAGAGAGAGGCCCCGAGATAAGGAGGAAGCAGAATGTAGGTAGGGTGGGCAAGGGAGCACAGACACCCTGAGTTCAGCCTCCTCCCATGGATAGAGCCACAGGAAGCACCTCCAGACCAGGATTGAGGGGGACAGAGTGCTCAGAGACCCCAGGCCAGGCCACCCACCTTTGACTTGTACCACTCCTCGGCTTCGGAGATGTTCTTAGCCGCGATGGTCTCGTACTGAGCCCGGATGTCCCGGAGGGCGGCGGTGAGGTCTGGCTTGGACATGTCCATCTCCACCTGGACTTGCTGTTCCTGAAGCTGGGCCTGTAGCTCTCGGATCTCCTGCAGGGAGAGGCTGGACTTCAGTGCCCTACCCATCCCCATGCAGCACATGGCACTTCACGCCCTCGTTCCCAGAACCTGGCACCACCTCCCTTTCCAGTTGCTGTCACCAGGTTCTGAGGACCCTGAGGAGGAAGACGAGGGCATACCTCTTCGTGCACTTTCTTAAGGAACGCGATTTCCTCGTTGAGAGATTCGATCCTGCGCTCCAGGTCAATTCTAGCTAGGGTAGCTGCATCCACATCCTGGGAGAGGTCAAGCAAGAGGGACAGCATCACTGATCACCCAAGCAGGGCAGAGGGAGACCAGGGGCCGCACAGAGAGGACAGAGGGGTAAGGTGGCTGAGGGACCAAAGAGCTCACCGCTCGGAAGGCAGCCAAATTGTTCTCCGCTTCTTCTTTCAGCTGAATCTCCTCTTGCAGCCTGGCGGGAACAGACAGACAGGACAGACAGTTGGTGGGGATAAAACCCGCAGTGGAGACTGGCTGGGGGCTGCCCAGGGAGCGGGCTCAGGACAGAGAGAGGAGGCCTGGCTGCTGGGTAGAGACAGGAGGCCCCGCCCACCAAGAGAGGGGACCGGAAGTGGCCCAATTTCTTCCCGGGAGCCACACCCTGGAAGTCTCTGTCTCCTCCAGATTGTGACCTCCCTGGGATTAGGAACTGTGTCTATTTTATCCACCCCTGTGTTCCTGGTTCCAACCCCTGTCTGGCCCATGTAGGTGCTCAACCAGTCTGTGACCTCGGTGGCAGGACCGTGACTTTGTTCCCTTGGGCTGCTGGAGGCAGGACCCATGAGTGCTTTCTGCCTTTTGTACTGGGAGCCTGGTGGAACCCACTAGCCAGTCCCCCAAGCTTCCCCCCTCCCTGTTCCTCTAGCTTATCTATTCCCCTTGTGAGACGGCACAGCCTCAGTCTGGCCCAGGAGCCAAGATCCCCTCTATCGCCCCCTCCCCAGGGCCTCACCATAGATGATCCGAGAGCTAGTGCTCCGATACCCCTACCCCCTGTCCTTCCCAGCTTGTTCCAAATTTCCTTGTCTCCTATCAACGTCTTCTCTCCCTGTGAGAGTACACAGGCCTCCTTGCTCCATCAATCTGCCTGTCGACCCCCATCAACATCACCCAGCATCTTAAGATGCTTTTTAAGGGGCTGTCCACAGGGTACGAGTTCTCCCAAAGTCTCCTATTTCCACCCCATGATGTTCCCAAGAAAACTCCTCCTTTGCAGAATGGGAACACAAGGGAGCGACCTGGAGTCCATCTCCCCTCTGGGGGGCACAGGTCGATGACCTTCTCCCTGCCTAGGGTGGGAGAGGGTTCCAGGCACGGTGGAGAAGGCAGGTGCTGACAGCTGGGACCCGAGCCCCCAGGCCCAGCCTCCCGCGCTCAGACAGTGGAAGGGGTTCTGGGGGCGCCCGGGGCCTCACTTGGCCTTGAGCCGCTGCAGGTCGTCCAGCAGGTTGTCGCGCTCGACCTCGACGCGGGCGCGCTGGTTGGTGAGCACCTCCACCTGGCGCCGCAGCTCGCGCAGCTCCTCCTCGTAGATCTCGGCCACCCGCGTCGGCTCGCGGCCCTTGAGCCGGTTGACCTCGGCGGCGAGCGCGGCGTTCTGCTGCTCCAGGAAGCGCACCTTCTCGATGTAGTTGGCGAAGCGATCGTTGAGCTCCTGCAGCTCCACCTTCTCGTTGGTGCGCGTGGTCAGGAACTCCTGGTTCACGGCGTCGGCCAGCGAGAAGTCCAGCAGCTCGCCCGCGCCATAGGAGGGCGCGCGGGCCACCCCCAGCCGGCTGGTCCGCAGCGCCCCCAGGCCCCCGGCCCCGCCCGACGTGCGCGACACCTGGTACACGCGGGACGTCACCGAGCTCGAGGAGCCCTTGGTGCCGAAGCCCGTGCGCGGGAACACTGGCGAGCTCAGCGGGGAGCCGAGCCGGAAGCCCGAGGCCGGGCCGAAGGTGCGGCTGTAGGAGGAGGTGCGCTGGCTGGACGAGTAGGCCTGGCTCATGGTGGCGGCGCGGGCGAGGCTGGACGGCGCGGAGGAGGCGGCGGGCGGCCGGCTGGAGAGTGGATGCCGAGAAGGGATACAGGGCCCCAGCGGTCGGCACTATTTGTATCCCTCCTGACATCAGCCCCCGCGCCCCTCCCCTGACAGCTGCAGGATCCGCTGTCCTGCCAGGAAAGGGCGGACGCTGGCGTGGGGGCGGGGAGGCCAGCTCCCCCGCAAGAGGCCTGCGCCCCTCAGCTGGCGGGTGGGGGGCCCGTGAGGGGTGTGGGAGAGGCTGATAGACCTAGAAGGGCAGAAGATGGGCAGGCCCGCCAACCCCTTCACTAGGGCAGCTGGCATGTCTGGAACCTCCCTTTCAACCCTTGGGTGCCAGCCTCCTCCTGGGGGTGCTCAGGGGACACAGCAGAGGAGAGGACCCCATTTAGTTTGAGGGTCTCCTTTTTGCTCCAAGGAGAGACTTTGGGTTATTTCCTAAGGGACAAGGCCTGTTCCCAAGACAGGCTCCAAATCCCTTTTTTTCTAAAGATTCTCTGAAAGTGGTAGAGTTTGGGAGGGCTCAGGCAAAGACCAGGAGCCCACCAGGCAGGCCTAGAGGAAGAGGGTCTCTAGGCAGGCAGGGAGGGTGGAAGGGGGCCCTTGGGCACAGATAGCAATCCTGGCCAGAGCTGGTATGGCCTGGTGTATCCAGACCTGCTCAAGTATGTCCACGGGCACCTGTTTTCTAGCTCTGTGCCTCAGTTTCCCTCTGGACTAGTGTGGGCCCTTTACCGTCCCCTGTGGGTGAGGGTGGGGCCTCAAGTTTATAAACAACAGGGTGAGTTCCAGGAAGGGTCTGGTGTGCTCTGAGTTTCCACTTGCTGTATACACTCTAACCCTGGCACCATCAGCTTCACCCAGCTTCTGCCCCCTTGTCCCCGCCCCCATCCCCACTCTGATTCATCCCCCTCCTCACACCACCCACACCCCCACACACAAGGGGTTTGTGTTTTGTCAGGAGCCTCATGTCAACTCAGCCATCTCCCTGGCAGCAACAGCTGCCAGCCCAAAATACCAGAGCTGGTATTTATAGAGGAGAATGCATCGGGTCCAGGAAACAAGTGCACAGGAGAGGAGCTCTGGGGGGCGGGGGCCGGGTACCTGAGGAGGCAGGGGTGTCAGATGGCGGAGGAAGGCTTGGGGTGATACGTGACTGCACGTCCCACCCCCACAATGCTCCAAGCCCCCAGCAGGAATAGAGCCCCGTGGAGGACTTGCCCATCCCTTCACAGCCCCCTCCTTGGTGCGAGGCCCTGGCTGTGCCCTAAGGACATCCCCACTTCTCCGGGAACACTGGCTGTCTCTTTACACCTCCACCTAGCACTCTACAGGCCTCTCTTAGGTCTGACCCTTTTGGAATGCCACTCTGGGAAACACAGTGCTGGTCTTTCCGTAGCTCTGCCATCACCAGCACGTTAATTTCAAGCAGGCCAGCTCTTCACTGCTCTGTGTCCTCAGCCCTAAAGTGGGAATAGTCAGCCTTGCCATGTCTACCCTGTGAAGGTGTGAAGAGGCTCAAGCAACAATATGCAAGTAATAATACCTTCCATATACCGAGCACCCACTGGGGGCCACTCTGCTCAGCACTCCTCACCCATGATCCCCAGTTCCCCAACAACCTTATGAGGGAGGGACGGGTATCAGTCCCCTTTTATAGCTCGGGGAGCTGAGGCAGTCTGACTCCAGAGGCCGTGCTTTGTCCCCAGGGTGGGTGTGAATGTGCCAGGTGAACTGTAAGGGCCTTTGTTACTGCTGTCTTTTGAAAGCCCTTTCCCATGAAATGTCTAATTTTTATCCAAGAGACAAGCTTATGAGGTGGCTGGGGAGTTCCAGATATTCTTATCCAGACTTGGAGTCAGTGCAAGCTGTTTTGTTCTGGTTATTTTTGTGTCTCAGCTCCCAAACTGGATTGTAGGCTCCTGGAGAATTTTGGCGACTGTGTGGATCCTTAGCACATCCTAGGCAGCCCCGTCTTTGTTGTTATTCAAGGTAGGCTGCAAGCTTTCTTTTCCATGCCCTTATTTTGGTAACAAATGCTACACACACACACACCCCCGCCATGAGTGGACTAGTGGACAAGTGACTCAGCTCTCAGCCAGTCTTGTAAATGCATCTCTCTGACTGCAGTGATTGGCTCAAGGGGTGGGCCTGGACCTGGGCAGGGCCAATCAGAGACTTTCCCTGGAATTTGTAGATAGAATTGAGATTACTAAACCGGAGCCTGTGACACCCATGTTTCCTGCCTGCTGGGGAGGTCTTTCTGGAGTAGGAGGAAAGAGAAGTCAACATGCAAGGAGAAGCAGAGACACCTGGAGAAGAGGAGAAGGCGGGCAGAAGTCCTAAATTCCAGCCCCTGGGGCCCTGGCTCTGCAGCTTTTCCCTCAATTTTGTGAGCTCTCCCAGTACCCTTCCTGGCTTTGGGGCCAAGGAAACTTTCCCTTTTTTCACTTAAGGCACTGGGTGTTGGCTTCTGTCACTTGTAGCCAAAACAATCCTGACTAATCTACTCTGCTGTAGGAGACTATGCATCCATTTCCATGCTGTGGGTAGGACAGAACATTTTTGGGACTCCTCTCTGTGCAGAGTCTCCAGACCACATAAGGAAATTGCCCTTCAGTCCAGCTCGAGGCCTCAGTTCCTTGGTGAAATGAGGCAGAAAACAAATAAATAAATTATGCCATCCATTCTCTAGTTAAAATCAACATCTACCAGACTTGGCTCAGAACCACTTGGGGCTGTTTCAAAATTCAGTTCCACTCCTGAGGATTTGCTGCCATGGAGGACAGCAAAACAACACTCCGAGGCTTGGAAGGCAGGTGAAAGAGAAGTGCTCCAAAACACGTTCAGAACTGGGCAGCACCGCTGGAGTACGAGTTTAGCTTCCCCGGGGGATTCCTTAGAATTGGACATATTAAAAATAATAATAATTTATCTGGATGAGTAATGTACTTGGTGCAAAATTCAAGAGGTCCCATTCTGTGGGTTGGCTTTTCATTCTGTTGATAGTATCCTTTTTTTTTTTCCTGAGGAAGATTAGCCCTGAGCTAACGTCTGCTGCCAATCCTCCACTTTTTGCTGAGGAAGACTGGCCCTGAGCTAACGTCCGTGCTCATCTTCCTCCACTTTATATGTGGGACGCCTACCACAGCATGGCTTGCCAAGCAGTGCCATGTCTATACCCGGGATCCAAACTGGTGAACCCCGGGCCACTGAAACGGAATGTGCACACTTAACCTCTGCGCCACTGGGCCGACCCTGATAGTATCCTTTGAAACACAAAAGTTTTTAAGTTTTATGAAGTCCAATTTATCTATTTTTTCTTTTATTGCCTGTGCCTTTGGTGTCATATCCAAGAAATCATTACCAAATCCAATGTCACAAATTTTACCTTGTGTTTTCTTCTAAGAGTTTTACAGTTTTATGTCTTTGATCCATTTTGAGTCAATTTTTACATGTGGTATAAGGTAAGGGTCCAACTTCATTCTTTTGCATGTGAATGTCCAGTCTTCCTAGCCCCATTTGTTGAAAAGACTGGCCTTTCCCCATTGAATGGTTTTGAAAACCATTTAGCCATATACATGAGGATTTATTTCTGTCTCTATTCTATTCCATTGGCCTATATATCTGCCCTCATGCCAGTACCACACTGTTTTGATTACTGTAGCTTTGTAGTAAGTTTTGAAATCAGGATGTGTGAGTCTTCCAACTTTGTTCTTCTTTTTTCAAGACGTTTTGGCTATTCAGGGTCCCTTGAGATTCCATATGAATTTTAGGATGGATTTCTCTATTTATTCAAAAAACATTAGTGGTATTTTTTTTTTTTTTTTTTGAGGAAGACTAGCTAACTGAGCTAACTGCTGCCAATCCTCCTCTTTTGGCTGAGGAAGACCGGCCCTGAGCTAACATCCATGCCCATCTTCCTCCACTTTATATGTGAGACGCCTACCACAGCATGGCATGCCAAATGGCACCATGTCCACACCCAGGATCCAAACCAGGGAACCCTGGGCCGTCACCGAAGCACAATGTGTTCACTTAACCACTGCGCCACCTGGCCAGCCCCAACATTAGTGGGATTTTGATAGAGGTTGCATTGAATCTGTAGATCTCTTTGGATAGTATTGACAGCTTAACAATATTGTCTTCAAATCAATGAACATGCAATGTCTTTCCATTTATTTTTGTCTTCTTTAATTTATCTCATCAATGTTTTGTAGTCTTCAATGTACAAGTCTTATGCCTCCTTGGTTATGTTTATTCCTAAGTATTTTATTCTTTTTGATGCTACTGTAAATGAAATTGATCACATGGGGTTTTCCCTTCATTCTGTTAATGTGGTGTATTATGCTGATTGATTTTCATATGTTGAACCATCCTTGCATTCCAGGAATAAATTCCACTTGGTCATGGTGTATAATCCTTTTAATATGCTGATGAATTAATTTTGTTGAGAATTTTTACATCAATATTCATAAAGGATATAGGTCTGTAGTTTTATTTATTTTCTTGTTTGTCTTTGTCTGGCTTTGGTATCAGGGTAATGTTGGCCTCACAGAATGAGTTAGGAATGTTCCCTCCTCTTTAGGTTGGAAGAGTTGAGAAGGATTGCTGTTAATTCTGAAATGTTGGGTAGAATTCAACAGTGAAGCCATCTGATCCTACTCTTTTCTTTGTTTAGGGGTTTTCAGTCATTTTTCTTAATATTCTCTTTTGTTTTTCACTGCATGGAATTGCCATAATTTATTTGGCCAATTTTTTATTTGGACATTTATATTGTTTCCATTCTTTTGCTATTATAAACAATGCTGCTATGAACATCCTCCAGACACACTTCTGAATGTATAAATTTTGGCAAGCTGTTTACAAAAAAACATAACAGTCACATTATTTTACGGTCACATCTCTTACTTGAGCTAATTGATATTGGAAATGAGAAGGTCCACCAAGACAGACCATTTCCTTCAGCATTTGTCAGAAAAGGGGGACTATTTGTACATTTGTGTATGTGGTGTGGTGCCTTGCACCATGGGTGTTATCAATACAATTTGTTGAGTCAATCAAAGAAGTCAGTTCTGCTTTTGCTTGAAATCTTCCCAGATTGCTCTGACCTTGGAGAGTCTTGGAAACTTAAGGTTAGCGGTAACTTCATAGGTCACAAGGTCAACCAGTCCAATGCTCCCATTTCTCAGTTCCACTTTAAGTCTTCTCTACTGTGGCTCCAGCAAGCACTGGTCCAGCTCGGTCCCTCCGCTGCCTGGGAACTCTGTCTCCAGGCAGCCCATTCCATTCCACAAAGAGTCATGGGTACCTAACACGACTCTGCCATGGGATGGTGGACGGCTCTGCTCTAGGAACACTTCCTTGTATTTGAACCCAGGTGATGTGTCTCTGCTCTGCCACATATGCTAACCCGGAAGCCAAGCAGAGCAAGAAGAGCCCCACTTTCACAGATCTGCTGTTCAAATACTTGGGGACAGTCTCGTGCCTTTTGGAGTTTGCCTGTCCCCCATTCCCACTTTCTCTCCCTTCCCTGAACTACTGAGTCAGCAAAAGCCAAACTCATCGTGGCCTCCGAGGCCCCACAGGACTGGCCCTGCTGACCTTGCCAACCTCAGCTCACTCCCCTCTCCTTCGGGCTGGCCTCACACCGATGCCCACTGTCCTCTTTTCTGTTGGGTCACACTGCCAAGCTCGTTTGGGCCTCCAGACCTCTGCATCTGCTGCTTCCTGCTCTCCGCTAAACTCAGTGTCTGGAGGGCTTATGGCTGCCTAGGACCTAGGATCTCTGGACCTCACAGAGGGCTCCCTGGAAGACAAGGACCCTGGCTACTCATAGGACCTCCCTGATCCCATGGATGGCAGGGATGGTGGGGTGGGGGGCAGGGGGCTGCCATGGGTGGATGGCTACAGTGGGGACACTGATGTGGCCAGCACAAGGCATTTGGATTGAAGAAAATCTAAAGAGGTCACAAAGGAGAAAAGCAGAAGAGACTCTTCCACCCTGCCCTGTCGGAGAGCTCCTCACCTACCCCAGGGCTACCCCAGGAGCCCAGGTGTGAGACAGGGCTGAGCCTCCCCAGGTGAGCCCTCCCTCCACCGGCTGAGCCCCAACTCCAGGGTTGCCCTTTGCCCCTTTCTCCAGGGCCCATCCCCCTCCTCTCTCTGTTTCCCAGCCGAGGACCTAGAGCTTCCATCACGAGTTGGGTTGGGCCAGGAGGTAGTCATTGCACGAGAGCCTTGGGGACAGTGTGGCAGCTATGAACTCAGACCTTGGCTCTTGCCTCAGCTTTGGCACTTGGTAGGGAGGTAGGCGGCCCAAGCCTGGGGTGGAGGGGGGCTCAGCCAGAGTCTGAGATATGGGTGCTCATCCTGGGTGTTCACCAATGACCATTTGTGCGACCTGGGCAAGTCCCATTTGCTCCCTGGCCCTTCATGCCCAGGTGTGAAAGGGGATCAGGCCAGGTCATCTCTGAGGTCCCCTCAGCTTCTGACATTTTGAGTCTCTGGGCCCAGGGCCTGGGAACACCGAGTGGCCCCACAGAGCCCTTGCTCTCTGGCGCCTCCTGGCCTCGGTGCTCCCAGAAGTCCCTCCCCACAACAGCCTCCTCCCATGCTGCCCCCCCATCCACCTTCCTCTCAGCGGTAGTGGCTGCTTAACCTCCACAGGCTGCGAGGAGCCGGGAGTGACTGTAAAAGGGAAGGAATGTCCAGAGGCGATTGTTTCTTCCTGATATCACCCGGGGGGGAGGTTGAGTTGGGGGGCCCAGCGGGAACAGTGGCGTCAGGATTCTCCCTGAAACTCATCTCCCTTGTGCTGCCCGCCCCCCCCCCCCAGGCTCAGCCAGCAACCCGCCCCCTCCTCTGCCAGCCTCCCCCTCTCACTGCTGCCAGACCCTCAAGCCTCCCGCTGCCAGCTGTCTGCACCTCCTGACCCCAGACCCTTTCCTGGGCCCCTTCCTTCACTGTCACCCCCACCCCAGTTCTCATAAAACCCCTCCTTCCTCCCCCTCCTCCTCATCACCCTCACACCCCTGACCCTTCTGGGGGGGGGGGCACAGCTGGGCTCCAACCCCCTCCTGCCCCAGGCTCCTTTTACAGACATGGAGCTCTGCAGGTTTTCTGCCAAAGTAGGAGAAGTCTGGGGCTCATCTCACCTCCTCCCAGCCCCCAAATTCTACCAAATAGGACATCTGGAAGTCTGGGGAGGAGGAGGAGGAGGAGGAGGAAGAGGCGGGGGAGGAGGGAGAAGAGGAGGAGAAGAGGAGGAGGAGGAGGGGGAGGAGGAGGAGGAGGGGGAGGAGAAGGGGGAGGAGGAGGGGGAGGAGAAGGGGGAGGAGGAGGAGGGGGAGGAGGAGGGGGGAGGGGGGAGAGGGGGTGGAGGAGGAGAAAGCTGAGCCTCAAATGGGAGGAGCTGATGAGAAGGTGGAGGTGAAAGTGCTTTGTGGACTCTGACCATCCTGTAAATTTCAGGTGTTACTTGCATCAGCAAGAGATGGGGGCAGGGAGAATGGGGATGGAAGTCAATTCAAGGACAGGGAGGGGGCGTTGGTGGCATTAAGGGAAGGCCCCCAGGAAGGCCTCCTGATGTGTTAGGAGCAGCATATGGCTGGGAGGCTGGAGGTGGGAGGCCTGGGCCTCAGCTCTGGATCAGCTGTGTGAGGTGGGACTGGTCATGTCTCTTCTCTGGGTCTCAGTTTCTCCTTGCTTAAAGCGAAGTATCCTGGACATCCCTCCCTACTCTGACCCCAAGTTGAGGAATGCCAGAGGCCTTTTTCTGCCAAATCGAAGCTTTTGGTGCCTCCCCAGGCAGACTTGTCCGAAGCCACTCTGCTCACCCCAGACTCACCAGGGAGCGGGACCCAGGTCACTGGCACATCCCCAGAGCAGCCCCGATCCCATCCTGGGTTGGTGAGATGCGGCTGCACCTGCCACAGACAGCTTCCTCCCAGACACACCTTCTCCCTCCACCAGTTCCCTCCAGACTGCAGGCTCTCTCTTCCCTCTCCGCAGGCTTCCATGCCCACCGGGTGAGCGCTGGGTCCTGCCCAACAAGACACGTGCGGCCCCCTGCCCCCGTGGGCTCTCAGACTCTCACTTGTCCCCACATCTCTCCCCTCAGCACATCTGGCTGCCTCCCCATGTTTCCAGCCGTCGGGAGAGGACACCCCTGAACTGCTCCCGTCCCACCCCAAAACCCCAAGGAGAGCAGGAGAAGCTCTTTGACCAGAGTCAGGTGTGTCTGGGTGGAAGAGGGCAAGGGGCGTCTGAGCTGGGGTGGGAGGGTGTCAGGACGGGTCGGGAGCAGCTGAGATGGCACAGGACGCTCCAGCCTCCGAGGAAGGAAGGGCATAGGCCCCTCCACCTCCCCACGGACCCCAGACAGCCTCTCAAGGCCTAACTCCAACCCCTCTGCTGAAATGGAAGCAAGAACCTTCTCTCTTAGACCTGAACCCAGACAGAAAAGCGGCCTCCCCTCTTGCCTGCTTTCTCTGCCCGTTCTTAGTGCCATCGCTCAGCCGTCTCGCCTCCCTGATTTATCCCATTCCTTTCATCTTTCCTCATAGGCTTTTTTGGTTTCTGCCCCTCCAGTTTGGTCATATCCCTGCTGCCCTGGGCCCTTTCCAGGTTTCCTACACCCCTCTGAGGCTGTGGAGTGCTTTAAACAGGGCCTGAGCAGGCTGGCAATGACCTCACAGGGCCACTATGCACAGTTGCTATCTATAGCCTTATAGGATCATCCTTCTCTTCCTCCCACCAGCTGAGTCACAGTCAGCTTGGGGTCCACTCAGACCCCAGGGCCTTCTCTGCCACTCCAGACCACAGCCCACCACAGCACCCTGAGCTGTTCTTGCTGCTGGGTGGGGTGCTTTATTCTCCAAACCAACCAAGTACACAATGAAAGTGAGTCTTGGGTTCCAGAAGACACGGCTTCCTGGGCCCTCAGTGTTTTGACGGCTCAAGTCCTTCATCCTGCTATCTTCTCGCACCTGTCCAGATATCAAGTCAATGCCCTAAGTCCACTGGACTCTGCAGAGGGATGGGCGAGGGGAGGGATTTGGGGAGTAGCTGCTGGGCCACTGCCTGGGTCCAGCACTCCTGGGTGAGTTACTCACCTCTCTGAGCCTCAGTCTCCTTATCTGTAAAATGGTAATAACAGCATAGGGTTTGGGGGAAGATTAACTGAGAAACTGTCTGTAAAGCACTGAGCACAGTGCCTGGCACACAGGGAGCCCTCAGTGAGTGCCAGCCACTGCTAATATTTTATCCTTTTAACCAATAAGGAAACTGGTTCATGGGGGTCCAGGGACCAGCTTAAGTCCTTGCTTAAGATCAGCAGGTGCAGGGCCAACATTCATAGTCAGGACTGCCTAACTCCATGCTCTCACTCGAGAGCTCCCTATCAGAGGCTATGCTGTTTCTGATAATAACATAGCTACCACTTATTGCACACCTACTGTATACTTGGCGTGGTATTCTGGACACCTGCCATATAAAATCACTGTATCTCTAATCCTCACAACACTAGGAAGTACCCATTATCCTCATTTTATAGTTATGGATACTAGCTCAGAGAGGTTAGGTAAGTTTCATAAGGTTGCACAGCATGTAAAAACAAAGTCTGGATTTGAACCTCAGTCAATGGCTCCTAGAAGCCCAGCTCATTTCTTCATGTGGTCTCTAAGGCCTTGCCCCACATTGACTTGGCAGGCTCAGCCCCAGGTCCTTCCCCTTTTAATTCAGCCCTAGGCGGGGATCTCCACTGAAAAGCCCCAGGTCCAGCTGTGGGCAAGCCCCTCCCTGCATTCTGCCCTGCTCCTCTTCCCAACCCCACTGTCCTCCAGAGAGGGGGCTGGGCTTGGACGGGGCAGGTCGATAGGGGCTTGAGGCCCCATCAGCAGAGGAGTCTGGCCTTCATTGCACAGGACCTGGGGGCGAGGGCTGGGTGGGGGGGGGGGGAATAAGAGTCCAGTGGGGGCTGCTCTGCCCTGTGCCACCCTCCAGCCAGCCAGGCCCTGGGGATCCCCAGAGTGCACCCTGACTCCAGACTGCCCCCAGCTGGCCTGGGAGCCGCCACGGTGAGCAGCAGGCACAGTTCTGTCCTGGTCAGGCCGCCTGCAGGACTTGGTCCTGCGCCTCCAGGTTGGAAAGAAACCTGAGGTCCACTGTCAGCCGCTGGGGATTCCCACCACCCAGGTCCCGAGCCCCAGAGCCACCTAGAGATGTCCCACACACATCCCTCTTCCTGATTTAAAGATCCCGAAGGATGGAACTTGTTGGAAACGGCCCTGGATCTTTTTCTCCGCGCCCGCAGCCGTCAGAACCCTAACCCCAACCATCCCGAGGAGCGCTCCTCATGCCCCTCCTCATCCTCAGAGAGGCGGGCTGGGCTCTCCCTCAGTCCCCTCAGGGTCCCAGCCACGCTGGGCACCAGAACAGACCACTGACCACCTGCCCCACCGGCTGGGAAGGGCCACAGCCGGCGCTGCCACTCAGGCTGGGGGAGGGGATCGGGCGGAGAGGGGGCTGCTGGGAGAGTGGGAGGGCCCCTGCGCTCCAGGGCCCAGGCGGGTCCCCGCTGCCCCTCTGTGTTGTGCAATGAGCTCCTCAGCAACCCCCTGCGAGCACCGGTGGGTGCCCCCACTTCCCAGCCTGGGCTCGGAGCTCCGGACACCCGCTCAGGATGGGGTCAGGCTGAGTCTCCGCCCCCAGCTTCTTCCCCCTCTCAGTCTCTGGCCCCCACCTTTCCCCCTCCCTTCCTCTCCGGGTCAGCCCTCTTCCTATCTACCCCCCCCCCCCCCACTCCCCCTACAGACCTCTACCTCTAGGTCTGCCTCCACCTCCCCCATGGTCTCTGCGCCCCGCTCGCCTCTGGGTCTCTGCCCCCACCCCTCCCCCAGCTCCCTCTAAGTGAGGATGCCCTTGTTGGGTGACCCCACATTCCCGCCTCACTGGGGTCGGGAGGCCTTCCTGCCTGGTGTGGGAGCCCTGCCCCCACCCGAGTTCCCGGCAGCCTCTGCCGGCGTCCCGCAGCTGGCCCTCTGCCGGGCCTCCTCCTCGGACCCCTCCCCCAGCCCCAGGCCCGATTTAGCTCCTTTAATCTTCCCTGTCATCCAATCCGGCCGTTTCCTGGGCACACACTGCACTTTCCAAACTGCCCGTCCCTGGAGAGGGGCGAGGGCAGGGCGGCCTCAGTCGCTTGTCCCTGCTCTGCCGGCCCTCCTGCTGTACCCCCTCCCTTCTCCCACCCCGCGGAGGTCCCAGGGAGCTCCGGCTGCGCGGGCCTCTGCCGTCAGGCCTCCGCTAGCCAGCCCGGGCCTGAGACAATCCTGACTCCTCACCTGGTGCTTCCCCACCTCCGGGCTTCCCCGATGCTGTTCCCTCTGCCTGGAACACCCTCCCCTCCACAGTGCATTTCCTCCGCTGGAACTCTCAAATTCCACAGGACAGATTCTGGAACCAGACCGCCTGGGTCCTGGGGCCCTAAACCCTGCTCTGCCTCTTCCTAGCTGTGTGACTTTGAGCCAGTTGCTTCCCTCTCTGTGTCTGCATTGCCTCATCTGTAAATAGGGATCATCCTAGTGCAGACCTCAGAGGCTCACAGTGACTGTGAGGATTAATTATTCTATGTCAAGTGCTTAGAACAGTTCTGGGTACACAATAAGTGCTAGTTAAGTGTTAAATGAAAATTATCTTTTCCTGCCTGGTATGACAATGACTTTATTTCCTCCAAGTGAAGACACCAGGAACTGTGAAACACTTCATTTGTTTAATGACATCATTTCGGGGCGGGGGGGGAGGGAAGAAACATGACCACGGGAAATGCACACACTGTCTATAAGACACCTTCCAGCTTCATACATGTGTCAATTGCTCAGTAACCCTATTGGTGTAGCATAGCGGTCTCTTCGCTTCTGCCCCGACGGTCCCTGCAGCCTCGTGCGCATTCATCGCCTATGATCGGTGCCCAAGGGCTCGAGTTCGAGTCCTTATGCCAGGATTGCATTTAGCTGCGCGACTTTAGGTAAGTTCTTTGGCTCATTTAAGTCTCGATTTTTCCTAAATAGCCAAGATAACTCTCAACGATTGTAAGGAATATTAAGCGAGACAATACACATTTAGGGCACTTAGTGTTTCATTGGATATTCAACACAGGAGAGCTCTCATTATCGTGATGATTTAAAAACGTTCGTTGGATTGACTCGCGGCTCTCGGAAGGCGCGGGAAGCGAGAGAGCTGGTATCTCATGGTCGAAGTGCCCTCCAGTGGCCATATGGGGGAACTGCAGGCTTCCCGATGCGCTGGTGGGGGTGGTCCCTCCTTTGCTGGTCCAGGAACTAACTCAGCCACCCCCACCCCCAGGCCAAGCTTGTCCGACCCTCCTGGAATTCTTCACGTTATCTTTCCTTTTACAGAGGCTTTAAGGGGCTTTTCAAAAGTACTTAATAGGATAAGAGACTCAGGGCAGAAGTTTAGTCCAGTATGGCTACAGCAGGAACAGGCACCATCTCTCAAAGCTTGTGGGCCCAGGCCCTGTGGCCGGAAGGGACAATGATGGAGTGCTGTGTGCTGGGCATCAGTTGTCCTCTGGCCTGGACACTGGGATCTGGCTTCTGTGCTTTGCCAGGTTTGTCATTTAATCGCTCACGCACCCTTCCTTCCTTCCTTCCTCCCTCCCTTCCTCCTTCCCTTCCTCCTTTCCTTCCTTCCTTTTCTTCCTCCATCCGTCAATATTTATTGAATACTGGCTGCTTCCAAGCCTCACATCCTAGGTGCAGGGGGTTAAAGAGATCAATCAAACACAGACACAGACACAGCCGCCAAGAGTCGTTCACAATGTCCCAGACACCACATGCAGAGTTAATCCCTGCTCTTGAGTGTTTACGGCTCTGCTGTGAGGCTGAGTGGGAGGGCAGGGCAGCAACACCAGACCCAGGCTGCCTCATTCCCCCTGAGGAAATGTGTCCATAGTGGAAGGCTTGTCTGGCCAGGTTAGGGGCTGACTGCCTCCTCCTGGGCCACACCGCTCCCCTGAGAAATGCTCCCCATCTCAGACATGGACCAACTCCTGGCTCCGCCTGCATCAGGGTCCCTCATCCGCCCTCCTTTTCCCCACCAATGCCCTTTGCCCAGGGCCCGGGGCTGGAGTCAGGGGAGAGTGAGGTGTTTTTAACCCACCCTTGTAATGGATGGCCTGGGTAGGGATCTTACTCACCCAATACTTAGCATCCAAAGCCAGCTCAGTGGCCAGCTCCCCACTGTCCAGGATTGAGAAAGGAGCCTAACTCTAGAGACGGTGCACGAGAAGGTAGCTGGAGGTGCCCAGGGCCCGACTTTTGGAAGACGGCAGGAGAGGGAAGAAGGACTGGGTGAGAGACGTGTGCATTGTTCCTGGGATTCCGTTACCTCCTTGAGCTGCCATCCCCCCTCCTTCCCTTCATGATCAAACTTCTCAGATGTCCTCCCATCCCTTCCTCAGGACCCCCTTGCTTGCTCTGAATTGTTCCGTTTCCTCAGAAGTCTTCCCAGCTGCACAGGGTCCCCTCAACTCCTAGACCAGTGCTGTCCGACAGAGATGTAATGGGAGCCACATATGTCACTTCAAATGTTCTTATAGCCACATTTTAAAAAGGTAAAAGATGGAGCCGGGCCGGTGGCACAAAGGTTAAGTTCGCATGTTCTGCTTCTCGGTGACCCAGGGTTTGCTGGTTCGGATCCTGGGTGCGGACATGGCACGGATTGGCAAAACCCATGCTGTGGTAGGCATCCCACATATAAAAGTAGAGGAAGATGAGCACGGATGTTAGCTCAGGGCCAGTCTTCCTCAGCAAAAAGAGGAGGATTGGCATCAGTTAGCTCAGGGCTAACCTTCCTCAAAAAAAAATAAAAAATAAAAAAAAAGTAAAAGAAACAGGTGAAACTAATTTTAATAATATAGTATATTTAACCCAATTTACCCAAAATATTATTTCAACATGTAATCAAAATTTAAAAATGGACATATATTAGATATTTTGGGGGGTAATCCAATATGTATGTTATCGTATATGCTTAGCCTTTCTCAGTTCGGACTAGCCACATTGCAAGTGCTCAGTAGCCACATGGGGCTGGTGGGTGGTGTATTGGGCATCATGGTTCTAGAATCTTCACTTGCTACATGGCATACATGCTTTCACTATGGGTGGTTAATCTCATCCCCACGTGTCCTGTCTCCCCAGGGAGATTAGCAGCCCCCGGGTCAGAGTCCTCATTTCACCCATCCCCGTATCTCCCTTGGCACCTTAAAGGTGTGCGCTGCGCTCTGCAGGCCCTCCAAGCATATTTGTTGATGGGAGTGAGCTGGGGATTGATTTCTTGTGGTTTAGTTATGGCTGTAAATGGTGTTTTATAGATTGCTTCTGTAGATGCACCCTGCTGCAATATTAGCAGAAACAAGCAGCCGAGGCTGTCAGCACAGGCGGAGGCCTCAGGGCAGATGGGGCTCTCTCAGGCAGGGGAAATCCTGCCAGACCACATACCATCTCTCTGGCTTAAGAGCCTGTCATTGCCACCGCGGTCTCCTCCCTGCAGCCCCATCTCCCTTAGACCTCGAGATAGCCCTGGTCAGGGTGCATTACACAAAGGATGTGTCTCCAGCATCCCACGCCAGGCTGGGAGCTCCTGGGGGCAGAAAAGGACTTATTCAGGTTGACAAGAGCCCGGCCCACAACAGACACACAAAACACGCTTGTTGAATGAATAAATGAATGGACAGCTGGAGCCAGCGAAGCCTCTCATTCATGTATTCATGCTCCCAGAAAATCTTTACAGAGCACTTAAAACGTGTCAGGCACTGGGCTAGCCCTGGGGCTTCAGCAGGGAGCAAGGCAGACGTGGGCTGCGCCCTCTGGAGCACCTCTTCTGGTGGTGGAAACAGAGTGAAGAGGTAAACACACAAATAAAATAATTAGCACACTGACTGGGGATGGAAACGGAGGGGCCCAGAGGACGGGGAATGAGGGCTGGGTTGCTTCCTCCTGGACTATAGGACGCCCTCCCCCCAGGTCCGGGGTCATCATTTAGACACTGGCCACAGTAGGCTAGCCTGAGGCTCGGGGACTGTAAGGACATTACTGTTTCAAATGCATTGATGATGTCATAATGGGCCGTGTGGGTGGACTGAGGACCCTACGAGTTTGAGCAGAGGGCCGAGGCAGCCGGGGGAGCTGGCAGAGAAAGGCAGCAGGTCCAGCTGGTCGGTGTCCACTCGGACTCAGACACGCTCGCCCCGGACACACTCGGCCCGGCCCAGGAGGAGGTGAGCGGGTCACCATGGCGCTCAGCCTCTCCGCCACATCCATTCCCAGCAACTGGTTCCCAGGCTACCCGGAGGTAATGGACCTGTCTCTCTGTCCATCTTTGGTGGGAGTGTCCGGCCAGTGCAGAGGGCCAGCGTGTGCGTCTTGTGCTGCCTTAGGAATTGCGGAGATAAAAAGATGATTGGGAAATGACCCCTGCCCTCCTTACTGACAAATTAGACCTGAGCATGTGGCCTCCCGGAACAACGCTCGTCATGCTGTCGCCTAGCTTTGCAGGAGCGGGGTGCTGAGTGTTGCTGAATCTTCCCCAAAGCCCTATCTAGTTCCCCAGCTTCTCTTCGTGTCATCCCACGACATAGACTGAGATCAAGGGCAGCCCACCCACTGGCACTTGTGCTTCTGAGAATCTAGGTTAGCGTTTCTCAAGGTCGTCTAAGGACAGCAGAATTATTTGCAGCACAGGTTAAAAATGCACATCCCTGGGCCTCGGTCCAAACCTTCCAAAGCAGAATTTTCAAGTGTGGGGCTCATGAGTCTGCATTTTTAAAAGCCCTCCAGGGAATTCTTATCCTGAGCACTGCCCCGGAGATTAAACACCTTCCAGAGGTCCCAAGTCCCATGTCTGGCTGACCAGGGTGGGTGAGTTTCTCTGTCTGAGATGAGTGTTGGCTTTGATTTTTTTTTTTTTTTGAGGAAGACTCGCCCTGAGCTAACATCTGTTGCTAATCTTCCTCTTTTTTTTTGCTGAGGAAGATTAGCCCGAGCGAGCATCTGAGCCAATCTTCGTCCACTTCATATGTGGGTCACCGCCACAACCTAGCTGTCCAGTGGTGTATGTCCACGCCCAGGATCCTAACCTGTGAAATGGGGCCGCCAAAGTGGACCACACCAAACTTAACCACTGTGCCAAGGGGTGCCCCCTTTGATATTTTTATTATTGATGAGAAGCCATGATTCCTAGGCTGCTGGTGTCCAGCTGGCCGCTTGGAAGGAATCAGAGACCGCTGAGAACAGAATTTATCTTTTCGACCCATCCATAAAATGCTTACCTGAGCAGACACTGTTTAAAGGCCATTAAAATACCAGACACAGAATAACCCAGTCCCTGGGACTTTATAGACATATTTACTCAAAGCCAAGTGCTTGCAAAGAGTAAATAAAAGGGAAGCAAAATGAGCGAGCACCCCTAGAAAGACGAACTGAAAGTCAACAGCCCTGGTCACTAAAATAAACAGCACAAATCCAGCGAGGATTAAATGACCTCTAGTCAGACAGGCTCAGAGCCAGAAATGCCCCATCATGGTTCCAGAGGAAGGAGAGGTGACCGTCTGTCCCCACCACCTGGGGGTGTGCCAGGATTGCTGCCCTGGGAGGCCCGGCCAGGACTGCAAAGACAGACTTCCCCTTTGGGGGTGTGAGTGCTCCCCAGACCTCCCTGGGAACATGCCAGGGCCTGAAAATCTCCCAGATTAAAGTCAAGAAGTGTGTCCCAAGGCCTCTGATAAAATGCACATTTTCTGAAAGTGTAGCACTTCAAGTCTCTATTATCTGCCATTTATTCACTACTTTAGCGAACTTTGTTTAGCACTTGCTGGGTTTCAGGCCTGTGACAGGCACTATAGATATCAGGATGAGGAAAGCAGAAACCCGCCCCCGAGTGGCTCGTGGTTTCCTATGAGATAATAATGGAGAATATTTATTGCTCGCTATTTGACAAAGTTAATGAGAAGCATGCTATGTGCATTGTCTTATTTAATCCTCATAACATTATCAGGTTATTCTGTTATCTTCCCCTATTTTACAGATGAGGGAACTGAGGCCCAAAGTGGTATGATGGTACCTTTTTTTTTTCCCCAAAGATTGGCACCTGAGCTAACAACTTGCCAATCTCTTTTTTTTTTTGGCTTTTTCTCTCCAAATCCCTCCCAGTAGACAGTTGTATACTTTTAGTTGTGGGTTCTTCTAGTTGTGACATGTGGGATGCTGCCTCAACATGGCCTGATGAGCGGTGCCATGTCCAAGCCCAGGATCCGAACCAGTGAAACTGAAGCAGAGCGTGCGAACTTAACCACTCGGCCACGGGGCCAGTCCCTGATGATACCTATTTAACAGTTAGCTCTCTGGAAGAAGAAAAAAGCCCTGATTTGTGGTGCTTGCCAATCTCACTAGTGTAAATACTCCCCAGGCCGGTTTCAAGCTACCGGGCCATTGTCGCTGAACATGGAGTCGGAAAGAGATGCGAGTGGGAGGTGGCTCCAGCCACCACTGCACAGACAGCCTGCAGCCCATCCATGGGGGAGTCACGATCTGAGCCCCAGGGTGGCTGTTTCCGAGGCCACGTGCAAAACCACTCTGTTACACGGTCAGCCGCCACACGAGATCGTTGACATCTGAGAGGGAAACATCATGAGACCTCTGTGAAGTGCCAGTTTTACGATCCTCCATAAAACCCCTGGGATTAATCACCAGCGCTTCCCTGTATCTCTTTGTCTTTATCACCAACAGGAGCACGTGGTTTTCTTTTGAGGGCCGATGAAAAAGACTTTATTTTGAAGTAATGATACATTCACAGGAGGCTGCACAGAGTCCTTTGTACCCTTCACCCAGTGTCCCCCCGTGGTTACGTCTTCCACAACTACAGCCCAATCACCACCAGGCAGGTGACATAGGTCAAATGTGTGCGTATAGTTCTATGCCACGCTATCCAGCACTGCCAGATCTAGCAAATAAAAATACAGGACGCTCAGTGAAATTTGAAGTGTAAGTATACCCCGTGCAATATTTGGGGCATCCACTGTTCTCACAGGACTAAGATGTTATTCTGTATTTGTCTGAAATTCAAATTTGACTGGGTGTCCTGTATTTTAGCTGGCAACCCCAATTTTATCGCATGTGTAGAGAATCACGTGACCACCACCGTAATCAAGACACAGAACTGTTCCAGCACCACAAAGGTGTTCCTGGTGCTGTTCCTTTAGAGTCACACCGAGCCCTGCCCTCACCCTCCCGAGCCCTTGGCTACCACTACCCTGTTCTCCATCTCGAGCATTTTGTCATTTTTTTCACACAGCATAATGCCCATGAGACCCATCCAAGTTGTTGTTATCAATAGTTTGTTCCTTTTTTTTTTTTTAAGGATTTTATTTTTCCTTTTTCTCCCCAAAGTCCCCTGGTACATAGTTGTATATTTTTTCGTTGTGGGTCCTTCTAGTTGTGGCATGTGGGACACCGCCTCAGCATGGCCTGATGAGCGGTGCCATGTCCGCGCCCAGGATTCGAACCGGCAAAACCCTGGGCTGCCGAAGCGGAGCGCACAAACTTAACCAATCCTAATTTACTTAGTTTTTAAAAGTAGGTAATACATGTACATAGAGAAAAATCTGAAAAGTGCAAAAGGATTTACAGGGAAAGGAAGTACCCCTTCCACCCCAGACCCTCAGCCACCCCATTTCTCCTTCCCAGAGTCGGTTACCATGTTCTTGTGACTGCTGACATATTTTAAACATATAAGAATATAAGTGTGTGCATCTGGATGTTTACCCACACAAATGGCAGCATACCTGCTGTTCTGCCCTTCATTTTTTCACTTGGTAGTGTATCTTGGAAGCTGTTCCCTGTTGGTACCTCTTGTACTTCCTTCTCTTTAACCATGTAAAGTACTTTTTAATCCTCCCTCCTAGAACATAATTGGTTGGAAATTAGAATCTTGCCTGAGCTACTCACCTCAAGGCATTCTGGGATTTGTAGTCCTTAATCAGTTGAATCCAGCATAGGAAACAGGACTTGAGCAGAAGACATGTGTTGGAAACTAAAGAGCCCTTCCAACGATGCTGTTGGAGGACACATTGTCCCGTGTTATGCAAGTTCCTATCATTATACCTAGAAGCAAATTATGTATTCATTTAAACAACCAAGATATCTACCAGCAATGAGATACCCAGAAGTGTCTTGGCATCTGGAAATCAAGAAGATCTGATTCAGCCCCCTCTAAATGCACCCATTTTAGCAGATGGGCAGGACACACACACACACACTCCGCAATAAACGAATAATGGTAGCATTGTAAACACAGCTAAGGTGAGGAGGGCAAGATTTTCTCGGGAGGCTGAGGGCAAGAATGATTCTCAGAAACTATTCTTGGATAGCTAAGGTGCCCCCCTTGGCCTTCCCACTTCATATTCAGTACCATTCCCTTATCTAGAGATGACCACTCTCCTTCCAAACCTGTTTCCATGCATTCACATATATATTTATATAAAGTCTAGAAATTTAGCTCATTATGTGAGTTTTACCTAAATGCAGTTGCCCTGTAAATATTATTCTGGAAATTGCTTTTTTCCACTTAACAATATATTTTGGAACTTTTTTCTACGATAATACATAAAGATTGACTTTGCGTTATTTTTTACTGCCACATGGTCCTCTGAAACATGGTGTCTCAAACTTTAAAGTGCCTTCAGATCATCTAGGGATCTTGTTAACACGGAGATTCTCATTCGGTAGCTCTGGGGTCAGCCCTGAGGGTCTGCATTTCTAAAACGTTCCCAGGTGTTGTAGATGCTGCAGGTCAACAAATCACACGTTGAGGAACAAAGACATAGGGTCTGAGTGAAGTTGTGTGCTAGAGCCGACTTGGACCAGGTCATAAGAATTGATTGTCAAATTTCCAGGAATTTTGTGATCCCATTGTTATACATAGCAATCATTAAAAAATTCAGTTATATAAACTTACTATTAAAAAAGTTATATTACAAACATAAATACTCAGAAATCATCACTGTCAACTATTTTAATATCAATCTATGCTCTTGAGGTTATTTACGTCGATTATATCTATACGGTGGAAATCTATACGACGGTATTCTTTTGCACATCCCTTCCCAACTCCATGTTCAGCTCGTGTTGGCAGCTTGGAAGCAGCCCCAGTGAGTGTTGACACCACAGAAATTAGGTAGAAAGGCATGCATTACCCCAAGCCTTCTCCAACACTTGATATTACCAGTGTTTTTCATTTTTGTTAATCTGACAAATCAAAAATGGTATCTCATTTTTAACTTGTATTTCGCTGATTATAGTGAGACTCGATCTCTCTTACATTCATTCCTAGGAATTTAATAGTATTTCTTGTTCTTCTAAATGGGACCTTTTTATTATCCAATTATCTAGTTTATTATTGTAAAGGAAAGCTGATGATTTTTAAAATCAGGTTACCTTCCGAACAATTCTAATAGCTGGTCAGTTTATTTTCTTGAAGGTTCTAAGGTATCATATAAGCTACAAGTAACGACAAACTTTACTTTTCCACATATATAATTGTTTATTTTAGTCCACATTGACTCCCAGCGCTAACAGCTCCATCAGTGTCTTACTTCTGATCTGAACAGGAGTGCTTCTGACTCCCCCACTAATGTCTGCTGTAGATTTCTGGCAGACAGCTGTTACCCTTTCTCTTCCTGAGTTCTTAAGATTTTGTTTTGGTTTTTATCACGAATGGATGTTCAATTTACCAAACGTTTACTTTCTCTTTCTAAGTTATCCGCTTTGGTGATGTTTGAATTTCTCACATTAACATGAACTCTTTTTTGTCATCAGAAGAACACGAAAGAGTTCCCTTAGTTGTCTCCTTCCCTGATACGTTGTCCCCCTGTTTCACCTCTTTTCGCTGCCCTTGAATGTGTCCCTTCCCCAGTAGCCAGCCTCTGGCTCCTCAGAGGAAAAGGATATTCTCTCCAGGTCCCACTCAGCACTGAAACTTTATACATAATGACATTTCAATAAGTGGTTAGGGAATGCCATGAATTTAACCCATCACCTGGTGTGTATATTCTTGAACACTCCCCTGCTATATCAACTCCTTTGAAGTGAGGGCTGCTGGACCTTCCAGCTACTCCCCCAGGCAGTCCCACCCCAGTATGTAAAAGGCAGATTGCTTCGTTCACCTGTAATCCCTGGAGTGTTGACAACACTCCTGTGTTATCAGGTGGGTCCTGTTTTGAACCTGGGAGCCACCAAGAGTTCTGATCAGAATCTATGGCTAGGCAGGTGTCTGGGTTTTTTAAATTGCTGCTCACCACTCTTAACTTAGGAATATTGGAATTGCCACCAAGAACATATGGAATTTGTTTTTTTTCTGTCGTTTTAAGAAGTGGAAAGAGTACAGACAGATACGGGTGATCTTGGGCAAGTCATTAACTTCTGTCCCTCAGGGACCTCCGTGTAATGTAACACTTAAGGTGCAGAGAAAAAGGTCCAGAAAAGATCTGAGAGTGGATTGTTCCAGCTCCCTGGAATCGAATTAATTGAGTCGAAACCCCACCTCTGGCCATTTACTACCTTGGACAGGTTCCTCGTCTCTGTCTTTGGGTTTGTTCATGTATAAGATGGGGACAGTAGAAGTACAAAGTTGATAGGGCAGTTGTGAACATGTTAAGCTTTATCATCAAGCTAAAGCTCATGGCGAGCGCTCCATGAACATGAGCCTTGTTGCTTTCATTATCCCAAGGCTGCCTGTGGAGAGAGAGAACACCTCGTTCAGCACCCGTCTGACCAGGTGAGCTGGCAGGGACCAGTTTTTTCTCGGACTCTCTGACCCTGGTGGGGGGGGCGGGGCGCGAGCGGTTCTCGGCTGTCCTAGCACCTCCGGGACGGCAGAGGGCCCCCGCCACCGCCGCGGGCAGGCGACGAGGGGTGGGGCGGGCCGCGGGGGCGGAGCGGGCGGAGCGCAGGGGCCCCCCAGACCCGACGCGAGCTCAGATCTGGGGCTATGCAGGTACACGTTCCCCGCCCCACACCGACCCGGCGCCTGCTCGGGCCCAAGCTCGGCGGCGCGCCCCAGCCAAAGCGAAACCGAAAGCCCGGCCCGGGTGACCTGACCTTCCTGAGTTGGAAAGGGGCTGTCTGCAGAGACCGGGGTGGCTGGGAGGTGGGTAGTCCCTGGAGACCACGTGGTGCAGGCCGGGCCAGAGCTGGGCGTCCGCTCCGAGTTTGGGAACCGATGGGGATTTCTCAGCTGGGCGGGCACGTGGGAGCCGGCCTTCGGGGGCGGAGCTAAACTCCGATTAGGGGGCGGGCGGTCTTGGACTGGCTGGGCCGGGAGCGCTGGGGTGTGATCCTGTGGCTGGAGGGCCCGAGCTCTCAGTCGGGAGAGGTTCGGCCCGGCATCTGCGCGTCTCGGTGGGGAAAGGGGCGGAAGCAGACGCTTGAGCATTGGAGCGGTCAGTGCAGGGCGTTGGTGCGGGGCAGTACCCGGGGCCTGGCTGATAGGTCAGGGGTCCCAGACCTCGTCGGAGACTGAGCGCCCCCCTCCCCTAGGTGGCCATGAGTGGCAGGGGCGGCAAAGAGGCTGTGCAGGCCGCGGCCCGGGAACTCCTGAAGTTCGTGAACCGGAGCCCCTCTCCTTTCCACGGTAAGTGACCAGTGCAGCGGAGGGGGCTGGGCCGGGGTGCCCCCTACCGCTTTCCATCGCTGTGAGGGGCTTCTTTCCCTGCAGCGGTGGCCGAGTGCCGCAGCCGCCTCCTCCAGGCTGGCTTCCATGAACTCAAGGAGACAGAGACCTGGGATATCAGGCCTGAGAGCAAGGTACCAGGAGTGGGATGGGAGCGGAGAGGCGGGAACCCAGGCTGGGTCTCAAAGTCCTGTGTGCCAGCTGGCTGGCTAATACAACTCAAACTCCCCCCGCACCCCAGTACTTCCTGACCAGGAACTCCTCCACCATCATCGCCTTCGCCGTGGGAGGCCAGTATGTTCCTGGCAATGGGTTCAGCCTCATTGGGGCCCACACGGACAGTCCCTGCCTCCGGGTAAGGAACTGGGGCCCTGCTGGGGTAGGGGTGGTATGAGGAGGAGTACAGGGCAGAAAGAAGTCAGCAGGTACAATTCAGGGTCTCTGTTCTCTAGAGCAGGAAGAAGGCTCCCTCTCCACTTTGGGCCGTTTGTCGCTAATACTCATTTTGTGTTTTTTAGCTTGTGAACAGCCTGTCTCATCTCCAGGTCTTGTCGTGCAGCCTCTGACTTCTCATTCCCTTCCTCACGCTCAGGTGAAACGGCGGTCTCGCCGCAGCCAGGTGGGCTTCCACCAGGTTGGTGTGGAGACCTATGGTGGTGGGATCTGGAGCACCTGGTTTGACCGTGACCTGACCTTGGCTGGACGTGTCATTGTCAAGGTGGGAACTGGGGTTGGACCTTGGAGGTTCTCAGCTTCAGCTGTCTGAAGATTGGCTGTCACCACCTTCAGGGTACCTGTGGAGAGCCCCCCAGGGCAGGGGGGTAGGGGCAGTCCGGGTCCGAGGACCACCTTGGTTTGTCTGGGTTAAGTGGGGGCTCTAGCCAGCTGTGGTTGGGAGATGCCCTGCGCTGACTTGGCCTGGGGGGGCACAGTGCCCCACCTCAGGCCGGCTGGAGCAGCGGCTGGTGCACGTGGACCGGCCCATTCTGCGCATCCCACACCTGGCCATCCATCTGCAGCGAAATGTCAACGAGAACTTTGGGCCCAACATGGAGATGCACTTGTGAGCTTGGGCAAGGGCTGTGGTGCCTGGGAGGGAGGGGGTGTGGCACCAGTGATGGAAGGGGCCCTGGTGGGACCTGGGAGACCACTCCCTCATGGGGGCAACCGTCAGGGTCTCCTCTTGGGACCCAGCTGGGAATCGAAGGGCAAGGGCATTTCCCCATCAGGAGATGCCTGAGCTCAAGGATGCCCTCCAGCCCTCCCCACACCCCAACACGTGTCTCCCCACAGGGTCCCCATTCTTGCCACAGCAGTCCAGGAGGAGCTGGAGAAAGGGACTCCTGAGCCTGGGCCTCTCAATGCTGCAGTAAGAGTCCCTGCCCACGGGGAGGGGTGAGCAGAAGGGGAGAGGGGAGGGAGAGCAGACCCTCCTCCCAGCATCCTTCTACCCTGCAGGATGAGCGGCACCACTCAGTCCTCATGTCCCTTCTCTGCGCCCACCTGGGGCTAAGCCCTGAGAACATTTTGGAGATGGAACTCTGCCTTGCAGACACACAGCCTGCGGTGAGGAGTGGCTGCAGGCACTCGTGGGTGGGGACCTCCGGGATCCCAGCCTGGCCCAGCATGTCCCTGGAGGCATTCATCACCTCTGCCAGTCCCCCCGTTACCCTCATTCCTGTTCTTGCCAGTAGATGCCACCGCCCTCTGTCTCCAGGGCAGTGGTTCTCCAAAGGCCAGTTTCCCACTGCAGACCTGCCTACCTGGACTGTCTGGGCTGGGGCCTGGGCCTCGGCCTTTCCACAGATTCCCCAGGAATTTCTGCCACAGGCGGTCTCTGTTCACTCTGACCCATGCTGGCCCGAACCTCTGAGGGCAAGAGGCCTGGCTGTGGCTGCCCTTTTTCTGGATCCTGTCCTCGTGTCACTCCCAGTTGTTGACAGTAGGAGATTGCCAAGGCCGATCTGAATGTGCACTACGTTGGTCTCCTCCTCTGCTATTTCCTTAGCTTTTCTTGGGACTGTTCAGCCCTTCCCTTTTCCTGTCCCACAGGAAGTGGTTGGGAACTACAGGCCTCTACCACCACCACCCACCCACGCCCCCCTCCCCCGTCCCTCAGCTCTAGCCCAGCCCCCTTCACCATGCTCTGCTTAGCCCTGCACAGTGGGGGTCATAGTGCCCTAAGCCAGGGATCAGGGAGACATTGCACAAGGAGCCAGAGAGGCCCGCTCAAACTCAGTCCCTGGGGAGCAGGGAGAACCCGGTGAGTCAGGGCACAGGATCCAAGGTCCAGCTGAGTGTCTTGTCTTTCTAGGTCCTGGGTGGGGCCTATGAGGAGTTCATCTTTGCCCCTCGGCTGGATAATCTGCACAGCTGCTTCTGTGCCCTGCAGGTAACGGGCTGGGGCGCCCCCAGGTGGCACACACCACCAGGGGAGGCAGACAGTCTTGTAGGGGGTGGGGAGTGCTGCCTCAAGCCCTAGCAGGTTGTGACATGGCTGCTGGCCACCCCCGCAGTCTGCTGGTGCCGGGTGGACCGTGGGGAGGGGCGTAAATGCTGCAGCCTCAGCATCTCCTGTGGCCCCATCCTTGCGCTGGCCTTGGGCCAGGGCTGAGGTGGGGGAAGGCTGAGAGGCTGAGGGCACCAGTGTCTTGTCCTAACCCTGCTCTTGTGGCTTCTCCTTTCAGTTAACCTCTGATTTGGGGAGAGGCCTTGCATGCCATAAGGCAGTGTCATCCACCTCCCTCTGCTCCCCCAACCCCAGACACAAGCCCCGCCAGCCCTCTCTCTGTGCCTTGGGAGCTCAGTGGGGTGGTCTCTTCTTCCCAGCCACCTTGATATTCCCCACTTTCTTTCTACCGTAGTCAGTTCCTTCTCGCCCGTCCTCTCCCTTCCCTCTCTCCTTTGACACCTCTCTTCCCTCCCTGTCCTGTCCTTGGACACGGGCTTTGGGCTGTAATTAAGACTAGAACCAGACCTTGGACTCTTTTCTGCTGAGTCACGTCACCTTGACGGAGCTGCAGTCCCCTCCTGGGACCTCGATCTTTTCGCTGGGGCCAATTAGTTTACCCGATCTGTTTGGTGCTTTTGACTTTCCAGGATTCTCAGCCCTTCCCCTCCCCCTCACACATCCTCCTGCCTTTTGCGTGGGAAGGTACAGGAGAATACCCAAAGGGTGGCTTCTCCCATTCCTTTGAAAAGGTCCCCCACGCGCCCTCTGCCGGGCAGTGCCCTGAGAGAGGAGGGCCAGTGGCTTCTCTCCGACCTTGACTATGGGAGGCTGGTGGTGAGTGTCAGCTCCGAGGTTATGAAGAAGTGGGCTGAGGATGATGCCCCGCTCCCTCCCCACACCAGGCCTTGATCGACTCCTGTGCAAACCCTGCCTCCCTGGCCTCGGAGCCCCACGTGCGCATGATTGCTCTCTACGACAACGAAGAGGTACTTAGAGGGCCCTGGGAGGGTCCCCTCTGGAGTCTCCTGCAGTCCCCTTGTACCAGGCGCCCACCGTGAGCCAGGGCTGTTGGGGAGGCCACAGCCACGGGGGAGACACTACCTGTGCTTCTAAGCGTGACATACCTCCCGTATATCTCAGTGCCGCGTGTGAGCTCCTGGAGGACAGGGACTCGCCGTCTCATCCTCGTGGCCCCAGGGCTCAGCACGTGGTGGGTCCTCCTGTACGTGCTTGTGTTAGGGTGCGGTCTTAGATGCTGCAACAGGGCGTGAACGTGGGGCTAGTTCTCTCGTGTGACTGCACAGGTCAGAGTTAGCAGTTCAGGGCAGGTCTCTGATGTCCTGAACACACAGCTGCCATCTCAGGGTCCTGGGGGCCATTCCAGCTCCTGCCATCATGTCTACTCTGAGGTAGTAGGCAGGGAGAGAGGGCAGAGCGGGAGTGTACACCCGTCTTTTTCAGGGTGTGACCCAGAGGTGGGCTTCATCGCTGCCTGCGTTCCATTGAACTTTCCATGTTTAGCTGCAAGGGAAGCTGGGAAGGTCGTGTCCAGCTGAGTAGTTGCATGCTTAGCTACAACCCCGGTGTTCTGTTATAGAAGACACCATGGCAGTTAGCAGTCTGTGTCACATACATAAAAGACCGACTGGGGTGGTGGGGCCCCTGTGCTGAGCCCTGGGTGTGAGGGTCGGGGAGAAGGAGGGGAGACACTGTGGGAAGCCCACCCACAGGTGCTGTTTCTGCCCCAGAGATGACTGTGGGTTAGTTTGGGCCCCACCCACCATCATTAACACCCTCCGTTCTCCACCCACTGACTCAGAGGGGCCCTGGGCCAGTCTGGGCATCGGGCCCCTCTCCCTGGCCTCTAGCCCAGACCCCAGAGCAAGGTCTCTGCTGTCGACAGGTGGGGTCCGAGAGCGCCCAGGGGGCGCAGTCACTGCTGACGGAGCTGGTGCTGCGGCGGATCTCAGCGTCGCCCCAGCACCTGACGGCCTTCGAGGAAGCCATCCCCAAGTCCTACATGATCAGCGCGGACATGGCCCACGCCGTACACCCCAACTACCTGTGCGTCCGCCCTGCTGGGCTCCGACCTCACACAGCTGGAGGCCTCAGGCTGTGCCCGGCCCTGGTCTCTCCCCTCCTCCTTCTTCCTTATTCTGCCGGGAGGTTCAGTGGGGACTTCCTTTTGCCTGCTCCAAGGCCCAACTTGGTCAAAGTCATGTAATACCTAACCCAGTTTGTTGAATAGGCTCTATCTACAAACTTATTTCCATCTATTGCTAGAGGCTGCCTGGAGCACTGTGTTGAGCATGCCTCTGAGGTCCTGCCGGGCTGAGTGGAAAAGCATGCTGTGATCCGTTGGTCGTGTCTGCCTTGGGAGGGGTGGTGGGTGTTGACAGGCCCAGCTCCTGTTTGCCATCCCTGGCCCTTCATCCATCTCTTACAGGGACAAGCATGAGGAGAACCACCGGCCCTTATTCCACAAGGTGAGGTGCCCCTGATCTCTTTAGGGACCGGAGGCCTGGCTGGGTCTGGGCCCCATCTCGTTCCCTCTGGGCCTGTCACCGTCTCTGCCTCACCCTCGATTCCTGGTCTCCTTCTCCCCAGGGCCCTGTGATCAAGGTGAACAGCAAGCAACGCTATGCCTCGAACGCGGTCTCAGAGGCTCTCATCCGAGAGGTGGCCAGCAGCGTCGGGGTGCCCCTGCAGGTGAGGGCGGGCCCTGCCTGGGAAGATGTGAGGGCGAGAGTGGGCTCCAGGGCACCAGCAGATGGGCCCCCTGTGAGAGGGGAGCCTGGTAGACAACCTTTAGTGGACAGGGTCCCAGTGGAATGAGGAGAACAGGGGTTGTGGATGTGGGCAGAGCTGGGACCAGTGCTGGCTCTGCTGCAGGGCTCACCCTGTGACCCTGGACTTGTCTCCTGATCTCTGAGTCTCAGTTTCCACTCCTGTACAATGGGGCTGATAATGATGCCTCCCTGTGTCTCCTTACACCCCCGGGGGGCTTCCATGAGAGTAGTTCAGGGCTGGGCAGCCTGGCACTCCACCTGCTCATTTTCACTCTTGCCTTGGCAATGGCCCATCTAGCCATAGGTGTATATATATAGAGAGAGAGATAATACGTGTAATACACATGATGTGTGTATTAGGGAGTGCGGCCCGGGTGGTCCAGGGACAGACACAGCAGGCAGGTCCTGGTGAGTCAAGACTAGCACCCTGGCCCCCTGACTCGCAGCTCAGGGCTCCCTCTACTGCACAGCCCTGCCCTGCCCGGTGTAGAGCTGTTGTTCACTCTCAGGAGGGCCTCTCTGAGGAGGTGACGCTTGAGCTTCTAACTATTCTATTAAGAGAAGCAGCCATGGGCAAGTCTGGAGGAGGAGCTTCCTGGCCAGAGGGAACAAGTGCAGAAGCCCCAGGGGACAGGCGGGAGCTTGGTCTGTTGGAAGGAGACAGGCAGAGCGGGAGGGGGAGCCCGTGCAGGCCGGGCGCATGTGGCGCAGGCCTCCAGGGCCTGGAAGGGGTTGCATCTTTGATCTTCTAAGGCAGTGGGAAGACGTTGCGGGACTTTTCTTTAATCACTTGCAGCCGAAGGAGGCCATGTGTACTTTAGAAAATTAGAAGACACAAACAGAAAAAACAAAACATGAATGGAGATCTGTGTATATTCTTCCTGATTTTTTTCTCTGCATAGACTTAACACACATTTTTAAAAAATGAAATTATAGTGGATATATTTTTCACTTCCTCTTTGCACTCAGGACTCTCCACTGTTCTGTTTCAGTCAATTTGTATCTCATCAAATGCACAGATCGTTTTCAATTTCCCCAAAATATTCTTTACGGTTGTCTGCCCCACCTTAGTCTCCAGTCCAGGGCCACATGTCGTTATTTCTGGCGGGTACATGGCTTAAATGGCTTTTAATCTAGCACAGCCTCCCCTCCATTTTTTTTAAACATTGACTTGTTGAAGAAACCAGCCTGATCATCCCACGTAATGTCTCACTTCCCGGATTGTCTGGTTCCTTCCTCATGGTGCTTCTAGCTTGTGCCTCTGGCCCCCGTATTCCCTGTAAACTGGAATTCATCCCTAAAGCTTGATGTGTTCAAGGTAAACATTTTTGGCCAGAAGATGTCATGATGGGTGTCCTCCATGTTGCATCATGCACATAGTATCTGGCTGATCCGCCCCAGGGATGATAAGATGGACCACTGGATTGGGTGGGTGGTCCATCCCTCCATCATATGGGGCTTCTCCTCCTTTGACTGGACAGTAACCTGTACAAGGGATGACTTCCCCCTCAACCAGACATCTAGTGGTTTTAAGACTACTTGATAATCCCAGCCTAAATCAGTTCATTAGTTTACTGAAAAATGTTACCCCACAATTCATCCCTTCTACATTTCATCCCTTTTACATTTATTAGCTGCCATCTTCCTGTGACGTGGAGCTTTTTCCCTCATTCACTAGGGCTTTTTGGTTATCATGAAGTATGGTTCCTACTGGAAAGACAAAAAAAAATGCTAATTATTTCCCTTTAATGACAGTCTTCAAGATGAGGTGTTTGAATGGCCACCTTCAATGATGACAAATACTAAGGGGTTTTTTTGGTTTCCCTTTTCTGACTATCATTATAAAATCATAGGTTTTCGTTGGTTCGATGTGATCTGATGCACTATAATCATTTTATTTCATCCTCAAGTTGTCCTAACTTTGGCCAGCAGGAGCTTTTTCAGTGGAGCTCCTGTGTCCTTTGACACAGCTCCTGAAAGTTTTCTTGCTTTTTGCTACAACGAGAAATTGCAGCTCCTGCTGTTCATTTCTCTTCCCAGACTTGGTTGCTTTGGATGGATGGTGATATTAGGGACCATGTCTGGCAGGAGTGTTCACTGGTTTTTTTGGGGGGAGGGACAGTGCTTTTGGGTCATTTCTGTGAACATAGCTAGACAAAAATACATGTATTTTGAAAATCATGAGTTAATACTATAATTCTTATTCAAAAAATAAGAATAGTTATTAATTTATTGGATTTTATAATTCTGTTTTCCCTTAGACTGAAAATTGTGATATCTAACATCATATTATGATTTTATTTACTTTTTTATGAAAGTATAAAGGAAAGAGTTTCCAAATGCCAGTAGCAGTCTTTTTAAAAACACTAAAACTACTGAGTGGTTTTTTGTGTGTCTGTGGAGGGTGGAGTGTGTGTCAAGCAAGAAGGTGACATAAAGGATACGTGTTTTTCTTCAGTCCCTTTGCCTGCTGTGTGGAGAGCGGATTCTTTATAGGAGGCAAAATGATAGCAGCTGGAACTAGGGTGGTGGTAGCACAGATGGAGAGAAGGGGGCCCATTCAGAACGTTCTGTCCTTTGTACTGCCAGTTCGTCTTGGCTTTGTGGTTTTCTGCCGGTCACCTCCACTCTCCGAGGGGGTAGAAGTGGGCCATCTGCCAGGCCCCGTCCAGCCTTGCAGTTCCAAGGTGACATCCTCCTCGGCCTTGAGGAGCACTTCTACGTGTTGCTCATGAACCTCTCCTCCGCTCCCCAGGATCTCATGGTCCGGAATGACTCCCCATGTGGCTCCACCATTGGACCCATCTTGGCTTCTCGGCTGGGGCTGCGGGTACTGGATCTAGGCAGCCCGCAGCTGGCCATGCACTCCATCCGGGAGACCGCCTGCACCACAGGAGTCCTCCAGACCCTCACGCTCTTCAAGGTACTCCCACCTCACCCATCACCATGGCAGCTGGGCCCCTTGCCCCTCTAGTGCCTGGAATGGTTGCTGGGGCAACATCACCATCACTAAATGGCTGGCCTAGGTGATGGGGCTGGTGGTCTTGGTGCTGCCGTGTGGGAAAAGAACGGTCCCCATTCTTCTCAAGGCCCTGGGCCCTGATCAGCCCCTAGAGGATAATGAGAGGACAGAGGGGATCAGGGAGGGCAAGAGTGGGGCAGTTGTCACGTGTGGGTGAAGCAACTCTGCCTCTCTTTGGGGCCTGTGTTGGCGGGAGGTGAGCAGCGGGGCGTCTCCATCTGGTCTGCGCTAATTCCAAACCCTGTGTTCCCTCCCAATGTAGGGCTTCTTTGAGCTGTTCCCTTCTCTGAGCCGTAACCTCTTAGTGGACTGAGCCCTCTTGGAAAGACTTGCACTTGAGAGGGGAAGTTCTCAGCTGAGCTGAAGCTGGATTATTAAAGCGGATTTTTCACTCAGACTCAGTCTGTTGTACTTCTTTGGAGACTAGAGGGGTGGGAGTTGAGCCTGGCTTGAACCTCTGGAACTGGAACAGAGCGGGAGGTTGGGGTGCAGGCTGAGGAGGCCACAGATCCTGGGAGCTGACGGAAGCCTGATTTCAAGTATTTCTTCCTTAAGCTCACGCCTGAAGTGGGTGAAGGGTGGGTGGGTCCCCAACTGGAAGGTTACTTCTGCTTTCATGCCCGTCCTCCTCCTTGGCAGTGGCCTCCATGCTCTTCCCTCCTTCCTTTCCCAGAATAGACCAGGAGCCTAGCTTGGCCTCTGAGGTCTCAGGGCTCAGGCATTAGGCTCCCCCCAGAGTTGCCCTGGGCAGCCCAGGCTGTTTCCCACCCTCCCTCAACTCCTCCCGACCCCTCCCAGGTGCTACGAAGAGAAGGGCGCAGTCTAGGCGTAAGCATCACCATCATCCGCCTCACTTCCCAGCAGCCACTGTGTCATTGGTCGTATATTACCAGGGAAAAAGATTATCACCGACAATCAATAGGAAAAGTCAAAGTCTGCTTATAAACACTTCCATCAAAATAACTCTGCTAACTGGTGTTTTTCCATTTTTTTGGATACCAATAGAAAAATTACTTTTTATATGAATAGGACAATTGAAGTTTTTTAAATGCTTAATATGATGAATAAAACAATAATAATGCTGATGGAGTTTAAAATATATATAACTAAACTGTATCACCACAATAGCATAAAACTCAGGCGAGATCAGCAAGTTCAGGTGTACTAAGTGTCTTGCAATGTCCGGGAGAGAGTGAAGGAATCAATTCATACTGTGCTTTGAAGTCAAAGATACATACTGTAATTTTTAGGAAAACTACTAAAAGAATTTAGAAAGTATTTATAGCTTCTGTTATGGGTCGAATTGTGTCCCCTGAAAAGATGTTGAAATTCTCCCCCTGGCACCTGTCAATGTGATCTGATTGGGAAATAGGGTCTTTGGCAGATGGTCAAGATGAGGTCATTAGAGTGGGCCCTAATCCAGTATGACTGTGTCCTTATGAAAGGGGGAAACATGGACACAGACGTGCAGAGGGAAGAAGATGTGAAGACACAGGGAGAGGGCCATGTGAAAATGGAGTGGAGGGGCCTCTACAGCCAGGAGAGCCAGAGGCCGCTGGAGGCCAGGAAGGTTTCCCCTACAGGTTACGGAAGGAGCATGGCGGCCGACACCTGGGTTTTGGTCTTCTGGCCTCCAGAACTGCGAGATGATAAATTTCTATTGTTTTAAGCCAGCCAATTTGTGGTACTTTGTTTCATCAGCCTTGGGAAACTAATATAACTTCAAACTAATTGAGTGGGGAAAATGGGATAATAAAAACAATTGGTCCATTCTGCAACTTAACTTCAAATGGTTCGGCAAAACCACATTATGCTTGTGTGTGGGTAATATAAAACGGTGAAATGGGTTGACTCTGGGTCTATACGTGGAGAGACTGGGTGTTTGTTGTACTATTCTTTCAAATTTTTTGTGTTTGAACATGTTTATACTAACAGTGTGGGGATAAATTTTTAAAATTCAATCCAAAAGAAGGGGAGAAATGAGAAAAAAGAGAAAGTGAAGCAACGGAAAGCTCTTAATAAAGTGGCAGACTGAATCCAAATATGTCCAGTTATAACATTCAGAATAAGTGGACTAATAATATCTCAATATGGTTGTTATTTTAAAAAAATAGACTACATAGTTAAAATACAAGGCTTGTCAGACTCGATATCAAAAAATTACAGCTGTTTGCAAGAGATACACCTAAAACAAAAAGATACAGAAGATTGACAAAACATTACTAAAGATTGATTTTGTGTGCTTTTGAATTCCACAAAAGGAATTTACATTCCAAATTTCACATATGGAACCATATTTACTCTTTTTTTGTCTAGATTCTTTTCAAACTTGTCAAGCTTTTTTTCGTCAACATAATATTCTTGAGATTTATCTGTGTTGTTGCATGTGGAAGTAGTTCTTTCTTATTATTGCTGAATAATAATCCTTTATGTGAGTATACTGTGATTTCTTTATCCATTCTCCTACTGATCACACTTGGGTTGCTTCCGTTGTTTGACTGTGATGAATAAAGCTCTTATGAACGTTCTTATACAAGCATATTTGTAGACAAGTACTCATTACTCTTGGATATTTACCTAGGAGTAGAATTGCTAGATTATAGGGTACATGCATAATTTATGAGAAATTGCCAAACAATTTTACAAAGTGGCTATGCCATTTTACACACCCACCAGAGATACATGAGAGTTCCAGTTGCTGTGTACCCTTGTCAACGCTTGGTATTCTGGTCTTTTTCATTTTAGCCATTTTGTTGGGTATGTAGTGGTAACTTATTTTTGTTTTAATTTGCATTTCCCTGATGAGTAATGTTGAGCTTTTTTGAGGAAGATTAGTCCTGAGCTAACATCCACTACCAATCTTTCTCTTTTTGCTGAGGAAGATTGGCCCTGAGCTAACATCTGTGCCCATCTTCCTCTACTTTATATGTGGGACACCTGCCGCAGCGTGGTTTGATAAGCGGTGTGTAGGTCTGTACCCAGGGCTTGAACTGGCAAACCTCAGGCCAGCAAAGTGGAACATGCAAACTTAACCACTATGCCACTGGGCTGGCCCCCATTGAGCATTTTTTTATGTACTTATTGGCCATTTGGCTGGCATTGTTTGTGAAGTCACCATTCAAATATTTTGCCCATATTCATTGGATCATTGGTCCTATTCTTATTGATTTATATATTGAATATACATACATGCATACACACACACACAAAGGACTTATCTTCTGAATGTATGTGTATGTATATTCAGAATACAAATCCTTTTTTAGATATATGCATCACAAACATTGTCCCCCATGTGTCGCTAATGAAGGCTCTTCATTTTAAAAATACTTTTCAATTTTATTGAGGTATAATTTACACACAATAAATCAGACCCGTTTGAAGTGTACAATTCTATGAATTTTGACAGATACAGACACCTGAGAAAACACCTCCACAATCAAGATAGAGATCATTTCCATCACCCCCCAAAAGTTTCCACGTACCCTTTGCAATCATTGAATCTCTCCACCCCAAGCCCCAAGCAACCACTGAGCTGCTGTCTGTCACTATAGATTAGTTTGTGTTTTCTAGAATTTTATATAAATAGAATCATGCAGTATGTGCTTTTTGTGCCTGGTACATAACCCTATGATTGTTTCTCCTTAGGCCTATTAACATGGAGAATTATGCTGATGGATTTTTCCTAACATTGAGCCATACTTACGTCCCCGGAATAAGTCCCACTTGGTCACATCATATTGTTTCTTAATGGGCCATTGATTGCCTTTGACATTTTATTTAGGATTTTTGCATCTATATCCAGAAGTAAGATCAATTTGCGGAGTTTTTTGCATGTCTGTCAGGTTTAGGTGTTCATGTTACTCTTGGTTCATAAAAAGAATTTGGAAGTTTCCCTGTTGGTTTTTTTAATGCTCTGAGCAATTTAAATCACATTAGGATTACCTGACTTCTGAAAATGTGTAGAATTCCTCTGCGAAATCATACGGACTTGATGTTGCTTTGTGGAAAAGTTCCTCCATAACTTTCTCTATTTGTTGTATGGAAATTGGTGTAAGTGTTCTACCTCTAATGGCATCAATTTTCGTAAATTTTATGTTTTCAGGAATATCATTTTATCTAGGTGTTCACACTTATTTGCATGGTTCTGTAAAGCAGTCTCTTATTAAATTTTTTTCCTCTAGTTAGTAATTTCCCCATCATTTCTCTTTTTTCTCTTTCTTTCTCTTTCATTTTTTTCTTTTCCTCTTTTTTTCTTCCTCTTCCTTCTCTTCCATGCCCTCTTCCTTTTACTTGTATTTGTTTGTTCTCCTTTTTTGTCTTAAGTGAGCCAGTAGTTTGCCTATTTGGTGGGTTTTTTCCAACTACCAGCGGTTTTATTTATTTGTTAGTGCTAAGTGTGTTGGTGGTAAACCCTGGTACGCTGGAGCATCATGATTACCGACTTTCGCTGGCTGAGGAAGCAGCGGTGGCTGTCCTCCCTGGGCCAGGTCGATGGTGGCAATGCTGCTTCGGAGCTGAGCTCCCAACGTGGATGTGAGAACAGGATTACAGGATAGCGGAGACCAGGTGGCAGCGCTTTGCTTCCGGAGTTTGCAGTACTTTCTGTCTCCTAATTATGCTGTAAGCATGAGTTATGAGTATTTTTATTTCTTTCTCCTTTCGTTGAAATGAATGATTTTTGGAGGATGTATAGAGAGATTTGGGCTTAGGCAGCTGCTATCACTTGCTGGGGACTGCAAATGCTATTTAATAGTAAAATGCTGAAGGTGTTTGTGGAAGACACTGTCGGTAACCCGCCTGTGTCCCCACTTTTACCACTTCAGTGCTCTTGTCCCCACTTCCAACTGCCAATATCTGCACTCCTTTGCCTGAGGACACTCTGGCTGCTTGACTATGGTTTTGCACTCGCGCGGCAGTTGGAAGTGCCAGGGAACTAATGCTCCCTACCCTGAGCATCTCTAACCAGTGACTGACAAGACTCTGCGTGAACCTGACTCATCTTGGGCGAGATAACTCTGATGCGCGTAGTTTACACTGGCTCCCAGAATTGAACTCCGGAACTAAGTCTGATAACACACCCCTTTATTGGCCACCTTCCCCTCCTTGTCACTTCCCCACGCCCCTACCCCTGTTTTCCTTCACGTCCCAAATGAACTCCTTGCACCCAGATCCTCGTCTCAGGTCTGCTTCTGGGGAAACCTAAAGCGAGTTAGAATTCCTCTGAGACTGAGAATAAGGCAAGGATGCCTGCTGTTCTGTTTCTGGTCAACATTGCACTGTGGGTCCTTGGCTGGGTAACAAAGTGAGAAAGGAATAAAAGACAGAAGGGCTGGAAAGGGAGGAATAAACTTCCTTTTGATAGGATTTGTTATGTAGAAAATCCAAAAGATAGAGTATTTGAATTAATGAGAGTTTATCAAGTGAAACTGAAAAATCAATATATAAAAATCAATTCTATTTCTGTATACCAGCAATGAATGGTTAGAAAATGAAATTTATAAAGGATTACTTCTACAAAGCATAAAACTCAAGTATGTATGAATAAACATAAAAGATATGCAAGATCTCTATGGAGAAAGTTATATGACAGAAGGTCCAAATAATTTGGAAGATATGTGTTATTTGTGGATGTGAAACTCTATTATTGTAAAAATACTGGTTATCCTCCAAATTGATTTTCAATGTGTAATCCTAATAACAATATGAACAGGTTCTCTCCTCCTTGCTTTTCTTCTTCTTTTGTGGGAGTTGACGAGCTGATTCTATAATATAGACGGAAAAACTAAGACAAGTTTGAAGAAGACAACTGCCTTACCAGTTAGCAAAGCTCATTACAAAACCATAGTAATTATGACAATATGTTAATGGGGCCACCTCTACAGCCTAGAGGTTAAGGTCAGCATGCTCTGCTTCAGCAGCCTGGGTTCAGTTCCTGGGCGTGGACCTACATCACTCGTTGGTGGCCATGTTGTGGCAGTGACCCACATACAAAATAGAGGAAGATTGGCACAGACGTTAGTTCAGGGCAAATCTTCCTCAAGCAAACAGAGGAAGATTGGCAACAGATGTTAGCTCAGGGCGAATCTTCCTCAGCAAAACAAAGAAACAAACAAACAAAAAGGCTACAGTATGTTATTGGCTCAAGGGTAGACTGACAAATAGAATCAACAGAAACACACGAATATCTGCTACTTGATTTATGACGGAAGTGGTAATTCACACGGCCTTTTCAATAAATGGTGTTGTGAAAATTGGATATCCGTATGGAAAAATGAAATTGGAACCCTACCTCCCACAATAACACAGAATCAGTAGCAAGTGGATTTTAGATCTAAATATAGATGGCAAAATCAAAGCTTTTAGAAAATATTAGAGGAGAATATCTTTATGACCTTGATTAGGGGAAGATTTAAACAGGATACAAAGAACGCTAAGCATAGAGGAAAATATTGGCTTACTTGACCTCATTAAAATTAAGACATCATTAAGAGAATTAGAAGACAAGTCACAAAGGGAAACATATTTGCAACATATGTAATTGACATAGGGCTCATGGCCAGAGAATATGAAGACCTACAAATCAATGAGAAAAGCACAATGGACAAAATATTTCAACAGGGACTTCATAAAAGAAGAATCCAAATGGCCATTAAATACATGAAAACATGCTCTACTTCATTAGTCATCAGAGAAATAGTAGGTTGAATCATGTGAAATTGACCATTTTGACCTACACAATGGCAATTTCATGTGGTCCAACCTAACATAAATTAAAACCATAATAAGACACTGCTACATAGCTATTATTATAGCTAAAAATTTTAAATCTGACAATACCAAGTGTTGGTGAGGATGTGGAGCAACAGGAACTCTCATACAATGTCGGTGGGAGGTCAACTGGCAACAGTTTAGGACATCAGTTTGGCATTGTCCTCACTGACCCAGCCATTCTGCTGTAGGCGTACACCTGTAGTAAACATATTTGCGTGTGCACCAAGAGACATGTGCAAGAATGTTCAGAGCAGCACTGTTTGTAAGAGTCTCAAAATGGAAACAACCCAAGAGCCCATGAATAATATACTGGCTACTGGGAGAGGTCCTAGTTTTGTGGGGGCTGAAACATAAAATTTGGAGACCCTCTTTAAAGAGAAGAGTACAAAATTGCAAATAAAAAATTTAACATAAAAGCAAGTATTTAATTACCTTTTTAATTAGAATGAGGACATACATTTGGAAGAATGAACACCAATTCTTCCAAACTCTTCCAAAAAGTAAAAGAGGAGGGAACATCTGTATTACCCTGATACCAAAACCAGAAAAAGACATCAAGTGAAAAGGGAAGAAATTCGTCCTTTATAACACAGATGCACAAATTCTCAACAAAATAGCAAACTGAATACAGCAACAAGTAAAAGGGATTATACACCACGACAAAGTGGGATTATCCCAGGAATGCAAGCTTAGTTCAACTGATGAAAATCAATCAGTGTGATACACCATATTGATGGAACAAAGGACAAAACCCGCATGATCATCTCAATAGATGCAGAAAAGGTGTTTAACAAAATCCAATATTCTTTCAGGATAAAAATAATCAACACCCAGACAGAGAAGGGAACTTCCTCAACCTGATAGAGGATATCTGTGAGAAACCCCACAGATTACATCATACTTAATGATGGGAGACCGAAAGCTTTCCCCCTGAGAGCAAGAACAAGACAAGGATGTCTGCCCTTGCCATTTTCAGTCAACATTATACTGGAGCTTCTAACCAGGGCAATTAGATAAGAAAAAAGTGTAACTAGAATGAGAAAAACGTATCATAACAAATTCTTTCTGCAAATCATACAAAAATATTTGATCATGCAAACACCTAGGGCTTCCCCCAGAGCCTTGGAAGGGGTCTGTGAAGATGAGGGCTCTTGAAGCTGAAGGTTTGTTAGCTTCACAGTACATCCCACTCTGAATTGTAATGTAACGTTATCAAACAATGGAAGACTATATGGCAAAGAAAATGAATAAAATAGTTACACTCAATAATATGAGTGAGTCTTTAAAATAGAGTGTTGAACAAAAGAAATCAGCACAAAATAATACATACTGTATTTATTGAGTTGAATAGTGTCTCCCCAAAATTCATGTCTACGTGGAACCTTATGATCTTTCCTAATTTGGAAATAGGATCTTGCAGATGGAATTAGTTACGGATCTTGAGATGAAATCATCCTGGATTTAGGGTGGGCCCTAAATCCAATGATTAGAATCTTTATAAGAGAAAGGAGAGGGAGATTTGGATGCACAGAGACACAGGGAAGAAGATTATGCAAAGATGGAGGCAGAAGTTGGAGTGATGCTGCCATAAGCCAAGGAATGCTGGGAGTCCACAGAAGCTGGAAGAGGCAAAGCAGGATGCTCCATAGAGCCTTTGGAGGGAGCACGGCCCTGCCCACACCTGGATTTCGGACTTCTGGGCTCCAGAACCGTGAGAGAGAAATTTCTGTTGTTCTAAGCCACCAAGCTAGTGGTCACTTGTTGTGGTAGCCCTGGGAAGCTAGCACGCGGTATAATTACATTTCTAAACACTACTCTTTAGAACTGTGTACTTACCTATGTCGCACAACAACAAAGATAAGGAAGGACGTTATACCACAAAGTCAGGAGAGGGATTAACTTGGGAGGAAGGGAGGAGAGCAAGGGCTGGAACCTGGCAGCGACAGGGAGGTGTTTCTGGGGTGTGGGCAGTGTTGTTGCCTGGAGAGCACGACATGGTTGTTCTCACTCTAGTCGTCTGTCGATATGCATCTTTATCTTTTATCCACTTTGGCTTATCTGTGCTACTTTTCACAATCATAAGGTAAAAATACTTCTGAAAAATGGGAAAAAGAAAAAAAAATAAAGGCCTCCAATACAAAAGTTGGCACCAGAAACGTTCTTAATTGAAAGAGGAGAGGAGTTGCTTCTAAGATGACTGGATTATTAGAAGTAAAGAAATGCCCCCTTCTTGCCTAATAAACCCCCAAAGCTCGGGACAGCCCTGGGCGGAGAACCGATGAGTGGTCATTTGGGCGCTCCAGGAAAATCCCCAGCCCCGGCCCGCTCCTCTGGTTTCCCCCAGGGGGAGCTGCTCTCCACAGAACTCAGCTTCCAGGGACTGAAGGCAGCCAGCCCTTTTCTCTGCTCCCTTAGCCACGGCTCAGGGGAGACTGAAATGTTCAAACAAAAAAGAACCAGAGAGAAAGCCTGGACAACGGGGAGGCAAATGCAGAGAGGACCGTGAATCTACACACTCAGGATGCGAGGGAGAGCTCGATCTCTTCATCCATGTGCTGTCTCAAGAATAAGGGAGACTCTTCCCCTGGATGCCCCCACTCCTGGCTCCTGGCTCTCCTCCATATAGCAGGTGACATTTCTAAGCTTGCTTTTGTGTGCCAGCACACATTTATACACACAAACACAACATGTACATGCTCATGCACAGGTATTCATATACCCACACACATACATAAACATAACACATACACATGTAAACACACCTATACACAGACATATATGTATATATACACATACATAAAAGCACATACATAAGCATGCACACACGTACACAACACATACTCATAGGCACACACATACACATGCACAAATAAATCCACATGCCACAAAACAGATCTAAACATATCCATTCACCTATGCACACACAAAACATATACAAATACATACAAACCCACATATAAACACAAACGCATGTATACACACACACACACACACACATACAACCCTGCACCCACATACTGCATTTGGTATCCTTCTTCCAAGATGACCTCCAATGATCTTTACCTCCTATTATTTGTGCTTTTTTTTTTTTTTTTAAAGATTTTATTTTTTCCTTTTTCTCCCCAAAGCCCCCCGGTACATAGTTGTGTATTCTTCGTTGTGGGTCCTTCTAGTTGTGGCATGTGGGACGCTGCCTCAGCGTGGTCCGATGAGCAGTGCCATGTCCGCGCCCAGGATTCGAACCAACGAAACACTGGGCCGCCTGCAGAGGAGCGCGCGAACCCAACCACTCGGCCACGGGGCCAGCCCCAGTATTATTTGTGCTTTTGTGTAGTTCTCTCCCACAACATATCAGGGTTAGAACATGGCAGAAGTGATGGTATGTGGCTTCCCAGGACAGATTACAAAACTACGGTGACTTCTGCCCTGTTCCCTCTCTCTTGGGCTCCAGAGGAAGCCAGCTGCAGTGTTGTGAGAACACTCAAGCAGCCCTGTGGAGAGGCTGACGTGGCAAGGAACTGAGGGCTCCTGCCGACAGCCAGCACCAAACTGCCAGGAGGGTGAGGAAGCCACACTGGAGGGGGATCTTCCAGCCCCAGTCGAGCCTTCAGATGAATACAGCCCTGGCTGAGATCTTGACTACAACTTTTTGAGAGACCCTGAACCAGAAATCCCAGCTAAGCCTCTCTCAGATTCCCAATCCACAGACACTGTGTGAGATAGACGTTTATTGTTGTAAGCTGCTAAGCTCTGGGATGATTTATTATGCAGGAAGAGAGCAATAGATATGGATATAGTACACTGCACACACACATAGGCACATACACATGCGCACATACACATATACAGAAATACGTCCCCCACATACACACAAACCTACATATACACATACATACACACGGGCACAAGTCCAGATACCCATCTAGTTCTGATCCATCTCTGAGGAGCTGCCTCTTCTCCAGGAGATTCCCACCAGGGACAATCATGTCCTTGTTCCCTGACAAAGGGTTGTGGTCTGGCTCTCACAGACATCAACACAATGACAGTATCTCCCCCCGGGACATCCAAGAGGAGGCCCAGTAATGGAGGCCCATATCTCCCTCATTGCCTCTCGGCCAAAATGACCCACAGCCAGGAAGCTCCTGGGGAGCCTCCAAGGTTGAGACCAGCTTTGGTCCAGCTTTGGTGAGGCCGCCTCAGGGCTCCCCGTCTCCCCGTCTCCCCGTCAGGGAGGGCAGCCTCTGCTCTCTGGGACTAACTGGCATCTCTCACCCCTTCCCCTGATGAGCCGTGAAGCAGGATTCTCGGGTTCTGCTCCTGATTCTCTACTAGACCAGCCTGCCCTTCTGGGTTTCAAGGTCTCCCACTCACTCGTGGGGCTCGGACTGAGGTCTGAGAATCCCAGGGCGGCTGAAGCTGAAGAGAAGCCGAATTCCACCCACGATGTATTTGTATAGCATGAGGCTGTTTTCACATCCATCATGTCGTTTCATTTTCACAGTCACCCTCTTACGGTGCCCATTTAACAGATGAGAACTCTGAGACAGAGAAGTTCCATACATGTCTCTGGACCCAAAGTCTCTTTCTTTTATTCAACAAATACTTATTGAGCATCCACTCTGAGATAGGGCCCAAGCTAGACACAGAGGGTGTGACAGTAAATGAAACAGACGTGTCCCCTGCCTCTTGGAACTTATACTCCAGTGGGGAGACAGAAATAAACAAGTAAACAAAGGAAGAAGTCATTATAGTGATAAGTGAACCCAGGGAAATGAAATGATAATGATGTGTAGGGAGAAGAAACATTTCAAGAGCTTGCAGTGTACCAGACCCTGCTCCAGGCTCCTGGAACGCACCTCATTATTCCAAGCAGAGATGCCATCTCAGTAACAAGGAAAAGATTAGGGTGGTTGGAACCAGGGCGGTGGCATGGGGTCTGGAGACAACATGGACTGACAGGAGAAAAGTTTTGCAAGGAGAAATCACGTGGATGCCTAGGGGGTGCCAGTGATAGACAGGCAGAGTCAGAGAACAGGAAGTGCTAAGGTTAACTGGGCACTTACTATGTGCCAGTCCCGTCATATTTCTAAATGCTCCACGGGCATTAAACTATTGAATCCTTCTAAGAACACTGTGGGCTAGACACTGTTGTCCTCCTCTGAGAGATGAGGAGCTGGGGCACAGAGAGGTGAAGGTGCTGCCTGCAGTGCATGGAGCTGACCGCTGGCCACCTTACCCTCCAGCACACTGTCTTAATGAGTACCCAAGTATGGGACCCTGCTTCTCAAGAATGACAGGTGCCGTTTACCACTGTGCAATTATTACCCTCCCCCCCCCCCAACACCTTTAATCCTTGGAGATGAGGAGGGTGGAGGCAATGTTCCTGGGGGGCGGGGGAGGGCGTGTCCAGTGGGGATTGTTGGGGCGGGGGGGGGGGTCAACTATATTCAGGAGCAGCCCACTCTTAAAGCCCGACTCTGACACCAAGACAGGAAGAGCAGGGGTTAGGGGGCCTTGTTACCACCCGCCGCAATTGGCGGAACCCAGAGAGAGGGGCGCGCAGAGCTGCCGCTCAGGTCCGGCCCGGCTGCGGTTCGGGCGGTGGAGCGCGCGCGCCTGGCGAGACCCTGCAGCGGCCTCTGGGGGTGCGGGGGATCCAGGGGGCCCTAGGCCCTGTGAGCGTGCGTCCGATAGTGTGTTTCCTGCTGTTGAGCAGCTGCCCCGCGGGTCTGGGATGCCATCAGTCCCCAGGGTCCGGAGGAAAGCTGGAGGAAGGGCGGGGGCGGTCCCCAGAGGAGGGGTGCGGAGGAGGGGAGTGCACAAAGCTCGGAAGCTCGGGGAATTGCGTGGGGTGGGGAGAGGAAATTAGAGGGCGTCTTGGAGGCGAGGGTGGGGTGGAGGGGGTTTAAAACATCGGAAGAGGAGGGCGAGACTGAAGAGAAGAGGAGACTGGGGGTACGGCAGCAGGAATGGAGGAGACCCCTGAATGGGCTAAGAGACAGAGATCCAGGCTGCGAGGCCACGGGAGAAACAGCACGCGCGAGGGGCAGGGCGGAGGTGCTCGGCGCCGAGGGGTCGCAGAAGTAGCTGGGTCTGCGGGCACCCAGTTTCGATCTCGGGAAGAGGACTGGGCCCAGCCAGGCGCCTAGGCTTCCCCTCCAGCCTGGAGAGCGGGTTGGGGCGACGCAATCTCAGATGAGAGGGTCGCCTGCGGGAGGGCCTCCTCCCCCTCCCACGTTCCTCCGTGGGTCCCGGAGCTTGGAGACCGACGCAGAGGATTTCCTGCGGGGCTGGGGGTTCGCGGGGTGCTGGGTGGGCGCGAAGGGCGTCAGGCCCCGTGCAGATGCCTGGCCCTCCCTTGGGGGTCACCTCCAGACCGAGGCCCCGCCGCGCCCGGCCCAGGGTTTCAATACTGGCAATAGCAGGGGCTGTGCCCAGGGTCACTCCCTTTACCTGTCAGTCCTGGGACGGCGACCTCAAAGACCCAGCTCCCCGCCCGAAGGCCTTCTCTTACAATACGCTTGCTGGGCTCTGTTTCTTTCGTTTTTAATTGTCGTATGTATTTTTTATAATCGCTTTCAATCTATGTCAAGAGGTACTGATTTTCCAATTACAGTGGTAAAGTTTCCTTTTAAAATAATTTTAATTAAATAAAACATATGAATCAACTTAAAAGAGTCAGCCAACAATAGTACAATGGTATAAAGATAAGCCCCCAAAAATGACGCTGGTGGGTCTCAATTAACTGAAGTTTGGGAAAAGTCGTGTTAAACTATAATGCTTCCATTTTTGCTAAACTAATGTATTGGTGACTTTTAAATAACTTTATTGAGATGTAATTCACCAACTTAAAATGGTTTTTCAGTATATTCATGGAGTTGTGCAACCATCACCACAACCAATTTTATAACATTTTCACCAAAGAAACCCATACCCTTTAGCAGTCACTACCCATTCTCCCCTCTAACAACCCACCCCCCCGCCATGCCTGCCCCCAGCCCTAGGCAACTACCAATTTACTTCGTGTCTCTATGGATTTGCCTGTTCTGGACATTTCCTATAAATGGAATCATACACTGTGTGGTCTTTTGTGACTGGCTTCTTTCACTTAGCACAATGTTTTCAAGGTTCATCCATGCTGTAGCACGTGTCAGTACTTCATTCCTTTATATGAATGAATAATATTCCTTTGTATGGATATGCCATATTTTATTTATCCGTTCATGAGTTGATGAACGTTTGGGTTGTTTCCACTTTTGGGCTGTTATGAGTAACGCTGCTGTGAACATTCGTGTAGAAGTGGTCTGCGGACATGATTTCATTTCTCTTATGTGGACACCTAGGAGTGGAATTGCTGGGTCATATGGTGCCTCTGTGTTTAATCTCTCCACGAACTACCAGACCCTTTTCCACAGAGGCTGCACCACTTTACATTCCCACAGCAGTGTTTGGGGGTTCCAGCTTCTCCACGTCCTCGTCAGCACTTGTTATGATCTGTCTTGTTGACTCTAGCCATCCTAGTGGGTGTGAAGTGGTTTCTCACTGTGGTCTGGATTTGCATTTCCCTAATGGCTAATGGTGTTTAACATCTTGTCTTGCACTTATTGGTAATGTGAACATCTTTGGAGAAATATCTATTCAGATCCTTTCCTTGGTTTAAAATTGAGTTATTTGTCTCTTTATTGGAGTCTTCATCCTTTTGCATCCTTGTTAGGATCTGCTTGTGAACTGGAGGAGGAGAGAGATTCAGGATGGAAAAAAAACCTGGATTCTCCCGCACCCCACCCCATCTACCTGGGTTGAGGAGGGCCTGTATAGTAGAAAGGTCAGTCCCTCATTGCATGGTGGGATATACTGTGGCTTTCAGGAAAAAAGTCTGGACTCGCCAGCCCTAACTGTCTAAAACCACCTTCCATTTTTATGATGGTTCTAGAAGTCTTTCCAGCTCTCCTCCCAGGAAGCAGAACTTCTTCCTCCATCCGTAGCCTGTCCACCTGTCTGTCCATTTAATTTTCGTGGCTGTCCAAGGCTCTGCTAACCTGTCTGTCCACAGGCTGCCTCTTTGCCCAAAGATGCTGCTCATACCTAGAAGTCAGTGCCAAGGGTGAGTGAGAGCCAGAGCAGGAAGAGGCAAAGGGTGGAAGCTGCAGGGCCGGGAGCTGGGGTGGGGGGTTGGGAGTCGGGGGTGAGGAAGGGAAGGATCTGGGAGTGACAGTGGAGAGGCTGCTTCTCCTCTGCAGCTGGGACCTTTTGAAGGCTTTTGGCCAAGTTCTCTGCTAATGCCATTCTTTTTTTTTTAGATTTTATTTTTTCCTTTTTCTCCCCAAAGCCCCCCAGTACATAGTTGTATATTCTTAGTTGTGGATCCTTCTAGTTGTGGCATGTGGGATGCTGCCTCAGTGTGGCTTGATGAGCGGTGCCATGTCCACGCCTAGGATTCAAACCAACGAAACACTGGGCCACCTACAGCGGAGTGCGCAAACTTAACCACTGGGCCTCGGCCTCAGGGCCGGCCCCTGCTAATGCCATTCTTGTGCCCTTAGAGGGACAGAGCCAGGTGGGAGTGTGGCTGGCCAGGTCCCTCCAGGAGGTCATCAACCCTGTCTTTCCATAGTGGCAAGGTGTGCTCCAGCAGCTTGTGCCCCCAGGTGAGACAGGAAAAGCTGGAGGGGAGAGGCTGGGCCTGTCCGATATGGGGGTAGGGAGGGTATCCCCAACTTGACATTAAAGCTCCTTCTGCAAATTTCTCTGCCTGAAGCTTTCTCATCACACCCACTTCTGGAGCCTCACCCACCCAGACCAGGGGTTAGACAGGGGCGGTGGTCTCCCAGCCTTTGCAGGGGGGCTGTTCTCACTTGGACTCTTTCGAGGAGCATAGTAGAGGGGGCTAGAAGTGCCTGGAAGAGGCCAGCACCCATCTCCCTTGGACTAGCTCAAGCCCCTGGTCCTGTTCAGGTGCTTCAGAGCCAGGAACCATGGGTCCCCAGCCAAGCACACACGTAGCCCAGACTCTGAACCAGGGGAGTGGGCAGCTCAGAGTGCATGGCAAATGGAAGACGTGAAAGATGGAGGTGGAGAGGAAGGTGATTGGGGAAAAGTGTCTGACCCTCCCCGAAAGCAGAGTTCAGGGCTGCAGGGTTCAGAAGGGAGGCCTGCTTTGAGTTTGAATGACTACTACTAATGATCACGGTGTCCAACGTGCGAGTTTCGCCTCCGTGGTTTACATCCTCAACCTCATTTGATTCTCACAACAGCATCGTTATTAAATTCCCAATTGGTCACTGATCACATGCCAAGCACTGTGCTAAGAAACTTACAAGCATTATCTCCTTTAATTCTCCCAACAACCCTGTGACGCTTGTCATTTGATGGATGAGAAAACTGAAGATCAGCAAGTTTAATTAAGTTTCCCAGGGTCACAGAGCTAGTGAGAGCAAGGGTTCAGATGCTGAGGTGGGCAGAAGGCAAACTCCTGTACCCCAGCCAGCCTGTGGATCCCCCCAAAGCCCTGTGGTCCCTTTTAACTTCAGGGAAAGCAGGAATTCTAATGACACTCTGGTTTCTGGGATGGGCCAATCAGACTGTCCCAGGTGTCAACTCACTCTATCCTTTCACCCTGCAGGACTTTTCTGGAAGGATGATCTCACTCAAGATGTGAAGACCCAAAAGATGGAGCATATACCCAGGTTCCATGCCCCAGAGACCTGCATGAGGGATGGGCAGGCAGCCTTTCCCACCAAAACCACCAGGCTGAGGTGTGTGAGGCCTGTGGTCTGTCCACACCACACAGGTCCGGTAGACAGAGCAAGTGGGAAGAGAATGAGTGTCGGGGCTGCAGGTAGGAGCTGCCAGGAGTCCAAGGAATAGAATGAAGAGAGCGTGTGTCTGTTTCAGCCGGAAGCCATCTCGTGATCCATTAGTGATGTCTGCAAAGGGAGGGGATTGGGAAGCACAGCTCCTAGTTGCTCTCCCTGGCTTAATCTTTGTCTTCTATGGGCCAGCACGAAGAGAAACTTCAACTATTATCTCCTAAAGTGAGAGTCCCTCAGGGACTTTGAAATCCTCCATTTGGGCCCCCTCTCTTTCCCTCTGGGCCCTTTTACCATTATGTCTTCACCCTTGACTCCTGGCTTCCCTCCTCTCCAAGCCCAGTGACCAAGGGGAGCAGGGAGCAATGCTCGAACTCTGATGTGGCTTCAGAGGTCCTGAACCAAGAGATGACCAACCAGGGAAGGCCCCACCACAGGTGAGGGTCGGGCTGTGTCCAGGAAGATGGAGCCCACCAAGGGCCTGTTTAAAGAAGGAGGCAGGGTAAAGGAGGGGAGGGACATTGGCTGATGACAGGACTTCACTGAGCCTGATGGAGAACCTTCTGGAAGAGAGGGCCTAGAGGACGGGAAAGAACAGGGCTTTTCATACAGACAGAGCCAGCCCACTCCTGGCTCTACCACTGCTCAGCTGTGACCTTGGACACATCACCTAAGCTCTTCCAGTCTCTTCTTCCACATCTGTGAAATGGGCTTAGTAAGAATGGCAACCCTGGGGGGTTGCCATGAGGATTAAAGACAGTGTATGAGGAATGCCGGCCAGTGACATTGCTGGATTGAAGGGAAATTCTTCCTTTCCCCTCTGGAGGGCGCCCCCACTTTCTCTGTCTCTCACAGACAAGCTTTTCACAGATTACAGCAACAGCGGCATGCAGGGGCTCTGGGCCTCCAACCGCCTCTTGTTCTGTAAGATCAGGCACAGGCACAGAAGAGCTGGAAGGGCCTGCAGAAATCTACTTCAGAGGTTCTCCAACTTTTAAAACAACATATGGGCTCTCTGTTTTTCTACGAAAATGTTGCATATAACAGGACCCTAGTCTTCACCTTGCCCATCCATCCACACACACACACACACACACATATATGTACATATATATATATATTTTTAAACATTGTGCTGTTTTGTTGGGTTTTTTTTTTGCAGGGAAAGATTCACCCTAAGCTAACACCTGTTGCCAATCTTCCTCCTTTTTGCCTCTCCCCCACCCCCAAAGCCCCAGTACATAGTTGTATATAGTTGTAAGTTCTTCTGGTTCTTCTATGTGAGCCACTGCCACAGCACGGCTACTGACAGAAGAGTGGTGTGGTTCCACGCTCAGGACCGAACCTGGGCTGCCAAAGCAGAGCTCACTGAACTTTAACTGCTAGGCCGTGAGGGCTGGCTCCATATATATGTATATATGTATGCAGTCATGCACCACCTAACACGGCTTCAGTCAACAACGGACCACACATACAATGGTGGTCCCATAAGATAGTACTCTATAGCCTAGTGTGGTAGGCTATACCATCCAGGTTTGTGTAAGTGCACTCTATGATGTTCACACAGTGACAACATCGCCTAACGATGCACTTCTCAGAACATATCCCCGTCACAAAGTGATATGTGACGGTATAGCTTCTGTCCTTAAATGGGAGAGGAGTACCCAGAGCCCCTCACAGTCAGCCTCCCCCTTGCTCTTCTCTGTGATGTTGAGGAAGTCACCTGGGCGAGGCTCTCAGGCATCCCTGGGAGCCTCGAGCTCTTTGAAGCCCAGATAGAAAACTAGCCATCCAGTAGTCAACCATCCATCTTTACAGCTGAGAAACTGAGTGGGCAAGCATGGAGCAGAACAGACCAGGTCTCCCGACTCCCAACCCTCCCCCTGCTCAGCAACCCCCTTCCTCTCAAGGACCCCTGTAGAGTTTGGGCTTTGTCACACATCAGACCTTTCCACACTAAGGATAGCCTGAGGAGGTGACCCTTGAACTTCGACCTAAATGACAGAAAGAAGCAGCCAGGGGAAGCTCTGGAGGAAGAGTCCCCAAGGCAGAGAGAATTACACATACAGTTAACCTTAGGTGAGGTCACAGGGCTCGTTAGGGGAACAGACAGCACAGCCTGTGACAGGAGATGAACCTGGAGAATAGGCCCAGGACTACTCAGGGCTTGCTGTCTATAGACAGGGTTTGGGTTTTATTCAAAGTGCAGTGGGAAATCATCAGGGGATTTTAAAGGAAGGAAATAGGACAATATAATAAACATTTTATAAAGATACAGTGATGCTGCTGGAAAATGGATTGTGAAATGGACAAGAGGAGAGACAGGTAGACCTGTTTGGGGCTATTGAGTTGTCTAGGTGGAATGTGGCTGTACTTTGGACAAAGATCATAGCAGCATCTTTGGGAAACACCCAACTGGGCTCCATCCAGAGGCAGCCTGCACCTCAGAGGTACTCCAGCCCCTCACCCTTTTCAAAGAAACTGGTACCCATCCTTGTTACCATGGCAGCCAGGCCTCCTTAGCTTGGATTGGTTGCTGGACCACATCTTTGGTCCTATGACTGATCCTGTGATGCGACTGGTTGCTGTGGTTCTATCAAGTGTGGAAACAAGGAGCTGCCATTCTCCTCCAGGCTCAGGGGACCAACCAGCTCTGTGTCTAATGGAAAAGCCGAGGAAGGAGACAGGATTAGAGATTGGGACCAGGGAAGGGCCCGCAGTCTGACAATGCCTGAATCACTTGTCTCAGGCTTATTCAGATCAAGACTGCCATTGAGACTTCTAAATTGGGTGGGGGAAGGAGTGGCACCCCCTGCCTCAGTGTGTTCATTGAAAATCCATTGTTGCTTCCCATTGTAGGATGTCTTTGTGCGGTTCCCTACTCTGAGTCACAACCTCACAGCTGATTAAGGCCTCAGGAGAAGCTTCTCGTCTCTAACACCTGCCCTGGTGCTCTCAAGAAGGGCAATTTCAGGCTGACCCAAATCTGGATTATTAAAGCCTATTTTCAAGCAGACTTTTTCTATAGACTTATCTGGAGGCAGGATGGGTGGGGTTTGGACCTGACCAGAGTCTCCGAGGTGAGAGGGTTGGGATCAGAACATCGGGAAGGTGGGGCATGGGGTACAGAGAACACAGCCTCTGGTTGCACCCAGGGCCTGGCTTCAGATCCCTCCCTCTTCCCACAGATCATTTCTAAGGCAGGCCAAATGGCAGCCACCCCCACCCACAGCCTTCAAATGTGTCTCTTGGTCTCCCTTCCATTTGTGGAAGGAAAATCTTCCCTCCAGACCCCAGGTCTGGCATACCTGGGACCTTGCTCAGCCTTCTGAGGTTCACAGTATCCTCTGAGCACTAGGGTCCCCTACAGAGCCGTCATGCCAGCCCCAACCCCAAGAAACCACACAGAGTGTTCTGCAGTTGAAGGCTGTGCACACTTAGCATTCTGATACCTGTGGTTGTTTGCCCCTGGGAAAGGGGACACCAGCCACCATTGCTCAACCCAACCACAGTCCAGATGTCCATGTCTCAAGCTTTGTGTTAAGCACCTTTTATACTCACAAATGGGAGCACATGGGAACATTATCAAGCCCACTGTCTTTGTTTGTTCATGCTGCTATAACAAAACACCATAAACTGGGTGGCTCATAAAACAATGGAAACATTTCTCACAGTTCTAGAAGCTGGGAAGCCAAGATCAAGGTGCTGGCGGATCTGGTGTGTGGCGAGGGCCCACTTTCTGGTTCACAGACAGCGCCTTCTTGCTGTGACCCCCCATGGTGGAAGGGGTAAGAGAGCTCTCTGGAGTCTCTTTTATAAGGGCACTAATCCCACACATGAGGGCTGCACCCTTGTGGCCCAATTACTTTCCAAGCCCCCATTTCCAAATACTATCACTTAGGGGTTAGGATTTCAACATATGAATTTTGAGGGGACACAAACATTCATATATAGAATGAACCCACTAACAGAACCCAGAGGAATTAAGAGACACTCCTCTGGTAATACAGGTTTAATCAAGCTGCCAATGCGTGTCCTCCCCAGAATCCTTGCATCTAAGGACATAGCTAAACATAACACTCAACTCACCGTATTCGTCTATACTTAGTTCTTATTAGCGCAATTGATCCCTGCAACCCCTCCACTTTTTCCCATCATGCCTTCACTGTGCCTGGCCACTGCAATACATGGTTCCTACTTCAAGGCAATTGAAGACTAGCCAAAGAAGTAAGTCAAATATATAAGATATTCATACAATAGGTATTTATTGAACACCCGTGGAGCAGACCCCATAGATGCCCTGCCTCACATCCCCAGCCCATCTCTGAGCTCACCTGCAGCTGCAGGTGGACAGTGTCTGTATGTGCTGACAGTTTCCCACCTCATGCCCTGGGACTCTCTGCTTCTCATCCTGTGGGTTTTCTGGAACTTGCCAGAGGAACTTGCCTGCCTGTGCTCAAGACAGCCCTGAAGTGTCTGGGACTTAGCACCCCCAGAGGCAGCCCTCAACCTGCTAAGGACTGAGTTTAGTGGCTAAATATTCCAGCATATCCTTCCCTTGGTGGGGAAGTCTGAGACAAGCTCTACACAGATTCTCAGGTGACCCTAGCAGGGTTCACTCCCGGTTGCCCACTGTGATGGTTAATTTTATGTGTCAATTTGACTGGCTATGGGATGCCCAGATAGAGGGTGAAACATTATTTCTGACCATGTCCTTGAGGATGTCTCTGGAAAAGATTAGCATTTGAGTCAGTAGATTGAGTAAAGATCACCCTCACCAATCCGGGAGGGCATCATCCAATCCATTGGGGGCCCGAATCGAACAACAAGGTGGAGAAAGGACGAATTTGCTCTCTCTGCTTGAGCTGGGACATCCATCTTCTTCTGCCTCTGGACATCCGTGCTCCTGGTTCCCAGGCCTTTGGAGTCGGACTGAATTACACCACCAGCTTTCCTGGTTCTCTGCCTGCAGACGGCAGATCATGGGACTTTCCAGCCTCTGTAATTGTGTGCTTCCTCTTTCCTTCCTTATTTTGGGTTATTGGAACACTTTTTAGTACTCTATTTTAATGTAGCCATTGTGTTTTTTACTATATTTCTATGGTTGCTCTAGGGATCAGAATATACGCATTTAACTTTTAACAGTCATTTGATAGTCAACGTTTTATCATTTCAAGTGGAATATAGAAATCTTACTAGCGGTAAAGTTCCCTTTACTTCCCAATTTATGCTGTAGTGTCGATTATCATCAATACATCTACATACATTGAAAACTTGATCAGACAATATTATGGTTTTTGCTTTCAACCAAACATATTTTAAATAATTCAAGAGGAAAGAATCATCTATAATATTTACCCAGATACTTCCCATTTCTATTGCTCTTCCTTCATTCCTGCTGTTCCAGGCTTCCTTCCGATATCATTTCCCTTCCATCTGAAGAACTTCCTTTAGCAATTCTTTTAGAGCAGGTCTGCTGGCAATTAATTAGTTTTTCGTCATCCTTATGTCACTTTCATTCCTGCAGTATATTTTGCTGGATATAGAATCCTGGGTTGACAGCTCCTTTCTTTCACCATTTTAAAAACGTTAGTCCACTTCCTTCTCGTCCCCATGGTTTATAATGAAAAATCCAGAGTCGTTTGGATTATTGTTCTCCTTTAAGTGATGTGTTGTTTTTCTCTAGCTGTTTTCAAGATTTTTTCTTTGTTTTCAGTTTTTAGAGGTTTGATTATGATGTCTCGGGGCACGGATTTCTTTGGATTTCTTCTGTTTGGAGTTTACTGAGCTTATTAAATCCGTAGGTTTATGGCTTTTGACAAATTTGGGAGGTTTTTGGCCATTATTTCTTCAAGTATTTTTTACGTACTCCCCTTTTTCTCCTTGCCTTCTAGGACTCCTGTGACATGAATGTCAGACTTCTATGTTGTCCCACAGGGACCTGAGGCTCTGATAACTTTCTTCCCCCAATGTTTTTCTCTCTGTTGTTCCAACTAGATCATTTCTGTTGTTCCATCTTCAAGTCAACTGACACTTTCCTCCATCATTCCTATTCTGTCATTGAGCCAATCCAGTGAGTTTTTTATTTTGGTGGTTGTATTTTTGAGTTCTACTATAGCACATTAGAGGAAGAAACAGAATAGCCAGTGGTAGGAAATGCAGGTGGAGAAGCAGGCCCAGAACTGACTGTATGGGACCTTCTAGATAACAGTAAAGAGTCTTGATCTTACACAAAGGGAACAGAAGAAAATCACTAGGGATTTTAAAGAAGTGAATAGAATGATGTGATGTACAACTTTAAAAGACCACCCTAAGACTGTCAGAGAATACAGTGACAGAGGGCAAGAGTGGAACAGATAGACCAGTTAGGAAGTATTGTTTGGTCCAGGGGACACTGTAGTGGCTTGGAGTGGACAACCGCAGTAGAGCTGAGCACCTCCAGCTGGCCATGCACTCTACCCAGAGGCAGCCTGAACCTCAGGAGGAGTCTAGACCTTCATGCTCTCCAAGGAAACAGCTTCTGACTCCTGTCACCATGGCAACTGTGCTTCATCTGCCCAGATTGGTTGCTGGGGCGACATCAGCAACATGAAAGTGACAGATCCGAAAAATGAGAACTGGTTGCCATGGTGCTAAAGCATGCAAATAAAAGTCTGCCATTCTTCCCCTGGACAGGGTCCTTGACTAGCTCTATACCTAAGGGCAAATCAGGGGAGGGAGAGAAGATGAGATGCGGAGCCAAGGGGAGGCCAGCTGTCAGGCCCCTGCTGAGTCATCTGCCTCAGGACTTGCCCAAATCAGGACTGCTATTAAAGTCTGTCATTCACTGGGGCGGGAAGTGCCGTTGTAGAGGGGGAGTCCTCCAGCGCATAGACACACAGATCCCAAATCCTACATTCCCTCCCATTTTACAGCTTCTTTGAACTGTTTCTTTCTGAAAAAACTTTGTAGCTGATTGAGGCATCTCTAGCCCCCACCCCCTGCATTTCCATCTAGAGGGGCAATTCTAGAACAACCTGATTCTGGATTTTTAAAGTGAGTTTTCGTCAAAACTCTTTCTATGGGCCTGTCTGGTGGCAGGACACGTGGGCTCCAGCCAGGGCTTCTGAAATAAACTATAGGGCCAGAACAGTGGGGACATCTGGGGTGGGGATGTGGAATAGCTCCTTGGTGCAGACGGAGACCAGTTTTCTGATCCCTTTCTCCTTCTAGACATCATTCTTAACATGAATGGGAGGTGGGGTAGGACCACAGCTGAACTGCAATCTTTCCTCACCCACTTATCCCACCTCACGCACACTTTATGGTGGTCTTTGTCCACCTTGGGAAAGGAATGTCTTTCCTTTAAACTCCAGCTCCAATAGGCCTGAGAACCTGCTTGGCCTTCTGAGGGTATTGCTGTCAGCATCAGGGCCCCCTCCAATAAAGAGGAAAAAGAAGGATGGTATCGATGCATATGAAATTTATCATTTTGATGGCTATTTCCCTGGTGGTTTGAAATCTTAAAAGGGAGAGAAGAGCATATCTACCTCTGCTCAACCCACCCAAAGACCAATATATCCCTTTTTCCTGTAGCATTATGCTTCTCAAAGCAGGTTCACACTCAGTTGTTCCTAGGCCTCAAATTATTTCTGTGAATAACTTAAAAATCCCATGTGCAGTACACAATCAATGATAACCAGATAAACCTCCAGTTCCTGGTGTGACAAAATAGCTTGATGACTCTCCTACTGACACTGAATATATACTCTAGACGAAATATAAAAATAACTGTATGAAAGCATGGAGACCAACTAAAAGCAAGAAAAACTAGTAGAGGGAATATAATCCTTGATAAAAGGGAACTGGGTGAGTCCCACATTTAACAGGCTTTTCCCCTGAGGGCACTTCACAGTTCCCTGCGGCACATGGGGAAATAGAGCTCAGGCAGAGAGTGGCAGTCTGACCGGCCACAGAAGCAGAGGCTCGAGGACAGAAAAGCCAGGGCAGCTGGAAATTGAGGAAGAAATCTGGAAAATGAGCGAGCTACAGAGAGAGGAATCCAAAAATCCACATACAAATTCCCCACAAATCCGTAGCTACATTCTAAATGGCACTTGTGCAAGGTGAGATTTCAAGGAACCGAGTGGAAAAGTCAAATATCTGAACAGGGAGTTTAGAAGCTGCCACAGTGTTAGGGAGACTAAGTTTGGGATTCAAGACCCATAAAATTAGAGGGCCTTGGTAAACACTTTGGGGTTTTCCTTGAATGCCAAAAGGACCACATCCTAGGCATAAGTACAGTGCCCCAGGCCTAAGGGATACAGTCTAGGGTTAAGAGAAGAACTGAAATACTCCTGCCCTAACCAGGCTTCCAGATTTTCTGTCAAAAAATGTAATCGCCTGCCAGAACAAACTTGACACTTTTTAAAGGAAGATAATAAAATTCACAGTGTCTACCATGCATTGACCCCAAATGTCCAGATACAACAACAAAGTAGTGGGCAAAGAAGCAGGAAAGGGTAAACCATAATCAAGAGAAAATCATCAATAAAAGCAGACCCATAGGAGAGCTGACAAGGAATTAAAAACAGTTATTATAAATATGTTAAATAACTTACAAGGAAATATAAACAATTGGGGAAGCTCCACAGAGAAATAGAAACTATAAAAAAGAATAAAATTCAAATTCTATAAAAAAATAATATCTGAAATAAAAAATTCATTGAATGAGTTTAAGAGCAGACTGGATGCAGCAGAAGAAAGGATCAAGTAGATAGAAATTATCCAAACAGAAGCACTGAGAGAAAAAGATTAAAATAAAAACAGAACACAGAATCTAAGACCTGTAGGACAATAGCAAGTAGTCTAAGCTATATGTAATGGGAGCCTCAGAAGGCAAGGAGAGACACATGGGGGACAGAAAGTGTTTGAACAGATAATAGCTAAAAATTTTCCAATAATGGTGAAATACGTCAACTCACATATAAAGAAGTAGACCCCATGCAGGATAAATACAAAAAAGCCACATATAGGCACATCATAACCCAGTTGCTGAAAACCAAAATGAGGAGGAAAATATTTAAAGCAGAGAAAAAAAGACACATTTTTTTCAGAGGGACAATGCTGAAAATGAAGGCTGTCTTTTAGCCCACTGAAGCCAGAAGACAACAGAACGATATCTTTAAACGCGGAACAAAAAAAGTAGACCCAAGATTCTATACATAGTGGCAACATTTTTTTAAATGAAGGAGAAATGGAGATATTTTTAAACAAACAAAAGTATGAGAGGTCATTGTCAGCAGGCCTGCACAAGAAATGCCAAAGGAAGCTCTTCAAACTGGAAGAAAATGATCCCAGAGAGAAAGTGGAATCTGAAGGAAGGAATAAGGAACATACATCAGAAATGGTAAACATGTGAGTAAATCTAAAAGACCATTTTTTCTTAATGTCATTAACAACTTTACTGACTTATTAAGGCAAAAATAAATTTAAAAAGTCTTGTGTGGTTTACAAAATATGTAGAAATAAAACATATAACAATATTACACAATGGGAGGAACAAATGAATTCTATTGTTGTAAGGTTTATATATTTTAAGTGATTGGCATAATATTAACTTAAAGTGGTTGTGATAAATTAAGACTTCACTGTAATTTCTAGAGCAACCTCCTAAAAATAACACAATGGGATACAGCTAAAAGGTTAATAGATAAAATAAAATTGAATACTAAAAATTACTTCATTATTCCAAATGAAAGGAGAGAGGAAACAAAGGAAGAGAAAACAGATAAGTCAAATAGAAAACAAATAACAAAATGGCAGAATTAACCCCAAACATAGCAATAATTATATTAAATACAAATAACTAAACAATCCAATTAAAAGGCAGAGATTGCTGGTCTCGATTTAAAAATAAACAGAATCAAACTATATCTTGTTTACAGGAGATATACTTTAAATATAACGACAGAGATAACTTGAAAATAAAATAATGGAAAAAAATATGCCATGAAAATGCTAACCAACAGAAAGCTGTTGTGGCCATCTCAATATCAGAAAGAGTAGGCTTAAGATAAGCAGTATTATTAGAGATAAAGAGGGATATTTCATAATGATAAAAGGGTCAATTCTTCAAAAGGACCTCACAATCCTAAATGTGGATGCACTGAATAACATTGTTTAAAAAAATTAAAATTGATAGAACCTAAAGGAAAGATAGAAAATTCCACAAATATATTTGAATATGATGGATAGATCAAGCAGACAAAAATCAATACAAATGTGAAAAAATTGAACATTATTAATCAACCTGACTTACTTGACACTTATAGAACACTAAAACCAACAATTGCAGAATACACGTTCTTTTTACATGTACATGGAACATTCACCAAGATACAGTATATGTTGAGCCATGAGACAAAATCAATAAAGCCAAAACAACTGAACTCATACAGAGCATGTTCTCAGACCACACTGAAATTAAAATATAGATAAATAACAAAAAAACTCTAAAAAGTCCCCAGTAGCAATATCCTTCTAAATAATCCATGGGTCTAAGAAGTCACAAGAAAAATTAGAAAATAGTAACCAAAAATAATAAAAACACACAAAAGTAATGCTTAGAGGGAAATGTATAACTTTATATGCATTTATTATAAAGAAGAAAACATTTAAAGTTAATGATCTCAGCTACCAACTCAAGAAGCCAGAAAAAGAGAAGAAATGAAACCCAAAGAAAATAGAAGGAAATAATGATAAGATGGGAAATTAATAAAATGGTCAAACAATAGAGGAAAGGCAGTTAAACCACAAGGCACTTCTTTAAAATTGATAAACCTCTATTTACACTGATAAAGGTAAAAAGAGGAAAAATACAAATTATCACAATCGGGAATTTAAAAAGTGGAATCACTTCAAATTCTACAGCTATTAAAAGGGTAATAAATATTATGAACATCTTTATGCTAACAAATGTGGTAACTGGAATGTTAGGGACAAATTTCTTGAAAAATTCAAGTTTCCAAAACAGACATGAAAAGAAATAGGATGTCTGAATAGCTAAAGAACTTGAAATGGTAATAAAACTTTCTCTCAAAGAAATTCCAGGGGCTGGCTCCGTGGCGGAGTGGTTAAGTTCGTGCCCTCCGCTGCGGCAGCCCAGGGTGCAGATCCTGGGTGCCGACATGGCACTGCTTGTCAGGCCACGTTGAGGCGGCGTCCCACATCCCACAGCTAGAAGGACCTGCAACTATGTACGGGAGGTTTGGGGAGATAAAGCAGAAAAGAAAAAAAAGGTTGGCAACAGTTGTTAGCTCAGGTGCCAATCCTTAAAAAAAAAAAAAGAAATTCCAGGCCCTAACACTTAAAGAAGAAGAAATATCAATCATACACAAACTCTTTCAGAGCAGAACAAAAGAGGGAACTCTTTCTGACTGATTTGATGAGGCCAGCATCACCAATCTTTTGGAAGAAAACAGAAAATCTTGGTAAGTTTGGGGTAGGCAAACATTTCCACCAACACAGAAAGCATTAGCCATAAAAGCTAAAATTAATAAATTAGACTTCCTCAAAATTAAAACATTTTGCTCTTCAAAAGACACTATTAAGAAAATGAAAATGAAATGCTTGGAGTGGGAGAAAATATTTACAAACCATTTATCTAATAAAGGAGTCATATCGGAAGTATGAGAGAATTATGTAAATTAGGGAATTGTAAATATTTTTAGACTTTATATTCACTTCCAATTGCTGCTGTAACAAATCACCTCAAATTTAGTGGCTTAAAACAACACAAATTTTGTATCTTACCATTCGGGAAGTCAGAAGTCTAAAATCAAGATGTCAGCAGGGCTGTGTTCCTTTTCCTTGCCTTTTCCAGCTGCTAGAGGCTGTTTGCATTCCTTGGCTTGTGGCCCCTTCCTTGCATCACTCCAGTCTTTTGCTTCCAACATCACGTCTTCCCACTACTGACTCGGACCCTCCTGCTTCTCTCTTATAAAGACCCTTGTGATTATATCGGGCACACCTGGAAAATCCGGGATAATTGAGGTCAGTCAGCTTCTAAGGTTAATCACAGCTGTGAAGTCCCTTTTACCAGGTAAAGCAACCTATTCACAGGTTCCAGGGGTTCAAACATGGACATCTTTAAGGGCCGTTATTCACCCGACCACAGAAGTCATAATGGTATTGGGGTTATATAGGAAACTATCGTTAATTCTAAGAGATGTATATTGAATTATTTAGGAGTGAAATGTCATGATGTCTGTAAATTACCTTTAAATACTTCATCAAGAGAAGGAAGCAACTGTGACAAAATCTTAATAATAAAGTCTGGGTGGTAGGTATATGAGAGGTCATTAGATTCTTCTCCCTTTTAATATTTGAAAAATTTCATAATAAATATTCTAAGCTTAATGAAAAAAATACTGAAATGTCAGTCTAGGGATTAGAAAGCTCACATACTAGCCTATAAATAAACAAAAGTGGAAGCAAGAGATCAGTTAGTTAGCTGGCTACTTAGTTATTGTAATAGGTCTGTTGAAAAAGACTCCGGGGTCTGAGCTAGGGAGACGGCAGCGCATGCGGAGAGAAGTGGATAGATGTGCAATACATTTTGCACGTCCTACCTAAGTAGGTTTGAAGGTTTTTAGGAGCGTGAGGGTAAACTGAGCCTCAAAGGTAATAAAAATAGACTAAATACATTGAGTGTCTACTGTCCAGTCGCTCTTCATATTTAATCCTCACAACAAAACTATGAGGTGGATACAATTCACATCCACATCTTACACGCAATCAGTTTCTCCAGCCACGGGACGGGAAGTAGAAGTGCTAGTTGTTGGGACTTGGTTTACATTTAAATAGGAGCAGGTGCCCGGGGGTCGGGTGGGGTGGCTGAGGGGGCCGTAAAGGGAAGGAGGAGTTGGGTAGGCATCCGTAGGGACAGGGCCAGCCCGCGATTGGCCGAGCGGCCAAGGGAGGGCTGCGCAGATCCAGCCTCGCTAGCCTGGGGGAAGCAACAGCTCGCCTGACCCCCTCCGGGTGAGGTCTCTACCTCCTCTGCGACTTAGGTGGGGAGTCAGCTCGCCGAGCCCGGCAGGATGCGGCGCCCGCTGTGGCCTGGGGGCTCTGGGGCGCTCCGGCTGCTCCTCTGCTTCCTGCTGCTGAACAGCCGCCCAGGAGGCTGCAGCGACACTAGTGGCCACGGTCAGGAGGAAACATGGGGGGTGCGGACAGGGCCAGAGAGCGATCCTGAGAGAAGTGGGTCAGGGGGCCTCAGGGTTAGGAAATGAAGAGGAAAAGAATGTGTTTGGGGGCGTGAAAAGAAATAAACGTAGAGGGCATCTCGTAGAAAGAGGCGGAGGCTTGGGGTGGGGTTCTGCATATGGGATCTGGACCTAAGGGAAGCGGATTCCGGAAGGTTGGGGATTCGGGCCAGGGGAGGGGGTGGCAGGGAAGGCCGGGAAGACAAATGGGCAGAGGGAAGTAAAACTGGCCTGTGCGGCCACAGGAGAAGAAGACTCGCCGAAGGGCCGGGGAAGAGATGCCCAGGGCTGAGGGATCGGCAGGGGATCAGGATCGGCAGGGGATCAGGATCCCTTCACAGTAGAGGCAGGAACCGCGGGCATCCGGGTCCCGGCTCCGGAAAGAAGGCTGGGCCGAGAGAAGAGCCAGAGCTTCTTCATAAGCCCCCAGAGCCTGGTGGCTGCCATCCGATTTCCAATAAGAAGGGGAAGGCCAGGCTGGGGTAAAAGAGGATGGAGGGGAAAGGGCCCATCCTTCCTTCTCACCCTCCCCTCGGCGCCCGCGGGGAGACCAGCGCTGACTCAGTCCGAGTAGCTAGAGCCGGACTGCGCAGACTCCAGGATTCCCGCGCCCGGCGCGTCGGGAACGCGGCACAAACTCCTAGACTGACGCCATCCCTCCCCGCCCGGTTCTTGGGTTCAGAGGCCAAGGCAGGGGACTCTCCAAGAACTGTACGGGGGACGCGAACTGGTGGCGAATGACAGGAAAGGTCAGGGGGAAGGACGGTCAAGCCTTGTGGGGATGCCTCGCCCTTTTTAACCGCCCCCCCCAGAGATTACCCCGTGCCAGGCTTCGGCCACCTCTCAGCACCACGGACAGTGCCGGGCGCCCTGTAGGTCTGGCCGAGGGTGTTCAGGTCACCACTTTTCCTATCAGTCCTGGGAGCACCGCCTCAGAGAAGGATCTTCCCTTCCAGAAGCTCTTTTCCTTCTCAGAAGGGTGCTGGAGGTTCTGTTCTTTCCTAAAGTCGGGAAACTGATAGTAGGATCCATTTGATTGGGGAAAGAAATTTCCTTTCTTAAGGCCTGTCCATAATGACTCATGGTAATTCCACTGTAGAAAAAACAGGACTGTCCTCCAAACCTACCCCATCTACGTGGAATAAGGAAGGTGTATATAGCATTAGGGTTATTTTCTTCCACCCCCTCTTCTTCCTCTCTGCACAGTTGGGCCAACTGTGACTTTCACGACAGGATCCAGATACTCAAACCCTATACATACCAAAACGTCTTCCTCTAAGGAGTCCAGGCCTCCTCTCTAATCCCCTCCAGGCTTCACGGCCTTCTCTGAGATGCAATTCACCTGCTTCCCATGCCACCACCTGTTCACTCGATTATTTATTTCATGTGTGTAACTTTGCCTACCTGAACCCCCATAGGCTGCTCTTCACCTGTAAGCTTGGTTCTCACCTGGAAGTTGGTGCCAAAGGTGAATGAGGCACAGGGGCTGAAGAACAGGGCAGGTGGAGATGGGGGAAAGGAAAAATGAGAAGAAGAAGGTCTTGAAAGGAGGAGGGGTCCTGATGAGGGGGTCAGAGACCAGAGAACCCAGGGGTGGTAGTGGAAGGGATATGCTTTTCTTCAACTGGAATTTGGAGGGCTGCTGCCCAAGCTCCTTGCTGATGCCACTATTTTGCCCTCAGATGGTCAGGGCCAAGTGGGAGTGGGGCAGCTCTGGCCCCTCCAAGGATTTGCCACCCCAGTCTTCCAAAACTTGCAAGTTGTACTCCAGCAGATTGTGCCCCAAGGTAAGTAAGAGATGGAGAAGAGAGTCTGGGGCCAGGTCAGATATGGGGGTGGGAGGGTAGGGAGGGGCTGTTTGATCTGAGGACAGGCTTTCTTCCTCAATGTCTCTACTTGAAACTTTCCTGTTATGCTCACTTCATGGGTGGGTGGGCTATTTGCTCTTGAAAACCCTGCAAGAGTCCAGCAGAGGCTTCTAGAAGAAGCCCCTGGAAGAGGCCAGCATCCAACTTCTTGGGACTAGCCCTAACCCCTGGTGGTATCTGAGTTTTTCCAGAGCCAGGAATCCTTAAGTTCTCAGCCAAGAGAACACACACACACACATACACACCACACAAACACACCACACACACAAACACATGCTCACCTCAGCCTCTAAGTAGGAAGCAGAACAAATTGCATGACAAATAGAGGGGAGGGATGAAAGGGAGTGGAGAGTCCCTTGGAGATAGATGGATGACCCTTCCTTAGAGCAGAGTTTCATGAATGGGAGAAGAGTCAGATAGGAAATCTTCCTTGAGCTCATATTACTACTACTACTGATGTCTAATATGGTTATAATGCCTTACAGCAGTGGTTCTTAAAGTGCATCTCCGGGGCAGCAGCATCAGCATGATCAGGGAACTTGTTAGAAATGCTAATTCTTGAGCTTGATCCCAGACCTACGGAGTCAGAAACTCTAGGGGTTGGGGACAGCAATCTGTGTTTTAATAAGCTTTGCAGGAGATTCTGATGCACACTAAAGTTTGGGAATCACCGCCTTAGCATTTTCTAAGCACACTTTACATCCCTAATCTCATTTAATCCTCACAATATCATCAAAAGAATCAGCAGAGAGAATCCTAATCCTAACAATATTTATTACATGCCATGCACTGTGCTAAGCAATTTTTATATGCCGTCTCACTTAATTCTCTCCACAAATTGTGATCCTTTATCTTCTTGGGCCCGGGGAGAGTGTTGATCTCACTCTGGTCCCTGGAGCAGACCAGTCAGAATGTCCCAAGTGTCAATTCACTGCATCCTTTCACCCCGAAGGTTTGTTCTGGAAGGATGGCATGACCCAGGATGCGATGACACAGAAGATGGAGCACATCAGCAGACCCCACCCCCAAGATCCATGTCTGAGAGACGGGCAGGCAGCCTTTCCCACCAGAAGCACTGGAGTGAGGTGTGTGAGGCCTTGTGGTCAGTCCCTGCTGCCTGGTGGACAGATGGAGCAGGGAGGGAGTAGGTATTAAAACCGCAGGTGAGAGCTTCCAAGAGCGCTGTGAGAATGATTGCGTGGTCCTGTCTGGGATCCGCAGGAAACAACTCCATGAGTCATTAGTGACATCTGCAAAGGGAGAGGAGGTGGGTGCTAGCAAGCATAGGCCCCATTTGTCATCCCTGTCTCTTCTAGGGGCAAGCAAGAGGAGAAACTTCGACTCCTATTCCCCAAGGTGAGACTCAGACGTCCTCTCAAGAATTTGAAATACCTGCCTTTGGGTTCCACCTCTTCCCCTCTGGAGCCCTGCCATCCTTTTCTGCTCCATCTTGACTCCCGGCTTCCCTCCTCACAGAGCCCAGTGGCCAAGGTGACCAGGGATCAGTGCGTTACCTCCAAAGCAGTTTCGAAGGCCCTGAAACGAGAGGCGGCCACCCCTGTCAAGGTGAGGGGCCCCCTTTTCCTAGGGAGGCTGGAATCACGAAAGACCTTTTAAATGAGGGAGGCTTGGGTGAAGGGGGGAATGTGTATTGGGGTGTGAACAGATAAGCTGAAGAAAAGATGTTTCCTTTCTCAACTGAAGGGCACCCCCGCTTTCCTGTCTCAGACTACCTGTGGGTGTCCATATGAGAGGTTGGGGGGCATGATGCAGGTGCCTGGAGCCTCTAAGGGTGAAATGATCTCTAGGATCAGGCTTAGGCATTGATTTTAAAATAGACGTTGAAAACTGCACAGTTTTCAAAATCAGAGATCCCCCTTTTCTCCATACACTCCCTCGCATGCAGCAAGCGGTAGCAAAGCTCCTTTGGATAAATGGGAGAGGTAGCCCAGAGGCCTTCACGGTCAGCACCCCCCATGCTCCATACTATGGGCAGGGCAAGTCACCTGGCCAAGGCTCTGAGTTATCCCCCTGGGATGTTTGAACTCTTCAGAATCCAGATTGAAAACCCATCCAGCACTCCCATCTATCTTTATAGATGAAACACTGGGGCCCAGGCTGAGCAAGGGCCTTCCTCAAGGCTGCATAGCAGGTTCACGGCAGAGCCAAGACTGGGCCCACATCTCCTGACTCTCAGCCCTTCCCCCGCACAGCCCCTGCCCTTCGTCTCAGGGCTGCAGTGGGGGTGGGTTGTTCCAAACATCATACTCCTCCACATTGACAAAAGTCTTTTTGGACTAAGACCTAACTTACAAGAGGTGGCAGCCGGGGGAAGATATTAAGGAAGAGCATCCTAGGCAGAGAGTTCTGCAATGACAAATGCCCTGAGGCAAGCACAGCATGGCCTGTTAGAGGAACAGCGGGAAAGTCAGTGGTAGACGATCAGGTTGAAGAAGTGGGTCCAGGACTGAGCATATGGGGGCTCATAGGTCGCGGCAAAAGCTTTGGATTTTATTCTTAGTGGCGAGTTAACTGGGAAATTTCAAGGAAGGGAATGTCATAATGTGATACACGATTTTAAAACGCCACTCTAGTCATGTGGGGGAATGGATTCTTGGGAGAGCAAGAGTGAAAATTGAGAGGCCTGTAAGCATCGATCGTCCTGGTCCTGGGGGGGGACAGGGGTGGTGGCAGTGGAGCTAGCACCCCTAGCTGGCCGTGCACTCCATCTGGAGGCAGCCTGCACCTCAGGTGGCTTCCAGCCCCTCATGCTCTCCTAGGAAACTGGTTCCCACTCCCTTAAGGTGGCAGCTGGGCTTCCTAAGCCTGGATTGGTTGCTGGGTCAATACACTCATAGCTAAGTGACAGACCCACCTGTGAGGGACGGGTTGCCATGGTGCTTCCACGAATTCAAACAAGGTGTTGCCATTCTCTAGCTCCCAGCCTAAAGGGAAATCAGAGAGCGAGGGTGAACTCTCTGTGGGAGCCAAGCAGACAGGCACTCACTGGTGGGCTGCGTCACTGTTGGGCTTCCTGAAATCGGGCTGTTATTGAAGCATTTGGGGAGGGCGAGTAGGTGAAGGGGGGGGCCACCTCCCCACACACGGATTCCAATCCTTTGTTTCTTCTTGTTTAGGGCTTCTTTGAGCCACTCCCCACTGTGGGCTGCAACCTTGTTGCTGACTGAGAGCTTGTGAGAAGGCTCTCTGCCCCAATGCCCTCCCTGTTGCCCTCCCGAGGGACAGCTCTAGGATGACCTAAGTCTGGATCATTAAAGTGACCTTCATGCAAACTCTTTCTGTGGCTTGTCTTGAAGCAGGATGGGTGGGATTTGGACCTGGCCAGAGCCTCTGAAGTGAGAGAGGTGGGACCAGAATGGGGGGTGGGGATGAGGAGAACACAGCTCCTCGGTGCTGATGGAAGGCTGGTTTCTGTCTTGTTTTCCTTCCAGTGACCATTCCCGAAGTGGGCGAAATGAGGGTGGAACGCCAGCTGGACTGGCAGCCCTCCCCACCCACACCCAGCCATGTTGTGTGGTCTGGTTGCCCGAATTTCCATGTCAGACGGGCCTGGGCCCTGCTGTTTTATGAGGGTCTCCACCTCCAGCATCACAGTCCCAGCCAGGGCTCTGCCACTCATGCTCCAAAGAATCAACAGAGAAGTGCTGTGATCAAAGTACACACACATTAAATATTCCGCTGACTCTTGCCAGTTTGCTCCTGGTGGCTTAAACATCTTAAAAGGGCCAACTGCACACCACAATGTCCTATTTACAGAGCTTTACACTTTGCAAAGTACTCTCCCAAGCACTGGATACTCCCAGGTGTAAGCAGATGGGCAGGTATCAAGACTTTGTTTCTCTAAGGAATTGGGACTTGGCCATACATCTCACCCAGCGAAGCAGCCCAGAGAAATTAAGTTTTAGTTCTTGATGGCACAGATTCTCAGTCAGCTGCTGTCTTGCCGTCTCTCTGCTATTTGTTGAGTTCAAGGACGCAGCTAACCCCAACACTAGACCAGTCATATTCATTTGCATCTAGTTCTCATTAAATCCATTAACCCCTGCCACTCACCCATATTTCCCCCTCATTCGTTCCTCCTTTTTTTCTCATTCATTCTCGAACATTTAAGAAACCCTGCGCTTCACTGTGCCTGGGCTCTATGAGTACGTTTGGTTCATGTCCTCAAGGACCTTGAAGAGAGGTCAGGAAAGTAGCATATAGACCATAGCTTCCCTCAACAGGTATCCACAGGAAGTGGACGCAGTGGCTGCCCTGCGCCATATCTGCTGGCCCACACTTCCTTTCGCCTTCAGCTGCAGGTGGACAGTTAGTGCCCACTAACAGCTTTCCACCTCCTGCTCCAGGACTCTGCTTCTGGTCCCACGAGTTTTCTGGGATACCAGGGGGACTCACTTACCTGCATTCCAGATGGCCCTGAAGTGCCTGAGACTTAACACCCCCAGGGGCAACTCTCACCAGCTAAGGATCAAGTTTAGTGCAAAAATATTGCAGATTCCTCCAGCCCTTTGTGGACAACTCTGAAAATGTTCAGTATGATCCCTCAGAGGGTCCTCAGGGAGATTCAGCTCAGCTGCCCACAGGGGTAACCTGTGCAACAATATCCTTAATATTATTGACTTTTCTTCCTTCTTTGTCTCACTTTGCTGATCCCTCATTTGTGATTTCTGGGGTCATTTCCCACACACACTCCCTGTACCCAAGTTCTTGTTTCAGTCTGCTTTTGGGCCAACCCAAACTAAGCTTACTATGTGCCAGGCACTCTTCTAGGCCCTGGGGATACAGCTGTGAATAAGAAAAGTGTTCACTGCCTTGGAGTTTGATTATAAACCATTTCCTAACCCTTTGTTTATAGGAAAAACTCCAAGCAATTTATCTGGTCCACAGAGCACTCAAGGTCCTGGTCACCCTCTCTGGTCCCACAGTGCTTTCTCCATTCTGCCCTCCTATTCGCTCCAGAAATTCAGCCCTACTTGTATTTCCCAGAATGTGCCCAGCTGGTTCATGTTCCTGGGCTCTTGTATATGCAGGTCCCTCCAGCTCCAAGTGCCCCATCCCCAACATACCTTTTAGTCCATTCCCGGACCCTCCTAACATCTTTTTAACCCCCAGAGTAAAGCTGCAGAGGTTGGAAAGATAAAAACCTAGAGGGAGTTATATAAGCTGATAATTCTGAAACAGAGAGAATGGGGAGAAAAAGATGGGCATTTTTAAAAAAGGAAGGTAAGTTTAGTTCTTATTGCAGAAGAGCAGTTACATGCTTTGGACCGTATTTGATAGACAATAGGGAGCTATTGAACGTTTGTTGAGCAAGGGAGTGACACAGTGAAAACTGTGCTTAAGAAGAACAATCTCACATTTCTGTCTAAGGATGGGCTAGGGAGTGGAGAGGGCTGGAAACATTTTAGAAAGACTGTTGAAATGGTGTGGGTGTGCCACACAAGGACCTGAACTTGAGTGGAAGAAGACGTACAGGAGAGGTATTTTGAAGAATGACTGAATATGCCTTGGCAACTGTTATGGGTTGAATTCTGGTCTAAAAATTCATATATTGTAGTCTCAATCTCCTGTACCTCCAAATGTGAGCTTATAGGGGTGTTGCAGATGTAATTAGTTAAGATGGGGCCATTAGGGTGGGCCCTAATCCAATACCATTAGTGTCCTATAAAAGTGGAAGTTTGGAGACAGACATGCATAGAGGGAAGACACTGTGAAGACAGACAGGGAGGAGATGGCCATCTTCAAGCCAGAGAGAGAGGCCTGGAACAGATCCTTCCCTCACAGCCCTCAGAAGGAACCAACACTGCTGGCACTTTGATTTTAGACTTCTAGCCTCCAGAACTGTGAGATGATAAATTTCTGTTGGTTAAGCTCCCCAGTCTGTGGTACTTTGTTACAGCAGCCCTGTGGAACTAATACAGATGACTGGGTTTTGTTGGTGAGAGGATCCATACCTGAACTTAGAGATGTTCTGCCTGAGTGAATAATGATGTCACTCGTAGAGCAGGGACATCTGGAGGACTGGCTGGGGAAGGGAAATGGATGTGCTCTTAAAGGTTAAAGCCAGAAGCTTATTCAAGGACATCACCACAGCAATTCTCTCCTCCATCATTACTTTTCCCCTGGATGCCTGATTTTTTTCATCAACATACAAGTATGCTGTAATATCTCCTATATTAACTTTTTTTCTCAATTTCTGCTTCTGGTAATGGTGAGATAGGATATTCATACTATCCTCCTTGCTGAAGACAACTTGTCTTAGTCTGTTTGCTCCCAAAATTAAAGCCTGAAATAAGGACTTTCACAAGGGTCATTTAGTTTGGGACGAGCTTGCAAGATGAAGAGTGGGAGAATGGGAGGAGCAAAATAGAGGGCTTGGAAAGCTAACTGAAGGGCACATTAATCAGTTATAGGTAATTGAGGTCAGTTCTTCCGGAGTGTACACTTATTGAGGTGTACAATGCACCTCAGAATGTCCTCTGAGATAAAGAAAAGGAAAGTATTTATCCTGTGGGCCCATCCCCCACCTTGGGTCGAGGATTGCACTATGGGATGCTGATTTCCTTCTACTTCCAGCTTTTTCATGCATGAGAATGTCTGAGCAGATTCCCATGGGTATCTAATGCTGTGGTAGCAGAGAAGACCCAGCCCAAAACAAAAATCTGCAGTGCAAGTGAGGCAGATGGTGTCAGATTACACCTGCATGTAGCTGGTGGCTGAGGTAATGGCTGGAGTTCAAAGGTAACCTAAGACGATGCAAGATGGAGTGATAAGTGGCATCTGATATACCTTAAAATGCTGGATGAGGGGCCAGCCTAGTGGCACAGGGGTTAAGTTCATGTGCTCCCCTTCAGTGCCCTGCGTTCACAGGTTGGGATCCTGGATGCAGACCTGGCACTGCTCCTCAAGCCATGCTGTGGCAGCATCCCACATAAAATAGAGGAAGATTGGCTCAGATGTTAGCTCAGTGACAATCTTCCTCAAACAAAAAAAGAGGAAGATTGGCAACAGAAGTTAAGTCAGGGCTGATCTTCCTCCCTCCCCCCCCCCCCAAAAATGCTGGATGAAAAATTACTCCAAATCTTCTAAAAAGCATCAAGGAGCTGGCAAGAGAGTGAGGAGTAACTGACTCAGGTCAAGATGCAGGAGAGGAACAGAATCCAGAGATAGTGAACCCAATGTTCAGGGTTGCTAGACTGGGGCAATTTTTCATTCTAACAAGCAGGTGAAAGGCTGATGTAGAGAGCCTACGGAGCTAGAGGATTAGATGTCAGTGTCCAGGGCCTATGACAGGAATAACTCTAGCAAACTGCTCTCTGTTTTGGTCTAGGACCAAGAAGCAAACTCTAGGAATTAGGATAAAATGGAAATGAATCAACCATTGCTCAGATTGCAACAAGTCCCTGAAATTGGATTAAGTTTATATCAAATTGCTAGTGCTTTTAGGCACCTGCAGAAGCAAACGGAAATTCTCTAAGATCTTGAATTATTTCTACAAATGATTTTTCAAATACTATGTCCTACACAACAGATAATAGAAACAGACCCACAGGGATTCCAATGATCCCAACACGAAATAACTGTGCTAACTACATTCAAGCATATAAATGCCAAATCATAATTTTGACAAGGAATTAGAAAACAGAGAAAGTAATATAGAAGATTTTTAAAAGAACCGAACGTGTCAAAATACATGAGGCAAAAAAACTGATAAAACTGAAGGGAGAAATAGAAAAATATGCTTTTATAATCAGAGACTTCAATACTCCTGTGTTGGTAACCGATGGATCAAACAGGCAGACCAATAAGGATATAGATGACCTGAACAGAACAGTTCTTCAGCTTGACCTAATGGATATTTAGAACACACCATTCAACAACAGCAGAACACACATTCTTCTCAAGCTCATGTAGAACTTTCATCAAGATAGACCGCCATGAAACAGACCTTAAAAGATTTAAAAGAATAGAAATCATACAGAGTACATTCTTAGAGCACAATGAAATTAAACCAGAAATCAATAACAGAAAGATAGCTGGAACCCCCCCAGATATCTGGAAAACAACATCTTTCTAAATAACTCATGGGCCAAAGAAGAAATCTCAAGGGAAATTTTAAAATACTATTTTAAATGAAATATATACTTCATGAAAATGAAAATATAATTTATCCCAATTTGTGGCACACAGCAAAAGCAGTGCCTAGAAGGAAATTTAGAGCAATGAAAGCATATATTAGAAAATAAGAATGATATAGAATCAACAAATTAAGTTCACACTTTGGAAACTAGAAAAAGAAGAGCAATTTAAGTTTAAAGCAAGCAGAAACAAAAATTAGAGCAGAAATCAATGAAATAAAAAATGGGAAAATAATAGAGAAAAATTATGAAAATCAACACTGGTTCTTTGAAAAGAAAAAAAAATCAAGCAGAAATTCTAAAACTTAAAAGTACAAGAACAAAAATTTTCAATTAAGTGAACAGGTTTGACAGCAGATTAGAAATAGCTGAAATAGAATTGATGTACCAGGAAACAGGTCCGAAGAGACTTAGCCTCTCCCTCCAAAAAGTGCAAAGGGATAAAGAATGGAAAATGCATTAAAAAGGGTAAAAAACCAAGAGGATACAGTGAGGAGGTCTACCATCCATTTAATTGAAATCCCAAAAAGAAAAGAGAGAGACTAGGGAGTAAACAGTATTTAAAGAGATGGTGGCCGAAAATTTTCCCAAGCTGTTGAAAGATATCAATCCAGAGATTCAAGATACCAACAAATCCTACATACTATTAAAAAACTAAAACAAACAAAAAATCATAGTGAAAGTGCAGAAATACGAAGACAGAGAAAAAAACCTTAAAAGCAGCTGTGAATGTGGTGGCAGAGAAGATTATTTTCAAAGGATCAATATCCTGTCTGGAAATTAACTCCACAACAGCAACAATAGAAGCCAGAGAAATGTATCTTAAACGTGTTGAAAGAAAATAACTGTCAACCTGGAATTCGATAACTAGCAAAATTATCCTTTGAAATGGAGTTCTACTTCTGTTGACGATGTAGGAAGCTTGAAAATAACACTCCCATTCTAACAACAAGAAAATAGCTGGTTTAACTACAAAATCATTACTTTTCGTGAGCATATCAGAGAGCTGAGGTCACAAAGAGATGGCTTCTTTCAGAGCAAATTTAGATAGAAACTTTTGGGTTCCTTACACCAAACTTGAGCTGGAAATTTAAGCCCGGAGCTCATCATTTTTTGCCCCCAAGTCTCCAGTGCACGTAGAAACAACCAATAAACTCCATTACACTCCTTATTTCTGTGAAATTCTCTATAGCAATAAACTCTTGGTCATGCAGAGTCTTGCTTTCTATAGGCACTTGATTACAGGTATCTACAGGTAATAATTTGAGGAATTATTTTACCATTGCATGTCATGGACTGCCAATATCACCTTTACCACTGGAAAAAGTCATTAATGCCTGTAAATCTAATCAGAGCAGAGCACCAATAACAGAAGACCCTCAGAGAACTTATCCTTAAGATTCTCTTCCTTTGGAACCACAATCAGTACCTAATTCTCACCAGTTAGGGTTCAATCAGGGCAGCAGAATCACTAGTAGCTATTATATATATATACAGACCTTATACAATTGTAGGATCTTGTTAGGTAGTCTCTATGCAGTTGTTATAGCTGTTGTCTTCACATCTCATGCTGGAGCTTAAAGTTTGTGTGGCAGGCAGTCCAGAAAGGAAGAGAGACATAAAGTGGGAGAGAGCAAGGGGAAGCTACAACTCACAAGCATTAGCTGGAACTTGGGTCAGTTCTCGCTGTTTCAACCTTGATGAACGAGTGTCCTGCAGTTGACGCTGGCCCCCTTGGTCACACCTGGGCCAGGAGTCAGAGGAGCAAAAGGAGGATCCAGGAGAAGGTGGAGCAGTTACAGGCCCAGCTTCTGCCTCGCACCAGCGTACGGAGCCAGCAGATAAGTGACAACGTATGTGAGCTAACAGTGCCTTCCTTGATCTTCCAACTGTAAACATTTAAAAATGGCTGTTGCTTCATTTCTGCCTTTCAAATCTCATGCAGAAGTGTCTCTTGTTGCCTATCTTAACTGAAAACATCCAGGGAAAGTAATCCTAAGAAACTCAGTTCAGCCTAGCTGAGTTGACACATTTCAAAGCCACAACACCTGCTGAAGCTAAGTGTACCCATACGACCCAGTGTTTCCAACTCCAGGGGACGTACCTCGCAGAAAAGAGACAAATTACTTCACCTTGGACATCTACCACAATAAAAAAAGAGACAATATCCTTTGTGCAAGAAGGGGATTCTTCAGCATTTGAGGCAACGTACAACACATTTCAATGTGCTAATCTGACCCATTTAATCCATCAGGCTTCTAGGACGGCCTGAAGCAAGAAAAGTTTCTGCAGCAGTTCCAGGTTACAATGCAAGCAGCCCTTTCACTTGAGAACCACGACCCAGTGGTCTCAGCGGCATTGGAAGTGTCTGCGGCAGACCAAGATGTCACATGAATCCTCTGACAAACCCCTGTAAGATTATTATAGTGTAGACCCCCAGGATTTTAGAGTAACATTGTGCCCTTTTACGCCATCGGCTATTCTCCATTTGAAAAGCAGCTCCTAGTTTACCAGGCCCTGGCATACTGGACGCCTGGTCATGGGACAACAAGTAATTACGAACTGGGTATTAACTGATCCACCAAATCATAAAACTGGAGGTTCACCACAGCATTCCATTGTTAAATGGAAATGGTATATATGAAGCTGGACCTAAGAAGATCTGGATGGAACAAGGAAGTTGCATCAGCAGGTAGCTCAGACTCCTACTGCTTCATTCCCTCTCACAACCTTATTATGGCCTCATGGGGAATTCTCTATGACCAGCTGACGGACAGAGAAAAAACACAGAGCTAATTTACAGATGTCTGCAGAAAATGCAGGCATCAGCCGGAAGTGGAAGGTTGCTACGTTACAGCCCAACTCAGGAGTGTCTGTGAATTACATTGGTGAAGAGAAGTCGTCTCTGTGGGAAGTTTTGTTGGTAGATCTGGTTATCTGCTTGGAAGAGAAGAAGAGGAGAACTGAGATAGGGATCTATACAGTGTTTATGGCTAACACATTGGTTGGCTGGCCTGGGATTTGAATAGAACAAGACATGAAGATCTGTGATAAGGAGGTCTGGGGTGGATCACTTGGAATGGACACAGAGTGTGAAGATAGTCATGGTTTCCTACATAAATGACCATCGGAAGGCACGGACTGTGGAGAAGCTTGTCAATAATCAGCTTATAAAATAACCTATACTGTGAATATCAATTATCCTCTTTTCCTGGCTAGCCTGGTGCTTTCTTAATGGGCCCATGCACCAATGGACATGGTGGCTGGGGGTGAGGCTGTGCATGGGTTTAACAACATGGATTTCCCTCCCTGAGAATGATATAGTTACAACCAGCCCTGCAGACCAATTTGCCAACAGCAAAGGACAATGTTGAGCCCCCAATATGGTGCACATGATGACAGATTTTCAGTCTGAATTCCTTTTACCATGAAAAGGGGCAGCATATTCTGGATATGGATTTGCCTTTCCTGTCCATAATGCTTCTGGCAGAATTCGCCTACCATTAGTGAACTTACAGAATGCCTTATCCATCCCTAAGGGTTCTGGAACGAAGGAGTAAAGGTCAGAATGGCCCCTCTCACTATTATACTTCAAAACCTCTGAAGGAATGTTTGCTTTCCATCTCCTGAATGATGAGTTTTCTGATCCTGGTGGCCAAGGAAGGAAGGCTTTCACAGCAGTCATAGTTATGTTCAGCTGGAAGCTGAGACCTCCACCTGATCACTTTAGGTTCCTTCTGCCACTGAATCAATAGACAGATATGGGTGTCACTATATTAGTCACAGTGATTGGCTCCAATTACCAGGGGGAAGTTGATTTGCTGCTCTAAAATGAGGGCAAAGAAAGGTTAAACTGAACCAAAGTGATCAGCTGGGGTTGTTTGTATTCTCTTTCGCAATAGTACTGGGTCAATAGAAAACTACAGAAACCAAATAAAGCCAGGAACATCAAAGACTCTGATCTTGCAGAAATAAAGATTTGGCTCAATCCACTAGTTTAAAAATCCCATGCAGTCAAGGCGCTGACCAAGGTAAGAAGACCACGAAATGGGTGGGAGAATAAGTTAGTTGTAATTATGAATTTAGGCCTCAGGTCCAGCTACAGAAACAGAGATTGTAGCAGCTGTGTTTAAGGTAACTTGGCATGGAAGTTTCCTTTGTTCTCTCATTTCTTTTCCCTGCTACTTTATATCTGGTGCACCAGCACTGAACAATATTTTAAGTTTCATATGACAGCGTGTCTGAATTAGGGACGTATGTGTCACTTTTCATAAGGGTACAAGATTTTTATCCAAACTAAGGACAAGAATGGAAGCTAGGATTACGATAGTCCCCATTTTCCCATCCATATTTGTGCTCCATCATTCTTCACCCTGCTATATGTTCCAGGTTGATGTCATTGGATTGCATCAACCAGAGGTCCTTGCTCACTGATTTCTGGTTGAATTTGGCCAATAGTAGGTATTGACAACAGCTCAGAGGCCAAAAAGGGAGAGGGGTCAAATTGTGTATTCCTCTGGCTCCCTCCCTGACCATCTGTGAGTGGACAAAAGTCTATACTCTTTTACCTGTCTATACCTTTATAGATATTTCCTTCATTAAACTCTTCTTATTACCCTGATTGAGTGTGCCATCTGTTTCTAGCCAAGTTCAAGACATCAGATTGCACACAGCTGAAGAGAAAATTAGTAAGCTGGAATGCAGTTCAAAAGAAAATATTCAGAATGAAGTGTAGGGAGACAAAAGAATGGAAAATACAAAACATAAGGTAGAATCTTAGAAGATACCACAAGAAAGTCCAACATATTTACTTAGAGCACCACAGATAAAGGAGCAACAAAATGGGGCAGAATTAATATTTAAGGAGATAATATTTGAGGATGCCTCAAAACCTATGAAAGACATCAAGCCACATATTCAAGAAGCTCTTTGAATCTCAAAGAGAATAAATAAAAAGAAATCCCTCCCTAGTCACAACCTAGTAAAACCGCTGACCATCAAAGACAGGCGATCCCCAAAAGAGTAACAATTATGCTGACAAATGATTTCTCCAATAACACTAGAAAAAGTCGGAGAAGGGGATCTAGTGAGCATATGCCTCAAGTGTGCCCCTAGGACTCTCTCTTCACCTGTCTTCACCATTTTCTGTCCCAAGAGGCTGACGTATGGACTGCTTCAATGAGCTCCCTCTTCCTCTGGATTCTGGTCAGGTTAGGACAATGGGAATGCCTAGAAGGAGATCAGAGGGAGGGAATGAAGAGAGTGAGGAGAGGGTAGTTATGTCCTCAGCTTCCTCCCTGTGAGGTTGTTACAGGCTGTCTGCTTCCCCTGGCACACATGCGCAACAGGAAACATGCACAAGGGTAAACATAGTCACACTATTCATGATAACTCAAGACTGGGGATAATCCAAAATACGTGTTTCTTAGACTTTCTTTACAGTTTTATAACTTAAGCATGCAGCCTTAGGTTATAAAATTGTAAAGAAAAGCAAAGAAACATGGTCAACAAGAGAACGGATAATGGTTACCTTTGGGAAGAGGGAATAACCAGAAGACACAAGAAGGCTTGTAAGGTGCTGGAAATGTTCTATTTCTTGACCTGGGTTGCGTGGGTGTTCACTTTGTGATAATTTGTAGAAGTGTTAATTTTTGTTTTATGCATTTTTCTGTTTGTTATGTTTCACAATTTACAAAGTTTTTAGAAAGGAAATAAATGGGATGAAGTGATAAAAATGACAGGGGGAATTGTGGAAGGTGCAGAGAAGACTTCCCTGAGTTTATCACATTAAATGGTTTTCTTTTTTGAACAATGTAAAATGTTCAAAAAAGCAAACTGTAAAATTGAAATCAAACTGAAGCAAACAAACCAAATTGGTAAAAATGACTACACAAACAAAAGAACTATTTCAAATGATTTTAGAACACAGTATTTTGATGGTATACCCCTAGAGGTTATATTCTAAGGACAAAATAAACTACCAAAAGTCTTAAATGTATTCATTGTTTTATTAGTAGAATAATATCTGTCTTATTATTTGTAAATTATTGTATGTAGATTGTAGGATTAAACACCTAAGCGATTATGTTAATGTCATTAAAAACCAAATTTTTCGGTGTAAGAATAAAGAGATGCAAGTATAAAATCAAAAGAGTTCAGAAAAAAACCACAGTTAAATTTTAATTGGAAATATCAGTGTGTGTGTGTATCTTAATATCCTAGCTCTGTGCACCGGGAGGGCCTAGAAGCAAGATCACCTCAGTAGCTATCATCACCCCTAAAACCCAGATAGTGGTCTCTAAAATCAGTCCTTACTAAAAGCTCCCAAGGCTCTTTGGAGGAGTGGCTGCTTCCATGTCTAAGGCAGAGGATAAAAAGATGAACCTGGGGGCCGGCCCCGTGGCCGAGTAGTTAAGTTTGTGCACTCTGCTTCGGCGGCCCAGGGTTTCGCAGGTTCAGATCCTGGGCGCGGACATGGCACCGCTCATCAAGCCATGCTGAGGTGGAGTCCCACATAGCACAACTAGAAGGACCCACAACTAAAAATGCACAACTATGTACCGGGGGGACTTTGGGGAGAAAAAAGGAAAAACAAAATCTTTTAAAAAAAAAGATGAACCTGTAACACCTTGGAGTGACAGAAAGCAAGGGAGCATTTAGTGATTAATGGGATGTTTCAAAAAGACGCCAGAGCCAGTCTAAAGGAGCTTTCACTGACTTACCCTGGGACCATGTGAATATCAAAAAGAATAATTACTGTGATCAACTGATATACATTGAATATGTAAAAATCTGTACTTTCAGATTAACGCTCAAACCAAAAAAGTTATAAAATATATTTTTTAAAAACTTATTTGCCACTGTTGGAGGTAACTATTATACCAATTCATTACTCTGAAAATTGCTACTTAAAGAAAAAAACTAAGAATGTATGCTGCCTTTCCAGCTGGAACTGTATTTCAGGATAACCAAGCCCAGCTGATGAGGGAAAGCTCTTTTTTTTTTTTTTTTTTTTTTAAGATTGGCACCTGAGCTAACATCTGTTGCCAATCTTCTTTTTTTTCCCCCTTCCTCTTCTCCCCAAAGCCCCGCAGTACATAGCTGTATATTCTAGTTGTAGGTGCTTCTAGTTGTGTGGGAGGCTGCCTCAGCACGGCTTGATGAGTAGTGCCGTGTCCAGGCCCAGGATCCAAAGCGGAGCGCGGGAACTTAACCACTCCACCACTGGGTGGCCCCAAGAAAGATCTTCTTTTACAAAGTAATATCAACCAATACATGTTAAAGGAATGATAGAATTATAAAAATCACCATTTTGCAACCTCTGATGAAACAATTTAGTCAAAGGATCATCAATGAATGGCAAAACCATTAGGTGAAAAGTCGATGGGAATTAGATATTCTCAGAGGGCCAAAATCTCATCCAACGGATTACAGACTGGCACAAGAAGCAAAAGTAACTTTGCCCACAGTGATCTGGCTGTCTTTACCTTAAACCAGTGATCAGTTTTAGCATCACTAACAGTAGGGCAGCCAGACATTATGCACTTTCTGAAATGATGCAGTGGGAAGCATACAGCATCACGTAGAAAATATTTTTGCTTTAAAAAAATTTTAACCTGATCCAATCAAGACTTTAAATATATCTTCTAGTTTACAGGAAATACAGGGGATACACAGGATACATACAGGGAAAACACAAGAAAATCTATAACAAGGAAACAATGAGGTGAATCCAGAAGGTGAGGGGTTGTAAAGAAAAACTGACCTGGTCTCTTCAAGAAGACAATGTCAAAAATGGGAGGGGGGCAGGGAGGAGCGGTGTCTAGGCTAATTTAAAGAGAATTAAGAAACATAACCAAATGCAATGGTGATCTTTGAATGACTTCAATTTTGAACAAAACAGCTGGAAAAAAAGGCAATTTTGGAAACAATTTGAGAAATTTGAATATGAACTGAGCATTAAGTGACATTAGGGAATTCTTGTAAATGTTGTTAGATGTCAATGGCATTTTGGTTATGTGGGGAGATGTCCCTGTTTCTTGGAGATGGGTATTGAAATATCTCTAAGGGAAATATGTTGTCTATCATATACTTTTAAATATTAAAAAGAAGCAAATATGAAAAAATATCAATAACTAAGTCTAGATGATGAGCGTATGAGTATTTACTATGCTCTACCTTTTTTTTTTTTTTTTTTTTTTGTATTTTGGAAAACTTTAACTGAAAAGTAAGAGAGTAAAGGGATCAAATTTGAACTTTAGAAAACTCACTCCCTAGGATATTGGGTGAAAGAGTGAAAGCAAAAAACTGGTTAGATGTTTGCTGCAATGTTCGCGATGAAAGGGCACGGTAGTTTAGACAGGGTAGTGATACAGATCACTCGGACGCAGAGATGTTAAATAACTTGCCCAAAGTTACACCCCTAGGAGGTGGCATTGCTAGAACTGTAATCTAGGTACACATGCATAACCTTTCCTGCTCTTGAGGATGACACCCGTGCCATTAATCGAGACGCATAAGAGTACCTAGTCTACTCGCTTTTATGTTCCTCATCTTAGGGTTTATACTACTTGACTCATGCACCTTTCCCGGCCCCCACTCAATCGAACCCTTTTCGCCAACCCTGGGACTGGATGATAGAAGTGGGAGTCCTTGGAGAGAAGCATACGTCAAAAGGGACGGGGACAAGTGGGAATTCTAGTGAGGCGCTTACTACTTGGCGGAGGAGGGATGGGGTGGGTAGGTGCCCCGCTAAGACGGTGCTCTTACGACACGTATGACGCAAATAAGCGTAAGAACCGGGGGTGGAGGTGTCGTCACCACCCGCCTTGGGTTGGCCGAGTTGCCGCGAGAGGGGCGTATAGACCCCGCCTCGTAGGTGGGTGGGGAGTGGCAGGCTCCGCCTTGGCCCCTCTGGCAGGCTCCGGACAGCGTCGCTGCAGCTCTGGCAGCGGAGCCCGCGCGCGGAGCCCGGAAGGATGCGGCGCCCGCGGCGGCCTGGGGGTCCCGGGGGATCCGGGGGTCTCCGGGTGCTCCTCTGCCTCCTGCTGCTGAGCAGCCGCCCGGGAGGCTGCAGCGCCATTAGTGCCCACGGTCAGGAGGAAATGGGGGGTGGGGGGACGGTGCCGGGAGCAAAACTCAGTGGCAGGTGGGGGGCAGTGTCAAGAACGTAGGAAGCTCAGGTAGAATATATGTGGGGCAGGCACTGTGAGATGAGGAAGATGAGAGGGCGTCTGAGAGGAAAGGGGCGTAGGCCTGGAGGTGGGGCTGGGAATACGGAGGTGGGACATAAGAGAAACCGGCTCAGGGGAAGATTGCGGGTTTAGGAGGAGGAATGGAGGTGCATATGGCCAGAGGGACTCAGAGACGGGCTGCAAGTCCGCGGGATAAGCAAGTCGCGCCGAGGCGCCAAAGAAGTGGTGACTGGCGCTCAAGGATGGAGGCGTGGGGGAGGGGCGGAGTGCCGGGGAAAGAGGGAGAGGGAACCCTGATCTGCCGGTAGTAAGAGTCCGGGCCGCGAGCGTCAGGGTCCCAGCTCCCAGTAGAGGATCAGGCCGAGGGAGGGGCCAGGGTTTCTCTTTAAGCCTACAGAGGCCGATTGCCGCTATGATCTCCAATCAGAGGGGGACAGTTGGGGGAGGGGGCAGAATAGGACGAAGAGGGAAGGGTCCTCTTCCGTCCCCCTCCCCACAGTCAGGCCCAGTGCTGACTCACATCTGAGCGGACAGAGACAGTCAGCGCTGACTCATGGGCCGGGGGAGAGTGGGGGCGGGGGGCGCGTGGGGGAAGGGGCGCAGCCTCTCAGTCTGGCGCCCTTCCCCCCCACCGAGCTTGGAGGCCAATGCAGGATACTTCCTGTGGCGCTGTGGGTTGGTAAGGTGGTAGATGAAGTCCGGAACGGCGGAGGGGTCAGATCTTGTGGAGACTCCTCATCCTGTCCCCCCTCCCTCCCCTATAGCTGCTTCCAGGCGAGCCCTTGGCAGCGCCAGGCTCAGAGCTTCAGCACCGCGGACAGAGCCAGCGGCTCTTGGGCCGCGGACAGCAGGGACAGCGCGGGGAGCATTGCCTTAGAGACACCCCAGCCTTACCCCTTTCCCATACGGAGGGGAGGTGTGCTAGGGTTTCCATCTCTTCTGAGCCCGGGCCATCATAATTAGGATGCTTTTGGAGATTTTGGAAGGAAGTCCCTTTTCCCTCAGAATTTGGCCCAAAACTTCCCTATAGTAATTCTGTGACAGTAGAAGTATATGATCCTCCACCACCACTACCTCGATGCACCTGGAAGGTTCCTCCACTCTTAAGCAAACTGAGGCTTTTAGAGAAAGGACCCAGAATCACAGATCCTTAAAATCCAAAGCCAGTTCCTATGCTTCCTTCTCTTAAGAATTCTAGGCCTCTTCTCTACTCTCCTCCCAGCTCAAAGCCTTCCTTAGAATGAAAGAATGGTGAAAGACCCCGTCTGCTTCCCCCTTTCCCAGCCTGTCCATCCACCTGACCATTCTATGGTGTCTGATCCTCTGCTCACCTGTCCCTCTACAGGCTGTTTGTTTGATCGCAGACTCTGCTCTCACCTGGAAGTCTGCATTCAGGGTGAGTGAGGCCCAAGCATAGGACTTACAAGACGGGGCCACAGTGGGAAAGGAGTGCGGGGAGGCCTGGAAGGGAGAAGGGGTACTGGCCTTGGGGAGATTGGGGACTGGCCTGGAGGAGCAGAGCTCCCTGCAGCCAAGAGAGGAAATGGAGAGCAACCTGGACTTTGGAAGGCCTCTTGTCCAAGCCGCTTGCTGATGCCACTTTTGTATTCTTAGATGGCTTGTTTGGACAGTGCCAGGTGGGAGTGGGGCAGGCCCGGCCCCTTTTGCAAGTCACCTCCCCAGTTCTTCAACGCTTACAAGGTGTGCTTCGACAGCTCATGTCCCAAGGTGAGGTCTAGGTGCATTGGAGGAGAGACACTGGACCTTGGTTAGGTAAGGGTGGGGAAGTGAGACGCCATCTGACTCAAGGCTTTCTGTTCATGAAACATTCTTATCACACCCACTCTGAAGCCTCACCTTCCCAGACTTTGCTGGAGAGGGAGGCAAGACAGGCGTAGAAGTGGAACCCTACAGATGGGCTGTTCACACTTAAAGCCTCTGTAGGAATCTAGAGGAGGCTTCTAGAAGAAGCCATTGGAAGAGGCCAGCAACCTTAGAACCACTCCCTGGAACTGTCCAAGTGCTCCAGAGCCATGAATCCCGGAGTCCTCAGCCAGGAGAACACCCAACTCATCTAATTCACTCATTCAATAAGTACTTACTATGTGACAAGCTTAGTTTTAGGTGCTTAGGATGTATCAGAGAATAAAATACACAAAGATCTCTGCCTACTGGGGCTTACATTTGGGGGATGAGGGGATACAATACACTATATAAATTAGAAAATATATAGTATGTTAGAAGGTGATAAGTGTCATGGAAAAAACAGATATTACAGCAGGATAAAGTGATCAGAAATGGTGAGGTAGGAAGCTGCAGCAGTAAATCAAGAGGTCAAGATAGGCCTTATTGAGACTATGAAATTTGAACAAAGATGTCAAGGTGGGAATGTTTTCCAGAAGGTTGTATTAGGGCAGTGCTTCAAACTGACCAAAAAGCTAGAACAAAAGCCCTAAAGCAGGAGCACAAGTCTGAGGCACACCATGGAGTACACCACTACTGTGTGGCTGTAGAGGAGAGATGGAGAGGAAGAGTAGAAGATGCAGTCAGGTAGGTGAAGGGGGAAGGGATGCAGATCACTGTAGGGCCTTGGAGGAGAATGTATGGACTTTGGCTTTACTCTGAGTAAAAGAGGGAACCATCATGAGAATTGATCTCACTTCTACTTTAAAAGGGTCGTGCTTGCTGCTGTATTGGGAATAGACTGCAGGGAGTCAAGGGTAGAAGCAGGAGACCATTAAAAGCTACCATAATAACTCAGGTAAGAGATGAATGTGGTGTAGACCAGGGTTCTTGCAGGAAGGTAGTGAGGAATGACAGAATTATACATGTATTTTTGAGGTAGTGAACACGATGTTGTGAAATATTGGATATGGCTGTGAAAGAAAGAGAGGAGTCAAGGATGACACCCAGGTTTTATTGCCTGAACAACTGGATTGATGGAGATATCATCAGCTGTACAGAAGGATCACCTTGGGGGAGGGGGTTTCAGTTTTTAATATATTGAGCTTAAGATATCCATTCAAGTAGAGTGGGAAGTTTGGTATATGAGAATGGATCTTGAAAGAGAGGTCTGAAGTGGAGATATAAATTTGGAATTCTGTGGCATATAGAAGGTAATTAAACTCATGAGGTGGATGAAATAACCAAAGGATTGAGTGTATATGAATAAGAGCCCTAGCGAATTCTAATATTAAGAGGACAAGGACAAGACGAGAAACCAATAAAGGAGACTGAGAAGGGGGAGCCAGTGAGGTAAGAGGAAAAACAAGAGTGTTTGGTGTCCTAGAAGCCAAGTGGAAGTGTGTCATGGAAGAAGGAGTGATCGATGGGGTCAAATGATGATGGTAGGTTAAGAAGGATGAGATCTGAGAATTGACCACTGGATTTAGATATGCAGAAGTCACTGGTGATCTCAGTGAAAGCAATTTTGGTAGAATAGTTGGGAATAAAATCCTGAAGAGTGGATTAAGAGGGAATGGGAGGAAAGGAATTGTATACAGCCAGTAGAGATAACACTTTCAAGGAGTCTTGCTACAAAGAAAACAAAGAAATGAGATGATAGCTGGAGAGGAATGAGGGGTCAAGTAGTATTTTTTTAAGATGGAGGAAATTGCATCATGTTTGGGAATAATTCAGTAGAGAACAGGAAAAAAACGATGATGTAGCAAGTAGGAGAGAATTGTGGGGAAGATGTTCTTGAGTAGGTAATAGAGGATGAAATCTAATGCCCAAGTGGAGGAATTGGCCTTAAATAGGAACACAGATAGATCATCTAATGCCAGTAGGCAAGAAGGTAGGTATGGATGCCAGTGGATCCCAGAATATGAGTTGAGAGCAGTGTAGACTATTAATCCAGAAGCAGGGAAGAAGGAATAGGAGTGGAGAGCGAGAGATTATTCCTTTAGAATAGACTGACCTTTCCTGAGAGCAGTTACATGAAGGGAAAGGGTCAAAGAGGAGATCCGCTTCAGGAGAGATGATGCTGCTGATGATGGTGAGGATGATGACGATGGAGAATATTTAAAGCGTGTTTAGTGCTTTAGAGTTTCCTAAGCACTTTCATTTCTCTGATTGCACTTGATCTTCACAACAACCCCATGAAATATGTATTATTCCCACTTCACAATTAAAGAAAACTAAGGCTCAGGATAAACAAGAAGAGGAATAGTAATTATGATGATAATAATAATAGTGGCTATTTAAAGTTCACTATGGGACAGGTCCTGTTCTAACCATTTTATATTGTGTTATTTTAATTATCACAACCATCTTAGGAGGTATAAACTCCTATTTTACAGATGAGAGAATTGAGGCTCAGATAGGTTCAGCAATTTGCCCAAAGTCACACAATTAGTGTGTGACTCTGCCAAATGGCAGAGGATTCAAATCCAGTCTGACCGGAGGCAGTCTGACTCCAAAACCTGTACCTGAGGGTCAGAAGAGGACAGCTCAGATCACCCACCAGGTCTCCAGACCCCCTCCACTGCCCCTCCGCTCTGCTAAACTCCACACACTGCAGGGTCTGGAGTGCAGTTTTGATGGCCACTGCTCCCTGTCTTGATCCCCCCCTGGGCCCTCAGACTGTCCCAAGCCAAGCTCACCCTATCCTGTCCCTTGGCAGGATTGTCCTGGCACGATGACCTCACCCAGTATGTGATCTCCCAGGAGATGGAACGCATCCCCAGGCTTCGCCCCACGGAGCCCCATCCAAGGGACAGGTAGGCATCCTCTCTCAACAACTCTAGCATGGCAAGGCTGGTGGGTCTGTGGTCTTCCTGATGGACAGAGGGAAGGGGGAGGGAAGTGGGCACCAAGGTCAGCCGGCTGAAGTGCTGGTAAAAGAGGTTCAGGACTGGTCCTCTGATGTGCTCACACGCCCAGCAGGAGCTGAGTTCATCCCTGGGGATCCAGCAAAACAGAGGTATTAAAAAAATGTTTTGAAAAACTTGGACATTTGATATTTTAAAAGAAGCATCAAAGTAGTCATCATGGGACAAATTAGAGTTGTGCTGGACTGAAGTTGTTTGAAGTTCAGTTTCGTTACTATGTGGAATTGCCTGTGGCAGAAGATGCCATCATCTTTTCGTGGTTAGGGCCTCTGAAGGCATTGTTCAGTTTCCTGTAAAGCAGGGGAAAGTAAATGAGGGCCATGGGGCTCAGACAATGACACCAGGATGAAGAAGGCAGAATGAAGTGTTGGGGGCAGAGAAAGAGGGCACAGTATTGAGGGTTTAAATGTATACTTGGAGAGCCAGGTGTGGGGACATTCACACAGGGGCAACAGGGCAAGCTGCAGCCACTGTTCATCTAGAGAGTTTCCCAGGTGCCTTCCTCTGCCCCCATTCTTTCCCCCTCCATCCCCGGTCTCACACTTCCCTAGCCTCTGCCGCTGTTGCAGGGACCCAGGCATGCTTACCAGTAAGACGATGGCCTCTGCCCTAGGCTTGGCCCTATGGCCCTTCCCTGTGCTGTTTTCTCCTCCCCTGAGGCTAACTCACTTCTTGAGAAGTCAGACTTACTCTAAACTGCTGAGCATGCCTCACCATCTCTGCCTCGTAGACTCCTTATGCTGTTGTCCCACACAACCAACACACACACACACACACACACACACACACACACACGCGTTTTGCTTTCCTCTCCAGATCTGGCTTGGTGCCCAGGAGACCGGGTCCCACGGGGGAGCTGCTTTTACAAGGCATCCCCACTGGCTCCGCCCCTGTTGCCCAGCACCGGCTTCCTCGACCTCCAGTGGGCGGGGGTGGAGCTGGGGCGGGCTCCCCCCTGTCCCCTCTGCAGGCTGAGCTGTTGCCCCCTCTCTTGGAGCATCTGCTGCTGCCCCCGCAGCCCCCTCACCCTGCCCTGAGTTATGAACCTGCCCTGCTGCAGCCCTACCTGTTCCATCAGGTGAGCCCTGGACACTTGCCCCGCCTCCACCCCATTCCCCCAGTCCTGATGTCTGCTCTTACCCGGATCTCTGGTTTCCCACAGTTTGGCTCCCGTGATGGCTCCCGGGGTTCCGAGAGTTCCCCAGGGATGGTCAGTGTCGGCCCCCTGCCCAAGGCCGAACCCCCTGCCCTTTTCAGCAGAACTGCCTCCAAGGGCATGTTTGGGGCTCACCCTGGCCACTCCTATGGGGACCCTCCAGGGCCTTCACCTGCTCAGCTTTTCCAGGAGTCAGGGCTGCTCTACCTGGCCCAGGAGTCGCCAGTGCCCAGCAGGGCCAGGGCACCAAGGCTGCCAGAGCAAGGGGGCAGCAGCCGGGCAGAGGACTCCTCAGAGGGCTATGAGGAGGATGGACTGGAGGGTCACGGGGAGAGGCCTCCTTCCCCAGCAGAGCAGCCAGGTAACAGGGTCTTCAGCATCCACTCCTGCCCGTCGGGGCTGCTGCTGGGGCTCCTTCCTAGCTATCCATGCATTTGTTAATTTGTCCTTAAAGTCATTCATACATTTAACTAATGTCTGTTGACAACCTGATCTATGCCAGGCACTGAGTAGGCAGCGTGTGTGTGTGTGTGTGTGTGTGTGTGTGTGTGTGGTGGGGCGGGTGGTGGGGGTGGGGCGGGTGGAGCTGATGTAACTCTTCTTCAGATGGAGAGTCAAGATGTCCACGGTGGGCCTGAAGTTTGGTCTTGGCCCCAGGAAGGCCTTTCTCCTAAAGTGTGGACAAGGGCTGGAAAGGGAGGGCATCAATGTCCTAGTGTTTGAGAAGAAGCTCTTGAATGTGCTAGTATCCCTAACCCCCAACTCACCCATCTGCATCGCCACCAGCCCTAAGCTCTGTGTCTGGCTCCCAGCAGATGTGACTCTGCAGAGGCTGGCAGCTGTGCTGGCAGGCTATGGGGTGGAGCTGCGTCAGCTGACCCCTGAGCAGCTCTCCACCCTCTCGACTCTGCTGCAGCTCCTGCCCAAGGGCTCAGGACGAAATCTGGGTGAGTGTCCAGACAGAGAGACTAGCACCTACCAGCTTCACGAAGGCTTCTTGCCCCACCTCTCAAGACCACAAGGAGCAGCCTAGAGAGGAAGGGTCAGGGTCGGGGGAAGGGAGTTCTTTTGAGACATGAGGTCATTGCCAACAAAGGGAGGAGAGGAAAAGGATGCAATGATGAGCTGAGGAGTTAGACCAAGAAAGGACTGGAGGGTGGAAGTAATGGGAAAAGAAGCCAACAGAGATCAGGAGGCACCCAGAAGGGTGGGTGGATGATAATGAGGATCTAAGGAAGGGTGACCAATGCCAAGGAGAAGCCAATAATTGATCCGTAGAGGGAGGACTGATCAAAGAATAGCTTTGAGAGGTTTGGCCAATGACAAAGGGAAAAGTTAGTAAAACAATGGATTATAAGGCAGAAGCACCGAGGCATGAGGCCATGCTGAGGATAAGACCAATGACAGGGTCTTGGTCACTAACTAAGGGGAAAGAGGCCACAGCAGATGGAACAGGTTCAGGGCCTCTGGCCCTTCCTCCCACTTGTGCTGAGTGGACCTTGGCCTTGGCCCTTTGCCCAGAGTCTTGTTTACCTGTCTCTGCAGGAGGGCTTCTAAACGTTGGAGCTGACATCAAGAAAGTGAGTTCCTGCACCTCCCTGACCCATAGTGCCCTGTGGCAGCAAAGCCCCTTGCCGAAATCTAGACCTCAGGATCAGGACCCAGAATCAGTATCCTCCAACCCCTCAATTTGGAGAAACCAAGGCACAGAGACAGCGAGTCATTGCCTAAGTCTTGCCACAAGTTGATGGCAGAGCTGGTTCTAGAAGCCAGAATTCTCGACTCTGCTTTGATCACTATGATCATTTCAGACTGTGCCCCCTGTAGCCTGAGGAGCTCTATCTGCTCCACATGTTGAACTTCCAAGATTTTGTGGCTAAACAAGTCTAAAGTCGCTGCCTACCATTCATCTTCCACCCTCACCCCAGCTTCCCTCACTCCAGAGGTTCTCCCCACTCCAACCCTGTCTTGTGGATTGTTACCCACCATGTTCCACTCATCCAATCCTTATTCATTCATTCACCCACTTGGCTCACCTTTTTCGGTGCCCTCTCTATGCCCAGCGCTGCCCTGGGTCCTGGGGGTAGAAAGAAATAAGTCCTGAGCTCTCTGTAGGGAGCTCAGAGTCCAGGGTGTGGACCCCCAGTCCCCCAGTCCCTCCACTGCCCAGAGACCACACCTCCATCCTCTCTTCTAAACAGACAATGGAGGAGCAGGTGCAGGGTGGAGACACGGCGGAGCCTCCGCCCCCCACGCCCTCCCTGCCTGGATACCCCACTGCCAGCCCCGCCTCCGATAAAGCCCAGCAGGTGCCTACCTCTGGATCCTCTGAGCCCCTCAAAGCTGCTGTCCCCCCTGCCACACCTGTCCTGCTGGAGAAGAAAAGTCCACTGGGCCACAGCCAGCCCACGGTGGCAGGGCAGCCCTCAGCTCGGCCGTCAGCGGAGGAGTATGGCTACATTGTCACGGACCAGAAGTAAGGGCTCCAGCCTGGGGAAGCCATCCATTCCCCTGGGGGGTCGAGCTGGCCTGCCTGGCAGGAAGCATAGAGAGCAGGAATCCAGATTTGGAGTAGACGGAGGTAGGGGGGAGAGGAGTGGGCTGCTCTGCACCCCTGGAGGTGTCCTGTTTCCAGAAAGTGGCCAAGAGGGTCCCCACTTTCCTTGCTTTGCCTGCTCCCTATCTCCAGGCCCCTGAGTCTGGCTGCAGGAGTGAAGCTGCTGGAGATCCTGGCTGAGCATGTGCACGTGTCCTCAGGCAGCTTCATCAACATCAGGTGGGGCTTGTATCTGTCTGGAGCAGCAGGGAACCAGAAGGTAGCTTAAGGGGGGAGGAAGCTGGAAGGGCTCAGGAGAGGAAGGGAAGACAGGCTCTTGGTAAGGGGCCAAGGTGCAGTCAGCTGCTCTCAGCTGCATTGAAGGTACAGCCACACACCTAGCCCTGCTGCTGGCCCCATCTGGTATCTCCCTGGCCCCAAACGCTGCTGTAGGGCATCTCTGATCGGCTCCAGCCCCATCCTCTAACGGAGAGAGGGCCAGAGCTGGCCTCTCTTTTAGAGTCTGGGGTCTACAGTGGGTGAGGCAGTAACATAACTCCTATTCGGCAGTGTGGTGGGACCAGCCCTCACCTTCCGCATCCGGCACAATGATCAGAACCTGTCTTTGGCTGATGTGGCCCAGCAAGCTGGTAAATACCGCCTGGCCCTGGCCCAAGGCCCAGTAAGATATAACCAGGCTCCTCTTGAAATATTCCCAATCCACCTGGGCCCTGCCTGCCACCTGGCATATGGACATGGGGTGGAGACCAAATGGGGCTGGAGAGAGCCTGAACTACGTCCTCCCTGCAGGGCTGATGAAGTCTGAACTAGAAGCACAGACAGGACTCCAGATCTTGCAGACAGGAGTGGGACAGGTATGAGCTAACTGGAGAATCAGTCAAAGCCCCAGAGGGCTGACGTTGCCCACAAGAGATGGAGGCAAACTCAACAGAACTGGAGATGAAACCACTTACCAGGCTCCCCGCCAGCTTCGCCAAAGCAGCCCTCCCCTTGCAGTTTCCTTTCTGACCAGCAGATGGCCCCAGTGGCTCTCGTCCCTGCAGGACCAGTCTTCTCTAGGGAGGCAGGACGCTTGGCATCAGCTAGCTGAAGTGCCCATAGCCCTCCGGAGCCAAGTCTCTAAATTCCAAGGGGAAACCTTGCACAGAAAGGACATTAAACTCAGAATATGTTTCTATTCTGCACTCAACACTGATGCCTCACATTCTACTATCTGATTCCTTGTGTTCTCTCTCCACTTCCCTACATCCACTTTTAAATGCAAAGAATCCTAGTGGGGTCACCCACTAAGTCTCTGGCTGTGCAGCATGGTTGAGTTGGTTCAATGGGGACTGAGAAGGAGAGGACGGTCTTGGGTCTGTCTGAGTCCTTCGGCCTGTCCCACCATGCCCCTGCCCTTCCAGCTTTGCCCCAGGAGGCATCCTAGCAGAGAGTGTGGCGTGGGACAGGGGTGAGGAGCAGCTCTGAAGGCTCCTCCCATCACTGCCCCCCTTGATTCTAGCCTTGTTCCCACAGAGGGAGGAGGCGGCTGCAGCCCCTCCCCGAGCGGCCCACAGCACCTCTCCCATGCGCTCCGTGCTGCTCACTCTGGTGGCCCTGGCGGGTGTGGCCGGGCTGCTAGTGGCTCTGGCAGTGGCTCTGTGTGTGCGGCAGCAGGCACGGCAGCGGGACAAAGAGCGCCTGGCAGCCCTGGGACCTGAGGGGGCCCACGGAGACACTACCTTTGAGTACCAGGTGTGCAGCCCCAGAGGCTCGTTGGGGAGAGGGGAGTCGAGGGGCTTGGGAGGCTGGGTCTTGCGTGGGGTGAGTGTGGGGAGTTGGGTGGGGAGTGAGCCCACCCCTGGGAATGTCCAGGCCAGGCTGGAGAAGCCCCAGGAGGGGTGTTGAATGGGGGGGAATTCGAAGCAGGTGGTTCCTAAAGTTCTTCCGATTCTGGGGTCCTGGGGTTCCACTCTGTAATAGCTAAGGTTGTCACAGGTACTACTCAAACAGAACAGCCCCAAGAAGGATGAGGTCCAGCGTGGAAGACCTACCCCAGAGGAGATGGGCTTCATTCAAAATCAAGCAAGGATGAGCTTAGGGATCCAGAATTGAATGCAGGACTCTGTTGAAAAAGCATCAGGTCACCTTGGCCCCTGCTCCATCCTTCTTCTGCAGGACCTGTGCCGCCAGCACATGGCCACAAAGTCCCTGTTCACCCGGGCAGAGGGTCCGCCCGAGCCTTCTCGGGTGAGCAGCGTGTCCTCCCAGTTCAGCGATGCGGCCCAGGCCAGCCCCAGCTCCCACAGCAGCACGCCGTCCTGGTGCGAGGAGCCCGCCCAGGCCAACATGGACATCTCCACGGGACACATGATTCTGGTCAGGGCAGGGCCTGGGCACGGAGTGGGTGAGGGGACAGGAGGGTGGGAGAGGCAGGGCTGGTGGGGGGGGGGGGCCGGAGCCAGGCTGGGTGTCCCTGCAGGCGTACATGGAGGACCACCTGCGGAACCGGGACCGCCTGGCCAAGGAGTGGCAGGCCCTGTGTGCCTACCAGGCCGAGCCCAACACCTGTGCCACCGCCCAGGGGGAGGGCAACATCAAAAAGAACCGCCACCCCAACTTCCTGCCCTGTGAGTGAGTCCTGCTGGCCAGCTTGGCAAAGCCCTCTCTCTGCTGGGAGCTCTGGAGGGCTTGGGGGGAGGGCTGGGCTCCTGGCTCAGGCTGAGAGGCAGATGTGCCAGGACCTGAATGACTGGAGGGGCATTTGAGGTGGGATGCGGGTCTGTGCAGATGACCACGCTCGCATCAAGCTGAAGGTGGAGAGCAGCCCTTCTCGGAGCGATTACATCAACGCCAGCCCCATCGTGAGTGGCTCTGACTCCCATCCATCTCTGCCTCATTTTGATTCTGCCCCCATAAACTCCATTTCCTTATGGTCACCCCCCACATCACCCGAGGCCTTGGAATGGTGGGGCCTGATATCCTAGGGCAGAAATGGGGGTTCTCAGGCTCCCCCAGACCCTGGCCCACTCCCTGTGAGCAAGCCTCTCCACAGCAGCATTTCCCCTCTGGTTCATGACGTGTCTTCCCTGCCCCCAGATTGAGCATGACCCTCGGATGCCAGCCTACATAGCCACGCAGGGCCCGCTGTCCCATACCATCGCAGACTTCTGGCAGGTGGGCTCACTGGGGGCACTCGTGGGCAGCCAGCACCAGCCAGGTCCCATGGAGGTGAGAATGGAGCTTACCAGAGTCTCTGTCTCTAGATGGTGTGGGAGAGTGGCTGCACCGTTATCGTCATGCTGACCCCACTGGTGGAGGATGGCGTCAAGCAGTGTGACCGCTACTGGCCAGATGAGGGCTCCTCCCTGTACCACGTATATGAGGTCAGCAGGACCCCATGGCTAGGGGACAATGGGAGTGGGCAAAGTGGATGGTGGACCATTCAAACATGTAGGAACATGTATCTATATAAGCATACATACACATACATATGTATGTTCACATACATTGATACATATACGTATGTGCATCCAGTCTGGGGCCAAAGAGCATTTGTAGAGAACATGATGAAAGGTACAGATAAAACTATAAAACCACCAAAACTGAGATAATAAAGAGTATGTGAGAAAGGGAAGAGAAGTGTACCCAAAGACCAAGATCAAGACCTACTTTAGTTGAGCCTAACTTAGCTCTGAGCTTCCTGGAGGCCAAAGCAAAGAAAGAAATACCATCAGTCACATATGTTGCTTATGTAAAATAGAAACAAACTTCTTCATTAGGAGAGAGGATAGGCAGGGCGAACTGGGCAGAGGCAAAGTAGAGGAAGGAGGAACAGATTCCCGACAGATGGGAGGTGACCCATCACCCCCCAAAACAAGAGACATTAAGAGCACAACGGCAGCTCCTTGTTGCCAGATGAGCACGGCAGAGTAATTTTTTCATCATCAGATGAACACTCTATACTCTTTAAAATTTTTTTTTAAATTGGTTTTGCTCGTGGTCAAAAAAAAATCAAATAAAGATATTAGAGAATTTCATCAAAGTTGATGTGCGTGGCACAGACACTTTGCTAGACTGTGAGGAAGAGGAAGGAGAATCTCCCACCTCAAAAAGCTCAAAACAGTTGCGTCTAGATGGAAAAGCCACCAGTTGTCCTGAGCAGTAGATAGGTGACACACACAGCTGGGATTCTTGGGGACAGGTGGGGCAGGCGGTGGGGTGAGCTTCCTGGAGGATTTAGAATTTGAACCGGCCTGTGAGGCTGGCAGGATTGGGAGGGGGGAGGCGCGCGCCCGCGGGCGTGGAGAGGCCCCGACGTGCTGGGGCCGGGCCACCCTCCGCAGGTGAACCTGGTGTCGGAGCACATCTGGTGCGAGGACTTCCTGGTGCGGAGCTTCTACCTGAAGAACGTGCAGACCCAGGAGACGCGCACGCTCACGCAGTTCCACTTCCTCAGCTGGCCGGCAGAGGGCACTCCGGCCTCCACGCGGCCGCTGCTCGACTTCCGCAGGTGAGCGCCCCGCGCGCCGGAGCGAGCCGCGCAGGAGTCGGGGGCCGCGAGCTGGGCCCGCCATCACCCGGCCCGCTGGCTCCGCCTGGGCCCCCAGGTCCTGTGAGGCCGACCCTCTAGCCTGACCTGGAGCCTCCACCCCTGACCTCCAGCTGCCCCCTTCCAGACCCCCCAAACCAGGAGTGATGCTCTGTCTTGCTGTGCCCATCCCTCCAGCCCTCTGGTCCAGCTCCGTTTCTGCTGTCTCGTGCCCTCTTTTTCTCCCTGCCTGTCCGCGTGTGTTTCTTTCTCCATTACCCCCTTCCCCGCAAAAGGGCTCACCTTGTTTCTATCTAGCTCCCTCCCTCTCTCCTCTCCGTCTGCTTGGCCCCTGCCTCCTGCCTCCTCTCTACCTCCTGTCCTGCTCTTCCAGGGCTCCAGCACCGTTCCCTGTGTTGGGTGTCCCCTCACTCTCTCTCCCTCCCTCCTGCCCATCTCCCTTCTTTATCCCTCTCTGTCTCTTTGCCTCTATTTTTATTTCTCTCCTTCTCTTTCCCTCCCTTCCCTGCTTCTTCTCTCTCCCCCTCCTTCCTCTCCTGCTCATCTCTTCTCTCTCTCTCTCACTCAGTCTGTCTCTCTTTATCTCCATTTCTCCCTCTCTGCACCTCTCCTTTGTTCCGTCTATTCTTCTCTCTCTCTCTCTCTCCTCTTTTTCTCCACCTTCTGCCATCACTGCCTATGTATCTCTGCCTCTCTTTGTCTCTGTCCCACCCTCTCTCTGTCTCTGTCTCTCCCTCCCTCTGTCTGTCTCCCGCTCTGTCCTTCCTTCTCCCTCCCTCCTCTCTCTTTCTTTCTCTCTCTCACAGCTGCCAGTGTCATTTTTGTGATCTGCAGCTAGTATTCTCGCTCCAGTTGCATAGTCACAAAAGTGATCATTGGCAGGTGTGGCCGCTTCATGGACAGGACAATCGGGACATGTGGGCCCAGAGACCACCCCGAAGGCTGCTGGGAGAGCTGGGGGCTGGGGGGACTCAGGGAGGAGACAAATCCTATCACACGAAGTACAGGAGGCTCTGGCTTCTTGGGGACTCAGTGGGGGCTAGGACAGGGAGCTAACTGAGGGACTTACCCTGTTGTGACATGGGAGGCACCAGCAGGCCAGGCCTCCAGTATCCCCTGCCTTTCCCCTCCCCACACACGTGGCTGAGAAGCCTGCCACAATTGGCAGAGGCTCACCCACACTGCCGGCTCCTGCTGCCTCTCTGCCCCTTGTCAGGCGGGCCTGAGGGCTCTAGGCGCTGAGCAGAGAGCAGAGGAGCAGAACTGCGGTGAGGACCTGGGGACAGTTTCTGAGCCTCAGGACAATGGTTTCTAGCTGGGATCCCTGGGCCCCGAGGCACAGGCTTCTGAGAAGCGATGCCAGGGGTGTCAGAACCACTTCCTGTTTTCCACATTTAAAGACTCCCTGTAGCCCTAGGGCACGGGCCTGTTTTAAGATGCACAGGTAAGCTAGAAGGTTACGTTTCTTTGCTTCAGGCTGGAATTTTGGAAACTCGGTTGACCTTTGACACCCAGGACAAATTAATTGCTGCTTAATAAATACAGTTTGGCAAAGGTCCACCAAAGGCTAAGTAATTTTTTTAAGTCTCAGAAAGTGACCCTGAGCAAGTTGCTTGATCTCCCTCTGTGACCTTACCTGTGAAATGAGGACAAGGACCCACACCTTAGGGCTTTGTTACGAGAGTCACTAGGATAAAGTCTGTCAAATCTAGTTTAAGTGCCTGGCACATTGCAAGGGTTCAGTGAATCCTAAATACTATTTATTGTCATTACGATTAAATGATTGAGAGTCACTGTTGTGACTTCTTTCCAACCCCAGCCCTCTAACATACGAGCCAGTGTGCTAGAAACCCGTGTGGACTCCTGTATAACCACTCCAAGTCACCTGGCCCCTGCAAGTCTGGGGGACCAGGCTGGAGGGCAGTAAGTTCCCAGTTTCTCCTGAAACAATCTGATGACCCCTAAGAAAGTCTTCCCTAGTCCTGGTCCATTGGCGGGTATCAGAATTCTGCAGGTAACTCTCAAAGCAGGAAAGTCAGAAGGGACAAGGGCAGGTTAGACTGGGCCACTGAGGGAGGGAGAAACCCCCTGCTCCTTGCTGAGCTGTGGTCAGGGCAGCAGACAGGAGTCTGAGGTCCAAGTGGACCCCAAGTCTGAATATGACCCAACTACAGAGCACCTTTGCTGAGGTGAAGCTGGTCCGGGGAGACAGGCAGCAGTATAATGTTCAGAGATGAGGAGTTGTCCTCCCCTGGCCAGAGGAACTTTGTGCCTAGGGCTACCTGACCTCACTGTGGGTGAGGACCACGAGGAGCCTGAGTGGGGGTGTTGTAGCCTGGGACGTTGTAGAGGAGGGCAGAGGAGCAGAGCAGGGATGTGGCAAGATTGACACTCCTGATGTCACCAGAAAGCCTATCCTCCCTAGACTTCTGGCGGAGGGTGCTGTTAATATTATTTTATATGGTCATTAATAGTACTACCATTTATTGATCACCTACTGTGTGCCAGACCTTGCACTTAATTCTTTACATAGATTATCTCATGTAACCATGATAAGAACACTAAGAAGAAGGTTATTATTATTATCATCCCCATTTTACAGGTAAGAAAACTGAGGCTCAGAGCCGTTAAGTCAGTTGTTCCAGGTGCATAGCTTGAGCATGTGCTCGTAAGCCACCAGGCAAGTCCAGGGCCACCCAGACCATCTCTGGTTCTTTGCTTCCCGCCCTGACTCCTGTCTCCAGCCCTCTTCCCTCCTCTGCCCTGGGCATGAAGGGAGAAAAGGAAGATCGTGAGGCCCACAGGTGTGGGTTTCGGTTCCCCTTTCCCTCTGCTGGTGGCCCTGGCCCTTACCCCTGTTTTTTGTTGCAGGAAGGTGAACAAGTGTTACCGGGGCCGTTCTTGCCCCATCATTGTGCACTGCAGGTGCGTGGGGAGGGGCTGGGGAGAGGGTGGGGGTGGAAGGGGACTGGACAGCCCAGGCCAGAGGGCCCTGAAGTGGGGCATTCTGATTCCACCCCTCTCTCTGGTCCTGCTCCCTGTGCACGTCTCCCATGCACGCTGCCTGCCTGTCCCCTGGACACCGGCAAACTACAGCCCATGGGCCAAATTCAGCATACCATCTGTTTTTTTTTAATGGCCCATGAGCTAGGAATGGTATTTACATTTTTAAATGGTTGAAGGAAAAAAAAAGAACGTGCCACAGAGACTATATGTGGCCCACAAAGTTGAAACTATTTATCCTCTGGCCATTTACACAAAAAGTTTGCTGAGCAAAAGCCTGGCCAGAGCCTGGAAGGGGCCCTTCCCGCGACCTCCTACTGCCTCCACCTCAGGGCTAAGCCAGGGCTCCCCTCTCTGGTGGGCCCACCGCCCAAGTGCGCCCCATGGGTCACAGGCTCCCGCTCAAGGCCCGGTGCTGTGACTGTTCCCTCGCCTTGGGCTCATTCACGCCCTGCCCAAGCCACCCTAATGGCTCCAGCAGTGGCTCCCGGCCCCATGCCTCCATGTCTCCTCTGTCCCCCCCCCCCCCTTTCTGCTGGGTCCCACGCTGAGCCTGTCACCATCTCCTGTTTCAGTGACGGGGCAGGAAGAACTGGCACCTACATCCTCATTGACATGGTACTGAACCGCATGGCAAAAGGTGAGGCCCTTCCCCAGGGTGCCCCAGCCCAGCCCTGAGCAGTCTCCCCAGCACCCAGGGTCACAGGAGCTCGTGGAGGGGCTGGTTGCCACACCCTCAGGGTTTGCCCGGTCCTCCAAGCCTCCCACCCCAGGATGCCCCAGGCTTTCTGGGTCCTGTCCTCCTCTGGACACTCCTGAGCAGCCCCGTGCCCCCTGCACCTCCAGGAGTGAAGGAGATTGACATCGCTGCCACCCTGGAGCATGTCCGTGACCAGCGGCCTGGCCTCGTCCGCTCTAAGGTGACCGTCCCTCCCTGCCCCGACCCCAGCTGCCATCCTTCACCAGGGAAGCCAGCAGCAGCCCAGCTCTCCCACCTGTCTCTGTACCTCCCCCAGGAGGACTCCCTCCTCTCCCAAGCGACCTCCCCCGCTTCCCCTTCCAAAAGCCCCCCAGGGGCAGGAGCAGAGGCCAAGCCTCCCCATGACCCTCCTCCCACTGCCTTCCCCAGGACCAGTTTGAATTTGCCCTGACAGCTGTCGCGGAGGAGGTGAACGCCATCCTCAAGGCCCTGCCCCAGTGAGAGGCCTGGGGCCCCTCTGTGGCCGTCCCAGCCTCTGCTCCCTCTTTGCCTGTGTGAGCATCTGTCTGTGTACCCACTCCTCACTCCCCCACCCGCCACCGTGGCCCCTCTTGGGCATGTCCAGCCCTTCCGAGAGGAGTGTGTAAGGAAGGGGAAGTGGGAAGGGGCAGACCTGCCCAGCCTCTCGCATGCCGGGGCCAGACATCCCACGGGGGAGCTGGCAGCTGGCCAGGAGGAGAGGAAAGTTACTGGCAGCAATTCCACCCAGAGCCTTCTCCCGCCTGAGTTCCCTGGCCCCCATCTCCCGCCGTTCTGGATGCTCCCAATATGTCCGTGTGGACGCCCCCATCCTCCAGTGTGGACAGAACAGGGTGGAGGGGCCGCCACACCCAGCTCTTGCTGCTTTCTGGGCCCCCGCTGCCCACTGTCCTGCCTCCGTGACCCACACTCTGGTCCCTGCCGTTCCTGCCCCCTGGCAGGCCTCCTCCCCCTGCCTCCCACCTCGTGTCACTCAACTCTCTCCCTCTGGCGCAAGAGAACATTTCTAGAAAAATCTACTTTTGTATCAATGTGAATAAAGTAAGTGTGTCGTGTGTGCAGCTGCAACGCAGACTCCTACGTGTTCCCGTCTGCTCTGCTTCCAGACTCCAGCCCCAGCCTCGGTCTGGAGCCGGGCCCCGCTGCGTTTCTCAGGAGACGCAGAGTGGGATGGGAGAGCTGGGCTAGGGGTCAGGCTCCCGAGTTTCAATGGTAGCTGATAACAATCTGGCAGGGTTTTTTTTTCCAGGAAGATTAGCCCTGAGCTAACATCTGCTGCCAATCCTCCTCTTTTTGCTGAGGAAGACTGGCCCTGAGCTAACCTCCGTGCCCATCTTCCTCCACTTTATATGTGGGACAGCTACCATAGCATGGCTTGCCAAGCGGTGCCATGCCCGCACCCGGGATTCGAACCGGTGAACCCTGGGCCACGTAAGCAGAAGGTACGAACTTAACCGCTGCGCCACCGGGCAGGCCCCCAGCACAGTTTTTTATGCTCTGCTTCCTACATGTCTGACGGTCTCCAAGGTGCTTTACATACATTAACTTGTTTAATCTTCACCACGATGCTACCAATTATTAGCCCATTTTACAGACAGACAGGCTGTGGCACAGAACTCACCCAAGGTAGCATGATTTGTAAGTGGTGGGGGATTCGAACCCGGGCGTGCATAACCTCCTTACTGCCTCCCCTCTCGGTGCTCGGGCAGCTGCTTTGTGCCCTGCGGCCTCAGGAATCGGCCTCAGGAAGAGTGTGCATCGTGCAGCATTGAGGTTAGGATTGAACGAGGTGGTACAGGCAAAGAGCCTGCCACACCTTGAGCAAAACTTGCTAAACACCCCTGGCAACTCGACTCAGAGGCTGGGCCTGTGAGATGTCACAACAGGCGTTCACCTGAGGACAAGGGCCACTTTCTCCCTTTCTCTGCCCCATTCCCCAGCTCCCAGAATGCTCCACCCTGAATGGTCCCGGAGGAGCCCTTGCCTGCGTGTCATGAGGCATCGTCCTTGGACAAAGGTGGTGGACGTAGAAATGAGGCACAAAGAGCCTTGGGCCTGGAGCTACTTGGGAGTTAGGACCACTTAGCTTTGCCAAGGCGCAGTCCCCTCACATGAAAAACAGGGCACATCCCATCTGCCCCGCACAGGTGGTGGGGAGGCCAGCAGCAGACGGGGGCCCCCTGCACCTCACCTGGGCTCCGCTGAGTCTCAGCTCCCATGTGTTTGCCATCTCAAAGGCTAGAAGTGGGCAAGACAGCCATTTCACAAACTTCCGGGGGATTCTCTGTCTCTCAAGACAAAGGCTTGAAATTCCTTTCAGGGCAGGCTGCTTCCTTACCTTGAGAAAAATACAGTACAGGGCCCTTGACTATTGAAGATGAAGCCAAAGGCTTATCTTGGAATGGAAGAGAGTCGGTGGGGAGCCACGCTGCCCTGCTTGACAATGGGAAGGTGTTTGTCCGAGCGGCTGGAAGGGCTTCTCTGCAGGTATCTGGAGAGAGAAGGGGAGGCCCCCGGGCCCTGGGTGGGATGGATTTGTGGCCCTCCACTGGGAGGGGCAGGCCTCTGAGACAGGCCACAGGCCTTGAGCTAAGGAAACCTGTGGAGGGGCTCCGTCTCTGCGCCTTGGGAGTACGTTTCTACAGGTTTCCACCACGTGTTCCCTGCTCTCTGCTTTCCTCATGCTTCCAGTCAACTCACAGCTTAGTCCGGTTCTAGCCGTGCTGTGAGGTGCTGGGGGTTGGGTCCCTGTGTAAGGAGAACAGGCCCCTGGGGAAGCCAGCTGTGGGGCCCCAGGAGGTGAGGGCAGAAGAATGTGACCATTTCTCGGGATTCCACAATGTACTGAGGAGGGCAGCCTGGTTAAGAGGGGACTTCTGCTGTCAGCCAGGAAGGCTGCGACCTCTAGCTGTTCGGGCTATAAAGGGAAGTGTGTCACCCACTGGTCCCATAGGGTCCCTCCTGGGACACCCCGGCAAGGAAGAACACAGGAACACAGCACACCACCGCGCTCTCGAAACAGCTTTATTGACTTCCAGCATTTCCCCCCTCGGTCTGAGCTCAGCCCTGCTGGCTTTGATAGGTCTCTGAGGCTCAATGTCACAGGGGCTGGCAACACCCCGGCTCCCTCACTCCCCTCCCTGGCCCACTGGGCTCCCCAGGCATGGAGGAGGAGAGGCAGCTCATCTGTGGTGTTGGAGACAAGGAATGGGCAGCAGGGTCAGAGGCCAAGAAGCCATACAAGCAGCAACATGCCCGGAGCGCCCATCACACGCCAATCCCGGCCACACACACACACACACACACACACGCACACACAAACACCCCCCCGCCCCCCCCCGCCCCCAAGAGGGCGGCCTTCCCTTCTAAGCTCCCTGCCAGCCCACGCCCAGCTGCCCTCTGGGGCCACACCCTGCCTAGCAGGTCCGCCCGGCTTGTTCCTGAGACCCCAGACCGCCCACAGGAAAAGAGCCTCTCCTAGATGCAGGGCTTCGATTCATACACTCCGACCTCAGCGCTAGCAAGAGGTGTCAGGGGAACCGAAGCTCGGACCATTACCCCTTCATCCACATTCTTGCCACCCCTGCCAGGGACAAATGAAATGACGAGATCTCCCCGTCTCACAGGGAGTGACAGGCTGACCTGGGCTGGAACTACATGTCCCAAGATGCACAGCTCCACAACCACGCACCACCTCCCCCAAGCGTGACCTATCAGAAATCAGGCAGGGTGCATTGCATTCTGGGACTTGTGGTCCCCAAGAGATAGCACCAAGCACCTAGGGAAGAGTTTACAGGCTAAGACTACCGACACCTCCCACCCGGCCCCCACCCACCACCCAGGCCTGGCTCTACGCTCAGCACGGGTGAGGGAGAGAGACGGAGGGTCCCCTCCCAGTGCACAGGGGAGGGCGCTGTCCTGTTGGAACTGTGCAGCGACTCTGGATCCCGGACACCAGCTCAGAATACATCTGGGGAGAGAGCGGGGGCGGGGTGACAGGAGAGAGGGTCAGCAGCAAGCCGTGGAGGGTGGAGCTGAGCATGCAGACCTGGGCTAGCCCTGTGGCCTCCCCCGAGCCCTGATGCATGGTGAAGGAGGACGGGAACGGTCCCCTCCTAGGCCTCCCTCCTGGGGCACCCTGGCCTCATCCCACCTCTCCAGGGTTAGCCGGCCTCACCTCTGCCTAGTCCCGAGGCCTGGGGCAGGCTGAGGCAGCAAGAGGAAGGGAGGAGGAGTGGGCTCCGGTTCCGAATCTGGACGGCCGAGCGGCTCCCGCCCCACCCAGCTAGCCTCCCTGGAAGACCTTATGGCCCTACCGGCCACGGCATCTTCCTCGCCACACAGGCCTTCTCGGGGAAGGAAGAAGGGAGTGCTAGCCAGCTGGCAGTGAAAGAAAGCGATGCGGCCCGCGGGGAATTGCAGAGAGAGGAGTGCGAGGAAGGAGAAGCAGCACCAGAAGGGAAGCAACAGAGACGGTCAGAGCTCAGTACGGCACGGAAACAGGGGGCGGGGGCATCTGCAGCTGGACAAGGAGAGCAGGAGACTCCCCCGTGTGGCTGCCGACTCTGGCTCAGAGAACCCCAGGCCAAGTCCTCCTTCCTTGACATCATCAGCAACACAGGTGGCAGAAGACCTGGGCACAAAAGGCCCGACCGAAACCACTAATGCCCCTTAGAAACTCCCCATCTAACAATAATAAGTGCATCCTGGCTCCTCAGGCCCTCCCACTGCCCCGAGGACCCCCACCCTGGGCTTCACCAGGGACCTATGAGCCAAGGGCTGAGCACAGCAAGTCCCAAGTCCACACTGGAGTGCGGGAGACCTGGGAGGGAAGCCTGCAGAGGGAGTGTGGAGTGGGAAAGGGGCTCCTGCAACTCAGGCCATGCCCCTCTCTGCTCTCCTGACAGTGAGCAGGACCCCTGGTCACCCTGAATCGGGGTGGGTTGGGCCTGGTGATCAGAGGATAAGGCAGCGAGAGGCCTTCTCCTCCGGGGATGGGCTGGGTTTGGCTGTGTCACCCCTGGCACCCTCACGGGCCCCCCCCATGCCTGGATCTTGGTGCTGGGCCTTGGGGCGCCCCTGCCGTCGTCGCTGCGCCCCCCGCCCACCTGCCGGTTTCTTCCCAGCTGCCTCCATCTCTGACAGGCTGTAGGCCATGGCCAGCTGCAGGTCCTCGTCATCCTCAGAGAGGTCGCTGTCAGAGGGGCGTGAGGCAGGAGTCTGCCGGACCTGCGTGCCCCCGGACCTCGAGGTGACAGACTGTTGCTGCTCACGACGGCTCAGCTCCAAGCCCAGGGCCAGGTCATCTGGGACACCTGCAAGAGTCATGGCCACCATGAGGCTCTCAGACCCAGGCCAGGAGAATTCTGCCAGGCTGCCTCATGCGGCAAGCACTCTGACCACTTGCAGCCCCTCCTTTGGAAGTGGCGTGCATGCATTTTGGCACCTGGCATAGTGGTTATGAGCGTGGGCAGGTATTCAGCTCCAGCAGGTACGAGGTGTCTCCTTAGGCAAGTTACTCAAGCCCCCTGAGCTTCCCTTTTCTCATCTATTAAATGGGGATGATGAGCATGCACACGTTGTCATTGTTCCAATGGTTAATTACGACTACCCATGGAAAGCACTCAGCAAAAGGTGCTCCACAGCTGCAGGCAGGGAAGGGTAGCCATGGCAACCATCCTGTGCAGCACGGTGCTGAGGAGAGAATTCAGCTCCGGAATCCTGCACCCTGAGCATCATTTCTGGCTTTTCCCCTTACTAAGGAGGACAAAGCCTTGGGCCTGGGGCTACTTGGGAGGTAAGGCCATTTAACCACACTGAGGTTCAGTCTCCTCAAATGAAAAATAGGATGAATACCAACTGCCCTGCTTTCCCCCTGGCTGTTTTAACAATACAGGGAATACGGGATCTGTGCAACTGCTTTAAAAATAGTAAAGTGCTCTGCAAACGCCACGCGCCCCACTAACGATGATGAGCCGACCCTCTGAGACTTCTCAAGTCTCCATCCCAGCCCCCCACCCCAGGACCACCATCTCTGACCCTGCCAGTCTGGCCTGTGGCTATGATTCCCTCCCTGCCCCAAGGGAGTCCAAAGAGGAGCAGTTTGGGGAGAGGGCTTTGGGGCCGGGGCCTGGGTGGCAGAGTGTTCCTCACCATTGATTGTGACTGACTTCAGCTGCCCATCCTCCTCCACTTCCACCCGCTCCTGCCCGTTCTCCATGATTCTGTGAGGGGCAGCACAATGCAGTCAGTGAGCATGCCTGGGTCCTGCAGGCGCCCGTGCAGGCTCTGGGAGGCCGCAGTGAGCAGGACAGGCTGGACTCTGCCCTCCAGGGGCTCACTCTCTAAGTGCGTGCAGCTCCCCCACCACCCCCACACCCCGGACTGTCCCAGAGGAGCCCTCACCTGCGTGTCGTGATGCGGCGTCCTTGGACAAAGGTGGTGGACGTAGACACAGAGCGGAAAGCACCAGCCCCAGGACTGAAGGAGAAAGATGAGGAGGAGAAATCTAGTGTTGGGACAGAGGAGGGGGAGAGGCTGTTAGATGGAAGGTGCTCGCAGCACGGTCAGTCGTGCAGTCACAACGGGCCAGCAGCCTCCACGGGGTCTCACCGTAGAGCTGCCCGGAGGCGGGGCTCCAGACACCCAGGAGGAAAGGCTTCGAAGAGCAATGAGCCAAAGCGAGGGGTTCCACTGCAAAAATGGGAAGGGACAGAACTTACCAGAGTGCCCCGGGAAGGAGGAAGAGAAGCTGAAGAAGGGGCCCGAGTGTCGGGGAGCCCGGTTCTGAAGCTCTGAGAAGGGGCCCAGGTCATCTGCAACAAATAAGCAGATTAACAGTCATTTGATGAAGAGATTGCCTTCCAAAAAACGTGTGAACCCTGCTTGTAGGTCTGGAAATATAAGCTGCTAAGCAATTGGGAATATTTCCGATTTTTTTCTTTTTTGCTGGGACTTATTTACAAATTAAGCTCCTAGTTAATATTACATATGAAAAAGTTCACCAGTAAATTCTGTCCACAATAAAGAATAGAGGAAGGAAGAGGGGGACGGCGTGAGGGAGAACAGACAGACAGCCTCTTGGGTCCGGGCAGATAAGCGTGGTATGAGGTCAGGCAGACGCGACACAAGTTCCGGCTCTACCAACTGCTGTGTGAGTCTAAGCAAGTTATTCGAAGGTGCCTCTGTTTTCTCATCTGTGATTGGGGATAAAATGATCCACCTCGCAGGGTTCATCAGAGGATTGGGGGGGATCCTTGACATATATTAATCATTCAAAAAATGGCATCTGTTGGTGTTTGTAATGTCGTTATTATCGTCACATGATGCTTCGAGTCTTCCTTTCATGGCTGTCATTGTGGAGGTCTAACAATGCATTACTGTTGTTATTATTTAATAAGGCGAGTCTCTGAAGTGTCATACAGGGTCACGTGGGCTCAGGCCTGTGTAGGGCTCTGTCCTGGCTCTCACTGGATCCACCCCCACAAAATATTCAGTCTGTGGAATTCTGCTTCCCTCTCAGCCTCTCGCCTAAGGGCTGCCCAGCTGATGGAAGGATGGGCCTGGAGAGGGAAGTCGAGCTAGTCAGGGGCCTCCCTGAGTCCACTCACCAAAGAACTCTGCAAAAGGGTCTCCGCTTCCAAAGAACTCCCGGAAGACCTCCTCAGGGCTGCGGAAGGTGAAGGTGAAGCCAGGCCCACCACCGCCAGCTTCTGGCCGAGACGGGCCAGTTCCTGGAGGAGAGGCAGGATGAGGAGCGGGTGGAGGGCGCACATCTCACCTGAGCCAGGGGACCCCACCTAAGGCATGGCCAGGAGCCTCGAGAACACAGCCACTGCAAGAACCTGCCCTCCCCTCCTCCCTGACCCACTTCCATCTCCGGGCTCCCGCTCCACCTACCTGCCCCCGTCAGCCCTTCCCGGCCATAGCGGTCGTAGATCTCCCGCTTATGCTCTGCAAAGAGAAACCAGATCATTTCTCCATCCCTCTGGGTTGATAGCCTCCCCTTCCGGGCTAGGACCTTCAGAGGATTGCCCAGGGGGACAACAAGGTGCACAGGGGCCATGGGCTATAGGTTTTAGCAGCAGCCCAGTCCTTCTCATCTGTAGAATAGACACAACAGCACCCACCTCATAGGGCTGTTGCAGGATTCAATGAAATAATCTACATAAACTTCCGAGCACCGTCCCTGATACACAGTAAGTGTTTCATAAATGTTAGCTAATTATTACTACGTTATTATTATCAGGGCTTAGCGCAAATGTCACCTCCTCAGAGAGGCCTCCGGTGACCACTATTACAAAAACTGCTGCCCATGATTCCTTGTCACATCAACCTGCTGCTTTGCTTTGGAACACTCTTGTCTGTATTTACTTGGTTAATGTCTCCCCTGACCAGAATATGATGAATCCATCAGGACAAGAGACACTGCCTGCTTGTCCTCCATTGTTCCCCAGAACCCAACAAGTACCCCACACCATAAGTATTCAATGAATATTGTTTGAATGAATGAATAAAAGACAGACCTGGATTCATATTCCAGCTCTGTGTGACCTTGAGCAAGTTACTTCACCTCTCTGAGCCTCAATCTCCTCACCTGTAAAGTGGGGGTAATAAACCCTGCCTCGTAGGATGGCTGTGAGGACTCAGGGAGGTTACACCCGCCAATGCCTGGCACAGAGAAGGCTCAGCACACATCGGTTACCTGCCCTGCCTCCTTCCCCTTGTCAGGACCTGTGCCGCAACTACCAGATCCTGGGGAGGAGACACTGAGCACAGGAGATTAAAGGAAAAAGAAAAGGATGCTTTGCACATAGTAAGTACTCATTTGAATCGAAGCAAAAAAATAAAGGGAAAAAGTCCCAGAGTCCCTGCAGGAGGGGTGACCTAAGTGCCAGACTGGAAAACGGCACGGAGGAGGCTGGGGTGGTGGCAGCATGGCCTTGCAAAGGAGCGGGATGGGGCATGCAGTGGGGGCGATGGGTGCTGCCCTGCCCTGCCCTGGCCCTTACTGTCCGACAGCACTTCATATGCCTCAGCCACCTCCTTGAACTTCCTCTCAGCAAACTCTTTATTATCCGGGTTCTTGTCCGGGTGCCACTGTAGCGCCTTCCGCCGATACCTGCATGAAGTGGGTTCAGAGGGGAAGGTCAAGGGACAAACCAGCCACTTCTCACCACAGAGCAGAGTGACCCATTTCCCCACTGGCCACCGCTGTCCTTTCCCTACTCACATCCCCGTCCCCCCGGTTGCCAGGGCTGCCTCTGCTGCAGGGTTTCCATGGAGTCCCCCTCTCTCCCCTCTGCCGCCAGCACCTGGACCACTAGCCTCAGCCATGCTACCGTGAGGGTGAGAAGACACCCCAGCCCTAACCCCTCCCCGGGGCTCAGTGGGGCTGAGGTTGCAAAGGTGGGGGTACACCTCGCCACGGAGGGTACAGGAGCCCTGGTCCCTTCCAGTCACACCGCCTGGGCATCTTTGCACAGCATCCTGAGAAAGCTCACGCCTAGGGGCAGGGATGGTGATAAGAGGGGAGGGGAGGGGAAGGGAGAGTTTGCTGCAGAAGGACCCACAGTGCAGCTCCCAGCAGAACTTCTTCACGCTATGGACACTATCCTACTCATCCAGGGGTCTCCTGCCGCCCTACAGGTGTCCCTCTCTGAGGAAGTCCTCCAATCTTTTCTAGGGACTTGGTTGCCTGGCATTACTCCTGAAGGGCCCCAGGACGGGGGGGGGGGGGGGGGGGGGGAGGTTGGAGGAGAGAGAGAGGCTTTCTGATGCGCAACGGAGGCACTTACGCCTTCTTGATGTCATCAGCGGACGCACTTCGCGGCACGTCTAGGATCTCGTAGTAGGATGCCATGGCAACTCGTCAGCAGTCAGCTTTCTTGGGGCTGCGGGAGAGAAGGAGGCATCAGGCAGAGAGAACCAAGAGCCCCTCCCTGGGGCTGGAGCCCCCCCCCGGGGTGGCGGAAGGCGCTCCCGGGGGAAGCGGAGCCCACTAGGCTCTGCTTGCCGCCGGTGACTAGGCTCCTACGGGCAGCCTTATCGGCCCCCGCAGGCCGGTGCCACGGGCTATCTAGGTGCCCAGGCCCGGGGAACCCTATCGGGGTCCCTCCATTGCAGCAGCCCGGCCCAGGGCCCCCCAGCCTGACCGGGCCCCCCCGCCCGCACCTCCTCGGCCGGGAGTCCCTGGCCTGCTGCAGCGCCCCGCCCCTGCCCCCCGCCGGGAACCGTCTGGCACCGGCTGCCCGGCTCGCGGCTGCTGCGTAGGACGCGCCCGGCCCAGCTGTGCGCGCAAGCATGCGTCAGCGGCACGGAAACTACTAGACACCCAAAGGAGGCCGGCTCGGCCTGTCACCCGGGGGGCGAGGGGTGGGGGATGCTGCTGCAGGGGCTGCCGGGAGATGGGGGCGGAGCCGGCTATTTTGGGCTTGCACCAGGATGACGTCATCCCCAGATGGGACCTGGGAGACAGCGGCCGGGGCCATTCTGGCGTGGCGCGCTCGCAATAGCAAGCCACCCGAACCCTGGGCCCTCTGTCGCTTGCCTATAAACAGTCTCGAGGATCGATGGTTACTCACCCCGGAGGAAATCATCTCAAGGATTCACACACTCCCCTCTGGCCCTGAATCCTCCCCCTTTCTCGCATCCCTGCTGCAGCCCCCCAGGTCCTCAGAAGAGGCTGCCGGACTTCCCTCAGTCGATCAGACCTGCCTCATACAGCATCTCATGGCATCCTTTATCACACGTGTCAGAGCTACAAATTAGCATTTATTTCTTTGTTTATTTGATTGACATTCACTTCCCCGACTAGAATGTAAATTCCACAGGGCCGAGATTCAGTCTTTTTTCTCACTAGAGTATTAGGGCATTCACGGGATTCAAAAAATCCACTGGATGATTAAATAGTGAACAGATGTCAACCTCCTGTCGACAGTTTTGACATATTTGGGGGGAGGTGGGGTTAAAGGGTAAAAGGAAAAAAAAAGAAAAGGAAATCCCCCAGATTCAAGGTTTGTCTTCCCAAAGTGATGAGTAGACCTCTTCCACCTCAATATGATTCCTGGGTTCAAGCCTCAAGGGAGAGTTAGAGAACCTTCTAGAATTGGCTCCTGCTTGATATCATCCAGGCCAATCCACAAGCATTAACTGAGCATCTTCTACATAGTAGATGCTGCCAGGATGTAAAAAGAATGTGGTCCAATCTTTGCCTTCACAGAGCTCCAACTTGACAAGAAACCAGCCCATCAATATAGCCCACAGGGAAACCCCAGGCTTTGGAAACAGGCAAACCGGGGTTTGCAACCTGGTGCTACGGTGTGACTTGGGAAAACCTCTGAGGATCAGTTTTTCCTCCCTAAATACAGGTAATGCCTAGGGCTGTCTGGAAGTTAAATGAGGCATGGTACACAGTAGGTCTCAGTGCACATCCGCTCTGGCATCATGACTGGCCCAAGCGGTACCTGTTATGTGACTCGAGAGAGTGTTTTAGGCTAGGTGACCCAGAAACCCTTTACCAAAGAGAAGGGCTTGTGTCAGACAAGAGGGAAGAGGGTGGCATGCATTCGTGCAGTTTTCCTGGCTGCTCACGGTCTGAGCCTCCTGAGTATTTTGGGGAATTCCCACTGCGTAGGTCTCGAGGGCAGGCAAGCCACTACCTGCCACAAAGCCCGGCCGCTTGCTCTCCTAGACTCCTCGGCTCCAAGGTGCAGGCAAAAGACAGAAGCTCTGCCAACCGGAAGCTCCAACTGGGACTTTGAATCTGGAGCAGGTCACAGAGAAGCAGGGGCAGGTTAGATTTCATTTCTGCAGTGCTGGCGGCGGAGCCAGCAGCGGCCTCTAGTGTTTGGAGGAGGAAATGTCAGCCTCAGTGCCTGCTGGGAGGGGACCTCTCTGCAGGGGGTGGAGGCGGGAGGGGTCTATTAGGCAGGCTGTCCTGTGCCCTGACCTTGACTATGGTGCTGTCTGGTCAGCTTCCCTTGGTGCCTACCTGTTTGTGGAGACTTGTTTGTTGGCCCTCGCATCGATTCTGTGTGCTACTCAATCTCTCTCCAACTGTGTGTGTTTATGTGCGTGTGTGTGGTTTTTCTTCTTTTTTTTTTTTTTCACTTTGCCAGAGTTCCTTTCCGCTGTTTACAACAAGAGTCCTGACTGGTCTTGGTGTAAGAGGAAGGAAGAGGTTAGGGTGGGTCACTCCAAATTTTCCAAATCTATCTTTCTTCTTCTTCCTTCTGTTATCTCAACAGACATTTGTCTAGCACCTGCCATGTATGTGGTATTATATTAAACAGAGGTTTAAATGCCAGTGCTGTACTCAAGGAGATGAAAATCGACATCGACAAACCACAGCTGAGGGAAATGATGTGGAACATATCTAGCAGACAAAGGGTTAATTTCCTTCATTCACAAAGAATTCCAACAAATTATTAAGAAAAGACAAACAATGTAATTTTTTAAATGGGCAAAGGGCACAGACAAGACAGTTCCCAGAAGAAGACATACTGGTCTTTAAATACATGAAAAGATGCTCAATCTCATTCATAACAAGGGAATTATAAAGAAAAGGTACAGCAAAGTACTTTGTTTCTCTTAGATGATTGACAAGGATCAAAGAGTTTAACACATTGTATGGGCAAGGCTGGGGGCACAGGCATTCTCCCACGCTGGCAGTGGGAGGGTAATTTGTTATAAATTCTAAAGAGAGCAATATGAGATGTATCAGAATTAATATTGCATAGCCTTTGACTCAGTGATTCCAATTCTAATAATTTATGGTTGTACATGTGTGAAAAGAGGTAGGTACAAGGGTTGCAGCATTCTTTTCCATAGCAAAGGATTGCGAATAACCTAAATACCCATTAATAGCAGACTTGTTAAATAAGCAATGGTGTGCTATACAATGGAATATTACGTTCTCATCAAAAAGAATGAGGCATATTTATTTGTATTGGTATGGACCATCTTGTAGATTTATTAAGTGAAAACAAGGTGTAGAATGAAGTGTATCTAAATGTGTATACATACATTAATATATACATAGATGTCTCTGGAAAGAAACACTAACAAAAAAGTTAACATTGGTGGCTGCCAAGAGGGGAACAAATGAAGGGGATTTATTTTCGTTGTGTTGACTTATTTTTGCTGTTTGTAAATCCCCCTGGTACCTTTTGAATTCTGATGCAGGTGTATGTAATAAGTGTTCAAATACATGCATATTTTTTTTAAATCTAGTTGGGGAAATAGGATATTGGTAGAAAGCTAAGTGTGACCATACCAAGCAGTCCATGCCAAGTGCTAAACGCGTGGTAGAGAAAGACAGTAGGTGTCAGGAGAATCTAGAGGAGGGAGCGCTCCGCAGGGCTGGATGGATTCTGGGCGACTGTGACCTAAGCTGGCAGAAGTGGAAATATTGAGACGAGCAGGTGGCAGGGGTGTTCCAGAAGGAGGGAAGGGTGAGAAGGCAGCTTGGCAGGCAGGTGTGTTCCTGACACATCAGAGGCGAGGGAATAAACGTGTTGGGTGGAATTCAAGCTTGGGAATCTGTCTCTTGTGTCTGCCTGCAGGAGGGAATGGTACCCGGGCTTTAGAAGCATCAGGGATGAAAGCGTTCCCCTGCACTGAGGGAGTCCCCAGGGGCCAGGCTGGGTGGCACTCCCAGCTGCTCTATGGAGGTTTGGGTTGCCGCCTCCCCAAACCCACTCCCAGTCCAACCTAGGCCTGCCAGTGCCTGCCAATAGGGTTACCAGCTGGGAGGCCTCGCGGGTTCTGAAAGGAGGTGGCCATGCACCTGCTCAGGGTGGGCTGGCTGAGACAGCAAACAGGAGGGAGCCTGGCCACCTCTCTGGATGCCTAGCCATCCTGGCAGGTAAAGACCTCACCTCTCTCTTGGCCCTCCCTTCTGGTGGCTCCCAAGCCCTCGCCTCATCTCCTATGATGTCGGGGGGAGGGGACCTTTCAAGAAGGCACTGACAGCCCCCAAACCTGGCCCCAAAGACACCTCTGCCCTTGTTCAGCCCCAGAAGCTGGGTCCCTGCACCCCCATGCATGCCCTCCACCACAGTGCCTGGGCAAGGGAGTGTCAAGCATTATCCCCTCCCTGCCTTCGAGGCGCCTGAGTCACTGTCTGGGCATTGGGAACCTGACAGGCCCAGAGGAGGTGACGTCTGGAGGGGTGCTTGGAACTTCTGTGGGCAGGAGGAGAGGGCATCTGAGGAAGGGGAGGGCAGCAGCATAAGCTTTGGCCCAGGCGGACCTGGGTTTGAATCCTGACTCCTCCATTTACTAGCTGAGTAACCTTGGGCAACTCATCTAATTCCTCTGAGTCTCAGTCTCCACATCCATAAAATAGGCGTTCATTTAACAAGTAAATTCAACAAATATTGAGTGTCTAATACGTGTCGGGCACCCTTGAGGGTGCTGAGTGGAGCAGGCGCTGTTCCCACGAGCTTCCACCCGGGAGGTATAACGGTATTGACCTCAGGACTAAACAAGATAATATGGATACAGGGCCAGTTCACAGCAGATGCTCAATAAGTGACAGCAATTTCTTGGGCTTCGAAGGGCTCGCAAAAGAACCCCTGTTCCCTCCCCAAGTTTGAAACCAGTTGAGAGAGAGAGAAAGACACGAGAGTCAAATAGAGACTTGAAAGTCAGCCATTTTAGTAGGAAAAAGTGGATTTGAGGATATAGCTGAATTGTTCAGCCAAAATGAGCTTCTAAATACTCCCTCTGAATTGCGTTCCCTCCCCAACGACCACACAGACACATACACACAATGCAGGCGTCTCTCCTCCCAGGCCAGAGCTTCCTCTGTAAGCTTCAAGCCTCAAAGAGCAGTTGAGAATATTCACTATCTCTGGGCAAACAATTACAATACAGAAGGAGGGAACAGCTACGCTCTGCATGCCCATTTTCTTCTCTAAACCATCCTGTTGCTTCCACTCCATCCTCTACTCACGACAAAATAATCATTGGGACAAAAGTGACAGGGACAGGTGAGGGGGACCAGATGTCACTCCATTTCCAGTTTCACCCACCACAGGCCCTGAATGGCATCCGGGTGCTAGACCTAGGTGAGGTGTGTGTTTGATTTGCCTGCTTTCTCTGATATCCATTATCTCATCTTCCCTGCCTGCTCTGTGTCTCATGGACTGCACCTCCTTTTTCCTAGCCACCGCCCCTGCCCACTGCCCCTGCCAACTAGCTTCTCTGTAGATTCAGACAAGGTGAGCCACTGGTGGGAGATTGGGTGGGAGGAAGGGAGAAGTCAGGTGGCACCTCAGGCAGTGATTATGTCTCCTCCATGGCTCTGAATCCTGCCAAATGTCCCTCCCTCCCTGGTCCCTCTTGCACTCTCTGGGTAGCTCTGCTGTGGCTCCAGCTCCCACCTAGTGTTCCAGCTCCTAGGTTCTGGCATCACCATCTCATCCCTTGGCTGGGGATGGAGGTGGGGTGGGGATTCCTCTAGTTCCAACACCTGCAGTGGTTAAGCCAGCCCAACAGGGGCTATGGAAAGTCCGTATACAAGGGTTTTAGGGGCGGCCATCTGGTTGGAAGTGGAGGCTTGAAGCTGTGCTTGCATAACACACGGCATAGGATTGAAGAGATGTCAATTGTCTTTATCAAAAAGTAGTGAGTGCTGATGGAGATTCCTTGGAGGTAAGCACCCTGTCCCAAGGCATTCCTCCATTGTTGCTGCCACTGTGCCACTGTTCTGCCTTAATGCCAGCTTCTGGACTCTCTACACCCACACCTGCTGCCTGAAGAAGACAAACTCCAGATCTGTAGGATGGGTGAGTGAGCACCTGCTATGTCAGGCTGCTCTAAGGCACCACTTCAGACCCTCCTGGCCTCACCAGGCGCATGTTGCAGCCCTGTGCAGCGGGGACCAACTTCACACACAAGCAGCTTAACAAGCACCTCATCTCCAGGGTCCAGGGTTTCCCTATTGACCCTGCAGCCCAAATGTGTGCAGCCCGGAAGTGCAGGGGAGTTCATGCTCGCTGGGGTGAAGGTTTAACCAATAGAAGGATGGAGCCAGTGAATAAATTCCCCCACCCTCAACTCCGCTCCTACCGCCTCACCCAAGAAATGGTTCTGAGATGCCATTTATTTGGCTGCGTCTTCTTTAGGGCGAATTCCCCCTCCTTCTCTGCTTTACTCCTCTTGGCCCCCATTCTGCTCCCTGGAATTGTACTCTTTAATGAACTCTGAAATGAGATCTGCTTTCTGGGGAACCCAGGCCGAGACATCAGCCTTCCTATTTCTCTCTCTCTCCCTCCCTTTTTTTTTTTTTAATTCTCTGATTTTTTTTTTTTAAGATTGTCTAACATCTGAGCTAACATCTGTTGCCAATCTTCTTTCTTTTCCTTCTTCTTCTTTTCCCCAAACCCCCCATACTTAGTTGTATGTTCTAGCTGTACATCCTTCTGGTTGTGCCATGTGGGGTGCCACTGCAGCATGGCTTGATGAGCAGTGCCACGGTGATGCCTAGGATCCGAACCAGCAAACCCTGGGCCACCAAAGCAGAGCGCGCAAACTTAACCTCTCAGCCATGGGGCTGGCCCCTTATCTCTCTCGTGAAGAAGCCCTCCTCCCATAGTTTTTCCCAAGAGAAAAAGACAGTTGTGAGACCATAAGTCCACAGCACTTTATTTAGGACAGACATGCAGGATTCCCCTAATATTCATCGCCCTCCTCTTCTTCTCCCTCCCCCTCCACACTATCCATGCCCACCTCCTCGTAATCCTTCTCCAGAGCAGCCATGTCCTCCCGGGCCTCGGAGAACTCACCCTCCTCCATGCCCTCACCCACGTACCAGTGCACAAACGCCCTCTTGGCATACATCAGGTCGAACTTGTGGTCCAGGCGGGCCCAGGCCTCGGCGATGGCAGTTGTGTTGCTCAGCATGCACACGGCACGCTGCACCTTGGCCAGGTCACCCCCGGGCACCACAGTGGGTGGCTGGTAGTTGATACCAACCTTGAAGCCCGTGGGGCACCAGTCCACGAACTGAATACTGCGCTTGGTCTTGATGGCAGCGATGGCGGCATTGACATCTTTGGGTACCACGTCTCCACGGTACAGCAGGCAGCAGGCCATGTACTTGCCATGACGGGGATCACACTTCACCATCTGGTTGGCAGGCTCGAAGCAGGCATTGGTGATCTCTGCCACTGACAGCTGCTCGTGGTAGGCCTTCTCTGCAGAGATGACTGGCGCATAGGTGGCCAGGGGGAAGTGGATGCGAGGGTAGGGCACCAGGTTGGTCTGGAACTCTGCCAGGTCCACGTTGAGGGCCCCGTCAAAGCGCAGGGAAGCTGTGATGGAGGAGACAATTTGGCTGATGAGGCGGTTGAGGTTGGTGTAGGTGGGGCGCTCGATGTCCAGGTTGCGACGGCAGATGTCATAGATGGCTTCATTGTCCACCATGAAGGCACAGTCTGAGTGCTCCAGGGTGGTGTGGGTGGTCAGGATGGAGTTGTAGGGCTCGACCACGGCTGTGGAAATCTGGGGGGCTGGGTAGATAGAGAACTCCAGCTTGGATTTCTTGCCATAGTCGACAGAGAGCCGCTCCATGAGGAGGGAGGTGAAGCCAGAGCCAGTGCCCCCTCCAAAGCTGTGGAAAATGAGGAATCCTTGGAGTCCTGTGCACTGGTCAGCCTAGAAAGTGAAGGCAAAGAGAAACGTGGGACGTGAAGCACAGCTGACAAACAGGAAAGAGCCAGCTTGTACTGTTTCAAATTCCTCCAAAAGTTTCATAAAATCCTTGGAAGACTTTTTCCCAACAGTACAAAACAGATCCTCATAGGGAGGGCCCACTCTCTCTCCTCCTTGTCCCTCTTCCTCTCTAAAACCTTCTGAGGCCTCTAACAGGCAGCTCTCTTGAATCTTCTCATTTAGTTGTTCTTGTCATCATAACTTGCCAACTCCATGCAGCTTCATACTCGTGGCCCCTGATTTAACTTCAGATGTTTCTAAAGGGTTTGTCCACTAAGATCAACCATCCAGGAACCTGATCCCCATCCTCGGTGGAGGCCAAAGTCGATCACAGAGCCTTGGGCTGGCTTTGTTTGCATCCCTGTTTTTCACAGGGTCTTCTGCCCACATTCCTACAATACAAGTTGCTATTCTGGGAATGCCTATGGACCCCCATGGCTTCACCAGGCAGCCCATGGACGTGTTTGTCCTGGGGGCCACTCTGCCCAGCGTTATAGGAGATAAAGAGGAAACTCAGCTCCAGCCTGGAGCCTCTTCCTTGCCTCCCCTCCCCACTAGTCCTGATCCTGCATGCTTAAGACTTGTCCAGGAGGCTCTCCCAAAGGCTGATTGCTGCCCTCCTCCCATCTGGTCTCCAGACCACTTTACAAATCCAGATTCCCCCTTCCCCACCCCCAGTCCTTCTCTTACCAGCTTCCGAATTCGGTCCAACACTAGGTCGATGAGCTCCTTTCCAATAGTGTAGTGGCCTCGGGCATAGTTATTGGCTGCATCCTCCTTGCCAGTGATGAGCTGCTCTGGATGGAAGAGCTGGCGGTACGTGCCTGTCCGAACCTCATCTGCAATGGGAGGAGTTTTAGGGCCCCCTCTCCTTTCAGCCTGGCTCTTTGGGCCCCAGGGTACCCAGAAGGGGTGGGGTCACCATGTCCCAAGTCCTGCCCTGGAGGAGCCCCATTCAGGTTACTGCTATTGCCCTTGACTTTAAGTGTTCTTCAATGAAAAAGAAAGAGATGTGGAGTGATTTTGAGACTCTGGAGCTGAGTGACAGTGGTTCTGAAGATCTGGAGTTCTAATTGGCTGTAGCAACTGGGAACCCCAAACTCCAGTGCTCTCATTATGGAGAAGGACTTGCTGTGGTCCCCGGGAGGAGGCCACGGCAGGGACTGATCATCACTTACCAATCACGGTGGGCTCCAGATCCACAAACACTGCCCGGGGCACATGTTTTCCAGCCCCAGTTTCACTAAAGAAGGTGTTGAAAGAGTCGTCCCCTCCCCCGATGGTCTTGTCGCTGGGCATCTGCCCATCTGGTTGGATCCCATGTTCCAAGCAGTAGAGCTCCCAGCAGGCATTGCCGATCTGCACGCCGGCCTGCCCCACGTGGACTGAGATGCACTCACGCTGAGTGGGCAAAGGGCAGAGAATACCCTTAGCATATCATGCCTGGACACGAATCCTGGCTTCCTTCGTTGAGCAGTTCTCTGGCTGAGGGCAAAGTTTCCTGGACCCTGGTCCCCCTGCCCCACCTTCTATGTTTAAGCATTTACTAGTGCTTTGAGGACCGACAGGCATTGCCTCCGGGGGCTGAGCCAAAACCCCAAGGGAAGCAGAAGATGTGGGCAGTTCTAAGATTATAGAGTCTTGCTCAGTGACTAAGCATCTTGAGGAATGTTAAGGGGGTCAAACGAGTCTGACAGAGCACGATAGTCAACCCACTCATGTTCAGAAAGAAATTAGGGGCCGTTGGTGAGGGAAGCAAGATCCTAGTCAGGTTTCAGGGGTCAGAGAAAAGGAAGAGGTTTAGAAAGCAGAAAGAACTCTAGATTCATGTTACAGCTACAGTGCCAGTGAGGAAGGGAAGAGCGGGCTGGAATGAACGTTCTTTCCTCTCTTGAGGGTGCGTGGTTCTGGAGCAGAGTGGGCCTGGGGGGAAAGTTCTTCCCCACGTGATTCGAGGCTGGTAGTAAACAACTCTTGGGCCCTGAAGCAGAACTGGGATAACCTGCTTGGTCCTAGAAAAGGGAAAGGTCAGTGCCCTTCCTGGGGAGTTCCATGGGAATCAAGAAGGCTTGACCCTCTTGCTTCATTAAACATTTATTGAGCCTCTACATCTGCCAAACACCGTGCTGACACTAAGGATACAGAACCCTTGCCACCAGTCCCTGCCCTCGGGTAGCTCACTGTCTAGGGAAGAGACGGCTGCATATGTTAACAGATGCGACAGTGTGGCAAGTGGGAATACCAGGGTGTGTCTCCCAGGTCTGCTTGAGAAGTAATTACCGCAGACTAAAAACAAAACGAGTACATCCATCAAATTTCCCCAAACTTGAAGTCTTAATCATGTGGAGGGCATGGAGAAATGGGAACTCATACTGCTGGTAGAAGCCTAAAGTGATGCATCTCTTTTGGAAAGTAATTCAGCAATATCTAGGAAAGCTGAAGATGCTCTTGCTCTAGAGAATTCTCACAGGTAAACAAGAAAACAGGTGCGAGAACAGTCACAGCACCATAGCAACCGAAGGCAACTGAACGTCCTTCAACAGGAGAAAACGGATAAAGAATGATTCAGAAGTGGAAATGGGTGAACTATAAGAATCTCGCCAAGAAAAAATTCTTACCCGGAAAAAAAGCAAATTAAGAAGAAGCGTACAATATGATACCTTACATCTTTAACTTGTAAATCAATACTATGCATCATTTACAGACAAATTTATATATTCACTGTAAATTCTTGTAATGTGTGCATATTACAAAAATAAAGAAAGCAAGGGAAAATATTAACACCAAATTTGGAATAATGGTTTGCTCTGGTAGTGGAGGGAGGTGAACGCCAGTAGAGAGGGATTCTGTTTCTTAAGCTGAGTAGCAGGTGTTTATGGTCTTATTCTTTCTACCTTTTTTGCATGTCTGAAATATTTCCTAATTTTTTCATGAGGATGCGCTCCCCATAAATTTGACACTTCACTGACTTTTTAAATATGACACAGGGGTTTTGACTTCTTATGATTTTGAGATGACAGGGATTAATCCATAAATCGTGTGTAACCAGCCTCATTACCTCTCTGCTTGCCTTGAGCAAGAGTCTTACCCTCTCTGTGGGCGGCCTCCCCTGTGAAATGGGCGATAAAAAGAGCTCCCTCCTAGAATTATGATTTGGATTGAATGAAAGAATGCCTGCAAATTGTCCTGCTCGTTGCATGACACATACTAGGATGACCCATACCTATGGGGTCCTCTTACTAATTTTTCAACCCCAATCCCTGGTGTCACGTAAGAGAAGGTAATGAATTAAGCTGGGAGGGATTTAGGGACACAAGGACTCCAGAGATCCCCAGGTCCGGGAGGGAAGGCTGACTCGGCTCACCGGTCACCTGATGAGTTCAGCGCCGGTTGCTGCCCCTCAGAGCCTGCCCAGATCTCTGCAGACAGATCTACAAAGCCGGACACCACCCTGCCCGCCACCACACAAGGCGTCTCTGACCTCTCAGGTATGCCTGAGCTGCTGGAAAATTCTGTGGGGCAGCAGGTTTGGGGCAAAGAGCTCAGCCCCTGGAATCACACAGACTCGGCCTCAGACCCCCATCCCTCTCTGACCTCAGACAAGTTACTTCACCTCAGCTGCTCTAGCCACCTTTTCTTGACTGTGAAAATAGGATAATCTCGTAGTCGGCAGGCTTTGTCGCAATGGTGTTTAGTTCCTACACGTTAATTAGGTGCCAGGCACTGTGCTGAGGCCTCACATACACCATCTCATTTAATCTTCACAACGATCCCCTTAGATAGGTGCTTCTGTTACCCCATTTTACAGATGAGGAAATGGACTCTCAGAGAGGTTAAGCAACTAGCTCAAGGTCAGGAGCAAGACTAGGAATATTCAGAGTGGGGACAGCCTGCCTCCAACCATGCTCTTAACTGCTCTTCTGTCCTGCCTGGTGGGGAGATGGGTAAAAGATGTTGAATGAGCCCCCCACCCCCACCCCACACAGCCAGCTCCCCATAAATGGGAGCACCCTCCCTCTCCTTTCTCCTCCTCCCTCTCCCCACTGATATGTTTCCCAAACAAGAGGTCAAAGGTGAGCAGATGGGCAAGGCTGTGAGACGTGTCCCCACAGCTGGGAGGTGGGACCCGAAGCCAACAGTGAATCTGCCGGGGCCCCTGGTTTGTAGGAAAGTGCTTGCACTTTCTGCTCCAGTCCTGCTCACCCCATACTTCCTACCCCTAAATTCAGAACCTTTGGCAGCCCTCCTCCTGGCTACCATTGCCCTCTCCCTCTCCATGCCCTGCGCACGCCCCCACATGCCAGCACACCTGGCAGACGATGCTCACATCTGGAAGTCTCTTCCCCTCTCCTCTTCCTTACCTTCCCACACACTGGAGCCCCATGAACTCTGAGACTCCCAAGAGTCCCTCATACCACCCACCTGGCCCACTGGGACCCTCACTTGCATGCTCAGCCCCCACCCCTACTCACCATGCTGCCTGGCTGGGGTCTGGCTGGGGTCTGCTGCTTGGTGGGAAGCAGGGAAGGGTCTGTGAGAGGCCGGGAGCCACCAGCCTCTTTATAGTCTCTGGTCGGCTCTCAGTAGGGGAATGTTGTTAGAAACGTCCCCGGGAGGGCAGACCTGTTGACTTGGTTACCCTGCAGCAGGCAAGCACTGGGCCCCGGCCCCAAACAGGGAGACAGGTGGGGTGGGCAGAGGAGGGGCTCAGCTGGTAACCCCACACAGGTATCCAGGCCCCTGGGTGCATGGTGTCTGTTGCTCAATCATACAATCCCATTTCCTGGTGGCAAAGCCAAGTCCTCACAAGTGGGAGGGGATTTAAAAGTCAAGGCCCCTCTCCCCTTGCCCCAGCTCCAGCACCGGCCTCCCCCCCCCCCACCCCCGCATTGGTGAGGACTAGAAGGGGAGTGGGGATGGGGCTAAGAAGAGTCTGCAGTGAACCAGGAATGAGGAGTCCTAGGGCAAGAGACCAAGGCTCAGGGCCTTCTGGGTGGGAACTCAGAATATCCTAGAACATAGGGAGCTAGGGCTCTCTGCTAGCTGGGTCTCCAGCACTTGACCTTTTTTTTGCCTCAGTTTTCTCATCTGTAGAATGGGGAGAGGTAGTGTTGTGTGGATCAAAGAAGATCAACTTTCTTCAGTGCGTTGTCTAGAATTGCTGTTCTTCTCCATGGGGAAGCAGGACGACGAGCAGGAGCCCAGGACTATTCGCAAGTGTCTCTCCTTAATCCAGTGCAAGTCCTTGCTGGTCTGGCCCGGCCTGGTTTCCCCACAGAGGGAGTCTCCCTATGGCCCTAGGCAAAGTTATGAAATAAAAACGATAATCACGGGGCCGGCCTGGTGGTGTAGCAGTTAGGTTCAAGCATTCGCTTTGATGGTCCGGGGTCTGCCCGTTGGGATCCTGGGCATGGACCTCGTGTACTGCTTATCAAGCCGTGCTGTGGCAGGTGCCCCACATATAAAACAGAGGAAGATGGGCACGGATGTTCGCTCATGGCCAATCTTCCTCAAAAAAAAAAATTGTTAGTCACATTTGTATCCTGCTTTGTAGTTCTTAAGGCGGTGTCCCTCCTTATCTCCTTTGAGTCCCTCAATAACTTTGTGAGGTAGGCAAGGCAGGGCCTCCATTCCCACGGTGAAGAAAAGGAAATGGAAGCATCTCGTGTCTTACTCAAGGCCCCATGGAGGTTAATCAGTGGTGGAATCAAGATTCATCTGGGACTCGGTCTCAGTGCTGCTCCTCTTTCCACGTGGCAGAGTTTTTCCTGTCTCTTGTCCTCCCCACGTCTTCATTTCCTTCCTTCCAGTCTTAAATTCCAAGGTCAGTGGTCATCACTCTCTTGCACACCTCTCAACTCCCTGGCCTCCCTCCGGCTTCAGTATTCTTGTTTGACTCAACCGCAACCCTTGTCAAATCGATTTCTTCACCACCTCTGAGCCTGCTCTGACCCAGCTAAGCAGTAGCTGTAGAAAAACCCAGAACCATGCTGACTGATCTGACTTCAAATCCATGACCACTGACCTCAAATGGACCCTAATGCTGCCCAGAAAACATACTCTCTCTCTCTGGCCACTTCCAGATAGCAACCACGACCAGGAATACGGTTGCCAGATTTAGCAAATGAAACAATTTTATCTGGCAACCCTATCCAGGAAGTGGTTACTAAGGTGACATTTCAGTCACTGTGGCAAATTGGGGAGGAGGGGGGCGAATTATATTGAGGTAGCTGCTTTCTCAGAGCGCTTCTCATCACAATGCTCCAAGGAGTGACCCAGCAGATCACGATAGTTAACTCTGGTTTTGGCTGTGGACTGAAGTCTTCTCTCTCCACCTGGAACCAAGAGGCCAAGATCCCCAGAGCAAAGACACAGCCAACCAACACTTCAAAGTAAGGAAGCCCAGCCTCTTAGTGGGCTGATTCGTGAAGCCGTAGACCTCAGGAATTATCATCCTGAGGGATTATTAGCCAGATGGAGAGATCTGGGGCCCGGAGGGCCCCCGGACCTGAAACTCTCTTGTCCAGAACTTCAACTTCTCCCAGCTGGTCTTTGAAGTTGGGCGTCTCAGAGTCAGCCTGGGGATCGCCAACTCTGGAAAGAAAATTACCCTAAAGGCAAGTGGGATGAGGGGTGTTATGTAAAACAGAGTAAAGACACTGAGATTTTATAAGCCTATTCAGGTATCTAAATTATAAAACAAGAGGCAGTCAATACTCTGAATTCCTTCAACGAATATTTTTTGAGTGTCTGCTATGCGCTAAGCACAGTTCCAGGCACGAGGGATCCATGGAGGACAAAAGAGTTTGTACTCTCAAGGAGCTTAGATTTTCATGGGGCAGACAGATCATGAGTAAATCAAAAAGACAGTTTCCGATAGCAATAAACACATGAAGAAAACAAAACAGGATAATGGCACAGAAAGGGAAGGGGGCTACTCCTGAGGGGAAGCAGCTCTCTAAGAAGGTGACATTTGAACTGGGACTGAATGACAAGGAGTCAGCAATGGCAAGATCTGGACACCAGTGCTCCAGGCAGAGAGCACAGCAAATGCAAAGGTTCCTAGGGAGGAGCGAGCCCCGTGCATTTAAGGAAACTGAGGGAGGGAGGAGGGGAGCTATAAAAGATGAGATCACAGAGGCAAGGGAGCCTTGGAAGCAGAATGGATTTGTTGCGCGTGCAATGGGAGGGTTGTAAGCAAGCATCATTGCCTACTTTGTTTTAAAGAGATCATTGCAGCTGCTGTGTGGAGGATGCATTATAGGGGTTCAAGAGCAGAAGCAGGAAGCTGGTTGGGAGGCTACTGCAGGCATCCAGAAATGAGGGTCTGGGAGAGTGGACCAGAGGGGAGATGGTGGGAACCGGCTGGGTTTGAAATAAAGTGGTAGGACACGTGAATATAGGTGTGCAGACCTCCCCAACATCCTTATGTACTCCCTGCCTCAACTGCTTCTTAGCTGGCAGGGTCCTGATTTTGCTTAATTATCCACCTTTCCACTTGCTCAAGGAAGATGACCTTTCCCCACACCTAGAGGTGAGGTCTAAACTATAGAATAGTCTAAATCATCCATGGACATTCCATTCCCTCCTTCCGGCGACTGGTTCAGTCACGGGGCTAGCGAGATATAAGGGGAAGTCTGCAAGGGTGCTTTAAGGAAAGGTTTTTCTCCCTGATAAAATGAGAGATGAAAGGAAACCGCTGTTTCCTGCCTTAGGACAGTGTCATATGAAAACATGACTCTTGGAGCTGCTGCAGCCATCTTGTGATCATAAGGGAAGACATCACCAGCCCATTGAGGATGCCAGAGCAGAAAGCTGGAAATACCGGAATTATTGGTGACATCACTGGATCAACCCTGGAACCACCCTATACTCAGATTTCTTGCGGGATAACAAATATCCTCATTGTTTAAGTCGATATTAATTAGGCTTTCCGTTATTTGCAGCCAAAAAATTCTAGCTAATAAAAGACAGGGAGGAGAAAGGAAAGGAGGAATGCATGATGACCCTAGGTTTTTAACTTAATCACGGGTGGAAGGTGATGTTGTTTTCTTAGACTTGGAAGCAACAGAAGTGGGTTTGGCAGGGAGTGAGGTGAGGATAGGGTATTGAGAGTTCTACTTTGAATGGTTGTTTGAGATGTCTGATAGGCTTTCAAGTAACCATGTCAAGAAGGCAAATAGTCTGAAGTTCAGAGGAGAGGTCCAAAATGGAGACATAAATTTGAGAGTCATCTGTATATAGATAATATTTCTTTCTTTTTATTCTATTCTTTCATTATGGTTTGGGAATGTATAGATTCTAGCTGTATCCCATTTTGAATAACCCTCAAAATGTTACAATAACTTTTTATTAAGGACATTTAAAAATATACCCCAAATTAGAGATTATTATTTTTATGGGGTTAATAAAACCACATATACTCCACTCACCATTAACAATTGCTCCTTTGGGAAGAGAAACACATGAAGAAAAGGGAGACCCTGGGCCTAAGCCTGGGGGAACAGCCTTTAGAGGTAAGCCATCAAAGACCATGAACGAGTGGCCAGGACAAAAACCAGAAGAGGGAGGTGTCATCCAAGCCAAGAAGAAAGTGTTTCAAGGAGGAAGGAAGTATCAACTATGACAAACACTGCTGAGAGGCTGAGAAAAACAGAGAGATGTGACCTTTGGCTTTGGCAAGATGGAGGTCACTAGAGACATTGTCAAGAGCATCTCAGTGGAGCGTGTGAACCAAGCTGGCATGGACCATGGGGGAGAAGAGAAAACGTGGAGAAATCCCTTTGGAAAGATTGTGCCGTGAGAAGGAGGACAGCTGGGAGATGCTCCAGCCTGAAAAAATGGAAGGACGTGCACTAAGGCTCAGCTCCACTCTTCCAGATGGAATCGGTGGAGACATTTTCAACTTTGAGGACTTTGCTGCACTGCTCCAAGATGGAGGCGAGACTCTAGGAAGGTGTTAGAAAAGATGGGGATAACAATGGGCAGGGGAAGAGGGAGAGAGAGCCAAAGAGAGAGTGGCCAACTGGAGACCCAGGTAGGGTATATGGATTGAGCCATGATTCAATAAGAGTGAAGAAGTGCCTGGCACCATCTTCTAGATTCTGTACCTGTATGTGAATGTCTACAAGTTTTCAGTCTGGTAATATGGACCATCACCTACATACCCACCCACAGCTTATGGCCCTAATTCAGAGGATCTGTATACATCCTGAGGAGATACATAGACACTCACAGTCATGTGTACATGTGAGTGAGCACGCATGCACGGGCACACACAATCAGAAACAGAATCTGTAGTCCACGAATACGCCTTAGGCATTTCTCCCTGCACCCTTGTCTTCTCCATTTTCCCTTCCAGAAGGCCTGCTCAGGGGTTGTAAGCTCCCTGCTACAGGGGCCAATGTGTAACGTGGGTTGAGCAGATGATATTAAATGGCAACAGACAGTCGTCTTCTGTGTCAGGGAGACAGAGTGATGAGATTGGGTGAACTGGAGCAGCTCGTCGCCCATGCTAAGAGGGTACCCACCACCGAGCTCCATTTGTTGCCATAGTGCTGCTGTAACAAATTGTTACAAACTTAGTAGCTTAAAACAACACGAATTTATTATCTTATAGTTCTGGAGATCAGAAATCCAACATAGGTCTTATGGGGATTGCAATATTGTGATTTATAAGAAAAATATATATTTTTTTATTTAGATGACCAAAATAATGTTTCTCATATATATTTGGTCTTGGTCCAGGGTTCCTGGCTCACAGCTCCCAAAACCCTTGGAATTTTATAAGTGTTGAGAATGATAATGGTGTCTTTTGTTATGTTAATGAGGTGATTTTTAGAAAGCACCTAAGGTTGGAGGCTGGTTGCCAGTGGAGCCAACCATTCGATTAGAGGGTTGGAACTTTCAGTCCCATCCCCCCAACCTCTAGGGAGGGGAGAGGGGTTGAAGATTGAGTTCAATCACCAATGGCCAATGATTTAATCAAATCATGCCTGTGTAATGCAGCTTCCATAAAAACCCAAAAGGATGGGGTTCAGAGAGCTTCCAGTTTGGTGACACATGGAGGTGCTGGGAGAGTGACACACTTGGAGAGGGCATGGAAGCTATATGCCCTTTCCCCATACCTTGCCGTATGTATCTCTTCCATCTGGCTATTCCTGATTTATAGCCTTTTATAATAAACCAGCGATCCAGTAAGTAAAATGTTTCTCTGAGCTCTGTGATATGCTCTAGCAAATTAATTGAACCTGAGGAGGGGGTTGTGGGAACCTCTCATTTATAGCCAGTCCATTAGAAGTACAGGTAACAACCTGGACTTGCAATTGGCATCCTGAGTTGGAGGGGGTCATTGGAACCTCCAATTGTAGCTGGTGGGTCAGAAGCACAGGTAACAACTTGGGCTTGTGACTGGCATCTGAAGTTGGGGGGTGGGCAGTCTTGTAGGACTGAGCCCTCAACCTGTAGAATCTGATGCTATCTCTGGGTAGATAGTGCCAGAATTGAGTTGAATTCTCGGACACTCTGCTGGCATCTGAGAATTGCTTGGTGGTGTGTGGGGAAGCCCCCCGATCATGTTGGGATTGGTAGCAGAACCTATTTAGGGATAAACTCAAGGTGTTGGCAGGGTTGCCTTCCTTCTAGAGACTTTAGAAGAGAATCTGTTCCTTGCCTTTCCCATCTTCTAGAGGCTGCCCACATTCCTTGACTCATGGCTTCCTTCCATCTTGAAAGCCAATAATCACGTCCCTCGGACCTCTGCTTCTGCCCTCTCCTTCCCTGACTCTCATTCTCCTGCCTCCCTCTTCCATTCATAAGGACCCTTGTGATTACATGGGGCCCACCCAGAAAATCCAGAATAATCTCCCTGTCTCAAGATCTTTACCTTAGTAACATCTGTAACGTCTTTTGCTGTGTAAGGTAGCATAGTCACAGGCTCCAGGGACTGGGGTGTGGACAGCTTTCGGGGCTGTGATTCTGCCTATTACAGTTGCTAAATGGGGATGCAGGCCTGGTATAGCCAGATCTTCCAATTCGTTTCAAGATAAGCTAGAAATATGGATTTTTATACGACTGTGCAGAAAAGAGTTAACATAACAGCAGCCTGAGAATGCTATCCTTAGAAAGTCCTGCTGGCAAGGTTGGCCCTTAGCATCTTGGAACTCCACTCTTAGGGTGCTCCCAGGTAACAGTTAACTGATGAGGAGGGTTTGCTGTGCCTACGCTGTGGGTGTAAACAATACGGCTTATGCTGAACACCTGCTTTTCTTCTTGGAGTCTGGAATTTTGGTATGTGCAAAGTAGAGGTGCTTGTGTGATCAGCGCCCACTAAAAGCCTTGGGAGCTGAGTCTCTAGTGGGCTTCCTTGGGCAGAAACACTGCAGGGAATGTTGCTCCATTTTCGCTTTAGAGGAAAAGTACACCGTGTGAGCCCTCATGGGAGGCAGAGGGCAGAGATTCCTTCAGACTGCTGTGCCTTCTCTCCTGACCCAGCTGTGCAACCTTCCTACTTCACTGTAATAAACCTTAGCTGGGAGTACATCCTTATGCTAAGTCCTGTGAGTCCTTCCAGCAGATCTCCTTGCATGGGAGTGGTCTTGGGGATGCCCCAATTCCTGATTTTTTTTCATATTCTAAACACTATGCGAGTTAACACTGCGAAGGTCAAACAAAACATTTCTGAGAGGAAATCTGGCCTTCTGGCTGCCAATTTGCAACTGCTGGCTTCTTAGAGTTCTGCCCTAATTTTAGTCCCAGCTCTGAAGTGAAACAATTCATCTGACATTTAGCAAATGCTTGCCATGTGCTAAGCACCATACTAGGAACTAGGGACACAAACATGAATAAGAAAAAGTCCTTATCTTCAACAGGTTTGCTATCTAGTAAGATGGGCATGCACACAAATAATTGCAGCATCATGAGCCACCCACGCTAAAATAAATGAATAAAATGCTCTAGGAATGCAGTCAGCTGCTTACACAGTGCTTTGCTGTGTATGTACACATTCCCAAATGTATCTGGTCCTCACAACCCGAAGTTGTTATCCCCATTTTACAAATGAAGAACCTGAACCTGAAGGTCAAAGAGGTTTAGGGTTTTGCTAAGACAGCTCAAGTCTCTTATGACACTCACTCTGCTGGGGTGGAGGTGGACAGGAAAAAAGAGTGTGGGGAAAGTCTGCAAGAGGCCATGCGTCCTGTAATCATCAAGGTCCTTGCTCTGTAGAGACCATGACCCCATTTCCCACAGCAGCCTCACTCTATGCCCTTGTCAGTTTTCTTTCTTACGAATGAGTCTTGTTCTTCCAACCAGATGGCAAGTCTACCGGGAAGAGAGACCTTGTCATATTTCCTGTATTCCTTTCCACCCCTTGCCTAAGTAAAATGTCAATTGGCTATGTTGTTGGTCAAAAGTTGCCATTGTTAGTTATTTTATCCTGTTGTGTTGTATTGTCACACAGCCTGGGCCCTAGGGAGCACTATTGTAGCAGAGGCAATCTTTTCCAAGTGACTAGCCTGGGAGACTGCTTTTAAAGGATGTGCCATTGGGCACATGGGGCATTTCCTGATGATTTCCCCAGTGAAGGGAGACAGCTAGAACATGTAAGGTATGTTAAGGGAAAGCAGAAGTAGATTGAAAAGCCCATTCTCGCAAGAAATGAAAATGAAAGGTAGAAAGAAGGAAGAGCTTCTGCTGAGGGCTCCGCCTGACCACTGAGGCAGGTGTTAAGATGCAGGTGGCAGGGGCAGGTCTGTGGTTAAGGTCACGCACTCCACTTTGGCGGCATGGGGTTTGCGGGTTGGGATCCCAGTGCAGACCTAGCACTGCTCATCAAGCCATGCTGTGGCAGCATCCCACACAAAATAGAGGAAGATTGGCACAGATGTTAGCTCAGCGGCAATCTTCCTCAAGCAAAAAGAGGAAGATTGGCAAGAGATGTTGGCTCAGGGCTAGTCTTCACACACAGACACACACTGGACTGTTGGTGGTGAACACAATGCAGTCTATACAGAAACTGAAATACAATGATGTACACCTGAAATTTACACAATGTTGTAAGCCAATATGACCTCAATAAGATAATTAAAATTAAAAAAAAAAAAGATGCAGGTGGCCCATCCTGCACGTGGCTTACAAACAGGATAGGAAAGTCAAAATCAGCCCTGATATCAGAATCTCCATTTTCCTTTTTCCCTCTTCAGAGTCAACATTTTGAGACCTCACAACAATGCTTTCAGGGTGGAATCGTTGTCTGCTTGTCACCAACGAAGATGCCAAGGACTCGGTGAGGTTAAGTCCCTTGCCCAAGGTCACGTAGGGCAGTCAGGATGCGAATCCAGGTCCTGAGAGCTTCAGTCCAGAGCGCCGGCGGTTCTGGCAGCAGGAAAGCGGGCAGGTGGCAGCGGCCAGGGCTCGCTAATAGTGACGGCGATGATGACGGAGCCGCTGACCGGTGGGCAGCTGGGGACCCGCAGCAGATTCCCTGGGTCAGCCCTAGCAGACAGGTTGCGGGGCTTGGCTTTGCGGGGCAGCTTAAGAGATCGGCATCCTGGGGCTCAGGCTGTGCAGCCCCCGGTCCTCGGCCGCCCGCAGGCGTTGGCGAAGGCCAGCCGTCCCGGCCGGGGACCAGCAGGCCGCGTGCCGCTGCAAGAGCTTTCCGGGGCTAGAGCCAGGCGGTCAGCCAGAGCCTCCAGGGAGGCGGGGCGGGGAGGGCACGGGCGAAGGCCGGCTGCAGCCACTTAGGAAGGACAGCCTCTACAGCCTTCGGCCCAAATCAGAACACCTGAGCGACGGGCGCCCCCATGACGCAGGTGCAGGCGGCACGCGCGCTGGCCCCGCGCCCTGCGTCCCCGCAGCGGAGCTGGGGAACCCGGAGCGTCGGCTCAAACCCGGGAGCGAAGGGTTAAAGCCCGGGCGGCTACACCTAACCCAAGTTGGACAGGTGAGAGATCCAGGTCCGGTAGGGGGAGGGGAACCGCCTGACCCCACCCCTCGGGGCTGCCTGCCCTTCGGGGGCGTGGCCTCCGGGCCTCCCATCCCCTATTGGGCGAGCGGAGCGCGCGGGCCCGCCCCTCGCCTATAAGGGCGGTGCGGCACTGCAGCTAGCGCACTTCTCACCGAGACCCGTCACCCGGACTCTACGTGAGACTCACCGCCCGACTCGCCATGGTGAGTGCGGCCCCGCTGGGGTCGCACCCGTCCCCTAATTGCCCCTCTTCTTCGGGGACGCTCCCTCCCGGGATGCTCGGGGCCCTCCATCCCGCGTTCCGGGTGTCGAGGAGATGCGAGGGTTTTTGCATTCCCCCCACCCCCTCCTGGTGACTTTGGCCGAGCCGTGTCGTCCACTTTCGGAGTCTGGGGAAGGGAGATGGCGTGGGGTTGGATTCTTCACTAGCAGAGACGACTCCTCCTGGAAATCTTCTCCTGCTCCACCAAGTATTTGTGCCCTAACCCTCCGGAAGGGAGTCACGCGGTCCCGCGCCCGGTCCTTTCCGCGGGCGAAGGAGGACCCGCTTGGCTGCCCCCTGTCCCTAGCGTCTTCCCCCTCCCCGCGGTCCTTGGAACTGACTAAACACGTGCTTGGAGCAGGAAGGTGGAAAGGGGTCAAATTACTGGGTCCAGCATCCCCTTTTCCTCCCACTGTGTACATCCCTCCTACCCGCTTCCCCCCCACCCCCGTGACTCAGCACCCCGCTTCTGAGCCAGAAGGGGTGGCAAGAATGGGGTTCGGCCTCGTGAGGCGAGCCGGCCCCTCTGCAGCCAGAGCTCGGGTACGCGGACGGGCAGAGACAGCTGGCGCTGAGCGAGAGCGCGGGCTGAGGCCAGGTTGGGGGGAGGGGGGAGAGGTGTGTAGGGGGGTGGTATTTATAGCCCAGGGACCGCGGCCGAAATCCAATCCTCGCTTTCGGCTGGGATGTAACTGGAAAGAATCTGGGGGGGGGGGGGGGGGGGCGAATGCAGGGCTGGGGTGCAGGATGGCGCTCACTCTACCCAGGGCAGGGCGGGTTACCTCCGGGGCCTCACCACAGGTTCCGCTTCCTTTTCTGGGTATTTGGAAACCGTCACCCCGCCATTTCGGTGTTGGGAAGGGAGGCTGGGCGACCCCTGCGCCCGAACCACTTTGGCTCTTTAGGAGTTAATTTCAGACTGGCAGGGTCAAGCCTAGGGCTGCGAGTGCCCCAGTGCCCACCATGCTTGTTGCCCCTTATTACCCGCACCTGCCCCTTATTGCCTGCACCTGCCATCTGTGCTATTTGTGTGAGGGCTGCGCATTGATGAAGGTGGTGAAGACACCCAGAGTGTGGGGGGTGGAAGTGGGGAAAGGAGCCAGATGGGATTGATCCCCAGAGCCAGATGGGATTTACAGGTGGGGAGACGGCATCCTGACGGCCAGTGTGGTCAGTTGATGCCAGACTGCAAGGCAGAGACACCTCTGGAGCCCACGGGAAAGAAAGAAGGAGAGTAATGTGAAATTCTAGTTGTTCAACCTCAAAGCAAAGAATTAACCAAGTGGGGGCCTCTAGCTATTACCTCCCTGCTCTGGGAAAGCCTTCTGTGCCTTCTGAGGCTCTTGAGATGCTGGTTTGTGGGAGTAGGGTCAGGAACAGGTGGAAAGTCACTCATCCTTGTCTCAGTTACTGCAGTGTCTGCCCTGCTCATATGCATTTGCCCTTTCTGTCCTCCCTGAGTATCCTGAGAATGTGGCAGGGTCATGAGGAGCCACAGCTCTTTCTTGACAAGGTCCCCATGTAGTAGACTAAGGTTGGGAAGTGCAATGCAGGGGAGCCTGGGCAGGCTGCCAGCCTCTTCTGACCTCAGCCCAGCCCAAACCTCCACTTTTGCCAAGTGAGTCATCCTAGCTGGTAGGTGATAGGGTGGGAGAGAGGCTCATCAGGTGAGGACTTTAGATGTGGGGCTTATGCTGTTTCCCCTCTCTCTATCCCTCAGCGTGAATGCATCTCAGTCCATGTGGGGCAGGCAGGTGTCCAGATGGGCAATGCCTGCTGGGAGCTCTACTGTCTGGAACATGGGATTCAGCCTGATGGGCAGATGCCCAGTGACAAGACCATTGGAGGAGGGGACGACTCCTTCACCACCTTCTTCTGTGAAACCGGTGCCGGAAAGCATGTGCCCAGGGCAGTGTTTGTGGATTTGGAGCCCACTGTAATTGGTGAGAGGAAGAGGGGGTGGAATTGAGGGGAGTGGAGAGTGTCTCTAAGCTTCTCTCTGGAGGGAGGGGGTCTAGACCTGGCTTTCCTGGCCCTGAAAACTTCCCCTGTTTAAAGCTAAAGAAGGCAAACTTATCGCAGGCCGGTCTGGGCAGCAGGTCTGGGTTTCTCCCTCACACTGGTATCTCAGGCTGGCAGAAGGATGAGCTCTTCCAAACACCCGACCGCAGCCACCAGCCTGGGGGAGGGAGGTCCCTGCTGAGCACAGCCTTGTGGTTTGTGCCCTAATGTGGTTTATGCCCTTCCAGATGAGATCCGAAATGGCCCATACCGGCAGCTCTTCCACCCAGAGCAGCTCATCACTGGAAAAGAGGATGCCGCTAACAACTATGCCCGTGGTCACTATACTATTGGCAAGGAGATCATTGACCCCGTGCTGGACCGGATCCGCAAGCTGGTGAGAATTTGGGACAAAAGGCAGGGAGCTTTAGAGATGATGTTAATGGTCAGGAACGTTTGTTTTTTCCAGATCCATATCAGGGGGTCATTTCTAACTGTATGTGTTCGAGTGTGCTGCTGCTGTAGAATACTCATCTTTGCCCTGACTCCTGAGATATTTTAGGGTTTAGTGGAACCAGAAGATAGTGTTCCTCAGACGCCTTCCCTACCCACATTGCTCTTTTTCTTGTCTTTCAGTCTGACCAGTGCACAGGTCTTCAGGGCTTCCTGGTGTTTCACAGCTTTGGAGGGGGCACTGGCTCTGGCTTCACCTCCCTCCTCATGGAGCGGCTCTCTGTCGACTATGGCAAGAAATCCAAGCTGGAGTTCTCTATCTACCCAGCTCCCCAGGTGTCCACGGCTGTGGTCGAGCCCTACAACTCCATCCTGACCACCCACACCACCCTGGAGCACTCAGACTGTGCCTTCATGGTGGACAATGAAGCCATCTATGACATCTGCCGTCGCAACCTGGACATCGAGCGCCCCACCTACACCAACCTCAACCGCCTCATCAGCCAAATTGTCTCCTCCATCACAGCTTCCCTGCGCTTTGACGGGGCCCTCAACGTGGACCTGACAGAGTTCCAGACCAACCTGGTGCCCTACCCTCGCATCCACTTCCCCCTGGCCACCTATGCGCCAGTCATCTCTGCAGAGAAGGCCTACCACGAGCAGCTGTCAGTGGCAGAGATCACCAATGCCTGCTTCGAGCCTACCAACCAGATGGTGAAGTGTGATCCCCGTCATGGCAAGTACATGGCCTGCTGCCTGCTGTACCGTGGAGACGTGGTACCCAAAGATGTCAATGCCGCCATCGCTGCCATCAAGACCAAGCGCAGTATTCAGTTCGTGGACTGGTGCCCCACGGGCTTCAAGGTTGGTATCAACTACCAGCCACCCACTGTGGTGCCCGGGGGTGACCTGGCCAAGGTGCAGCGTGCCGTGTGCATGCTGAGCAACACAACTGCCATCGCCGAGGCCTGGGCCCGCCTGGACCACAAGTTCGACCTGATGTATGCCAAGAGGGCGTTTGTGCACTGGTACGTGGGTGAGGGCATGGAGGAGGGTGAGTTCTCCGAGGCCCGGGAGGATATGGCTGCTCTGGAGAAGGATTACGAGGAGGTGGGCATCGACTCCTATGAGGACGAGGATGAGGGAGAAGAATAGAAGAGCTGCCTGGAGCCCACTCACTATGTTTATTGCAGAATCCTTTCAAAATAAAGAGTCTCCAAGCACGGTTTCTTGTCCCCTCTGTGAGCACTTGAGCTGCTGCTGCTTCCCCTTTGTGCTGCTTCTGCTGCCGCCACCCTCACTATCTGCTGCTCATGACCCTTTCCATTCTGTGGCTGAAGGTGAGACCTGCCAAAGGGCCCTTGCCAGGCCCAGGAAACATGACCCTCTTGATGTAAGATCTCAGGGGCACCCAGGATAGGGAGGTAATGAGGACCGAATCCTGGACCAGTCTGTCCCGCCACAAGCTGTTGAAGGATATGTCTTCACTTCCTTTCCAAGTAGGAGTGAAAGTCCAGCACTTTCTGTATTTGAGAGTTAGACTGCTACCCTATTCTGCTGCAGCTTCTACATTCACTGACTCTGGGAACAAGCTTGGCCCGGACACCTCTGTGTGTGATGAGGGCTTGGGAGTGGGGCTGAGCTGGCCAGAGTTCCTGGGCACGGAGCCTAGTCATAAGCTTGGGGGATGGGAGGGAACAAGGGCAATCTCCTCGAGTTGTGTGTGTCACCGCACCTCCCAGCAGCTTTGCATAGCTTACTGTCTGCCTTGCCGCTTTGCTGGGGCCTAGGGCTGTGCCATTAAAAGTCAGGTTGTCTCCCCTCTGTCTGTGCTTTCTTTCTGCCCTCAGCCTCGGCGTAGGTGGTGGGAGCCTCCTGCCAGGACCCTGGGGAAAATCTCAACTTTGCTAATAGGCACCCCAGGGCCCACACTGACATCAGCATGTGGGGGTGTGCACAGCTGGGGGAAGAAGCTTCAATCTCAGGAGCAGGAGATGCCAACCTTGCCCTTGCCTCCCCTCCCTGGTGATTCAGGGACGCAGTGCCCTTCCCTGGGGAACAGGTTTCAAGCCCAGCAAAGGCAGGGCCCCTGTTTACTCAGCAGAGTAGGCAGGAAGTGGCAGCTGGATACTGCCACACCACACTGGCCTCATTAATCATTAACCATGTGTGAGCTAGAACCATCTGGGTGAGACTGGGCCAAAATGGCTGCCACCTCCACTCCTCTTGCCCCCAGGCTAAGGCTGGGAGACCTATTGCATACGTAGCTGTCCCAAAGCTTCCTCAGGTGTCCCCACCCAGAAGCCCTTGCCTGGCAAACCAGCTGGGCTGCTTTGACTAAGCTACCCACCCCTGGGACTGAAGGAAGGAAAGAATGGGTTGAGGGTGCTTTTAGGGGGCTCTGGTCCCAGTTCTTGGCATAGAAGCCAGCTTGAGCCAGAGCAGCTTTAAGTTTTTGACTAAGACAAACTAGAACTGCCCACCGCCAACCAGCCAGCTCTAAGGTAAGGATGCCTGCCTGCTGATGTGGAATGATGGCCATGCCATTCCTGACTCTATGCCAGTCCCTCTTCCCAGGCTGCTCCCCTGGAAATGACAACCAGACTCTGGGCCCCTTGTACCTCTTCTCTCACTGCAGGAATAATGAGACTAAGATCTACACCAAGCTGTTTTCACTTTATTAATACATTCTCCTGCTCCCAGAGTTGGAGCAGACATGATGGAAGCTCAGCAGTCCTGTTGAGAGCCTTGACAGATTCTATCAGTTTCCCTTTTCCCATCCCCCCTTCCTACCCCAGCTCAGTCAGGCCCCCTGTTCAGTTGTTGCTCTTGGGGTAACAGCAGAAGCAGAGACAGAAGACTGAGCTGCCCCCAACTATAAGAGAGCAGTCCTGGATAGAGTGGACAGATGGCAATGAAGGATAGGGGCCTCTTTCCAAGGCACAGGGGCCACCTTCTCAATGTGGCCACTGGTTTATTCAGATTTGGGTAGTGTGCTGGCCCGGAGCTGAGGGTTGCAGTGCCTCCAACTGACTTAGGAGGAGAGGAATGTGAGGGCGCTGCTGCGGGTCCACAGTCATCATTGAAGCCAGCAGCTGCCGCATTGCTGCAGAATGCCTGTGGGAGGAGGGCAGGGTGACTGCAGGGCACACGTCCCCTGTGCTATGGCTCCAACTCCGTGAATGTCAGGCAGGAGTCTGAAATGCTTGGTGCCCCTGTAACTGCTCACCTGGGGCTCTGCGGGATGTTCAGTTGGTTCTGCACAGCAAGGGCCACACTGTCACCCTTCTGGAACACCATGTCATAAGGGCCTTCCCCAAACATCATGGCATATAACACGCAGCCTAGGGACTGAGCATAATTTGGTTATTCCTAGGAAGAGGACCAATGGAGATACCTCTCCTCTTAATTCTGTAGTGAAAGAAGACTACATAAGCTCAAATGTATATATTGACCTTAGCCATGTGGCACCATCAGGGCCCAAAGAAACTGCTGGTGAGCTGGAGGCCTTTGCACCCCTTGCTTAGTCACAGCCTTCAGCCCTGACATTTAACTGTACCCCGGGATTTTACCACTTCCTGAGCAGTTGAGTACAGTGACAGGTCCCAGGAAGGAAGCGGAGGGGGATGTGGACATACATGGTGCCTGGGGCCCCATGCACTAGCAACCAAAGACCTGCTCCTCTCCCCGACAAAAGGTGCAGAGCAGCATTCCTCCCTACCCAGATTCCCACCCACACGCTCCTCACCCAGACATCAGTCCGCTCATCGATGACACAGTGGCTCTGCACGGAGAAGAGCTCCGGGGCCCGGTAGGAGATGGTGCACCGCTGAGCTGCCCAGTCCTGGAACAGTGGCCCCAGAGCTCAAAAGTGGGGTACAGGTCATGGTCATGTGACCAAATTGGGGCCTGCACCAGAAGAGGTCAAGAATGGGGAACAGGTGGGCAAAGGAACCTGGAGACTCTCACCTGCAGGGCCAGAGCCTGGCGGGAGCCCTCCACGTGGATGCATGCTTGATTCATGGAACCCAAGTCCATTAAAACCGGCTGCCCCTCATCTCCAAGCAAGATATTCGTGGGCTTCAGGTCCCTGGAGGGAAGTGGAAATGACCCATGAGTATCCCTGGACAGGGAGGCTGAAATCCCAGGGGGCAAGAATCATGGGGCTGTTCCTTGGGAAGAGAGCAGAGACCTCTCATTTCTCTTGGAGAGGCTCTTCCTTCTGTCTCAGCAAGTACACAGGGCCCTCGCACTGACCTGTGGGCATAACCCTTGGCGTGAATGGCCTCAAGTCCTCTGCAGATACCCAGCAGCAGCTGAAGGATTTGATCTTGAGTCAAAAAGTTACCTTTGTCCTTGAGCCGTTCTATCTCAGTCCATAGTGTACCTCTCTGCAACACAAGTTTCCCCACAGCTGGAGCTGTGTTTCAAGTCTCTGCTCACTGAGCCCGATCCCTTCCCTATGTTAAAAGCCTATCAACCCTTTCACCACACACACCCCACAGTCCCACTAGGGTTCCTCTGAACCCCAAATCTGAAGTGGTCAAACCCAGGACACAGCCTCTGCTTCCTAAAAAGCTCGCCTGCTCCCACAGCCCTTGGTCCTTGGCTCTGCTGGAACCCCCTCTGTAGCCAGGAGACTTTCTGACCTTGAAGAAAGGTAGCAGCAGCCAGGCCTCATGTTTAGCGCCCCGCTCCTTCAGACAATAAGCCACAAGGCGAAGGATGTTGGGGTGATGGAAGAGGCGATGCATGTCTGCTTCTCGTTGGGCATCTTCCCGGTCCTGCTGCTCGTGACACAGGATTCGCTTCAGGGCGTAGAAGTGTCCATCATGTAACCCCTCCACTAGGTCCACATAGCTGAACCCACTGTGGGCCAAAGGGGTCAGTGAAGGACCAAAGTCACCTCCCACACTGCTTGGACTCAGAGGAAGTCCCTAGGAGAAGAGGCGGGTGCCTTCCCCAATTAGTAGAAACCCTCCCTAAATGTGGCTCTAAGAGACATCTTAAGATTATTACACTCTGAGCTCAAGAGCAGGAACACAGTAATCCCTGAGGTCCTATGGTCCTAACACAGTGCTCTGCACATGACAGATGCTCAATAAAATATTAAATAAGTAACAGTCAACCTTTATCAAGTGCTCTGAACCAGGCACTAGGCGAGCCATTTTATATGCATTATCTCATTTAAATCTCACAGTTCCATCAGTGACAAGATAATTCTCTCCGCTAAGCAGATGAAGAAACCATGGTTTATCAAGGTCACACAAGGTGGATCTAGGAGGTCTGGCTCCAGAATCCACTTTCTTGACTACCACGTGGCTAGGCTCTGTCAGGTGAGTTAAAGAATAGGTTAGAGGAGAAAACCTTTGTGCCCCTATCATGTGCAGACTGCTGTCCTTCAATCACCATCACCCTGGGGACCAGCTAAGCACTTTCCAAACACTCACCCCTCCCCTAGTTTCTGGATGAAGAGGTAGCGCTTATTGTCAATGATGACAGTTCCCCGAGAGCAGACACACAGCGCGTGGCCCATAGTGTCTCAGTCATCCTCCTCAAAGCCGGTCTGAGGCTGCCAAAGGGTGCGTCCACGTTGAGTGGGCTCCTCCAGGCGATGCCCTGGAGGCCCAGTGGATCATGCTGGAAGGAAAAAACCGGCAGGGTAGAGGGTCGCGCACAATCCAGACGACCCCTGAGGTCTCAATGTGGAGAGCTCAGGCCCAGGTCTCGGAACTTAGAGAAAACGGGTCCTGGCGACGCCAGCTCCAAGAAGCCCGGGGTCAGGCGCCTTAAAGCCTCAGGCCACACAGCGACTACCTGACCGGTTCCTCCACTACCAGCCCACCTTCGGGCGGCCCGGCTCCCACGCCCGTCGGGCCGCAAAGACAGGGCAGAGGGTAGTTCCGGGGGAAGGTGGAGCGAGGCTCGGGCCCACCCCTTGCAGAACCCACCCCTTGCAGAACCCACCCCCAGCCTCGGCGCACAGGGTTCGGGGTTAGCCAGCCCAGACTCCCTACTGACCGGGCTCGGGCCGCAGGGAAGCACCAGGGACCGGAAGCAGCGGTTACGTCATCAGTCCGCGCTGGCGCAATGGCCCGCGGTATCCTAGCAACGCGCCGGCATCCGGAGGATGTCTGGGCGTGGAGCTGGCAGGTCCGGGGCTGGCTAGGCCTGCAGAAGGACGGGTCCCAGGACCCGCAGAGGGTCCCACACCTGGCCTTCAGTAGGGATCAAGACGCAGACACCTACGCCAAAGGGGAGCAAAGCCGGGCTCGGCCCGAGGCCCCCAGGACCTGCATCTCCCAATGCCGGAGGTAGGAGGCTTCATCCTTGGGCGCGCTGGAGGATGCAAGGAGGGGCGGGTACTGGCCCCTTGGAGGCTCTGACCTGTATCCCACTACCCTAACCTCAGTGGTTAAGAGCTCAGGCTCTTGAACCAGACTAGGGTCTAAATCCAGTCTTAACAGCCTACTAGCTGTGTGACCTCGGACAAGTTACGTAACCTCTGGGAGCCTCACTTTCCCTAACTATAAAATAGGTATAATAGTACCTAAGATTAAGTGCATGAACAGTGAGATCAGACTGCCTAGTTCAAATCCCAGCTCTACTAAAGTAGTTGTGTGACCTTGGACAGGCTACTTAATATTTCCGACCCTCAGGTTCCTCATCTGTAAAATGGGAATGATAATTATCTACCTCGTGGAGTTATTTGAAGATTAAATGAGATGTAAAGTGCTTAGCACAATATCTGACACACAGCTCTCAGTAAGTGTCAATAAACAGAAATAATAATTATTATTGCCCTGGTCCTCACATCCCAGGCTTGGGACTGTGAAGGCAGGAGGTCATGGAAATTGGCAAATTCCCAAGCCTTGGCACCAGGCAGTTGTCCTTGATATCTCTTGCCCAGGCAGTCAGGGATAAATTGGAAGAGGGGGGCACTTCCAAAGAAGATGGAATGGGCTAGATGTTCTCTTTTACTGAAACAGGGCTCTCTAGGAAAAAGATCCCTTTTGTAACCTGCTACATCCCTCTGCCCCCTGCCCCCCCGCTGCCCACTTCACATCACTGGGAATTTCTTCCTACAATTTCCCTTGGTTCTGAACCTGTTTTAGCCCCCTTATTCTGACATTCATCTATATTTAACCTGCCTGGCCCTGGGCTAGAAGTTGAGGATTCAAGGGACAAGGCACTCCCTATCCTCAGGGAGCTCAGCCTAGTAGAGCACTGCTTCTCAATCTTGAATGTGCGTAGGGTCGCCCAGGAATCTTGTTAAAATACAAATTCTGATTCTATAGGTCTGAGGTAGGACTCTGCATTTCTAACAAGCTCCCAGGTGACGCTGATGAAGCTGGTTCAAGATATAGAGGATTTTACACACTAGTAGAGTCGCGGGTGGCTGCAGGCTGGAGACAAAGTCCAGGCTAATTGCCTGGCAATTTGAGGTGGTCTCCGCCCCCTTGCTCGCTCAAGTTCCCTCCCAGGAATCCACCACGTGACCGCCGGACCGCAGTCTCTGACTACAGGACCCCTGTAAGCGCCATGGCTCCCAAGAAGCCGCCCTGCCTTCCCTCCCTGCTGCTGCCGCTCCTGACGCTGCTTCTGCCCCAGGTAAGATGAGAGGATTGAACCGGCTGGCTGGGTGCGGTGAGGTGGGATCGGATCTGGCAGAGGAGAGAAAGAAAGTGAACATAAAACAATGGGCAGGGCTAGTTCCATCTCCTCTGCTCTTGGCAGATGCTGACCCCCAACTCCAGACCTCTGCTGAGCATGGTCTCTCCCTTTGCAGGCAGACACTCGGTCGTTCGTAGTGGATCGGGATAATGACAGATTCCTCCTGGATGGGGTCCCGTTCCGCTACGTGTCTGGCAGCCTGCACTACTTTCGGGTACCGCGGGTGCTTTGGGCAGACCGGCTTTTCAAGATGCGAATGAGTGGCCTCAACGCTGTGCAGTTGTAAGAAGTGCTCCTGAGAGCCATGGAGGGGTGGGATTGACTCTTCCTACTACCCCTGGAAGAAGGGGGTCGGGACAGGAAGACTGGCTGGGTATGAGGAGGGATTAAAGCTCCAGGGCTTCCAGGCCAAGTGTGGGAAAGGGCCGAGGGACCTCCTTCCAACAGCTTCCCAGAGGTTCCCTGCAAAGCCTGAGCCCTTGGGCCTCCCTGGCACTTCCCTACCACCGTGGGCCCTGTTAACCTCTTCCTTTCTCAGTTATGTGCCCTGGAACTACCATGAGCCAGAGCCTGGGGTCTATAACTTTCATGGCAGCCGGGACCTCATTGCATTTCTGAATGAGGCAGCTATAGCGAACCTGTTGGTCATACTGAGACCAGGACCTTACATCTGTGCAGAGTGGGATATGGTGAGTTAGTTGGAGAAGGAATAGAGCCACAGCCAACCATGTGCGGATCCTAGACTACACCCATCTGCCCACGTTCTCCGGCCACTTCCAGCCCTCTACGCAACTTCCTCTCTTCTTCTCTTCCCTCTCTTCCCTGCTCCACTCCCAAACAACAAAACCTAAATGCTGCTTTATTGTCTTTATGTTTGTCTCAGGGGGGTCTCCCAGCCTGGTTGCTTCGAAAACCTAAAATTCATTTGAGAACCTCAGATCCAGGTGAGTTGAGACAAAAGATGTAACACAGAAAAAAGCAAACAACAAGAAAATGAGTCATTTGGGTGCCCAAAACAAAAGGATCCCCAAGTTGGAGATCATTCATTCGAATATTTATTGAGTGTGTCCTTCATGCCCAGTAGGATGCTAGAAACTGGAGGACCAGACAGACCCAGTCCCTGTGCAGTGAAGCTTATAGTGAAAGAAACAGATTCTTAAAAAAACCCAAAAACCTCTAAGATTATCGCAAGCTCTAAAGATACCACACAAGAAAATAGACAAAGAGTTGAGATCGTGAATAACAGAGTGGGCCTCTTTTAGGGAGGGAGGTGAGAAAAGGCTTTTCTGAGAAGGTGACATTTCACTTGACTCCAGGGAAGAGAAAGCTCTGGTCATGTGAAGAGTGAGGCGAGAACGAGCAGGTAGAGGGAATGGTATATTCTAAGGCCCAGAGATGGGAAAGAACATGGCATGGTTGAGGCCAGCATGGCTAGAGTATAGTGGATAAAGCAGAGAGCAGTACGACATGAAATTGGAGATAGATAGGGACTGTTAACATGGGACCTTGTAGGCCATTGTGAGGAGTTTGCATTTCATTCTAAGCACAGTAGAAAGCCATTGAAAGAGTATAACCAGACATATCAGGTTTGTTTTCAGGTTACTTTAGCCTGGACGTGGAGAGTGGATTGAGGGGAACGAGAGTGGAGGTGGAGAATCTAATTGGGAGGCGATGGCTGTAGTGGTTGAGGAGAGAGATGATGGCTCCTGACTAGGGTGATAGTGGTGGAAATGGAAAGAAGAGGGCAGAATTGAGATATAGGTTAGAGAAAAAAAATCACCAGGATTTGTTGATAGATTTTGATGGGAACAGGTGGGGACAGTGTGGGTAGGGTCTGCAGAGAAAGGATTCAAGTTTCTGGCCAGTCAAGATGGTGGTGTCATTTACTGACACAGGGAAGATAAAGAAGACTAGGGGTGGCAATGGGACAACTTTTGGAGGGAAAAGCAATACTTCTGGTCATGTAAAATTTTTATCGTATCACACTCAAGTGAGGATATTAAGTAAGCAATAGGATGTGTGAGTGTGGGGCTTGGGAGAGCTCTGAGCTAGAGATATAAATCTGGGAGTCATCAGGCTAAATATGGCGTTTACATCCAAGGGTATTGGGACATCACCTGGGGAAAGAGCATAGAGAAAGAAAGGATGAGAACTCAAGATTAAGCTCTGAGATGCCCAATATTTCAAGGAGTTTGGATTTCATTTCAGGTGCAAATAGGAAGTCATTAGAGCAAGGAAATAATTTTATCTGATTTATTCATTTTAAAAAGATTACTCTTGGGCTGGCCCAGTGGCGCAGTGGTTAAGTGAGCACATTCCGCTTCGGCGGCCCGGGGTTTGCCGGTTCCGATCCCGGATGCAGACATGGTACTGCTTGGCAAGTCATGCTGTGGCAGGCGTCCCACATATAAAGTAGAGGAAGATGGGCATGGATGTTAGCTCAGGGCCAGTCTTCCTCAGCAAGAAAAGAGGAGCATTGGCAGTAGTTAGCTCAGGGCTAATCTTCCTCAAAAAAAAAAAAGATTACTCTGATTAATGCCCTGTAGCTGCTAGGGACTGCTCCACTTCTTAGGGTGCTGGAGAGCTTTATGCCCCCTGTAGCACTTCCCAAACTCAGTTGACCATGAAATACATTTAAAATGATAAAGTATCAATAGAACACCAACATACAATCTTTGTTTTTCTCAAGAAAACTAGCGACCTCTTCATTGCTAAATCCATGGTGATTTCTTAGGCCTTGTCCTCCTTGACATACAGGCAGTATTTGGCACACTTGATCACTCTGTCCTTTGAAATACACTTTTCTCTCAGCTTCCATGACACAACACTTACCTGGTCCTTGCCCCTGCCCCCACAATCTTTCTGACCACTCCTGCTCTGTCTCTTCCTGCTGCTTCTCTAGTTCCCTTTCTGCTAAATGCTGGAGTGTTTTGGGGCTCAGTCCTTGGACACTTCTCTTTTCTATGTTCACTCCCTAGATGATCTCATCCATTCTCATGGCTTTAAATTCCACCCAGTAGCTAATAACTCTGAAATATGTATCTCCAGTCAGGACCATCCCTTGGCCTCCAAAGACGTATATCCAGCTGCCTGCTTGACTTCTGCCTTTGGAGATCTAAAAGGCTTAATGAGGGGCCAACCCGGTGGTGCAGTGGTTAAGTTCGCAGGCTCTGCTTTGGCGGCCTGGGGTTTGCGGTTTGGATCCCTGGCGTGGACCTGCACACTACTCACCAAGCCATGCTGTGGTGGCATCCCACATAAAAATAGAGGAAGATTGGCACAGATGTTAGCTCAGGGCCAGTCTTCTTCACCAAATAAATAAATAAAAATAAATAAATAAATAAAGGGCATAGTGATATAGCTAAACTCCTGGTATTGCCTCCCAAATCAGCAATTCCTGCAATCTCCCCATGTCAGTTAATGGCAACTCCATTTTCCAACTCATCAGGCTAAACACTATGGTATGTTTCATGCCTTTCACACCCCATATTCATTCTATCAGAAAATCCTGTCAGCTTTACCCTCAAAATATTTTGAATTCAACTACTTTTCATCACCCCCACTGCCACCTTCCTGGTCCAAACCACCTCTCAGCTGGATTATTATTTATTTATTTTTTGGTGAGTAAGATTCGCCCTGAGCTAACACCTGTGCCAGTCTTCCTCTATTTTGTATGTAGGATGCTGCCATAGCATGGCTTGATGAGTGGTGTGTAGGTCCGCACCCAGGATCCAAACCTGCGAGCCTCGGGCCACTGAAGTGGAGGGCGTGAACTTAAACCACTATGCACCCGGGCCAGCCCGTTGGCCAGATTATTTTAATAGTTTCCCAACTGGTTGCCCTTCTTTGCCCCTCGCCCATGTAGTCTATTCTCATTACAGCGGCCAGGGGGATCCTGTTAAAATAGAAGTTTAATTATATATATCTCAGATCATGTCATTTCTCTGCTTAAACCTCTGCAAAAGGTTCTCATTCAGAATATGAACCATGGATTCCTTAAAATGGTCTACTAAGTCCTCCCACTTGGCCGGTCACCTCCCTGACATCTGTTCTCCTCCTCATTGTTCACTGGCCTCATTGCTGTTCTTCAAACCCACCAGGCACATTCCTGCTTTGCATGAGGTGCTCCCTCTGTCTTCCTGCAGAATCTCCTTCTCCAGGAGGCGTTCCCTGGGCCATGCTCTAAAATTTAAGCTCCCCTACCCACCAGTTTATATCTTCCTTCCCAGCTTTATTTGTCTCCTTGGCATTAACTCACCATCTTTATTTAATTTATCATCTGCCTCCCTCACTGGAAAGGAAATTCCATGATGGCAGAGATTTTTGTCTGTTTTGTTCTATTTTGTATCCCTAACACCTGGAACAGTGCTTGGTGCATGGTCAGCAACCATAGATATTTGCTGAATGAGATTTAATGTATGCTTGGATTAAAGCAGGCAATAAAACCTAGGCCTCCTTTATACAGAACACAAAATGTAAAAGAATTAAATGTTTTAAGAATATGAAAATATCCTCCAAAATATCTTTCACTGAACTCGCCTTGGAGAGGCTGCTCTCTGCTAGGCATCGTCCTCAGTGATAGCGATGTAGCAAGTGAACCTGACAGACAAGCTTCCTGCTCACTGGTGGGGGAGACCAGCAGGAAGCAATTACAGAAAGAAATGCTTCATTGTAATCTGTCAAGTGCTTGAAAGAGGAGTATGAGGTGATGCGAGAGTGTGTAACAGGGGGATCTACCCTAATCTGGAATAGCAAAGGTGTTCTTGAGGAAGTGAAATACGAGTTAAGACCTGACACCTGAGTTGGAGTTGGCCAGGAAGGAGGGCAGGGAGACAGTGTCAGGCAGAGGTAGTAACTTGCAGGAAGACCCTGAGGGTGAATCCACAAAAATCACAAATAGGGGGGCCAGCCTGGTGGCGCAGAGGTTAAGTTCGCATGTTCCACTTCTTGGCGGCCCAGGGTTCGCCAGTTCGGATCCCGGGTGCGGACATGGCACCGCTTGGCACGTCATGCTGTGGTAGGCATCCCACGTGTAAAGTAGAGGAAGATGGGCACGGATGTTAGCTCAGGGCCAGTCTCCCTCAGCAAAAAGAGGAGGATTGGCAGTAGTTAGCTCAGGGCTAATCTTCCTCAAAAAAAAAAAAAAATCACAAATAGGAGTTGAGAATTTAAGGCACAATACCTGTTATAATAATCTTTCACTTGACAGCTTCAGTCATCTGGACTGTCAGTTATAGCAGGGTACAGGTGAGACATTCTACATTTCTCTGAATTCCCATGCTACTTCAGCACAATCTCAAGTATTTATTGATTATCTAATAATAGCTCTATATGATGTACTTAACATTTTTCTTACATTTAAAAAATAAATTTACAAGAAATACAACTTTAAGGTTTCCTATGCTCCAATTTCATTGCCGTGCAAAAATATAAGTGCTTAGGGTTGAGAGTTTCTTCTGACAAGAGTAACTGCTCCCAGATTTAGTTGGGGACAAGTTGGATGCAAACTGCAGCCCTGAGTTCAGGCAGCACTGAAACTGCTAGCACTGATGCTTGCGGTGGGGGCTCCGGAGGTGGTGGTACCCTAATGAGCAGAGCACTGCTCCTTCCTTTAGACTTCCTTGCTGCAGTGGACTCCTGGTTCAAGGTCTTGCTGCCCAAGATACATCCATGGCTCTATCACAATGGGGGCAACATCATCAGCATTCAGGTACAAGTGGAAAGTTGACTGGGCAAGGGAAAGGAGGAGCCGGGGTCCTGAACCTTCTCCACCTCATAGCTGAGCTCCGCTTCTCCTGTCCCCTGGCAGGTGGAAAATGAATATGGTAGCTACCGGGCCTGTGACTTCAACTACATGAGGCACCTGGCTGGGCTCTTCCGTGCAATACTAGGAGACGAGATCTTGCTCTTCACCACAGATGGGCCTGAGGGACTCAAATGTGGCTCCCTCGAGGGACTCTATACCACTGTAGACTTTGGCCCAGGTCTCCTGAGCAAGGGTGAGGAGTGGAGTTGGGGAGGAGGCCCCTCTGCTATGATGTTTATCTTTCACCTTTGCCTCCTCTCTGCAGCTGACAACATGACCAAAATCTTTACCCTGCTTCGGAAGTATGAACCCCATGGGCCACTGGTGAGGAGCCAGAGGGAGGGCAATCAAAGCGAGAGGCAGGATTGGGATGGGTCATGCTCACCTCCCATCTCACTCACGGTTCCTTTCACTTTACACGCTAGGTGAACTCTGAGTACTACACAGGCTGGCTGGATTACTGGGGCCAGAATCACTCCACACGGTCCGTTCATTCTGTAACCAATGGACTAGAGAACATGCTGAAGTTGGGAGCCAGTGTGAACATGTAACTGGAGACACTGGGGCCAACATGAATCTGTTAACTGGGTGTTGGGGATGAAACTTAAGATTCAGTGGGTCAGCTATTACCTTTCCTCCCACCCTCCCCCACTTCAGGTACATGTTCCATGGAGGTACCAACTTTGGATACTGGAATGGTGAGTCCAGATAGTCCCTGGGGTGGAAGCAGGGAAGTAGCAAGAATCAGAATTTGAGAGCTGGTAGATTAGGATGTCTAGAAGCTGGATATGGCCACCACTGCTCCCTCTGATGGCAGAATTCTCTGTATGAATTTCTTTGCTTAGTGTCTGTCATCCAAAAGATATATTGAATTAATTAAATTGGTTTGACCCCAGGTGCTGATGAGAAGGGACGCTTTCTTCCAATTACCACCAGCTATGACTATGATGCACCCATATCTGAAGCCGGGGACCCCACACCTAAGCTTTTTGCTCTTCGAGATGTCATCAGCAAGGTGCCCTACCACTTGACTAAGCGCCAAAGGCTTTTATTAATTTTGGGGAAGGGAGTGCCCAAACTGTTTGTAAAGGGATCCCATAAATCAGTGGTGGTGGTTGGGGCCACAGAGCTCTCCAAGCATCCCATGGAAGCATTTCTCACCCTCCCAAATGGGAGTACCTGGGGAGATACACACAAGTTATATACAAAATGACTGGATCTTCAGCATCCCCTGAAGCTTTTACCTGGAACCCAGGTTAAGAACCCTGAGCTAGGATCTTGGAATAGGGGTTGTTCATTTGGTTTTCTTATGGCTCCTGAGAGAATTTGGGCTCAGTTCCAGGAAATTCCCTTGGGACCTTTACCTCCCCCCAGCCCCAAGATGATGCTCGGACCTTTGACACTGCACCTGGTAAGCTCCTCCCCATCTTTTCTCTGATTCTACTCCTTTTATTCTCTAAATAGCCCAGCCTGTCCTGCCCTCAATTCTGATACTTCTCCCTTATTCTAATAGGATGGGGATTTGCTGGCTTTCCTAAACTACCTATGCCCCCAAGGGCCCATCTATTCAATCTTGCCAATGACCTTTGAGGCTGTCAAGCAGGTAAGGCATAACCTCACATCTTGTGAGTATGGCAACCTTCTTCAACAGCTGTAGCCACAGGTTCCCTCAGCTCAGCATCTTCCGCACAGCAGCTTTCTTCTCTCTCAGTCTGTCTTAAGTTACTCATTCTACCCCACCCAGGACCATGGCTTTGTGTTGTATCGGACCTATCTGAGCAATACTGTTTCTGAGCCAACACGATTCTGGGTGCCAAACAATGGAGTCCATGACCGTGCCTACGTGATGGTGGATGGGGTAAGCCCCAGTTTCCTCTCCTGCCTAGCACCCTTGAGCCTTAAGACCCCATATCTACCTTTTCCCATTGCCTGCTCACATTTGCAAGGGGTCCAGGGATAAGCTGGGATGAGGAAAGGTTCAACTAAGGATAAGGTTCCAGAATGTATGACTAACTGACAGAAGGGCTACAATCTCTTTGCCCTCCAAATAAGCATCCTAACCTGGCTTCCTGTGTGGTGGCCACAAGCTAGATGCTGGGTCCTGCCTCTCATAGATACTCTTATCCACAGGTGTTTCATGGTGTTTTGGAACGAAACATGAAACACAAACTATTTTTGACCGGGCAAGTGGGGGCCAAACTGGATGTCTTGCTGGAGAGCATGGGGAGGCTCAGTTTCGGGTCGAATACCAGTGACTTCAAGGTAAGCTAGTTCTGCTAGCCCCCTTGCACCCATGCTCTTACTGGCCAAACTCCCTTGGAAAGATAGGAGTCTAATGAAAGATAAATAAGAGTCATGTCCTTAGGGGTTAGGTAACAAAGTAGTGGCTTGTGGCATCTAGACATGGCCACTAGCTGCACCCCAGGGCTTGCTTAAGGACAGTCTAGACTTAGAGCTTAGTGAATGATGAATGCTCATTTGCCTTCTCCACAGGGCCTCATAGAGCCACCAGTTCTGGGGCAAACAATCCTTACCAGGTGGCTGATGTTCCCTCTGAAAGTTGATAAGCTTGTAAAGTGGTGGTTTCCCCTCCAGCTGCTGAAAAGGTCACATCCTCAAACTCCCTCTGGCCCCACCTTCTACTCCACAATGTTTGCAATTTTAGGCTCAAGTGGAGACACATTTCTCTATCTACCTGGATGGACCAAGGTATTGCTGACTATGCTGGTTGGGGTGGGGGGTGGCGTGGGAAGAGAGGAAAATCCTGTAGGAGGCTGATTATTCCTGATTAGAAACCAAACGGGATAATTCTGCCCCCGAGAGCTGACCCTTTATTTTCCTCTCTTCTCCCTCTTCCCCAGGGCCAAGTCTGGATCAATGGGTTTAACTTGGGCCGCTACTGGACAAAGCGGGGGCCGCAACAGACCCTCTACGTGCCAAGACCCCTGCTGTATCCTAGGGGAGCCCTCAACAAAATCACATTGCTGGAGCTGGAAAATGCGCCGCCCCAGCCCCAAGTCCAGTTCCTGGACAGGCCCATCCTCAACAGCACCTTGCACAGGACATATGTCTATTCCCTCTCAGCTGAGGTACAAAGTGACCCTGAGCCAATGCAGCTAAGTGGGCACTGAGGGAGAGGTAACCCTTGGATCTGGGACACAGACTGGGCAGGATCCCTTGGTGCTGGCTAAAGTGACCACACGGAACCACAGGCCACAGGCCTGAATGTAAGTACAAGGGCAGTTTCCTTGCCAAACTTTATTGTGATTAAAGTTCCAGAGACAGTAGCACCTCCACATACCTCTGTGGCCCTGTCTTTGCCCTGGTTCCTGAATGGCCCTCTCCCTAGTCTTCCAAATACTACTCTCTGGTTTCGAGGGGAGGAAGAAACCTAGGGCCAGTGTGAATGTGCCTGCTCAGGGCCTACAGCTGGCCCCAGACAGAGCTGTAAGAGTTCAGGAAGACGGCTTCCCAGCCTGACGGCGATGATCCTGGAGGCAGCGTGTGGAGCAGAAAGAGAAGTCGAGGTAATGAAAGGGAATGAGGCCTTGGAGGGAGGTCCCACAGCTCCAGCAGCGTCTGAACAAGAGGAAGAAAAATGGCTGGCCAGGTACCCCAGAAACTTTCCAATCCAAGCTCTCCCCACCCCTCCTCCTGCCATTTCTGTTTTCCCTCCAAAGGTTCCCAGAACATCTCAAATCCCCTCAACAAGCCTTCCTGAGTACTGTGTAGGCTCTCATTCTACTTGCCTCAAATGGTCCCTACGACATTACAGTCTACCCGCTCACACCTGCCCCCTCAACATACCGAACACTGACGATTGCAGGGTCAGGGATCTGAGGGCCAGGGGCTCCCAACTGGGCAGCTAGTCGGCGCTCTGCAGCCAGAGCTCTCTGACGGGAAGAGAAGCTGTGTTAAGGTCAAGGCCCCAGTGGTGGAGAGGGTACCCAAGAAGTGACGGCTGCACACTGGGGAAGGGGCAGACCTCTAAGGAAGTCTTGCTGTGGAAGAGAGAGCCTGCAGCCTCACCTTCTCTCGGTCACTGAGGGCGGCAAAGCGCCGCCGCTCTTCTTGCTCCCTCATCTCCTGCTCCCGCTGCTTCCTCTGCTGTTCCTCTCGCTGCCGCCGGGCTGCCTTCTGCTCCCTTTTCCGCATCACCTGCCGTGCCTCCATTTCTGGTGTCAGTGGCCCTGGCACCTGGAGGATTCCCGGGAAAGTGTAAGGTAAGACCTATACACACTATCCTTAGTAAAACTCTAAGAAAGTAGAAACGATCTAGCCAGGATCTATGATGCCTTCCCACTCTGCTTCTTCCTTTTCCAGCTGACCTGAGCCTTGTTGTAATCATAAGCGTCTGGATTCTTCTCCATGAACCTTCGGAACTCATTACGTGTTGATCTGTCAGCTGCAACTGTATATGGTGGCCGGGCCCGGGAGTCCCTAGGTGCGAAAACCCAAAAAAATGGTTTCAACCTGCCTCCTGCATCTCCCAACATCACCCAACCAGACCAAGGGGAATCCTTTCAAGTAGCCAGTGACAACATTAGCCTCCAGATCATCCTCTCTCTACCCCACAAGGGATCGGCATGAGGACCCTTACTTACAGCACAGTGGGGTCAGCACCTGCCTCCAGCAGCAAGCGAACCACTGAACCTCTCCCAGCTGCGGCTGCTGCATGCAGGAGGGTGAAGCCACTGGAGCCCAAGGGGGCACTGAGCAGAGACAGAACTCCAGGGTCTACAGGGCTGGCAGCTAGCTGGAGCTTCAGCATTCCAACATCTCCGGCTCGGCAGGCAGCTAGAAGCAAGTCCCAGAGCTCTGGCTGACCACGGGCCTTGACCTCATCCAGGGAAGGCCCCAAAGGGGCTGCATGTGCCTGGGCTGACTGTGAGGCCTCATCTTCTAGAGGTTGCTGGGGAAGAGTCTTAAGTGCCCCAGCCTCCAGGTCTCGGCTTCTCTCCTTCTTGTTCCTTTTTCTCCTCTTCTGCTTAGGTAATACATCAAACTCACGAAGATCCAGGGTCGCCAGTGTCAACTCTACTAGCTCCAACTCTACGTCGAAGCTGTCCTCCCCCTCTGACCCTGAACCTAGGAAAAAATTTGACATGTTAGATTCATCTAATGAATAAGCAGAGGCTGCCCAGATGCTTAAGAATGTACATAAAGAGATAATCCAGATTGTCTTGAAATGAAATTGTTTGTATTTTGTCACCCAAGATAAAACAGCACGTCAAGAGGTGAAGCCACTGGTATCATATGCAGAAATGAGGCTCTCAGCCCAGGCCCAGAAGGAGCTAAGCAGAGACAAGTCTCTGGGCATTCTCCGTGAGCAGCCTCAGGATGGTGCTCAACAGAGGAAAGCAGGGGAGCAGGACAGTCATGCGGGCCAAATGTCTGAAGCCAGGGAAACAGCCCTTAGCCCAAAAGCACAGCATCTAGTAAGACAGGTAAACTATGTGAGACTCACGCTAAGACTTTTCTAAGCACTAGGGATACAGCAATGACCAAAAGAGGTAACAGGAGATTTGGAAAGGTCACTAAACATGTCTCAGTAACTGGTACCCCGTACCCCACATTATTAACAGACCTGTGTGTGTGTGTTGTGTAAGAGCTCATCTAGAAATAGGGAAGTGGGTCAGTTATGAGAGTAGGGAATTTGCCACTGCATTTCCAGGACAGACCCAGATAGAAATTTGACAATTGCCAGATGGTGCTCAAACCTTGTTTGGGAGCGTCCTCATTCTGCCCAGCTGCCTCATTTTCATCACTGGGGACCTTTCTTTCTTCCTCAATAGCCTTCTTCTTCTCTTTCGTTGTCTTCCAGTGTGTCTGAGTTAAGTCCAACCTTACTGTCTCTCGGGGGTCTTCTCCTGCCAGAAAACAAGATGTTTCTCAAGTTTAGCTGAGGAGAAGCCAGTCCAGGTTTCTCTCAATGAAGATGCTCTCAGGCTGTAGTCTAAGGGCTAGAAAATTATCTGGATGCACAAGTGACAACCTGAGGCTTGGGCTGGAAGGTACAGGAAGGTCTTGGGAGTCTGAGGATCAGGACCAAACACTCACCATAAACATGCAAGGTGGTCAGCTTATGGAGCACACGCTGTAGCTCTCGGAAGGTGGGTCTGCGGGTAGCGAGGGGGATATCCCAAAGTCGGGGATCCCCCCGTTCCAGGGGTGCCCCATGGCCTCCGAAGAACAAGGACCGGCCAGAGCGAGGGGCACGCAGCAGTACTGTCCCAGCCTCCCCCAGTGCCTTAGCCCAGTCTGGCCCTGCCAGCAGGTCACGAACATCCTAGAGAAGAGAGTAACTCAGCCCTGCATATCTTCAGTTGCTATTAAATCTCCAACCAAAAAATGGCCCAGAGTTCATGTGTAGGGAGAGGTAGAAGATAAGAGGGAGGAAGAATGAGAGAACTAAGACTGCTGAGGATCCATTCCTATTCTACCTTTGTCTACCCAGAAATAATGAAGACTGGAAGGATATAGGAGTCAACCTCCCTACTGGAACATTTCATGAGTTGAGAAAGAAAAAAGTGTGGCTTCGAGAACCACCCAATCTGGCACACCTAACTCACCTTATATAGTGTGGCTTCATTGTAGCGCCTCAGGTTGGCTCCAGCAGAGCGCGAAGCCCCACCCCGGGCATCCCGAAGCCCCTGGGCCGTGCCCCGCTTGGCCCGCACTGTGTAGCGGTGGAAGGTTTTGTGTGTCACCACTTCTCTTCTGTAGACAGCACAGACTCAGTACTGGAAACCAGCTGGTACTCCCAGGCTAACAGGATCCACTCCATCCTCACCCCACGCAGCACCCTCTCACCCTTTGAAAATGGCACCAGCAAAGTGCCCAGCTGCAGCCATGAGCACCACGCAGGATCTAGGACCTCCACTTTGCAGGTTCTGTAGCAGCAGTTCTGGTTCTTCTGGGGGCACCTGGACGACAGAGGAGCAGCACAGATATCATATCTGTGGCATCCACTGAGAGCAAGAAACCAAGTGCCAGTGCTGAGCTTCACATGCGTTCTCTCATTTAATATAACCACTCTGAAGCTCGTCTCCATTTTACAAATAAGGAAATTTGAGGCTCATAGAAGCAGTCAAGATCAAGTGACAGAACCACAATTCAAACCTAGATCGGTCTGTTTCCAAACTTAATTCCATTACTACACTTGATCTTTCCAGGATTCAGGCCAGTTCAATCCAAAACTCCTGTCAGGTGTTTGATACTCATACCCAACAGGAAGGAAGGGAAGGAGTGAAAAATGGACTAGGCTACAGGGAAATCTAGAACGAGTGTATAAAAGGCTGGAGTTCCCCACACAACCTGTGCTATCACTTGCCTGGCGAGGACCTAGGACACAACGATAGGCATAAAGAAACTGTCCCTGGGCATTTTGGAAAAGAATCCGATGCGGGTGGAAGCCTCCGGGTCTGTTAGGCTTCTCAAAGTCAGCCCTCTCTTCCGCTAGTATCTGCAAGTCCTCCTCACGGGCTGAGTCTGAGTCTTCTGATCCTGAGATGCTGGAAAGATCTCCTGAGAACAACATGTGACACACAAGTTTGGTGGCCTATCTTTGACCTCTCCTCAAGTTCCTACACTGGGGCCTTCCTCCACCCCCATGTCCCACTCCCACACAGGTCTCCCACCAGTCATCACCTGTGGAACTCTGCTTTTCAAAGTCCAGGGCAGACAGGAGAGGCTTGTCCTTGAGACGTTGCTTTAGGTTAAACCGATGCCAGTCAAGCTTATAATGTTCCCTCTAGTAGGAGGAAAAGAGGGAGTGGAAATATGCCCAGCCTGGCCTTTTGTGATACCCAAGACCAGTAACAGAACACCAGGAAGAACGACCGGGTAACACTAAGTGCCTTAATCAAAACATGGACCTTTATTAATTACAGACAAATCAAATGCCTACCTCTCCTCAGCCACCATTCTACTTTTGCTTCCACCATTTAGCCCTGCACCTGGTCTTTTACCTGTTCCTGGTGGTTCTGGAAGGTCTGCTCACAGGTTGAACAAAATAATTTCTCTGAAATATCCAGAGGACCCTGGAGTGATTTTTTTTCTGGGCTTCCTCTCTCCTTTGAACCTAAATAAGGGGAGGAGACTGAGAGATCGAAGGGAAGTCGAAATCCACAGTACCAGAATCACACTCAGTGTCTGACACACAAAGCAGAGAATACAAAAGGAAGAGATGGCATGTCTTTGCCTTCAAGGAATTTATAATCTAGCAATCATGAAGAAAATGGCAAGCAGTCACTGTGTACAATAAATATGCTTCTGAAAAGTACATAAAATGAATATAAATCAAACGTATTTAAATTAACCAAAGGGACTGTTTAAAGGAATCCTGTAGAAAATATTTTTTGGTGAAGTTAAAATTATTTTTAACTGCAAAAACCACTTCCCAAATACCAGCTTTTCAGCCTACATTTCCAATCACAGTGTGCAGTTGGTTTTCAAAAAGTACAAAAACAACATAGCCAGAGACAAATTAAAGTTGTACAAAATCAGTAAGAAATTGTTTTATATTCAGCAAGAAGGAATGATTTGATTGGAATCCAGTTAATTTCAGACTTATATCTAGGAATTTTGAAAATATATCTAGGAATTTTGAAGTGCTTTTGCAAGCCCTGGTGTAATGTGACGAGACATAAGCAATGGCAAGAAACTTGTTTGGAGACAATTCAGGGGCCTGTGCTGGGAACAACCCAGAAACTGAATTTAAGATAAATGTTATCCAGTAGAAAGACATGTCAACAAGGGCTCCTAAGCTGGGGAATACCAATAAGAATGTGTTCCCTAGAAGAGCAATAAGCTCCAAAGAGCCCCGTCATGTTCCTCATGGGCCCACACCAAGCCTCCCCGGGTACCTGGACAGGAAGTCCGCAGAGCCTGGGCTAGGGCCTCCCCGGGAGCGTGGCTCACTAGGCTCAGGCCCTGAAGGATCGGAGCATCCATGCTCAGGTCAAACAGGGAGACCGACGCAGGAGGCTGGGCTGCAGCTGGAGCCGGAGACATGGCTGAGCAGAAATTACTTAGAAGCAGCTTCTGGAGCAGAAAGGAGGGAAGAAACAGAGCTCCCAGAAGCGAGGTCCTACTGCCGCGTCTCCTGCCTGCCTGACTTGGTCTCCCCCACGCCGCAAGACACCCTGGCACCAGGAGTCTGCTCTGGGTTAATCCGAGATCCCAGCCCGCTTTGTCAAACGTCCAGTTTCGGACCACACAAGAGTGAAATGGGGAGCATCCAGCTTCCTAATCGAGTCCCACAGAGTTTAAATCACTGAGGTTCCCTAAACGACCGCTCCTCGTTACCCGTGCGATGGGCTCCGGCAATGACTATACCGCGTGGACGCGCCTCCGCCTCGGAAGCTGCACCAAAGGTCCCGGGGTGCCGAGCAGCGCTTACGCCTACAGTTCGAAGCCGGGATTTCTGCAACACCACAACAACCTCGTCACTACGGAGCAGCAAAGAGGACAAACGGCGTCGCCGGCACCTGAGCCCCCACCCCACGTAGTGCGTACTATTGGTCCTCTGGCTGTCCAAGACCCGCCTCCAGCCCTTAGTCCCGCCCCCGACGCCAAGAATTGGCCGTCTTGTCTCCACCTCCTCTGCTCATTGGCCAGGCTAGCTGCGGGTGACAGTGACTGGCAGACGCCCGGCCTAGTGCTCGGTCCGGCCGAGCCCAGCGGAGCCGACGGAACCCCTGGAATCAGCGAGGTCACCGTTCCTGAGGGGAGACGCGAGACGAGCTACTGGAATCCCAGGGCCTGGGCCGGGCCTGCCGGGGCTGCCCGCGGAGCCCTAAGTGAGCTCGCAGCTGCTAACGGGGGAAGGGGCGCCGCGGGCGGGGCGGAGGCTCGCCGCCCGAATGTTTTGATAGCGGGGGCGCGCGGGCGGGGGCGCGCGCTGGCGGCGAGGCCGCGCACGAGACTGTCCGCTGTTGGGAGCCGAACCCTTGGCCTGGGGCCGGCCTACCAGAGGGCGCACTGGGCTCGGGTCGTGGCGGCTGGGTGTGGGGACGCAACCCAGCCCACCCGGGGTATTGGCTGTCGGGCTGGCTCCATTCCTCCAACATCCGCAGGCGCCTCTGAGCCCAGGCCCGGCCGGCCCGGGCTCCAGGGGCCCAGGGTCCACAGTGACCCGGTGAGGGGTGAGTTCCCTGAGGGCTTGGTCAGCTCCTTTGGACCCAGGGCTCTCACCAACCCAGGGAATCTCGCCGGGGCCAGGCTGGGATGTACTCCACGGCCCTAGGGTCTGCACTGACTGGGTGAGTGCCACCCAGACCCTGGCTCCAGGGACTTAGGGAACCCACAATTCCCCCAGGATCTGGGTCTACACTGACCCACTAGGGATGTTCCATCCAGGAGCTATGCCTGCCTGCTGGGCCTTTGGTGCTTGGGAAGTAGAGGAAGGGGTTGACCAGAAAGATGCTCTTTAGAAAAGACTCTTGGTTTGGGGTCTGGGGCTTTGTGGACCCTGAAAGGCTTAATTTCTGAGGCTGACATGGGGTAATGGAGAAACAGTCCAGAGGGGCGGCCAGCCCTCAGGCCTGTACTGACTCAGTCTTCACAGGTTCTGTAAGCCACTTCTTGGGATGCTAGAGTTGGATGAGTGGCCCTGTATAATACAACCAGAGGAAGTGGGCATAGCCCTAGGTTGAAAGGGTACCTCTTCCCCACTGCAGCCTCCCTGCCCCATGCTTGGCCTCCTCTTTAGTGGAGGATCAGGGGGGTGGTGGTGGGAGAGTTGGGTTTCTTTCTCTCCCCACTTCCTGCTCTCTGGGGCCTGACACCTTCTCCTCCAGCAGCTGCAGAGCCAGGGCGTCAACGGCTGAAGTGGAGCAGACACTGTCCATGGAGCTGGTAGGGCCACGTGCTTATCTCAAACCTTGGTTTACACAGTGCTTCCAAACTGCTAGTCTTTGGGGAGACCAGGGTTTCTCCCAAACCCTGGAGGGGAGGCGGAGGGCCCCTTCTCTCCATTGAATAGAAGATGAAACAGCACCCCCCTCAAAGGGGCAGAGTCTGGCTTCAGGCCAGCAAGGCCTAAAGGTTCTGGGAATGACTGACCTCATTGGTCAGTGAAGGCCTCCCAAACCCTGAGCTTGCTGCTTTCCTTGGTTACTCCTCCTCCTCTGCCTTTGAGCCAAGCAGACTGGTAGTGAAGACCAAACCCAAGGATTCTTGCTCACTCCTTCAGGCAGGGCAGCTGATGAGCTCTACTGGGGTCTGAACGTGGGTTTCTTCCTCATTCCCGGCAGGTGGACAAGGTGGACAGGGGGCGGTGGTGATGGCGCAGTTTGACACTGAATACCAGCGCCTAGAGGCCTCCTACAGTGATTCGCCCCCGGGGGAGGAGGACCTGTTGGTGCACGTCCCTGAGGGGAGCAAGTGTGAGTCCTTGGACATGACAGCCAGAGCTGGGTCGTGGGGGGGAGTTGGTGGGAGAACACTGAGGAGCAAGGGCTCACATTTCTTAAGGGCCCTGACATCTCTGCTCCTGTGCCCACAGCACCTTGGCACCACATCGAAAACCTTGACCTCTTCTTCTCTCGAATATCCTTCATGTCTCTGTTGGAGCGCTAGATCTTTAGCCCCTCTCTAAGCCAGGCCCCTGATGGGAAGTTGGGGTGGGTTTGACTCTCCCTAGAAGGCGGGTAGAACTCTTCTTGAGCCTGAAAGAGGCTGGGGAAATAATGATCGTTATAAATAATGATGCCCCACATTTACCAAGAGCTATGTACCTTGCACTTTGTGATATTAAGTTATAAGGCGCCTCTCTAAGGGTGATCCTCCTTTCTGATGGGATGCTAATAACTGTAATAACTAATGTCTTCTGACTCGTTCTGTGTCAGCTCTGTGTTAAATACTTTATATGCATTATCTCAGACCTAACATCCTATGGGGCAGGTGCCATTATTCCCAATATTACCACTGCAGACAAAAGCTGAGAGAGGTTAAGTAACTTGGCCAAAGTCACCCAGCCAGAACATCATAAAGCCAGGACTTAAGCTCAGGTATGTGACATCAAAGTCTGTGCTCTTAACTGCTGTCTCTGCCAGCCACTTTTTCTTAACGATTACACGTTTATAATCTACACCAGAAGAATGGCTTCACTTGTATGCTCATCGGAGAGATCTTTGAGCTCATGTAAGTATGAGAAGGGATAAGTGATATGTTGAAGGAATTCATCTCAGTCTCCTGTCCTTCAGCCCCCTGGTCCTGCCTGCCAGTGCAGCTCAGTCCTAGGCTCAAAATTCTGCAGACATTTATAGTTCAGGGACTGGGTGTGGCACCAAAATTTACAGCCCCCCTTTTTTTCTCTCCCTTATAAGGAAAGGTTTCCAAGTCCTCTCTCTTCCACAAAGAGAACTTAGACTTGATCCTTTCATCAGAGCTCCAAAGGAATGGGCCTGATTCAGTCAGGAGGTCTCAGAGATGCCAGCCACTTACTTGAGAAAAGTCTGTGTTCTGCCTCTGTTGTCTCCTAGGCCTGCTGCTGGGCAAGGATCCTTCTAAGAGGAGGGAGCCATGTGGCCTCGCCAAAGGGGAAGGAGTTGGGAAATCTCCCCTTAGTAAGAAAAGAGTCCAGATCCCAAAGGGCTTCTAACTACCACCTCAAAAGGAAATCAGAGCCTGGGGACCAGAGACCACAATCGCGAGGCCTTTGAGAGAGTGGTGGCAGAGCTTACTCTGAGGGGAGGAAAGCAGGCTGATTCTGTGGCACCTGAGGCTAGTGCAAAAATAGGAGCTGGTTTGGGTCTGAGAAGGTCCCCTAGGGCTGAGCAGTAGAGAGAGCCCACTGGGAGTTCTCCAGCCCCTCCATTTCCCAGAGGCTGCTCCCCAATCTTGTTCTGCTGCTTCCAGACTCTTGTCTTTTCCCGTGTTATTTTACCGGTGCGTCTCTGACTCTCCCCGACTCCCCAGGCAGTTCCTCTTTGTGGTTGCGTTCACCACCTTCCTGGTCAGCTGTGTGGACTACGACATCCTGTTTGCCAACAAGATGGTGAACCACAGTCTTCACCCTACCGAGCCTGTCAAGGTCACTCTGCCAGACGCCTTTTTGCCTGCCCAAGTCTGTAGTGCCAGGTAAGGGCTGCGAGGCAGAGGGCTCCGGGGCCTGTAGTTCTGCTAGCAGGTGGGGAATGCAGTGGAGGGTGAGCACAGACTCAGGCCAAATCCTTCAGGATAGCAACATGTCTGCCGAGACTCCTCAAGGGTCACCCCTCCTCCCTTCCTTATTCCCCATCAGGATTCAGGAAAATGGCTCCCTTATCACCATCCTTGTCATCGCTGCTGTCTTCTGGATCCACCGGCTTATCAAGTTCATCTACAACATTTGCTGCTACTGGGAGATCCACTCCTTCTACCTACATGCTCTGCGTATCCCCATGGTGAGACTGGGGAGCTGGGAGTTAGCACCACGGCCCGAGACATCTTCTGCAGCCTGGGAAGGGCAGGGTGTATTCCTGGGCATCAGGCATCCTCATCCGTCATTGGCAGGTCAGGGAGCATCTGCTTAAAGGCTCCCCTCAGCTCAGTACAGGACCCCTGAGCAGCTAAGGCAGGGCAAGTGGCCGAAGCAACAAGCCCACCTTCTTTACCTTGTCTCTTCCACTCCACAGTCTGCCCTTCCATACTGCACATGGCAGGAAGTGCAGGCCCGGATTGTGCAGACCCAGAAAGAGCACCAGATCTGCATCCACAAGCGCGAGCTGACAGAGCTGGACATCTACCACCGCATCCTCCGTTTCCAGAACTACATGGTGGCGCTGGTTAACAAATCTCTGCTGCCGCTGCGCTTCCGCCTGCCCGGCCTCGGGGAAGCTGTCTTCTTCACCCGGGGCCTCAAGTACAACTTCGAGCTGATCCTCTTCTGGGGACCTGGCTCTCTGTTTCTCAATGAATGGAGCCTCAAGGCTGAGTACAAACGTGGGGGGCAACGGCTAGAGCTGGCCCAGCGCCTCAGCAACCGCATCCTGTGGATTGGCATCGCCAACTTCCTGCTCTGCCCCCTCATCCTCATCTGGCAGATCCTGTATGCCTTCTTCAGCTACGCCGAGGTGCTGAAGCGGGAGCCCGGGGCCCTGGGAGCACGTTGCTGGTCACTCTATGGCCGCTGTTACCTCCGCCACTTCAACGAGCTGGAGCATGAGCTGCAGTCCCGCCTGAACCGTGGCTACAAGCCTGCCTCCAAGTACATGAATTGCTTCCTATCACCTCTGCTGACACTGCTGGCCAAGAATGGCGCCTTCTTCGCTGGCTCCATCCTGGCTGTGCTCATTGCCCTCACCATCTATGACGAAGATGTGTTGGCTGTGGAACATGTCCTCACGACCGTCACGCTCCTGGGGGTCACTGTGACCGTGTGCAGGTGGGCCAGGGCAGCAGGTGGGAGCAAGCAGACTAGCATTCCTGGGAAAGGCTTACATCTCACCATGACCCTGATCCCACTAGATCCTTTATCCCGGACCAGCACATGGTGTTCTGCCCTGAGCAGCTGCTGCGCGTGATCCTCGCTCACATCCACTACATGCCTGACCACTGGCAGGGTAATGCCCACCGCTCGCAGACCCGGGACGAGTTTGCTCAGCTCTTCCAGTACAAGGCAGTGAGTGGAGTTGGAGTTAGGGCCTGCTAGACTGGCTGACAGCTCGGTGGTGAGGGCTGGGATCCCTCCTGCTCTCTTGTGACTGTGGTCCCCTCTCTTTTAGGTGTTCATCTTGGAGGAGTTACTGAGCCCCATTGTCACACCCCTCATCCTCATCTTCTGCCTGCGCCCACGGGCCCTGGAGATTATAGACTTCTTCCGCAATTTCACCGTGGAGGTCGTTGGTGTTGGGGATACTTGCTCCTTTGCTCAGATGGATGTTCGCCAGCATGGGCATCCCCAGGTACTGGGAGAGGAGGGGGGCAGATGGCCAGAGGCGGTGCTGGCACAGTGTCTTTGGGCAGACTGCAAAAAGGCACCCCTTCTGAGCCAACAAAGCACAGAAAGGAAGCCGTGCCTCTGGGCAGCCCTGTACCAGGGTACACACAGCTTGGTAAATGGGAACCTGGGCTGGATTTTAGCCCCAAACACGTACCCTTAGCCAGGCTCCCTTGAGAAAGACACAAACCAGGCAACTAGTCCATCATGTGGCCACCCCAGCGGTTGGCACCAGGGCCCCTGGACAAGACACAACAGTGCATTGTGGTCTCTGTCCTCCAGGGGCAAGACCTCCCCCCTAGGAGAAAAGGTAGAAAAAGGGTTCCTGTGAGAGGACAGCCCTGTTCACGGCAGCCTCCCTTGTGCAGTGGCTGTCCGGTGGGCAGACAGAGGCCTCAGTGTACCAGCAAGCCGAGGATGGGAAGACAGAGTTGTCACTCATGCACTTTGCCATCACCAACCCTGGCTGGCAGCCACCACGTGAGAGCACGGCCTTCCTAGGCTTCCTCAAGGAGCAAGTTCAGCGGGATGGAGCAGCTGCTGGCCTTGCCCAAGGGGGTCTGCTCCCTGAAAATGCCCTCTTTACATCCATCCAGTCTTTACAGTCTGAGTCTGAGGTGTGTTCCTGGGGACTGGGAGATGATGGGCAGACTCCAAGAGCTGGGAGTTGAGGACTGGGCATGGGGTGGAAGGGCCTACCTTGTTGGTTTCCTTCTGTCTGTTCAGTCTGTGCCATTGGGTTCTAACGTGCAGAGCACCGGGGGACCCAGAGGCCTCCCTCCTACCCTGAGAATTCTACCCACCCCTTTCTTTCACAGCCACTGAGCCTTATTGCAAATGTGGTAGCCGGCTCATCCTGCCGGGGTCCCCCACTGCCCAGAGACCTGCAGGGCTCCAGGCACAGGGCTGAAGTTGCCTCTGCCCTGCGCTCCTTCTCCCCTCTGCAACCTGGTCAGGTGCCCACGGGCCGGGCTCCCAGCACCATGACAGGCTCTGGGTGAGTAGTGGTGGTCTAAGATGGGAGGGCACCACAGAAGCCCCCAGCAATTTGTGTGGGTTTCAGAAATGTTGATGACCGCTGTCTGTCTTTGCTGGGAGGGACAGGGTGGATGCCAGGACAGCCAGCTCCGGGAGCAGCGTGTGGGAAGGACAGCTGCAGAGTCTGGTGCTGTCAGAATATGCATCCACCGAGATGAGCCTGCATGCCCTGTATATGCACCAGGTGAGTGGGCAGGAAGGAGGAGGGCAGAGAACCCAGGTGGCAGCTGAAAAATAGAATAGAGGGTTGTAGATGTGAAGAAGCCAGACCTGGGTTCCGGTCCCTTCTCTGCCATTTATCTGCTCTGCTGTGTCCATTCCACATATATCCTCTTACCATCCATTTTAGCCAAGCTCACTCTCATCCTGGGCCTTTACACACTGGTGGCCTTGTGGTTTCCCTGCCAAAAATCCAAGTCTTCGAGAAATCCCTATTGCTCCCTCCTTTCCCATGAGACCCTCGTTGTCCCCTCTGAGTAAAAGCCTTCCTCGCCCACCCTCCTGAAAATTCCTGCTCTATTTTTCTCTATAACATTTAGCACCATCTGACATATTGTATATTTTCCTTATTTATTTGTTTATTGTCTCCCCAACCCAGGACTGGGATTTTTGTCTGTGATGTTTACTGCTATGTCCCCAGCACCTAAAAGAGTGCCTGGCACTTAGATCCATAGCCAGTTTGTTCTTGAATCAAATGACCAGGTAAAATGAGAACTATTACAATCTATGCACAGGCTTGTTCCAGGGGCCTGCTGAGAATTTAACCTGTAAAACATCGTACGTGTGTTACACCTAATAACACAATAGGCGCTCTGGGTCAGTGATTCTAGATGAGGCGGGATAAATAGGAACTGGCCACAACCATGGTGGGGGCAGCTGTTTCAGACAGATATCCTTCTGTCCCCAACTAACGAGTCTTCCACTTCTCAGCTCCACAAGCAGCAGGCCCAGGCTGAACCTGAGCGGCATGTATGGCACCGCCGGGAGAGTGATGAAAGTGGGGAGAGCGCCCCTGAAGAGGCGGGAGAGGGTGCCCGGGCCCCCCAACCTATCCCCCGCTCTGCCAGCTATCCCTGTGCTACACCCCGGCCTGGAGCACCTGAGACCACCGCCCTGCAGGGGGCCTTCCAGAGGCGCTATGGGGGCATTACAGGTATCAAATGGGGGTAGAGGACAACACAGAACCTTCAGGGTAGGGTGATTCTTCCCATGGCCTCTAGGGGAGGAAAGAGGTCAGAGGGACCAGGCCCAAGGAGACTAACCCCGTACCCTGAGCAGCCCCAGAACCCTTGTCCTTATTCCTGTTTGTGTTCATTCTAAGAGTATGTTTACTTGTGTCTCTAGATCCTGGCACAGTGCCCCGGGCTCCCTCTCACTTCTCTCGGCTGCCCCTTGGAGGGTGGGCTGAAGATGGGCAGGCAGCATCAAGGCACCCAGAGCCCGTGCCTGAGGAGGGCTCAGAGGATGAGCTTCCCCCTCAGGTGCACAAGGTAAGTGTTCCAGGACCCAAGAACACCTGCCAGTAGTAACTTCCAGGCTGAAGTCAAAGCTTCTCAAGCGAAGAAAGGCGGGCCTCTCATGCAAAGATACTGCACCCTCCCTTCCAAAATACACTCCCTTTTTCCCTCACCTCCTCTGAAATCCAGGGCTTGATTTTCCCTTCACTCACCTCCCCAAGAATCAAGCTTTCCTTTTTCCTTTATCTCCAGGCTTCTGTTGGGTAAGCAGATAGCTAAAGACTATCTCCACTGCCAGTCCTTTTCTCTCCACAGGTGTAGACAAGGCTCACAAGGGTCCCTATGCCCCAGGATGGAGGTCACTGTTGCCCTGCCATCCCACCTGCCTGCCATGGAGGGCTCCTCTGAGTGTCGCCTGGCTCCACGCGTGTGGTGTTTGTGTGTCCGTGCCTGGCCAAGGGAGGTGCCAACACTGGGCTTGCCACAGCCCCAGGAGAGAAACTGGGGGTCTAAGAATCAGGGCACACAGGACTCTAGCCTCATCCCCAGGACCCCCCTTGGCTCAGAGTGTGGTGCTAGAAACTGGTCCCCAGCCCAGCCCCAATACTGCCACCTTCGCACCCTGCCCTGAAAGTCTCCAGAGGACTGCCCACCACAGAAGCTGCCAAGCAGGGAGACCCTGTGCCAACTGTGGAGTGGGGAGGTTGGCCTGGACCCTCAACCTCTGCAGCCTCCCTCCCCCCACCCTGAACAGATGAGCAGCTCAGGCTGTGGCCCTTACCTCACCCCCCCGGTTCTCTCCCAGTGCTGCAGCCTGCTCACCTCTCTCCTGCTTCCTGCACATCTCTGGCATGTGTGTGCCGCTTGCTCACGTTCTGTTCGCTTGCTCCCCTTCTGTTCAGCTTTTGCTTTGCATTGACGTGGAGGCCCTAGTTCCCAGTTCCCCTCATGCTATCTTTTGACACTAAGAAGGAAAGTTTCTAAATTGCGGGAGCAAGATGGAAATTCTTTGCTGCCCTCTCCAACTTTGGGGATGGGCCCCTGGGAGACTGAGGCCTTCCTGGCCCCCATTGCTGCTTATTGTACCCCCACCACCTGCACATGGGACTGACAGGGCTGGAGTGTGCCCCTGGCTGTCTACCTCCCAGCAAGAGAGCTCTCACCTGCCTCCCGATGTCCCCTAGAGGGGGATGGAGGGGCGACAGGACGGCTTCGCCCTAGGCTTTGGGCTGCCGCATTGCATGCTGGGACCCAGCTCCTCCCCTCCGGGCCCCCTCCCCCAGCTGGGGTCTGCTGCGGGTGAGCGGTGACCTGCGCTGCCGAGCTCACAGCGGAGTCGGGTGGGGACCGTGTACAGCTTGATAGCCCTTAATAAAGAAGGGACTTTGACCTGGTTGCGGCTCGCTGTCTCGCGCGACTAGGATTCTAGGAACGAGCGGAGTAGGGTGCGTGTGACCCCCAGGTGACTGAGACTGGGCCGGGCCCTGGAGTAAAGTGGGCCCATGCCGTCGCTCGGGTATACCCAGCTGGCCGGCTAGCAGACGGGCCGCTTCCGACCCACGGTTCCGTGGAGGTCAAGGTCTCCAGCCGGACGTGCGGTCAGATTTCCCGCCCTGAGCCAGGGACAAGCCGACTCCGCCCTTCTATTTTGCCTTTTCCGCGTGCACCGTTCCCCCCGCCCCCTCGGAGACGTTTGGCCAATGGGGGCCTGTGTAGGGACGGGGGCCGCCCGGCGGGCGGGGCTGCTGCGGAAGAAAGCCGCTCGAGTCGCACGCTCCACATTCCTGGCCACCGGGACTTGGAAGCAGGGTCCCAGGCCGCGACGAGGGGCGGGCGAGCGGAGCCGGCGTGCGTGCCGTGCGTGAGTGCGTGGCGGCGGCGCGTGCGCGGAGAGAGTGGGCAGTGTGGTGGGTTCCACGTGTGTCCCTGCCGCTACCCCTGTCGCCTGGCGCCCCGCCGCTCCATGACCCGAGACGCCCCAGCCTCCACCCCCCGTCCCGAGCGGCCGGTCCCGTTCTCCCGACCCGCAGTCCCCGCAGCCTCGGCCGGCGGCCACGCATTGTCATGGTGACTGTGGGCAACTACTGCGAGGCCGAAGGGCCCGTGGGTCCGGCCTGGGCGGAGGGTGGCTTGAGTCCCTGCTTCTTCTTCACGCTGGTGCCCTCGACGCTGCTGGGCCTCGGGGCTCTGGCCTTGGTGCTGGTCCTTCCCTGCAAGCGTCGGGAGCGGCCCCCTGGCGCCGACGCGCTATCGTGGGGGGCCGGCCCTCTCGTCGCTCCCTATGGGCTGCAGCTGCTCCTGGCCACACTTCAGGTGGCGCTGCCCCTAGCCGGCCTGGTTGGCCGGGTGGGCACTGCCCAGGGGGCCCCACTGCCAGGCTACCTACTGCTGGCTTCCGTACTGGGGACTCTGGCCAGCGCCTGTGGCCTGGGATTGATCGTGGTGGAACGGAGCCAGGCGCGGCAGAAGCTAGCAATGGGCATCTGGATCAAGTTCAGGCACAGCGCGGGTCTCCTGCTCCTCTGGACTGTGGCATTTGCAGCCGAGAACTTGGCCTTGGTGTCTTGGAACAGCCCACAATGGTGGTGGGCAAGGGCAGACTTGGGCCAGCAGGTGAGGGACCTCGTGGGGAAAGGGGAAGCACGGGTCAGAGGGGCTGGGAAAAAGGACGGCATGTCTGATCGTACTGGCTCCGCGCTTTGGGATGCCTCTAAGGAAGGGAAGAAGGGAGAGGCCGGCGCCAGCGGGGAGCCGATAGCCAGCTGGTGGGGCGTGTCTGTGCTGAGTCACTGTGGACTTTTCTTTAAGTCTAGTAGATGCTGGGCCCCTGAGGAGGACCTGGGTGTGTGCCTTACACCAGTTCCCAGCCCTACTGTAAGTACTGTAGTGACAATAGGATTTTGGCCCTCCTTGATCCTCTCTTCACATGTTTCATTGTAGGTTCAGTTTAGCCTGTGGGTACTGCGGTATGTGGTCTCTGGAGGGCTCTTTGTCCTGGGGCTCTGGGCCCCTGGACTTCGTCCTCAGTCCTACACCTTGCGGATCAACGAGGAGGATCAAGATGTAGAGAGGAACCAGGTACACCTCAATCTCTGAACCTTAGGGTCTATCTTAATTTCATTCCATCATCATTTCTTCCCACTATAATAAACTACTTCCTTTCTAAATCTCAGTTTGCACTGTTAGCCTTTCTGACCCCATCAGGCATCACTTGTGGGTCTAAGATACCCGTGAGCTGTAATCCCATACATTTTCCTAGAGGGTCTCTGGCTAGTGCACTTCTTGTTGATTTCTGAGCTCCCCCCGCCCATGCATTTCACCATCCTAGGTGCAGTCAACAGAGGGACCACCACAGTCTACCTGGCGAGACCTTGGCAGGAAGCTCCGCCTACTGAGTTGCTACTTGTGGCCCCGGGGGAGTCCAGCTCTGCAGCTTGTTGTGCTTGTCTGCCTGGGGCTCATGGGGTTGGACCGGGGACTGAACGTGTTGGTCCCCATCTTCTATAGGGACATAGGTGAGGGGGAAAAGGAAGGCCAGCTCAGCGCTCTGGTCCTTCCTCGGCCCGGTTGGGTGGGGTGGGGGTGGGGGTGAGGGCACGGGTTTGGGGGCTAGCTCACCTAGGGACAGAGTGGGAGCTGGGTAGTCAGAAAGAGGCTGTGGTGGGTGCCTGGGGCAGTTTCTCCTGAAGAGAGTCCTAGGGGCCATATGTGGGCTCTGACTCATTTTCTCCATAGTGAACTTGCTGACTGAGAAGGCACCTTGGAGCTCCCTGGCCTGGACTGTCACCACCTATGTCTTCCTCAAGTTCCTCCAGGGAGGTGGCACCGGTGGTACAGGTTTGAGGGACTCTGCTTTCACCCTGGTTGATATTAGCCCCTCCCCTCCTCCTGGTAGTGCCCTACCCACGGGCATTCCTCCCCCTGCCCCTTTCACATCCTGTGCTGGGCTGATGTCCTTTGGCCCCCGAGCCCTACTGAGGCCTCCTCTGGCTTCCCGCAGGCTTCGTGAGCAACCTGCGCACGTTCCTGTGGATCCGGGTGCAGCAGTTCACATCGCGGCGGCTGCAGCTGCGCCTCTTCTCCCACCTGCACGAACTCTCCCTGCGCTGGCACCTGGGGCGCCGCACAGGGGAGGTGCTGCGGGTTGTGGACCGGGGCACGTCCAGTGTCACAGGGCTGCTCAGGTGCCAAGCCAGAGGACAGGGAGGGTGGGGCTGGAGAAGCAGGGATGGAGGGGCTGTCAGGGACCAGACCCAGCTTGAGGAGCTGTCCCTCCATCTTTGTTTTTTTTAAGTTAGGAGATTAATGTATAAATGCTCATGACAACTCAAATAAAGTAGATGGAGAGCAAATCTCTTCTGAATTCCACTTACTTCTGCAGAGGTTCCCACTCCTTTTAGTGTGTTGAGTTCTGGTTTTTTGCATTTTTACATATATGTTTGCAGACTCAGGACCAACGTGGTATCATGGAGGTTTTTACTAAAACAAATGGTACCATGACATAGGCGTCACTCTCAGAGTTGCTTTATTAACAAAACATTATGGAGACATACTCTCATCCGTGCATGAAGATCTCCCTCATTCATTATAATTGATCTAGAGCATTCTGTAGTTTGGGCATGCTATGGCTTATTTAGCCATCCACCTCTTGCAGGGCATTTAACTTGATTCTAGTCTGTTGCTGTTGGAAACAGAACACTATACTGAAACGCCTAGAGGTAGAGGTGCTGGCTCCACGCCCCTGAACCTTTCTTTGTCACCTGACTTGCCCTCCTAGCTACCTGGTGTTCAACATCATCCCTACGCTGGCCGACATCATCATCGGCATCATCTACTTCAGCATGTTCTTCAACGCCTGGTTTGGCCTCATTGTGTTCCTGTGCATGAGTCTTTACCTCGGTGAGTGCTGCTTGGTGAAACCGTCTGCCTGAACCATCCAGGGACTCCCCTCGGCATGAGCGCTGCCCTGGCTCAGGGGACGCAGCTTTGGGAGGCTGTAGCCCAGTGGATTTGACCAGGCTGTGCTGCTCCTCTACGTGATGGGCGGGGTGGGGGACAGGGCTCCTCCTCTGCCAAGGGAAGCTTAGCTCAACCTGGATGGAGGGCCGGGGAAGGGCGTCCTGGTCACACTGGGCGCCGGCTGTGGATGCAGGTCAAGGAGAAACCTCATTTCTGTCACAAGATGCAGCTTGCCTTCATTTGTTCACCAAAAGCATTTTTACACATCAGGCTTTGCACAGGCTGCAAAGACATCTGGGACACAGAGCTCTCCCTTCGGAATCTGGGTCCCTGGGCTGTAGCCCAGAGTTAGTGTGTGTGTGGCAGAAAGCAGACTTACACTTGCCGTCTCTGCTGTTGGGAGTGACATCATGATGTCTTCTTCTCCCTCCCCCTCCTCCTGTCACTCTCCAGCCCTGACCATCGTGGTCACTGAGTGGAGAACGAAGTTTCGACGAGCTATGAACACACAAGAGAATGCTACCCGGGCACGAGCTGTGGACTCTTTGCTAAACTTCGAGACGGTAACGGAGGCCTCAGTGGCAGTGGTGTGAGGCACGGAGATGTGGAGTTTGCCTGGCACCACCGGGGCTGACGAGGAGCTGGGGGGGGCGAGGTGTGCTGTTTAAAATTGGGCAGGAGAGGTTGGAAATCTGGAGGAAAGAGTCCAGGTGCTGAATGCTGCGGCCGCAACAGTGGTTTGATTCATCAGGTGAAGTATTACAACGCACAGAGTTATGAAGTGGACCGCTATCGAGAGGCCATCATCAAATATCAGGTGAGGATGCTGGTTTGAGGCCTACTGAGAGCAATGGCCTGGCGGTGCAGAATTGCCAGGGCCGAGAGGAGTAAAATGGGGGCTGTGAGGTTGAAGGTACCAGTTGGCATGTGTGTGCCATTCCTCCTTCCTGTCTTATTGCCCCAGGGTTTGGAGTGGAAGTCAAGTGCTTCACTGGTTTTACTAAATCAGACCCAGAACCTGGTGATTGGACTTGGGCTCCTCGCTGGCTCCTTGCTTTGTGCATACTTTGTCACTGAGCAGAAGCTACAGGTAAGGGAATTGTGTTGGGGACAGGGAAGAGGGGCCCGGGCCCTTTGTCTAGGCCACCAGGCTCCTGGGCGGGAAGCGGGCAGAGTGACAGCCCGCTTGGTCCTCTTCCTTGGATCTTCACAGGTTGGGGACTTTGTGCTGTTTGGCACCTACATCATCCAGCTGTACGTGCCCCTCAACTGGTTTGGCACCTACTACAGGTAACCTGGCCCCTGGCCCTCACCTGTCCGGGGCGCACCGTTTTTCTCCCAGCTCCTCAGAGGAGCTCCAACCAGCACTCTTCTTGCAGGATGATCCAGACCAACTTCATTGACATGGAGAACATGTTTGACCTGCTGAAAGAGGAGACAGAAGTGAGTGCAGAGGGGAGTGGGGTTTGTAGGGAGCAGGGGCCTGTGTGGTGTTCTTTGTTTCTGGAGAATAACAGCAGCATGCATTGGTGGCACTCTCCCAGGTAAAGGACCTTCCCGGAGCAGAGCCCCTTCACTTTCAGAGGGGCCAGATCGAGTTTGAGAATGTGCACTTCAGCTATACCAGTGGGTGAGCCCCTCCCTTCTGCTTCCCACAGGCCCCATTCCCACTGTCCGTTTACACACTGCCTTCCTGCCCCTCATCCCTGCTTCTCAGCCCACCGCTACCTGGGAGGAGGGCCCGAGTGGGGCAGGGGCAGGGCCTGGTAGTAGCTCTGTTGATGGAAGGGGCACCGGGAGGGCAGCAGGCCCACTGACCGTGCCACTCTTCCTTGCAGGCGGGAGACCCTGCAGGATGTGTCCTTCACTGTGATGCCTGGACAGACACTGGCCCTGGTGAGAGGAGACCCAGCCAGTTAGCCCAGACTCCTCAAGCTTCCCTCATAGCAGGGCCCGTGGTAGCTTGTGACCCACTCTGTGGAGTCAGAGAGCCGTGTCAGGACAAGTCACAGGATAGAATGTGGCAGCCTCCACAAACATTGGTGGCCTCTTGGAGAGAAAGCTTTAAAAGCCAGCGGGCCTGAGACTGTTTTCCCCTCTGTTTCCGATGCAACAGGTGGGCCCATCCGGAGCAGGGAAGAGCACAATTTTGCGCCTGCTGTTTCGCTTCTATGACATCAGTTCTGGCTGCATCCGAATAGACGGGCGGGACATTTCACAAGTAAGGTTGCTTGGGAGAAGACTGTAATTTAGAGGCCTGTGTGTAAAAGAATGGCAAATGCTAGGCATCCAGAGAGAGGAGATGTCACTCCTGCAAAAAGCTGGGGCAGGAGATCTGCTTTTCCAGCACCACGTGACCTACAGAAGTCAAGTCGCCATGACAATGATAGGTATGGTGCCAGACGAGGTATGCAGCAGTCCAGGGAAGCGAGGAGAGCGAGCGTACTTTCTCTTTATAGGTGGGGAAACAGACTCAGAGGCTAAGGGCTTTGCCCACACAGCTAGGATTGGAGGGGGGAGGTGGCAGGATTCTTACCCAGGGCCTCTCATCCCGTGTGATTCCTGCCAGGCCTGGGGGACCTCACAAGCCAGGGCATATGGTCTTTTGGCCCCAGGTGACCCAGGTCTCCCTCCGCTCCCACATTGGAGTCGTGCCCCAGGACACAGTCCTCTTCAATGACACCATCGCCAACAACATCCGCTATGGCCGCATCACAGCTGGAAACGATGAGGTGGAGGCCGCCGCTCAGGCTGCAGGCATCCATGATGCCATTATGGCTTTCCCTGAAGGTGAGTTTCCGCTGCACAGAGTCCCTCCCCTGCCCAGTTTAGTCCTCTTACCCCCTCTGCTCTCTGTGCCATCCCTCCCTTGCCCATCTGGTCACAGAGACCAAGTGTATCACGTGTGACTTGAGGGAGGTGGGCAATGTCCACAGGGTACAATACACAGGTAGGCGAACGGGGACTGAAGCTGAGCGGTGGGGAGAAGCAGCGCGTCGCCATCGCTCGCACCATTCTCAAGGCTCCAGACATCATTCTGCTGGATGAGGTGAGGGCCCTGGGCAACCCTCTCCCCTCCTTCCCCCCCTGCCTGCACCCACGCCATTCCTGCTGAGCACTGTTTTCATTTAGGATAGATACCATGAATCCGTGTTTCAAAAAAACACCTTGCAGTTCTGCAGCTCAGACAAAGTTCCTTGTTATTCCCGAGGCCTCAGCCAGCAGCTTGCGTCCTCCTTCCAGGGGGCGTTTGGGTGGCAGGGGCGGTTTTATCCAGTACCTCTCTGTAGGCGACCTCAGCGCTGGATACGCCTAACGAGAGGGCCATCCAGGCTTCTCTGGCCAAGGTCTGTGCCAACCGCACCACCATCGTCGTGGCACACAGGTACGGACGGGCAGTAGGCAGCGGGGCTCACTTGGGGTGGGGTGGTGGGGAACTGATCTCTGACTTCTCAGGCTCTCAACGGTAGTCAGTGCTGACCAGATCCTCGTGCTCAAGGATGGCTGCATTGTGGAGAGAGGACGGTAAGAGACACAGCAGGAGGACAGAGCAGGCCTCTGAACTGGGGGCCCCAGGAGAAGGCTGTGAATCCCAGGGGGTGCTGAAAGAGTGCCCTCGGCAATCCCCTCTGTCGTCTCTGTGGGCTGGTGGCGAGCACTCTAGGGGTCAAACTGATAGTGGGGACTTACACTTTCCTCCTTGCCCAGGCACGAGGCTCTGCTGTCCCGAGGCGGGGTGTATGCCGAAATGTGGCAGCTGCAGCAGCAGGGACAGGAAGAAGCCTCTGAAGACACCAAGCCCTAGGCTAAGGCATGGTTACAGAAGTGTGGCCACTGCCCTCCCAAAGGGAAACTGCGACGAGAATAAGATGTAGCCCTCTTCCCTGGCATATCTGAGCCTGGTCTTGGGGTATGATGCTCGCTATAGTGAGAGAAAGGGACCTTTCAGAAAAGCACTTTTGGGGGAAATAAAAGTATGAACAGTGCTAGGATCACTGTGACTTTGTGGTGTGAGATGTTGCTATGGGCCTCTCCCCTTAGGTCAAGGTGAACATTCTTGACAGGATCTTCTGTTTCTGGTTGGAAGGGAGAAAGAAACATACCACTTGCATGTCTTATTGACTGCCAAGATCCTTTATTCCTTCCAGGCCCCTCCCTGCCCCTGCCACATGGGGGCAGCTCCAGTGTAAGGGAGATGACATGACGTAGTACACGGAGCAGGGCCTGGCCAGCATCCTCGGAGGGCCCAACCAGGGAACAGTTCATGCTCTCTCCCATGCAGCTGGAGAGCCAGCAGGGCCTTCTGTAGGCTCAGCTCCACAAGCTGTTTTTCCTGATGCTCCCTGGAGGCGGCCTCCACATCGCTCTTCACTCCAAGCTGCTCTGGGCCTCCTCTCCCTGTGTACCCTAGAGGTGTGGGGGCCACAGTCCTCCTCAGCTGAGCCTCCCTCCCCAAGCCCAAGGCCCTAGCACAGGTTGCAGTTGGACGGCTTCAAGCTGCGGCTTTGAGCCTGGAGCAAGGAGAGGGGAAGGAGGGGAAGGAGAGGAAGACAGGGTGCAACATCAAGAAAATGAGGGCACAGTCCTCACTTCAGAGCTCAGCATGAGCTGCAGTCATACTGAAAACAAAAGGACAAGCACCATTCCAAAACTCTACCGACTGGAAGGAACCCCCCGCCAAACTCCTTACTCCCTCCAGTGCAGCACCCCAACTCCACCCAGTCCTCATACCTGCTGCTGCCGGTATTCTGCCTCACTGGCTGACAGTGCTTGTGCTAAAGCTAAGTCTTCTTCCTCCTGAGAACTGGGAGGGAGGAACAGATTAAGTTGAGACAGTATCTAAAATGTGAACACCTGATCTGTTAGGCACCACTGTGCCCGGCACTTCTGAGTATTACCTCAATCTCCATCCAACCCTGTAAGGTAGCTAATGAGTACTGTCCCATTTTATAGAGGAAATCAAGACCCTGATGAGTTAAGGAACTTGTCAAAGCTCATATAGTTCATAAGCCTAATTTTGAGCCCAAGTTCCTAACTATTATCCTGCTTCAGGTTGGAATGGTCTCACCTACTTCCCTCCAGACTGAGCCCTTGCCCACATCCCACCCTCTCTCACTAGAAAGTAGGTACCTTGGGCTCTGGGGTTTGGTCTCTGCCAGGGACAGTTCCAGGGCTCGCTGCAGAGCCTCATCCTCACTCTGTAAAAGGACAAAGAAGACTAGTTGCCTTGGACTTTACTCTCCGTGGGTTTGCTTCTGTGCATCTGACCTCTGCTCAACTCACCAAGCCACTCTGCAAAGCGATCACTGGAGGGGCTGTCTGTGACGGAGACTGCGCTCTGGCTCTATGGCAGACGTTCAAGAGGCTGCGGTTAGAGATGCGAAGGGAAAAAAGGGAGAGGGGAAAGGGCCAGGCCTACCTGCTGGGAGAGGTAGATGAAGGCAAAGTCCGGCTTGGGCTGGGGACGGTGCTTGTAGAAGCCAGACCCTGTGCTCTGGAGATGGCAGCAAGTCTGTAGGGAAGAGACACTCTTGGCATGCCTCCCAGAACAGCCAGCTTCCATGCTCCTCCCAGGCCTTACCCAGGAAGTCAGAAGGGGAGTTCTTCCATACAGTCTGGAAAATACGCACTCGAAAAGGAAGCTAAAAGACTCCCCTAGCCAAGGAGCCAGGGTTGTCGCTTCCCAACTTGTCATGATAGAGGTTAAGTCAGTTCCAAAAGGATGAGATGATCCCAAAGGCAAGTAGAGGACTTGGTTGCAATTACCCTGCCCTGCTGGTTGGGTGCCCCTCCCCAGAGCAGTCATGGTCCAGTGGGTGCCGGTGTTTGATGCAGAAATTTCGGCCACAGCGTTCACAGGTCAGTTTCATCATTTCACGCTGCCGGCAGCCAGGGCGTTCACACTTATTGGTGAAGATCTGAGGTGGAGTGGGAAGGTTTGTCTCGGCTGAGACTCTGACCCCCTTCTCCAACCCCATCCTAACAGCTGTTCAGGTTTCCAGGCATCCCTAGTCCCAGCTGGTCATGGCTAACCCCTCCAACGCTTACCTTACGTTTTTGCTGTGCTGGATCAGAGCGACAGTCTCGGTCAATGTGCTCCCCCACAGCGCGGTCAGGGGGCTCCCCTCTGGCCACAGGCACAGGCACATTACAGAGTGGGCATACAGGTACCTGGATGTCCTACAGTAAAGGAGCAGGGGTCAGCCTGTGGCCCACTCCCAGTCCAACCAAAGCTCTGGTCCTTAAAGAACCTGGATACGCCCCCCATAAACGCATAAGGAAACAACGTTCCCAGCACTGAGCCTCAGAGAGACAACAAAGGAGAGGAAACGGGAGGCAGAGGGATTCCGGAGATTCTGCATGCATCCTCCAGCCGCCCCCTTTCACCCTCAGACCGCCCCCTCACCTTTTGGTAAGCAGATCCACAGTGATGCTGGGCGTACGCCACATGGTCTGCGCAGAAGATGCCCGAGCAGGCGTCGCACTTAAGCGGCAGAAAATCTGCAGGGAGTGGGTCGGATTGCAGGTCCAGCGGGACCTCGACGTCGTTCCCGCTCACCCCAGCCTTCCACTCAGGGGAAGGAAAACGTCACCCTGTTTACAGCAAACTGCACCCTTGCCCTGATCCACTATCTCCTTAGCCACGCCCCCTGAGCCTCTGCCCTCAACTTCGAGCCCCGGCCTTCTGCCGCACTTTCAGCCCCCGAGCCCACCTTTCCGCCCACCTGCAGTTCGAGACCCTCTCCGCCGGCCCCGCCCCCCGCACGCCCCGCCCCTCACCCAAGCGCTGACAGCTCGGCTCGGAACAGTGAGCCCCGAGGTCCGGAAACTCCATCGCCGGGCCGGGTGGGGCCTGCTGGGAGAGGAGGCGATGCTGAGCGTCTCTGGGGCTCCCGCTGCGGGTCCGGACGCCGACCCTGCGCTCTGGGGGATTCCCTGCCCCGCCGCTTCCTCTCCCCCTCCCAGCCTTGGTTACCCGAGCTTCCGCGCCTGGCGGCCCGCGGCTCCCACTCCTCCCGCGGCGCGCGCGGGCGCGCTGACGTCACCGCGCAGGGCGGGCCCGCGCCGCGCAGTCTCCGGGCGGAGCGCCCCGCGGCCGAGCCCCGCCCCCTCCGGCCCTGCCCGATGAGGGAGCCACTGCCGTCCCGGGCGAGTGGGTGGCAGCGCGCGTAGCTCCACGAAGGGCGACAGGGCCCGCGAAGGCGAGGACAGATATCTCGGGGAAGGCGGGCTGGGGCGGCGTGAGGTCTTTCAGAGGTCGGTCCTTCGCCCGCTGCTCGCTCCCCCGTCCCCGTAGCCTTTTCGTTCACGGCCACGGCTGCGCTGACTCTCCGCGGCCTCCCGACTCCCGTGTTTCTCTGAGGTACAGGTTTCTCTCCAGAGTTGTAGGTCCTCCGGGTTTGGGTTTGATGCCCTTTCTGTAAGACTTCCCGGACCTTCCCCGGGGTGAGCTAAGCGCACCTGCTGTGTTCTCCCTGATTCTGTCCTAGCACCGTCACACCCTAATGTAATCCGCTGTTCCTTCATCCCCCCCCAACCCCAGCCATAAATCAGGGAAGCCAGGGACGACGTCCACCTTGTTCTGTGTTAGGTCCCTAGCAGCCAGCGCGGTGCGTACAACTGTGTAGTTTTCAGACTTCAGTGTGAATCTGAATCACCTACGGAGTGAGCAAAATGCAGATTCCTGGGCCCTGGAGCTTCTGATTCAATAGGAAGCACCTGAGAGAATTCTGACACAGATTATCTGTGTACTACACTTTGAAAAACATGAGCCAAGCATATTGAGTTCTTATTATGTCTTTCTTGAATGAAGCGTGAGAGTCACTGGATTGATGTCCTGCTTCCTCTGGGAGCCCCAGGTTGCGACCTTCCAGCTTCAGCACATTTTGCTTCTCACATGCCTCTGGTCCCTCAGGCGTGGGGTTGGTTGCACTCTGTCTTCCCGTAAGTTTGGGCCTTCAGACAAGTAAACAGCGAAATAAGCTTAGAGTGGAACGGTGTCCTTCAAAATGGAGAGAGAACCCAGGCTACACTTGGAAATGAGGAGCCAGTCTCCTCCCTCTCACTCTTCCCTTCCCTCTCCCTCTCCAACTTTTGGCTCTGCTTCCCTCTGTGTCTGCTTGTTACAACCTCACAGCTCTAAGGCCAGTGGAAATTAAAACCGTTATCCCGGTTCCTCAGGCAGGAAGCCTGATCTTGGCTCTGCCTGTGCCCGATTGCCTTGACTTGGATCATTGGCCGAGCCCTGACCTGCGGCCAGCGTATGTGATGTTCTGATGGGCCGGGCGCGAGCCTCAGGCTTGGGGAAAGGGAGTCAGCTCCCCCTAAAGTGAAAATCACCAAGCTGGCTTGGACACTCCTTCCAGAAAACCCAAGAGAACCCTTCCAATTCCTTCCTTTATTCATTTAACAACAATATATTGAGGGTCCTCCCATGTGCCTGTCACTGGATGATACGTGCAAAGACGAGGACGTGCAGGGCAAATGGCAGTACATTTAAGGTACCCTCACTCTGGGGTCGACAAGTATTATTTAAGTGAAAACCTGAAAGGTGATCAGATGTTGGCTGAGTGAAGGCCAAGGGAGAAAGGAAGGGGGTGTTTTTCCTGCAGAGGAAACAGCAGAGACGAAGACTTGGAGATAAGAGGAAACAAGCTCCTTTAGGTGAGCTTTAAAAAAGTTTGAGGCACTGGATGTTAGGGTGTAAGAGGCAGCTTGGCAGGAGATGAAGCTGGAGAGATAGCAGGAGCCAAGTCACCTCAGGTAGTGGGGGCCACATTGGTATTGAGAATTTAAACATAAATCCAGTCATGCGCTGCATAATGACATTTCACTCAAGGATGAACCACACATACGATGTGGTCTCTTAAAATTAGAACCATATGGCGTGGGTGTGTAGTAGGCTACACCATCTAGGTTTGTATAAGTGTGCTCTATGATGTTTACACAACGACAAAATCACCTAACGACACATTTCTCAGAATGTATCCCTGTCTTTAACCAACACATGACTGTATAATGAGAAACTATAGATAGCTTTAAGCAGGGGAGGGACATGTTCAGATTCGTATTTTGGGAAAGACGCTCTGGTTTCGGAGTGGAGAACAGATTGGAGGAAGTGTGAGACTGGAAGCGAGTCCAGTAGGAGGCTGCTGCTTTTCTCCAGGCACGAGATGATGACGGCTTGAACCAGGGTGGGGGCAATGCTTAGAATTAACGAGAGTGTGATAGAAAGGTTAGATATGAAAGAGAGATTTTAACATAAGTAACTTTCCAATATATTGCTGAAAGATAAAACAGAAAAGAATTCTACATCCAGAGCAATCATAAAGTACTCAATTTTTAAAGGAAAAATCCTGACCTTGTCTGCAAGAAATACCTTGACCTACCTCTATGCAAAAGTTCAGCCAAATATTCTGTTAGTGTATGGAACACCTTTGGCCAGTCCTTCAGGGAAATTCCAGCAGCTGCTTCCCTCAACCCACCCTCATGCCCTGGGGTGTTTCTGCCCCTGGCAACTATAATTGGTCTGGGAGTGGTCATCTGACCCATATTGGATATCTAAGCTTGTGGTCCACCAAAAGCATAGCATGGGACAAAGATTTGGGTACAACTAATTTATATGGGAGGTAATCCTAGCCAGAGTAAGAGAGTAGGAAGAAGGGAGACAGGGAAGGCAGGAAAACCGATAAAGAGTGTTTATTGTTACCACTGAGGTAATAGGAGCTCGATTCCACTGAGAACCCTTGGAGGAAGCATATAGAAAGCCCCTCAGAGTTGTCCCTCTAAAGGACAGGAGGCTGTCTTTCATAAGTTGGGAGTTGCTGCTGGGGGCGGTAACTCCCTCATACCCGTCTTACACAGCCAACCGCACTGTGTGCAAGTTGATTGAGCTCCGTAGGCTTTGGGGATATTCATAAGTGGAAGATAAACAACAACAAACAAACACATAGATATAGAGATTAGATTGGTGGTTACCAGAGGGGAAGCAGGGAGGGAGAAAGGAACAAAAGGGCGCATGTGTACAGTGACAGATGGTAATTGATCTTTGAGTGGTGACCATAATATAGTCTACACAGAAATCGAGATGTAATGATGTACGCCTGAAATTTATATAATGTTATAATTCAGTGTTACCCTGATGAAAATAAATAAATGACAGCTTTGGGGAAAGCCCCAAGGCAGAGATACTGAGGCTGGGCTTTAATAAAGGTGGGAAGCCTTCAGGGCTCATAAGAACTGTCTACTACAGCGGCCGCTGAAGTCAGAGATGGGCCAAGGAGAGGTGGCGTGGGGCACCAGGAGCATCTAAAATATATGTCCAATCAGATTGATTCCTGGGAATTTGGAATCAAAGCCAAAAGAACTAGTGTTCATAACACCATTGGGCCTGTAACATATAAGCTAAGGGACGGCTATCTGCCCTTGTACGAGACTGTCATGCTGACTGAGGGACAGGAAAAGAGATGGTCACCTGCAATCCCCTCACTGTTGGGACACAGTGAGCTCCAGAGAAAGAGATTGGTCTTGCGGCTCACACCCCTGGGTTTCATCCTCACCTGACTCTTTTGCCTCCTCCCCGAGTCTACAGCCCCCAGCAAGACTGCGGCTAACTGCCATTGCTTTATTGGTTTCATTTTGTCCCTGTTAAGATAGTTATAAGTCATCCCATTAGATTCAGGATATTTCTCAAGGCTTTGTCAGAATCTCTGGTCACAGCCTGAAGTCAGTCTAATGACAAGCGGGAGACTCTTGGCCCAGGTGTGCACTTAAGGGACCTCTGCCATGGGGATTCAGGTTTTGGCCTAGGCCCTTTAGAAAGGACAGTTGTTGAAGAGCTTACTGCTTGTGAATTCCATAATCCATATCTGTGAAATCCAGCATCAGTTTTATTAGATTCAAATTTATGAAATTGCTAATATATCACTTTTTTTTTGTTACTTTAAAAAAATAACAGTATCATATGGTTTAATCTAAGCAGCACATGTTGTGGGCAAGAATTGTTCTTCTCTGACCTTCCATCTAATCCTCAGCCCACTGGGTTTTGGAGCCCAGACATGAAGGCAAACAGTCACTGTCTGAGAGTATGGTTTCGAGTCCACACTCCTTAAAATCAGATGTGCCAAACTTCTGTGTACCTTAGCCCTTCACACTCCAACCATTTTCTACTAATAATGCATAAGACGAGGGTATGAATTAGGATATAGGTTAAGCTGCCATAACAGGGACTCAAAATAACAGTGGCATAAACAAGAAAGAAGTTTAATTTCTTGTTTATGTAATAATCCAGGGCTGGTACGACAGCAAGTCAGGGACCTAGACACCTCCTATTTTGTTGCTCCACCATCCCTATGGTGCTGCCTTTGTCCACGCGGTCCCAAATGAGTCCTCGTTCCAGGCAGCAGAAGGTGGGAGAGGAAAAGGAGGGCATACCGCCGCTATTTAACGGCATGACCCTGAATTTGCATACATCACTTCTGTGCACAATACACCCGCCAACACTTAGTCACATGATTATCCCTAGTGCCAGGGAAGCTGGGAAATGTAGTCCTTAACTGGGTGGCCATGTGCCCAGATAAAATTTCAATTATTATGTTAGTGAAGGAAAACAGATATTTGGGAGACAACTAATGTCACGAAGGGAAATAAAGGATGACTTTTATGATATTTGGACCCTCCTGAGCTTGAAGTAATGAAGCAGGTGGTGGGTGGGTCACTTAAAGTCACACGGCAGCCAAGAGTGTGCAGGGTCTTTTTCTTAGCTCATGGGGTGTGTGGATGAGAACAACAGGATTGAGCAGCGCTCGGTCAGTCTCCTGTTGTAGCCCACTCTGCTGGTTGTCTACCCAACTGTCATTCCCCAGCTGCCTCCTTGAGGACAAAACCCTGATTTTAATCCTTCTTTTCCGAGCGGTTGTGTTTTGCTTGTGTCCCTTTGCAGCTCCCAGGATGAGTCTTAAATGGTCTAAGTCAGTGTTTTTCAAACTTTTTAAACATTACCCACGTGAGGAACTATGTTTTGTAACTCAACATACACACACATGTACACACGCAAAGAGACACAAAACTGATACTTGACCTTAGTATGGTTGATACACTCTGATATTGTTCTATTTCATTTTTTTAAAATGCTGCTTGCCATACACTACATTGATTTCCACACCACCATCCCTTTAGTGGGTTGCAAACTTCAGTTTGAAAAACCTGCTCTAAGCCGGTTAAACTGCCCTCATTCCTCTTCGTTAAGGCATGTAAAAACAATTTTTATCTGAAAGAAAAATTTATCCCAAACTTTAAAAAACACAAAATGATGATCACTCCTTTTTTTGAAAATATAATGCCAGGGGCTGGCCCCGTGGCCGAGTGGTTAAGTTTGTGCGCTCTGCTGCGGGCGGCCCAGTGTTTTGTTGGTTCGAATCCTGGGCACGGACATGGCACTGCTCATCAAACCACGCTGAGGCAGCGTCCCACATGCCACAACTAGAAGGACGCACAACGAAGAATATACAACTATGTACCTGGGGCTTTGGGGAGAAAAAGGAAAAAAATAAAATCTTAAAAAAAAAAAATATATATATATATATAATGCCAGAGTTTTTCTAATAAGCCCTATTTGACCTTCATCTGATACTCTTGGGAATAGAACTGTTGTCACAGTATTTTCGACTACCAGTCTACAACTGATAAAAGCACAGAGTTTACAGTTCTGTAACGTGAACCTGTAGAAATTGATAAGGTGTTGTTTTTTGTGTAGCCTTGAAGAAACATTAACCCCAAAGGCGTTATTTTTAGCCCTGTGAAATGTTGATCAGCTTTGTATCTAACTTAGTAATTTTTTTCACTTATTGATATATATATTTCTTTCCTGAAAACACTCAGAGAAACAACTTTTTATTTTCTTTACCAGTTTCCTCATTTATGATTTAAATAAAACCTTTATACACACATACTGTCTATTTGGATGAGAATTTATTTCTGCTCTAGACATTACCTGTGACATCCAGCATTCAGGCAGCCATTTTGTGACCATGAGTGGAGCCAAGCAGAGAAGACAAACCAACATGCTGACGATGGCAGAGAAGAAAGATGAAAAAGATCCAGGGTCACTGATGAATTAACCAACCTCGCACACCACATCTGGCCTCTTGTTATGTGAGAGAGTAAACGTCCTTATTAGCAAGTTTTTCTGCATTTTCAACCCAAAGTTTCCTTTGTGATACACCTGTTGTGGCTCATTTTAATAAAAATGAGCATTTGATTCACCCAGTTGGAACTTTTTGCTGCTGTCTTGTCTACACAAGGTGGTGACTGTGGTAGTAGCAGTGGCAGGATTGCCGAGCTCCCCAATCAGCCTTAGGGACCCTCCCCTCACAGCTCTGGAAAGATTCCTGATATAGTTATATTATATTCTGTGCATTAATATTCTGTTTACTTGTTTTTAATTTTAAATTACCTTCAGGGCTTTATAAATGCTTTGATTTTGTCTTAATATACAACTGTCAGATTTTAAATCATTCTTTTCATGTGAAACCATAATCATTTAGTTTCAAGAATTTTATTTATTCATTTTTTTCTCTCTCTACATTCATCTGTGGCTTTAGAATTGTAGGCTTCCAGTTTGGGGAACCTTGTCTGGAGCAGACTAAACAAAGATAAATACTGCCTCTCTCCCCACGCCCACTCCACGGATGCTCAGATGACCAAAGGCTTAGAGCACCATAAAAATAGTCTTTGGAGCTGTCTCTTGAGCATGAGCCAGAACGTTTGAACTGCCGTAACAGGCTTGCCTCAGAGACCCCCGGACCACTAGAGAGAGTGAAGCCCTCACAGTCTCTCTTTTCTCACACAAAACATTTCCTGACTGATGGGTTATAGTCCTGTGTGGATCAACAGCCCAGGAGCTTCCCAAAAGTTAAAAAGGGTGACAAACGACCCAAGTCACCACTCCCTCATACACAGTTTGGATGTAGGTTTCCTACTTCCTGAATAATGGATTAAGGAGAACACCAAGAGAAATCCAATAACATTTTCCACCTTGAACGAGCTGTGTCAGAAGATACCAATTAACAATTGAGCATTCTCTAGTCTCTCTTATTGTAGACCAAGAAAGTCTACGCAGACCTGCTGAGCAGCTTTGGGCTTTAGCAGTGGGTAACTGAGCAGCAGCCTCTCATTGGAACAGCAGAAATCGGCTCCTCTACAAATTAGCAGGTGCAATCACGGCCAGACACCTCTTATTTCAGCATCAGCAGGTTTGAAGCAGCAAGGATGCCAGCAAGGGCATCTTGGGCCCAGTTCTACTCGGATGTTTGTTTAGTGGTTTTTCTCCCCCCCAATCAATGCTATGAGACACAGTGCACACAGAAAGAGAAAGAAAAAACTGTTTTGTTAACTGTCCTGTCCTGCTCCTACTCATGTCTTAGTTTATTTAATCCCTCATGAAAACCTTTTGAAGTAGATACTATCTATTCCCATTTTGCAGAGAAGAAAACTGAGATGGAGAGAGATTCAGTTGCTTGCTTACAGAAATGGGATCTGGACTCAGATTTTTGTATTGCCTTAAGTCCCTTGTTCTTTCATTGTGCAACACAGCCTTCCCAAATTCTACTCTATAACCTCTTTAACAACTGGGAAGAGGAATTTAAGTGGTGGTTTTCTCAGAGGGATAGTGGAAAACCCCAAATCTCTCTGTGGGTTATCCATAACTGAACACCCCATCAGAGCAAGGTATTTCAATATCTGAGTGAGATGACCAGGGTGGGGAAGTTCTTTCTCTGGAGCTGGCTTCAGGTCTCAGGAGACAAGCACGGCTCTGCCTTCACTGAGGTCTGCCTTGCTCTCGCAGGTGTGTGATATGCAATCTCTGTGACAATACTCAGTCACTTGTCCTGGCTCTCCTGTGACCTAATTATAGACTCCTAGTTTGGACACATAGTTCAAATTCGTATGACTTCACAGGTTACACAGTGATTCCATATATATTTGGTTCAATTTGCTAAACATGAACCAAGCCTTGTCAGATCTTACGCTAGTGCCTGGGCACAGAGAGGGTGAATAGAGTGTGTTCTCTCCCCTCAAGTTGTTCAATGTCTAGTCCTGATGACACATAAACAACTAATTCAAAGTGAAAAGTGGCCTAATATAGTGGCTTTCAAACTTATTCAGCCTTGACTCACAGTGAGAAATATATCTTATTCTCACCGCAGTATATATATAAATGTAAAATAAATGCTATTTAAGGTCCACAAAATTGATTTCATGACCCACTAGTTTCATGACTCCCAGTTTGCAAACCACACTGTAATGGATGTATAGAGGCCAAGGGAACACAGAGAAGGGAGCCAGTAATGCCCAGGAGTGAGGCTGGGAGGGATAGTGAGAGTTCTCTAGGCAGACAAGATGCCGCAGGTGTTCCAGCCACAGGAAGGGCATGGCAAGAGCGCTGGAAATGTTCCAGATTATCCTTCCAAGTAGAACACAGAGGAGGTTGAGCGCCCAAGAGGCTAGGAGGGTGGAAAGGGACTTGCTGTTCAATATGGAGATCGAACACACTCATTTTATGTTTGCTCCCTTCTCAAACTCCACTAAAATAACCACAAAAAATAAAGAGAACAGAAGAAGAAAGAATACAAGGAGATATGACAAAAATGCTTTGGAAAATGGAAAGCTAAAGGGAGAGAGATGACTGGGGATCTGAGAAAGCTGAAACCTAAGTGGTAAACAACAAGGAGCAAGCCAGGTTGGACCACAGATGCTTGGAAAGGCTCAGGATGGAAGAAACAAGTACCTCTGAAGGTGGAATGGGAGGACGGGGCTGCAAACAGAAGGGTGAACTTAAAATCTATAGAAGGAGCAGTTAGATTCCCAGACTCCTTCCTCTAACCTGGGCAGCCAGGTGACTGCCCTTCTCTCACCCCGGCAGAAGGCAGGAGGTGTACTCTCCAGGGAGTGAACCGGAGGGACTCTGGGCTTAGGGTCACCAGACGCAGCTGAAGGTGGAGAGGAGGAGGAAGCACAGCCTTGTGTCATCTGGCTGCTGGAGCCCTGGTAGCCGAGTTTATGCTCCCTGGGCTGGAGACGGCAGGATTCTTCTCGAGGGGAACAACCAGCCTGAGAGAAAACATCCATGGATATTGGCATTTGGGGTTCCCAACAAAATGATTGTCTCTGCCAAATTACCCTACAGGGAAGATGCCAACCAATGAGTCCCACCTGTGTCTAGAGACCATTCAATTGGACTTTAAGAGCTTCTGCTCAAATATGAAGGAGCAAACCAGGATTTGAGGGGAAGACCCTACCACAAAAGACAGAGACCAAAATAAAGTAACAAACGCAGGGTTGGGGAAGAACATGGACAATGCAGGGAACATAAAAATATAATTAATCAAACTATATTAATAATAATATAATAAATATAACGTATTAATGATGTTAATACAATATCTTCAGAGAGCAGATTTTTCATCTAACACACAAGAACAAGAAACTATAAAAAGGGATGGTCAGAAAACAAAGTGCTTAGAAATAAAAAATAGAATCACAGAAATAAAAAATTCAGAAGAATGGTTGCAATGTAAAGTTGAGAAAATATTTTAGAAAATAGAACAAAAAACACAAATAAGTGGAAAAATAGGAAAGAAAAGATCAGAAAACTAACTTAGTCTTGAAGAAACACTAGTATTTGAAACACCAGTGGCTCAACTGGTTTCACCAGAGTGGAAAGTAGGGAAAAGTGTTCTTGGCTGAGAGAGATGCAAATGCAAAAGAATGATGGATGAGAATGGACAATTACAGGGGCTGGCCCCGTGGCCAAGTGGTTAAGTTCACACGCTCCACTTTGGCTGCCCAGGGTTTCACGGGTTCGGATCCTGGGTGTGGACATGGCACCGCTTGTCAGGCCACGTTGAGGAGGCATCCCACATAGCACAACTAGCAGGACCCACAACTAAGATATACAACTATGTACTGGAGGGATTTGGGGAGATAAAGCAGAAAAAAAAAAAGAAGTTTGGCAACAGTTCTTAGCTCAGATGCCTGTCTTAAAAAAGAATGGACAATTACAAATACTTGTTGTCCTGTGATTGGAATATCAAATTAGAGGGGGGAAATGGGCAGAAACTGAACAGCCAGGTAACTTTTGTATTATTTTGAAACCTGTGCTTATAAATATCTATGTGGACGTAGTAAAGTTAGGATTCAAACTCAAGTCTTGATTCCAATTTTAGTATTGTTTCCATATAGCCAGAAGGCAGTATAATTTAGATCGATAGTTCTCAACTAGGGGCAATCCTGCTTTGAGGGTAGATGGGAGTGTGCTACTGGCATCTAATGGGTAGGGGCCAAGGATGCTGCTAAACGTTCTACAATAAACAGGACCGTCCTTATTGCCATCAACAAAGAATAATCTGGCTCATGATGTCAATAGTACATATAGTAACTCAATAGTTGAGAAACCCTGATGTAGATGAAATGTAAAACTGGAACTATTCTGAGTTCAAATCCCAGTGCCAATAATTACTAGCTGTTAGAGATTGACAGATCAGAGCAAGTGACTTCACCGGTGTTTCAGTATTTATTTTACATAAAACAATAATTTCTCTTTCAAGCAAAATGCTGAACATTTTAAAAAGTAAAATTTCCTACTATGTTTGAAAGACAAACATATTTGTATTAAATATAAATACACATGTAACTAAATGTAAAAATGTAGGTTTCAAAAATGTGATTGTTAAATATACATTATTTTAATGTAAACTATTAGCATATAAAATTAATAACATATATTAAAGCAAAAAACTAAACACCAATGAAAATTAAAATGTAATAATAAATAATTGAAAATAAAATTATTTGCTCTTTTTAAAAATAGTGATTTAAAGAAAATATATAAAGGTGTCACTGTTAAGTTGTAAGTGTATTTTTTGTGCAGATTTTTCTAGCTACTGATAAAGTTCTTTCTGGTGTTACACTACTTAAGAATGTGAGATGGTTATAAATTTAACTGCAAGTGTAGTTTTCTGACTCTTTCTTGTTCGAATAATCTCATCTCTTATTTGATAACTATGAGATCTTTTTAAACAAACATTTTTGTTTCTCTAGGTGAATGTGATTTTTCTTCTTTAAATTTCTAGCAAGCTCTAGTTTTTATTTCAAATGGAACATTTCTGATTTGTATCCACCTTCTTTAATTTCACTGAATATAGATTGAGATTCTGACGCAGAGAATCTATGTTAATTTTAATGTTGCCCTGTTCCTGAGTCTACTTGTTTAAAGTGTATTAGACTAGAGTAATTATTCTTGTAATAGAAGCTTGTTTTGTCTATTGACATTTTTCCCTCCTCTTGAAGTCTGTGGAATGCCACAATACTTTCTAAACAAATAAACTTTTGTGTGTTCAAACTTTGAATGCAGGGCCTGGCCCCATGGCCAAGTGGTTAAGTTCGTGTGCTCCACTTTGGTGGCCCAGGGTTTTGCGGGTTCAGATCCTGGGTGTGAACATGGCACCGCTCATCAGGCCATGCTGAGGTGGCGTCCCACATAGCACAAGCAGAGGCACTCACAACTAGAATATACAACTATGAACTGGGGGGCTTTGGGGAGAAAAAGAAGAAGAAAAAAGAAGAGGAAGAAGAAGATTTGCAACAGATGTTAGCTCAGGTGCCAATCTTTAAAAAAATTAAAAAATAAAAATAAAAAAATAAAAAATTTTGAATGCAGCTATGCCTCATTTATAGATGATTCAGAATTCAGATTTCTTTTCCTAATGCTGAAAGAACGGTTTTACCTCAACTAAAATTCTATTTTTGGTACTCTAAAATATGAGGATATGTGGGAATACCAGAATATTGGAAAACAGTACTGTAATTACAACCAGTTGTGTAACTCTGGCCAAGCCATTTTACCACACTAAACCTCAATTTCCTCATCTGTAAAATGGGTGGAAAAATGGGTTCCCACATCAAAGCATGGTAGTGAAGATGACACAAAAAGGTGCATGTAAAGCACTTAGATCTGTGACTGACATTCACTAAATAAACAAATGTATATTATTAGTTGTGTATATTATTAGTTATTACTAAATGTGTTCATTCCTCATGTGTTGATACATTATTTTTTCAAATATGTAGATTGTCAGTCCAAATCCTTTAATATAATTTCCGGATAAGCTTGATGTGATGGTTTTAAAACATGCCCACAAATTCTTTGCTACTTCTCCCTTCCAATGTGGGCTGGACTCAGTGACTTGCTTCTAATGAAGAAAACATGGTAGAAGTAATAGCATGTGACTGTTAATGCTAGGTCGTATGAAGAATTGACTTCCTTCTCGCTCTCTCTTGAATCGCCTGCTCTAGGGATGGTCGTTGTCGTTTTGTGATGACACTCAAGCAGCCACGGGGAGAGGTCAGTCTGACGAGGAACAGGGCCCTTTTGCCAAGTGAGGAGTTGAGGCTTCCAGCCAGCTGCATGTGAGTGCGCCATTGTGGAAGCAGCTCCTCCCGCCCTGGTCAAGCCTTCAGATGGCTGCTGCCCGCCCCTGCTGATGTCTTCACTGCAGCCTCGTGGGAGGCCTCGGCCAGAAGAAGCACCCAGCTAAGCTGCTCCCAGATTCGATCCTCAGAAATAGTGTGGGATAATTGTTGTTTTAGGCTGCTAAGTTTTGGAGTAGTTTGTTATGCAGAAATAGATAATCAATACACTTTGGTATCAACACTTTTTATTGGTGTATAACACACATACAGAAATGTATACAGGTCAACAAATTTTCACAAATTCAACATTTCCAGATAACCAGCACCTAGATCAAGAAATGAAACATTACTAACCCCAGGAGACCCCTCCAGCCACTGCTTGCCCGCCACTATCTTGACTGCTAACAATGTACTTTATACACACGGAATCATACATCATTTATTCTTTTGTGCCTAGTTTCTTTTAAGCAATATTTCTTGATGAGATTCATCCATATTTTTGTGCTTAACTGTAGTTTGTTCATTCAATTTAGATGTCTGAATATATTACAATGTATTTATCCCTTGAATAGCAAACTTCTGTGTGTTATATTTATTATATGTATTTCTTCCCAACATTTTGCCACATTTGCTTTACCATTCTCTCTCTCCCCACACACACATCATATATTCGCATACTCATTCTTATTTATTTACATTTCCAAACCATTTGACATAATTTGCAGAGAATATAACCTTTCACCTCTAAAATCTTCAGAATGTGTATCCTAAAAAAAATAAGGTTATTATATAACCAAAGTGAAATGATCAAATTAAAAAAATTGATCTTGATACGATCTCTTATCTAATACACAATCCATATTCAAATTTTACCAGTTGTCCCAATAGTGTCCTTTATAGTAACTTTTTTGTCCCACCCAGGATCCAATCCAACATCAAACCTTGTATTGATTGTCATGTCTCTTTGGTTTCCTTTTTTTTTTTTTTTTTTTTTTAAAGATTTTATTTTTTCCTTTTTTCTCCCCAAAGCCCCCCAGTACATATTGTATATTCTTTGTTGCGGGTCCTTCTAGTTGTGGCATGTGGGACGCTGCCTCAGCGTGGTTTGATGAGCGGTGCCATGTCCGCGCCAGGATTCGTACCAACGAAACACTGGGCCACCTGCAGCGCAGTGCGCGAACTTAACCACTCGGCCACGGGGCCAGCCCCTGGTTTCCTTTTTAATCTTGAATAGTTCCTCAGCTTTTCATTATATTTTATGAAATTGATATTTTTGAAGTGGAGTCAACTTATTTTTTATACTTAAAAAGAAAAAACCCCGGGGCTGGCCCCGTGGCCGAGTGGTTAATTTCGCACGCTCCGCTGCAGGCGTCCCAGTGTTTCGTTGGTTCGAATCCTGGGCGCGGACATGGCACTGCTCGTCAGCCCACGCTGAGGCAGCGTCCCACATACCACAACTAGAAGAACCCACAACGAGAAATATACAACTATGTACTGGGGGGCTTTGGGGAGAAAAAGGAAAAAATAAAATCTTTAAAAAAAAAAAGAAAAAAAAGAAAAAACCCAGGGGGCCGGCCCCGTGGCTGAGTGGTTAAGTTTGCATGCTCCCCTGTGGCAGCCCAGGGTTTTGCTGGTTCAGATCCTGGGTGCAGACATGGCACCGCTCATCAGGCCATGCTGAGGCAGCGTCCCACATGCCACTACTAGAAGGACCAGCAACTAAAATATACAACTATGGGGGCTGTCCCGGTGATGCAGTGGTTAAGTGCACACGTTCCGCTTCGGCATCCCGGGGTTAGCCTGTTCCCATCCTAGGTGCAGATATGGCACCGCTTGGCAAGCCGTGCTGTGGCAGGCATCCCACATATTAAGTGGAGGAAGATGGGCATGGATGTTGGCTCAGGGCCAGTCTTCCTCAGCAAAAAGAGGAGGATTGGCAGCAGATGTTAGCTCAGGGCTAATCTTCCTAAAATAAATTAAATAAATAAATAAATAAAATATACAACTATGTACTGGGAGGATTTGTGGAGAAAAAGCGGAAAGAAAAAAAAAAGATTGGCAACAGTTATTAGGTGCCAATCTTTAAAAAAAAGAAAAAGAAAAAAACCCAGACTTCTGTTAACATTATTCCATTTCTGCAGTCACAGTTTTTCCAAGCAAGCACTAATACACGTAATTGGATTTTTGATCAAACTATTTAGTTTAGTCTCCTTTAGTTCCCAAACCTGCAAATATGAACCTCCAAATCTAGATCATTTTCATCGCCTTTTATCCAGTCTCGGAACAAAGAGCTCACAAGTCTACCTGTGGGTTATTTTAGCTTAGCTGCCATCCACACTAGAACAACACCAAAGGCAAGATGTTTACTGTCAACAAGTACATACCATCACCAAAATCTATTTACATTGGCTGCTTCGAAAGTTAGGACTGGTTACTCTAGTCCACCAATTCAGTTAGTCCAACAAACAGTTCTTGAGCATCTACTATGGGCCAGGCACTGTGCTGGCTCTGGGAATATTAAGATGATTAAGACATAGTCCCTGCCCTCAAGGATAAACAGGATAGTGGAGGCTATCCATATACACATACACAATACTTATATAGAGAGAATAAGATTCTAAGTGACACGTGGAAGAATAGAAGTATTGAGGGAGCTCTAGCAGAGCAGGTCTGATATGAGACGGGGCACAGGACATCAGGGAAACTTTTGTAGGTGAGGTGTGGCCTGAAGTCATCCTAAAAGACAAGTGAAGTGTTTGCCAAGTGGAGGGGTAGGGCATGCGTGTGGGGGTAGAGCAGGGGTGGGGAAGGGTGGCACAGCTGAGCAGAAGGAAGGACAAGCTGTTTAGGGTTTAATGCTGTAAAGAGCAAGATAGGGCAGGGCAGAGCTCAGAAGCTTTCTTTTTTTTCTTTTTTAAAGATTGGCACCTGAGCTAACAATTGTTGCCAATCTTCTTTTTTTTTTTCTCTTTCTGCTTTTTCTCCCCAAATCCCCCCAGTACATAGTTGTTTATTTTAGTTGTGCGTCCTTCTAGTTGTGTCATGTGGGATGCCGCCTCAACGTGCGTGGCCTGATGAGTGGTGCCATGTCCACGCCCAGGATCCGAACCAGTGAAACCCTGGGCTGCCATAACGGAGCGTGCGAACTTAACCACTCCGCCCTGGGGGGTCGGCCTCTTAGAAGGCTTCTTAATCATATCAGGGAGCTTGAATGATGTCTTGTAGGAGGAGAGCCTTTGATTAATATTAAATAGCAGAAAGGTTATCAAATTTATAATTTTTAAATAATCTAACCAATTTGTCAGGCATGAATTTTGTGTGGGGGCCAAGAATGTGGATGGGGAAACTGTTGCAGTGGGCCAGGTGACAGATGAGGAGGATGTGAATCAGGGCTGTGCTGGAGGTGATGGAATCAAAAAATAATTAGGACATCAAATTAGCAGAAGCTGGTGATTGGGTGTGGGATGAGGGAGACGCAGGCCTTCATAGCTGGTGGCGCCAGCAAGCAAGATGGAAAATACAGCAAAGAGCCTATCTGTTTAGGGGACGTAGGGGGTGGACTGCAGAGGTGGAAAGAGGGTGTGTTCAGTTTTTGGTGTGTTGAGCAGAAGGTACCCATGAGACATTCAAGGGGAAATGCCTACTTGGAAGTTCCGGGGAAGAAGCTAAGATTGAGAAGTCATTGGCATATGAGCGGAAACTAAATGGGTGAACACATGAAATTGCCCAGGCAGAGTGTGAAGACAAGCGAGCCAGTGACAGACCCAGTGAAAAACCCACAGTAAAGGGAGCAGGTGGAGGTAGCCCAAGGGGACTTTAGTTGGACACTAAAAGCAAAACAACATGGTCATATATTGTCCTTCCATGATGGAATTAACGATTCTTAGACTATGTCTTTGATCTTTGTACTTCTAAAGATCATTTAAATCTACTCTGTTTTGCAACATCCCTTGACCAGAAAAATAATTTCTGCCTAGAACTATTAACCAAACTCTTAAAGATTTAACTTCTGTCCTCTGAAGTCCTAAAGATAAACTTCCAAAGTTTGAAGGGAGCTAATGTGACCCAACTTGGCTCTCTCTTCTTGGCTTAAACATCCTCAGTTCCTTCAACAGTTCCCCATATGACAATTTTCAGCCTTCATCCCTGGCGATCTTCTCCTGCGCACACTGCAATTTGTCACTTTGCCCACAAGCGTGGCAGGTCACCCTCTGGCAGTATTCTAACTTGTGCACAGTACGCTACAAGGATTAGCTTCCTTGTTTTGGAAACTATTTCCAGTAATGCAGCCTGAAGTTAAGCTTATGGCAGCCACATCACACTATTATCTATCTGAGCATACAGTTAACTCCGGTGCACTGCCCTCTCCCCAACACACACATGTAACCAGCTCTTCTTCCCCCAGCCTGTACTTCTACAGTGGTTTTTGTTCAGCCTAATTGTAGGTTTCACATTTCTGCTCATTTTTCTTTCACTCATATGAAAAGCTTCCTTCACGTCCCTTTTATCGTGGGGTAGGAAATGGCCAGGACACCTGACACTGAAAAAAATTGTAGACAAACATGTAGGGACCATCAGACCAGGGCGAATGTGAAGAATGGACACTTACGGAACTCTAAACCTATTGTGAATGTTTTGATCCAACTACAGGCTCCTGGCTCTAGCTTCAAACTGCAAATTTAACAGATGAACTAAAGGTGGGGCACATGGCAGCCATTGTCTTTCTGATTGGTCAGTTTTACTGTTCTTGAGTAGCCTGTTTGTTTAGAACTGTTTTTCCATTCTCTTCTGAAGTCTCTAGATGATTAAAAGTTCATGCTTCTTTTCGGCAAAGGACAAGGCTTCAATCAACCCTGAAAGATCATCTCTAAGGCAAAGGTGAAACAAATGGAAAGGAAAACAACTCTCCCATGCTTAGGAAGGACGTGGCATAGAAGTCAGGCTCAAAGTCAGGTAGCATCACCATATGGTACGTCCGCCTGAAGGCCAAGGACATGAACTCATAAAGGAGCTCATCTGCTCAGTTCCGGGTTTTCTCTAATGTTGTTTTCCCCTAAAGAGCAAGGATTGCTGAGTCTACTTTGTGAAACTGAGATATAACTTGGTTCCCTATAGTTCCCACGTCCTTGAGCATCTTCCCATTTGTGCCCTATTAACGGACAGAGGCTTCCTATTCCAGCGCAATTGCTGGAGCCAAACCACTTGAGTTTGGATATCAGCTCCACCATCCACTAGGACCGCGGCTTTCAGGAGAGTAAGCCTGTCTGTAAACTGGAGTTAACAGCATACATCTCAGGGTTGTGAGGGAAACATGAGTTAATAAATCACAATGTACTATGCATTCAGTGTTAGAGACTATTTCTTTAGCGTTTCTTGGCCCGAAATCAGTTCTGATTCAGGTATGGGTCCCACCTATTTGGTTCCCTCACTACAGATAAACCAGGGCTGAGCGAGCTGTTAGCACACAGATGGCTAGGGACTTCTTAAGACAGTGTTAAGGTTGTAGGCAACATAGTAGAAACAATTGTTATGGCCCCAAATTTCTATTGATTGGGAAGACAAGGCAATTTCCTCCTGCATACACTTTATTCACACATGCTAAGTCTCACTAAACATATCACACTGTCAGGGAAGATGACTAAGGGGAGGTTAGGGCTATCAGGGCAATCCCTGCTTCTGGCCTTGTTTTGCACCAAGGTAAATCAACAGCTGGAGCAAGACTGGGAACAAGGAGGTAAGTCAGAGCGAGGGAGGACAGAGCAGTGTGGGGGCAGCTCGCAGTGAGGCAGGCAGGCAGGCAGGCAGGCAGCATTTCTAGCCAATCAACACTTTATTTTTCCAGTCAACACCTGCAGACATTACTGTCCACTCCCTGACCCTAGTAGGGGGTCCCACCACACTCAGAGCACCCACGGCCCAGAGAAGCAGGTCTCCTTATTCCTCCCTAAGATAGTAAGAAAGCCTCTCATCCCAACAAGGCAGAACTCCTGCTCACTGACGCAGTGCTGGTGCACGTGCTGTGGGATCCCTGCTCTTCTCCTGTATCATGAAAGGCAGGGATGAACTAGGGCAGGGTGCAGCGGAGGTTACACGGGCTACAGTGACCTAAGTGCGTAACTTTTGGCCTGACCCATCACCCCAGGTTTAGTCTGTACCTCCCACGCAGGAGCCTCCCTAAAGCTCAGCCACAGCTGTGGAGGAGGGGCTGGCCAAGCATGGGGATTGAGCTGCTAAGGACAGGACACAGCAGAGAAATAAAGCAGAGAAGCGTGGGACAGGAGAGAAAAATGATAAAGTGCCTGAACTAAACAACCAAGTGGGACACGAGGACACAGCAGCACAGGTCCCTGAGGATAGGAGGAAAAAGAAAGGGATAGACCATCAGGACTTGGGACACAGTGGAATGAGAATAGAGATGAGGCAGGGAGGCAAGTGCAGGCCATGGAAAGGACTTCCGTAGCCCTGTTCACATCCACTAACCCAAACGTAAAGTTATTTACAAACTTAAAACCAATCCCAGGTACTGTAGCAGGCCCGGGACAGCAGGCAGGCAGGCAGAGGGTGGACTGGCTACCCTGTGACAGCCAGCGTCCCCACATATTGCCCCTCCCAGTGTAGTAGGGAAAGAAGGAAACAGTGACAGCCCTAGCCAGGAAGCCCTCCTGTGCCTGCAACTCCTTCCCCCAGGGCTCACGGCTCTGCCACGGCCTGAGCCTCTTGGTCTGACTGTACCAGAGACGGGGTGTCGGGCCCCAGGGGTGGAGGGGGTGGAGCATCAGGGGGCTCTGGGGATGTCTCTGGCCCCAACCCCAGCTCCGCATTCAGCTGCTCCAGCTCCCCCTGATCCAGCAACTCGAAGTCCTCAGTGGTGAGTGCCTCTTCCTCCTCAGGGGCAGGCAGCGGCTGGGGCGAGTCCTGGGGAAGAGGTGGGAGCACTGAGGGGGAGGGGACCGGGTCACTTTCAGCAAGGCGAAGTAGGGGTGAGAGGGTGCTGGGCGGAGGGGTGAGGTCACCACCGGCTGCCTCGGGGCTCAGTGTCTCCACTGGTCCTCCAGGGGAGAGCTTCACTCCATCTGTGGGAGACCCTGCCCCATTGAAGTGCGTGTTCACAAAGTGAAGAGGGGACGAGAGCCGAAGCAAGGTTTCCTTGGCTGCCACATCTTCCTCCTCCTCCGAGTCTAGGTCTTGCCTTGAGATGGCCTGAGGGGGGCCCAGCTCTGTCTCCTCTCCCTCCCCCAGCTCACGGCTCAGGGCCTCCTCTGGCTCACTTGGCAGGCTCTGCTGGTCCAAATCTGTGCAGAAAACAGAGTCAGGAATAGGCCTGTTCTGAACGTCCACAACAGGTCGATCAGTTCAAGGAGGAGAACTCAGGATGTGGAATACTGGGCCAGGCCTCAGGTGTTATCTTTCAGGATGGGGGCAAGAACCACAGAGCCCAGCCAGCACCCCACGACAGGAAACAGGAAGATCAAGAGGGGCTAAGGGACATACCCTCAGAGACATCAGTTAGTTGTGGAGTGGTGGCCCGGGATACAGAGAAGCCGCCACTCTCCAAAATAGAAGCCTCCTCATCAGACAGCTCGGAGTCTGTAATGGCCAAAGCCAATGCTGTTTTCTTCACATCCACCTGCAGGAAAAGCAGGACAGACACAACAGGCGAGGGGATAAGAGAACCCAGTTTCCAGAAGCACCACCCCCCCCCGCCTCCTGCCCCTTGAGAACCTCTAAAGCACAGAGGTTCTCCCCCCACCTTCCACTTGACACCCCATCTCCCTTGGACCTCACCACCGGGGAGAAGCCAGCCAGCTCTGCCTCGCTTTCACTCTCTGTCTCTGCCAGTGGCTCATCACCTCCAGGGGGTGCATTCTTGCCCTGCCGTTCTAGAGAAGCAAGAGTGGCAGGGCAGTGACCAAGCAGGGACTGGGGTGGGGCTGCAAACATGGGCAAAGGACTGGAGAGTATCTAAGTTCCAGCACATTGCATGAGCCATAAGCCAAGCCCCCCTGCCCCCACCCCCCATTACGGGAGCCCCTTACTTTTCTTGTCGTGTTTGTGATGTAGGGCATCAGCTTCCGCCTTCATGCTGTAGTCCAGCTGCATGAGCAGGGGCTCAAGGCGAGTGTACATCCTCTGGATGAGCTCATGATACACCACCAGGGGCCACAGCAGGATACTCAGCACTAGGGGTTAGAGGGGCCACTCAGAGCTCCGTATACCTATTTCTTAAGAACCCTCATTCAACTGGTCCCTAAATAGGGCTGAAGGAAGACGAAGTCCTTTCTGGAGGCTGTGTCAACCTCCTCCCTCCACATCCACTGCCCTCCTCCCCAAAAAACCTCCCTAAATGGGTAACTGAGCAGAGAGAGAACTCTGCCCTCCCTTTGGTTCGGTCCAGGGAAAAGACGACAAGAACAGGGCTTTGGGAAGGGCAAGGGTTAGACCTTACTCACACACAATGTAGGAAATCATAATCCCCGGAACATAGTGTCCCAGCACAGCCAGCACAGCACAGGCAGAGCAGACGCGAGCACAGAACTGCAGAGAAGAGCAAAGGGTCTAAGAAGAACTGTGGGCTGAAGTATGCAGCCCACTCGGCTGGGTACGCCCTCCAGGAATGCAATGCCCAGTCTAGGCAAGAGAATGCTCCAGACCACCAGTTCAGGAAGTCTACAGCTGACACTGCCAAACACCTATAATTCACACTAGTCTGCCTTATCAGGAAACAGTGTAACAACATCAGAAGCTTATGCCCTGAGGTGAGCCTGCCTTCTGTCCCAGGCTACTAGCTATCAATGTGGCCTCAAGACAGCAGTAGGCCTTTTCCTTCGCTGTCTCCAACAAGGGAGTTCACACCACTGCCCCCACCCCCGACCTCTATTCCCCACAGTGCAGGAACTGTTGTACGACTCGGGGGAGGTTACCTGAGCCGGATTCTGCCTCTTGTACTGCAGCAGCTCCTGCAGGTGAATCTGGAAGGTGAGCCAGCTCTCAGCCAGGTATCTGCACAACTCGGGCACACTCAGCAGGTGCGGCCGGGCGCCTGACCCCGCACCCTCACTGGGGAGACATGACATGACCCCTGGAGGCCTCAGACACCAGCTTCCTAGGCATTCAAATCCCTCTTGAGAATGCCAATGAGATCTGCAGTCTAAGGAAGTGGACAACCCCACCTCCCAAAGGGAGGCTGTCCTGGTGCTGGGATGCAAAGCCCAGAGCTCCCAACCCTCTGCCCGCAAAGGAGCAGGCACACAGACACCTACACGGAACCTAGGACCAAGCTTGGCACCAGCCCACTCATACGCTGGAGTCTGTGCCTGCAGAAGCTGCAATGCTGCCCTGCACCGCGGTGACATCAGCACCAAAGCGAGACAGGGTTTGGGCATTCGTCTTCAAGAGGTGGCCTGCACTCACCTGTCAGAGTGTGGCTCCTCTGGGGTTGATGCTATAGAAAGAGAAGGGGTACACGTTACTGAGCGGTAGGGGTTCTGGGAGACAATCCCCAAGGCAGAAATAGGTGCTCCTCCTCGGTAGTCCCAGAGCACTTTCTTCAGATGCCAATCCCAGGAAACATTACGTTGTTACTGTTCCCTGGACAACTGTCTCCTTCTTTGGACTTTAGCCTTTTCAAACACAGGAACCACATCTTATCCACGTTTACATCCTAAACAACTCACACACAGCCTGCACCTAGTTGCTCCAAAACACCTATTCAGCAAATATACAGATAACAAGAAAAACAGCAAGAAGAGCTAATGTTCCCATCACATGTGAAGCCCCATCGTAACCACATAACGTGTGTTAACTCATTTAATCTCCACCTCCCTACGAAGTTAAGTTCTATTACCCTTGTTTTATAGATGAAGAAACCGAGGCAGAGACTGAGCGACTTTTACAAGCTCACACAGGTGGTAAGTGGCACAGCAGACAATGGAACCCAGACGATCTGGCTGCAGAGTTTCACAGTCACATTAATTTTGAGAAAGGGGCAATTCTCGATTTCCTAACTGGGAGAGTGGTGGTGCCTGGGAGGCAGGGGGCCTGCTGTCCACGCCCCTCGCCATTCAACCCAGCCAGTGGGGTCAGGCACAACGCAGGCGCACGATGGGACTTGCTGGATGAAGGAAATCGCACTCACCTGAGACATCAGGGAGGAAGCGAGGCTGCCAGAGATCCAGCAGAAAATAGGCCAAAAGGGAGATGCTGAGTAGGAAGATGGGCCGGAGGCACGATGAAGACAGCAACCTTCGGGAGAGACCGGGACCTCAGCGGGGAGTGGGTGAGACAGGATCCCGCATCCACCGCAAAAGGGGGAATAGCGCCCACGGATGGCGGAACGGGAACCTCCAGGCCGAACTCGGGGTCGAAAGTAGGCGAATGGGGCAAGCCAGGGGGAAAACAGCCTTTACAAACTGGGCGATGGGACCTTCCCCCAAGGCAGGTGTCAACTCCAGAAAGGGGACCGGGGCTCCCGGCCCCTCCCGCCCCCGCTCTCCCGCGCAGCCCGGCCCCGCCCCCTCCTCCGCGGCCGTTACCAGAAGAGGCCGTTGAGCGCGGCCGCCGTGACCAGGCTGTGCAGCGGCTTCTCCCACACCAGCAGTCGCTGCGCCGCCGCCAGCACGGCCTCCCAGCCGCGGAGCCGCAGCCACAGCGCCGTGGCCAGGCGGCCCACCGCCTCGGCCGTGGCCGCCTCCTCCTCCGCCTCGCCGGTGGCCTCACTCATGCCGAGGCTCAAGCCCAGGCCCAGGCCGAGGCCCAGCCCCGGGCCCCCAGCCGCACCGCTGTTACCACCGCCACCGCCGCTCGCCATAGCCCCGCCGCAGCCGCCGCCCGAGCCCGCGAGGAGCCAGGGCTGCGCGGCCGCCGCCGGGGGCGCGTCAGGCGGAAGGGGGCGCACGCCGCGGAGAGCGCCGGCGAGGCCGCGGACGCGAGTCACGTGACGGCAGGGCGCCGACCCCCGTCACGTGACGCGGCCCAACCGCCGGGATTGGGAGGCCCGCGCCTGCGCGCTGGGGGCTGCCGGGGACCTCCCCCCTGCTCCTACGCAGGTGTGTGTCCGGGCTGTTGAAGTAGTGACCCACGTCGGCGGCTGGGCTGTGTCTGGGTCTGCCTGGTGGAGGGATTGTGTCTCCGCCTTTCCCCACCCCAACCCGTTTTCTTCTCCCTGAATAGGCAGGGCGGCTAGGGAGTCTAGTGCTGGCCCGGTGTTCCCGGTGTGAATCGGACCCAAGGGGCTGGAAGGGGCCTTCCAGATGCCCAGTATCCCCGGTAGGATCGGCTTCTGCTCTGGAAGGGCGGCGGCCGTCCTATTACTCAACCCTCGACATACTGGTCCTCCCAGTTCCCTCCCCTCCGCGGATAAACAAACACCAGCGCGTGACTCGACAGACTCCAAAACAGCTTCGCAACTCAGAAAAACAACTTGGAAAAGTTGTTTGCTCCCCATCTCTTTTTGTAAACTTTACCGCCTCCACGTATCGGCGCTCCTTCCAATCCCTTGTTCCATCAGGAAATTGGGGTCGAGGGGTGAGTTTAAAAATAAAACCCTGCGTGTTTACTCTTTGCGGCGCATGTTAACACCATTTATTGAGGCTTACAACGTACCAGGCCCTTAATACTTTCTTGAGATCGTTTAATTTTTGCAATAACCCTACAAAATACGTAATTAGGTTTACATTTTCAAACTATACGAAAAGGAAGGTATACAGCCAAAAGTAAGTTTCCCTGCCACCTTGTCCACAGTTCACCCACTGTTAAGTTTCTCGTGTATCCTTTCCAAGGCTTTTTATGGACATTGCTGTGTGTGTGTTTATTGTTTATCTCCACAATTAAAAGTCAGGCAACTCGCTGTCCGGCGTCTTTGTCTTACTGATATTAACATCTACACAGGTACGAAAAGGTCAGCCCGGCTCGTTCGTCCTCAGTGCGGCATGGTCCCCTAGGAATCGTCCCCGTTTCGCAGACGAGGGCGCGCCGGGGCTCAGCTCCGTGACTCGCTGGGCTCAGGGCGGCCAGGAATTCGCGCGCGGCGCCTTCCCGGCGGTCGGGGCCGGCGGGCGGCAGGAAGTGCCGGGCGCTGACTCGCCGGCGACACCTCCGCGGCTTGTAAACGCGGGGCAGACGCGCGGCGCCGCATCCACACGGCCGGCGCCTTGCAGCCGGGTCTCCTCTCCACTCCGCGAGGTGAGCGCCCAGGCCTTCGAGCCCCACACCCGAAGCCCGGAGCCCCGCCCGGGGCGGAACAGGAAGAGGCGCCCGCCTGCTCGGGCCCCGCCTGCCGCCGCCGGCGCGAGGGGAGGGGGCTGCACTGGCCAGGGCGGCGGTGCGCGCGGGGAGGCCGGCGGGCAGGTGGACAGGCGGGCAGGAACGGCTCCGCGGTGCCCCTACAACTCCTTTCCCTCCCTTGCACCTTCGCAGGGCGGTGGCTGGCGGCACGATGGACCTGGCCGGGCTCCTGCTGGACGAAGAAGGCACCTTCTCCCTCACCGGCTTCCAGGACTTCACGGTGAGCGCGCGGCCCGGCCTCCCCGCGCTTGGAGCCGGGACCCCGGGCGCTCCCCTCGGGGCCCGATCGCAGCTGCGAGCTCGCCTGACGGTTTTGCCCGAGAGCCGGGCGGCAGCCGCTCGAGCCTTGCCTACTCGAGGCCCTGGCTGCTTGGGCCCTGGGCGAGGAGCCGCGGGGTACAGAAATGGGGGTACGGGTGGCCAGCCGGGGCCCTTCTGGGAGAACCTCTTCTGGGGAGCCCTCAGTGGAGGAGGATTCCTCCCCGTGTGGACAAGCCGACACTGGCGAACAATCCACAGATCGCGGGGCTGGGTGGGGCGCGGGCCGGACTAGCAGTGAGGCGGGCCTCCTGCCCCACACCCCCCTCCTAGCCCGGAGCCGGGATCTCCATCATGCCCTTCACCCTCTATCCCCCTCCTGCCCTGTTTCAGTTCCTCCCGGGACACCAGAAGCTGAGTGCCCGGATCCGAAGGAGACTCTACTATGGCTGGGACTGGGAAGCTGATTGTAGCCTGGAGGAGCTCTCCAGCCCCGTGGCAGGTCCGACAGTGTTGTGTCTCTGGGCACGTGAGAAGCGTGAAAATGGGGTTGTCAGCAGTGGCCGCACTGACTCTAGGTGTACCCCCCATGGGCTATGCAGTTTCCTTGTAGCTGGTTGATTGGTAGTTGGTGTAAGCACTAGCTTTATATGTCACTTTTTTTTTTTTAACCCAAATGAGTGAAAAACATTGCTGTCTTACAAATCTGTATCACTTTTGATTTGTATTCTAGAAACTTTTTGTTTTCTGAGGCTGTCACGTGTTTTCCAAATAAACATAGCAAGTTTATTTTCTTAAACGAGTAATAGTGGAAGACAAATCTAGATAATTTCAGGCAACAGGAAAATAAGGAAGGAGCTGAAATTCAAACTCAGAATGGGCTTTCTGTCTCAGCGTGGGAGAATCTGATCTGTATTTTGCTACTGTGGTCCTGTCCCCAAGGCCTCAGATGGTGTAGATCTGGGTCTTCTGTTGATAGCAGTGGGGACTAGCTGGGGAGGGTTGTTTACTCACTCTGCCTTCCTTCTGCCCCCTGCAGACATTGCTGTGGAACTGCTCCAGAAGGCGGCCCCCAGCCCTATCCGCCGACTCCAGAAGAAATATGTAGCTCATGTGTCACGGTGAGCCCGGAATTGAGGGGGACAGGATGAGAGGGTTCAGGCTCTAGGGAGAGGGAAATAGTTATCTCTGAAGAGAAGATGTAAAGCCACATGGATGAGCACCAGAAGAGTTACAACAGCCGAAAGACCCTTGGGTTTAATTACTGATCCTTTCCGCCATCCAGGGAGGCATGCATCTCCCCGTGTGCCATGATGCTGGCTCTGGTGTACATTGAGCGGCTCCGGCACCGAAACCCCGACTACCTACAGCACGTGTCGTCCTCTGACTTGTTCCTGATCTCCATGGTAAGACGCCCCCTCCCCTTCATCTCCCTGGTGAGCCAGGAGCCGGGTGTGAGCTCTACAGACACCACTTCTGCCTCCTCTGCAGATGGTGGCCAGTAAGTACCTGTACGATGAAGGGGAGGAGGAAGAGGTCTTCAATGATGAATGGGGAGCTGCGGGGGGTGTGGCCGTGCCCACTCTCAATGCCCTGGAGAGGGGCTTCCTGAGTGCCATGGTGAGTAGCTGTCCTTTCTCTTGCTCTGTTTCTCTGGCCCATCTTTTTGTTCCTTTCACCTTTTTCTTTTCTTTCTCAACCTTCTGTTTGTTCGTTTCTCTTTCTGCTTATCCTCCTTGTGTCTTTCCCTATTAGCGTCTTCCCTTCCTAGCCCTTCTGCACTAACCACAGACCTTGGAGGTTCCTAGTGCGGTGAAGCCAGAAATGGAGCATCCCCCACATTCCTCCAGGCCCAACAGGGCACGCTCTGAGTCAGAGCTCATCTTACGGGGTTCTGATTATTTGCTTCCTAACTTTCCTTGTCTCTAGACTCTGAGCTCCCTATGGGCTTGGACCATTCTCAGAATTATTTTTTCCCGTTGCCCTTAATGGAGAGTATAGTGTGAAACCCGATATGTGGAGAGTAAATGAGTTAATACGTCAAAGCTCTTGGAACAGTGTCTGGCACAGAGTATGTGCTAAGTGTTAGCCGTAGTGGTGGTTACAGTTGCTCCTGCAGCTCTGGTTATTAAATGACTGTGGCTCGTACCTGGACCCAGTTTGGTGCCCTTCTCTTCCTACCCACAGGATTGGCGTCTCTACACTGACCCTCGGGAGATCTTTGAGGTGCTGAGCTGGCTGGAGAGCTGGTAGGTTCTAGGAGTTGGGAAGAGAGGCTTGAGTGACTTGGGGGCTGAGGCCTAAAAAGAGGAGCCAGACAGAGATGAGGGCCTGTGTAATTGGGAGGTGGGAGGAGACAGGAAAGAGAATCGCCCAAGGTAGTGGTTCCCAAGCCTGGTTGCCCTCTTCATAATCATCTTTGGGAGGGTGGGAGAAGCTTATGGAAAATACAGATCTTGGGCTCATCCTCAGTTTCTGGATCAACAGGTAGCCTAGGAATCTGTGTATTTAAAAAGCTCCCTAGTCCTTCTGGTGGGTTCCAGGGGGAATGAAGGTGCCGTTGGGCCAGCTGCAGGAGAGTGGCAGACACTCCCTGTCTTTTCTCCCCTTCCAACAGTGTGGCTGAGCAGCAGGGACGGCGGCGGGGCTGGTACACCTACACAGACCTGTGTGTGCTGCTGGAGCAGCCGGCCTGGCAGCTGGCCCTGGGCTCCCTCTGCCAGCGGCTGGCAAAGGTGAGGAGGGGACAGGAAGAACAGGGGGCTTGAGTGGGCTGGTGTGTAGGGTGGGACGATGGAAAGCAGATGCTGAAAGGCTTAGGAGAAGGGGTTTGGGAGTAGATGGTGACAGAGAGCTCTGACTTGAACGCAGGTTTCTAGTGACAAGGGATGGGTGTGTTAAAGACAGACAGCAGCAGGTTTAGGGGGAAGGGTATTTGGGTACTGACCTTTCTGACCCTCTCTGCTACAGCTCTCCTGCCTGTTAGCCATGGCATATGTGAGCAGTGTGGCCCTGGCTGTGGCATCGGTGGCTGTAATACACCAGTCCTTGGGGCTGTCCTGCAGCCCTCCACCTGGCCCCCCCGACCTTGGACTGGCCTCCAGGTGCCTCTTGGAACCCTGTGTACCTTCTCCTGTGCCACAGTGCCTGCCGTGTCCTGCTAACATCTCCAGCTGCCTGGGAGGCGATGTAGGGCTGCGTTCACTCTGGGGCAGTCTTCTGGCCTCACTGACTCCCCCCCCACCACCTCCCCCTGACCCTCCTGCCCCTCCCACTCTTTTCCATAACTGCCCCCTTTGCCAGAAGCCCCGGAGAGACTCCCCAACCTGCCATGCCTGCCACCACCTCAACCATACGATCCCCACTGGGCCTCCCAGCCCTTGGTACCACTCCCATGGCCTGGCTTCCCCCTGGTCCTGGAGCCCAATGCTCCCTCTGCTCCCACAGCCCCAGCAGTGTTCCCTTCTCAGCATCATGGAGCTGGCCCGCCTCAAGTCTTTCATTTTCCCAGGCTAGATAGGCTCCAAGGAATGCATGAAGAGGACTTGGGTGTCTCTGAGAACCTGGAGGAGCAAAGCTTGATTTAGATCTTCTCTACCTCTCTGGGTCCTTGGCTGGTCCCCAGTCCTCCTGGGTGATGGAGCTTAAGGGGTTGTGGGACAGAGGACTGAAGGTCACTCACTCTCCTAGACTCAGTGGCTGGCTCCTTGGCCAGGGCAGTGGTGGTGCCTGGGAAAGTGGCAGCTCAGTGATCAGGGGCATGTCACAGCTGGGCAGAGGAGAAGCTGTGCTCTCTCCACCTCCCCTGGGCTCTGCTAGACTTTTGCTTTTGAGCTGCCTAGGATGGAAGGGTAATGGTGGGAGATGGGAGAAGTGGGGCGACAGCGGCGGGGGGCATGGGGGTGGGGCGCGGGACGGACGTTGACTGGGGTCTGTGTGATGTCCCTGGAGCAGGAGAGCTAGGGACTGATCTGGCCAAGGTGGTAATTGCAGAGGGAAGGGGGGAAACCCTCTCCACATCCGTCCCTTGGATGTCGTCTAAAGGAGCCGGGGACTGCCGGGACTTTCAGCCTTGCCCTTTTGTCTTCCAGCCTTCTCTTCTTAGTACCCAGCTCCCGGGCTTCCCTCTCTTCTGGTTCCTCCTGGGTATTTTCTTCACAGGCCTCTCTGGCCGCCGCTTTGTATCTGGGTTTTTCACGCTTTTGTAGAACTGACGTTTCAATAAACAGTTTGAGTTGGATGGCCTGGCCTTTTGTTCCACGGCAGCCCCTGAAGACCCTTCCCCATGTCTGCCCTTCCTCCCGCCTCATCCCATCATCTGTAGTTCATCCTCCCTGAACCCATTTCAGGACTGCCCTGATTGATGGTCATAGGCTGCCATGTCAGACTTCCCCTCATCCCTGCTCCCAGCACCTTGGGGCCCTTAGCACTGCTTGACTTGGCTGCCATGGGACACGGATGGTGATTGTCCCATGCCTGGGGTTGCCCTGTCTGTCACAAGTTCTGGGTGAGCCCCATGCTTGTGGATCCTGAAGCACATCTGGAGGAGAGGCCAAGCTGAGCGTCCAGCAGAGCCCCAGGGGCTCACTGAGGACAAGCCCTGGGATGCCTCTCTCTAGCCTGACTTCCAATCCAGTCCGACACGTGGCGGCAGTCATTGTTGTTGAGAGACATCCAAGGCTGAGTTATTGGAAGAAGGAAAACATCCCAGGCCGCTGGAGTGAGGGTATTTGGGACTGCTTACGATGATCCACAGCACGGGTGGTACTGCCCCCTGGGGGGCAATTTGGAGATTTACAGGGCATTTTTTTACACAAATTTGAGGGGACGCTCCTGGCCTTTAGCCAGCCTGGGCAGGATGCTAGACATCCTGAAATGCTCAGGACCCCCCTTACTATGAAGAATTTCCAAGACATCTGAATGACCCGCTGGACATCATGTATATAAAAAACCTGTTTATTGGAGCCAAGAACGATCTAAATTTTCACATGTAAACACAAGATAGTTTTCACACCTTTTGAAGAAGACTCAGTTCGAGAGGAGTAAACCCCCATGTAGATTAAAGCTGTCTCCACTTTGTTCAGCACTGTATCAAGAACTTGTCCACTATCTGGAGCATCGGGTCACCAATGGCAGCACTGCCTGTGGCACAGGAGCCGCCAGGAAAGACCAGTGTCAGTTGGCATTGTAGCTGTCACAACCATGATGATTCTACATGTGGGAGTGGGCACTGGACTGCTTCATTGTCTTCTGGTTTACTTGGGCCCGAGCTTTCACATATTGAAATACCTGTTGTTATAAATTACTTTGATTTCTCCTTGATGTGACAATGAGGACATTACAGCAGTTGTGGTCACTGCTATTGTCATGCATGATGTAGGGATGTGACCCTTGCATTGTCTTTTGAAGTGTTCTGGGGCCTTGACCCTGAAAGGGTTGAGAACTATGGTGTGGGAGTGATAGTTGGAAGAGGCGCTGCTGAGGCGGGAATACAGTCTGTCAGATCTTCCCAGGCTATTTTATGGATCTCCTCCCCGGCCCCCCTACCCTGCTTTCCAGAGCTTGGAACAGGGGATCTAGATGGAGATTCTTGGGGAAAAGTGTCCAGAACACGACTCCCTGGTTAATGGGTGATGGAATTTGCACAAGAGCTGGGCAAAGGTGAAAGGGCCCTGTCCTGACCCCAATCCTCATCCCTTCGCTCCGCTTCATTGACATCCCACCCCCTCCGCACTCCAGGCAGCTAACTTCACCCAGACTCTGACCTCTTACTCTCTCTACTTAACTCTGGCCCAGGGCAGCCAAGACAACACAAAGGCAGGGCAGCATGAGCCGACCAGGCCCCCATCCCACCCAGCTGTGCTCCGAGGGCTCCCAGGATGCTCCCCTGCCACCGCCACCACTGCCACCACCACCTGCTGTCCCAAAGCCCTCTTCTCGCTCTGGGGCCTCTCTGGGCGGGCCTCCTCCTTGGGGCCTCAGCTGCCTTCTGGCTCTGCAGGTAGGAGGCAAAGGTGCAGGAGTTGGTGCTGACCGAAGGGAGTGTTTGGGAGAGTGGGTGTGGCATGAAAAACCTTGCAGAAATAGGTATTTTTGTCTATTTCTGAAGATTGCCCCTTCCCATTCCTCCACCTACAGCATATCTTGGTCCTGGCTTCTCTGCTCTGTGCCTCCCACCTGCTCCTGCTTCGAAGTCTCCCCCAAGGAGGACTTTCTTACTCTCCTGCCCAGCTCCTGGCCTCCAGCCTTTTCTCATGCGGTGTGTCTACTACCCTGCAAACTTGGATGGGCAGCAGGTGAGGGAGAACTCCCTGGAGAGAGAGGGATGGGGTCCCGGGGGGTAGGAGAGGCTGGGGGAGTCCTTTTGGCTGTCACAGTTTTCCAGACCTGCCGGGGCTGCTGTTCCTACAGGCTGCCTCTTGTCCAGGCTCCATCTTTAGAGTTCCTTGTCCCCGCTCTGGTGCTGACCAGCCAGAAGCTACCTTTGGCCATCCAGACACCTGGAAACTGTGAGCACAGAGCTAGGACACGGGGTGAGGGTGGGGTTGGGAGCGTACAGGTATAGGTGGGCGTGGAATTGCGATTGGGCAATGATGGGATTGGTGGGCACTGTGGGGCTTGGAGCCTTGCCAGGCACCAGCTGGGACTGAAGAGCAATGGGTCTTCATTTCCCTCCCTTCTCTCCAACTTTTCCCAGCCTCCCTCGTGCTGCGCCTGTGTAGGGGGCCTGGCTGCCCTGGCCTGGAGCCCTGGAACGCTTCTCTCCGAGAGGTGCGTGCCTAGAGAAGGGGAGCAGGAGGGCTAAGGTGGTGCCAGGATTGGGGAGGTTCTTGTTTCCATTTTGCAGGGACTAAGATGCTCTGGAGGAGGGACCCACCCCTGGAAGTAGTTACGAAGTCCAGGCTGAGGTCAACTCGATTGAGCAGACTGTCTTCTCTTTGTCCTCTTCTCCACTCCACCAGGTGTCCGGGGCCGTGGTGGTGTCTGGGCTGCTGCAGGGCATGCTGGGACTGCTGGGGGGTCCTGGCCACTTGTTCCCCCACTGTGGGCCCCTCGTGCTGGCCCCCAGCCTGGTTGTGGCAGGGCTCTCTGCCCACAGGGAGGTGGCCCTGTTCTGCTCCACGCACTGGGGCCTGGCTTTGCTGTACGTAGGTCCTGAGAGGCGTGGGGTGGTGACCAGTGGGGTGTGTGGGACTGGGGGAGGGCAGAGCTGCTGGCCCTACCTGATTTGGCAGCGATCCGAGCACGGACGACACTTTGTAGACTTGGAATCCAGGGCTTTTGCTGAGTTTGTTCCTCCCCCCTGATCTTCACTATCTCCCACTCACCCCCAAGGTGCTCTCCTTCCCCCTTCCACAGGCACCTTCTCCTCTGGGACCCCCTTGTATGGTAGTTTGCCACCCCCACCTCCGTTATCCCCCTCAGGATGCCTGCTGCCCCTTGCTCCTAAAGCTCCTGCTCTCTCCTAGGCTTATCCTGCTCATGGTGGTCTGCTCTCAGCACCTGGGCTCCTGCCAGTTACCCCCATGCCCCTGGAGGCCAGCCTCAACCTCTGCACCTCACACCCGCATCCCTGCCTTCCGGCTCCTCTCGGTAGGTGGGGTCTGGGCAGGCGCAGTTGAGGGTAGAAGGGCTGGCATAGAACACTCGCTCAGCCCCTACCTTTTGGCTTCTGTCCCCCATCTCAGGCTGGCTGGGAAGGTTCTGGGGGAGGGATTCCTTCCGTCTCAGTCTCGCCCCTCAGGTGCTGATCCCGGTGGCCTGTGGGTGGATCGTCGCTGCCCTTCTGGGTCTCAGCGCCATCCCCCTGGAGCTGTCTGCCCCCTCCAAGGCACCCTGGTTTTGGTTGCCTCACCCAGGTGGGTCTTCTCCTAGTCTTCCATCCTCTCACTCAAATAAAGTGTCTATTTCTTTAAACTCAAGATTTAATGAATTTCATTTCTGAGTTAAATCCCGTGTTTTCGCAAAACACACAGGAGAGAAATTGCTAGTCTGAGGGGCAATGCCAGCCCCTTATCACAGGTGTTTTATTTAATGTTAACAGACAGCTGCAGGCCCCACCACTCCCAACTGTCCTCCTCACCCAGTTTACACATTTATGTTACCTACTCCCACAAGGCATTTGGGTTAGTGACCTATGTATGAAGACTGCTTTTGAGACATTGTATATGAAATGTACTCATTCATCCACTTAATAAAGGTCTGTTGAGTGCTGATTATATGCTAGACATGTGACAGAGGACATAGTGATGAACATGACAAACATAGCACCTGTCCTCATGAAGTTTATAATCTGCTGGGGAATACAGATACTAATTAAACAGTAACCCAAGTAAATGTAAAATTGCACATGGTAAATGTAACAAAGGGGAGGTACATTGTGTGATGAGAGCTTATAATGGGGACTCTGACTTTATCAGAGAGGTCAGGAAAGGTATTCTTGAGGAAGTGATCTCTGAGCTGAGATGTGAGAGATGAGTAGGAGCTAATTGGGTGAAGGCAAGAGAGAAGAGCATTCTAGGTGGACAGAACAGCATATGCAAAGGCTCTGTGGTAGCTAGCAGCTCAGCAACTACAAGGGTCTGAAACAAGGTCAGTATATCTGGAGTGAAGGCAGTGAGGCAGAGTGTGGTGGGAGATGAGGCTAGAGAGAGAGAGGTAGAGATCAGATCAAAGAGGCCCTTTTAGACCATGGTAAAGGGATGGCTCTTTATCCTGAGAGTTTGGTGGTTTTGTCTCAAGACATTATCTTCAAAGACAAAGGAGCCTCCAGGGTTCTAGTGGCATAGGCCTTTGGAAGCAAGGGGATGCTCCAGACTTGAGTCTGGCCCCAAGGCAGCTCTTTCTCCCTCCCCAGCTGAGTGGGACTGGCCCTTGCTGACACCCAGGGCTCTGGCTGCAGGCATCTCCATGGCCTTGGCAGCCTCCACCAGCTCCCTGGGCTGCTACGCCCTGTGTGGCCGGCTGCTGCAGTTGCCTTCTCCACCTCCGCATGCCTGCAGCCGAGGGCTGAGCCTGGAGGGGCTGGGCAGTGTGCTGGCCGGGCTGTTGGGGAGCCCCATGGGCATTGCATCCAGCTTCCCCAACGTGGGCACAGTGAGTCTTGTCCAGGTAGGTGGACGGGGCGCCCATGGGGGAGTGAGTGCTGCAGGAGAGGGAAGGGCACTCACACTCGCTGGCTGCCAGCTGTGCCCAGTGCTCTGTCATGCTCTCCACACCAGTGATCTCATTTAGGGAGGTGCCTAGAAGTGGTGAAGGGGCTAGGGGTGTGAGGAAGACACTAAGTCACTACAGAACGCCTTCTGTGCCTCAGACACTGGACCAGGGCTGGGGTTCCAGTGAAGAACAAGTCAGATCAAGTCCCTAATCTCTTGCGGACAATTTAAGAAAAGTAAACAAGATAATTTCAGAGTGATAAGTGCTATTAAGAAAGCGAAGCAGGGTAACGGGATACTGGTTGGTAAAGAGGCCCCTTTAGCTGCAGTACCCTTGGAAGGGTAACATGTGAGTTGGGATCCAAATGATGAGAACGGCCAGCCAGACTAAACCCTTCAACAGCCCAGGAGGTGGCTGCATCTTCCAGTGTCTCCTCTTCACCTAGGCTGGATCTCGGCGAGTGGCCCACTTGGTGGGGCTGCTCTGCATGGCGCTTGGGCTCTCCCCAAGGCTGGCCCAGCTCCTCACCACCATCCCGCTGTCTGTGCTTGGTGAGTGGATATATCAGCAGGACTGGTGTTGAACCAGTACCCGCCAGCATGACCAACTGGTTTGTTGTGGCTGGCACCCTTCTTTCTGAATAGCTTCCCCGAAACATGGATATAAGCATGGGTCAGCTGCCCTCATTTTCTCAGCCCCATATCTTGGCCTCTTGACTAGGCTTCTGGCAGAATCAGAAATAAGCCTTTTGGTGGTCTCTCCATCACAACCTACCCTGCCCTGCCACACTCCCTGCTGTACCAGCCTTCTCTCAACCCCTTTGATTACTTCCATATGAGACAGGTGGGGTGCTGGGGGTGACCCAGGCCGTGGTTCTGTCTACTGGATTCTCCAGCTTCCACCTGGCTGACATTGACTCCGGGCGGAATGTCTTCATTGTTGGCTTCTCCATCTTCATGGCCTTGCTGCTGCCAAGATGGCTTCAGGAAGCCCCAGTCCTCCTGAGCACAGGTGGGAGGCGTGGGGAAGGGGGGTGGAGTTGCTCAGTAGCAGGAAAGCAAGGGCTTGAGCTTCAGGCTCTCTGGACTCCAGGCCCCACACCCGTCTCTGGGATTTGGTGTGAACAGTTGGCCCCTTGGGATACAAAGGTGCCTCCAGATGTTACAGTCTAGTAATAAAGAGATGAAGTGTGAAGGAACAAACAGAAAAGGTTCAGATGAAGAGCTGTGGTGCTCAGTAGCGAGAGAGATGGCTTCTGTCTGAGATAATCCCGGTAAGGTTTAGGGACAAAGTAACGTTGAGCTGGTCTGGAAGGATGGCAGGATGCAAACATATTTGGTGAGATGAAGGTCATTCCTGGTGGAGGAACCATCATAAACAAAGACATAGAAGTCAGAAATCATAGGGTTTGTCCTGGGAGCAGCAACAGGTAGCCTGTTAGCTCAGCTTAGCAAATAGCAGTGGTTCTCAACTGAGGATGATTTTGCCCCACAGGGAACATTTGGCAATGTCTGGAGACATTTTTGGCTGTTACAAACAGGGGAGTGGGGATTGTCATTGGCATTTAGTGGGCAGAGAGATGCTGCTAAACATCCTGCAATGCACAGGACAGTCCCCTTCAAACAAAGAATTACCTGGTCCAAGATGTCATAGTACTAAGATTGAGAAACCCAGGCTAGAGCATGGAAGGTAAGAAGTGGGGAATAAGGTTGGGGCTTTTAATACCAAACTTTCCGGAGATGGAGCCTTGAACTATCAAAGCCTAACTGGAGGTACATGTGGATGCTCAGAAGACTGAGAATTGAGCAGGGATCCTGTGGGAAGGGCCTGGGTGTGGGAAATGGAGAACAGAGGGACAAAGGTGGGGGGATGGAATGACAACTCAGAAAGATCTGTTTTTAGTCCAAGACGTAGGTTTAGAGCTAGAAGTATAAGACCTCTTGGCCTTGCATAGGATCAGAGTTCCCTTCCTGCCTGGCCCCAACCCCCTGTAGGCTGGAGCCCCTTGGATGTGTTACTGCACTCGTTGCTCACAGAGCCCATCTTCCTGGCTGGACTTTTGGGCTTCCTCCTGGAGAACACCATTCCTGGTAAGCTGAGGCCAGGCTCCAGCAGACTGGGGAGTGGCCAGGAAGTCATCACTCCCCCGGTTGGGCAGTAGCCTGACCAGCCTCTCTTTTGCAGGCACACGGCTTGAACGAGGCCTAGGTCAAGAGCTGCCATCTCATTTCGCTGCCCAAGAGGCATGGATGCCTAAGAAGTGCAGGGAGAAGGCTGCTCAAGAGTACGAGCTTCCTTTCCCCATCCAAAACCTGTGTCCCTGCATCCCCCAGCCCCTCCGTTGCCTCTGTCCACTGCATGAAGTCCCCGCAAAGGAGGAAGGAGGGCCCTCTGAGCCAGGAGAGACAGCTGACTTGCTGCCTAGCTTTGGGGAGCAGTGCCCAGGGCCTAGCAGAGAACTTAGGCCCCAGTAATTACTAGGACTCCTACTTGTGTCCTAGTTAGTTTAGCCCTATTTCCCAGCTTGCTGGAGAGTCACCTCCCAGGCTCTGCTTTCTCCTAAGGAAAGGGCGTGTGTGTGTGTGGGTGTGTGTGTGTGTAAAATGGGCCACCTAAAGGTCTCATTTCCCCATAGGTGTTTTGCCTTCTCTTAATTGAGCCTAATGGTTCCAGAGCAGGGCCCATGGTTTGATGGACCATGAATGAATGAATGAGATTTTGCCTGTGAACTATCTATACTTGAACCCCAGCATCCACTTAACAAATATTTATTGAGCACCTCCCATGTGCAAGGTCCTGGAACTACAGATATGGATGTGACAGGGTCCCTGTCCTCTCAAGGGACTTACCGTTTAAAAAGACTTATGTAATTACTAACTAGAATCCAAACAAGAAGGCAGTCTGTAATAAAGATTAAAACAATGCAAAGAGGAAGAAACAATTCATTCTGATTGGGGATAGCAGGAAAGGCTTTATGAAAGCAGCAGCACGGAGACTGGCCCTGACAAGAGCAGGATTTTCAGTGGTGGAAAATGGATGGGAAGAATTCTTCAGGCTCAGGTATCCAGCCTTAGCAAAACTGTAGGTGGTACAAAGCACAGATGAGCTGAGGGATTTCAAGCTTCTCAGGAGCATAAATACAGGAGTGGAAGGAGGGAGAAAGGAGACAGGAGAGGCAGAGGATGAGGTCAGACCGTGGGATTTATGCCTGGGAGACTCATCTCTTAACTCGAGCGCTGGTGAGGACCTGAGACATTATCTAGTGAAGGTCAATCCTCTCGTTTTATTTGAAAAAAAAAAAAAAAAAGAGGTTGGACAGGTAGGGGGAGGGAAGGGAAGGGATTTGAGTTTGCCAAGTCCAAATCTGGGGACCCCTCTCCTGCACCTCGTGCTGCATTCTTTCTCCTCCGCAAGAGTGACTCTAAGGAGCGCCACCCGCCTCCTCCCTACCGGCAGGTCGCCCAGGCTCTCATCTGGCTCTCCTGGCCTCGGTGTGCCTCCAGGTCCGAGCGCTCCTTTAATCAGCTCAGGGGGCGCAGATGCCCCGCCCACACCGGCCAAGGCCCCGCCCCTGTGCCCCAAGACCCCGCCCCCCGTGGCGGGGAAATGCCAGTACTCTAGGCCTTTCGGTTTGCGCGGGCGGGCCTGCTGCGGAGAGAGTGGGAGCTCTCGCAGCCGCTCACGGTAGGTGGGGTCGGGCTCGAATCGGGGCCGAGGTGGGGACCGGACGGCGAGGAGCTGCTCGAACCCTGCGGACTGGCCCGGGCAGGGCGCTATCCCCGCGCAGAGACCCGCGCGCGCCCTGGGTCCTGGGGCAGGCCTCCGTGGGTGGGCGGGGCTGCAAGGCCGCGCGTGCGCAGCCCGCCTCCCGGCGGCGGGGCGGGGTTTGCAAGGATGCTCTTTGGCGGCAGCAAGGAAGGAGCTGCTTGTGCGGTTTGTTATCTCCTGAGGCGTCCCGAGGTGCGCCTCATTGCAGCCGCTGCTGTAGCAATGGAAAGGCGGACGGCGAAGGCCCTTCTAGCGAGAGCGGGTGGGGACTGGACGCCAGGCGGGGCTCCTGGGGTGGGGCTGTGGTCAAGGGAGCGAGGGTTCGCCCTTTTCCAGAGGGACGGGGCGTGGCCCAGCCTGGATGGCCGCTGGGGCCTGGCTGCCCTCTGCAGGATGGCGGAGGAACTGCGCTGAGCGGGGCTCCCGGTCGAGGGGCGGGAATTGGTGCAGCCGCCGGTTCTCAGCGACCTCACCCCGCTGTTGGCCCTCGGCGCTCCCCACCTCCGTGCAGGAATAATAAACGGGTGAATCTAGTTAACGTGAAGGTTAAAGGCGGCCTCGAAGGGAAAAAGAAAAAAGTGGGCTATAGAGGCCTCAGAGTCGACAGGACGTGTGTGGTGGGAGCAGCTAACCCCAGGTCTGGTGCTGAATGTCACAGACCTTTTTCTAAAACTCCTGCCCCGCCCCCAAAACAAGACAAGACAAAGTACAACCGTACAGTTTGAGAGTCTTGAGCCTCAGGGCTTTGATGTGACAGGCTAGGATAATTAACCCAATTTTGGTGACTCTTAGAGTGCACACTGGGGAGTGCCTAATAGAGAAGGGCTTGGCGACTTCGCTTGCGTTTTGACCTTTGGCAGTGTGGAGCTCTGGTCCGGTGAGGACTAGCTTAATCATTCCAAGATCCTCTCTTCCCCGTAGGAACAGCACGTGAGACTTGTGGCTCGTGACTCAAGTACTGCCATCCAGCAAACAGAGTTTTCAGACAGCAGCAAAGGAAAATCACAAAATATATTTATATTTCACCTGTCTAGTGACTGTACAAATTAAGTTGTGTTACAAGACTGCGCTTCAGAAACTATAGTTGGAAAAATAATGGCTTAGACTCAGATGGAAATGACTGGAGGAACAGAACCCTGCTAACCGTGTTAATGAAATTCAAGGAATTTCGTTATTTTCTTTATATTCTAAGATTTCCCCCCCCACCTTCACTTTGTATTTATAGACTGAAATAGTGAAGAAATTATATCACCTTTTTTGTAACTCACAGGAAAAATGATCAAAGTTCCTGTAAAGTAGGCATAGTTACTGAACATCCACTGGGTTATGGCTACAAATGTAAATGCTGCAGGAGGACAGGTGGTTTCCAGGAGCGTTAGGATGTGCAACAGGGTCTGCTGTCGTTGGTGGCAGTGCCTCGGGGTGGGCATGTGGGGGAGGATGGGAGTGGGAGTTAATTCACCGCCTCTCCCACTGCCGTGCTGTGCTTGTATTCATGACTTCTTAGTCGATCAGGCTCTTCTTGAAATGGGATTTGGGGCTCTTCTGTTTGCTTCTGGACACAGAGTTTATTAGCTGTTTATTTGTGTGTCATTGATCCCTTTGAGAGTTTGTCCATAGCTGTGGACCTCTTCCCCCCAAATGGGTATACACATGTATGCACAAATTTTGCATGTAATTCCGGAGGATTCACATGCATAGACTCTAGATTAAGAATCCCTGTCTTAGAGAATATATATATATTTATATATTTGAAATTCTGAGAGCTTCTAGAGTTTTGCTTTTAGATAATGATCAAATAATTTGAATTTCCTGCCCATGACACTTATGACTTACGATGTTTTATAAGACAAGAACTATTTCTTCTATTCTAGAAGTTCTGGTAAAGGACAGCATTGACGGATTTATTAGGAATGTGATAAAGATGCAAGAAGAAAGGTTTAGGTTTCCACGTTAAGTTCTATTATTAGAAAGCAGAAGTACTGATATCAGTATGCTGAGGCTTAAACTCTATAGAAGAAAGGTTTTTTTGTGTCCTCTAGGAACTTAATATGGAAAAAAAAAAACCCTCTCAAAGTTATAAATAGATTTTTAGTGGCCAAGAGGTAGTAAGGTTGGTACTCAGCTGGTTATATGTGGGAGTGGGGGCTGGGGGCTGGGAGATGGAGGAGAGGGGTAGAGTGTAAATCCTTGCCTTCTGTTTTACTAGGGAGGATTTTCACAAGACTTGTTTGACATAGACTGTCTGCACGGTGCCCCTCCCCAGGCCTACACTACCCTAGGGAACTTTGCTGAATGAAGACTCTCTTGCAGATGGAGGAACTGGAGCGAGGCCTGTTGATGCAGCCGTGGGCGTGGCTACAGCTTGACCAGAACTCCCTCTTGGCCAAGGCTTATATCACTAAGCAGGGCTATGCCTTGCTGGTTTCAGATCTGCAACACGTGTGGCATGAACAGGTGGACACCAGTGTGGTCAGCCAGCGAGCCAAGGTAAGTGTGAAGAGAAGTCTTGCTGTGGAGTGGAAGTGGATATAATTTCTTTCCTGATGAGGATCAGGGGACATTAACATCCACCACCTTGCTTGGTGGCAACTGCTAGGTTGCCAAGGAAGGTCGGATCCAGTTGAGACAATTCCGGTTAATGCCCTGCACTTCTCCCTGTAGCCCTGGGATCATTCCGTGGTTGTGAGCGTGTATGTTAGTTTCTGTACTGCATACGGTACAAGGCGGAATTGTGAAGTAGACCAGTTGATCACTCTCTTTTTGTTTTCTTTTTCCTGTGTTGATGTTTTTTATCTTCCCTTCCCTTCCTCTCGTGCCCACCGTCTTCATGTTAACTGGGAGTTTTTCTTTGCTGTGACTTACGAGGGAGTCAGTTTCCTTTAGCACCCTCACCCTTTACAACTCCCGCTGTCTTTTTAGGAGCTGAACAAGCGCCTGACTGCTCCCCCTGAGGCTTTTCTCTGTCATTTGGATGATCTCCTTCTCCCGTTGTTGAAAGACACTGCTGGCCCTGGCAAAGCCACCTTCTCCTGCGATCGTGTGGCAGAGGCGCTGGTACTGCGCGTGCGGAGTGAGCTCTCTGGTCTTCCTTTCTATTGGAATTTCCACTGCATCCTAGCTAGTCCTTCCCTGGTAAGTGCAATTCCAACATGGAATGGGGAAGGGGAATGCCAGCTGTGCCAGCTGCTTTGAGATGAAGCTTTAGGTGTTCTTGGCTTTTTTGGTAGACTCTGTTTGAAATTCTTCTCCAATTAGAAAACTTTCCTTGGCTAGACAGAGGGCAGAAAGGATTCTTGACTGCTGCATCCTTTCCTTGCAAAGGAGCAGACTTTGGGTCTACACGCTTCAGGTGTCTTTATTCATTACTTTATTTGTTCAGCATTTATTGAGCATCTATTATGGGCTAATGGTTGCGTGTCCAGATCTAAAACAATATAGCCTGTTCCTGGAGTTCATCATCTAGTGAGAAGACAGACAGGAAACAGGATAAAGTATGGTAATTCTTTGATTGAGGTAAGCCCAGGATGATTGGGGATCCGAAAGACCTTTTTGAAGAGAGAGTTTCTGAGCTGAGTTTTGAAGATGAGTAGGAACTAATTGGGAGAAAATAGAGGTCATTCTAGGCGAGAGTGCAATTTTGAGAGGCGTGAAGATGTCTAAGCGTGGGGCAAGTCGGGGGACTTCGTGACCGCAGGGAGTCATGAGAAATGAGGCAGGGAGTGGCCAGATCTTGAAGGATTCTAATGAGTTTGGGTTTTATTTCAAAGGCAACAGGGATTCCTTGAAAGACTTCAAGCAGGGGTTTAACTTGATCCACTTTGTCATTTATCAAGATCAGTCTGGCAACAGCATAGAGCACGGACGACGGTTAGGTATCTTTTTGAACATTATCTCATCGTTTAATCCTCACAACCATCCTGCAAGATAAGTAGTCTTATCCCCATTTTTCAGAGTAGGAAACTGAGGTTGAAGGTAATTTGTCCAAAGTCATCCAGCTTGTAAATGGATGAACTGGGGTTCAACTCCCAGAGAGGTCTGATTCAAGAGCCATTTTCAGGGACTAGGAGGATAGTGTCCTTTGTTTGTTACTCATTCTTGTGATAGTTTTTATTTAATCTTTTTTGAATGAGTAATTCATGCAAAAAGTAAACATATCAAACGTCCTCTAGGAGGATAACGTCGTAGAAACGTGTAGTTTTCTAGGCCTCCAGAGCTTTTATTAGAAATTAGTTGAGGGGCCGGCCTGGTGGCATAGTGGTTAAGTTTGCGCACTCTGCTTCCATGGCCTGGGTTCACGGGTTCAGATCCTGGGTGCAGACCTACACACCGTTCATCAAGCCACACTGTGAGGGCATCCCAGATGCAAAATAGAGGAAGAGAGGAAGAGCACATATGTTAGTCCAGGGCCAGTCTTCCTCACCAAAAGAAAGAAAGAAATTAGTTGAGAGTGGTCATTAAGAACCACGTTGCAGGAGTTACTACTGCTGGTCCCTTCCACCCTTCTGTATAAACAGAGCCTGCTCCAGTCAGTAGCGTTAGAGGACGGAGTCTTCTGTGGGAGGCCTAAGGGTGTGGGTTTATCAGCAGAGGGGTCTGAAGACGTGTGGGCATCACTTCCTATCTCCCTTCTTTAGTCTCCCAGGGGTGATATGATGCTTTGGCATCAACGGGGTGGATGGAACCAAGTGCTTTTTGAGAAACTGTTCTCTGGTGTTTATTTTTGATCTGGAACCCCATAAAACCAGACTTGAGTGCTTGGAGAACTGCTTCCTATTCCTCTCTGAATTTCTAAGGCCCATCGACAGTGCTTAGCAGATAATAGTCACTCATGTTTATTGGTTTTAATTGAATTTCTTGTGAAATTTTCCAGCCTGCTTTAGTTTCAGAATTTACCTATTTTGTTCAAAACCCTTGTAACCTTTTCCAAGGAACACCAGGGGGCACTGTTCCCTCAGTAATACTTTTTCTGGGACCAAAACATTCGGGCTGCCTTTGGGAAGCGAGTCTCGTTTTCCATCGCACAGCCCTAGAAATTCCGAATGGTCACAGTGGGGAGGCAGTTCTCCTTGGGGGCTGATGCGCTCTGATAGTTTTTTCCTTCGAAAGAATACGGGAAAGAACACTTGTATAATGATATTATAGTTGAAAATAATGCATAAAGAAAAAACTAGCTGTTCTAGGCACATTCCTCTAGTCGAGGAGCCACAATGAGAAAAGAAACAACAGTGGTTAGCGTGGAATGAGTCTTGTTGGCGGTGGGGAGAATTTAGCGTTGAACAATGGATTAGCAATTATGCTTTAAGGTAAAATAAAATATTTATTATTGAGAAAGGAAGAATGCCACCCCCAGGGAAACCCCTGACCCGGAGGAAGCTTTTAGAGCCAGTGAACACTGGCAAGGATGTAGGCGGTTACTATTTCAGGCTTGTGTGTGTGTCTGTGAGGTCACACAGTCATAATTTTTGTTTGTTACTCATTCTTGTAATAGTTTTTATTTCATTTTTTTTTTTGAATGAGTAATTCATGCAAAAGGCAAACATTTCAAACAGCATTTAAGGGTGTACGGTTAAAAATAGGTCTTCCTTCTACCCCCTTTTCCAGGCCCTTATTTTCCTTCTCTAAAGCAACTACTGATATCAGCTTCTTGTGAATTCTTAAAGAAAGCTATATATAGATATGTATATACTCAGACAGTCAAAAACGTATCTGGGTATGTGTGTGTATTTTTGCAAAAGGCGGCATGCTGTTCACACTGTTCACTACCTTGCTTTTTTCACCTAATTATAGAACTTAGAAAGCATTCATAGCAATATGTTGAGAAGACCTGCCTTAATAGTCTTTAATGGCGGCATAACGTTTTTTTTTTTTTTTTCATTTATTTAATGAATACATCAACATGTATTTAATTGATGTGCTACTAGTCACCTAGGTTGTTTCTATTCTTTTGTTGTTGTGTATAGTGAATATCCTTGTATTTACTTTTCTATGTGTAAACGTGTGAGGAAATTCCTGGAAGTGGAATAGTTCCAGAATTCTTATTTGCGTCTTTAATCTTGCTAATGTAATATTACCAAATTGTCTTCCGGAGAGGTTATGCAGTTTAACTCTGACTCGTCATACGGGAGAGTGGGAGAGTACCCGTTCCCCACGCTCTCTACAATGTGCTGGATTCACATTGCCAATGTAATACTCTTAGGTCTCTGCAGGATATTGTGGGATATATACAGCTTTGAGTCTCTGCCTTCTAACGCTGGGTCCGTTTCCACTTCTGGCCGACTTCTCTTCCTCTCTTCCTCCTTCCCACTGACTATTCTTTCTAGTATCTCACTTAATTCTTTTTTGTTGTTGCGGTCTTTGTTTTTTCTAATGTAATTTCTTGATATTCTGTACTTTGACTTTCACGTCTGTCACCTCTTTGGCCATTTTCTAATTCCTAGGAGTCACATCCAAAGCTTTTCTGCGGTGGAAAGAGCACAGGCTTTGGGACCAGCAGTCCTGAATTTGTAGCTCAGCTCCACCACTTTCACTACCTTGTATTACCTTGGATAAGTTACTGAATTTTTATGAGACTTGGTTTCTTTGTCTGTAAAATGGAGATACCAATCTTTACTATGGAGCTGTGAGCATTAAATAAGAGAATACATATAATATTACTTAATCTTAGCATTATAGTGGGCCTGTGAGAGCAAATATCCAACTCCATGATTTTTCTTTTTCTTGTTTTCATTTTTATTTTTTGCACAGAAGGATTCGCCCTGAGCTAACATCTCTTCCTATCTTCATTTTTTTCCCCTCCCCAAAGCCCCAGTGCCTGGTTGTATATCCCACGTTAAGTCCTTCTAGTTCTTCTGTATGAGCTGCCGCCACAGCATGGCAACTGACAGATGGGTGGTGTGGTTTCATGCCCGGGAGACGAACCCGGGCTGCCCAAGTAGTGAGAGCACCAAACTTCAACCACTAGGCCATCAGGGCTGGCTTGCATAATTTTTCTTTTTTAAAAAAGACAAGGACCATGAGAGTCTTTGGGAGTAAACCACTTTCACGTATAGGTGCTATCAGAGCCAGGACTAGAATCTAGCTCTCCTAACGCCCGGTCTGTTAATTCTTTTCACTGTCTTGCAACCTGATATGATTCATCTTGGGATTGATGACTGCCGTTCTGCTCTCCTGCCTGTGAATTGTGAGCATTTCTCTGGGAAATCTGAAGATGTTGGAGGAAATTGTAAATAGCTTTTCCTCTGGAGAAGATTGGCGACTCTTGCTTCGATATCCACCCACTGCCTGAGCTCCTCAGCTGTTGTGAGCTTTTTGAGGGCAGAGGCCTATAGGGCCAGAGCAGGGATTGGGCACACAGTAGGTCTTTGTTGAGTTAATTGCTGAACTGAATCTCTTTATACATTGCCATGTGTAAATGAAGAGGGGGTGTCCCTGACCTCCTAAAACACGTCAAGATTTTCCCTTGTGGTGTCTGTGGATTTGCTATGAAATCCATTACTTCAGCCACAATGCCTTGTTCTAATTAACTAATCTGAGTTAGTGTCTATCTAACTTTGAAATGAGTTATACTCCATTGATTCAGAGTGGTATAACCCAATCCTGTGAAATTATTTGAGAAATATTTACTGATAAAAAGGTTTTTTTGCTATATAGACATTGGAGACTGATGGATAATTTCAGGTGCTTAGTATGGCATTAAGTAGACTTGGCATCGATTAAAAACAGTTTCTGAGGCCAGCCTGGTGGCGCAGTGGTTAAGTTCGCACATTCTGCTTCTCGGTAGCCTGGGGTTCGCTGGTTAGGATCCTGGGTGCAGACATGGCACCGCTTGGCAAGCCATGCTGTGGTAGGTGACCCACGTATAAAGTAGAGGAAGATGAGCATGGATGTTAGCTCAGGGCCAGTCTTCCTCAGCAAAAAGAGGAGGATTGGCAGCAGATGTTAGCTCAGGGCTAATCTTCACAAAAAAAAAGAAAAAAAAAAAACCCAAAAAGCAACAGTTTCTAATCATGTTTTGTGTTGTTATATTTACCACCACTCAAAGAAATTGCTGTTAAGGTGGCCTCCCAGGGGGAGGCTGGTTATTAACTTCAGGAGTTTCTGTTATTTGAAGGCTGTCGCCAGATGGGCCGTGATGCTGCTTGGGCAGCAAATACAGTTACTTTCACTTCTACCCACCAAACATTGACTTGCTTTCATACAGGTATTCACCTGTTTTTCCTCCTGATCTACCTTGAACAGGACCAAACTTAAAACAATTCCTGGGAAAGATGGTTGGGTCCAGAACAGATAAATTTTCCCGAAGCAGAACTTCTGCCACGTTCTGAACAGCACTAAGAACCTGATCTGGAGACAGTACCAGGTTGCCACGTGCTGTGTGACAGAAAGAGGTGGCCGGTGGCTATAGCTGGACTTGATTTCTTGCCTTCCACTCTGCTCCAGTTCCCCGGCATCTCTTGGGTCCTAGTGCTGGTACAAAAGCTGCTGCCACTAGCCCTTAACCTCCCCCCATACCCCCACACCCAGTCTTTTCTAATCTGTGCTTACAGAAATGTGGAAAAAAAGTTCTTTCCTCTCAGTTTGAGCCACCATACAATTGGAGTTGTTAGTAGTAAGTTTTACTAGACAATTAATGGCAAACAAAAACATAGAAGTCTAAAGAGCCCAGACATCTGATCCTGATCCAGATGAGTCTGGCTTGCACATCTTATGGGGCACTCCAGCAGCATCTTTTCCTCCCTTCAAGCCTGTGTGGGGTATCTTGTCTAAAAGTTCTCCTTTTTAGGTCTAGGGCGAGGGTTGGCGTACCATGGCCAATGGGCCAAATCTGGCTTGCTGCCTGTTTTTGTAAAGTGATCTTGGAGCCCAGCTGCCCTCATTGATGACATGTTGTCTACGACTGCTTTCATGCCACAACAGCAGTCGAGTATTGCGACCAGGACTGTATGGGCCACGGAACTGAAAATGTTCACTATCTAGCTCTTCCTGAAAGAGTTTACTGACCTCTGATCTAGGGCATTTCTTTAGTGCCTCCTTTCGTTCTTCTCCTTGGGGGAAGGGAGAGGAACTGTGATCACATCCCCTAGCCACAAATAGATTATCAACTTCATTTTCTTTGACAGGCTAATGGACACCTTGTTATAGGTGAATTAAATGATTATCCTGTATAGCTGTACATTCTTATCACCCTGGCTGCACCTGCAGTATGGCTGTGCTTGCATCCTTCTTTCCGCCCTTTAAGAGCAAGATGTGCATGTCTGTGTGGGGAGGTGATTAATTCCTTCCTAGGCTGGCCTCTTGGTGACTGGCTTGCTTCTATGATAACAATGACCTTAGACTTTGCTGTGTTTGTGGGAACAGATTGACCCTCTGGGCTGATGCGGGGCTGTCATCAGCCCTGAAAAGGCTCTTACTTGGTGTCTGGGTCTAATTCGACTTTCAGAGCTCTCTGCTTTCTGTTGATTTTCATCTTCTGTTATACTCCAGCTGGCATACTGTGTTTTAACCATGCCTACTTTCTTGGAGATCTTCTGCTTTTGTCTCCACGTCTCTGCTCTGAGAGTTGAGTCAACACTGTCCTCAATCACCTGTGTCACCTCCTTCTCTTTAAATCACCCTCTGGCTTATCTATTCATGTGGGTTCTCCTTTACTCTTCTCCTCCTTTCATCTGTGCCATGAAGAAAATCCTTGAGCTTCGTCATGTACTTATTTCATTGTTATATTTGTATTTACATTCATGTAAATGGATTGCTTGCCTATGAAACTATGAATTCCTGTGAAAACATTTATTCCTCAGTATTTCTTCTAGTTCCTAATGTAGGGAGTGCTTTGTAAGTGTCTGTTGGCTAATTAATGTCTCCTCCTTGAAAGGTTTCCCAGCATTTGGTTCGTCCTCTGATGGGCATGAGTCTGGCATTGCAGTGCCAAGCGAGGGAGCTGGCAACACTGCTTCACATGAAAGATCTAGAGATCCAGGACTACCAGGAGAGTGGGGCTGTGCTGAGCCGAGGTGAGCGGACATTCTTTGGGGAGTTGGGTGGGGAGGGGTACAGATGGTCAGAGGGCCACAGAAAAGGCATTAGAGAGGTGCTTCCCCGGGCAGGGCTGCTCACTGACCAGGACCTGGATACTTGATGCTGGGACACTTCTCTCTGCCTCAAGGACCTGGCTGGCACCTGAGGGGCCTCTAGAAGCTGTAACTGAGTCCAGACATGCCCTAGGCAATGGCAAGGGAAGACTTGGGAAAGGGGCCAACGGCAACACGAAATTGTATGAGGGCGACACCACTTGGGACTTTAGGAAGCCACATAGCTCCCACTTCAGAATAAAAGTTCAGTCTGACCTTTGTCTTTGTGAGGGGCAAACCTCCTGGAGCACGTGCTGCCCCCGACCCTGTCATTTGTTGCTCATCGCCCACTCTTCCTCCTCTTTGCCCGCATGCTCTCAACCCTTCTTCTCCCGCTGGACTAGGTGCCTCTGGGTGTCGTATCTTTACCCTCTCTTTCAAGCTGTTCTGTTCTTGCCTCTGCTCCCTTTCCATCTCACAGGTAGGAAGCTCATGCTAAGACTCGCATGTCTTCTCTTTCTCCCTTCTTATTACAGATCGGTTGAAGACAGAGCCATTTGAAGAAAATTCCTTCTTGGAACGATTTATGGTAGAGGTAGAGTATTTATTTCCTTTCTCTTATGCAACTTTCCTTTCCTTCGTCTTTCCAGGTGCCTGAGTGGTGACTTGCATTTTAGGTGTCAGGTTGCTTGCATGGTTGGGAAGCCCTTTTGTTGAAAAAGCTCCCTGTAGAAAATCTGTAAAAGTTTGAGATGTACACGGGGAAGATGGGGAGGAGGAGGGAGAAAGAATGTAAAAGGCGAAAGTGGGCTGATTAACGTTCTTGAAACATCTCTGTCCAAGAACCTAGGAATTTCATTTGGAATCCTCTAACCTTGGAAAGTGTAGTTGACCAGTTGCTAAATTTTGGCCTGTTGAGATCTGATCACAGGTCTGGATTGTGGAGCAGGGGGATAGTCATTATTTCTTGTCCAGGCCCCTTCAGCATCCCGCAGTAGAGGAAGGTGAAGAGCGCAGGGCTACCATTTGGGGACTGTCTTGTGGGCACAGTAGGCTGTGGAAAATCACAGTGTTTGTACAAGGGGCCTGGCAAGGGCATGAATGGGGAGTAGATAATTGTGGCCTGTCAGAAGCTCCTGCCTAGGTTTCCCTTCTAAGGATTGAGCTTGGCCAAAAGAAACATCTATTAAATGCCAAACCGGGGGAGTATTAATAATAGTGACCTTTGATAATACCAGTCAATATTGATCTTCTCCTTCTCTAACTCTTCTGGGACTTGTTGGTTGCACAGTAAGTACCCTAGTATTATTGCTCTATTTTCTAATTATACATGTTACCCAAGTTGGTACTTTATTATGTAAATAAATAATGCTATTATAATATTGTGTTATGTATAGATTATTCATATTTCTGTCTTGTCTTCTAGGCTAATTTGTAAACTGCTTGTGGACAGGGATGTGACTCATATGTCTTTTGAACCTGAAATTAGTACTTTTCACAGGGCTGGGCATCAAGCAGGTGTTCTTGGCTTGGAACCTCTGTTCTGCCTCTGTGCACTGGCTGAGCAATGACCCCACAGTGCTTGGGGTCGTAACACTAAGCAAAAAATTGCGAGCTGAGTGCGCAGTCCGTCTGCTGAAGCAATTGTGACTTGGAGAAGAAGGAAAGGATGTTTTGTTAAGCCCTGAAGCAGAATAGGTTTCAAGTCTTTAAGGGGAAAAAGAGACCATTAAACCTAGACTTGTAACAGAGATTTCCTAGGCCATTTTTCTCCCAGATGGCTTCCCCGGTCTATAAGTTTGGGCATTAAGGAGGTTAACATAGGCTGACATAGTAGTTTGGATGGCTAACGTAGGATGACATGCTAGTTCCTTGCCTCAGCCACCTAGATAAACAATGCAAGGCGTATTCTTAGCCCGACAGAGAAGTCCCTTCCTGATCTAGTGCCTGAGGACCTATCCAGCTTGGTTTCTTGACATTTTTCTTGATGTTCTTTATCCTTCAGCCATATAGAATGACTTTGAATTGCCAGAAATGCTGTTTTCTCTAGCCTTTATATCTTTGCACGCATTGTTCCCCTTATCTAGAATGCCCAATGCCCTGGCCTTATCTATCTTATAAACTTCTATTAATCTTTCAAGTGTCAGCCTCAGCTTCTTTGGGAGACCTTTCCAGACTCTCCTTGTAAAGATAATCTTTCTTCTCTGCTACTATAGTACCTTGGTTCCTACCTCTGTTTTACCACCTATAATTTTGTAGTATTACTGTTTGTATGTCTGCAACACTGTGTCTTTCTCTTCCACTGATCTGTGGGCTGTTTGAGGTCAGGGACCATGTTGAATGCATTTCTATATCCCCAGCACTGAATATAGTGCCTAGGAGTAGTAGCTTCTCAGTAAGTTTGTGGGTGAATATGTGGATAAGTCTATGCCAGGGAAATTTTAGGAAAATCGTGGCACTGTGGCCTGTGGATACAATGTTGCTTGTTAGACCTATATTTGGGGTCTTTTAGTTATTCTCCTGGTTTATTCTTTGGATAAATCACTTCTCTCAGAGCCTCTATTTTCTCATTTATAAAATTGGAGGCTCATCTCTTCTAAGCCATTGGGGTGGGAGGAACCCTGCAGAATTGAATGAGAAAGCATATAGAATGTAGGTGCTAGCCCGGGAAGGGTATTGGTATTTGGAAACCAACTACTTTAAAAATACCTGTCCTTGGGGCTGGCCTGGTGGTATAGTGGTTAAGTTCATGTACTCTGCTTCGGTGCCCAGAGTTCATGGGTTTGGATCCCAGGCAGAGACCTACACATGGCTCATCAAGCCATGCTATTGTGGAGTCCCACATACGAAATAGAGGAAGATTGGCACAGATGTTGTCTCAAGGACAATTTTCCTTAAGCAAAAAGAGGAAGATTGGCAATGGCTGTTAGCTCAGGGCCAATCTTCCTCACCAAAAAAAAAAAAAAAAAAAAAAAAAATACGGAATACTGGTCCTTTAGGTTCTAGGTGGATCACACCCGAGCTACATAGGCTTGTAGAATTTTTTTATATCTGGAAAGGATCGGAGAGATGGGTAGTTGTAGCTTTCCATTTCATAGATTAAGGAATTGGGCCTCAGAGAGGTTAAGTGACATGCTAAGGTCATGGAGGGTGGCTGTTATGTTATGTCCCCCTACAGTTCTTGTCTAGGATTATCCATATTTTATTATGCTGCTTTAACTTGTGGTACACACGGATTAGAGGAGAGTTAAGGGCTAGGATATTGTGGAATTCTTGTGACCTCTGGGGTCATTGCACTGTCCTTTGGGATCACTGAATGTCCTGTGGAGCCGCTAGAACTGGAAGATCTCCTAGTGGGACTGCAGAATTTTTTATGGCCACTGCATCTTTGCACTTACTCTGCTTGCCTGGGGTCCTACAAACAGGACACAGAAGGGTCATGGGGTCACCCAAGACTGAGCTGGAAGGATGTGCCATCAAAATAAGCAACATCGGAAGATAAACAAACCGGGGACAGAGAGCTCGGGATGAAGGTACGGGGGGGCCAGGGCTGATGTCAGAGGGCCATGCGGTCAGAGCCGGGGGTCTGTTTTTCCTAGTTCTTGTTGGGACTATTGCTAGGCAAGAGGCCATAGGGGTAGGGACAGAGGACAGGGGGACAGGGAGGTTTCTAGGATCCCAAGGCCAGGAAGAATGTTTAAGGATTGAATAGGGGTTACTTCTCCATATTTAGTCCTTTTGCTTTTCCTCTCCACGTAAGAGCCTCTTTCTCTTTTCCAGGGAGCCCAAGGGGGCCGTTCGATAGTGGCCTATCTAGAGGGGAAGTACTGGCAATGTCGGTTCAAGTCAGCTGATGGGGTGGCTGCCGGCATGATCCTCATAGAGGCAAGATCCCCTTAAAGAGCATTTCCTAAGGCTGGGGGCTGAAAGGCACCATTAGAAGGGGAAGATGAGTTAGGGAATTGGCGAATATTATTGCATAGCCGTAGGAACTGTGTTAGAGAGGAAGTTTAGGACGAGTGGGCTGGCATGGCCCACTCTCAGTCTAGTCCACTGGAGGGAGTTCCTTCCCGTGGCCCTGTCCGTGCCTCCTTCTCTCCATCTGGTTGCCATCAGGCTGTGCGGCTGCTGGCGGGCTCTTTATTTATTTATCCCAGTGTAATGGGGTGAGGAGGGAGCTGGCCTAAGGCTGGCATTCCGAGGCCATGCCGCTGAGCCACAGGCGGTTTGCATGGGTGTGTGAGTCACTGGGGCTGCATGCTGCTCAAACCAGACGCGGCCAGGCTCAGGGACAGCAGGCAGCCCAAAATAGAGCCCCGCCCTCTGCAGCTGGCAACCCCTGGCTAAGAATCAGCCCTTGACACCAAAACCTGGGCAGTTGTGCGAAGTTGGCTTTCTTGGGGAGGGGGCCCTTAACAGACAGAGAGATTTTGCAGTTCTCTCCTTCTGTATCTTCAGAGAGGAGTATTCAGCATAGCAATCACTCCCATGGCTGCGTTCTGAATGCCTTGTGAGACTTAAATTAATCTGTTCAGTATCATACCTTAACCAGTTTCTATTATCTACTTATAGTTATATAACCGTAGTTAATGTTGATTTGACTCAGCATCCTAAATGTAGCCATGGCCTTTGTGTCCTGTCTAGTTTTTGTTACTGTCTTCATCCCCTGTCTGGTCGCATCCTGATTCTAGAGCAGCTCCTTGGAGCTATGAAGATATTCATTGCTGCTCTTAGGAAGCTAGAGGTTATATCAAAGACATCTGGGGAAGATGGGGAGTCCTTTAACCTGAAAGTTGCTGTCCTGGTAAGTTCGTTCACAGACAGCTTCCACGTGGTTTCCTTGGCTGGCTTTCCATTCTTTACCTGCCCCTTAAATGTTAGTGTTACCCAGATTTGTGTCCTTGATCGTCTTACCGTTCAATGTCTTTCTCTCTGGGTCATCTCATCCAGACCCAGCTTCAACTATCACTAGTACACCACTGAGTCCCAATTTCATATCTCCATCATGTGTCCAGCCATATTTCTTTCGGTACATTTGACATTTCCACCTGGATGTCCCACATGCAACACCCTAAACGTGTCCAAAATTAATCATCTACTCCCCCCAGCCTATTTCTCTTCTTATATTCCTTCTCTTGGGGCAGTATACCATTATACATTCAGTTTTCTAGGCTAGAAACTTGGGAGTTACCCACTTTTCTCTTGGTCCTTACTTCCAAAGCCTAACTTGTCAGCTGTCTTTTGAATCGGCTCTTCTTCTCTATTCCAGCTTCCATTGCCTTAGATTGGCCACCCCACTCTCTTTTTTGGTTTGACCATGCAACAGCCTCCTGATTTGTCTCCCAGTCAGTCCTTATTTCCCTCCAGCTGACCTTGCAGTTAAATCAGAGTGGCCTCTTTGAAACAGAAACAGAAACTTGATTGCTTAAAGTCCTTCAATGGTTCCCTGTTGCCTACAGGATGAAGTTTAAACTCCTGGCGTGCCACGCAAGATCCTTGACGATTTGGTCCTACTGACCTCTTCGGTCTTATCCCGCTCTGCCATAGCACTGAAGTGCTGACGGCTTCCTGTCCATACATCCCTTGACCAATTTGCTTGTAGTCCCTGTCTCTTGTTCTCCTAGCAGACTCCTGTTCAACTTTCCCAACTCTGCACAGGCATCATCCCTTTTGTGAGTTTTCTATGACAATTTTTCCTTTCCTCAGTCTGCTCTCTTTCTTCCAGGCATAGGTACTCTCTCCTGCTGTTCCCACAGCTCCCTGTACATACCTCCGCCATAGTATTTGTTGGAAGGGAAGATACAGAAATGAAAAGGAAGGATGGGGAGGCAGGGGACAATTGAGTTGGCTGATCCTTGCCAGTTTAGCTTTTTCCTTTATAATGCTTAATTCCTTCTCCTCGATATACTCTCTTTTTACGTGGCTTCCACACCACAATACTCTCCTGTTTTTCTTCCTATTCACGGGGTGCTCCTCGGAATCTTTTGCTGGTTCTTCTTCTCCCTTACCTCTTAATGTTGGAGTGCCCCAGGACTCAGTCCTTGATGCTCATATCTTTTTTCATTCGTTCCGTTAGTGATCTCATCCCATGGCTCGAAATACCATCTTGTTGATGAATCCCACATTTAACCTTTATTCCTAGACCTTGCCCCCAAACTCTGGACTGCCTGCTCAGCATTTCCACATGGACGTCTGATCGAGTCTTAGACTCAACATGTCCAAAACTGAACTCCTAATCTTACTCCCAAATTTGCTTTTCCAACAACCTCCTCCCACGTTAGTTGATGGAAACTTCATCCTTTCTCTTGCTGGGGCCACAAACCTTGGAGTCATCCTTGACTTCTGTCTTTCTCTCACATTCTACATCTCACCCGTCAGGAAATCTTGTTGGCTCTACCTTCAAAATATATCTGTAATTTCATCTCTGCTGCCCCCACTGTGGTCTGAGCCATCATCTCTTTCCTGCACTATTGTGATAGCCTCCTTCCTAGTGTCCCTGCTGCTACCTGTGCCCCTTCTGGCCCATCTCTGACGAAGTGATCTTATTGAAACACAGATCACACCGCGATATTGCCCTGCTCAGTGCCCTTCACTGGCTTCACATTTCCTTATAGAGTAAAACCCAAAGACCTTACAATGGCCTATAAAACCCTATGTGGTCTGGACCTCGTTACCTTTCTGATCTCCTGTCCGCCTACTGTCTCCCTCCCTTGCTCCTGTGTAGCACCCTGGCCTCTTGCTGGTTTTCTAATGCTCTAGGCATCACCTGCCTTTAGGCCTTTATGCTTCCTGTTCCCTCTGCCTGGAATGTTCTTTCTTCAAATATTTGTGTGGCCAACTCCCTCACTTCCTTTATTTCTGTATTAGTTGTCTATTGCTGTGTAACAAATTACTCCAAAGCTTAGTGTCTTAAAACAACCGACATTTATTATCTCACACAGCTTTGGAGGGTCGGGAATCTAGAAGCAGCTTAGATGGGTGATTCTGGCTCAGGGTCTCTAAGTTGCAGTCAAGATGTCGGCTGGGAATTCAGTCATTGTGAGGGGCTGGAGAATTCACTTCCAAGCTCTCTCATGTGGCTGTCGGCAGGAGGTGCCACTTTCTTGCCATGTGTCCTCTCCATAGTGCTGTTCACGTGACATGGCCTTGGCTTCCTCTAGAGCAAGTGATCCAAGACGGAGAGACCAAGCCAGAGACCACAGTGGAAGCTGCAGTCTTTCTAACCTCATCTCAGAAGTGACACCCCATCACTATCTTGCTATATTCTCTTCATCAGAAGTGAGTCACTATCTAGGCCACACTCAAGGGGAGGGTAATTAAGAGCCACCTCTTAAGAGGAGGTGTGTCCAAAAAATGTGTGGACATATCTGCATGGACTACAATCATGGCCTTGTTCAAATGTCACCTTCTCAGTGGTTTACCCTGATGAGCCTATTTGAAACTGTGAGCCACATCCCTGCCCTTCTGCACCTGGCACTCCCATTTCACTTTACCAAACTCTGCTTTTCATTTTTTCCATAGCAGTTATCTTCCAACGTATTACTGTAAAACTTACTTATTTTATTATGTTTGTTGTTTATAGTCTGTCTCCCTCTGGCTAGGATGTGTGAGCTCAGCCAGGACAAGGATGTATGTTCGGTGCATTGGATTATCCAAAGTGTCTAGAACAGTGCCTCCCACATAGGGGACACTCAGTAAATATTTCTCGGGTGGATGAAAATCATATCCTCCCACTCCTCTTTGTTTTCCCTGTATTATGACTGGGCCATGAAATCATCACCTGTTGGTGGCCTCAGACTGAGACAGCCTACTGTGAATAGATGAGTAGCCTAGGGAGAGGACCACTGTTGGCGTGCCATCCTCCACCTGCCTCGTTTCTGTGACACTTAGTTTACTGGAAGGTGGTCCCAACTTTGCGATGAAGTACAAATCTTGAATCTTTTATTATTGAGAGACCCTAGCAGCTCTTTTTTAGGCCCAGTTAAGAAATTAAATGTCTCACAAACGAAAGGAATAGGAACCTAACAAAATCCTGGAAAGCACGTTAGTCATAGAGCCAAGTAAGTTGTTAAGTTCCTCCTTTGCTCGGTCTTTCCTCTCTCTGGGCTCTGCTTCCACCGTTCGAAGGGCGGCTCCCCTACCGTACGTCTGTTGTTCGATATGTAGAGGAGGACAGAGATTCAGAACATGTTTTTCGGTGTCCCTCATGGGCATCAGAAAGAAGGATAAGTCTAGAAGCATGAGAGTGGCCTCCCTACCCTTGTGTGTCAGTTCTCGGATCTAGAGAAACTCGCAGTTAATTCCTTCTTGCAGTATTCAGCATGGCGCACGTGCCCTGTGTCAGGTTCTCTGAGCGTATGAGGTATGACAGTAGTGTCATCAGAGAGCTCACTGTGCTTACTGAATGATAATAGGGGCCAGAGGCGTGGAGGGGTGGAAAAAAGCTTCCTGTAAAAGGCAGGATTCCAGTGTTTTTTTTAGGTTTTGCTAGGGAACTACATGGAAGGCATTTTAGGTGGGAAGCCCACGGGCGAAGGATATAAAATAAGAATAAGAGTGGGTGAGGATTAGTAGGAAATAAGGTTAGTAAGATAATAACTTGATGCTAGGTTGTGAGCAGCCTTAAATGCTGGCCTGGAAGATTGGTGCTTTTGTTCCAAGGGGAAATGTGTTTCAGCTTTTGTCTGCCTGTAATCCATTGATTTGCCCATTCCAGTCCGTTTATTAACCTCCATCATTACATGCAGTGATTCTCAAACGGGCAAGTCTCCCAGGAAGGAGATGGGGCGCTTCCTTCTCGTGGTTATTAATTACCGTTGTAGATAGTGGGGAAGCAGTGAAAGTTTTGGAGCACTGACATCTGAAAGTGATCTTTTGGGAAGATTAGTCTGTCAGTGGTATGCCTGTGTGATCTGAAGAATAGTGGTGCCATTGACAGACTAGGAAAATCATGGGTGGGGCTGCTTTAAATCTAATCTTGGGCATATAAAGGAATGGTTTTCCTTATTTAAAACACAAATCCACCAGTATTTGAGCTCTGGAATGAGACTCTCCAGGGAGGAAGGGGTGGCTGCACGTGTTTCTCAACTATATTCTTCTGAATTTTGTCCTCTCTTGGGGGCTTTCTCACTGTGATTCCTGTAGTCACCATTGAGCCCTGCTACCGGGGGTCCCCTCTTCTTTTCTTTTTGGCCCAAGAATGCATAAAAAGGCTTCTTTCTTTGTTTTCCTTTTACAAAGCTTTCTGAGGGCTTATACTTTTAACAGGATAGTTGTGAAAAATCTGAGAGAAAACAGAAAGGAAATCAATATAGAAAATACAAAAAAGATAAAATTACTCATTTCCAAAAGATTTCTGATTCTGGAAATCCCAATAGTGAAGGACTGTTATCATATTCCAAATTCTCTTATCCTAAAAAAACTCAAAACTAGGTGTTACGAACTCAAGATGCCTGTAGGGGGTAGGCATATAACATAAATATGTGTATCAGCCTGGATAACAGACAACAGAGATTTCTAGAGGCCGGTGGAAAACTAAATTGTGGATGCTCCCTGTATCTAGACCCAGGTAGGCCAGCACAGTTTAACACATGCTGCTCCAGGCAGGTGTGTATCTTACTTCATTTAAAGGAAGTTACCAACTCTTCTAAAATGAGAACTTTTGCCTTTTCTGTTTAGCCTCACTACATCTGCTGTTAGTCTCTCATTTGGTTTTAATCTCCAGTCTGAGAAATTCACTTAGTTCAGAACTGAGTTGCGAGGTGCTGATGTTTGATGCGTTACTTCTGGTGAGTGATCGAGCCCTTTTAGGCCTAACCTAGAAGCTTCATATACCGCTGGACCAGTTTGCCATGATTCCCACAGGTGAGTCTCTCTCCTCTTCCAAAGGGTTTCATAAGAGTCCATTCATTACGGTGTGACCATTTAACCATGCCTTAGCTTACAAAAAAATCGATGGCTTAGCTATAAAGGTAATTTAAAAACATAAGATGAAGATTTTTTTCAGTACATGTTGGCTTCAAATTGACTATAGGACATACAAGTGGGAATGTTCAGGAAAGAGTTAAAAAAATAGGGTTGAAAAAAGAACTTGTAGAAATAGATTTGGGACCCTTCTTCAAAGGAGTAGTGTTTGAAGGCATGAGAATGGGTGCATCTTTTGCTGGGAAGAGCATGGAGAAAAGAAAAGAACAAAAGTCTGGTGATTGAGATTTGGGGCAACGCCACAATTGGAAGGAGGTGTCGGAGCCAGTGAAGGAAGTGTGGGTGAGGTGGGAAGAGAATCTAGATAGAGGAGTAAATTAGCCAAGAAAGGGCAACTAACAGTTATCAAGGACATACTGTGCCCGTGCTAGACACAGAGGTAAGTGCTTTATCTAAGTTTTGACGTTAATCCTTACAACAAACCTGCGAGGTTGGTGATATGATCCTCGTTTTAAAGACAAAGAAGCAGAGACTCAAGGCTCAGCAATTTGCTTCAGGTCACTCAGCTGACTTACTTGTGTTTGTCTCTACTCAAATCCCGTGCTCTTCCCGTCACCAAGGAGGGTGATCCGCAGCGCCACGTGCAGGAGAAAATCAGAGGGAAAGGGTGACTGCCTGAGTGCCTGGGGAAGGAGCAGCGGGCAGGTCACGGTCTTGGCAATATCAGCGGATTGCAGGCAGCTACAGAAGGATGAATTGATAAGGCCGTGGAGACAATGAGTGTAGGACTCCCATCAGAGAAGTTTCACAACGGAAAGGAAGTGAGTTAGCTGGAGAGCTAGAAGTGGCTTCAACAAAACCCTTTTTTAAGATGGGAATACACACAGATGTTTGACAGCAAAGGGGAAAAGGAGGGGAAAGGAGAGATTTCTGCTGGAGAAGGGACGGTGATCGTGTGAAAGCAGGGGCCTGCGGAGCTGAGCGAAGTGCAAGGATGAGCCCTTCATCTGGGGTTTGTGGGTGGCCTGAAGGCACTGGTGATATTTTGAAGAGAGATGACTTGATTTCTGCCTGTGTCCATCCCCTTTCCCCAGGCAATGTAGCCTTTTCATCCAAGAATTTTTATGTCCTTTCCAAGGGCATTGAATTCGCCTTGCTTAAAAAGAGGATCAGATGGTTACATGACTTCTCTGTTATGACAGAAATAGTGAAAGGGACAGAAGTAGAAGGATAAGCAATATTCTTTCCCTCTTCTGAACTCCCACGACTCTTGGTATCTTTCCTGTGTCACTGATCACGTTGGCCTTGTATTGTAGGAATTTCTATACTTATCTTCCCCTGTTAGGTTATAAACTCCTGAAGTGCAGAACTGTCTTGCTCATTTTATTTCCTCTTCTGAACCTACCGCAGTGCCTTGTAGATAGGCGGTTCACAATAATGAGTGGTTGTAGCTTAAAGGTCTTGGCATTCGAGGAGTCTCCCACGTTGGTAAAGGTTGTCTCTGGATATAGAAATGAAGAGAGAAAACAACAGTATCAAACAGCTTACTCTTAAGCTTTACCTGATCTGTTGGCTTCCTCACTTTGGCCTTATACCTAAAGTGTTCACTTACGGCCTGCACTTACGGGTGGTATTTCCTTTGGATGGGGGCTGCATTGAAAAGTGGGAGTTCTGCCGAGACTGAGTCCTGGAGGTCAGCAGCTTAGCTGTCCAGGGTTTAGGGAATGATGCTGCAGGATTCATCAGCATCCTTGTTATCTCCCATAAGGGGAGAAATTGCCACAAAGTGGCAGAGAGCATTTTTTTCATTCTGTGTAGGAGATCTTTGGTCTATTTGTTTTTCTGTTTGGAAATTTAAACTCTGTGTGGACAGTACTTATTAAGTACCAGTGAAAATGTTAAACATCGTGGAGTCATACTGAAAAGTGAAAACATGGTTTCTGCCCTTGAAAGATGGACTTCTGAGAGAGATTAGACCACTGGGATTTACACATATGCAAAAATATTCTAAATAGATAAAATGTATCTTACCTGAGACAAGGAAGAATAGATTGATTTAGGGAGGATCTGGGGTCCGTACCAGGCTACTTTGGGAAAGGTATTTGTGGAAGAGGCGAATCTTGAGCCAAGAGTCCAGAGGGATTTTGAATGGCGGATGGCTGCCAAAGGAAAGACACAGCTAAGTGCTATGTTCAGTCATACAATCTGAGAGGCGCTCCCTGGGTGCGGTGGTTCAAGGGAATCCTTCAGAAGCTCTTGGCATCCATTGCTCTTGTGCTTGAAGCTCAAGGACTTGTGATGCTGCACATTGTCCTCCAGAGAACCCCTCCCGGTTTGGTGTGAGTGAAGTTAGGAACGAGAGGAACTTGGAGACAGGATGCCAGTCCTGCTTGATCGAAAGAAGGAATAGTCAATCGTCTTAGCATATAGTTTTCTGCAGTCCCCCAGCAGTCAGGGGAAGAGCAGAGTGAAACTACTGAATTTAGTGGGTGCCTAAGGAAATGCAAATCTCAAACAGAGTACCCCCAAATTTGGGCTAACCTCTGATACTGAGATCAATTAGAATCAATATAAAATGGAGGAGATTTGCTATCTACAGAACTAACCCACCCAACTGTTTGTAAATAAATTGCTTATGAGACTAGGCTACAAATCTCCTCCAGGCGTAGGCTGGTACCTTAAGGAAGGAAATCATGGCATCTTATATCTTGTACAGAAGATTAGAGCCATAGACTTTATGAGCTGGAAGGGACTATCAGTCTAAGAATCTATCAAGCCTCTTTGTTTTACTTATGAGGAAATGAGGGCCCACAAAGGTAAAAGAACTCTTATGTAGACAATTAGTGGTAGATTTTGCACCAGGACTCAGAATTAGGTACCAGGACCCAGGGCTCTGAACTTCCAGTCCAGTATTCTTCCATCATGTCCATGGCCTTGTCACATGTTACGCAGCTGTGGGCAGTAGGCAAGTCTGAGTCCTATTTGTGAGTGGGACAGAGACCTGATTTAAGAGAGAGGAAAGTGGTCCATAGCTGGAGAACTCTGCCCCAAGTACTGCCTTATTTCTTACTCCACATCCCTTTCTTCCATCTCTTGGTCTTGCACACCTCTAGGCTCTTATAAGCCATTTGAGAGAAACTGTTATATAATTAATTCATGAGATCTGAGGAGATGTACGAACAGAGGAGCAGGGTTGTATAGAATTCAAAAAAAGAAAAGCCCAGGAATAACAATTTATTAACTTATCTAGCACAGTGCCACAGCAATGACAGAGTAGAATGAGGATGAATGTCTAGCTTTTTCCACGGTGTGTGTGAACTACCCATAAAGTGATGTGCTGTTTTTTGCCCCTTTTCTGTGTCTAACAAGTAGCACTCTCAGTGTTTATTCAGCTTCCCAGGAAAAATCAGCTGAAGATCTATAGTCACTGGAATGGCATAGCCTCTAACTTATAAACTAATACATTGGCATTTTAATTTCTAAATTAGTTTCTTATGATTTTAGTTAGTGTCAGTCAATCTTCCAGAGTCTGATTATCCCTAAATTAACTAATGAGAACCAAGTTAGAGACTCTGGGCCTTTGATGACCCCTACAAAGTATTGATTCCCATGAGATGCTGCTTGAGCAGCCGCTTTGGGTATCTCCGTCCATGGATCTCTTTGCCTCCCCCAAGAGTTCTTAGTGAAAACACTGAGTCCTGGAGGCCCCTCTACCTCCATCCGAGAGCGTCAGGCTGGATTTAAAAGCATCACAGAAGTACTCGGAGTGCTTATCGGATGCTCTGTGCAATAGTGGACCTGACCGTGCAGCTCCTTTCATCGAACTTAACATGCACACTGAGAAATCCTCCCTCAGTCTGGGGCTTTGCCCAGCTGGAGAAGCCCTTTGGATGGTCAGTGGGGGGTGTGGGAGTACTAACTCGGAGGGGGTCTCCCTCAGCACTCTCTGAACTCAGAGCTTCCCTTTCTTCAACCTCATCTGCAAGGGAAGGAGGGAGATATCGGTGCTCCTTTGCCCCTCTTTGTTTTGTCACGTCCATTTTAGGAAATTCAGTGCCAGAGGACTGCCCAGAGTTGTGTGCCCCTGATCTAGCGAGCCCTAACACCTCAGAGTCCGAGGGTTGGTTGGAGCTGTACTGGTCTGGTCAGAACCCCATGGTTCAGTGATGTCCAGACCAATAGCCCCTCTTGCCTCCAACTGCTTCTGAGCCTGCAAAGCCTGAATCAAATGACCATTGTACTAACCTCGTATCGGGGCTCAGAATGTCAGTTTTCAGCTTGTCCTCATATATAAATATAGGTCTCTCTAGATATAAAAAGTGAGAGTCTTTAAGTTGCTTTTTTTTTTTTTTCTATACCCCCTTTCATGGGGCAAGCTAATGAGATGCATATCATTAAAGACCTGATGTTTTGTGGGACGGAGCCTTTTAAACTGGATGTGCCTGGCTTAGTCATGGCAAATATTTACCAAAAAAAAAAAAAAAAGGGACATACCATATAAAATTAGAGTTCTGAAAATAGTACTGAGAGAGGGAGAAAGAAAAAAAAAAAAAAAAGAAAGAAAAAAACCGGGACAGAAAATACAGGCCAGTCTGTTTGGGGAAAAGGGAAAAAGAGATAAAATGAGAGAAACCTCGGCAGTAAAAACAGCATCTTGGTAAACAGACTATAAAAAAAATTGTGACCTGCTTTCTGGCAGCCCTGGCGGCTGTCGAGCGGGTAAAGGTGGCGGAGCTGGCGTCTGTGTGGACACACGGTGCCCGGGGCGCACGGCTCCCCTGGCCGCGCAGGGCGTTAAATTTAGCCACATAATGATGGGCCTGAGGACAGCCTCTTGTTGACCACACCATAATTACTGCTTCGCTTTATGAATTTTATTTTGCTTATTCTGTTTCCTCCTCCTTTGGCATGAAGGAGGCCTGGAGTGGGGGGAGCCCCACCCCCACACCCCTCCCCTTACTGGACAAATGAGTCTTCATAGAAACTTGGGTTCTTGGGCCATCGAGGTAAAGACTAAGCTCCCTTGATTAATCAGAGAGGGAGGGAGGTTTGCTGGTCCCCAAGGCTCTTGAATTATCATAGTCACATCAGAAATGGGACTGGCCAGCCCTGCTGCGCAGAGCTCTTGGACAACGTGTCCTGAAGGCTTCGGTCTTAGAAAGCACTTCATGTGAGGCTGAGAGGTGGACGCTTGTGCTCTGTCTATACCGCAAGGGCGAGGTCCCAGGTGGTGTTGGAGTTTTTGGTCTTTGGTCCTAAGCTCCCTAGCTGGCTACTTAGACGTTTAGTTTTGACAACATTCTGCCTCCGGAAGAGGTGCATTGTTTTCTACATGTTGGTCTTAGTGATAACTGGGTTCTTAAAGCTGAGGGTCTAATATAATCAAGGGGCTGTGCTCAGGTAACATCAAAATGCGTGTTCAGAATGTCCTATTGAAACCTCAGCTATTGTTCTTCTTGGCACTTGGACAGATGCTCTCGGTTTTAGAGGTGAAATAGTGTAGTTTGCTAGAGCGTACCGTGGCCTTCGTCAGAGGGGTGCCCTGAGGCTTAGAGGTACCTGCAGCTCTGGGGAACGGACCAGAAGCCCTTGGTCTCAGACCAAAAACACCATACTGGGAGAGAAAGTAGGCTGTAGAAAGGGCATCAGAGGAGTTGTATGGGCTAAGGTACTGGGTCATTGGGGGTGAAGTTCTTGAATGGTGACCTAGGCTGGCAGCTACCTATGGCCCCACAGTGGCCCTCCAGCTGAGGAAGTGGTGGAAAAGGAAAAGCAAACAGGGGTTGTGGTCAGGGTACTGGCTTGTCTGTCATTGGCCAGGACTGTCCTGTTTGTGTGTCAGGGGTGGTTGGGCTCCTCCCGAAGCCAGGCAAGAACGTGTCAAGGAAAGGCTTCTTGCAGCTCTTGTTTTCTCAAAACAAAGGAAACTCCTTGCATTGCTGGAAGTCGCGTGCTTGGATGCTGAGTTTGTTATTGCCTGATAACCTGGCCACCAACTCCTGCCCTCCTCTTCACCCCATACAGCCAGTGGCCTAGTGGGAGCAGCTTCCTGTTCCTCATCCCAGGCAGCAGATTCACTCTCTGTTGTACCCAGAAAGGAGAAAAACGAGGAGCTAGCCCTCCTACCCCCAGACCTATCTTCTTCTCTTCCCATGGAACCTTCTAGAACAGTGCTTTTCAAAGTAATCTGACACATGGTCTTACTGTGCATAACTAATATGTGACAAGTTCAACAATACTCAAACTCTTTCATACCCTCTTCATCGAGATGAGTCCTCGGAACATGTGTTTGATGTCATGGCAATGTCATGTTGCTATAAAAGTTTTTTAAATACTTCAGATTCAATTTCTATACTTACCTCATCATGGGCTGGTAACCAAGAGTTCACGGACCAGCACCAGTTTGCTGATCACACTTTGAATAGCATCGTTCTAGAACCTTAAGACCTAGTGAGTTTGAGCTAGTCCCTGTTGGACATAGAGGTCCTGTCCTAAACCTGATCAGTGGAGGCTGAGCAGACAAAGGAATTCTTAGGGAAATTTCAGGCAGTAAGAGACAATCTGATCTCAATTGCCAAGTCATGCCAGAGAGCTCCGACACTGAGGTGGAAGGTTGGACTAGACGATTAAAAGTTTCTTTCTCAGTGCTAAGGTTCTGTGATTCTAAGGTTAAATGGTGAGGCCAAGAGATAAAGTTAAGGGCCATGATGATTTTCCCGTAGAGTATTGATTCTAAGCCCTGAACTCTAGGTGACTCAATGAGGTGAAGAAAAAAAAGGAGTGGACGTTCTTCGTGGAGTTCATTTACGAGTCTGTTATTATCGTCTAGATATGAGGTCTGTCTTATACAGATCCGTCTTGTGTTTGGTCAGCATTATCTTAGTCTTCTGTTAGGAGACCACCAAATTGTTTCTAGAGGTTGAGAGATCTAAGATTGAGGAGAAAAGTAAATATTGGCAGAGTTGGTGGAATTCAAGTTAGAGATAAGAAATGGGCCCTGGATTAGAAATGTGGATTATTGGCAGGGCTACCTGACACCCTTGTTGGAGAGTGGGGGTAATACTCAACGCAGGAGGCTGGCAGCCCAGGTCCAGACAGCAGCTGGTTGGAAAGGACTTGCCACGCAGTCAGAGGTTTTCCTTTGCCAGAGAGAAAGTAATAGGGGACTGAGAGGAAAGGCTGTTCGGGAAGGAAGCCAAGAATTTAAAGGACTGGAGAGTTCCATGAGGAAGGGAGTGGGAACCTGCGGGGTCCCACCCTTGCTAAAGGACAGAAGGAAAAGAAGTGGGCCTGGTCTCTTCTTCTTTTCTCTTTTTAACACTCCACTGACCGCAGGGATCTGCAATCAGGAAAAGAAACCAGATAGAAGCTCCCGATTAAAGTAAATCTGGTCACATGTCCCTGCTTAAAACTATCGGTGGCTTCTTATTACCTTAGGATAAAGTCCAAACTCCTTAGTAAAACCATTAAGGCCTTTTATGATCTGGCCTTTACTTACCTCTTTAGCTCCAACTGCCACTCGCCTGCTAGGCCCCACTCACCCCCATCCACGCTCCCCACCTTCCATCCTAAATCTACACTTCAGGCTCAGTGAACTGCTGTCAGTTCCTAGAGTCCCTTATTCTCTCTCTATCTCTAGTCCTTGGCACATGCTGTTCCCTCTGGAAATCCCCTGCCTCACCCGGCTAACTCCTGTTTACTGTTTGCGTTTCAGTGAAGATTTCACTCCCTCTAGGGAGCTTTCCCGGCCGTCTGAGTTCAGGTCAGTTGCCCTTCTTACGCGGGGCTTTATTTGCTGTCTTAGGCCCCATCAGCACTGCATCGTTGTTGCTGGTTTTTCTGGCTCCCCCACCCCCCACTAGATGCTAAGTTCCCTGAGGACAGGGATGTTATCCATCTTATGTAACCCGTCTGATCCATTGGAAGCACTCCGTGAATTTTGTGCTGCTATGTATTCTGCGGAGGATTTTTGCCTTTCTTATTTAATTTGATTCTCTTATAACTACCTGGTGAAAGGAGCAGGCTAAAATGAAAGAACAAATTTACATAAAATTTTTTTTTACCGCACTAGGGCCACTTCAGGACGACGAGATATGATGGATTGGCTCAAGAAATTGAGTGACCCTGAGTCCTGCGAGTAATTGCAGTTGAAACCAGGAGCTCATCCTCGACTTTCTAGTACAGAGCTTTTTTCCACTCTCTCACACTTTCGTCTCCGAGGCTCTGTCCTAATGGAATGTTCTCGGGAAGGCAGCATGCTCAGAGAGTGAAAAGCATTCCTGTGACTCTTCTTGAGGCTGCCCATTGAAACACTGGTCTGAAATTACAGAAAAATGGCCAAGCACCAAACTGGAGTGTCATCACCTGGAAAGTCAAGGGAAAATGTCAGGGCCTCGAAACATGGAAATGAGCTGAGACACTGTTAGAGGGGAAGCCTCGATCTTGGAGAAGGATCTGAGAAACACTGATATTTTCAGCTGCCAGATGTTTTCCTTGGGGCCGCCCTGAGAAGAGGATAGCCAGTTGGGACCAGAATGGAACTAGGGGGAATATTTGCTGGCCCTCCGCCGGCTCTAGCAATTTCCCAGCCACTGAGCAAGGAGAGTGGATGAGCTAGAACCTTTAAGGCTGCCTCTCAGCCCTTTTTATCCTTCGGCTCTTGGGAGCTGGAGGGAACTGGTATCACCCAAATCAACGGAAACCTAATCTCTAGGCAGAGCTGGCCACAAGGCCAGGTTCAAAATTATCCCTGTGCCCTGGCCTTTGGGCAGGGATGAGGAGGCCTGGGTTCTCTCACCAGCAGCGATTAGTAAATTCTAGCCATACAGGACCCAGACGCTCTTTGTCCAGCAATGTTTTCCCAGTGTCTCCTGGGGAGTGATTCAGGGCCAAGGTGACAGTGGGTTTGGAGCCCAGATGAAAGGATCGCAGGGACCACAAGACAAGATCCCTTGTGTGGTGGCCGGCTGGAAGGAGGAGGGAGTGAGCGTGTGTGGAGGTCAGTGACGCAATTCCCCTGGCTCGCAGGGCTGGAGGAGGAGAGGCTCGCGGTGTGTCTCCTTATAAAGAGGCCCTAGCCACATGAAGCAGGGGGTGAAGGTGATCCCACTGTGAGTCACCCAGGAAGGGACGCCGTGTGCCCAGAGCCCAGAAGAGACGACTTGTGGATTTCCCACTCTTTCCTTCTACGATTGTATGCGTAACACAGGCTGCTCCCGTCACTCACGCTGCGCTGCCTCTCTTTCTGTCTTCCAGTCCCTTCTTCCTCCTCATTCTGCAGTATCCCTGATGTGTGTGGGCTTTCAGTCTATCAATTTCTTCTGGATTTCTAGAGTTGTTTTGCTTTTTTAATCTAAAGTTTTATATCTGTTGATTTCAAGAAACCCCAACCGTACTAATTGTGTTTGCCTTTGAGAAGATGGCCTGGTGGCTCCTTGCCAAGCTGGTTGTTCTTAGATTGTGTTTGCTTTCCTTCTTATCTTCACCAAGGCAGGTATCATATCCTGGACTGGAATCCGAAGGGATTTGAGGGGCCCCTGGATCCGATTGCCCCTCGGTTGAAAGCAGCTCTCGTCTGGTCTTTATTGAGGTCTGGGACTGAAGGGAGCTCCGGGGAGTGTCCCTCTAATCAGCCAGCCACCAACCCCACACTGCCTTGTAATAAAACAGCTCTATATTTGTTCTGTTTATAGTCTCCTCTGTAATAATGCCACAGCCCTCACTGCTCTCTCTCTTTGGGGAGATTTTCTGGGTAATAGAAAATTTTGAAATGTTAAAGAGGGTTGTAGCCTCCAGTATGTTTTTATCTAGGATGTGTCTTAAGTTGGGAAGATGCCCAGGAAATCCAGGCAGCCAGTGAGTGCTCTGGGGAGGAGTGTGTTGTGGTGAGCGTCGTGTGTGTGTGTGTGTGTGTGTGTGTGTGTGTGTGTGTGAGACACTGTGGCTGTGAGGACAGGGTGTGAGGAGGGGAGGTGTGGGAGAAGCTGTGGGTACGTGCTGTGTGGTTGTTGTAGGTGTGGAGCGCCCTGCTCTCGTGGTGGCGGCAAGTGGAGAGTGTGGTTGGAATGGGGAGTGTGAGAGGTGTGCAAAGGAGCCAGTGCAATGATGGAAAACCCTGTTTTGGCAAATTTCAAAACTGTCAGGTATGTTGGATGGTGAGACCGAGAAGTTTAGCCTCAGAATGGAACCTTTTAAGGCTCACATTCCATTCATTCTTTTGACTGACGTCCCCTTTACTCTGGTCCCGAGCCTTTTCAGGCCTGGGCTCCACACAGTTCTGCTGAGATTCCTTGTTCCTCCTTCCTTTTCCTTCCAAGGTTTCTCGTCTCTTTCTTTGTTGACCAGGAAGAAATCAGAGACAGACTGTTATGGAGGGGGGTGAGCAGAAAGCCACCTTGATCTCGGTTAGCAAGAAGGACCCTGGTGTCCCAGGCTGAGGGCTTGAAGTCCACCTATACGGTGAATACTGGGAGTTGTCCTTACCAGGCTCTTGCTAACAATTCTGATTCCTCATTTCCCCCTCCTCCCTCTCTACCTCTGCCTACCCCCACCCCCCGGATTCTATAAATACTTTATTATATGGCACTAGTAAAACTTCAAGTATTTCTTTTTATTAGAGCTACATAATATGGTAATTGTGTGACAGAACACAACTCCCGTGAGCAGTCCCCACCCTCTTCCTAGGTGTGGCCTCTCACCACCTCGGCCTGGGCTAGGCCCACAGGCTTCTCTGTTCCTCCTGAGTGTGTGTGAGGGGGGCTGGGTTAGCATTTCAGACAGAGCTCAGGGGTCAAGGCCTTTGAGTAGGACCAGGCGGGAGGAGTAAAGTGTGTGAGTACAGCAGGAGTGTTACTATGAGCATTAATTCCCAACACTGCCTGAGGCCACTGAACCTGCCTTTCCCTTTTAATAATGTGGTCATGTGCCATAGATGTAGCTTGTGAACTTAGACCCAGGGCCAGGGGTGCATGGGTTTCTTTGGTCGACTCTGATTCACAGGACTGCTCCCTCATTTATTTATTTTTAATAACAGTCATCATTTGTTCTGATGTCTCCTGGGTTCAGAATCCTTAGGCGCTAGAAGAACCTTATTGCTCCTGTGTCTTGCCGCTCAGCTCTGGAACGTCTTTCCTCTTAAACCAGAGTCGTTGGCCTCTGTGTCCACTAGTCTCACAGAAGGTGTGGGGCTGGAAACTCCACGGTCTGTAGAACTTTCACTGCTGTCACTGTGTGACCTGCTAACTGTGTATTTTGTTTCCTAAATGAGCCTTATTATTTGATTCTGGGTTTTGTCCAATGAGATCCGACTTGGAACCTTCCCTACCCGTCTGCTGTAGCTGTTGAACTGGGTCAGTCTGTCCCCACCAGTTCTTCTCTGCATTGAGTGGGACTCAGTTTCTGCATCCTTGCTCTGCAGAACTTGAGAAGTGGGGATTTCTGCCTCGGTAGCAGCTAACAGAGCCCTCAGTGCCAGGGACGTGGGGCACAATGTTTAGTCCTTTCTTAACTGCCCTTGTGTCCAGTGTTTGCGTAGGGGCCAACCCCAGTACTAGACTCCGCCACGCGCTCTTTACTCCCCATGGAGACGTATGGGCATATGCTCTTCCCACCTTTTGGGCCCAGCCAAGGCTAATATTAGACCTTCTAGCTGGGCTGCTGTTCCCGAAAGCCACAGGGTGTTGTTAATATTCATGTGACCGCAGAGGCTCATTAATATTCATGAGGTATCTGCAGTCTTCCTTTAGGCCCTTAGCTTGGAGAAAACAGGAATGATTAGAGTTTCTAGAACTTAAAACTAACCCTATTTCCTGGAGTCTCTTGAGGGGGAGGCAAACCTTAAGAGTAAATGTCTGGGCCAAGAGAAAAAGGAGTTTCCATGCCAATACCCTAAACTGGTCTGACAACTTAGTGGAGTGTGCTGGATGGCTGATGTTAATGTTATCATCCTCACCCAGTGTTTATTGAATGCTACTGGGTTTAGGTTCTTGTATGAGGTGCTGTAGGGGGTAGGAAACTAGCATTGTTAAATACTTGGTGAGTGTTAGGGATATAATGATAACTGACATGATTCCTGCCCCAGGAAGCATACGGAAGAAAAGGGGAGACAGCTGGGTGTACACATAACCCATAATCCAAGGTGAGAGGGTTTACTGGAGATATAGACAAAGTGCTGAGTGAGGACAAATGAGGAAGTCATTTTCTGTGGGGAAATTAGTGAACGATTCCCAGGAAGCTTTTGAAAGGAGGGTGGGTCTAAGGAAAGTAAAGTAGAATTTTCTGTGACTCCTTTGATAACCCTCAACAAGGCATAAAGCCCCACCTGGGCTCCCTGCTTACCAAGCTTGCCTGCTACTCCTTTTGTCAGATGCTTTGCTCTTCCAGTATCTTATTTTTTATTTATTTATTTTTTTGGTGAGGAAGATTGGCCCTGAGGTAACGTCTGTGCCAAGCTTCCTCTATTTCGTGCGTGGGACACCACCACAGCATGGCTTAACAGGCCGTGCTAGGTCCACACCCGGGATCCGAACCCATGAACCCCAGGCAGCCGAAGTGGAGTGCACGAACTCAACCACTACACCACCAGGCGCGCCCCCTCCAGTATCTTATTTAATAGAACTTCTTTCCTATAAAGTACCTGTCTACTTCCCAGATGGGAAGGTTCCCCCTTTTTTTTTCTGAAAGATTTAGCTAGTGAGAGCTCCTGTGATCTAGACTTTGGCCTAGTTTGAGTATTTCAGAAGAGGGACATAATTCCAGATTGTATAATTAAAATAAGAGCTTGAGAGCCTGAGGCCACCCTCCTTTCGTGTTTAGCATTAGTTGGCCTAGGATTTTGGTGTTTGGTTGAAAGGTGCATGGGGTCCTAGTGCCCATAGGAAAATCAGAACAATAACAAAAGAGATGGAAACAGAATAATAAAAAAAAAAATATCCAAAGAAAATGAGATTCTTTAATTCAGAGAGTAGACTGAGTGGTAAATCATTCTTTTAAATATGAAAAATTAGCACATGTAGGATGGTAAATAGCTTTTCTGCATTTCATTCAAGGTATTGCAGGAAAAGATGAACTTGAATTACAGCAGTAAGGACGTAGCTGAAGTAGAGAGAAGAATTTTTTTTTACCTGACTCGAATGTTCCCAGGGAAGCTGAGGAAACTCCCTTCCTAGAATTCTTAAGATTCTTTCCCCAACGACAGGTGTAGCACGGTTCTGCTTGGAAACAATTGGGGAGCAAGATTAGGAGAGGGCATGGCTGGCCCTAAGATTCTGTGGTTAACTCTCTGTTCCCCTCGATTTACTGGCTCATGCTAGGACCTGACAGAAGCTTCTCTTTCTTCTACCAGATGACAATACTTTTTATGGAGCCCCACATATTTCCTGTGGTGACATTTGGGGAAAAACCTGTGTATAATTAAAGCTGTCACTCCTAGGCACCCTTCCACACTTCCTACTAAAGGCTTGTAAATCTTGAGGTCTGAGGAAGCTGACCTTGGAAGCTGGAATGCCGTTCCTAGAGTTAGGGCCAGGAATGGGTTTTAAGGAAAAGAACTTATCCATAAAGAATATGAGGAAGAAATAATATTAACAGTTCTTTTTCTATACACATTCGTTGTGCTATCCTGCTATTCTGTCTCTTTACAAAGTCTGTTTATATTTTTGTCTTGATCTTTGCTGTTCACACAGGTATTCTTTAAAATGAGCGAGAAATTACTAGGTCACTTCATGGATCAGGTCAATGATGCTAAAATGGGGGCTCCGTGAGAGTAGGTTCCTCGTATGTCTTATTTACCACGGTGCCTCCAGCTTGTGCCTGGTTCATCGTAGGTGCTACAGAAATATTTGTTAAATGGATGAACAAATGTTTATATTTGTGAGGTGAACTGACTTCTCAGTGAGCTTATTGCTCATTAGAATGTTTGCCCAGACCATAGTGAGGACCACAGGAATGGTGGAGCAGTATAAAATGTCTAGGTCATTGCTCATTGGATGACACTGCTCTCATTCTGCTGTTTGATGACAAAGGATCATGTCATTTGGTGCAAAATTAGAATTTCTACCTAAAACCAAGAAAATCGAAACAGTGTGATATGGCAATAATTTTTAAAATACATGGAATCTATTAAATAGAGGAAGGGCTTGTTGAGTATTCATAGTTCTCAAATCAGCACGACTCTTGGAGAATGGAATTCACAGACTAATGGCTGTTCAGACTGGAACTAAGAGACTGGCTAGTTGGAGTTCCTAAGACCTCTCTCCCGGGAAAGGGGAGAAGGGTGGAGTCTGGGATTCGCCCACTGCGCTCCATAGGAAGATTCTCTTTGGTGGAAGTTATGTTTCTTTTCTCTTGGATTCCATTCCTTTAGGGCTTATGATGAATTAAAGAAGGTGAATTTCAGGTCCAAACCAGTTTTAGGATCTGTTCTACTCAACTGTCAATAAGGGACAGCAGGTGGCGCCAAAACATTGCCCTACTTCTGGTGCTGGCTTGGGAAAAGACTGGAGATGGAGAGAGGGGAGGATTCTCTTTCGAACTGGGGAAGGGTGGGGGACTGGCTACCCAGGCCGTTGCTCAGGTAAGAAATGCTTGTGGGCTCTGTGTCTCCAGCTCCCCGTCACCCAGGATCTGAACCTCCAACGTCCGACTTTGGCAAGAGGATTGGCGGGGAGAGCGGGATCCCAGCAAATTAAAGAATGGAAGCAGAGCCTGTCCACTGTCTCTCCTTTAGGGCCTGATTCTACCAGATGCCATGGTTTCTGCGGCTCCCGCCTCACTTCTGTGAGCCTCTTTTTCTTTTCTGGGAACTTGTTTCTCTTTTTCGACGGATATCTATCTTAGGATATTTCTTGTTCCAGGACACTTTCCTTATGGATAGATTCCTTTTCTTCACTGGCCCCTGCCCCAGTTTCTCTGGGAGGCTGGGAGTGGGGTTATGGCGGTGGAGAATGGAGAACACGGCCCCTGGACGAACTTAAACTGGCGATGCTGGTTGGGAGAGCGGAGGAGGACGGGGAAGCTGCTTCGTGAGAGGCTCCTGGGTTCTGAGAAGGAAGCAGAGCACTGTCAGGGCTGAAGGACACGGAAGCGGAGAGTGAAAAGTCGCCTCAGGATCTGCCAGAACACAGAGGCTGGCTCTTTAGTCCTCGCTGGAGAGGGCACAGCTCCCCAGCCCTGACTGATTCCCACAGCCCAGTCGTTAGCTCTCTTCGAGTATTGTCCCTGACGCCCCTCACTTCCCCACTCCCCTCGCAAACCCGCCGGGCTGTCTCCAACCCTCATTCCTTGAGCTTGTTCCTGGGGCCTCCCCCTTCCCTGGGGCGGGTTTAAGGGCTGGGCGGAGCTGTCGGCCTGAATCCCCTGTGGCCCCTTTGGTTCCTGGTTCTATATATATCCCTGTCCTTCTCTGCACAAGGTTTGATACGGCTTTATGGGCATTTCCATCCGCTTCACAGGCGCAGCCATCACAGAGGCGTGTTTCACCCGAGAAACCTCAGCGGAGCCTGGCCTGTGGCGGACTCAGTCTGGCCCCTGAATCAAGGCTCTCTTCTCTTCCTGCCCTCCCCCGTCCCTCCGCCTCCATCTCCCCACTGCCTACCCCCAAGTGAATAACAGAGCTCTGGGGAGCCCTCAGCCTCATTGGCAGAGAGTTTTGGAACTCCGAGACTCATGGAGAATTCTTTAGTGTCTGTTTCTCCACGTTAGTTGGGGAAGGTGTGAACCCTGACTTCTGGCTTGGACACTGCTGTAATAGGGCAGTCGGGCATTCCTTGAAAAGAATGGAACCCAGTGGGTTCTGGCAGGTTCTCTTGAGGCGTATGAAGAGAGAGAAGAAGAGCCATCATGAACTGAGGCCGGAGGAGCCAATGGGAGCCTACTGAGGAGGGTCAGGAGCAGAACTGGGTCATATGAGTTCAAAGTGATGAAGGGGCAGGGACTCAAGGCAAAGGATAGGAAAGAATACTCCCCCAGGGGACTCCCTTTTGGCTCAGTCTCTGGCCAGGAGATGAAATGGTGGAATCTGGTTTAGAAAGGGAAAGTTTGCATAAAATAAAGGGAAACCTGTTAAGCAGGCAGAATTTGCATGGGGAAGCAAGAGAACCTCCCTTCCCCATTTTAGGATGTCCAACATCCCAAATAATCAGAATAGCTACCATTTCTTTGTACCTATTGAGTGCCAGGCCCTCTGGCTATAAATCTTGTTGTGACTCTTCACACCCCTTTTATGAGTTGGTGTTTTCCCATGGTACAGAGAGTGAAACTGAGATCCAGAGAATCTAAGTTGCCCAAATCACATTGCTAATAAATAAGTGATGAAGCCAGCTCTCAAGGCCAGTCAGCTAAATCCGAAGCCCACGCTCTTTCTACTATACCCTGCTGCCCCGCTAAGGACCCCGTAAGAAGGTGACAGAGCTGACTCTGACTTAGTTTGTGGTCTGAATAAGGTTTAGTCTCTCTCCGTTATTTAAAAGTTCACATTTCCACATGGTTCTCTAAACCTGACACCTGTGTTTACTTGTGAGTTACCCTGACATTCTGGCTGATTCTCTGAGCCTGGGAATTCCCAGGGCACCAGGATGCTTGGCTGTGCCCCATATAGGATTGGCACATCTGTGTGTGCATCTCTTTGTTATTATGCGACCGAGCTCAGGCAAGAAGCAGCTCACTGTTGTTGCCTAGAGGCCTCCATCCCCGACTTAGAGACATCAGTCCATTTGCGACTCTGCTGTCCAGAGTGGCCTGGCTAGGTATTTTCTTTTCCCTGCGATGTTTACTGTTCTTTCGTGGGATTTCAGATTTCCATGATGGCGGAAGGCTTGTAAAATGCAGGGGTGGGGAAGGGTTACTGTGGCAGGAGCCTGGGCCAGGCCAGGTCGAGCCAGCAGCACAGACAGCTTTTATAATGGTGTGCAGGGCTAGAAGGCTTGTAAAGGCGATGCAGGCAGATAGGGGGATAAATCATGCAAGCAGTGGGCAGGGTGGTGAGGCGAGGTTAGGAATTAACTTTGTGTTGGATGGAGCCCAGGTTGTGGGATGGGAAGAGAGGCCTCTCCTCTTTTCCTCTCCTCTCGGCTCTGTTCTTTGCCTCTCCTTTCTGTTGGCCCTATTCACTGCAGGCTGTGACATGTTTGCCCCAGCCCTTCCTGTCCCTGCTCCAAGTTGCTGAACTAAATCAACAAGGGAGAGGGTACCCCAGAGCAAGGGAAGAATGTACTCCATGCTTCTACCAATCAGACTGCTTTGTTTTATTGCAAGTATGGAATGGAACTGGCTGACCCCTTCCTTCTGATAGCCATATATGAGGGTGCCCATCCCTGGTTCCTTTCTGCTTGTTCTCACGTATTATGGCCTTTACCTGGAAAATGGATCTGAGTTCTTCGGGATCATAAAGAAAGCAGAAAATGCCCTTCTAGCTATTCTGAGATTGCCCGTCTTTGATGTATGGTCTCAGCCTGCCTGAGCCAGGATGTAGACCTTGACTGGCTTCTTTTGAGGGCTGAGGCAAATCCAGATAGCTTTGTTCAGGAATTATATTTGATGATGGCCTCTTTTTCTCTTGGAGTTTCTGTGTGTCATGTATGGAAATGAGGGAGCAGGGAGAAATGCAGAGAGAGGCCACATGAGTGGTCAGAGTGGAGTTTGTGTATAAAAAGAAGTCAAGGCTACATTTTCTCTGAAGACTTATGTGTGTGTCTATAGTGGCTGAGTGTTAGGAGCTGGGTACTTACTGCAGGGACAGTGTTTATAAGCCTCTTCAGGCCCCAGTGATGTCTGTTATGATCTTCGTTTCTCCTTACAGCCCTTGTGTAGTGCTTTGTGGCTGATCAATGCATATTTTTGACTATCTGCTTGGGCTCTTGATTGGCACGAGCAACCAGCCCCAGGCCCTCTTCTCCTGTGCCTCTCTTACCCTCCAACATCTCTCACCATAAGTTGTCCCTCTAATCATCACAGCTTTCAAGTGGATGGCTCAGCCCAAACTAAAGTCATTGACTGCATTTCTTCCTCCCCAGATCTGTAATAATAGCACTGCCACTTTTCTTTCTAATTAGGCCCTAATTGAAAACTGGTTGCATTTGGACTTTTCTTCTTCTGTTCTGCTTTTTAGTTCCAGTGGTGGAAAAACATTCAACTGAGGTTTGGGTTTTTCCTTTCTTCCCCCCTACTTTTTTTTCTTCTCCTCCTCCTCTTTCTTCTTCTTCTTCTTTTTTTTTTTTTTATATGGTGGGATTCTTTTGGAAAAGCTGTCTCCAGCCTGTTGGAGCCCCACTCGCAAACCCCAGCCTTCTCCTAGAAGACCGGGTCCTTTCAAGTGGTTTGCATTGAACACGTCGGAGGCCCCCAATGCCTGTGACAGTTTCTGTTAATTATAGAGGCTCTTTCCCCCTCTCACATTAGTCAAAGGAGTTTTGTGTGTTTTAACAGCGTTTTCCCTTGGCTTGAATAAGACTCTGTTCAGACATTTCCTTGGGCTGGTGAGTCGGCAGGACTTGCTGGTACCCGGTAGCAATGTTTCCTTATTTGCTTCTCTAGGGGCTTCAGAGATTATGGTGGAGAGATGCTTCCTAGTATGCTTGAAATTTAGTTGTTTCGGGATTACAGACATAGTTCTTACACAACCCAAAACTTCTGCAGTGTCTAGGCCTCGGATATAAAATAGATGTGCACTTGTGTGTGGAGATGTTCTCCAGGTCTGTGAGTCTCTTCTTGGTGCTTCACTCTGCTTGCAGCCATATCGAGTCTCCGTGTAAGAGAGTCCCCTTCTGACCCGAGTGTTCTTAGGTTACATCAGAGCATTTCCGGGGACCCTGGCTTCCATTTTCTATTTCTTAGGCCTTCTAAGCATTATCTCTTGTAGGCTTTTAGAGCACTTATGTTGCTGTCAATCTTTAATATTAAAGTGCCCTTCTGTCTTGAAGCCCCCAGGAATGAAACTTTGCTTGCGTGGGTCAAGGCATTCTGAATCAGAATCCACCCAGGCCCATGATCTGCTTAGGGACGTCTCTGAGCGATCAGTCTACCAGTTTGGCTAGGATAGAGCGGGAGATCACGAAGCCATATTCAGCTAGAAAGCCTACGTGCGGCTGCAGTTTGCTGCATTTTGTTGAATTTAGGCAGCCTGCATTTAGTCTGACAGGAGAGACTGGATCAGCAAGGTCTCCCAGATGGGGCTGTGGGGGGAGCGTCAAGAGACCCTCCCAGGCACTGTGTCCTTGGACACGTCACTTCCATTGCTGGATGATAGTCACGTGCCCCGTCATGGGCTTTATTGTTTTCTCAGAGATTTACTTAGCGGTGAATTTCTCCTTAAGAATACGTTGATTTTGTTTGGATGAGAATGTTGTGGGAGGAAGGTTTTGAAGAGTGGTAGACCGATGAGTTCTGTTCAGAGCTTCTCCTGTGAGCTTTGGTGCTGAGAGTGAGGCGAGTGGACTTTTTTGAAGTATTAAATGGGTGACAGTCTTAATTATGGTAACTCTCATTTCCCTTTTTCTAGAAGGATGGGATACTTGAAAATAATATCAATTCTGGCTGTAGCTTAATAGGTTTGGCAAGGAATCTTAGGCTCGTACAGGGAAGGTCAGTTAGCTCGGCTTCTCCAAGGCTTATAGAAGATGAAACTAAGACCTAATGAGGGGGAGTCATTTACTGATGGGAAAGATGGGGGTGGAGCAAGGAGAGAATTCTTGTCTATGTTAGAAAAACAAAAGCCTTAGAGGCCCTGAGTAGCTGAACCTGGAGGCACCTCGCTTCTCTGGAGCCCCTGAAGCAGGACAAAGTCATAGGAAGCACATTATGGAAATTCATAATGATGACATTTTCAAATAAGTTGTTGGGTCAGAACTCACGGAAGCCGGTGCCCCACCTGGAGTCCAAGTTCCCCCTTCCCTTTCCCTTTTCTTTCCTATCCATCTCCCCCTCCCCAATTCCCTTGGAGCCCGTGCTTCTGCACGTGTTTGCTGCACCAGATGCAAAACATCTTCCTGCCTTGTGACCACAGAGACTGCAGCGTTGGAAATTCTTCCTGAATTGCTGACATGGTTGTGCTGTAGATTGTTTATGTTTTATGACACACGTTTAACAATATAAACTGTGATATATTAAGGTAAAACATTGAACAAGGGAAGCAGAGTCGAAAGATACCAGTGACATGTGTTTGGTTCGCGCCGAGGAGGTAAAGGACTTTAACTTCATCTCCGCCTTCTTCATGTGACAGAAGTGACAGACGCTTGTCTGCCCCGTGCCCTCGAGGTGCAGGTGTAAACAGTGCACCACGTAAAGGCACGGGAGCTTTCTGTGAAACTGGGCGACTGATTTCAGCAAAATCTTCCCATGTCTCTTTCAAAGAATTTTTGTTTGGAATGCTTTCAGATTGTGATTCTTGGGAGCACAACTTGGGGGTAGGTCGTTGTCATGCCCTACTCTCTGGAGATTGGATCCAGACTCTTTATGCTCATTGTGCTTCATCATGAAAGTCCTGAGTGTTAGGAAGTCTAAGAGGGTGACGGTCTCAGAGGTTTGGAACACAGCGAAGTTGCGCAGCGTCTGTGATGTCTGCTCCTGCAAGGCTGTGGGTTGCCGGAGATCAGCTTGCAGGGAAATGGTACTGAGGAGTCTTTCGTCCTCCTTCGTATCTGGACCTTTGGCAGCTGGGATTGTGGCTTTCGGGCCTCTCTCAGCGAGCTGGCCTCCCTGTCGTCCTGTAGTGAGGGTGGATTAGGTTGTGCCTCTAGGAAGCTTCTACCAAGTTCAGGGGAAGCTCGGCTCTCCCTTCTGGTCCCTGGATTTGCTCTTGGAGAGACTACAGTTTTTTGGCCAGTTTGAAGTATAAAGGTGCACAGTTAGCTAGGATAGAGTTAATAAAAATATGGCTTATATCTGTGTGGTGTTTATGGTCAGCAGAGTGCTTCCATTACATTGTCTTTCAGTGTGGTCTTTGTGAATGAGGGCAGTGTTTTTCTCTTATTACCCCTATTTTATAGATGAGGAAACTGGGGTCCCTGAGTTCCCAAGCCTACATAGCAAGAGGGCTGCAGAGCCAAGACTCAAGCCGGGTCAGCTTAGATTGTTCCACTGGGTTAAGTTGGTCACCTGATCTTCTGCCTTATGACTCTTGGGTTGACCAAGGGCCAGAGTTCAAAAGGATAAGCTCCCCAGTGTTCTCCCCATTCAGCTTCAATCTCGGTTACATTTCTCACTATTTTTAGCAATTGTTTTTCTTCCTAACTCTTCCTTTTCCCTCTCTATCCCTGCTTCTCTGGCCCCCACTTTCAGAGACGGCCTTATTGGCTTTCCTAGAAATTCCTCTTGTAAGGCTTTTGGGAACTTTGACCTACCAGGAGTAACTACGTTTAAGAGAGTGTTTAAAATGTCTCCTGCCCCTCTCGTTCGTCCCCCACCCCCAGAGCGTGGCCTCGCCCCATCCTGCCATCGTGCTGGCCAAGCGCGTGGGGCAGCTGTGGTCAGTCCCATTTATAAAACTGGTAAATATGGGACCGGTTTCTGTCCCCTCCAAAGGTCAATATTTGTGCAGAGTTTAATTTTAACTTAACAAGCAGTTGTTTTCTGCAGCTGCCCTGGTGTGTTGTGTTGTGTGTGCTCTCCTTCCCCGTCTTACCCCGACTGTGCGTCTGTGTGTGCGTGTATCTGTGTTCACACTGTGGACGTAGTTCTGATCTTCAGAACCTGCAGCCCGCAGGCTGGGCCAGGCCCTGTCTCAGGAAGGGCATTTGGGCTGAAGGGAGCTAGACAGAGGGCAGTGGGCCTAGCATGTGGAGACAACAGGGGACAGAGAACTACTTATCTTCGGTAATCCTAATGTCATCACCACATCTTGCCTTGCAGGAAAGATTCTAGAATGCAGCCTTTGAGAGAAGTGGTCCCCTCTTTTAAAATCTGCACTGTCCCCCTATTTTGCTTTCTAAAGAGTTAGTTAACCCCTTATCCTGGGTTCTGATTTTGGTAGCTGCTGCTTGAGTGAGGTGAGGGGACTACATTGGATAATCTCTTAAGTTGTCTTCCCACTTTTTTGTTTTTTTAAAGATTGGCACCTGCGCTAACATCTGTTGCCAATCTTTTTTTTTTTTTTTTCCCTTCTCCCCAGAGACCTCTGGTACATATGGTATGTTCTAGTTGTGAGTGCCTCTGGTTGTGCTATATGGGGTGGTGCCTCAACATGATCTGATGAGCAGTGCCATGTCCATGCCGAGGATCCGAACCCACGAAACCCTGGGCCACCGAAGCAGAGTGTTCAAACTTCACTGCTCGGCCATGGGGCCGGCCCCTCCAACTTTTAATGTCCTAGGATTTTATGAAGAATAAAGCAGTGGACTCGGTATCAAGAGTTAACTCTATTCCAGTTTCTAGTTTTAAAATCCTTCAAGAACTGATTCTTGAGCTGGTCATTTTTTCCCTCTGGTCCTTAGGTAAGGGGATGTGACCTTTGTTCCTTATAAGGATTTTGTGCGAATGGATGAGATTTTATTTGAAAGAACTCTGAGCTGTTTAAACAAAGAGAAATACTTTAATACTAAGCTCATCTTACAGACCTGTGACCCCTTGCACAAGCTTTTAAGTTTTTTCTGCTTCCGAGCATGTCCCTGCCTTGGACAATTTAGTCCAACCGGCGATCAGCCCGGCTCCTCAGAGCACAGGATCTGAAGTGGAGGAGGAGCTCGGCCGTGCATGATGGGCTGTGGGCTCCAGCCACCGTGACCGCCTCCTTGCTCTTCCTTGAGCACACTGGATGTGTCCGCTGCCTCAGACCTTCGCACTGGCTGGTCCCTCTGCTACGAATGCTGTTTCCCCTGTTATCTGCATGTTCTTTCCTTCTCTTCCTTCAGGTCTTTTTTTCATATTCTGCCTTCTAGTTGAGGACTTCCTGGCCATCCTACCTAAAATTCCATCCCCACTTCCATCCACACTGCCACCACCATTTTCCATCCTCTTTCCCTGCTCTCTTTTTTTCCTTTGCACTTATCCTTACCCGACATACCACCAGTTTTGCTTTTCTCTTGTGTTGTTTTTCTCCCCTGTGAAGGCATGGATTCTCCATGAGGGCAGAGATTTTGCCTGTGTGTTCATTGCTGTCCCCCTAATGCCCCAGTGCCTGGCACATGTAAGCTCTCAAAACGTGTTTGTTGAATACGTGGAAGGAAAGGAGGGAGGGAAGGAGAAGAGGGCTCCCGAAACTGATGGTTCTTCGTGGGGGGTACGGAAACCGTAGGACAGGTAGTCAGAATGATTTGGAGGCCTTTTCAAAATTTTCACACTCTTACCAAAAAAATTCTGATATGTACCCCCTCTACCTCAGAAGGGTGAAGAGTCATTGCATAATGACCTATAGTTGCTGATGAAAATATGGGGCATGCCTCATATGTGTTGCATGGAAAAAGGTTGAGAACCACTGTCCTAGGCAGCCTGACAGCCTGTCCCTCCTGGCCTGTGAGTTGCAGGCAACCCTCCTGGATGCGAGGAGATTTGTTGTTTTTCTCCCCCTTCCCACTTTCCCCTACCTCCTACATACCCCCCACCCATGTCTCCTTGCCCCTCCCCTTTCCTTTATTCTCAGCCAGACACCCACCCGCCTCCAGCACTCAGAGGCTGCCTACTTTGTGAGTGGCTGTAGTTGGGACACAGAGAGCCCTTGACGGCAGCGAGCGCTTCTTGTGACATCAGCTCTGTGGCTTTAGGGGGAAGGCTGTGGCTCCGGGTCCCCAAGGGAGGGGGCTGTTTTTCTGTTCTTGATCGTTCACGTTGGTGCCCGTCTGACTTATAAACTTTAATGGCCAGTTTTAAAGGTTACTGCCATGGGGCACCTTTGTTGCCAGTTTTAGTTTTTTAATTTGGAAACTTTTTTCCCCTTGTGGTCTTGGGAGGAAAGATTTGGGGCCATTTGGGGCTGGGAATTGGTATTTGTGGGTGATGATGAGATAGCACAGCAGTATTCTGGTTCTGGCACCAATAACCAGAATCCCTGGCATCTTATCCGATGGTCCAAATGAACCCCAAAATGAGGAGAGGAAGACTGACATCGGGATGTAGAGTCTTGGGCAATATCAGTCAAGGATATAGAGGTTGGGAGCTGGTTGGGCTGTCTGAGAAGAATGGAAGCCAGAGTTGGGGCACTGGGAAAGCAAGGAGACTCCTCACTTTTATTCTGAGCCTCCTAACTCTTCCTTCGCCTCTGGTCCCAGTCCTTTGCTCTGAATATGGGCATCGTTGACAACGGTCAGGTTTAATTGGAATGGAGACAAGGCTTCAGATAGAGAATTGATAGTCGAGAATGTGGCTTGGTGGTGGCTGCCCCAGTGGAGCACAGATACAGAACCAACAGAGAAAGCTTCACCAAGTCTTTTTTGCTGTTGACCTTTGTGCTTTTATAAAACCACCACAACAACAGCTTTTCTCCACTCAGAATAACTTCACAAAGCCTCGCATGCCAAAAAATGGTCCTTGACCCATCTCAGAGTCATGTGCATTTCTAGGGGGAAAACAGTATTATAGAATGATGCTCAAATAATAACATCTTGGAATCAGAAGGGGTTATTTCTAGCACTCTAATAAAGCTATCATCCTCAGGACCTCTGTCGGAAACTGAGAATGTGGGGGACTTCAAATGTATTTGGTGGGTGCTAAAAAAGAATTTTTCGAAGTTTCCTTCTGAGCATGCCTCCTCCCTGGGTACTTTTCTTGTTGTGGAGCAGTCATACAAAAAAATGGGTAGATAACCTAACAAATAAACCCCAAGAAGTGGCAAGCATGCCAATCCATGGATGCTTAGACACTTACTCAAAGAGGTATGCTCTTTACTGGACTGTTGGCTGGTGTCCTTGATAACCAGAACCCAGATCTCCCCTCTTCTGTATTTGAGTGGGTTAGCCTGAACTCAGGATTCCACTTCAGGTGAACTTAAAGAATTCAGGAAAGGACGCCTGCCGTAGAAGGAAGGGATAGCTTAGCTCTCCGAGACATGCAGTACGAAGGCAGACCCTTCTGGACAGTTTTGATACCTTCCACAAGCCATGTAATACAAGGTCTTGGATTCAGATCTCACTCCTGGCTGTTCTTCCTGGGCTGGACAAAGCTGGATTCGCTCCTTGTTCCCTGTGTTGCAGGGCGGGGGAGGAGGTGTGGGGGTTGGCTCGGGGCTGGGCCACAATTAGTGACCTGGAAGCTGGGCTGGGCACCCAGAGGCTATAAATAGCAGACATGGAGCAGTCGCTGAGCGGACTCGAAGCCCAGCCAGACTAGCCGCGTTTCAAGTGGTCTGGGTGGGATTTTTTTTTCTCTGTTAACCATTTGTACATCTGGTTTCCTCAGCGTTGGTGGGGGCGAAGGAGGAGGGTGGGGTTGTGAGCAGAAGCAGAAGTTCCTATGTGGAGTAGCTTCTTGGTTAGTATTACCGTGTGTATGTCTTGGAGCTTCTAGGGTCCTTAGGACTAGTGGGCATCTGGGAGTAAGACTTGTGTCTTAAGATAAGGTCTCAGAGGAGGACGTGTGGGCTGGGAAATGCTGAAGTCCTGCAGACCTTTGTGACTAAGATATGGGGGTGTTCCTGAAGAGGGAGAGAAGTGGAGTGTTACATGGAGCCCCTCACTTACCTGGGAGTACACTGGGGCTGCTGCTCTCTCGGTCCTCTGTGAATCCGTCCCTCTGTTCCAGCCAAGCCCGTCTGCTCACCCTCCTCCTTACAGCCATTGCTGACGCTTGCTTCTCTGCACTTGTTTCTGTCATCTGCCCTGGATTTAAAGTCACAAGACTTTGATTCGAATTCCAGTTCTCCCACTTATTCACTTGTCACTTGGACATATTATTTAAGCTCCCTGGGCTTCTGATTGATTCGTCTGTCAATGGGCAATTTTGACAGAATACACCCTAAGGTTCCTTCTAGCTTTTACAAACCCATAGATTGATTTCAATGAGTCCATTTCTAGTTTTCTTCTTCAGGAAGAAAATTCACCTCTGCCAGGAAGGCTTCCCTGAGTTACCAGTTCAGTCTTATCTTCCTCTTACTTCACAGACCATTAGCAGTTACAGAAATAGTTTATCCTCTCTTCTCTGGCATATAGCATATGTTTCTTTGTGGCTGTTTTCTTGGTATTTTCACATATTTATATTTTGTCTCTTGGAGGAGATTACAAGTTCTTTGAAGCAGGAAACCACTTCTCTATCTCTGCCACTCACAGCACTGCCTGTAATGGCGTAGGCACCACCGAAGCCCATAACTGCCCGAGAGGCAGGCGGGCAGACTTGGAATGGGATGGGAAATAGAACAAGCGAGACATTTTCAGCAACCTCCACTTTGAGAGGCGTCTGTGTTACAGTCAAATGGGAAACAGCGAATGAGAATGCAGATGGGAGATTGCATGCCTTTTTTCCCCAAACCGTGAGGTCCCAGTCCCACGGCTTTGCTGATTCTCATTCTCCCTACTTTTCCTTCTTTCCTCTTCTCTCCAAGGTGCCTTTGCTAGGGGTGGGTCTGAATCAGTGGTTTTTTGGGACACTGATAGGACCGAGTGGGTGATGGTGAAGGGACTTCCTGTTCCAGGCATGGGCTCTTTGTGTTAGGTTTCAGTTCCTCTGGTTTCAGTAAGCTGTTTGTAGACCTCCTGTGTGCCTGAAGGAGAGGATCGTAATGCTTGTTGATATCTGTGAAAATGTAGATGGCGTTGTTTTCTGAGTCCGAGGAGAGCAGTGTCGCTCCTGGTTCCTTTCCTGTCCCAGTGCTGTGATCTTCCATCCCTGGTGTCATCCTTTCTCCTACTTTGAGCTCTTGGGACCAGGCTAAACAATTCCTCCCCTCTTAGGTGTTTACGGTCTCCCGGTGCGGCACAAGGTTATCGTGTGTAGTCTCAGACGTCACTTAGGCCATCTGCCCAGCTTAAGCCCCTGATCGCTCCTTTTTCATCCTTCCCTCCCCCACCCCAAGTCAATTATGTTACTCTTCCTAGAGCCCCCTCAGACTTATCTCTACAGTTTTGTTGCCAGAGCGCATGATACCGGGCCTGGGGACCGGGCGAGGCCTCCCTAGAACTGGGGGAAGGAGACCATTTCTCTGTCTTCAAGGCGGGATGCATGATCCCAAGACATGAGCAAGGCATGATCCCAGCCCTGGGATCTGAGGCGAAATACTTACTTTTGTTGGTGTTATCTTTCTCTTGGTTCATTCATGTAATAAACATTTATCGAGCACCTATTATATACTGGCTTCTTTTCAGACACCAAGAATAGAATTCTATTTTATTAAACATAGCAGCCATTTAAGTAATTACTGTTTGCAAGACATTATGTTAGAAGATGGAGGCTCAAGAATAACTGAATCCAGAACTTTGCCCTCAAGGAGCTAACAACCCAGTGGAAGGATCAGACATGGAAATACTGAGCTACAAGGCAATGCAGAATGAAATGGGAGCAAATCCAGGTCCAAGTTATGTGCTTTGCAAGAAAAGAATAAAGAAGGTTTAATTCTGTCTTTTTGAAGGAGGTAGGGTTATGGGCAGCCGGCAGGGACCAGGGGAGACTTTGAGAAAGAGAATGAATTTGAGCTGGACCTTGAAGGAGAAGAATTTCCCTAAGTAGAGAATGTGAAAAAGGATATTAGACAGAATGAATTACATTCATTCTTTCTCTCCAGAAATATTTTTTGAGAAAATAGGAAAAGGGCCTGTTAAACAGAACAGCACAGAGCAGTGTTTTTTCCTTCTTTGCATATCTCTGAGTGCCTACTGTGTGCCAGTCATGGTTCTAGAGACAGCGACAGAGCGGTAACCACAACACGGTCCTTGCTCTCATATAACTTACAGTCTAATGAGTTGTCAAAATGAATGTGGCAGTTTTTTCTGTCCCATCGCTGTTCATTCATATACTTCTTATTGTACTGAGTCCTTTGAACTAAAATAAATAATGTCTCTTAATTCTCTGGGTATTGTCATGTCCTTATTTGGTGCCATCTACATCTTTCTAGATTGTTCTTCTTAGCCAGATCTTTGCCAGGTCAGTATCTGAGACCAGATTCTGCACAAACCTAAGAGAGTAGCGACAGTTGATACTTTTGGTAAACACCTCATGTCATTGGAAGATTATGAGGTGTCTTATATTTTAGTATCATTTTTATTTTACAACATACTTTTGAATTCTTTGAAAATTGATTATCTGTATAAGTAACATGGAAAATATTAAACTAGAAACTGTGATTAAACAGAATATCCCCTTCTCAATCAAGCGAGTGATCGGCACTCACTATGATCGTGTTTCCCCTCGCTGAACCTTCTCCATTTCTCTCAGTTACTGTGCCGATTCTCAGGGCCCATCTTCTGCCCAGCTGATGTGTGTTTCTGTTTTACCCATGGTGTCTTCATGGCTTCAGGCCATTTTAATTTGGTCAAGTTAAGCCTTTCTTCCCAAGTCTGCAATTGCCTTTGCCTCAATTCTAAGAGAGGCTGACAGTAGGAATGAATCCAAAATTCCATTCGTTTTATATTCACCACATCTGGGTTTCTTTCAGCATCATTTTTCCCCTTGAGAACATTTTCAAGGTCCTCCTAATTTTCTAGTGTGTGTTGTTGTTTTTTTCGGGGGGCAGACTTTTGGAAGATTACTAAGAAGTTTCCAGGCCTGATTATCTAGTCTCAAGTCTATTTATGTATATCCCCCCTTCTCTACCACCTTCCCTAGTTAGGAAGGTCATTTTCCTTTCCTCTCTTCGTTTACTGTGTAAGCATCTTATTCCTGAGACATGAGTTGTGGGTGATGCGTATGCTCCATTCCCCTTTGTTTCCTAGGGAACCTTTGCTTCTCAGTGAGTAGTCTTGAGATATCTTGCCTTCTCTTCTAAGGGAGCACTCTAGGTAGAGAGAGCAGTAATTCGTTTTCATGTCTCTTAATTTCACTTCAGTAGCCACCTTAGTTCTGTCAGTTCTGGAGATCTCTCGCTAGATTTTTGCAGGTGTTAACACTATTCTCAACCACTAGGGGACACTCTGTTTCCCTTAGCTCTTTTGGCCTAATCGTGGGGAGAAATCTCCCTTTTCCTTTAGTCTCTGTCTTTGGTCCTGGGGCCGCCATGTTCAGCCCTGCAGGTTGTGCACTGCACAACCCAAGTGAGTCCCAGTCACATAAAGTGTGATGCGCCTGGAGTTGTGCCATGCAGAGGCCCTGCCTTTAGTTTAACCAAGGAAATATCAGTATGTTTTTTTTAAACTTAGGCAAAGCAGAACCCAAAATACCAAAACCAGAACCAAAATAAAAGTTTAGATAGGAAAAAATTCTTTCCTACACTATCATTGCATTATTCACAGAGATAATGCAAGTTCTGTTAAACAGACAGACCCCTTACATATGTGTGCTCTGGGTCAGGCAGAGCTGGCTTTCAGTCCTGACTGTACCATTTGCTGGCTGTGCGACTTTGGTTGAACAAGTTATGCACCTTGTCTACATGGGGTCTCTAAAGTCAAGTGGTCTGGGTTCAACCTGGTTCTGCCTGGTTACTAGCTGTGTGACTTTGAGAAAGTTACTTAACCTATCTGCCTTCCGTTTCTTTTTGTGTAAAATGGGCATTTTAATGCTCTCTATAGAGTTGTGAGAACTCAATAAGACGATATACTTAGCTGCTTTTCATAGTGCCTGGCACATAATAAACATTCAAAAGTACTGATTATGTGTGTAATTATTGTTGTTCTTGTGTTTCTTTCCATTTAGCAATCAGTATATTTAATAAAGATGGCATCCATTTGGTTCAATGTTTATGCATATACGTGAACTTGAATACAATTTTCATTCTTCTTCTTTTTTTTTTTTTTTTGAGGAAGATTAGCCCTGAGCTAACTGCTGCCAATCCTCATCTTTTTTGCTGAGGAAGACTGGCCCTGAGCTAACATCTGTGCCCATCTTCCTCTACTTTCTCTGTGGGATGCCTACCACAGCATGGCTTGACTAGCAATGCCATGTCCGCACCTGGGATCCGAACCGGCAAACCCTGGGCTGCCAAAGCGGAACGTGTGCACTTAACCGCTGGGCCACTGGACCGGCCCCCAGTTTTCATTATTCTTAAACTGACATTATCTTCCCCCACCAAAATAAACAAACAAAGCAAAAAGGAGTTCACATTGAAACAAGAATGAGATCCTCTTCTCCTACCAGTTGGCAAAAATTAAGACTGATTATTGTAGCTTTGGGAAGAGTATGGGGAACTGGGCATACTTGATACAATTTTAGTGGGAAGGTAGATTGATACTTTACTTTTGGAGGGCAATTTTTTAAGCAGTATCAGATATGGCCTTTAATCCAGAAGGTAGGAATGGAATGTGTAGAGTTGTTAACATGTGAAGGTACATGCACAAATATGTTCGAAGCAGCGTTGTTTATAATAGGGAAAATTGGAAACAGTTTAAATGCCCATTGTCATGTAAATATGAGAAAATTATGGTTTATTTATACAATGAAGCCATTAGAAAGAATGCAGTAGACCTGTATATACCTTGAAAAGCTGACCATGATATACCATTAAGTGAAGAAAGCAAAATGCATAACAATATATGTAATGTGATCCCATTTTGGGGAAAAAACCCACCTCTGTGTGTACATTTATATAAGAATAGAAAAAACTCTGGGAGGATACACACCAAAGTGTTCACGGTGGTTACCTCTGAAGAGTGGGTCGGAGGTGCAGAGAGGGGGGCTTTGACTATGTGCTTCTGTAGTGTTTAAACTTGTGTTAAGTGTAAACTTAAGTGTCAGTATGTTTTTTGTAATTTTTTTAAAAGGAAGGAAAATAAATGGATCAGTTTACTCAGCACCAATTCCTAGTCCTGAGAGAGTTCATTGCCGTTTCTTAGCTCGATGGCTTTAGTTTTCTGGGCTAGTTCATCCAGGGTCCTTTCCTCCACCTTGTCTGGCTGAGGGAGTCTCAGTCCCGCTGGGAATTTACATTCTAATTCTCTTCCAGGGGTAAACACTAGATCAGGTCCTTTGGCTTCTTGGCCGTATTTTATTGCTTCTTGAGAGCCACTCTGCCCCTCTTAGATCACCCTAATTTCTAGTCCTCTACTGAGGAAGGCACTTTCCTAATTGGTCCCAAGAATTCTACTTAGGGCTTTAGGCCTATCTGCACTAAGCTTCTACCTAACCCTTCTCGAAGGTTTCCTTCGCTCCTGCACCCTTGAAAACCCTGTTCTCGTCTCCTGATAGATGTGTGTCTCCTTGGTTGACTTCCTGATATTAAGGTTGGTCCTGTTCTTTGGTGATGCTTAGAAAATTGCCTTTTTGTTCTAGCCTAGTTCTAGCCTAGGGTGGGTAATTATAGTGTGACTCCTAGTAACGAACGTGCCGTATTCCCGGCAGATTCTTGCCTTATGTCCACCTCCTTGCCAAAATAACAGAAGGCTTCCTTCTCCTCTTGTTTTGAAGATCGGTGTCCACTACACCCCCACCCTCTTAGTGGACCTCCAACTGGATTCCACCCTCCCATTTGAGGAACCCGTCTTGCACTTCCCCATTCTGTCCTCTTTTCCTACCCTTCCCCGGTTCCTGAACCCTTCCACTGTGCCTTCTGGAATCACTACAAAATCTTCTTTGTCTTCAGTCTTTTCTCTGAGCATTCCTTTCTTCTTCTTGCTGAGAAAACTGGCTTTCCCCTGAGGACACTTCTTTGTCTGCCGGCCTCTCACATGGTGGCTCTTTCTTCTCCCAGAGTCCTCTTACCACTGAGTATGGAGGTGGGGTTCATGTGCTCCTTGTTTCTAATTGCTGCTTTCTGACCATTCTCCCTCCTCTTCCCTAAAAGCCCAGCCTTGAATCTCATGTCATCAGATGATATCATCCAGTACTCTTCCCTGTTGTAATGCACTCTGAGTCATTCCCTCGCATTTCTTGAGGACTTTAGCTCCTGACTCACTGCCACTTTCTCCAGTCTTCTCTCATGATCTTGACTTCTGCTCCATCTCATTCACTGGTTTCTCTGGAGGTACTCTAGAGCAGAGGTTCTCAGCAAGGGGGAATTTTGCCCTTAGGGAACGTTTGGCAATGTCTGGAGACGTTTTTGGTTGTCATAACTCGAGAGGTACTACTGGCACCTAGTGTAGTGGGTAGCGTCCAGGGCTGCTGCTCATCATCCTGTGGTGCACAGGAGGCCCCATGACGAAGAACTGTCCAGCCCCAAGTGTCAGTAGCACTGCTGTTTAGAAACTCTGTTCTGGAGCATACTCTAGACCTTGTCATTTGCAACAATTGCAACCCCTCCATGGTCTCAGTCATCCTACTTGCCAACCACTTCCTCCTCTTATCGTTCTAGCTCTCTTTCTCTACCTTGACTCAATATTCCTTGAATCCCACAGCGACCTGCAGTCTATTGATCTCAGCCTCCTCTTCATTGTCCTGACTGCTTTGATGTTCGGCTTCCCTTCCTCACCCAGTCTCTGTGGTCAATCATTATATTGCTTTCTTACTTGTACTCTTGATTCTGTTGTCCGTCTCTTGTGTTGTGTACCGTTAAACCTAACTTTTCTACCTCTTCCATACTTGCATATGCAGCCAAATGTAGTCAGAAGAAAACCATAACCACCATGCTGACTAGTTTCAGTTTAACTTCTTGACCATGAACCTCAAATGCACCCTTAATACTGCCAGTCAATCATATTATATTTCCCTAATCTGTTCACTCTCCCATCATTCTAGATGACTATTTCACACCTTTTTCTCTCTCCTCAAGCCCCCATCACCTTAACTTTGCTTCCCGTCTCCTGGGGAAAAAAAGAAGAATCGAACAGAAGTGAACTTTAACAGGCGTACACCACCATTTCTACTTACTGCTAACAGATATACCTTCATAAGCCGCCTTTCTACCTGTTTGCATAGGTAAATTAGCTGTCTGCCTGTCTAAACACAGTCCCTCCATTGGTGCGTTAGATTCCACGTCACCTATCATGGAAATTGCTCCAGTAATTCTCCTCGCTCTCTAACTTTTTGCTTTCTACAGATTTATTGTATTAGCATATAGATGTGCTATTATTTTCCTTATCTTAAAAATCCTCCTCTTGATATCCTATTTTGCCCACTAGTTATGACCCTACTTCTTTGCCCCCTTTGCTGCAAAACTCCCTTCAAGAGTTGTCTATTTTCATTGTGTTCAATTTCTCTCTTCCAGTTCTCTCTTAAAACCACGTCAGTGGGGTGTTGACTCCCATCACTCTTGGAAAGGTCACGACTGACTTTCTCATTGGAAAAACCAATAGTTCTTTCTTGGTTTTCGTCTTACTTGGTCTACAAGCAGCCTTTGATACAGTTGGTTTCTCAGTCCTTGACACACTTTCTTCATTTGGCTTCCAGAGCTGTGCACTTTCCTGGCTTTCTTTTCTGTTTCTTGGTGACTTCTTCACCATCTCCTTTGCTGATTCCTTCTCTTCTGCGCTACCTCCAGGCTCAGTCCTTGGTCCTCTTCCGTTCTCTACTGCATTCACTGTGTTGGTGATTGCATTCAATCTCATGGCTTTAAATACCATCTTTGTGCCTATATCTCCAGCCCACATCTTCCCAAACCCCAGACTTATCTTTCCAACTGCTTGTTCAACATTTCCACTTGAAAGTCTAATAGACATCTCAAACAATATATTCAAATTGAGCTGTTTTTGCCCCCTCCCCAACACACATCTGCCAAGCATGCTCCTCCTATAACCTTCTTCTCAGTCGGTGGCAACTCCATCCTTCTACTTGCTCGGGTTAATAAACTTAGAGCCATGTTTGACTCTTATCTTTCTCTCATACCTCACATCCAGTCCATCAGGAAATTCTCTTTGGCTCCTCTTTCAAAATAAATACAGACCCTGCCACTGCTTCTGCCACCTTGATCAGAGCCACTGTCGCTTCTTGCTTGGATGCCTGCAGTGGTCTTCTAACTGGTCTCCGTCCTTCCACCCTTGCTCTCCTACAGTCTCTTCTCACCTGGGAAGCTGGAGTGATCATTTAAAGTTCTAAGTCAGTTGATGCCACTTCTTTGCTCAAAACCTTGAATGGATTCCCATGTCACTTCAAGTAAAAGCAGTCCTCACAATGGCTTACAAGGCCCTGTGTTATCTGACCCCCATAACCTCTCAGACCTCATCTCCTACAATCTCTCTCTCCCTTATTCACTCTAGACACTCTGATTATCTTATTATTCTTTTAATACACTGGGTACATCCCACCTTAGGCCTTTACACTAACTATTCCCTCTATTTCTAACTCTTGCCCCTCAGATATCCATGAGCTGAATCTCTCAGGTCCTTCAAATTTTTGCTCAAATGTCATTTCATCAAAGCCTACCTTGACCACCCTGTTTAAAATTTCAATCCACCCCTCCATGCCTACACTCCCAACCCCTTACCCTACTACTGCTCCTTTTCTTTTCTTTCCATAACACTTAGCATCCTCTAACATGCTATTTAATATTGGTGGTCTTTCACCAGTAAAATGTAAGTGCCACAAGGGCAGGAATTTTTGAATGATTTGTTCACTTTTGTGTCCCAATAGCCAAGAGCAATACCTGGAGCATAGTAGGCCCTCAAAAAATATCCATTGAATTAATATTCATCTAGTTTTAGGCATGACCATGGAGCACAGATTGTAGACAAGTTGAATCCAACAAGTAGTAATTTCATCTCTCTCTACACACCTTATATTTACAGACTCTCTCCAAGCTCATTGCCAGCTCTTCTGCTTCCTCAGGTATTCTCCCCCTGGGGGACTAGTCTTGCAAAATTCTACCAACTTTATGCAATAAAAAATTCAAAGAGTTTAAAAAAAGACGTAAACAGCAAGAAGTAGATCCTCTCACTTTCCTCCTGCCCTGAATTATTTAGAAAGAAGGAAATCTTAGAACTCCATGCTTCCTTCTTCTCCAAGCGTCCCGCTCTCAGTTTGCGTCCTAGATTTCTGGGCTTCGGCATCCAGTGTTAGGAAATATTTCTGGATGAGGCAGAACATGGGAGTCTCTAACTCTCCCCCCAAATTTAAGTTTTGGTTTGTTGACCCTCTTACTTTTTGCCAATTTTTCAAAGCTTCTCTTCGTAGACCCAACCCAGATGTAGTCTAATTGATACATTCACTGCTTCCCCCAGCTTTTATCTGGTTTTCTGCCTTCAGCACTCCTCATTGACCTCAGTGAAAATGTTTCTTACTTCCTGTCTACCTTGAAACCTGCCCCTTAGCTCTTCCTAGTTCTTGTGGTGATGGTACCTCACTGCTTGCATTCATAGCAGTGCCCATATTCTTCCTCTCTTAACTAGATCCCAGGCTGTTAAGAATTTGATCGAGAAACTGATCCTTTCTATCAATGATGCTGTCCTCATTCTCTGTTGGCTCTCATCATTGTGGTAAGGCTCTTCTTGACCCAAGTCAGGCCTGGGCACAAGGAATGGACAGAGGCTAAAGAGATTGTATGGAGGATGAGGTGGGCAGGGGACAGCTAGTAAGTGACCATTAGATGTAAAGCGTGGTATTATATTGGCTAGAAACACATGCTAAGAGCGGGTCGTGAGGTCTTTGAACAGCCAGGACTCTCAGTGAAAGAGACACTCCTCACAACCTGGAGAGCTGGCCTCTCGGGCTGGAAATCTACTCACTGCATGGTCTCTTTTTATCAATTATTTTATTCCTTTCCCTTCTCTGCTTTATTCTCCCACAGATCATACAAAAGCTGCCCCGGTGGTTAGACTCAATGGAAGTGGGAAAGGAAGAAAGCTGATGTGGCCAAGGGTTTCCTTAGCCTTTCTCCCATATCCACGGCCCACCTTCCCTTTCTAGGAAGGGACCGATACAGCCCTTGACATCCCTTGGTCAGTCTTTTTCTTAGATCCTGCCTTAGGTGCCCTTTTCTGGCTAGTGGCCTCTGGGGTGGAGTGTGTGTGAGGGGCTTGCTATTCCCTGGGGTGGGAATAAAATTCCTCTCCCCCTCTTCCTCTGTTTTGTGGATTGGAGGGCCAAAGCCTTGACAGATGATGTTTTATTATCAGCAGGTGTTCAGATGCCCTGTAACCAGAGCCTGGATGTGGTCCTTCCTTCATCCCCTCACCTGGAGATGAACCCTGGAGAAGCTCTTCCTTCCCGAGGGTCAGCCTGGTGTCAGAGCTGCTGCCCTTGCCTCCTAAGTGAGCCTGAGGGTATAGCAAACTCAGTGGGAATCTTAAACCCACAGGGTTATGGCTTCCTGCAAGGACCTAGGGATTGTACCAGTGCGGAAACTAAATTAGGTGACCAGGGCCTTCTCTCCTCCTCAGTGAAACCTAGATCCAAAAGAATGTGAGATGTGCCACAGCTAGAAATGATCTGGACGTTTCAGAGAACCTGGCTATCGCCAGGAGAGAGGATAAGAGTGCAGAAATCTGGGCCAGGGCACTAGAAGTCTCAGAATGGAGCTTTTAGCCTCAAGCCTGATCATATCCATTTAGGAAAATTTCCTCCTAATCAGGCCTGTCTCCACTCCTCTCCAGATTCACACCTCTGTCTTTCTCCGGCCCCCTTCTCCTCCCACCCACTCACCTCCCCAGAAGGCGACCACCCTCCTGTATTGAGATCTGACTTGAGGTGTGCCTTTTAGCCTCCACTTTTTTCTCCCTCTACTCTGTCTTTTTCTGGTATCTCTTTCATGCCTCATTAGGCCTGTTTAATTTCCCATAGGCACTTGGTTTTAGAGTCATCACTGGACAATTTTAAGTCACATCCCTCCATCGCTATCCCAGCCATGGGTTAGGCAGGGCCCTGTTGTGAATGAGGATTTTGAGTTCAACTGGTGGCACATAATTCAGACCTTCTTGCCTTTCTGGAAAGTGACTTCGCATCCAGAATTTTTTCTAGAACCTCAGACTCCCTGGAATCCTTACCCTTCTTTAAACTCAGAGTCCGGGGGGCCAGGCACTGGTACAGGGTCTGGAGAGCATGTCCCTCAGTGGGCTTGCTGTGCTTGGACTGTGGCAGTCACTGTGGATATTGTAATAAATAATTTTCACTTTTTCGTTCGGATATTTGATTTGATTTGGTTTTCGCTATGTCTTTTAAAATGTTTTGACTATAAAATATTTAATACATACAAAAGAAAATATGACATGTATAAAGTGTAAAGGATAATAAAACAAACCCCATGTCCCCACTTCTCACTGCATCTTTAAACAGTTGAATGGCATTCAGCCGCTGTCCCGCACTTCTTTCCTCTTGGCTCCGTGGGATTAAAAACCGTGGGAAGAGCAGCTGGGGAGCCCCGGGGGTCATTCTGTTCCCTTCTCCACAGAAGTGGCCCCAGGCCTACGCCTGTCTGGTGGGAGTCTAGGCGTTGACTGTCGGTGTTATTTCTAACAGCAAAGCTGTTCAGGACACAGTTTATCGTCCTCAGTTTTCTTCCCCTCAATAAAGTAGAATATCTATTTAAGAAACGTTTTCCAAGAGGACCTCGGACAGCTTTGGTTTCTTCTTCTGCCATTTATGTCTCCCTCTGGCCCTTGCCCTCCTTAAACCTAAAGATCTACGATGATTCAGATCGTCCCACGACTTCTTCATTGATTTGTCATCCTGCTCCACGTCGTCTGGCTCCTGCAAGCCCACTGTGTAGAGATAAACTGCCCAGGTTTGCGGCCTCGTTTAGCCACCTGGGCAGAGGAAACACAGCTTCCCCTCCTCCCTGAGGCATTTGACATTATTCGTATCTTCTACGGCGGATCCCAGCAGCTGTGGGCTCTACAGAATTAAGGTTGTACACACTCCGAACTGGCAGGGAATGTATAATCCGGTAGGATGTTAATGTACACAAATATACACAGTCTGTTATACACAGGTCTCAGTCAGCTCATTTGTGTAAAGTGTTAACTCATGCAATTATTATGCAATTAATTGTGAGGAAGAAAATCCCCTCAATTGCCTTAAGGAACTTTACTGAAAAGGCATAGGGAGCTCTCTCAGGACCTAATTTCAGGATGCCTCACCAGCCTCCCAGGAACTAGAAAGGTAGCTTCTTTCTCTGGGATCTCAAGCTCGCTCATGGCTGCCCCTCACAGCCAACCAGCTGGCTAGTTTGTTTCTGCTTCTACAGGCTATTGACTGACACGTGGCTTTGGCTCGCCTTGTCGCTACCTCTGACTGGCTCTATGTGGCCTTTCTAACTAAGCATCCACTGTTATCCAATGAGAGTCTTTTCAGGAGGGTTTTTTACCCTGGGGTCCACGGATCCCTTGAGAACCCATGCTTAGAATTCAAGATTTCATGAATTGGATGGGGTAAAAATTGCATTTTTATTTTCATTAACCCATAACTGAAATTTAGGATTTCCTTCTATTATAAATGTAAGCAAAAGCCACCATGGCATTAGCAGCTTCTGTGACTTTGTCATCAACAGAAATCAGATTTTTCATAACATTCTATAGTTGCTGCAGATATCATGAAATATAGTTTATGCTCATCACTATTTGAAATTACGGTGATTTTTAAACCCACTACTAGATCTCGTAATTTAACATGGTAATAAAGAAGCAGATATATATTATGTTACACATTTGGGATTTTTAACATTTGAATGGCATTTTAATTAATTGGTTTCCTTTGTAATCTTATATATTTTATTTTATGCATTTAAGAAGGATTCCCAGCCTTCACCAGACTGCAGAGGAGTCCATGGCACACAGAAAAAGCTAAGAATCCACACTCTCTGGCTTTGGGGTCACATAGCTGATGGAGAGAATCTGATTGGTCTAGAGATTGAGTTCTCCTGGGTCAGGTGTCCATCCTTGGTCTAATTAGCTGGGTCCAGGGGATCAGGGTCACAGGATCCCCTCATCCTGCTCTTTCAAGGGGGCCTGTGGGTGAATAGGACGTACTTCCAAAGAAGGGAGCTTATTGGAGCTGGCCACCTTAATTTACCTTGTAGCCATTTGTCTTTGATACAGAGAACGGTTTTCTTCCACAGTCACGTTGTACCATCCATTTGGAAAATATGTGCTATTGATCATCAGAGGAACCAGGCAGTAGAGTGTGGATAGGGCAATATGAATCCAAAAGGAGCCCTACTGATGGTGCTAAGTAGCATCATGTTAGTATGGTAAGAAAACACAGTTAGTGATTGGAATAATAGCAACGTTTTGATGTTGAATGAAAACAGTGTTTTCCCTCCCCCATCTCCCGGATCATGGATCCTGGTAGAGCCACTCTTTCCATACTCATTTTCTCCGAATTATAGGTTGTTCCTGTTCAACGTGTCATGGATGGGTCAATGTATTCATCTAGGCAGTGCAAAGTCCCTACACCAGGAGAACAACATGAAATTTACCACCTGCTCCAAGAGGGGTGAAGGAGATTAACACTGAGGACGTGCGTTCTTCTAACCTGGGGCTGACTTAGGAATTTGAGTGCAGAGATTTCCAGAGAATCTCACTTTCCTTGGACAGTCTCACACAGATTTCCCTGCAAAACCAACCTCATCCCCCACGTGACACTGTTTCTTCAGCTTTCCTACAGTCGCATCATTAATTCTGATGGATCTGGCAGCGCTGGTTTGGGCTGGGGGCTCTTAATTGGCTGGTTCCTGTGGATTTCCCTCCTGTTTTCAACTCAATGTGCTGTTCTGATGTAATGGACACACCTTTACCCCAGCCCGACCCTCCAGACCCACCCGTGGTGTGGCTTGTTTGCCTCCAGTGCAGATAAGGGCAGAGAGTTTGGGGGCGGGGCTAGGAAAGCTCCTGCCTCCTTCCTGCTGCTCTCTCAAAGCAGGCTATGCTTAGGCCTGTGCCGTAGAACTGAACATATTTTGCCGAACCTGCAATCATTCATTTATTTCTTTGGACCTAGAACAATCTGGCTCAGAGAATGTGCCAAGTAAGTGATTCTTGAATGAATAAATGTATTTGTTTATGTGTCTTGAGACTTTTGTCTTGATTCTGCTTTTGGGACATTATCTCCTGCTATGAAGCAAAGATTTATTCCATATGTATGTGTGTGTAAACATGCACACATACACACCCTTGTTCATTTAATAAAGAACTCGAAGCAGCTTTGAGGATAATCCTTTGACTTGTATTATCTCCCAGTCCTGGAAAACAGGACTGTTTTCTCTTGGCCTGTCCCGGAGAGCTGCAGTAGAGTATATTTACTGGAGTCTAATTCAGTATCCCTAGACCTCAGGCTGGCTTTAGCAGGAAGCAGCCTTTGGGATAAGGTCCAGCTCAATGGCAGAGAAGCTCAAACTATGGGGAGCCGTCATCTGAGAATCTCAGCGCACTGAATTGAAAGGTGCTGAGGGCTCAGCACTCCAGGGGTAGCTGTTCCTTCTCTGTGGGGCTTAGGGAGACTCTTGCCTCCCTATCCCCACCTCTCACCCCATCCCCTATCCAAGCCAGTATACCCTTGCCCAATACCAACCGTTCTTGCTCTTAGAATGCTGTTAGGAACCAGGTTAGAAGGAAAGGACTTGCAGAAATGGCCCTGAGCTTGTGCTGTTTGCCCTAGCTTCAACGCTACTGGGCCGTGGGCATGGGAATCTAGGACTGCAAAAGGGAAAACCAAGAAGTCCCCAGAGTTCCAGCCTCCTTCTTTTTGGACTCAGTGAGAGGTTGGCAGCCAAGGGCTCATATCTTCCTGGGCTGGTCAGAAGAGAGTCCTCAGCCAGGATTGGGATAAACTTCCATCCCAAAGCTCTGCAGCAAATAGAGACTGTAGGCTCCATGAGGGCAGTGGCCATATCTGAACCCCAAGCTGAATTCCCAGCACATGCTTCAGAGCCTGGCACACAGCAGATACTCAGGAAATATGTGCTGAATGACCCTGAACTCCAGGAGCTCACAGCCTAGTGGGGGAGACAGGAAACAAGTACACAAATAAATAATTGAAAATTGTTATAATTGTTTTGAGGAAAAAGAACAGTGCTCTAAGAGCAAATACTTTAGGTGATATGGTCATGGAGGGCAGAAGAAGTGACATTTAAACCGAGATCTGAAAGATAAGGAGTTACCAGCTGCTTGAAAAGTAGAGGGAGAGAGAGGAGATGCCCATAAGCCCCTGCCATTAGCCGTAATGCTGAGGTGGAAGTCTGCATGCCTGTTATCTAGACTCTTGTAGGCGATTTGTCGAAAAAAGAAGGGTCTACTGTTGATTCATAGCTAGTCTGGTCACCACTACCCCCACCCCACGCCATTCCTTCCATATCCAGCTTTGTTTTATAATGCCTTAGACCTGGTGTCGCTGACGGAACTGAAAGGCTCCAGTGTGCGCCTGGCCCTGAAGAACAATGATTTGTTTCTGTGTCTGACTCCCCAACCAGACTACGAGCTCCTTGAAGGCAGTGAACGCTGTCTTATCCTTAGCACACAGCACGCTCTCTGACATACTCAACGGTGTTGTTTCATGATTGAATTAATAATAGCAGTTAATATTTATTGAGTGCTTTCTATGTGCCTGGCAGTGTAGTGAGCATGTCACATGCATTATCTCATTTAATCCTCATAATAACTCTATAATGCAGGTATTATTATTATTCCCGTTATACAATTACAGAAACTAAGGCTTAGGAAGATAAAGTAATGGACTTGGGATTTGAGTGGAAGCAATTCAAATCCAGAGCCCACACTACTTTGCCGAATTGAAGTGCTTCTTCTGGTTGCTTCACGTGGCTGAGATTGCCCGGAACTCTCAAGGGCATGGAATTAATATGTTATATACATTATCTCATTTAACAATCCTCACAAGAACCTTCGCTGATAGGGATTAGTTTACTCATTTTATAGAGAGAAGATCGAGGTTCGGAGAGAGTAAGTCACTTGGCCAAGATCATAAAATGAATATGTAAGTGGTGGACTTATTTTCAGAGCTGGGCCCATGTGACTCCAGATGCCGTGCTCTGTCCCCATTCTCTGCTAACTCCAGTCACCCAGTCACCCAGGAATCTGCTCCACTGACTGTGTTCAAGTCCATTAAAGGTTGTCCAGACCTGTTAGGAGCTGAGAGTCTGTTCCTAAAGAGGGAACTGAGTGGAGAACAGGCAGAGGAGAGTGGGGTAGTAGAGACTTTCTTATCCTTTTAAAAAATTTAGATAAAATCCGCATATCATAACATTTACTAAAAAGAGTACAGTTCAGTGGTTTTATAATATTCACAAGGCTGTGCAACCATAACTACCATCTAATTCCAGAACCTTTTCATCACCTCAAAAAGAAAGCCTGGACCCATTTAGTCATTCTCCGTTCCCTCCTTCCCCCAGCTGTTGGGAATCACTAATCTACTTTCTGTCTCTGTGTGGATTTGCCTGTTCTGAGTATTTCATAGAAATGGAATCATACAGGATGTGGTCTTTTGTGTCTAGCTTCTTTCACATAACATTGTTTTCAGGGTTCATCTGCTGAAGCAAGATTCAGTACTTCATTCCTTTTTATGGCAGATTAATATGCCATTATATGGATATACCACATTTTGTTTATCTGTTGATCAGTTGATAGACAGTTGGGTTATTTCTACTTTTGAGTTATTATAAATAATGCTGCTGTGAACATTCCTGTGGAAGTGTTTGTATGACATGTATTTTCAATTCTCTTGGACGTAAAACTAGGAACGCAATTGCTGGGTCCTATAGTAACTCTATATTTAACTTTTTGAAGAACTGCCAAATTGTTTTTCATAGTGGTTTATCTTTTATTAGTAAACTTTTTAAAGCAAAGTATAAGTTGCGTACCAAAAAGTGCCATACAACTTGAAGCATTATTGAAACATAAGCATACAACTTGAAGAATTATTACAAAATGAACATAGCTGTGTAATCAGTACCCAAATCGAGAACTGGAAAATTCCCTGTACTCAGTACCTACCCCCTCCAAAGGGTAACCACTATCCTGACTTCTAATGTGACAGATTAATTTTGCCTGTTTTGAACTTCATGTAAATGGAACCATGTGGTATACATTCTTTTGTGTCTGACTTCTGTCACTCAACAAAGTGTTCATGAAATTTATCCATGTCGTTGTGTGTAGCAGTACTTTGCTAATTTTCATTTCTGTATAAGACTTCATCGTAAGACGGTACCACAATTGATCCATGCTTTTATGTTGGATATATACACACGAGTGGAATGGTCGTTTCAGAGTTACGCATATGTTTAGACTTAGTAGATACTGCCAAACAGTTTTCCAGAGTGACCATGTCAGTATACTCACAGAAGCAGTATGTGCAAGTTCTGGTTATACCACATCCTTGTCAACACTTGTGTTGTCTACCTTTTTCCTTTTAGCCCTTATACAGAATATGTAGTGGTATCCTGTTGTGGTTTGAACTTCCCTAATGACTAATGAGGTTTTGTACATTTTCATGTAATTATTGGTTATTTAGATATGACCAAGCCTTTTGTCAGTTTTCTCTTGGGTTATTTGTCTTTTTCTTATTGAATTTTAAGAGTTCTTCACATATTTTGGAAACAAGTCCTTTGTTGGTTATGTAAATTGCAAATACTTTCTCCCACTCTATAGCTTGCTTTTTTGCTCTCTTAATTGTCTTTTAGTGAGTGGGTGTTCCTAATTTTAATGTAGTCCAATTTATCAGTCTTTTCTTTTATGATTTGTGTCCTATTAAGAAATCTTTACCTACCTAAAGTCATGAAGATGAGGCCCCTATCACAAGGGGGTGTGTGTGTGCGCGCGTGCGTGTGTGTGTATATGTGTGCGAGTGCGAGTGTGTGTTGGGGGGAGGTGGGGCATCACCCTACAGAGTAAGACTTTGTGGGGTGGAGAGGACCCTGTGTCACCCTATAGGGAGCAGGCAGCAGGCGGGGTGGGGGCAGGGAGCCCATGAGATCACAGCCGCCACAGACTGTGTTCCCAGCTGTCAAGCGTGTAATCTGGAGTGAAAGGGAATCCCTTTGGTGGTAGAGGTCCTACAGAGAATACTGCCGGGTCCTCTAAATCACCTCTGCCCTGCAGACCCAGCTGACTGTCCTCTCTTCTCCGCTAAAACGGGAAAAAATCAAGTATGCGCTCCCGCGTACTGCTCGTGGCACAGGGCAGGGATGGAGGGCGCCTGGAGCAGGATGCCTGCCTTAGAGCTCTGATTTTCTTTTTGCTATTAAACCTGATGCTTTTTTCTTCCTGATTTCTACCACGTTGTTTCATTTCCATTTGGAAAAGGATGGTGAGATGGCCGGATTTGAGGCACGTGCTAAACTGTCCTTCAGACTGGTTGTCTCCCTGATAGGCTGGTCGGAGCCCCTCCCTGAGCTGGAGCCCACAGGAGCTGCTTGTTCTCCTTGGAGAAGGAGAGGGAGCAGAGAAAAGAAGGAATGAGAGTTGCTACTGCACTTTCTGAGGGGCTCTGAGGATTCGTCCCCCCCAGGAAACCACTTTCGTCCCCCCAGCCCGTTGGCTGCTTGTTAGTCGCTCCCCAGACTAGAAAGCCACGGTTTGTACTGGGGCTGGGTGGGGCTTCAGGGGCAGTTTAGGCTCTGGCCCTCCAAAGGGGAGGGGGTGGTTATGAAGCGAGCAAAGGGTCACAGCTTAGGCTGTACCATTTGCTTGTCACCTTGAGAAGTTCCACCTTGTCTAGCAAAACCTCCTTTCAGAGGCAGCCACCACAAAGGGCTCTTATGAGAGCAGAGGCCCCTGCCCCCACCTTCACTTCCACTCCCTTTCCCATTATTTTTCTTTTGGGGCAGAGCTGAGGGGCCTTCCTGCTATGACTTTGAGGGGCTGTACTTATTTTAAAAGGAGATTTAGAGTCTAGAGCCTCCCCATAGCAGAGAATCACTTTTTTGATTTTCCAGTCCCATTGGAAGATGCTCAAGGCGTTAAGTAAGGCTTTCCTTCTGTGGAGGGAATTTTGTCTTTTCCCTCTATCAGCCTCTTGGGCTATTTGGAGATTTAAGAAAGGAGGTGAGAGCTAGCTTTTAGTACGACTAGACCTCATAAGAGGGACCCAGCCTCTGTCTGGGGAGGGGGCTGTGGGGGTGGGAGGGAGAAATGGATATCTCACCGGGCAATTCTGGGAGGCGTTACACTGAGGAGGTGCAAGGGTGTGTTCTGGAGTTTGGCTCCCTGGGTCTCTTCCTTCCTGCTTCTGCTACTTTCTAGCTGGGGCCTTGGTCAAGTTCCTTAACCTCTCAGAGCCTTTGTTTTCTCATGTACAGAATGAGAATGATTTTAGTGCGTAGCTGATGGAGATTAATTGAGATAACACATTAACATGCTTAGCCTAGTACACCTCGAAAGCATTCCAAAATGTTAATCTTACTAATATTATTCAAGCCTTCTATTTGGACCTCTCTTTATAGTCTTTCTTCCCGTCTCCCTTCTCTTCTGACAATGCAGTTCAGGGAGCTGGTTAGGCCTCAAGCAGACCCCGAAAAATCTGAATAATCTAAGTAGAACTGGGCTTTATCTTGAACTGTTTGGAACTCTGTACCTATCTTATCTCCAGAGTATTTCCAGCACCATGAGAGAGAGTGAGGCAGCCAAATTATCCCATTTTGAAGGGCAGCCACAAAGAAGGGGATTTGGTGATTTGACTAGATTGCATCCTTGCATGCTTGAGAGTACGGATGTATGCATGCATCCATTCTCCCACCTTGTTTTTAAAAGGGAGGAAGGACAAGACAGACTGTAATTAATTTGCAAGGTCCCAGACAAGATTAAGTTCGGGCTTCTTGGTGTTTTTCCTTTAGCAGAGTGCAGCGCTGGTGGGTGGGTACTCGGGGGCCAGAGGCTGACGGGAGGGCGCGGTGAGGTCAGCAGTGGCAGGGCGGAATGGTTGGGGGCTTTGTGCGGCACAGACCCAAACAAAGCTAAACCAGACCAAACACGGGAGCAGCGTGAGCTGTCTCGTCTACTGCACATGGGATCTTCAAGGGCAGCGTGCCTCGTGTACTTGGGCTACTGTGTTCTCTCCCCAATCACCAAGGTTTGTGATCAGTGAACTGAGGGAACGCAGAGGAGTCTTCTGTGCAGGACAAAACAGAGGGACCCCTCGGGCTTGGATCTTGCCTGACACTCAGAAACAGCTCATCCAAGTGAGCCGCTGTGGAAAGATCTGAAGTGGGAGAAGGGAGGGTGAGCTGGTTGTCTTTTTAAAACCTGGACGCCACCACCATATCTCTTTTCTCTGTCTTAGTCACATTTCTTCTCTCAGATTCTGAAGAAACTGTGAGATTAATCCCATCAAGAACCGTTTGCTGTTAACCATTTGGATGACATGCCTATCTGTAGATTATGTTTCTCTCCTTTCCACAGAGCCTTTATTGAGCATATATTGTTTTAAAATGGAAATGGCACAGCAGAGCCTCTTGCACAAGCCACATTAGGGAGCAGGAAATGGTGGTGGGAAAGGGTGCCTGGGTGAAGCGTTGGACCAGTTGGGCTCCGAGGAATACTTTTGCTAAAACTTTTTGAGGAGCCAGCTGTTAGTGCTTTGTGTGCTTTTTAGCTTGACGCTCCACTATTATATCCACCCCCCAAAAAGGGTGAGGCGAGGGAAAATGAAACCTTGGCCTCTTGGGTGGGTCCTGAACATTGGGAGAGTGAGGGAGAAATTGAGAAGCCACAAGAGCAGCTTTGAGGAAATAAGGGGACATAATATATACTGAGCAGGAGTCAACCTTTACAAATCTTACCTCATGTAATCCTTCTGTCAGTCTCACAAAAGTGGGTATTGGTCTCATTTTCCTGGTGAGGGAGCAGCACTGAAAGAGGTTAGTAACATAGCTGCTAACTGGCAAAGCCAGGACTGAAGCCAGGACCTTCTGATACAAAAGCCACGTGGCCTTAGTCCTTCCCAGAGTCTGAGGAGGGGCTTATATGGCGATGGTGGACAGTGACCTGCCTACAGGTTACAGCTAGGATTTCCGTGACTGTATCTCTGCTCTGTCTGGGCTTTGATTAGTCACTGAATTTTCAGAAGGTCGTGTGCTTCGGGATGCAGTGGGGAAAGGTTAATCATTGGGTCAGACCCTGGCCTCTCTGCGCACAACAGCATTAGGGCATTTCGTGGGCCTCCTTGGCACTGGACTGGGGCCAGGCAAGAAAAGTCTCAGTGTGTCTCAAAAAGGGGAGGGACAGACATTTCTTGGGTACTTGTTGTACTCTCTCATTTAATCCTTTTTTGAGGTGTTGTTAGTTTCAGTCCCTCCGCCCATCTTTCCACCCCATCTCTGTCTCTCTCAAAATAAGACATTGATTAAGTATAATAACTTGCCCAAAGTGTCACAGCAACAAATAGGAGACCTCAGGTACAAATTCAAGTCTTCAAGACTCTACAGACAGAACTTAAAGCTTGTTTCTAGTTCTAAAAAAAACTAGGAGTTTTTTTTCCTTATTCCTGGATAGTCTTGCTTCCTCCTCTTTGAGTGAGAAGCCACTTTCCGCTTTCTCCTTTTAAACCTTGATACTTCCCTTGGGCAGTGTGTTCACCCTTCCTTCTGACTCTCACCCTGACTGTCAAAACTGGGTCTACGTTGCGTGCCCCCAGGCCATCTCAAGTTATCTTTGATTAAGGGATTTTATTTGAGGTTAATGGCTCATCCCTCTGTAGCATCTGCCTTATGCCCTACAGTGGTGTTATCCTTGACTCCTCTCACGTCCTCCACCCAATCCATCAGCAAATCCTGTTGGCCATACCTTCAAATAGATCCAGAATCTGATCACTCTCACCACCTCCACTGCTATCACCCTGGTCCAAGTAGCATCATCTCCCGCCTGGTTATTGTGACAGCCTGCTAGCTGATCTGCCCACTTCTTCTCTTGTCCCTCTGCACTCAGAGAGATCCCTTTACACTGTAAATCAGATCTTTTCGCTCTTCTGTTTATGAGCTCTAGTGGCTTCCCATCTTACAGAATAAAAGCTAATGCTATCTCACGATTTCAAATCAACACACAGATACATGTGGATACCGCCCATGTTCTTCCTCTGATGTAGGGTGACCATCTAATTTATCATCCAAATTGGGACACTTGCAAGAGAGAAAGGGAGCTTTGTTAAAAAAACAACAATAAGCATAACCTGGGACCGACCCAGGCAAACTGGGAATCTGGTCACTTGACCCAGATAGCCATACAGATCATTCTCTCTTCCCTTTAGGTCTTTTTAAAATGTCACTCTCTCAGTGAGGGTTTCTTTGACCTCTGTTTAAAATTGCACTGCATCCATGCCCCATCCCATAAAGACTGTGCTGATTTATTTTCCTCCATGGTGCCATCACCATCTGATGTTCTGTGTGTTTGAATTAGCTATGTATTTGTTGTTGGTCTCCCCTCTCTAGAATGCAAACTTCAAGAGGGCAGGGGATGTTTATCTCTTTTGTTCAATATCCTATATCCCCAGCATCTAAATCAGCCTGAGCATCATAGGTGGTCAGTAAATATTTGTTGAATGGATGGATTGGGGCGGGGGGGGGGGTTCTATTTCTTGAAGAGTCTTTCTCATTAAAGTCCCCTTCCTAAACCATTTTTCTCATTCGTCTCTTTGAGAGCTTAGAAGAGTATAACTGCTCCTCCCGCTAAGAGGAGCTAATGATGAAAATTACTGTGATTTCCTAGACTGAGACTCGGGCTCCCTAGGGAAGGAAGTTTGTATCCAGTACCGGCAGAGTTTACCAGATTTCAAGAGGGAGGAGAGAAATTCTTACCCTTAGGAAGTCGCATCTTGGGGGCCCTGCCCTGCAGGTGTGATATTGTGCCGGTCAGTGTCAGGGCCTGAGGGCTGTGCCAGCTTCTGGGGCTGGTGCCAGAACCAAAGACCTGCTCACGGCTGATGCTGGGGAGCTCCAGTTTGCTCATTTCCCTTTTTCTTCTATTAAATCTGTATGCTCAGCCTGTGGGCCCCTGTTGAATAGGGTAAGCAGTACTTTTCTTTACCCGGGACCCTAAAGGTTTCTTTTCTGAAACAGCCTCAGAGGAAAGGAGGGATGAGATGGAGGTGAAGGGTGGGAGTGAGAACAGATCAGACTTCTTAGTTCTAGTGGGAAGTGGCAGTTGAGATCTCTCCAACAGATCCTGTTGGGATCCAAGAGTAGGAGGGAGTCTTGGAATTTCTGGACCACTAGGAATGAGTTTTAGACCTGATGAAGATGGAAGCTATCACAAAGAGGGAAGTTTGGGCCCTAGGACCAGTAGGGGCTGCATTGGGACGAGAAGGGAAATGAAACGCCCTCTAGGATTTCTGTAAGTTTGGTTTTCCTAAAGCTTCTGATATGGCCGTAGAGCAGGGCCAGAGTCCTAGTGAACTGGAGATGGGAGAGTAATATAGCTCTTGTGACCATTGAAAAGTCACAGTACCAGTGGTGAGTGGTGAAGAGGTACGAAAAGAGTTTGCACGAATGTAGCTGAGAGCCTGAACAGGGAAACTAGAGGAAGCTTCTGATGCCTCGTTGTTGTATTAATAATAGTTGGCAGTAAGGAAGCCTTGGCAAGCAGTTGTACAGTGGAGAAAGCTACTTGGTGAAACAAGAGGAAATTCGCACGGGCGGATCCTTAATTCAGAAAAGGAAGCCCTTTGCAAGCTGGTGGGTGTGAATTTCACCTTCTAGTCTCATTTCCCCGGAGACCCGTCTGTGCGTCCCCTTTTCACACCTTGTGCCTCAGATACTTCCAACATGTTCAAAGTCTGAAACCTTGCATGGCTTGACTTGATGGCACCACCTCCGAAGCTTTCTGCAGGATTCTCAGTCAGAATTCGTCCCTTTCTTCTTCTCTGGGTTCCTAACACCCTGTGTTTATAACTCTGCTGGTGCATAATGCTTGGGGGAAAAACCCATATATCTGCACTTTTCCCAATGTGAATATAAACTCTCTGAGGCGGGGCCTCTGCCTTTACTTGTCTTTGTACTAGCTCGTCTTGTTCTGAGGAGGGAAGGACGGGTGCCTCCATCTCCCCTCCCCCAGTCCTGCAGTGCCTGGCACACAGTAGAATCTCGGTCACTCTCTCGCTGAGTAGAATTGATTCTAGGTTAATCAAACGAACACATTATACAGTAGACTGACCTGTCTCTTCTTCCCTCCTCGCCCTGGGCAGTGACCCGCTTGCTGGCTGGTACACCTTGCTCCTGGCTCAGTCCTACTTACAGCAGAGCATTCCTGTTTGCTTTTCCTCATCCTGCCTCCAGCCTTTTCCCTTTGATCTCTGCCACCCGCCCCACTCGCCCCTGCCATTGTCCTGCCCAGGAGCTAACCATTTCTCCTTGCCACGCTCGGGCCTCTCCATCTCTCTTCCCTAGCATATTCTGAGCACGATGCCCAAGGAATCAGGGATGACGGGGAAGCTAGAATAAAGTAAAGGCATGGCCTCTTAGCCCCTGGGCTTCCAGTTAGGGCCTGCTGCCTCCTTTTTGTCTGCTCACCTGTTTCTTGTCACCTGAGGGACCTTGTTCCTGAGCTGGATGTGGATATCATCAGATGATCTGTGATGTGAAGGATTAAGGATTATAATCCTGGGAAAGGCTGTATTGCCTTTTGACTAAAATTCTGCTGTTCAGAGAAGAAAATAGGGTCATCATTCTATGAGTGGGCCCCGAAGCCACACTGTCTGGATTCTAATCCTGCTCCACCACTTACTAGCTGTGGCTACATCAGTAAGATGGGGTTATACTGTTGCCTGCCCTGTTGAGTCATTCACAAACAGTCTTGAGCCTACAATGGGCGAGGTTGTTCTAGGTGCCAGGGAAACAGCAGTGCATAAGACAAAAATGGGTTAATGCATTTAAATACTTAGAACCGTGTCAGGCACATAGTAAACATGCAGCAAATGTCCCAGTATTCTCTTCCCAGTACTTTTCTGAGAATAGATTCTCAGGTGGGATAAGCTTTGGCAGCAGCCGCAGGACCAGACCTCTCTGAGAAGGGGAGGGCTAGAGGGTGGGCTAATCCGTCCGTTCTAGATTTGGACTTAGGTTCAGGACAGCACTGGCTTTAGTGGCCTTTCATTGCTGGCCCTTCGTTTTGAGACTGAATACATGAGCTGGCTAAAGATCGCCCTGGGAAATTTACGAGTCTGTTTAGTTCCATGGAAAGGGCAGGAAGAGGTGACCCTGGACTGCCGAGATTCTGCCCAGCCCATTTGTACAAACAGCACAGTGCCTACCCAGCCATGTATGGATGACCCCAAGAGAGGCCATGTCTCTTGAGCAATGTGAAGGGAGGTGCTAGATTCATGAGCTATAAGGAAGAAAGACAGCTTTTGGCCGCTCCACTCTCAGGCTCTCTGGCTGTAGAGGGCCTTCTGCTGGAGGAGGTGGCTTAGGGCTTGGAGAGCTGAACCGAGGGAGGAGAGCGGGGTGAGGTGGAGGTGTGCGGCCTCATCGTTTGCCTTCCCTGTTTCCGTTCGTTCCTCGGGGAATGCTGCTGAAGAGGGTTGAACTCCTAGTTGTGATTACTGCCCAGAAGTAAAGTTTGGACTCAAGCCTCCTGATTCATTGTCTGTGGTTTCCAGTGAAAGTTCAAAACTGATAGCGTCTTTATGGGGATAGAGTTGGAGTAGAAATGTATGTTTCCTGGGGATCAATGAGTTTTTCAGCTACCACCATACTTAGGGAAAGGTAACTGGATCATCTTGACTATGGTTCAGCAACTACTTTGCTGCTTCTCCCACCTTCTCTCTTCCATCCTTTTCCCACGATAGGTTTTCAGAAATGAACACCCTGGGCCAGCCTGGTGGCACAGTGGTTAAGTTCGCACATTCCGCTTCGGTGGCCTGGGGTTTGCCAGTTCAGATCCCAGGTGTGGACCTATGCACTGCTTGTCAAGCCATGCTGTTGTAGGCGTCCCACATATAAAATAGAGGAAGATGGGCATAGATGTTAGCTCAGGGCCAGTCTTCCTCAGCAAAAAGAGGAGGATTGGCAGCAGATGTTAGCTCAGAACTAATCTTCCTCAAAAAAAAAAAAAAAGAAATGAACACCCTTATACCCCAGAGAAAGTGCCCTTGACAAGAGATGTGGGTCAATCTAGGATTCTTGGGTTGGTTCCCATATGAGCTGCTGGCATGGCTTCCCTTGGAGACGGCTGAGAACTGTGACGATTTGCATGCATGGGGACAAATGAAGTCGTTCTGGGCCCTTTCCAAGATTCTGAAGTGCAGCCAGGTTTGGGACCACTGGACACCATACTCGTTCATCTCGTTTGTATTGCACTCTCTTCAGTCTTTGGCCAGTATTTCAGCTCAGTTCAGCTGAGAATATGAAACTTGAACTGGGCAAAGCATTTTGCTGTGGATTTACATCCACAGTTCATTCCATGGTGAAGGAAACAGATAAATATAGTATGATTATAGCAGTGTTTCGCAACTTTTTTTTCATTATTTCATTTCATTTTCATTATCATTTCAAAGGCTCCCTAAGGAACCTTTTATTTTTTTCTTAATCACCCCCCCAAGGAAATTTTAATTCTACAGATATACCAAAATTATGTTTATGTTTATGTATTTCTGTGCTTTTACTTTAAAGAGTCAGACTTTTTTCATCCCTCAAGAACCAATTTTCAGGGGCTGGCCCTGTGGCCAAGTGGTTAAGGTTCCCTGCACTCGGCTTTGGCAGCCCGGGTTCACAGGTTCGGATCCCAGGCGTGGACCTGCTCCACTCATTGGCCATGCTGTGAAGGCATCTCACATACAAAGTAGAGGAAGATTGTCATGGATGTCAGCTCAGAGCTAATCTTCAAGCAAAAAAAAAAAAAGAGAGAGAGAGAGAGATTGTCAGCAGATGTTAGCTCAGGGCGAATCTTCCTCCAATGCTTTGTAAACTTTATTTCTTCCATCTCCTCTGACTGAACATCACAACTTCATAATTTTTTCTTGTCTTTCAATTCCCATTTTGCACTCTCTGCCCCATCCTGGATTTCATCCTTTTTCTCTCTCTAATATTTAGAATATTTAGAATATTTGGAAGTTTATAAATGAATTTAATTAAAATAGTAATCTGTACAGCTTAGGGACAACTTAGGGAAGATAATTTCCTAAAACTGTCCCCTAAGAGGTCATCCCTGTGGAAGGAGGAGCCTAGAGACCTATGGGGTATTCATGGGAAAACATAATAGACCTCAGTATTGGGGGAAATAAAGATACGCATTTGAAGTTACCTTTCAGAGGAGATGCCTCCCAAGAGGTCTTTATATTGGTCCCAACAGGCTTGGATATGGATGCCCCATATTGGAGCTAACTCTTTTTTTTAGGGAAATGTTTCATTATTTTATTATTATTATTTTATTGAGGTTGTAATGGTTTATAACATTGTGAAATTTCAGGTGTACATTATTATTTATCAGTTTCTGTATAGACTGCATCGTGCTCACCACCAATAGTCTAATTTTTATCCGTCACCCTATATATGTGCCCCTTTACCCCTTTCGCCCACCCCCCAACCCTTTCCCCTGGTAACCACTAATCTCTTCCCTTTGTCCATGTGTTTGTTTATTTTCCACATATGAGTGGAATCACACGGTGTTTGTCTTTCTCAGTCTGGCTTATTTCACTTAACATACTACCCTCAAGGTCCATCCGTGTTGTTGCAAATGGGACAATTTTGTCTTCTTCTGGATCCAGCTTCTTTATATAAATTCTTTTGGGGTTGATGCCAGTTCTGCCAGTGGAATATCAAGTCACTTTTCTCTGGCCATTCAGTGTAACCAATGACAGCATTTCCTGTCCCCTATAGAAACTACCAGAGGCATGCAGTGTTGGTGATGGGAGACCCTTTGTCATGAACCTACAGAATCTGTATTTGGCAGTCACCAGACGAGAGGTCCAATTGAGACAGCAGCATCAAGGCACTGGTGAGTGGTCGCAGGGGTACTTGTCTCCCTGAGCTTAGGGTTAGGGTCTAGGTTTGTGATGTCCAATATAGTAGCTCTAGCTGCTTGTGACTATTTAAGTTTAAAGTAATAAAAATGAAATAAAATGAAAAATTCATTTCTTCATTTGCTCTAGCCACATTTCAAGTGCTCAACAGCTACATGTGACGAGCGGCTACCAAGTTAGTGCAGATATAGAACATTTCCATCATTGCAGACAGTTCTCTTAGAACTGGTCTAGGTGCTAAGGAGAATTAGTGAAAGAACCAGGAGAAAGATTAATCTCCCTGCCTGAGACATGTCAGGAAACGTGTAGAATAACAGTTGTCTATTTTGAGTCCAGGAAACTCTTGTCTTACCTGGTGAAAGTGGGCCCGGGGGATCGTCACAGTAGAAACAGGGCTTTCCGAAAGTCAGCCGGAAGTTGGATTTGTGGCTGCTTCTGCCTACTTATATATTAGAACCAAACCCTGGCTTGTTATCAAAATGCTTGGTAAATGCCAGTGTCTTTCTGGTAAGAAGAAGGCATTTATCACTATCCTCCCTGATCTTTCTGATGTCAGGAGAGCCTCAGACCTCAAGCAGCGCCTCCCCTCAAGGACAACTTCTGAACCAGCCCGAAGAGCCAGACTCCTCAGCACCATCCCTCCCAGCGCCGGAGAAAAAGCCCACAGTGAGTCCTGAGCAGCTTCCTGGATGGCATTCTGAGAGCTGGCGGAGTCTGCACCGACAGCCACCAAGCCAGTGGTCCCTGGAATTGCCACCTAGTTGATACCGCCTTAACAATATTGGGGGCTGTTTGTCACCAGGCTTCCGCATGGTGGATTTCCAGATGGAGAGTCATGGTTTTCACATCTTCCCATGCTGTCTCCTCTACAGTTCTTGTGCTGAATGATGGACCTTGACTCCTTTTCTACCTTATCCCACCTCCAGTGATGGTCTCCAAGGCTCTTCCCTGGGGAAGAAGGGATGCACATGTCTCCTGCATAGCATCTCATATAGCATTCACTGCCTGACATAGACTTCAGAACACCCGTGTCAGCCCCTTCAAGAAGGCCTCACCCTAGCCAGAGCCATGGGATGAAGGAAGTTCCTTTCCTAACTTAACTGGAACTGTTGAAAACCTCTATTAACATGGGTTACTTTTTTTTCTAGGGTACTTCAGGCCCCATGCAGAGACTTCAGCTGTCAAAGGCCAAGAGGAAGAAGCTAAGGGGGCTCTTCAGTTAACCTGTCACTTTCTCAGCTGCTGAAGATGGACTTGGAGAATAGTGTCACCTTGAAAGGAATTCCGTGGCAGCCGTCTATCTGACACAGTTATACAGTCAGAGGCCCCACTGAAGGAGCCAGACAACTGAAGTTCATGTTGACAGGCACCTGAATGGGTACCGTTAACCGAGGGAATCTTGGCTCCAGCCCCCTGGGCTTTGGCCTTCCCTATCCAATTGGAAGCCAGTCTCTGGGAATCCCATGTTCTCCTCCTTTTGGTGGAGGTTCTCTAGACACCATGGACTTTAGGTATATAGGGCAAGTCAGCAAAAAGGCACAACCTGCTTAGGAAGCCTTGGCTACCTCTCTCAAGAGTCCCTAGCCAGTCCCAGGGGCTCCTCAGAGACCCTCTTCTCTCTTTAGCATGGAATAAAAACCACTCACCTCCCCTTGCTTTTGAGAGCGCTTATTCTGTGGAACACATAACCCACTGCACTTTGCTGGGCCCCACCCCACTGTCTTCTCTGGATGAAGCCTGAGCCCTCAGTCCAGTCCTTCAGTCCTTATGCTTCTCTGAGGTGGCCGGTGCCGAGCTTTTGTTTGGGAACTTCGATCTTGAAAACTCTCCATGGTGGGCACAGGGCAGAACAGGTGGCTGCTGCTCTCCTTTGTCCAACTTGATGTGGGTTTTTTGGTGTGTTACCAAGGCATAGATGATAGGTTAAACCACAGTAGGGGATTAAAATTAGAAAGAGCTCAAGCACTAGGACCAAGGTAGTTTCCCACTACAGTGGGAGAAAAATGAATTTTACTTTCCCCTCCTTCACTCCACTTCAAATAACATGGTAACTAGAAGAACTAGGAAAGACAGGATGACAGGGAACAGGAAATGGCCACACAAGTTCTCTGGGATGACAGAATTGACCTGTAGAATGAATCGTGCTTAGCGAGAGAAAATGTAAAGGCTGTAGGATAGGCAGAGCCTTAGACAGTTGGAAAGTCAACTCTGACAAATCTAGCAAGACTTAGCAGACCAGTGTTGGCCAAGTCCCTTGGCCTTCTCCGTTAGGCTTTCCTCTCTAGGTAAGACCCTATGCGACATTACTTGGAGAGAGGAATTGTTAGGTGGAGGAAGGGGTCAAGGTCAGAACCCACAGAGGGCTTTTCTGCTTTATTTATGGCTGATGGTCAAGTGCCTGCTCCTTCACATATTCTCTAGCTGGGACTAGTGTTTCTGTCCTCATGTCAAGTCATGGGAGAGAGGACAATCCAAGCAGTAATAATGATCATAATAAGAACAACACAATGATAAAGTTCCTGAGCAGTTAGTGGATACTAGGTACTCTAATAAGCGCCTGACATTGAATCCTCACAGCATCACATGAGGAAGATACTGTTAAGCCACTTGGAAATGGAGGCTTGAGGTGATTAAGTGACTTACTTAAAGGTCACACAGCTAATGAGTAAGAGCCAGAATTTGCACCCAGACAGCTGAGTTCTTAACTGCGTTATATACATTACTGAAAACATTTTCCAGGAGCGATGTGAGGTCCTTCTCTCCCGTCTTCCACGGTAACATCCTTCTCCCATGACCTTGCCTCCTTTCAGGAGGATGTTCTTGTCTCCATTGGCTCTTCAGGGCAGGAGCCTTCGAGGACATCAGGACTGGGCCCCATGCCTTGCCTGCTGGCAGAGTCTGAAGGCTCCATCAGGGCTGATTCCCAGTTGCTGCTGGTAACTTTCTTTACCTCTAGACCACAGAGCCCCCGGGTGCACCCCATGGTCTTGACTGTCATCGAAGTGAATGAGGAACTATGTAAAAATCTATCAGATGGCTCCCTTGGTTCTTTAGTCTCTTTTCGGCATAATTTGATAGCCAGATTTCAGTATCAAGATATGAGACCACATGGAAAATGGCAAGACTTCCCCAGCAAGCAAGAAGATGGGTTCTTCACCCTGGATACTCTCTCTGCCCTAAGAGGACAGTCTCCAGAGCAGGCATTTTTTAATCATAGGGGATCAGAGGTTTGTGAATCCCCCAAAATTGTAAGGACCATCCTAAAAGCATAACTTTTTTCATGTTCTCAAAAGGAATGTATCCTTTTTTAAAAGGTCGGGTAAGAATATGCCTAACGACCTTCCCACCCACTGCTCCCTTTCTCCCCAAAGGGGGCGGCCTCCATGGGGATCTGGCCCCAACACATCCTTAGAGAAACATTGCTCCCAGAGGCCCTGCCTCCGGCGTTCTTGCCCCAAGCTCTTACCCCCCAAAGCTAGGAGTGGTTGAGAATCATTCATCCCAGGGCAACTCCAGGGAAATCCCTGCCTTGACAAATTGGCCCGGCCAGGCTGTATTCCAGCCCTGCCCCCTGGCTTGGGCCCCTCCCCAAGGCCCCCAGCCTGGCCCAACCCCCACTCCACATGCACATAAAAGGGTCGAATTCTCGTGGCTGCTCCATAAATTTTATTCCGTAAATATTAGTTTTCCCTGTGTTTAATAAAGCGGTGGCCCACCTCCCCGCCTCCCCGCCCGCTCCCCGGGGCCGGGGCTGGGGCCAGGGCTGGCTGGTGGGAGAAGGGACTCTTTCAATTGCTTTGGAGTATTTTTAGAAAAAAAAATAATATAAGGTGGTTTACACGAGCAAGCCAGCAAACCAGGAGCAGGACTAGGGACCTCGAGGAAGTTCCTGCAGGAACTTGACCTAAAAAGTAGAGAAATAGCGCCACCTAGGCTGCAAGGCCTACTTGGCCTTGCCGGCTGGCTCACCCCTCCCCCACAGTCAGCCAGGACAGGGCAGCTCTTTGCTGGAGGAGAAATCTTCATCCCTTAGCACTCCAGCTGAGCAGCACCTCCTGTGCTCAGGCCTCACCGAGGGCTTTCCCAGCAGCCCTTGAGGGCAGAGCCCGAGCTGGGTCCTGGAAAAGCCCACGGGGGTCATTCTCTTTTCTCCTGTCACCAGCCAGCTGGTCTCCCAGGTCAAGGAGTGTTTCCAAAGGGTAGCAAAGTTATTGAGAAGGGAGGCAGGAGCTTCTCATCTCTGTCTTCTCACTGAATCCTGAGGAGCGAGCTCTGGAATTCCTAGGCTGTAAGGTGGCAGAGAGAGACCCCTGCCCCTGTGCGCTGGACTGGGAAAGAATCTGTCGCTGTCAGACCAAGATCCTTCCAGGGGCCTGACGTGGTTCACCCACAGTGCGCACTTGCCGGGAAGCACAGATGCTCGAACGCTCAGCCCTATTGCTGCTTAGTTTTATCCCGTGGAACATTTGAACTCTCCTTTCTTGCTTTCCCTTTCATTTAAACCTCCCATTCTCCGAAGCCCTCACCTCCTCCTTTGCCCTGGTCTGATGGGAGGTGAACTGGAGCCCTGTGTCATTCTCTGTGCCGAGATGGCAGGAGGAGGGAAATGGAAAAGGCCGCGCCTCTTCTTCTGGTCCTGGGTTTAGTCTCGTTCTTGACATTGTCACTGGGGACGACAGAGTGAGTGACATACTACAAGGAACCCACCAAACTCAGAGCTCAAGACCCTTGGTTCCTAGTCCCTGTTCCCAGCATCGTAACTGTTGCTCACAGAATTGTATAGGGTGACGCTAGGCACTTAGATACAGAGAGAAATGCCAAAGAGAAGGGAGCCCGCGCTGTGGAGGGAGGATTTCCTTGCCTCTGTGACCTCCTGGGAGCTGATATATAGCACTCTTGTCCAGGGCTCCTTATCACTCTGTCTTCCTTCCCTGTTCTCTTGGACAGGGCCTCAGAAGATCCCACCGTGAGGGGAAACATCCCGAGGGGGGCAGGGCACGAGGTGCTTGTCTGTGTGAGGTGGAGGGACCTTAGGGACTCTCTGCTTTAGGAGCTCCCTCAGGTAGAGGTTTCTGTCTGTGCTCCCTCGTCCCAGACCCTTTGAGGAACGCTTTCTCAGCTCCTGAGACTTTGCTTTATGGTGGCCCCTATGCTTCCCCTCAATTCCAGGGCCTCATTTCTGTTCCCTGGCACGTAGGAAGTCATTAAGTAGCACCAACGCATTCTAGCAAAGGCTCAGTCCCTCCAAGCTGTGAAGTCCCACCTGCACTCAGTTTCTCTATCCTGGAGCCCAGCTGATTTTGCTCTGCTTTCCGCACTCCTGGACCCTTTGAGTCGGGGGCTAGCGTCTCAGCACCCAACTCTCATGGGTTCCTGGGAATCGGGGCCACCCCAGGGGAACCCGGAAGAGGCATTGAGAGAACTCCAGGATGTGGGGCTCACACGGCCATTGACTCACCTGGGAAGACTGTGCCAGGATTACTTGTCCTGTTGGGCCAAGGGCCAGGAGTTAAAGGATCATTCAGTGCCACACTCTTCTTCCCTACCCTCACTTTGGGGCCAGGGTTAGAATTGGGGAGTAGGGTTTGGGGCCTGCTGGGAGTCCCTTCTGAGATCTGGGTGTTGTATTGACTTTTTCATATTGGCAGCTGGAAGGGGAAGCCCATCCCAGTACGGCATTGTTGTCTAACACGGTTAATCAGATCCTATAATCCTGCTGTGGAAATATTGGGCCTCACTCAAAACAATAGAGACCAAGAATATTGTGGTTAAATTTCAACCAACTGCCTCCCTGGCCTGTTTGCCTAACCCCTACCCCCCTCTCCCGGGCCAGAGTCCTCCTCGCTTTATGGACCCCTGATAGGATCGACAGCCGGTCAGAAATCGGTGATGGGAGAAGGGAGAACGGAGAAGGGAAGGGAAGTCCTCTTGCCTGGCTCTCCATCCTGCTTCTGCCCTCCCACCCCAGGCCTTGAAGGGTGAGCAGGGGTGGTGGAAGGAGCTGGAGCTGGTGGGGGAGCCCTGCAGGGTCTGGGTCTGTGTTCAGGGGTCAGGAGCAGTACTGATGGGAATCCCGGGCAGTAAGGAATCCCTTATTTAAGACAGAAAAAGACTGCTGCCAGGTGAGAAGGAAAAACTCCCAGCTTCATTTATTATTGCTGCCTGGCCCTTCTAGGGCACAAAGCAAGACCCTTTGGTCCTATGTCACATATGGGAGGAACAAGAAGGCACTGGTTAGGGGAGGGGAGTTGGTAATGAGGGTTTCTGTTTCATTAGTAACCTGATATAACAGCAATATAAATAATAATACTCTGATGATATGTGGGGGTGATACTGATATCTCAACTTGAGTGGTTCTCTGGTAGTGGTGATGTCCACTGTGTTGCTCTCTTTGATAGGTACGAATTAAATGTGACAGGATAATTTACATAATTAGAGTAGCAGGACAGAGGGAATAGATAAGCTGTACAATGGCATTTTGAATCAAAAAAAAATGCAGTGTCTGGATTGTGCTCGTGGGGAAAATTAGCATGGTGATCTGTTCAGCAAAAAGCAGAGAACGTTCCTCTTACAGACACTAGGGCACCTGGCTTGTGAAGCGGCCGACTTCAAGTTTGTACTTGGCCGTCATGCACCCCGGATGCACTGGGCACAAATTGCAGCCACCCTGCTTTTGGAGGTGTCGCCAGTCAATGAGGTGAAGCACGGTGAGGCCCCAGCTCCAGCACCGTGGACTATTGAACGGTCAAAGTGTATGTGCATATTTAGGATCTGAAGAATGAAAACAGCAGAACGGTGCCAAACGAAACTGTATTTCCTTAATCTGTTCTTATAGGGTGGGGTGGAGCAACAACAGACAGCACTCGATGTTTCTCACCTCGGGTGCTATGTGATAATTCAGGGACTGGCATGGCTCCTGCGGGTCATTCATCAAAGCCATTCTAAAGCAAGGACTGCTTGGTGGGAGCTGAGCTTCCCACCACAAAGACAGCTGGAAAATAGTTCCTGGAAACAAGAATCAAAGAGGTATGTATGCTTATGGGTAGGAATCTCAAAAATAACTTAATGGCGGTCATCAAATGGAATTGCAACAGGTATGAAACTGATACCAAAGTCATCTAAATATTTATGGAATATATTCCATAATTTCCATTCTAATATTCCATTCTAAATATTATGGAAAATATTTCGACAGTTAAACAACTTGGATAATTAATGGGAATAATTCAATGGGAAGAAAGACCCCCAGTGGAAGCCCCAAGGGGGTCTTTATGTGTAAACTTAACTGAGAATGGGCTATATTCCTAACCAGGAAGGAAGATATAAGAAACCAAATTGGTTGGTTACACCTTATGCTGAGCGTGGATTTGAACTGCAAATGGGAAAGTCCAACAGGAAAATTCCAGATCACTACAAAGGAATTCAAAAGAATGGCACCAGTTGTAGGAAATATGTTGGGAACGAGATAGAAAACCCGTATTCAACAAGAAACAGGAATAATTGAGCACACATTCTCTCAAATCGTATCTATATATTGGGGGCTTACTCACTAGCAACCCCACCAGCAGGGGCGTGATTCTACTTGCTGTGTGGCCACAAAAACATTTCTCCTGATTTCAAGAAGCCTACAATCCAAAGAGGATATTTAAAGGATCGATTTTTCCCCCCAAAGTTTTTTAAGTGTGTAAAGTAGAAAGTGAGGGCCACATCTATATGGAGCTTTTTTATAAAGGTGAAAAGAATTGTATGTATACTGTTTTGTTACCTGCTTTGACTTTGACTTAACTCTGTTGTGTCCATATTTACAAGTCAATACATAAATCTCTTTAAAGGGTAAATTATCTTCATTCTAAGCTTTATAAAAAGTTGGAAAAACACCCTCACGATCAGAAAGTAGAAAGTCAGGCTTACCCACTCCGTTTTCCCCCAGCTTCATCTTTGATCACACCAGTCTCCTTACTGTTTCTCCAACAGGCAAGCACATCAGGGCCCTTTGCTCTATGCAGTTCCTTCTGCCTAGAATGCTCTTCCTCTAGCTATCTGTTTGGTTGAAGCCCTCGCTTCTTTCTTGGCTTAAATCGCACCTTCTCAATGAGGCCTTTGCGGACCACCCCACTTAACAGAACCACCTGCCTCCTGACCTCACCCCCCCCCCATGAGCCTATGCGCGCCCAGTCCTCTACCATTTTACATTTTGTGCTCATAGTCCTTCCTTATTCCCACCTAACACATTGTATATTTCACTTATTTTTATGTTTATTTTTAATTGTCTGTCTCCCCAATGCCTCCCCACTCAAATAAAACTCCGTAGGGGCAAGACTCTTTTTATTGTTCTCTCACATCGCAACCACCTCAAACAGCATCTGGCACTCAGTAGGTGCTCAAAAATACTTGTAGAGTGAATAAATGAAGGAAGATTATCACACACACCCCCCCTCTACCCTGTTGAAGTGATTCTAGTTATAAATGAATGTAATTTTTTGTGGGGGCAGCCAGTCACAGAGTGGGAGTGGTGGTTAAATACCATTCTGTTTGCTATAACCATAAGAGAATGAATTTGTCATTTTGCAGAAACTGAGAATACAAGTTATTAAAAAGCAAGTGACTGTGTACCTTCTTGCTTGCTTTGGCTATCTGTCCCCAGAATCCTTAGGGTGCTGTCTCTTCCAAGAGAGATTGGTGAGAGGGTGTGGGTGGACAGTACAAACCCAGATACAGGAAGCCGACAGGCAGGTCAGGAGCATCCTTGAGTATTAAAAGAATGGTGCCCCCAGCCCCTTTATTGAACATTCACTGGACTGGTATTTTCCAAAATTCTCTTTAAAGCAACAAATTTCTTTCCAAATAGAGCCACTGGAGTGGAAATAAAGCCCATTAATTAGTAAATATATTATAATCCATATACGAAATATATTTCTATGTATGTCTTTCTGTCTGCAAGTGTCTTTCCATATATAAGAATTTCCCACAATCTTTAGTCTCTTTTGTGGAAAAAACACTCACTTGGTAAGTAATGCTGCCACCTTTTGCTACCTTTTCAAAGTCATCAAAGTGAGGCCTTTAATGCTTGAATCTCTCTGAAGTGCCTTGTAATGAGCTTATTGTTTGGGCAAAGGTAACTTGACATTCCCATTTCTAATCAATAGCCAGCTTTCAAAGCATTGTTAGCTTTGAGTGGCTCTAATTGGATCTCCAGGTGTGTTCTGGGCTGACCTGAAGCTTGGAAGACAGGCATGCTTCCATGTCTACACAGGAGCCAAACTTGGTGGAGTTGCTAACCTCTTCCAAAAATCAATAGTAGAAATCAGAATGATGCCAACCAGTTGGGGAAACAGTCAAATAGCGTATCCTCAGGGGATTGGCTGGAGGACACCCCCCCAAACCAAAATCCACGGATGCTCAAGTTCCTTATATAAAAGGGCGTAGTATTTGCATACAACCTACGCAATCCTCCTGTTTACTTTAAATCATCTCTAGATTACTTATAATACCTAATACAATGTAAATGCCATGTAAATAGTTGTTATACTGTATTGTTTAGGGAATAATGACAAGAAAAAGACGTCTGTAAACGTTCAGTACAGACGCAACCATCGTGGGCCTTTCCATCCGCAGCTGGTTGAATCTGAGGATGCAGAGCCCACAGATGCGGAGCGCCGACTGTAGTGGGGCTTAAAGCCCAAGAAGGTAACAAAGGAGCCCTAGATTTAGAGAGGAAGAGTGACTTGAACAGAGATCAACAACCTAGCACGCCTGCCCTAGGAATCACTCACCAAGGAACGGGATTATTGTGGAGTCAAACAGGCCTGAATTCCCACTCCAACTGCCTCACTCGCCAGCTCTGAACCTCAGTTCCTCGTTGTAAAGTGGAGATAATGGTGTCAGCTTCCTAAGGTTTTTGTGAAGGTTACATGAGATAATATTAGGGTTTCTGCCCTTTACCAGATCCAAGTCAGCTCTTCGTCATTGCAAGTGCCATGATCTCTGCTCACGCCACTGCCTTCTCCTGAACACCTTTTTCATTCTTTCAGTCATTCCTCTCCATCTTTCAGGACTGATTTCTTCTAAGAGGTCTAACCCAAGGCCAGTCGTTTCCTAATTCCATAGTCTTCTAGACCAAGTTCATCTTATCTATTAACCTGTCTAGCTTATAATGCATTATTCTGTGCTCATTTATGAGTGCCATTCACGGCTTTGTTGTAACTGCCTTTTATTTTCATGACTTATCTTTAAGGTTAAATCGTACAACAACTTGAGGACAACAGCTGTCTTCTCCTTTTCTATTTGCTTTCTCTACCCTTATGTGCCTCTTGTGCTAGAGTGCACAAGCTGGATGCTGCCTAGTAGACACAAGCAGGGCCTCCTAGTCCCTACCACTGTCTTGGGACACACATACATGAGAATCCCGATGCTTTCCTCCGGGGGATCAGAGAACTGCTGCCACTGCTAGTGAGCCCAGCAGAGGATAAAAACAAATTGTACATAAGATTTGTACTTTAAAGCTTGTATTTTTAACCCGCTCAACAACCGTGCAAGGTAGGTGATATATTTTCATTTTAGAGATGAGGAAACTAAAATTCAGAGAAGTCAAGTGACTTGCCCAAGGCCACGCAGTAGAAGGTATCACAGTGTTCAGGCACAGCTCTGCCAGCTCCAGGCCTAGTGCTCTTTCTCCTGAGCTAGGGCTGCTGTGCACTGAGTCATTGGAGGATATTTGAGTAACTGCATTCCTGAAACTTGTCCGGTTGTGGCTGGGCACCCATGGATTTAGAGCAAGATTGATCTGGTCAAGTGGCAGGATTTGGAGAAAAAAGACTAGTTGACTATAGAAATACAGACCTACACAGGAGATGTGTTTGTGTGAACGTATATATGACTGTTTCCCTGTAAGTGCACTATATTTGTACTATAGCATTAAATCTGAGATTAGCTAAAAATACTAACATGGTAAACGGATGTTTACCTAAACAGATGTTTAAATTATCAGCTTCTATGGGGTATTTTCCTCCTTCCCTTTCCTTCCTACCTATTTTTCCAACTTTCACTCTTGTAAGCAAAAAAGTAATCATATCATCCAAAGAAATAAATTTTACTTTGTTCTCTTCAAAATAGAGATGATCAAAGGGTAGAAGAGATCTAAAAGTGAGAGAAGAAAAGTGATTTTACCAACAGGCCCAGGGCTCAGGTGTGAGGGGCCCTGATCGGGTCTGTCACTGCTGCTCCAACCCCAGGCCATTGGTGCCTCCAGAGTGGCACACCTCAGTTCTTTAATGTACTGGTGGCAGGAGCCTGGCAGCAACTAGAAAGAAGAGCCAGGCTTTGTTGGATAGGTCAACGAACTGGCCCCGTTCAAAAGCTACCCTACATCTACTGAACAGCCGAGAACATAAACAGACAAGAAATGACCAAGGTTCTTAGGCCCCGACTTGGATTAAAAGTGCGCCAGGGTCACTGCTGTAGAAACGATGATGCTTCCAATCTCTGACTTCCTCTCCTCCTTCCTGCGCTGAAGGAGGTTGGACTGATGCTGATCGAAACTTGACATTCAGATTTTCAAGCGCCACTGTGTCCTGAGAAAAGAGTCTGGCTTTGGGGTAAAAAAGCTCCGGGTTCAAATCTTGCCTGTGGGACCACAGGCAAGTTACTTTATTTCTAGAACTTTAGAGTTGTAAAATGAGAATACTAATTGCTGTGCACAGGGGTTTGTTGTGAAGATTTTACTAAGTGCTTAAAGCAGCTATCAGAGAGAAAAGCCTAGATGGATGTTACCCCCACTTCTTTTCCCAGGATACACCCTGATCACTGCTCCTAAATGAGCCGGGCTGAGGAGGGTCACACATTCTAAACCAGTGAGGTTGCCCTGCTTTCCAGGCACCGGTGATGCCAAGCTACATCAGCACCGCATCAGCAATTCCTATGTGACACTGATCAGATCTTTACCAGAGATGTGTATTCAACAGGATCACCGTTGAAGAGGAGAAATGAGAGGAAGATTGTCAAAGCTAATATGTGGTTATCGATCAGAACTTCTGAGAGAATCTTAAATCATCTTTCACGTGGAGGGAAGAAGACTGAAAGTGGATTTAACAACTCTTATTCAACTCAAGACCATGCATACGGGATATCGGCAGGATGATGGCTCCAGTCACAAAGGCCAGAAAATGAGGAAGGGGAGTCAAATTTGCATTAGAGCGGGAGGAAGAAAGAAAGATTGAATTTAAGATGAAGCTTCTTTAGAAAATTCTTATAAAACCCTGGGATAGGTGACAACGGAAGCCTATGGGATTTTCTCTTTTGGAGCTCTGTGAAAACGGACAGCCCCTGTTCGTCTGGGCCAGGAGAGGTACTCACCTGGCTGCGTAGTCTGCCCCAGAAATCTGAGCAGGTGGGGAGGTGGGTATGGCAGGGATAGTTCCTGAACCCTGGAAAACACAAGTTAAAGCACTTAAAATCTTTCAGGGAAAAGAAGCAACCTTAGAGTCATCTGTGACTGGGAGACGGAATCCGAATGCTCATGTAAGATCGAGCGGGGGAGTGGGGCGCGCGGAGGAAGTGCAGGCGAAGCGGAGGAAAAGACACAGGTCATTTTGTTTCCTAGTGAAAGACACCACTCCACTCCTGGTGGAACCATCCTAAATTCCCATCTGTGGGCCTCAGTTTCCTTTTCTGTAATACGAAGTGCTTGTATTACGCATTCTCTTGGGTTCTTTCCAATTTTGAATTTGTGTTCGTGAAATTGATCCAGAGAAAATGTGAGGACATCTGTGAAAAGACACCTCAGTCCCAAACCCAGGCCGTCCCAGTGGGGTGAGTGGTGCAGAGAGGCCAGCGCACCTGCACGGTGGAGGGCTGGGCACTGGGGTCAGACGGGGCAGGTAGGGGTTGAAATCTTCCCTGCTTGTCAGCCAGAGGCAAGTTACTTATCTTCTCTGAACTTCAAAATCTTCATTTGTAAAATGGGGATAATAATAGCTCTTTTGAACTGAAATTAGAAAATGCGAGTAGGATACTTGGTACAGGAACATCTAATAGCTTCCATGTATCAGGCACGTAAGTATCAATAAAACAGTACCTATTGCATTAATATTTTTGGAATAATAATTTTATACCTTTTTATTTCTCACCTTTTTATTTCTATCTATATTGAGTTTGTAGGATGTATGCAGCCAAATCATATAGTTGGTGGTGGTGGCGGCGTTTTTAACACACTTGCCTTTTCTTGTTTTAGCAGAGCGAATCCTAATTCACTCATCTTTCCTGAATGTCGTATTACAACACGCACGCCCCGTGTTGACTCCTCTAGCTGCCTCTATGTATTCTCCTTTCTGGCTTGTAAAGTAGAACCAGGGGACTAAGCATTGAGCAGCTCCTGTGTGCTTTCAATGCTTAGTCCTTCAATGGTTTTGGCATCCTTAGCAATGGTTTCAATGGTTTTGGCATCCTTAGCAAGCCCCTGCCCTGAGCTCGGTGCGCCCCTCTTTGCCACGGTCAGTCGGGCTTTCTTCGGTATTCCGCTCATGTCACCATTTAGCTGTTCTTCTCTACACCTTGGCCTATTCCTTTGCAACTTCACCTTGCTCCTTTCAACAGTGTTTCCAACTCAACAATCCCTGTTTGACTCCTCTAAGCCTGGACGCCCGGCTCCCAGCTTCACACCCTGCGGCCGTGGGATGTGCACCGCGTTGATACAGAATTCAGCTCCGCCAAGCCGAGAGGGCGCGTCTCCTGGCCAGGGTGGGGCACCAGGTTAGGAGCGGCCTCCTGCCTTTTGGGTTTACTTTCCCGCAGGGGACACCGTAGGCGGCTGTGCGGTCCGGCCACTGCCCCCCGCCCCTCGCGTCCGGCCGCGCCGTGGGTTGCGGTCTCTGTGGGGGTGGCAGCTCCTGTCCGGGAGGTTTGCGCCTGGCGGGGCACCCCGGAGCCGCGGGGAGCCCAGGGGCGAGGCCAAGGCGGGGTGGGGCGCGTCCGGGCGGGGAGGGCAAACTCAGGCAGTGCAGGGGGCGCCGAGGGCGGCGGGCGGGCGGACGCGCGGCGGAGGAGCGAGCCGGACTAGGGCTGGCTAGTGCCGGGCCGCCCGCCCGAGGGGGAGGAGGCTGTGCTGCCCTTGCTGCAGGTTTGCTGTCGAGCGCACAGGAGGCAGGGACATGGGTAGGGTGCGGTCTGCGCGGGGCCCGAGCCCGGATCTCTTCCATTTCCCCTCTCACTCGGCCCCGGGCTGCGCCGCAGACGGCAGCAGCTCCCGCTCCGCCCGAGCCGCCTGACCGCCGGGCCGGGGCGCTAACCGCGGGGCCCGCCAGCCCGCCGGCCCGGCCAGCCCAGCCCAGCCCGGCGGCCCGCAGCCCCGCCGCCCGCCGCCCCCCGCCGCCGCCGCGTTGCCAAAACAAACGGGCCGGCCTATTTATTGGCGGCCGGCGAGCCGGGCAGCTCAGAGTCGAGGCGCCGAGGGGGACAGCGCGCCGCCACCAGCCAGGGCCCCAGGCCCCCACCCCGCACCTGAGTCCCGCCGGCCCTGCGCCGCGCCGCGCAGCCCATGGCGCCCCCACCTGGAGCCCCCCGGAGCCACCCGGACGCCTGAGCCCTCGCAGCGCTCCCGTCGACTAGCCCACCCATCAGCCCACCAGGAGCCCTCGGCTGCCCCTCTCTCGGGCTCCCCGGCCATGTCTCCCGCCCGGCTCCGGCCCCGCCTGCGGTTCTGCCTGCTCCTGCTGCTGCTGCTGGTGCCGGCGGCGCGGGGCTGCGGGCCGGGCCGGGTGGTGGGCAGCCGCCGGCGGCCGCCGCGCAAGCTCGTGCCGCTCGCCTACAAGCAGTTCAGCCCCAACGTGCCCGAGAAGACCCTGGGCGCCAGCGGGCGCTATGAAGGCAAGATCGCGCGCAGCTCTGAGCGCTTCAAGGAGCTCACCCCCAACTACAATCCCGACATCATCTTCAAGGACGAGGAGAACACGGGCGCCGACCGCCTCATGACCCAGGTGAGCGCGACCCGCCCTGGTAAGGCGCCGCCGCCGAAGCACCGCCACCTGCCCGGCCCTACCCGCCCCCCTGGCACCTTTTCTCGACTGGCTGGCACGCCCCCTGGCACCTGCCCCTCTCGCCAAACCTCGCTGCCTCCTGTCCAAGATGGGCTGGCCAGGGGTCTCGGCGGGATTGTCGGCATCCCCGAGCCCGCCGGAGGCTGTGAGAAGAGCTCTCCGCTGCCAAGCGCCACAGCTCAGCCGATCGGCGGCGGCCTCTCTGCCCCGGAGTGCCGGCAGCTCAGGTCAGAGGCGGCACCCGGAGGTCCCTCGACCCGACTGCCTCCTGCGCCTCCGGGACCCACGCAGTCCCTCCCGGCCTAACCTTCCGCACAGCTGCGCCCCTTTCATTTCGAAGCCATTCGGCAGCCCTGAGCGAAGAAGCTCTGGGTGCGGAGGGCCCCACGCGCGCTCTTGGTTCGCTGCGCTGCCCCCTCCTGGAGCAGCTTCCTGCCTGGGTCTGGGGTTAAGGAACAGCGGGGAAGAGTTGAGCCGGGCGGCGGAGGTGGGAAAGGGAACTTGCTGGGCGAGCCCACGTGTCTGTCCCGAGAGCTGAATGGCGCAGCTGCGGTTGAAGGGTGGGGTGCCGGGGCCTTCGAGCGCTGGGACCGAACTTGGGGGATCCCTGGGCTTGGTGGCGGGGAGGCGGGGATTGGAAGAGAGGGGATGGGATGCAGAGGAAGGCAGGGAGCCGAGCTAACGCTAGTCTCCGCATGCTCGGAACAGGACTCGCGCTCAGCCCTAGCGCCAGGGGCGGGTGGGGTGGGGGGCAAACTTTCTTCCTTGCAGCCAGGTCCGCAAGGGAAAAGACCTACGCCCCCTTCCTCAGTGGTCTCCCGGGGCTCCCCCGCAGCAGGCAGCCTGCTTTCTAGATGCCTTAGGAAGAGCAGCTAGACCACGGCCCTCAGCATGCGCCCTGGCGCCGGGGCTGGCCGGCCCGTGTCGGGGCGAAGGTTGGCTGGTGGCCGGGCCGGGCCGGGCGCCGAGGAATGCAGATAAGGATCCGGGCCACGGGCTGGGCAATCATTGACAGCGCGCGCCCCGGCTCTGGACCCGAGGAGGGGGGTTGGGGAGAAGAGAGGGGCGGGGATCAGGGGCCCGCCGGGCCGACATAGGTGGGGGGCTAGAAGTCTGACGGCAAGGAACACGCGGAGCTCCCTCCCTGGACAGTGAGCGCCCCCAGCTAGACTGCTCGCCTGGGAAGATCGACCGGGCCTTGGGTTGTAGCCGCTGTTGGCTCCTGAGCGAACGAGTCCAAGGGTCTAAGGGGCCCGGGATCTGCAAGGTGGGGGTAGGTCGAGACATGGGCTGCCCACACTTGGCGGCACCTTGCATCTCAGAATCAAGGACTGTGGTAGGGACCCCTCTCCCCTACGCCCCTCCCCCGAGTCAACTGCAGGGTCCCTTGGGCTCCAGGCACTTGGGGAGCCAGCATAGACAGATGATCTCTCCCGTCCTTCCCCCAGGGCGCGGCTCTACTCCCACCCCATGTGAGGCGGAGCGTGGAGCCGACTGCCTGAGATCCGAGGCTCGTCTTCTCCTGTCCCTTCCCGCATAGGGGTAGGCGCAGAGGTTCTGAGGGCTCTGGGCTCAGGGAAGACCGTGCCCAGGATTATCAACCGCGCGCGCGCCCCTTGCAGCAAGAGACCTCCGCGTCGCCCTCCGCCGGCTAGGCCCGGCGCCAGCCTATCTACGAGCTCCTGGTTCCGGTGCTGCCGCGTCCTGGGCGCGCGTACGGGGCGGTTTTGGATCATAAGATAGTCCCAGCAGGAACGCTCTGTGGCGCCCGAGGGATCCACACAGCCCGGGATTCCCCTCCAACACACCCCCACGCTGCTGGAGCGCTCCGCACCTGCCGCGCCTCCGGGGCCGGTGTCCCCGGGCCTCAGCCCTGAGGCTACGGTGACACCTACTGGGCACCTCCGGCCTTACATGTCTAGCAGGCCAGCCGCAGGCAGTCGACTTCTCCACCAACCCCACCATCCAGGAAGCCGGCAGTCCCTGGTCCCTGGTGCCTCGGTGACACAGAGGAACACAGAGGAACTGGCTGGGGAAAGATGCAGCCGGGTCTGTGGAGGGATCGGTGCCCCGAGCAGGGGAGAGAGAACACAGTAGGGAGGGGCCGTTCATCAGAGAAGGGCGCCCCAAGGGTGCGAGGCTCAAGGCGCCCTCCAGATTTGTGGCGCCACCGTGCGGTCCAGGTCTCAGGGGCCGCCGGATGCTAGAATGGAAGGAAGCACCTTAGGGATCTACGTTCCTAAGAGAGAGGCACAGCGCGCCCTCCCCGGTTTCCCAACTCCAGGGCATGCAGTGGGAGAGTCCGAGGCCAGGCCGCGCCTCCCCCTGCGCTCCCCCTGAGCTCCCGCTGCGCACCAGCCAGCTCCTCCCCTTAACTCCGCGCGCTTTCCTCTCGCAGCGCTGCAAGGACCGCCTGAACTCGCTGGCCATCTCGGTAATGAACCAGTGGCCCGGAGTGAAGCTGCGAGTGACCGAGGGCTGGGACGAGGACGGCCACCACTCGGAGGAGTCGCTGCACTATGAGGGCCGCGCGGTGGACATCACCACGTCGGACCGCGACCGCAATAAGTACGGACTACTGGCGCGCTTGGCAGTGGAGGCCGGCTTCGACTGGGTGTATTACGAGTCTAAAGCCCACGTGCATTGCTCCGTCAAGTCTGGTGAGCCTCTGCCGGGGGGCTGGGCCCGGGGCCGGGGCCGCAGGGCGTGGGCAGGCGGCGCAGGGCCCGCTGGGGCCAAGAAGGTCAAGAGGCCGGCCGGGGGATGGAGGCGGGGACCCCGGGGAAGAGGACGTCAGCGGCGCTCCCCGTTGCTGCTAGTGACCACCTGCTCATCCCGTGCCTGGTAGTGACATGGCAGGAGCCTAGGGAGACAGGGCCCTGTCTCAGCTCACTGGGTTGCTGACCTGGTGGTCCACAATCCAGAGCCTGCCGCAGGAGGTGCAAGACAGAGCAAGCTGGACAGATGGAGGAAGCCAGGCCGGCAGAGACAGCCTCCCCACCCAGCGAGGTGCAGAACCGAGGCGGGTGGTGGGGCCAGGGGCCAGGGTGTGCCCAGACCCCAGCATGCCTGACCAGGAGCGAGGAGCCCCGAGGTTCAGAACCCACAGCCCGGCTGCAGGTCAGGCCCTTTAGGACACTATGTACGCTCCTCCCAGGGGGCGCAGGCGTCCCCAACCTCTCCCTCAGGGCCCTGAAGCTGGACATTTGGGGGCAAAGCCAGCCGTGAGGGCCAGAATAAACAGAGTGGACTTAATAAAGTGGATTTTCCCAGATTGGCCGCCTTGTTGATCAGAATTGGCAGGCACTGGGGCCTCGCCCCCTCCTTCAAATCTTGTCAGTGTCCCTGTCATCTACACTGAACCCAGTCATCGATGCTTCAAATGGTTCCTGTGTGACTGCCCGCCTGGCCCCAGCTGGCTGTGGGCTCAGCCTCCACGCTGGCACCATGCAGTAGTCACACTCGCAGACACGCACACTGAGACCAGGCCCGCTTTGTACTACTCCCATGCCGCTGGGCCCACAGTGGTCACCACCCACCCCCCCCCCCCCCACCAGCACTCCCCTGCCAACCACATCTACTCCAAGTCACATCCCCCTCCACCTGCAAACACTGGCCCCATGCCAGCTCCCAGAGTGGCCACTTCCATTCATGACTCCTGACCCCCATACACATATCCCACCCACTGGTGCCACTGGGTCCTGTCCCCGCACAAGGACCCAGCACATGAACTGAAGGTGGTGATTTCGCCCTTGCCACTGAGCCACACCCTGGCCTGACCCTTCACTCTGAGCTTCCTCAGGAGTCTGCATTTGCCCCATGGCCCATCCTCCTCTTCTCTCACTTCTGTATAGACTCCAAGGGCCAGCTCTGGCACAGAACTTGGGGTGTCAGTCTGAGACCACTTTTTTGGGAGTGTCTGAGCAAAGGATGAGAAATAATGGGACATCCACACCCCAGAAGAGCTGAGTGATTGCCTTCTCCAGGAGGCTGCAGCCTTCTGGGTGTCAAGTCACAGCGGACCACTGCCCTGCTCAGCTCACCTCTGGCCTCTCCGGCTGGTTCACAGCATTGTCAGGAAGAGAGCAGACAGGGAGGGGGAGCTTCACCTGGCCTTCAGGAGGGCCCTTTCTCTCCCACTCACTGGGTCTTGGAACCACAATCATGTTTCTCTCATTAGCAAAGGATGAGACTGGGGAGGAGGGCAGCAGATGACGTCGTGGGCTAGGGTGGGTTTGAGGCTGCATGGGAAATGGGGGCAGGGGCCAGGATATGGTGATGGGGGGGCTCTCTGGGAGCAGGGGGGCGCTCTGGCTGGGCTGGGGAGAGGTGCTGCATCTGGGAATCTGAGCTCCACAGCAGTAACACCTTCCTGTCCCTTCTTCCCACAGAGCACTCGGCAGCCGCAAAGACAGGTGGCTGCTTCCCTGCCGGAGCCCAGGTGCGCCTGGAGAGTGGGGCACGCGTGGCCTTGTCAGCTGTGAGGCCAGGAGACCGGGTGCTGGCCATGGGGGAGGATGGGAACCCCACCTTCAGTGACGTGCTCATTTTCCTGGATCGCGAGCCGGATAGGCTGAGGGCTTTCCAGGTCATTGAGACCCAGGACCCCCCACGCCGCCTGGCACTCACGCCTGCCCACCTGCTCTTCACCGCCAACAATCACTCAGAACCAGCGGCCCACTTCCGGGCCACATTTGCCAGCCAAGTGCAGCCTGGCCAGTATGTGCTGGTGGCCGGGGTGCCAGGCCTGCAGCCTGCCCGAGTGGCAGCTGTCTCCACACATGTGGCCCTTGGGGCTTACGCCCCACTAACAAGGCACGGAACGCTGGTGGTGGAGGATGTGGTGGCCTCCTGCTTCGCGGCCGTGGCTGACCACCACCTGGCTCAGTTGGCCTTCTGGCCCCTGCGACTGTTTCACAGCTTAGCCTGGGGCAGCTGGACCCCGGGGGAGGGTGTGCACTGGTACCCCCAGCTGCTCTACCGCCTGGGACGGCTCTTGCTGGAAGAGGGCAGCTTCCACCCACTGGGCATGGCCGGGCCAGGGAGTTGAAAAGATCCCTCTGCTGCCCGTCTGGAACTGCCCAGCTGGATCCAAAGGCCTCCCTGCCAGGGCGCACCGGCCGTGGAAGGGACCTGAGCAGGGGGCACTGGTTCCTACCATCTCCTCCACCACAGAGATATACCGTTGAGACTTGACTGGGCAATGCCAGCGTCCCCCTCCCCTGTCTTGGTGTAGTGTCTTGGTGTCTTGCAAGCGGAGCTGACGATGGGGGTGGTCTCTCCTTCTATCCTAGAGACCTCGAGGCTGGCACGGTGGGCCCCAGCACAGCCAGCTCTCACTATGATTTTTCATGGCTGCCAGCCCCAAGGGGGAGGACCCATTCCATCTGTCTTAGGCCCTCCTTCGGTGGGCTTACACCTCAGTTGATGCTGCTAGATTCCCTGGGAGCCAGCAGGGAGCTGGCTGGACTCAGTGCTGCCAGAACTGAGAAGGCTGCAGGGTGGGGCAGCCAGCCTGGCCATCCTGAGGCATGACCTTCCTCCCTGGCCACACTCCTCGGGACACATCCAGAGACTGTTGCTGTCAGTAGGCCGAGTTCTGTGCTCCAGCCACTGTGATCCTAGCGCCCGGGGCTGGGAGAGTGGGCTGAATGTCCTTCCCACCCCTGCCCAGGCTAAGCTCCCTCTTCTGCTGAACCACGACCCCGCCCCCTCCTCCAGTCAGTCTCCCCCACCTTATTTATTGGCGCGGAGGGGGAAGCCCATGGGAGACTTTTGGGGATGTTTTGGTCTTTTCTTCCTTTTGTAATAAAAATTATTTAAGTTGTTAGAGACGTAGGGTCCAGGACGCTGAGAGGGGCCAACACAGAGATAGTCTGGAGCCTGGGTGAGTGTGTCTAGGAGTGTGCTCTCCTTCTTGCAGGGACAAAACCTGCAGAGTTCCACCTCTTTGAGCCCTTTCTCATCCAGCAGCTCTGCAAAGTCCCAACAGAGCTGGGCTCTGGGCCAGGCAAGGCCTTTACATGCTGACCCCAAAGTTTGCGCCAAATGCCATTGGACCAGAAGAGAACTGCGGTAGCTCGTTCAGGGTCACTTCTCTCATCTAGAACCAGCTCATTGTGCCCCAGTCACTGTGCTCTCTCTTCTTCCTCTGCTCTTTCTCAGGGCCTGGGTTTCTCATTCTTCACTGTGGATAATGGGCAGTGGTATGAAAAGAGTCTGTAGAATTCACACTCCTAGTGGCCGCTTCTGACTTCCTGGATAAGGCAGGGGTTCCTAACCTAGCAGTTCTCAACCTCGGAATCACCTGGGCGGCTTGTTCCAAAGTGATTCCTGGCCTTACTTCTAGGATTCTGCTTTAATAGGTCCAGAGTGAGGCCCAGGAACTTATTTTTACAAACACCCAGAACATGGCAGATGGTCCATGGACCACACTTTGAGAAACATGCTTAGTCTAGAGAAGGCCCAGTTTATTGCCCAAACAGGAGGACTCCCTTCTTCATTTTCTCTTGGTCTCTCTGTCCCAAGGCAGGTTTTTCTATACTCACCACAGATCAGCTGAGATTCCCAGGCCCAATGGTACAATGGTTAAATTTTCAGGAATTTCAGGAGCCAGTTGAAACAGGTCATGGTGGCAGTATTTACACCATGGAAATTGGCGTATGCTACAAATTAGGGTTCCCCCCAGTGTGGAGAGCCAGTGGTAAGGCCCACTGCCCAGATTCTCTCCTCTTACAGAGATGACTTTGTGGGGGTGAATGCTCAGAGTCTTAGCCATCCCCCACCACCAGCAAGGAAAACTCCAGGGAAAACTTCCTTACCCTGGCAGCTGCCATCTGGGAGGAAATACACCCCCACAGGCTATAATGACAAATTGCTATCACCTAACGAAGATTAACCATTGCCAGGCATTGTTCTAAGTGCTTTATATGTAGTAACCCATTTAATTTTCATAACAGTCTTATGTGGGGTACCCTTTCATAGTACCATTTTCCAGACGAGAACATGGAAGCACAGGGAAATTAAGTGACTTGCCTAAGATCACACAGCAAGTGACAGAAGCAGGATTTGAACCCATGCGTCTGGCTCTCGGGCCCACTGTTTTCAAGCACAAGGCTTTTCTGTTGGTGAACTTGGGTCCTTTCTGGGAGGCACTCTCAGTGACTCAGGCCTGGAAATCTGCTTTGTCAGCACATCTAGAGTGGACCCATCTCTCCGTGGCTGACTCTCATGGACCAGGCTCACAGGGCCCAGAATGTCCGTGAACTCATTTACAATGAGAAACATAAGGTCAAGGTCAAGATACTCTTGTCCTTTCATCTGCACATTCCCTGTAGATATTCTACTGGGAGAGAGAGAGAAAGAGGGAGGGAATGAGAGAGAGCTCTACCCTGTGGGGGGGGCCTACCCGCCTCTCCTACTGGGCCTGGGCACACTCTGTCTTGCAGACACAGAGCCATTTGGTGTCCCCCGACCTTTCTATTCTCAATGGAACTCCCCAGGAAATACATTCATTCTTCAGACAAAGAAGGCTGCAAAGATTCAGAAAAAAATTTTGTTTGAATTCAGACCATCAAAAGACCAACTTTAGGGTGGAGGTGGGGCCCTGCAGCTTTTCTGGGGATCCTGGGTGCAGATTTGAGGAAACTGTGTAAGTGGGGAGACAAGGACACACAGCCTGGAAAGTCATCCTCCACCTCTGCAGCATGATGGCCCCAATCTCTCCCACCAGAACGGAGCTCGACCCTCCTCCGTATGATGCTGAGGCCAGAGGAAGGCCAACGACGCTGCCCGGGCCCAGGCAGCTACTTACCCAACGCTGGCCTCTCCTCCCAGGCCCACTCTCAGCCCCCAAGTCTGCTGCATCCACATTTGTGATCTTCGTTCACCCTTCACTCATCGCTTACTGGACTCCCTGGAGTCGGGCACTGCACCAGAGTGGGGACAGAGGCGGTCCCTGTCTTTAGCGAACTCCTGGGTGGTAGGGAGCGGTGTAGGGAGATGGATGTCCACAACATGGGCTAAGTGCTGTGACTGACATCCTCAGAGGGGCTATGGGAGTGACAGGAAGAAGCTGGGAAGCAGGAAGACTTCCTGGAGGGGAGGATGCTGCAGGTAGGACAAAGAGGAGTTTGTGTGGCAGGTAAGTAAAGGAAGGGGATCCAGTCTGGGGACACAATAAGTGCCAAGGCTGGGAGGCTTGAGTGAGCCTGGGGCTCACCGTCGGGTCAGCACTGCAGAGCTGTTCTACTCATGTGGGCTTGGCAAAGCTGGGGTAGAGAGGTGGGCAGGAGTTTGATGACACAGATTCTTGAGTTCCAAGCATCTGGACTTTATCTTGAAGGCCTGGAGAGTGCCTGGGGGGTCGAAGTTGGGGAAGCTCATGACTAGATCGTTTCAGAAAGCTCACCAGCTGCAGCGTGGAGGACAGACAGAGAAGGCAGCCGTGGAAGCAGGCAGTTGTTTACTGGGGAGAGAACTTGGTGGCCTGGACTAAAGAGGTGGCTGTGGGGTCAGAAAGAAGGTGATGGACTGCAGACTTTTAGGCACTAGAATGGCAGGACAAGAAGCCAGTTCAGGTGAGCGGTGGGTGTGGGGAGAGGGCCCAAGTTGACCTCAGGTTTTAACTGTGAGATCTCGCTCTCCCATGCCAGAGCCCTTGACCTTGGCCCTTCTCTGGCCTCAGTATCTGCACCTGTAAGGGCGACATCCCATATAGGTGTCATCTCTCCTCACTGCCCAAGGCTGGGCTACCTGAGTTCAAGGGACCCTCCAGGCTCCTGCTCTCTCTGTGCCCCTCTCCCCACTGGAAGTGCAGGGGGAGGAGACTCAGAGTAGCCTCTGATACCCCAGTCCAGGCAAGTTGCAAGACCTGTGCCTAGGCCCGCAGGTCCTCAGGGAGAACTGGAGACAGGGAGACCTGGCGTGTCAAGGTCCAGGAGACAAAATGGGGAACGTCCTGGCTGTGAGGGCTCTGGAGCTGCCTGGGCAGACTGCCCTCAACACAGGGGCAATTGCTCCCTGGCTCCCCAACCTGTCTGTGCCGAGACCTCTCTTCAGGTCCCCATCTCTGAGCTGTCCTTGCAGCCTTTGTTTGGAAAGACCCAATCACCACTGGGCGGGGCTCTTCCAAAGCCACGTGGGCCTGCACTCACCTCTCTCCCCCAACACACGCCTGAAGATGCTGCCTGCGGGATGGCTTCTGACAGCGACTGGCCCTGTGCTGGGAAGGGCTAAAAGGAACACAACAATCCCTTAGGCAACCAACCCTGTTAGCACCCACAGCCCCAGTGTGGGAACCAGAAATAGGCACCCCTCCATTGGAAAAATGTAGTAAACACACCCCTCAGGAGATCCAACTAGAAGAGGCAACTCTTCTGGCCTGGCTCCAGGAGACAGAAAGTCCGTTTAGGGCAGAACCTCATTCCGGGTGCACTGTGGGACGTGCAGCCTGTCTGGATTTCAGCCTCCTTTGCCTGCCCAGCCTAGAGCCCTTGTGCAGTGTACAACTTGTACTACCTTATACAGTGGATCTGAAGGCCCTGGGCCTCTGCTACTGTCAGCCGATTCCACAAGTGATGAAAATTCAGAGAGAAGTTCCATACGGTGCCACATGGGATAAAGTATAGGGGGACTGCCTGGAAGTGGCTTTGAGCTGGGCCTTCAGCGTGTGAGTGGCTTGGGCAAGGGTAGGTGGATGGATCATTGGGCGCAGATGTGTGGAGGGAGAGTGCAGGGCATGCTCAAGGACTGGGAGCCAGTGTGGCTGGTGCTAAAAGTGCCAGGAAGGGAGACTGCAAAATGGGAGTAGGAGAGGGGAAATGCTGCGCCCCAAAGAAGTCCAACTCCAGGAAGGGAGCCCGTGGGGGAGAGCACAGGCCCTGCTCCCCTCTCCAAGGGTGCCTTCACCATGGGGAAACAACCCTGGCAGGGGTTGGTGGCAGCAGCTTCCTCACCCTGTGCCCTCTGCCCCCTGTGTGGAATGCACCTCCTGGGGCTCCGCCCCACGTCCCACACCCCAGCCTGGTTCTCAAAAGCCTCTTTGTTCCACTGGGCCACGCTGTGGCCAGCCTGGATCTGATAAGGCCAGGCCTGGCAGATAGAGGCCCCACCCTGCACTCAGCGCTGCCCCAAGGCACACCCAGGCCACCTCTCACGCACACATCGCATTCGCCCCAGTGAGGCACAGACACAGGGGCCTTCACACCCAGGCTGGGGTGGGCAAGCCTCAACCTTTGGGCTGGCCCCCTGCTGCAGTCCATTTAAGACCCCCTCTGATCACATGGGGAAGCAGGATAAGGGAATTAGTATCCCCATCTCAGAGATAAACACACTAAGGCTCCAAGAGGGAAAATGACTTGCCCACAGGTATTTCTTCTACACCTAGGAGCACCAGTTGTGCTAGTCGAGCTAGTTACATTATCTTTTAAAGGGGCCCAGGCCATGGCTGAGTGGTTAGGTTCGCGTGCTCTGCTTTGGTGGCCCAGGATTTCACCTGTTCGGATCCTGGGTGCAGACATGTCACCCCTCATGAAGCCATGCTGAGGCGGTATCCCACATAGAAGGACCTACAACTAGAATATATACAACTGTGTGCTAGGGGCCTTTGGAGGGAAGAATAAAAAAAGAGGAAGATTGGCAACACATGTTAGCTCAGGACCAATCTTTAAAAAAAAAAAAAAAGACAAATTAAAAAATATTAAATCTACACTCTCTTTTAAGATCCTAACAGCCTGTGAAGTGGGGTCACTCCTAATTCCTACTTTGCAGAGAAGAAACTGAGGCCCAGAGAAGTGAAGTCACTTTCCCCAAATCACACAGTGGCAGGGTCCAGACAGCAACCCAGGTCCACTGCAGCATCAAACTGAGGGAAGTGGGAACTGTTAATTTACCATCCCAGAAGAATGGGAGGAAGGCAGTCCCAGCCTCAATCTAAAAGATCTGATGGGGCTGGGGGTGGCCAAGAAGCTGTCAGGGAAGGTGGCCCTGGAAGAATAATGTTCTACATGCCGTCAGAGGATCGCATTTTGGTGGGAGTGGCAGTGGTTAAAATATGTCCACAAATTATTTGACACTCCTCTCCCTTTGAATCTGGCCTGAGGCTAGGTCAGAAAGGCCATGTAGCTTCTGCCCGGTTCTACCCTGAGATTTCCAAGCTGGAGAGGCTATAGATAGAGATTCCCATCATGGCCTAGCTGAGCTTTCAGCCAATAGCCGGCATCAACTCTCAGCCACGTGAGTGGACCGTCTTGGCTATCTAGCCCAATGGAGCCGTCAGATGGCTGCAGCCCTGGCCAATATCTGGATGGAATTGCATGAGAGACTTCAAGCGAGAAGTGCTTGACTAAGCCCCTCCTGAATTCCTGACCCGCAAAATCATAAGCAAGATAAAATGGTTGCTTCGAACCTTGAAGTTTTGGAGTAATTTCTTACACAGCAATAGTAACCAGGACAAAGGGCAAGGAGAGACTGGGAACCTAGGAAAACACCTTCTGAGGCTTTCCAGAGACCTTTAACACAATTTTACACAAAAGCTCTTAAAAACGGAGCCTGCATGAGGCTAGAGGAAGTGTGGTGCCTCTTCATCTTCTAAGGGACGGCATGAGAAGACGCATTGACCCGGAATGAACCTGGGGCAGGTAGAGAGGGGGACAGAGGGGAGGGTTGGATGAGCACAGCACTTCACACTCGGTTGACTGAAGGAATGTTATGTATCTGCTCTGGTGGCAGGATCTCTGATGATAGCAAACTCTGGGAGGAGTGAAGAGCCTTCTAGAAGGAAGGAAGCTCAAGGATCTGGGCTAGTGGGTAGCAAGGAGCTATACATGGCCAAGTGGAAGGAATGCTATTAGCGATTTTAAAAAGTCAAATGTTAGATGTTGAAGAAAGTGCTCAAAGGTTGAGGCCAGACCTAAGAAAGGGGCTGGACATTCCTGTGGACAGTGCTGGCCAGTTTTTCTCAGAGCGCCCCCGCAAGCAGAACTTGTACGACCTCAACAAGAAGGTCCATGAAAATGAGCCAGAAGTACCCTTTTGCCCTCACAAACTTCAGATATGTCCGCATTTGACTTCTGCGCACACCTCTGAATGCCCAACTCAAGAAAGCTCAGAGGAAAGTGGCCAGGCAGATAATAGGGAATGGGTGTGGCTTGGGGGAGTGGTTGGGAGTGTAGGGGTGGAAAGGTTACTGTGAGGACAGGTTTATTGGTTTTGAACTCTTAATCCTAGAAAAGCAAAAGATGGGTATGATCAAAATCTAATAAAGAGGGAAAAATAGAAACTTACAGTGGAGAATCCTGGCAGACACCACTTTAGCCAAGTGATCAAAGTTAACATCACCAATAATACACAGTGACACCGTGTACCCTCTGATATGATGCACTAAGAAGGGCATGTTACCCCTGTGTTATGCTTCCTAAAGATGCACACTTTACTCTAATCATAAGAAACAAACCCAGATTGAGGAACATTCTACAAAATAATTGACAGGACTCTTCAAAAGAGTCAAGGTCATGAAAGGCAAAGAAAGATTCAGGAAACACCCCAGTTGGGATCCTGGATTGGATACTTAAACCAAAAAAGGACATTAGTGGACAATCTTGTGAAATATACATAAATTCTGCACTTTTCTATTAGTACTATTGTACCAAGGTTAATTTCTTAGTTTTGATAAATGTTCTATGGTTATGTAAGATGTTAACTTAAGGGGAAGCTGGGTAAAGTGTTTATGAGAACTCCCTGTACTATTTTTATGACTCTCTGTACATCTAAAATTAACTCAAAATTTTTAAAATGTAAAAAAAAAAATCTAAAAGACAGAATCTCATGGGCCAGTCAGGGGTGGGCTCCCTTATCATACATGAAGTCCAAGCCAATTTCCAAACCCAAGACAGGCCAGATGCACTGAGCCAGTGATCACGCTATGACACCTTCACTTGAGACAGGAAAATAGATTGAAAAAAGTCAGAAATGGATTAGAAAAGGGCTTGAGGAATTAGATAGGATAGAAAGTCACAGAACAGTGGTGTTCTTCATTTATTCAGATCATATAATAAGCCAGGCACTGTGCTAAGTTCTTTAAATCTTTTATCTCACTTAAACCTTACAACCTTTGGTGTAGCTGTTAAGGTGTTCTCTGTCTACAGATGAGGAGACGGGTTTTATAGGAGACAAGGAACAATATCATAGAGCTGGGAGCTGGCGGGGTTGGGATTCAAATCCAGTCTGTCTTATTCCAGAACTGGTTCTCAACCACTCCACTCCACTGTCTTCTCAGCGATGTCCCTCATTCAGTTCATACCTCAGAGTTTCTGTGCTGGGGTGGGTGGGAGAAGAGGAGATAGAAGGCAGGAAGAATGGGATGGCCTAGGATGGGCTGGTCAGCCGGAGCTGTCCATGGTGCTGGCCAGGGACGCGCGGAGCTGGCGAGCCTGCAGGAGATGGTGCAGGGAAGACAGCGGGGAGAGCTAACACAGAAGGAGCACACACAGAGTAAAGGAAAGAGCAGGTACACGTGATGACTGATCGTCCACCAATGAGGAGGAATTAGAGGGGGAGAGACTTCACGTTTTGGCTGGAAATAAATAACTGTACACAGTAGACGAGACACGGATTTGTCCTCGGGTCTGACTTACAACACTATTCAGTGTAGCTTTACTGACTGTTGAAATCTACAGCTACTTTAGTGCCAGTTCATAAATAGTCACTGACTGAGTCCTCCACTGCTGTGGCTGCTCTCTCAGTCTCCTCCCTGCACCCCGTAGGCTTCCCCATGACCCAACAACTAAAGGGTGAAGGCCTGGCACAATGTGGGCTCTCAGAAGCCCACTCTGGCTCTAAGCCCAGTTGAAGTCCATTTCCAGAGGCCATGCTCCACACCTTACCAACTGTTAAGCGCTTTGAATACTACACATTTGTTCCCATTTTACAGGTAAGGAAAGTGAGGTTCTGGAACGTTTAACAACTTGCCTGAAACTGCTCAGCCATCAAATGCTAGAATCAGGACTTGAACTCTAGTCTTATGGGATCAAACTTCTTGTCCTTTTCTCTCCATCTCCCTACTGTTGGCCTGTGTGTCTATCTAGCCTTTGGTGAGGATGATGAACAGAGGAAGAAAGTGATCTAGGGGGATCTGGGTTGGCACAGGAGAATGAGAAAACCTTATGGAGGTCCCAGGCAGAATGGAACACTTTCCTTTGAATTCTCTTGACATATGGCCATCTACCCCAAACCCCTGCCAACTGTGCCCTGGCTGCTTTCAGGCTGGAGGTGCCATCAATCTCTTAACACACTCTCCTCCACCTGCCAGCTGCTAGGGGGGAACATGGCACTCTAATGCAGAGAATGCTCCATGCCTGCCCCCACATCAAGCCCTGAACCACCCGAGTGGCCCTCTTGGCTGAAGCCTCCTATCACTCTCCACCCCTCAGGCTTAGCTTAGAGGAGTTACTCCCCTAACTTCAGAGGTCAGGAGCACCTCCTCATCTCCCTCTTCTAGATTAAGTACATCTTGGATGCAGACCTGATTTCAGGACCAACACTCAAAATGGAGTCAGAGTTTCAGGGGAAAGAAGGTAGGAGAGGGCCTTTCAAGTGCTGGAGCTGGGTTGACTTGCCATCTGGACAGCAGATCACCCTGGCATCTCCTTTTGTCTTTCTCCACCTTGGAGCAGCAAGGCAGCCTCCTTGGAGAAACAAGAGGAGGATGTGGAGAGGAGAACTTCCTGCCTCTCCAGTGTGCAGGAGAGGAGGGGACACAGAGGGCCTAGTGACTTATTTATAGGAACCTCTCATTTAGTGAGTGACCTTCCTCTGTGTGTGTGTGTGTGTGTGTGTGTGTGTTCAACTTTGCTGATCGTCTACCATGTGTTAAGTTCTTTACACATGCCTGATCACTCATTCCCTACACCAGCCTTTTGATAATTATCCCCAGGTAACAGATGAGGAAACTGAGGCTCCGAGAGGTCATGTGACTTGCCCAAGGTCACATAGCCAATAAGTAGGAGAGTCAGGATTAATCTCAGGTCTGCCTGATTTCCTGGCCCACAATCTTCTCTATTGCAGGGGGAGGCAGGGAGGTGTGGGAAAAAAGCTTAGAAAAGATATTTGTGTGTGCTGAAGCCCAAGTCACTGGCTATGCTTTATTACCCCCATCTTCAGCTTCCAACCAGGAGGATTAGAATCTGTCTTCTACCCATCGTCCTTCCTCCCTCCTCTCACGTGCTGGTCTTCATCAATTTCCTGAATCACCACTCACTCTTGTTCACAGCCTTGAACCAAACAGCACCCACCTCCATTGTCTGTCTTGGATCCACAGAACATGTTGTCACGAGGACCCAGCACCCATTATCTCCCACAGGTTCTGGGCTCCTGAAAAGGGGGACTTCCGAAGCAAGCCTGGCTTCCTCTCCCTTCCTCAGGCTCAACCCCTTGCCACGCCCCTTTCTGTGCTGTTTGTCTCCTGGGGCAAAGTCCAGCTCAGGCCTCTCCCTGGGAGTCCACGTGAGTTAAGGTCACTCACACCAGCAGAACTCAGGGAGGCGGCCAGAACTTCACAGAAGCAGAATCCACAGGACCCCTACTGAGAACCTCTTTTCATCTTCCCGAGCCCAGAATCCACCAAGAGTTGGGCATGCCCGGTCCCTGGAGAGGCATTCTCTCAGGGAAGAGGCACTGGGATCTGTGGCTCCTTGCATGAGCTCTTCCTTCTCCTTGGGGTTTTCTTGCCAGGATTCCTGAGGCCACTACCAAGTCTTGCCCCCAGAGTCACTCCTCCCTATTTCTTTTTGGCCTAAGAATGGATAAATAGGTCCCTTAGCCCCAGTTGACTTGGGCTGATCCTTTCAAAAAGAGCTTAGGGGAAAACAAACAGAAAATCATTACAGGAATGACAAAAGGCATAAAAGTCATCATGTCCAAAGTACAGGTTTCAGATGCTGAGAATGATGTTAAAACCAGTGAAAAAGCTCACTGAGTCCCACATTCTTCAGTCCCAAGAAAACTCCAGACCTAATCGTGCTGGCAGAAATTAACGGACCCCTTAGTTTCCCCTTCCCTCCAGTTCAGCCAGCCTCTGGCCACGTGGTCTCTCAGGACACTTTGTCACCAAAGGCCATCTTTCACCTTTCACAAGTAAACTCAACTTTCCCAAAATGAGAATTTATTTTCTGGGTTTGCCCCTAGACTCACAAAGGTCTCGCCCCCTAACACCCTCCATCGCTGTCCCAGAGAGGGAAACGTCTTTCATTGTCCATGAACGAACTTTGAGACTTCCAGTTTCACCCATGGAAGGAGCCTTCATCAAATGAGACCCTTCCCCCAACACACCCACACACGGACAAACGGGCTCCCCCAAATCCACATTATGTACAGCAATGCCTTCTTCACACGTTTGCCTCAGGTCCCTAAAGAGTTAGCTTTGTGTTGGGCAGGAGGAAATGCTGGAAAAAACTCCAAGGACGCATTCTCTCCCATCAGCAAAAGGAATCTATTTGCAAAGCAATATGCAGATAAGAAATAAGTACGGGCTGCTTTTACGTTAACAACTGCAATCACAGAATGAAGCTCCGGTTGAGATTCTGATCCTGTGTCACCAAAGCATGTCGGGAAGGAACAGGATCGACTCACTCAGGTGCCCAGTCCAGGTCGTCAACTAAAGTCACGATTGAGGGGACGTCACGACAAGAGACTATATGTACCATGCTAGGGGACTGGGAGACTATACATACGATGCTGCGACTGACCGAAGTCCAGTTACTACTAGCAGGTAAAGGCGGGAAATAAAAATTGAGGGTAAAGATTAAAGTTGGGCGGCGCTTTCGCCTTCTATGAATCGTGACTCCTTCGGGTTGCCGTCGTTGCCCTGGGATACCAGGGGACGCCGGCCCTGCGCGTCCTGTATCTATGGAGACGACAACATGGCGGCGGTGTGAGTTCTGAGCGTTGATCCCAGGGACCCAGGGAGCGGCGCGAGTGGCCGGGGAAGGTATCCTTCCCGGGAGACCACCCCCTCGGGAGGTGGCCAGGGGACCCCCCATGTCCTTCAGAGAGCCTCGTGGGACTGAGACTTGGGCGAGATCAATCATACCGGCGATTCTGAAGAGAAAGGAGAAACAGCTCTAAGTCTATTTTTTCTCTTCATTTTACCCATTTCTTCCTCCCTCGACTTTCCACGAGGACCTGCCACTTTTTCCATGGTCATCTTGGGAAGTTTTAGGTTGGAAATTAGGCAAATAAAGGATGCTGATGAAATATTTTTCTCAAGTCCTCGAGATTAGAAAATTGGATTAAAAAGCACCAGTTCCTTGCCCGGTGTCTTCACGATAATTCCAGAAGGGGGAGTCTTTTGGAAGAGTAGTGCAGGCTGGTGTGGGAGGTATGATTGGTAATTATAGTAACATAGGTTTGTCTAGGGCTTTTTCAAGTCCCTTATTTCAACTGATCTTCACCTCAGCTTGGTGAAATAGGCAGGGTAACTCTCATTTCACAGGCAAAGGGCCTGAGGCTCAGCGTTTTAGAGAGACGTGCCCATCTCAAACAAATCTGAGCAGCTGCTGGAAGCCAGCTTCCCTTGCTCCGGGGTCAGCGTTCCCTCCCCTGAGCCCTAAGACCTAATCTGGACCAGCTTTCTACCCCATCATCTCTCATCTCTTCTATGCACTCGCCGGGACTTTTCACATGTTGATGGGAGACTGTTTCAGGGCCCTGGGGCAGGGGCTGTCTGTAGAATCCCCTGAGGTCACGGGCAGGACTCCAGAGCCAATCAGTAACAGACAAGTAATGGGACCCTCCTCCCTGTCTCCCCAGCTTGCATTTATTTGATTCCACCTGAACGTACACTTCACAGTTGAAGGTAGGGGCCTTGTCTGTCTTGTCCGGTGCCTAACAGGAACTCAGGAAATTGTTTGTGAATGAATGAATTACTGAATGAGTGGATCTAAGATAGTCCCCTTCAGAAGCTTTGGAGATGTTGCCAATTAGGAAAAACGGAATCAACAGAATCTTTTGCTCTAGATGGATGTGGGGAAGGGACGGGAGAGTGCGTGGTGGACATGTGTAAATTTCTAAAGAGTGACCATAAAATTGTTTGCTAAAGCATAATGTGTTATAATAAGGCGCTGACTCCAAAATTTGAAAAGAGTTCATTTTAAGCCAAATAAAAGGCAATTCGCATCTAATCCTAAACTGCTGTAAGGACTAAAATACATGTGAAGGCCTTACAACACTGCCTGGCCCATGATAAGTTCGCGGTAAACGTCAGTAGAAATTACTTATTTTTGAGATTGTTATTCGGTGGAGAAGGGTACTGAGTAGTCTGAAAAATATACGTATGTTCAAAAAGGTATTGATGCTGTCCAATATGGTAGCCACCCCTGGGTGTCTGCTAAAGGAAGAGAGGATTTGAGGAGATGGAGCCAGAGTCAGTTTGGGACATTGGTGTGTCCCCCTAGGGCAGGGCCAGGCACCCTTTTGAGCATTTGGTGAAAGCTGTGGATGCTCTCCCTGGAAAAGAGTACATATCCATACACATGACATTTTGCATATAATTTGCCTATAACATTTGCATATATATTTGCATATGATTTTCAGCTGCAGTCCGTCCATGGATCCCTCTGCTTTAGAGGGTGATTCATTTGTTCTTGGATTGAGTCATTATTTCAGTGAATGTTTCCTTTAAACCTCAACTATACATTGCATACAGTTAGAGGAAACCCAGAAGACTAAGAGCCCTCCAGTCTCATTTGCCTCTTCTTCGCCCCTTATTCTTCTTCTCACAGAAGGCAAGACATGTTCAGAGGAAACAAATAGAGAGTAAAAGCCAGATAGAGGTAATGCATATGCTTCAGTAGCACTCACTGGGGGCCTGGTGAGAAATGCCAAGTGTGGCTGTGGAGGGCCTGGCCGCATGGGCCTTGTCCCCAAGTCCCTCCTCTAAGTGCCTTTCCTGAATGCTGAGTCTCTAGGCTCCTGAGCAAAGCCGTGGATCTTGTATCCAGGCTTGTTCCTCATGGTGCCACCTCATACCTGTTGCCAGAACTCCGAAGCAGGCACTCCTCCGTGATAATGATGGCCATGGAGAGTCTACTCCATCAGCCTCTCTTCTTCATGTCCCTCCTGTCTCCCCTCTGGTCTCTTCCCAGCTCCAAACTGGCAGGAACTCCTGGTAGCCAGAGGAGTACTCCCCTTGGAGTTGTGTTCCAGGTGCCCGATGCTCTTCCAGGCAGCCCCAAGCCCCCTCAAGAGGACTAGGGGCAGCGGGGACTATACCATGAACTCTGGATCATGCCAAAGTACCAGCACGATAGCCGTTCCTACCATTGTTGGCAGCAGTGTGGCCATGAGTGCCTGCAGCAGCACCGTCAGTGTCCGGGTGAGGATGTGTCCAGGGTGGTGGAACAGGGTGCAGCAGGGTCAGGGTGAGGGGTGGGTGGCAGGGCAGGTGGGTAGAAATCTGAGAGGACCGGACTCTCCTGTCTACACCCCAGCACTAAACCCTGCATAGATAGAGCACCAAGCTGACCAGAGCGGTGGTAGCAGTGGTGGTGACCGAGGTGGGAGGAGAACTCAAGGGCGGTGTGAGTCGGAGACTAATGGAGTGGCCGGGAGTTCTCTCTTCCTTCAGAAGCTCTTCTGACCTTGACCACTAGGACTTTATGTTTGACCAATGCATGGTTGTTGCTTCCTTTTTGCAGCCCTGGGGGTTCTCTCTCAGTGGCTCTGCAGGGCTTGCGGGGGGTGGGGGGGGTGGTGCCTGACTGTCTGGGGTGTGATTGTGGGGTACGACTTTGTGTTTGGTGCAGCGCATGTCTGTGTTGTGTGAAGATCCTCATGTCTCCTTAGAGGCGAGGGTGGTTGCATTCGCCTCCCTGTGGACCGTCTCACCCTTCCATCCGTGCCATTTCGGGCCTCTTTGCTCTCAGATTCACGCACGGCCCTTCCCTGCTCTGCTGTCAGCTGGCAGGAGATTGGAAGGTGGGAGGAAGGGAGGAGCCGGGGTATTTCTCTGTCTCCTTCTTTGCTTTTGACAGTGTTTCTGTCAGCAGCTGCATCTCCCGGTGCCTCCAATCTCCACCAGACAGGCCTCTGGGCTCTGAGAACCCTCATCTCCCCTAACCTAGATGTGGTGGCAGCTATTTGATGTTTCTAAGTTTGGGGTTACTTCACTCTCCCCTGGTTGTGCATTAAATTCCTTGTTGAAAACCCAGAATGGCTTCTGTTTTCCTGGTTGGACCTGACTGATGCACCAACTGATATTTATAATAAATTACCTGGCTCACCCATGTCACCCTTTCTCCATAAGCAAATCAAATACTATGTTGGCCATCTGACACTGTAAATATTGAAACTGAGAGTGTGAGCTCAGAGGGAGAAGGGATTTGTCAGCCTTGTTCACTATTGTAGTCCTGGCACCTTGCACGGTGTCTGGCACATAATAGGTAGTCCACAAATATTTGTTGAACAGCTGAATATGGCCTTATGTTATATAACAATATAAAAGTGATAGTTGGTCAAAAATAAAATAAAATGGCAGTGAGTTGAGCATTCACAGCAATGACTGTGGTAGGAAGAGCCACCTGGTTCCTCCTCCTGTGTTCACCTTGCTGCCCCAGGGATCTCCATCCACCCCCTCTCCTCAGATAGAGAACAGTTAGGGATCAGCCCACAAAAGGATGTTCCATTATAGCCGGGAAGCATTGGTACATTGCACTTCCAGCATCATCAGGAGCAGTGCCTAGAATGGCCCCAAAGTCAGGGCATGAGGTGGGGTTGGTTGTAGGTGAATTGGCTCCTTCCTCTGCTCCACCAGCCAGATGAGGGATGGGAGACCAAATGGCGGCGTATCCATGTATCTGGAAAAGCACCTGGGATAGAGTGCTCCAGCTGGGGGGTGTTATGTAGTGAAGGGATAGGACAAAGAGGAAAAGGAGGAGGAGGCAGCCCCTGAGGGGAGTGGTCCCTGAGGGTGCACTGAGGAGCAGAGCAGGCCGGCTAAGATTGCTAAGTGTGCCAGATGGAATGGCCAGATGGGGTGGCCCAGGGAAGGCTTCAGGGGCAGGGTCGCAGGAAATTTAGTTGGAAAACCATTCCAGTGAATGGTTTTTGGAAGAGGTAATGTCCAACTCCAGAGCCTGCCTGCTCCTCACCTTCTCTCTCCAGGCCGTCCCCCAGGGGCGATGGGTGGTGTAATTCCTTACTTTCTGGAGGTGGGGAGACCTTTGTCCCCTCGCTAATGCGTTCTTTCTTCTCCCCCTTCTCCCTGCCAACTGAGCAGCCCACCAGTGACATGGACACTCAGATATGTTTCCCAAAGAAGCAGGACAAAGTGAGGAAGAGGGTCGTCTGGGGCATTGAGGTGGCTGAGGAGCTGGAGTGGAAAGGCTGGGAGCTTGGGAAGGAGACCACCAAGAACCTGGTTCTGAAAAATCTATCCTTGCAAATCCAGAAGATGAAGTACAGGTACCAGTATGAAGGGTGAGAGACCCAGCCCCTGAGCCCTTGAGCCCCCAAAGCAGGCACTCTTTAAAAAAAAAGGACTTTTAAAATGGAGTATAAAACCAGAAGAGTGTATAAGACATGTATGGTTTGGATAATTATTGAAAGTGGAACCCATGTGACCAGATTAAATAATGGAAAAATTAGAATGTCTGAAGCTCACCTTCTCCCGTTATGCGCCCCTCCCCTATTGCAACACCTTCCCTACCCATAAAGGTCACTACTATCCTGACTTTCATGATAATGATGTCCTTGCTTTTCTCAATTGGATTGACCACCTATGTTAGCACCTCTAAATGACATAGTTTAATTTTACCTTCTTACGAACTTTATATAAGTGGAATAATATGGTATACGTTTGTCATTCTTTTATTTTGCTCAATTATGTTTGTAAGACTCATCCGTGTGCAGCTATAGTTCATCCTTTTTCACTGCAGTATAATATTCCAACATATGCTTGTATTATAATGTACTCATTCATTCTTCTGTTGAGGGATGTTTGGGTTGTTTCCAGTTTGGGACTGTTATCAACCATCCTGTGTGCATCTCCCATTGTGCAGGTACAAGAGTTTTTCCAGGGTTGATACACAGGAGTAGAATTGCTGTGACTTAGAACATGTACATATTTGCTTAGTGTAGATAAAGCCAAACTATTTTCCAAAATACTTGTATCCATTTACATTCCCACCAGCCATGTATGCATTTCCATACAAGATTTAAAATTTTTGCCAATAATGATAATTTGTTGTGGTTTTAATTTGCATTTCCCTGATTACTAATACAGTTGGATGTCTTTTCATGTTATTGATCATTTCGTTTTGAAATTCCTGCTCAAATCTGTCCCCATTTTTCTGCTAGATTACCTTTTTTTTTTTTAAGTAGAGGTTCTTATTGTGGATACTAATCCATGTCAGTTATGTGTTGTAAATATCTTCTCCCACCCTGTAGCTTGTCTTTCCTCTCTTGATAGGTCTTTTGGAAAAGAATTTCTTAATTTCAAAGGAATCAAATGTATTGATCTTTTTCTTTTGTGGTCAAAAATTTCTCGTGTCTTGCTTAAGAAGTCCTTCTCTACCCCTCCCCTGAGTCATGAAGATATTCTTCTGTAGTTTCTTCTAAAAACTTAATAATTTTCCTTTCATATTTGTTTTTTGTCTATGTGGAATTGATTTTTATGAATGGTTTGAAGTAAGGATCCAATGACATTTTTTCCTCAACCTAATGTCTAATTGTCCCAACACCATTTATTGAAAACTTCATGCTTTCCCTGGTGATCTCCCCACCACTGATGTATGTCAAGTGTCCATATATGTTTGGGGCCATTTCTGAGCTCTCTGTTTTCTTCTCTTGATCTACTTATCTCTCCCTGAGCTAATATCATCCTGAATTAATTATTAGAGCTTATAGTAAATCTTGATCCCTGGTAGTATAAGTCCCCCAACTTCACTCTTATTCAGGATCGTCTTGGCCCTTTGAACTTGCATACAAATCTTCAAATCAGCTTACACATAAAAAACTTTTTCAGATTTTGACTGGGATTTAATTGAACCTATAGATCAATTTAGGGAAAATTGACATCATTACAAACAGTCTTTCAATTAGTGAACATGATATATGTTTATATGTATTTACATTTCTTCATGTCTCTCTCAGTAAAGTGGAAAATTTTCTTTGTAGATCTCTCGCACATCTTTAGTTAGCTTTATTCCCAAGCATTTATATTTTTGGCGATGTTGTATACAATATCTTTTAGAGTTGTTTCATTTTCTGCATGTTCCTAGATTTTCAGAAAGTCATTTTTTAAATGGATGTTTTGTACAGAGCCTTGTCATGTCCAGCAACCTTGATAAATCCTCACATTAATTCTAATAATTTGTTGTCAATCCTTTTTTTCTGTGTGCACACTCATATTTTATATGGAAATGGCATTTTTCTTTCTTTCTTTCCAATCTTATGCCTTTTCTCTCTTGGTCTTTGCTTGCCATTGAACAGAAGTGGTTATAGAAACCATCCTTGTTTTGTTCATGATCTCAAAGTGGAAGATTCCAACATTTCACCATTAATTTGGGTGTTTCCTGTAGTTGTTTTGTTCCGTTTTGTCTTTTTAGACTTTATCAGGTTAAAGAAATTCCCTTCTATTCCTAGGTTGCTGGGAGGTTTTCTCATAAACGTGTTGAAGTTTATCTAATATTTTTCTTTGTTGAGATGATCATTTGACTTTTTCTCTCAATTTTTTAATGTGGTGGATCGTGTTAATTGATTTTCTATGTTAAACTAACTGTACATTCCTAGAATAAGCCCAACTTGGGCATGATTGAGCATTATTTCTTTTTTGCTAAATTTTTTTTGCCAATATTTCGCTTATGGGCAAGATTGGCCTGTAATTTTTGTTTCTTCTTCTGCCTCTGTCAGGATTTGGTAACAACGTTATGATGGATTCACACAGAACATGTTGGGGAGTGGTCCCTCATTTTTTATTGTCGGGAAGATAATGCTGGAATTATTTTTTATCACATTCTTGGTAGGACTTGCTGTGAAGCCACCTGGCCTAGTGGGTTTTTTTTGGCGGCGGGTGCCGGGGGGGAAGATTTTTGACTACTTATTCTATTTCTTTGATGATTTTAGGTGGGGAGGCCGTAAAATTTATTGTATAATTCTTGAGTCAGTTTTGGAAAGTTTTATTTTTCTAGAAACGTGTTTATTTCATCTGAACTTTAACATTTATTGGTATAGAGTTGTCGGCAATATGGTCTTATTAATATATTTGAAGTCTGCAGGATCTGTAGTTTTGACCCACCCTGGAGCTCTGCAGCTCTCCCGAGGTCTCTGCTTGGAAAGGCAGCCCCAGCACCTCTGTTCTCAGCCTTGGTTTCCCCCAGCTAAGCTCTCAGGCATTAGGTTACATCAGGGCCGCCTTCCCCATTCCCATCCCCATCAACCCCGACATGCCCCAGAGGTACCAATGCTGCTTCCTCACCCCTGCGCCTTTTAGTTCAGTGTTCCGCCATCCTGGAGCGAAGGTCTGTGCGAAAAGTTATAGGATGAGGGAGACAGGTCCTCCCGGGACAGAAGCTCCATGTTTCCCCCTCCACGGTGCCAAGAACTCAGCGCTCTCAGCTTTCTGGTTCTTCCCTAATCTTTCTCCCCGTTCCATTTTCTGAGCCCCGATTCTGAACTGCTTATGCCCTCTCTCCTGCAGGCCCCCCAAGACCAAGTTCTTCTTCACGGTCATCCCTCAGCCCATCTTCCTGAGCCCGGGCATAACCCTCACGCTCCCCATCATCTTCCGGCCTCTGGAGGAGGTGAGGTCCACCATGGCGAGCAGAGGGTAGGGAGGGACACAGGCACAGTGACCTTGGAACAGGAGGCAGGGCAGAGCAGCAAGGAGCTCCCCACACACACGTCCTGCCAGCTGGAGCAAAAACGCCAGCTTGGGAAGCCTTGGAGGGGCTCAGATCCTAAAGTCACTAGACTTGGAGTGGTTCCCAGTTGGATGTTGGGGGGTAATGGCTGTGCAACTGAATTGGCCATCAGAAAGCCCTAGGTTCTTTGGCCTCTCTCTACTCTCAAAACATTCCCCCAAATACTTTGTTCCTCGCAAAAGAGGCCCCATATCTCTGAGACCAAGACAGTGTTGGAGCACCGGTAACCTGCCCTCTCCTCAGAGACCAAGATGGAAGGCCATGGCCCAGCCCACCCCTCAGGGGTTATGTTGGGGGGATGGCCAAGGGCTGGGGTGGGGTATGTGGTCTCTGAGTACCACCCAGTTACCACTGATCAGCAACTGCCTCTGCCCCCCGGCCCCCTGTACTGCAGAAGGAGTACATGGACCAGCTGTGGTTTGAGAAAGCAGAGGGGATGTTCTGTGTGGACCTGAGAGCCACCTTGCCTTGCCACAATCTGATCTGCCCACCGTCTCTGCAGTTGCCCATGTGTGCTGTGGGGGACACAGCCGAGGCCTGGTTCTGCCTGGACAATGTGGGGTGAGGGGAGTGGCTGAGGCTTAGAGGTGGGGACAGAAGGAACCATGAGGAGGGATCCTGGGAGCAGGAGAGACTGGCACGTCTGGTGGGGGAAGATGATGGGGGAGGAGAGGGAGCTGCCCAGCATCTCAGTCTTTCTAAAGCAGGGGCAGTGGTCAGAATGAGCCCCATAGTTCTGACCTCCACCACCATGCAGGGACCTGCCCACTTTCTTCACCTGGGAGGTCCCCAGCCCGTTCCAGATGCTGCCTGCCACGGGGCTGCTGGAGCCAGGCCAGGCCTCCCAGATCAAGGTGACCATTCAGCCCCTTATGGCTATCATCTATGAAGCTGAAGCCACGTGCTGGTATGGGGAGGGCAGCAAGCAGAAGAGCAGCATCCAGCTGCAGGCTGTGGGTGAGGCCCGACCTCTCACCTGTCCCCAGAGCCCACCTGCCGCACCTCCCTGGGTCTCAAAGCCTCAGTGTGCCCCCTTCCCCACCTCCCGTCCTGGCACCCGTGGGACCTCCACCAGCCTCCCACCCTCCCTCCAGCCCTGCAGGCTTGGCTTTTTCTTTGCCCTCTTTGGTGTCACAGATCTGTGTTTTCTTGGGGACACCTGCCTTCTTCAAGGGGCTGTTCAGCTGGGGTCACAGAGGCCTTAGTGGGTTTCTCCCCAAGAGCCCCCATCTCTGCCACAGCCAAATGCGCCCAACTACTAGTGAGCATAAAGCAGAAGCGACCAGAAGACCAGGATGTTGAGGGCTTCCAGAAGGTGCTGCATTTTGGCTCCGTTGCTGTGGGCTGCACCGCTGAGAGGCAGATCAAGCTGTATAACCCATCAGTGGTATGCATCCTGTGTATGTGGGGGGCGTAGAGGGCAGGACTCAAGGACCACGGGGCTGGGTGGTCTGAAAACTCACCCCCTTTACAGCATGTCCCCTTTCTCTCCATACCTCTGGCCCCATGCCTCCCATAACCTATGTCTGATGATGCACACACGTGTCAACAGCTGTCCCCCTGTCCCCTCAGCTAGAAGCTGGGCTGGGGTATCCTTTGACCCCACAGAGCAACCCCAAGAGCAGCCCTAAGGTTGTCCTGACTCCAGGACCCCAGCCAGCCTTTATGGTACCTTTGGGAAAAGAAAACGGTGCCCCATCTGGGTGGTCCCAGTGCAGGGCACACAGCTTGGCCCCTTGCTTTCTCCTGATGGAGGTGGCTTCGCCCCACGCGCAAAGCTGACAAGTAGGGTGCAGGCTGGACACCAGCTGCCCTCACTCCCTCAGCTGAGCACCTTGGTAATGACAGACTGCCTTACCCTGTGACAGACCCTTCCTGCCCCGACCTGGCCCCACAGGTGAGCGCCCCCTTCAGGATCGAAATGGCCCCAGACATGCTGGCCAAAGACCAGGCTTTCTCGTGCCCCACGGCCCATGGCATCGTGCCCCCAGGAGAGAAGAAATGCGTGTCGGTGTTCTTCCACCCTGAGACCTTGGACGTCAGAACTATGGACTACTTGTCCATCATGCCCTCTGGCTGTGCCTCCCAAACCCTGCTCAAAGTCGTTGGTTTCTGTAGAGGTACTGGCAACCCCGGGACACAGCAGTCCCCGTGGGGACAGGAGCAGCCCACACTTAGGGTGGGAAGTGCTCCTTATCTGCTCCTAAGAGCCGGATGCCTCCTTGCCCTTCAGCCTGGGTGTCTGCTGCCCCCTGGTGGGCTCAGTGAGGAATCAGTCATGGACACCTGGAGATAGTGTTGCCCTCACCTCTTCGTGGTGCTGGAGCTCTGCTCAGGCTACTGGGGCTCTTGGCCTTTCCAGCCTGGCCTCCTGTCTCTAGGCAGCACCACCTCCAATGAGTGGGACCCTTTCTGAGACGTCCTTGAGGAGGCTGGTGCCCCAGCCCCACCGAGGTAGCAGGGCCCACTCACAGGGACCCCATCCCCTATGCCCAGGTCCTGCCGTGTCCCTGCAGCACTACTGTGTCAACTTCAGCTGGGTCAACCTCAGGGAGCGCTCGGAGCAGTCCCTGTGGATTGAGAACAAGTCAGACTGCACGGCCCACTTCCAGTTTGCCATTGACTGCCAGGAGAGCGTCTTCAGCATCAGACCTACTTTTGGGACCCTGGTGGGCAAGGCCCGCATGACCCTGCACTGTACCTTCCAGCCCGCTCACCCCATCATCTACTTCCGGCGGGTGGCCTGTCTCATCCACCACCAAGTAAGTGGTGGGGGAGAGGGGAGGAGGGGCTCCCCTGGGAGCTGGAGGGGCCCATCTGAGGCCTAATGATAAAGACAAGGGTTGGTGCTCACTCCTTTATATTCTGGAACTTCTGGGGCTGTCTGCTTGGGTCGTCGCCTCCAGGGCCCCAGCCCGGCTTTTGGAGCCAGAGCACGGCCAGGGCACATGAAACCCTCTCTGAGCCAGGTAGATATGTCCATCTTGCCTGACTGCTGCCAGGCCAGGGACTTTTCTGCTGCTGCTGGGCCAGGAACAGGGAGGATTGGATCTCACCCCACACAGCATGTGCAGGGCAGAGAGGACCCCAACCCAGGGCCCTGGGCAAGGTGATACAAATGGTGCCCCGACCAGCTGGTGCCTGGCCAAGGTGGTAAGCGGAGGCTAAAATCTAGCCCCACACAAACAAATATCACAGGACCCGCTGTTCCTGGACCTGATCGGGACCTGCCACTCAGACAGCACCAAGCCGGCCATCCTCAGGCCTCAGCACCTCAGTTGGTATCGCACACACCTGGTACGAGGGCTGACCCTCTACCCTCCTGACATCCTGGGCATCATGCTGAGGGAGAAGAAGCTGGAGCAAGATAGGAACGGGGCCCTCATGATTCCCACTGAGGTATGGTGACCTCTCTGGGCCCCCGGGGGAGGACGACCCTCCTCACGTGCATGCTTTCTTCTCTAGCAATTCTTGGGCAGTCCCGTGCCTCCATTAGTAGTTGGAGTGACTTGTGTGGCGCTCTTGTAGCCTTTTCCAGAAGGGAGCGCACAGATAAAGGGCAGTGGCAGGGGGAATAGCAATTGGTCTCTCCCACACAGGACCTGGAGGACATGCCAGCCCTGCAGTATCCCTTTATCCCCCCCATGACTGAGTACTTCTTCGACGGCACCAACGACATGGCCATCTTCCCCCCGCCCGTCAGCATAGAGCCTATTGAGGTGGATTTTGGTGCCTGTCCCGGGCCCAAGGACCCCAGCCCTGTCCCCCTGTGCCTGGTGAACCACACCAAAGGCAAGATCACCGTGGTCTGGACGCACAGATCTGACTGCCCCTTCTGGGTGACCCCAAACACCTGTGATGTGCCCCCGCTCAAGTCCACGGCCATGCGCCTGCACTTCCAGCCACCTTACCCCAACACCCTCTACGCCGTGGAGCTAGAAGCCTTCGCTATCTATAAGGTGTGTGCAGGCAAACGAGATGGGGGAAGGTGGGGTCCCTGCCCTGGAGCCTGAATGGCAGGGTGGGGTTGGAGGGGGTGGCAGATGGCTGCAGTCGGATGCCTCCTCTGCCAGGCTCTTCTCCTTGGCTAGACAGCAGCCTTACTGGTTTGCCTTCTCCCAGGCTCATGGCCTGCTTTGGCTAAGGCACTTCTTGGCCTGTCTGATTATGTCTCATTCATATGTGGCCTCCCACACCCTTCAGAGGGAGGACTCAGATGGGGTCAAGCCTTTTGGGAAAATTTGGTGCACAGGGAGTAGCTCCCTGGGGCTCCTGGCTAGGGGGATTCCTGGCTTTTCTTAGTCCTTGCAGTAGAAAGTGGTCGCTCTTTTAGAGCCATGGGTAGGATCCAGAGCCCGGGGGACAGAGTCAGGAGCGCCGGTAATTAAACATGTGTGGGGAAGGGCTTCTGGTACAACTTCCTGTGGCCAGGGAGCTCAAGCACATGCTGTCTCCAGCCCAGCCTCATAGTTGCAGACACAAGTCACTCCCTCCTCATCTGTCAGTCCTCCTCCTTCTCTCCCTTCTCGGCTCTGCCCACCCTGCCGTTCTTTCCCAGTGGCCAGGGTCCTGGGGCCGAGAGGAGTAGAGCGGTGTAGTCAAGATCAGAGCCCCTCACCAGCTGTGTGACCTAGGGCAAGTCCCTTAAGGTCTCTGAGCCCTGGTCTTTTCGTCTATAAACTTGGGGTCACATCCAAACTTTTGAGAAGTCTTTCCAAAGCTGAGTCTTTCATTGCCTGCATTCCAATACCTTGGCAGTAGAGGAATGTGAAGGTTTGTGGGAATAAGGCTGTGGACCCCTGACTTGGCTGAGGCTCAGCCCCTCAGATTTTCAGGCTACAGGCTCTAGCCCTGTGCTGTCCATAAGGCGGCCACCAGCCACATGTGGCTTGTGAGCACGTTAAGTCTGGCTAATCCAAACTGAGATGTGCTGTGAACCTAAGTGACACTGGATTTCCACGACTACGCACGAAAAGCATGTAAATATCCATGCATCATGTGTATATTGATTAGATGTTGAAATGATGAGATTTTGGATCTAATGGGTTAAATAAAATGTATTATTGAAATTAATTTCACATGTTTCCCTTTGTTAATGTGGCTACGGGAACATTTAAAATTTACGTCTGCGGCTTGCACTTGCGGCTCGCCTTCTGTTTCTATTGGCCAGCGCTTCTCCAGGCGCATTCCTGCTGGATGAATGTGGCTTTCACAGCCCAGCCCCAGCCTCGTCCTAGCTGTCGTGAGGATTAGGGAGCATGTTTGCCAGGAGCTCAGTGTTGGGCTGTGATGACTTGTTCTCCACATCGTCTTCCCAGGGAGCCCCTCCCCTCTGTGCCCAGTGCAGGACTCCTGCAGTACAGGGGGGCAAGCTGGGAGGCCCCATGCGGTTGGACACAGGACCCTGAACTCATCCATGGGTCTGGCCCCCCCGCAGGTCCTACAAAGCTACAATAATATCGAAGAGGACTGCACCGTGTGCCCGTCCTGGTGCCTGACACTCCGGGCTCGAGGCCACAGCTACTGCACCGCCTTGGAGCACCACATCCCCCAGTGTTCCCTGGACGCCCCCAAGGTGAGCGTGGCCCCAGCAGCAGTGGGAGGTGAGACAGGGGAGCCTGTCTTCTTCCTGGGCTGCAGACCCCTCTCCCCTCTCTGATGGCCTCAGAAACACATCCCAGCACCCTCCCCGGCGGTCCCAGTCTCCCCACTGCCAGCCCCGGGCCTCTGGGCCAGTGGAAGACTCTGGCTGCTCCTTGCTCCGTCTGAAATACTCTCCATCCTCTCACACTGAGGTTTAAAACTCTCCAGTTCCTTCATTTGTCCTGTTTACTGGGCACCTGCTGTGCCCCAAGTTCTAGACTAGGCCCTAGGGATGTGACCACGCATGCCATGAGCCCCTGTCCTGGGGGACCACCCAGGCCTTGGGGGTCAGGGAGCCAGCCCCTTGGTTTAGCCCCTTCCTCAGGGAGTCGTAATTCCCAGGCTTCTCTGGAGGGCTGCTGGTGGCCCTGTCTGACCCGAGCAGCAGGATGACCTAGGGCTTAAAGCTCTGATCCTGGAGCCAGAAGGCCAAGTTCCAATTCTGGTTTCTCCCTTGGTGCCTCTTCCCAGCTTCCGGTACCACTGTCAAGCTTTTCATCCATCTTTACTACCCCTTTAGCTCGTGTTCCTGGGGATGTGCCACTTTTGGACAGTGTGCTTGGGGGTGATCTTGCTCCCCCCGCTAGCTGCACTTCTGCCCTCCAGCCCTAAACCTACTCCACCCACGAGGTTCAGCTCAGGGGCACCCTTTCCCGAAGCCCGACCTGACCGCCTAGGGTTCCCCTCACCGATCCCCTGTGCCTTTCCCTTGGCCAGTTCCTCCCAGTGGTTTGTGGCCTCTCCTGCGGTCCAGCCCATTCTGGGCCCGTATCGCTCCCCCGCAGCCTCACACAGTGCACGTGCTGGATGGGTGGGGCGCCCTGGTCAGCGATTTCAGGCCTGGAGTTTCATAGTCTGCCTGGCTGTTAGCCTGGTACTGGCCACATCCTAGATGCTTAAGGAGCATTTGGAAGCTGGGATTGTGGGGCTTTCTCTTTCTCAAAGTGGGATTCCCCTAAGCCACCTGCATGAGAATCATCTAGAAGGAGCTGCTTACCCCAGAGCTTCTGGACCAAGATCTCTGAAAGCGGGTTCTCCCAAGGATGATTTGAGGGCACCCTAAAATGACAGAACTTCTACTTATCCTTGAGAAGGGTCTCAGAAGGCTGACTTTCCGGGGGCCACTTCCTGGGGCCCCCTCGTCTCGCTGTCTGGAGGTCTCTGGACGACAGAAGCATCTTTTGGTGCCAGGCTTTGGCCTCCCATCATTCCCTGCTCCCAGGACCTTGGCTGGGATGCGTGGAGGCATCTTGGATCTCCTTGCAGACGGCCCCACCCAAGCCCACACAGACTTCCCTGAGTGTGTGTTGGGGGTGGGGTGTAGATCTGAGCATGAGTCCCTCTTCTCTTGTGCCCCAGCTATTTCCTGCAGTGCCTGCCAGCGAACCCTCCTACCGCAGCCTGCTCCTGATCAACAGAGGTTCCATGTTGCTGACCTTCAACCTGGCCCCCAAAAGCAGCTCAGACATCTTCCTTCGGCCCAGCTCGGGCCTTGTGGCCCCCGGGGCCCACCAGATCTTCCTCATCTGCACCTACCCCAAAGGAAACGCCTGGAAGCAGCATATATTCTACTTGCAGTTCAATTTTTGCCCCCAGTATCTCAAGGTAGGAGGCAGGGTCCTTGGGAGTGGGACACAGTCTGGGGCTTTCCTTTTCAAAGCCACGTTCTGGGGTTGGCCTCTGAAGCTGCCCTACAGTGACCAAGGGCTGCTTCTCTTTCGGGAAGTGGCAGAGCGGGGAAAAGACCCCTTGGCCACATTTGTGAATAGCTCTCCCTCAGGGCCCTGCCCATCCACCTCAGGGGATCTGGGACTGGAAAAGGGGTGCAGAGGTCCCAAGGAAGGAGTGAGGGTAACAAAAGACTGGCATCTGCAGGTTGTAGAGGGTGTTTGGAGCCAGGCCAGGGCCCGCAAAGTAGTCTGTACATCTTCTCTCAGTCCCTGAGTTCTTTTCAAGAGCCATCTTCTGGGTCAGTCATTCCTTACTCTGCCTTTGACAGAAGCTGCCCAGGCCCCAGCTGGCAGAGGGCCTTTTCCTGCCCTCTCCAAGGGGAAAAGCTGCCCACCTGTGGCTTCCTGGACGTCAAGGGGAGCCAGGGCTGTGGGGTGAGGTCAGTGCACTGCCCTCTCTCCTCTGGCCCCAGGAGGTGAGCATGCAGAGCCGAGAGGAGCCACTGCAGCTGAAGCTGGACACCTGCAGAAGCGTCTTCTTCAAGCCCACCTGGGTGGGCTGCTCCTCCACCAGCCTTTTCACCTTCCGCAACCCCTCGCGTCTGCCCCTGGAGTTTGAGTGGAGGGTCTCCCAGCAGCACCGAAAGATGCTGGCCGTCCAGCCCGCCAGGGGGCTCATCCAGCCCAACGAGAGCCTCGTGAGTGCCCTGCCCCGCTCTGAGGGCCGGAGGGAAGGATCCCCGTCATCCTCACCATTGCCATCATCTCTTACTCCTGCCTATCAGGGCCCAGGCTTACCATGAGCACCCTCCCATTCAATCCTAGTCACCTCCTTATGAGGAGGTACGATTGTTACCATCATCAGTTTACAAAGAAGAATTGAGACTTAGAGAAGAAAATGCCACTTATAAAGATTATAAATTAGGAGGCGCAGAGCTGGGACTTGAACAGGGTTTCTGATGCCAGTGTCCAGGGGCGAGTCCACTCTCCATCCACGGTCCCCACAGCTGTGAGGCGGCTGGGAGGTGGTGTGGAGCAGCTGGATTTGGGGCCAAATTGGTGGCTATCATTAAGGAGTAAGGAAGGGGACTCCTAGAGCTCCCAGCAGCAGCCTAGAGGGGGCATGGGCTGGGACCCAAACTAGGAGACCCCCACCCCTATACGGTCTAGGGCCTTATAAACTAGCTGGAGAGGCCAAATTTGGGCCAAGAACCACCAAGACATGGTGTCTGTTAGAACCCAGGGATAGTAATCAGTGAGGTGAGAGAGTACACAGACTGGAGTCAGTCACGAGAGTTCACACCTCATCTGAACTCACCTCATGTGAAGTCAGTTCATGAGAGCTCCCACCAGGTGGCCCTCACCAGCTGTGTGACCTTGGGCAAGTTACCCCACTTCTCTGAGTGTCCAGGTTCTCATCAGAAAATGAGGCACTAAAATAATACCACTTACCTCGTGGGGATAAAGGATTGAGGGGCTTAGGGAGATAACATAATATGTGACATGTGTGAAGTGCCTGGCACAGCGCCGACACTCATAAAGAATCACCATAGCTTGATATCCTGCAGTGGGACCTCAGATGGCCAGGAACCCGGGTGGGGGGTTCCCAGAGACCCCCATACAGGGATAATCTCTGGGACCCCAGACACTGACGTGGACCTTCAGCCCTCTGGAGGAGACCAAGTACCTGTTCCAAGTGGGGATGTGGGTCTGGGAAGCCGGCCTGCCCCCAAACACCAAGCCCCCTGCCACCACCCACTACATGCTCCGGCTGGTGGGCATGGGCATCACCAGCAGCCTCTCTGTAAGTGGGAGAGCCCTGGCGGGTGGGGGTGGGGCCAGGGCACAGGTGGGAGGGAAGGCCCCAGGGTGCCTGACTCCAAGAGGGCAGGGGATGGGAGCCCTCTGGTCCTCTGTTCCACACCTCTGCACCTGCCCTTCCTGGGGATTCTCTGAGGCCAGGGGTGGGAAAGCTGGCGGCATGGTCCTGGGGGAGCCCCTCAGCCTAGGCTGGCTGATTCTGGCCCTCAGGCCAAGGAAAAGGAGCTGGACTTCGGGAACATGCTGGTGAACAGCAAGCAGTCCAGGCTGCTGGTGCTCCTGAACGAGGGCAGCTGCACCCTCTACTACCGCCTCTTCCTGGAGCAGGGCAGCCCCGAGGTCGTCGGCGACGATCCCCTCGGTACACAGTCCTGGGCCAGGGCCGGGGCTGGGGCTGGGGAGGAGGGCCGTAGGGGGCACTGGTTCAGACTGGTTGACCATACCATGGTCTGGGGCCAGGCAGAGCACTTGGTGCTTCTGCTTTCTGGATGCTTGGCATTGGGTGGGTGACTGTCTTCTCTGAGCCTCAACTTCCTCATCCGTAAATGGGGCTACGGGTGAAGCAAAAGACTTAGCAGGTGCCAGTGGCACAGAGACAGGTCCCCTCTGTCTGGGTCTGGGAGGAGGACTCTGCTCCCCATTTTCTGGCTCAGGGCCTGCTCTCTGGCCCAGGGGAGGGTGTCTGGGAAGGAGCAGGAGGAGAAGCCGGGCCGCTCTGGCTTTCACTGAGGGCCTCCTCTGCCCTTTACTCTACCCGGGTCATCCCTGAGCAGCTTTGCAGCTGGACCGCATGGAGGGGAGCGTGCCACCCCGGTCCCAGGACACCATCTGCCTGACTGCCTGTCCCAAACACCGGTCCCAGTACTCCTGGACCATCAGCTACTCTCCCCTCTCCCACAGAGGTACCTGGGCCATGTGTCACGGAGAGTCAGGGCCAGGGAGGAGAGGGGGAGGGCTGTGTGAGCAGGACTTGAGGTGGGAGGATGCTGAGGGTCCAGGCAGCACTGGCAGAATGAGTGCAAGTGTGCCAGGGTGTGCCTTTGCGTATCTGGTGTGTGTGCCTCCAACTACCCACGTCTGTCTGTGGGCGTCCATGTATGTGTGTGCCTGAGCTCTGGAGGACTCAATGTGAAGAGCTTGGAGCTATGCTAATTTACTGCGGGATCTTAGACAAATCCTCAGATACCCTGGGCCTCACCCTTCTCCTCTGTAAAATGGAGTTATTACCAGCCCCCCCGAGGCCAGCTGGGAGGAATCCAGGGCAGCACAGAAGAGTGGCTGAGAGTGTGGAGTCCAGCCAGACTGCCTGGGCTTGGACCCTGGCCCCAGTGCTGATTAGCCATGTAATCTAAGCATGTTGTTTAACCTCCCTGTGCCTCAGTTTCCACATCTGTAAAATGGGGATATTAACGGCGCACAGGCAAGAAGAAGGAGTGAAGTAGTGAGACATGCTCTCACGTGGATGAACCTTGAGAACGTTACACCAGGCGAAAGAAGCCAGTCCCAAAAAGCCACATGGCATATGATTCCATTGATGTGACGCGTCCAGAATAGGCAAATGCACAGAGACAGAAAGTAGATTTCTAGTTGCCAGGGGTGGGGGAGGGGTGATGGGGAATGACAGCTACTTGGCACCGGTTCCTTTTGGGGTAATGAAAATGTTCTAAAACTAGGTAGTGGTGATGATTGCACAACTCTGTGAATATACGAAAAACCGCTGAATTGTATGCATTAAAAGGGTTAATTTTATGGTATGTAGATTATGCCTCAGTAAAGCTATTAGTAAGAATTGCTAGTCTGAAGACAAATAACAGAGAACATTCAATACAGTGGTGTAGGGGAGAACCTGGGACAGGGCCTGGCACGGAGAAAGTGCCAGACAGGGTCGGCTACCGTTGGCTATTGTTGGAAACATCCCAGAGCCTGGGAGACACCTGCTGCTCCCAACAAGGGTCCCGGGGCAAGTGGCCCAGGGGTCCTGCCCCTCAGCCTGTGCGCCTTGCTCCGAGGGGGGCTGGGAGGTGAGCTCACTCCCCTCTTGCACATCCCTTTCCCCCAGACAACAAGGTCGGGGAGAAGCAGGAGCTGTGCCGCGTCTTCCTGACGGCCGTGTACCCCTTACTCTCCGTCCTGGACGCCTGCTCCATGGGCAGCGCCGAGGGCATCACCCGGAAGCACCTATGGCGCCTTTTCTCCCTGGACACACTCAACAGTTACTTGGAGCGCGACCCCACGCCCTGGGAGCTCACCTACAAGGTGCCCACCCGGCACAGGTGAGCTGGGCCCGGGCGAGGACCGGGCCTATCTGGAGATGTTCTTGGAGCTTTCTGCCCACACATCCAGCATCAGGCCATGTCCAAGAAGTGGCTCCCTATCTCCCCTCAAATTCTTGCCTGTCCCTGGAGGGGCCCCGAGAAGGCAGGGATTGGCTTGAGGTGGGAAGTGCCAGCCTGCCCCTCCCCTGAGGCCCAGAGTCTCCAATTCCCGCCAGAAGGGAGATGAATACCAAGCCAGCCACCCCTGGGAGGGCCCCATCCTGTCCCCATCCCTGTCTCTGAGCCCGTTTCTCTGTTCCACACAGCACAAACCAGATCCCCCCCGTCTTCACCCCTCTGAAGCTCACCTTCAATTTTGGGGCAGCCCCGATAGAGGCCCCACCCTCTGTGGCGCTCCTGGCCCTGAAGAACAGCGGAGTGGTGCCCCTGGACTGGTATGGCTGGCCGGAGGGGCCTGCCGGGGGGCCCGGGAGGCAGGTGCTGGAGGCTTTCTCTTGCTGGTGGGAGGCCTGGCTGCCTGGTGTCTGGAAAGAATGGGCCCCCCATTGATGGAGTGTGGAGGCCTGGGTGGGACTGGGGTCGCTTAGCAGGACACCAGAGCTGTCACTGGCTGAGACCTGTTAATAGCCTCAGCAGTGGTGGAATCACCCTGATGGAGGCTGGCACGGTCATCTTAGTAGCTTCCTGAATGAGAAGCAGCCACGGAGCATCTGCTCGTGCCAGGCACTGTTTACAAGCCCTTTCTCCTCCAAGCCTCACCCTAACATGGTAAAACATCCTCCTCTGCTGACTTTCCTAAATGGGAGGCTGAGGACTCAGCCAAGACCCCTCAGCCATTAGCAAGCAGAGGCAGGTTCAAATCCAGATTTGTCCACCTCCAGAGCCCCAGCCTCCACCAGCTAGTCAGCAAGATGGCTTCAAACTGCGGCTGCGTACCAGGCACCACGCTGGGTGCTGGGGCACCCCTGACGGAGCCCCGGTCCAGTGGGGGCCGGGCCTGCACGGGGGCCAGTTGAGGGTCTCTGGTGAGGGATGACAGGGATTTGCTGCCACTGAGCCCGTGTCAGGAAGGATGGCATGGCTGAACGAAGCTGCGCGGGGCTGTGGGAAGGGTCGAGGCTGTGGGGCAGGCAGCACTTCTCCAGTCACATGGGGCCCCGTCCTGGAGACCTGAGGCCTCCACGCTTGGCCCTTCCTGTGCTCCCCTTTCCTCCCACTGGGGCCCCGAACTTGTGCCCAGTAAGCATCTCATTTCCATGCCAGGGCTTTTTCTTGTGCTTCCTCCCTACCTCCACTACACACCTTGATTTCCTAGTTGACTTCTTTTTGATGACTTCCAACTTCACTTGGCTAAAGGAAGGTGAGAAAGATGTGTCCCCATCTGGGTCAGGCCTGGGAGAGAGAGCTGGGGGCCCAGGCTGGGCATGGCAGTGGGTGGATGGGAGTGAAAATACGCAGCTGGGGGCATCTGTAATCTCAGGAACCTTCCTGCCTGAGCAGAGTCTTGGCGTATCCGGGGTGGGGGAGAGGTGGGGTGGAGGCTGCATCATCAGGGGTACTGTCTGGATTGTCCCACCCCTCCCCGTGGTGGAGGGTGCTGGGAAAGCTCCCTCCTTAGGTGGCTCCTGTCTGAGACGTGCTGGCCCTGAATGACTGAGGCAGCTTGGCAAGCAGGGCAGCCGGCCGGTGGGGAAGGCCAGGGCCCGCCTTGAGCTCCGGACCCACCATTCACTGGGCTCTTTGAGTGGCCAGGAGCCAGGCCCTACAGGGGTCGGGGGTGGGGGCAGGAATGGTGCGTTGGCCTGCATGCCGGCGTGCAGCAGGGTATTTTAGAGGATTGTGCGGGGGTGTGTTTGTGTAGGAGCAAGCCAGCTCACACTCTCCATGGAGAGGGTCCAGGTTGCTGGAAACGGAGGCAAGAGGAAGCCCAGGCAGAGTGCCCGCTGCGCCGGCCCGTCCGTCGGGGATCATCTGAGGTTCAGGAAGGCCGTCCGTGCTGCCTCCAGGATGCCAAGTGCGGGCAACCTTCCTTGGAAGGCCCGACTCTCCTAGGCTTTATGTGTTGTTGTGTTTCCTTTCCATTTCTTAGAAGGCTATTTTTGAAAATTCTAACCAGTCTCTGCTGAGCTCATAAAGAACAGACTGAAGGTTTTATTCCTGCCAGAACCAGTAAGAAATGGGGAGTGTGGACTTGGCCTGGAGGCACGGCAGCAGGCAGGATGGAGTGAGAGCCCCAAGTGGGAGGGAGACCAACAGAGGAAATAGGGCTGCCCCACCCCCTCCAAGCCTTCTCCTCAGCCTCCGCCCTTGGCCCAGGGAGTGTAGGGTCTTGCCTTTCAGCAGAGATTCCTTACAGCATCAGATACCGATACTGGGTAATGGCATTTGTTCCCTCATGCACTCGTTAAGTCGTTAGCTAAACATTCACTGGGGGCTTCCTAGGTGCCAGCTCAGGCTTGGTCCTCAGAGTAGAAATGGTGAGGAGCCCAGGTCCTGCCCTCCAGGGTGCCGGGTGATGTCTGCTGTGAGAGTGTGTGCAGCACTCAAAGCCACTTCACTCCATCTTGCCAGGGATGGTGGGGGGCATACCAGAAAGGCTTCCTGGAGGAAGCTACAGCTAAGCTAGACCTGCAGCCTAGAGAGAAGAGAAAGAGAAGCTACGAAGGGCCTTCCAGACAGAGGGCCTGGCATGAACGTGGGTAAGAGAAAAGGGCCTTCGTGGCTGGAGTGCTGATCCGGGAAAGAGAAGAGTCTAGGATGCAGCTGGGGAGGCCTGCCAAGGCCAAGGCATGCAGGGCCTCAGACTCCTCCTCCTTCTGAGAGTGTAGACTTCTTCCTGAGGCATCGACGGGATGGGGGGCAAAGACATGATCTATTTCAAGAGCTGTCACTCTGGTCTGGGGTGCAGGGAGCGAGGAGAGAAATGGATTAGCAGCTTGAGGCAGAGGGATGAGGTGGCAGGGCGGGGGGCGAGGGGAGGGTCCCACAGTCCCAGATGGGGGACCACGCCAGAAAAGGAAAGGGGGTCGGGAGTATTTGGAGGGAGACTGACTGAGGGCCACGAAGGACACAGAGGGGTTGAAACTACCTGGATGACCCCAGAGGAGCAAGATCTCTAGTTTTGCCACTGATCCATATCCCCAGATAAAACGACAAAAGCAGTTTATTTACCTGTAACAAGTCAATGAAACAAGGGTGATGGGAGAGAAGTAAGAAATGGCCAGCCCCTCTCCAAGCCCGCTGGGTGTGGTGATGGGGGATCAGCGTGCGCTTTACTCTCAGCCCTCACACAATGTAGACACATGGACGCAGCCACGGGGTTACCCTGTTTCTCCTCATTTTTTCTGACAGTAACGGCACAATACTATACCTATTACTTCCTGCTTAGCATTCTGTCAATAACATTTTCACTCTGCATTATACCAATCACATTCCCTTTAGGTCAATACAGATCAACACACACACATCTCAATCATTCTTTTTAATAGTCACATAATATTCTCTATTATGAATGGACCTTAAGTTATTAAACCACTCCTTTATTGGATGGCGTTAGTTGTTCCCAGTGCTTTTTTTTTTTTGCCACTACAAGCAAAGCTGTGATAAACATCCTTGTGTCTGTGTGAGTGTTGTGTGTGTGCACACATGCTTGCATTTATTCTTGCAGATCCCCCAAAATAGAATTTCTGAGTCCAAGGGCATATACATTTTTTATCCTAATAGATGCTGCCTAAATTCCTACAAAAGTGGCAGCAGGTCCTTCTCTCCCTTCCCATGTTTGAGGGTGTCTGTTCTTTCTAAACTCACTGGCATTGGATGTAGCGATTTTTTCAGGGTTCTGACCTGATTCGAGCGAGTTCCCACTTGCATTTCCCTGACTGATCGTGCCTTTTCCGATGTGTTGGCCGTTTTCTTTTCCCCTTTTGGCTGCTCCCTGTTCATACCCTCTGCTCGTTTGGAGGCCAGTTCTGTGCCATCTCTCTGAGAGTGAAGGGCCATCCTTTTCCGATTGCGACCTTGGGACCCCTGTGTCACTTGTGTTGTCAGCTTTTTGGAGGGCAGCATTTGCTTCACTACAGCGTGAGGCATTTCAGGGGCATTAATTCTACTCCAAGCCTTGCTGCAGTTTCCAGAGTGCTGGCCCTGCTGGGGTGTCTGTTCTCTGCCCTGTGCCCAAGCTGGCCTGGACACCTCCCTCTCAGGGACCCCTGGTTGATGCTGCTGGCATTCCTAGATGCCTCAAATGGCTCTTCCTAAGGGCTTTGTCATAGAAACCCCTCCCGGGTTAGTGGCCAGCTCAAAGTGACCCACATATACAAGCACCCCCCTCAATCCTTGGCACCCACTGTGAGGGCCCTGGTCTCCACTTCCCTTGTAGTCACTGTGGCCTTGCTCTGTTCCCAGGCTTTGAGACCATTATGGAATGAGAATCCACGACAGCCACATTTGCTCAGCCATGCATAGGACAGCTTGCCAAATGGGGGGATGAAGTCGGGGAGGGGGGCATGGAGGAGGGCTCCATCTGCCCCACCCAGGGCCTCAAGCTCCCCCCTTTCTGTTCTGACTGAGGGGCTCCACTCCCCCTGCTTTGTGCCCCTCTCCCAGGGCCTTCCTCTTTCCAAGTGACCAGCAAATCGACCTGGAACTGTGGGCAGAGCAAGCAGAGTTTGACGCCACCGAGCTACACCAAATGCGCGTGCAGGACAATTGCATATTCTCCATCAGCCCCAAGGCCGGGAGCCTGAGTCCTGGGCAGGAGCAGATAGTGGAATTCAAATACAGGTGATCCCCCTACCGCCTGGCCTGCCCTTCTGGTCCCAGAGACCTCCTTTCCCCTGGTGCCTGGAGAAGACTGGCCTTGCACCATGTAACCCCAGGGTTCCCTGAATGGCCACCACCCTGGGAGAACCCCAGCTTCCCACCTATAGGGGAGGTTTAATTCACCTCTTGCCCTATCTCAACTAAGGGCTTTCCGCATGCTCCCAGAGGCTAGCCAGCTCAAAGCCACAAGCATGCCTGACCATTTGTTCTCCGGCTTGTACCACGGCTCCATAACTCATCTCAGACTTGTCTCCTCTCTTCCAGCCACCTGTTCATCGGCACTGATCGTCTCCCAGTGCTCTTCAAGGTGTCCTACGGCCGTGAGATCCTGGTGAGGCCTAGCACCCTGGTCCCGTCCTGGACAACAAAGAGAGGAGCAGAGAACCGAGCTCCCCAGAGAGCTGGGGTCCAGATCTCTCTGCTAGATGCTTCAGTTCCCCCCAGGAAGGGGTGTTACTCATGGGCTTTCTATTTCCAGCTGAATTTCATAGGTGTGACAGTGAAGCTGGAGCAGAAGTACGTGCACTTCACCTCTACTAGCCACCAGTTCACCCCTGTCCCCATCGGCGATACACTGCCCCCAAGGCAGGTCAGTGGTCGACATCGTCCTGGTCACCAAGAGGCTTAAGGATCAATCTCCCTGTGTCTGCACTTGCCCTTGACGGGGTGGCAAAGACCCTGCCGTTCAGCAGCCCTCACCCCAGGAGGTGGGGCTGCAGATTGAGCCCCGAGATTGAGCAACTGGGAGACACCAGAGGCGAGATGCTGCAGCTTCCTGTGCCTGGTGCTAAGCCCTGTGCAGCCTTCAGTGCCTTTCCCCTGGCACAGGGCTCTGCAAACTTCTTTGACTGCGAACCACACTAATGTATTTGGGATAATAACCCAGTACTTACATACACATACAACCAAAACAAAAGTATCGCAAATCAATATGTATGCTACTACATGCAAAGCACTCTGATGTTTTCCTTTTTATTTTATTCTTTTCTGCTTTTAAAATGCTGGACATGACCCACTCGATTGGTTTCATGACCTACTCACTAATCGGTCTCAGCCACAGTTTGAAAATCACTGCTCCAAAATCAGACACTGGAATGGGAAAAACTGGAATGTGAATCCTCATGAAGCAATAGAATTTTCTTTATTAATTGGAGGGAATCAGTTTCCTTTGCTCTGAAAATGTGCATTGGAAATCTCCAAGAAGGGGACATGGTGTTTTTCCAAACATTCTTAGCTCTGAAATTTCCCACTTAGAAGCCCTTGTGTTTCTGGGCAGGAGTCTCTGGCCATTCAGCCTAGAGGCAAAGGAATGGACCTTCTGGTCCTGAGAGGAGGTCCCCCAGCCCCGAGGTCTGTTCACTTCCCTACACTACCCTATACCACCCTTTACCCTGTGGGCTTCGCAGAATGCCCTGGGGCTGGCCATTCCCAAGCCTGCAGAAGCCCAGACTCTTGAAAAGGAAAGCAAAGACTCATGTGCCCCCCGGAGAGCTTTCCAGAGAGACCAGACCACTCCCCTGTGGCCCTGAACATAGACAATGGAAATGCCCCCAGATCCAGAGCCAGAAGACCCAGTCATGCCTCCAACCAAACTCCACAACTGTGGCCAAGCTTCCTCTGTCATTTTTGAGATGATGACACATGGTGGCTTGGACCTGAAGTGAACAGATGTAATTTACATTCTGGAGGCAGAATCATTGGGACTTGCTGGGGATTGGGTCTGGGAAGAAAGAGAAAGGGAGGGATTAAGGATGTAGTGGATTCCTAGTTGGATCTCCTGGGAATATGTAGTACCTTTTGCCGAGAGGAGATAAACTGGGGGGAGGAATAGGTTTTAGAGTGAAGAGTTTGGTTTTAGCCAAATTTGAGATGCCTAGGAGACAACCAAGAGGGGTTGTCAAGTGGAAGTTGGATACAAAGTCTGGAGCTCAGAGGATGGTCCAGGCTAGAGAAATTAGTCAGCATATTCAGTGCTGAGAAAGATGAGGGGGCCAGGCCTAAATCCAGATGAAGTCTTTGTTCCTTCTGGCTTCCATTTTCTCATCTCTAAGGTGGAAGATTGAACCAGAAGATCTCTGGTTTCTTCCAGGACATTCTGTTATTCCCAAACTTTGGAGTTAGTCTCGGGACCTCAGACCTTCCTCTGCTCCCTTATCTACCTTCAAGCAGGACTGCCTCTAATGGCAGACTTGGAAAGTGGCAGCCTCATGGGTGATTAGAACAAGAGCCTAGAAAGCGATGAAGGGTCTGGATGGTGCGTGCATGGACATTTCCGTAAATTCCAACACTAGGGACACGAGCATTAGTGTCCCCTTAAACCTTGACAAAGGTAAGTTGAGAGCAAATAAAATAAGGGTTGTAGATTATCCTAAAATGTCACAACCTGAAAATACATTACATCCTTCTTGGATGATCAAGCCATTGGGGAAATCAGAGGTATTTGGGAGCTCTGGGACTGTAAAGGTGACATCGTGGAGCTCAACCTGTCCCACAGTGGACATGGAACCCAGGCTCTCTGCATTGCAGCTCTGAGCTGGTATGGAGATTTCCCCATTCCTGCCCTCTGCAGATTTATGAGCTGTATAACGGTGGTTCCGTGCCCGTGAGATATGAGATCCAGACCAACATCCTGTCGCAGGTTCAGGAGAAAAATTTCAATCACCCCATCTTCTGCTGCCTCAACCCGCAAGGGGAGATCCAGCCAGGAACGACGGCTCGGGTCTTGTGGATCTTCTCGCCCATTGAGGCCAAGACCTACTCCGTGAGCAGCAGCCTGGGCTAATGTGGGGGTGGGGGGTTGGAGTTGGCCTTCTCAGCAGGCCTTGCTCTGACCAGTTCCTTCTCCTAACCTCCCAACTTCCCAGGTGGATGTGCCCATACACATCCTGGGATGGAATTCAGCCATCATCTGCTTCCAGGGAGTGGGCTATGACCCCCATGTCATGGGGGACACAGCCCCATTCCACAACATCTCCTCGTGGGACGACAGCTCCATACCCTCTAGGCTGATGGTTCCTGGACAGGTAGGGGGAAGGGAGCTGGGAAGGCCTGAGGCCTCAGAGGAGGCTGAGGGCCCACAGTGGCCAGTGCAGAGGGATGGGGAGGCTGAGAAGGAAATGAGATGGAGATGAGAAGGGAGGGATGAAGAGGGGAAGCCTGGACCAGCCCTCCTCCAGATTGAGGAGGCAGCACCAGCTCCATGAGAGGCTTACCCTGCCACCTAGTGCCCACAGCTGTTCCTTCTCAAGCCACGCCACCTGCTTCAGGGTCCTCTAGCCACCCTCTTCTCTGGGCATTGGGATGAAGGTATTGGAATGAGTATAAAGAGGCTCCCCCATTCTAGGGCTCTGATGGATTATCTTCATGCAGAATAGCCCCTCTCTTGGACATATATGGATGGTGCTGAAAGATATCTAGGGTCGACAACACTACTTTTAGTTCACACACTCCTAACCGTTGGGAGGTCTGATGCGTTCCCCCCATCCATCCATCCATCCATCCATCCACCCACTTCTCCATCTATCTTTCTGTGTGCCTATCCAGTCACTATCCACCCATCTTTCACCTGGCCACCCTTCCACTCCTACCCTCGTTGGACTCCTACTGCAGGATGAGCACTGTGGAGGTCCTGAGGACACAGACAAGAGCCAGACAAAGCCCCACTCAGTGGAGGCACTCAGGACCTGGACAGAGAGAAAGTGCCCCTTCCATGGGGGCTTAGTCTTTCCAGACACGTACAACACAGCTCCTGTTCTGTGCCCAGGGAGGATGCCAACAGCCCATCACCTATTAATTTACAACCATCCTTCAGGCACTCAAATTATGTTGGCTTTTTTTCTGTCTTTTCTAAATGAATTCTGAGTTCTCAGTCCTTCCAAGCCCATTTTAAGGTCAAAATCATAGGCTTTAGAGTGAGAATGTCTAGGTTTATCTCAGCTGTGCCTGTGAGAGATCTTTGGAAAAGTTATTTATGCTCTCTGAAACTTAGCAGCACATCTGTAAAATGAGGATAATAATAGGACCTATGTCATAGGCCACTGGGAGCCTCAAATGCATGTAAATTGCCTACTGTGGTGCCTGGCCTGTTGAAAGCACTCAGTAACTGGTAGTGGTTGCTATGGTTATTATTTCTTCACCTGTTGCTGTTGCTGTTGTGTTGTCTCCAACAACAGAATGTCTTCCTGTCCCAGTCTCATATCTCCCTGGGAAACATTCCTGTGCAGAGCAAGTGCAGCCGCCTGCTATTCCTCAACAATGTCTCTAAGAATGAGACCATTGCCTTCGTCTGGCAGCTGAGGCCTCTAGATTTTGGGGAGGTGAGAGTCCCCTGTGTCCACAGAATCAGAACCTCCATCAGGGCTCCAGACCCACCCCATCCCATTACATTGTATTCCATCTCATCCCATCCCATCTCATCCCATCCCATCTCATCCCATCCCATCTCACTCCATCCCATCCCATCTCATCCCATTCCATCTCACTCCATCCCATCCCATCCCATCCCATCTCATCCCATTCCATCTCACTCCATCCCATCCCATCTCATCCCATTCCATCTCACTCCATCCCATCCCACCCCACCACATCCCATCTTACCCCATCCCATCTCATCCCATCCCATCTCATCCCATCCCATCCCATCTCATCCCATCCCATCTCATCCCATCCCATCTCATCCCATTCCATTTCACTCCATCCCATCCCATCCCACCACATCCCATCTTACCCTGTCCCACCCCATCCAATCCCATCTCATCCCATTCCATTTCACTCCATTCCATCCAATCCCATCCCATCCCATCTCACCCATCCAACCCCACCCCATACCACTGCATGCCATCCCATGCCATGCCATCTCATCCCATTTTGTCCCATCCCATTCCTATGAAGCTCCAGAGTCTCCTTCCCCAAATCAACAGGTGTCTGTGAGTCCTATGAGAGGGAAGGTGGCTCCTGAAGAGTCAGTCCCATTTGTGGTGACCTTAAAGGCCTCAGTGCATGCCAGCTTCTACAGCGTGGACCTGGTATGCAAGGTAAGATCAGCCCCAGAGAGAAGCTGGGATAGAGCACAACTCCCAGCCCTGGGGGTTGGGATAGGCTATAAGATCCCCAGACCCCCAGGGAGAGGCAGGGGCCAGCCCATGGAAGAGTGAGGGGCCCATGGCACAGGGCCCGGACAAGGCCTGGCTACAGGCCCACCAATCCTTGGTCTTTCTCCTTGTCCTGGGCCACAGGTGTACCAGCATGAACTCCTGAAGCAGTACAATAAGGAGCTGCAGGAGTGGAAGGATGAGAAGGCGCGACAGGAAGTGGAGTTCACCATCACAGATAAGAAAGTGAAGGTGAGGAGGGCAGAGTGGGCCTTGAACACTACAGATCCTTCTGACTCACCTTACCAGAGGGGACAGAGGTGGCGATCCAAGGTGGTCCTACATGCAACACTGGCCAGCCTGCCGTAAGAGACTAGATTTCTTTCACTAGATTAAGCATAGCATCTTCCCAGGCGACTCTGGATACAGAAGGTGGCTGACCATCGCCTGCTTCACGTATTTAAAGAGTTCGTACTAAGTGCTGGGCACTGAGGGCCCAGGGAAACAAGGCAGAGCTCACCTTCCGATGGAAGGCAGTGTGGTATAGTGGTTTCTGGTGTAGGCTCTGGACACAAGTTGCCCGACTTTGATTGCTGGCTTTGAGGATTTTTAGTTCTGTGATCTTGGCCAAGTTATTTAACCTCTCAGTTTCCCTCAACTGTAAAATGGGGGTGATATGACCCCTGGGCTTGGCTTCAAGATGATCCAGAGCGGGGGCATAGACGAGACAAGCTTCACTGGGAGTTGCTGATTTTTGGAACTGGATGGTGGGTTACAGAGGATTCTTTGTAGCCATCTCTCCACTTTTGTATACATTTGAAATTAACTGTATTAAGAAGGTTAAAAATAAAAGTTTTAGAAGTATTTTTAAATGCAAGTCAAATAGTATCTGCTTCATAGAGTTGTGAGGATTAAGTGAGCTAATACGTGTGTCTACAGCAGTGCCTGGCACCTGGTAAGCATCCACGAAACATGGGCTATTAGTATTTGTGGGGGAGACCAATAACAGACATGAGATAAAGCATCCGTATTGGTCCCCCCCTACTCCCTTTTCAATATATCCCTGTGGATATTCTTGCACCTTGATCACCTCTGCATCCACCACGCTGAAGCCCCAGGGAGGCACCTCTCCCCTCTGAGGCTCTGGCCCAGCTGTGAATGCAAATCAAGCCTTGAAGGGATGGGAAAAGGGATTTTCAAATTAAGTCTTAATAAGAAAGGCTGTTTCCTTGTCACACCAAACCACAAAGCTCCAGGACACAAGCTCCAGGGCATTGGGGCAGCCTGTACAAGTCGACGGCATCTCCTTCTCTTTCCTTCAGTTGGGTAACCACATTTTCCTTGTCTGCGGGCAGCAGTTCCATAGGGAAGTTTCTGGAAGAGGGTGTGACTGGATTTTGGGCAGGAACAAGAGGGCAGCAGGTCCCAGCATTGGCTTCAGGCCCTCTGTGGGCCAGCAGGAAGGGTAGGAAGAGGGGAGTCCCCCCTCAGGCTTCTTGTATCCTAAGCAAGGGTCTCTTTGCTTCCACAGAGAAGGGCCTATTGTGCAGCCTGTGAACCTGTGAGGAAGTACAAGGTGAGGCCATAAGCCCCAGGCCTATCTCCTTGGGATAACTTGAGAGAGCTCACTCTCAGAGATGCTTCCAACCCCGGGGAGAGCCTCCTGGAAGGGAGGGACAAAAGTGCCAGTGGGTGGGGTCACATCCCTATGTGGCCCAAAAGGAACTGGTTGGGGGCTAGGGGCCCATCGGTGATAAGAATATGGTCCCCAAATCTTGGTCCTCCATGTCTCTCACATCCCAAAGACGCTGCCCCCCATCAAGAACCAGCAGTCTCTCAACCGGCCTGCCAGCTGGAACCTTAAGATCCCAAAGGAGGAGACATCCTGGCCATGCCCCCAGCCACCCTCACCAGGCATGCTCTGCTTGGGCCTCACTGCTCGCGCCCATGCCACCGACTACTTCCTGGCCAACTTCTTCTCTGACTTTCCCCGTCACTTCTTGCACCGGTGAACTCTCAGGGAGGGAGGGATCTCCTTCCTCTGCTTTCTGCCCCCTCTCCTCCTCCAGAACAGGGGCTGCCCAGACCCAACCCTTGCTGAAGGCTTGGAGCAAGTGCAGTGGTGATGGGGCTAATGAGGCTCTCCCAGGATGTCCCCATTACTGCTTAAGCCTTTATGAGAATGGGGACAAAAAGCCAGAGCTCCCTGGGGAACCCACTTAGGCCTCTGCGCACCTCACTTCCTCCCCTCTCCAACTTGGAGCCTCTCAGGTTCTGCACTGACTCTGGGGGTTGGGCTTGGTCCCCTGAATGCAGTAGCACTACATATGAGTTAAGGCTGGGGCTGCCCGAAACTCATCTATGTCCTCATGATTGCACGGCCATCACCATTGCTTGTGCACCCAACCCCAGCATGGTGGCTTGCCCAGGCTACTCAGAATGTCATGGCCTTCCCCAGGGATCTGCCAAAGAGGAAGCAACCCAGGGAAGAGTCAGAACCCTCTGAGGAAGAATCTCCTGACAATTGGACCCATGTCTCCAAGCAGAAGAAGCAGCTCCTGGTTGACTGTCTCACCACCATCATCAGGTGACCCTGAACCCTCATCATCACCTGCCCCCCCATGTCTCCAGCTCATTCAGTCAACTCTGGGTGTACCCACCACCTCTGAAGTCCCAGCCCTTCCTTACCTGAAAAACAGAACTTCCTTAAAACATCCTTCCACTGATGACCCCAGGCCCTCCAGGATGGAGCTGATTGGAGGGATCCTCAGGACTGGGTCTGGAGTTCTGCCCTGTTCATGGCAGGGAGATGAGGTCTGGAGCCAGTTCACTGTCTCCCCAAGGCTCCTGCCTTTCCTCTGTGCAACTCTCACCTCCTGGCTCCACCTCCACCATATAATGTTCACCTCTAAGACTTCATGGGGCCCAGAGATGCCTTCCTCTAAAGAAGGGTTGGGAGGGGCAACTGACCAACAGCTCCAATCCATCCTGCACCTAGCACCTGTTTGTAGACACACTAGGCAAGAATCACCCTTTGGGGTACCCCAGAGCCAGAGCCCCACAGGAAGCTGCCAGGCTTCTCATCAAGGATCTTCTCCTCCTCCCTGCCACCCAGGGGCCTGCTGGAGGACAAGATCTTCCACGAGGCTGTGGACCAAAGCCTGGTGGAGCAGATACCTTACTTCTGCCAGTTCTGGAGTGTGCAGTCAGCCAGGTCCATGGCCAAGAACAGCAGCCTGCACTTAGCGCCAGTCCTGTCTCCGTCCTCCAGTAGCTTTGAGGACAGCAGGAGCAAGGAGCAGGAGGAGGACAAGCTGAAGCCAGGGAAGAAGGAAGCGGAGGAAGAAAAGAAGGGTGAAGAGGAAGAAGAGGCGCTGGAGGAGGAAGAGGAGGAAGAGGAGGAGACGGAAGAAGAGGAGGAGACGGGCAAGGAGGAGCTGGAGGAGGAGGAGCTGGAGGGGAACGAAGAGAAGTTGGGCTGGGTAGGGGTTGGGCCCACGATGCAGCCCATGTCCCAGGAATCCCTGAAATGGCAGTGGCAGCAGCAGCTGAAGGTCATAGTGAAGGAGGAGCAAGAGCGGGAGGAGAAGGAGGCCATCAGCCGGTGAGCAGCCAGACCCAGGTGAGGGTTTGGAGGGGGGCTGCGTGCAGAAGGATCCTGGGAGGCATTGGTATGCTGGGGCCAGCCTCTGCCTGTGTGCTGGTCTCTTCCCATTGACATCGCACTTGTAGCTTAAGGTTTCCATGGGAGTATTTACAGAATGGCGATCTGAGCTTTAATTTTTTCTTCAAGACCCTGCTATTGACATTTACTAGCACACCACTTCCAGGAGGATAGGTATAGTCTTCAAAGTCTCTTAAATGGGTTTCTAGAGTCAGGAGAGAAGTACCACCTTGCCTTGGGGCTGTTCTGTCGTCGCTTTCTGTCTGTTGGGATTCCTTGGGCCCCACCCAGTACCTTCTGCACCCTCTCATCGCTGGATCGATGCCCTTCCCCAAACCTGGCCCTGGGATGGGGACAATGATTGCTTGGGTTCGAATCCCACCACTTGTACCAGCGGCTTGACGTTTGGCAACTGGGTCTCTAAGCTACAGTTTGAGCGTCTGTAAAATTGGAACAAGGATGCCTCAGAGTGTTGGGAGGGCGGGAAGTTAAATGAGAATCCACGCAGAGCACGCGGCACAGGCTAGAGCACAGAGGAGGCCAGCGGAGAAGGTTAGCGCGCTGGGTGGCCGCGCTGACACCGGCGCCCCTGCCCGCCACAGGCTCCCAGCTTTCGCCAACCTGCAGGAGGCGCTGCTGGAGAACATGATCCAGAACATCCTGGTGGAGGCGAGCCGCGGGGAGGTGGTGCTCACCTCTCGGCCACGCGTCATCGCCCTGCCGCCGCTGAGCTTGCCCAGGTGGGGGCGCCCGGGCCACGCGGACGACGCGGGAGGGGCGCGAGGGGCGGCATGGGCATGCAGGCTCAGCCCAAAACCTCGCCTCCACCCCTACCTGGGGCTTTCTGTCTTCCAGGGTTCCGACTCCCGACCCGCCGCCGGTGGCGCCCCTGGGGCCGCAGCAAGCGGAGGCGCCCCACCCGATGGCGCCGCCCCCTACCGACTATTTGCAGACCTCAGGGCCCAGCCCCTCCGACTTCCTGCCCTAGGTTCCGCCCGGCCCTCTCTCCACCTCCCCGCCAGTAAATCATCTAGCCTTTTTGTTATATCTGCCTTGACTTTATTTCCCCAACGCGGTTGGAACTCGCGCGCGCTCTCAGAGGGACAGATGGTGGAAGAGGCCGAGGTGACCGCAGCGACTCATTGGAGTTTTAGGGGCTGGGAGGTTGTGCCTCTTGGCTTCACACCGCAGCTGGTCTGGAGGTCTCGCTGCTCGCTGCCAGAATCCGGTCTGGCCAGTGGAGGGCGCTGCGAGCGGGGCCTGGCTGGCCTTTGCCCCAGCGTAGCCTGGTGGACAGGAACTCAGTGCCAGGCCTGGTCTGCGCAGCAGGTGGCCACCCCTCCCCTTTCTCTGCTGCGCCGCGGCGCCCCCACCGCCAGCCTTTTCTTTCAGCATCTGCTGAGTTCCCTGGACTCTGCTAAGAAGTTGGGAAGGAAGGGAAACCGAGGCACGTCGCCGAGGGCCAAGATCTAGACTCTGGGACGCGGGTAGAGGCCACTGTTAGACAGCAGACCACAGACCCTACTAAGCGACTCTCATCGTGAATCTGAATCCCCAGACCAGGGATGTCCCGCCCTCCCTAGGATACTCACCTCCCTGCTCCCCCTAACCTCCGCCCGGGAGCCTCTGTCCTCTGCTCCTCGGCTCCTCCCCCTCAGAGGCAGGTGGGTGGAAAAATGACATCTGGTGTTGTTCCAGAGGGCCCAGGTCCCCTCCACCCTCCCTCCACCCCTGCTGCCAAGGCCTGCGAGGAGCTCCGGCCCCAGAGCCCGGGCGCAGGCAGGGAGAGGGTGGGGGGCGCTCCGCCTCCTCTGAGTCAATATTTGCCCCGAGCAAACGGGCGCCCGGACAGGTGTGAGTGTGTGTGTGTGTGTATGCGTGTCTAGGGGCGGGGACTGAACAGGCCGTATAAGAGCGCGCTGAGCCCAGGCTCCGGCACAAGCTCCGGGGCGGGGGCTGGGGACGAAGCCAAGCAGGGCCAGGCCGGGTGGAAGGTGGCCAGGAGGGGAGGGGCGGACCAGGCTCGCACCTGTGGTGGCCGCCGAGGCCGCCGACGTGTCAGCCGCAGATGCGCGCAGGTGAGGGCGGCGGCTAGCGGAGCGCTGTGCGGCACTGCGCTCTCGGAAGACCAGGACCCAGAGATCGCCGAGGGCCGCAGCCAGTCCCCGGGCCCTCCGCTCCCGCCCCGCGACGAGCCCCTCGCACAAACCGGACCTGAGCGTTTTGTTCGTTCGGCTCGCGTGAGGCAGGGGCGGCCTCTCAGCACCCGCCCGGGGGCCCGCCCGATCGCCACGCAGGCACCTGCCACCGCCGCCGCCATACGGGTCGGAGAGGCTGTGCGCCGCTCCCAGGGGAGATCCGGTTCCCATCTGGCCCAGCCCGCCCTGCCTTGTCCTGCCCGCAACTCCGGGGCAGCCTGACTCGATTCCGGGTAACAGGGGCCGGCCGAGCAGGCTCCACTAGGTGGTATAGGGGGCTGTGGCCGGAACAGGGGCCCTTCTGGAGGTGGACAGCCAGCTTCCAGTCCGGCTCTGTCCCAGAGACTTCTGTGGCCTTGGGCAAGTCATTGCCGGGCCACTCCTGGGTTTTCCTACTTGCACAATGAAGGGGGTTGGTCTGGCCACCCTCGAGCGCCTCCTCAGTTGCCAAATCTTGGTTTCTGGGCTGCTAGCAATACGTTTGGCCCCTCCCCACAAACCTGACGGGAAGATGGAGTCCCTCAAGGGGTTGGAGCAACAGCTGTGAGGGGTGGAAAATGAAGGGGGGGGGGGGCTGGAACCAAGTCCTCTCCTCCAGGTCTCTTTGGTGCTGACATCCACAGGGTCCACTCCCTGCCATCTCCCTGGCCCCTCTTTCAGTCTTCCCATGTCTGAGACAGACAGACTGTCAGACTGACTGAAAAGGACAAACACAGGGTCTGGGGGAGCCCTTGCCTGTTGGGGTCCCCATGCACAGCGGCTTACCACCTTTCCCGAACCTCATAATCCCAAAGCCTCTTGTTTCAGTGAGCTGGGGTGGGGGTGAGTCTGAGTGGCCCTCAGCTCAGGCAGAAGTCCACGGGTCATTAGCCACAACCCGAACCTGGGACAGATCATCCCGCTTTCCGGTGACTTGGATCTGACAAGGGGGAGGGGGAGGGAGATTACCCTAGACCCCTGGCCTCTGGCTGGGAGAGCCCAGAACTGAGGGCTCCCCACAAGGGCTGGGGTCAGCTGAGCCCCTAGCTGAGTCGCTGTCCTGTGACTCCAGGTGTCCTTCATTCCTCCTCCCAAAATTGATGGTGATGCTGAGCAAGCCCCAGAGGGAGGAGCCAGTTGTAGGCTGGGGTGGAAGGAAGTCTCCTTGGACAGCAGTAAGAGCTCCAGTTTCCCCTTAGGGTGAAGAAGTGTCATGGGGAGGGGCTGTACCCCGCCCCCCCCCCCCCCACACACACACCCAGGCAGGGGCAGCCCCCAGGGTGATGGGAATGAGGGTTAGGAGTCCCTGGCCACCTCTGGCTCCAATGTGGATGTTCCTAGAGGTGCTGTTTTGTCCCTTCCACACACCCCCCCCCCACTGCCACCCCTCACCCTCCTACCCCAGGCCCCACGGGGTCTACTGAGCCCTTGGTGCAGAGAGAGGGAGGGGGAAGGGATGAGATGGCTCTGACAGATCCCAGGCAGGTCCGGGGAGAGGGCGGACTGCAGGTGGGATCTGCACGCAGCAGCCCTGGGGAGAGGGGAGATCCATGGGTCCCGGGGCTGGGGTGTGTGCAGCCCCCATCCTGGCCTCCCTGACCAGGCTTCCGTCGTGGCCCAGCCCTGTCCTCCTTGCCTGGCACTGAATGACTTGCCTGTCAGGGGCCTGGCCTGGCGCTGGCCTGTCTCCCCTGTGTCTTTGAGGGCTTCCTCTCCCTTCCGCCGTCAGTGAAGGGGGCTAGGGCTCCCCCTCTCTGGCTGGGATTCCAGATCTTGGGGCTGCACAAGGAAGATGCCTCCCTGGAAGGACCCCTCACAAGCACATGCACCCAGCAGCCCTTGGTGGGGGGAGGGAGAGAGGAATGAGGCCATTGCTGGGCTGGGGTCTGCCCCTAGGACGGAGAGCCACTGCCCCTTCCCCCCAGGGCCTAAGTTCCCCAGACCTCCACACCCGCATCCCCAAGGCCCCACATTTCCTGACTGTGGCCAGGGTTTGGGCCTCTCCTCCGGGTCCCTCCTCCCCTGCCCGGCCAGGGGCGGAGTCTCCAGGCGCCAGGCAGGCCTGCAGGTGTGGGGCTTGGAGGGGGGGTGCCCAGCAGCTGGTGTTCGAGGTGGCCCCCTCCTCCCTCCCCTTCCCGCTGAGCCTGCTTCCTGTCATCCCTGTCAGCACCCGGGGCGGGGGAGGGACAGGTAGTAGAGGAAGCAGAAAAAGGGACTGAGCAGTTGGAGTGAGGGCAGTGGTGGGCCCGGGAAGCAGCCAAGGAGAAATGGAGAGAGGAGAAAGATGAGAATGAGGGTGGAGAACACAAGGACAAGGACAGAGGGGGCAGCCCAGAGGGGTGTGAGAGCCACAGGGAATTTCAGGGCCCGGAGAGGCTGCAGACCCCTTCCCCTAAGACAGTGAAAGCAAGAGCGAGACACCAGAGACAGGCAGAGACAAGATGCCAGGGTAACTGAGGTGGAAAGCACAGTGTGTGTGGAGGGAGGTGGAAGCCTGGTGAAAACAGCCTCCACCCCACCCCACCCCACAGTGGGATGGGGAAATTACCCCCAACGGAGGAGAAAGAGGTGGCTTCTGGGTGGGCTGTAAATGGGACAGCCAGGGCTGGAGGAGGGGGACATAGCCCTATCTTGGGAGACCCATCTCTCCCCTTTAAAGGGTAGAGGTGAAGAGGGGCACAGCTCAGGCCCCAGGTGGACACGGGGCTGCGAGCAATGAGGGGCATGCAACTGACTCCATCTCTCCCTTTCTTTCTTGGCCACAGCTGGACAGACGGACAGGTGTGCCAGCTGCCCTGCCCCACTAATTCTAGCCCAGCCTTGGAACTTCTGCATGTGGAGGCCACTCAGGGTCTATGTGAGTGGGGGGGCTCAGAAGTGGAGGCCCTGGGGGGAGCTCATACCCAGGTGCTAATCCCCATCCGGCCAGGGCAGAACCAGGGCCTCACTGACCTTCTTGGAGATTAGTCCCCATGGCGACAGTGGCAACTCGCCCCTTCACTCTGGCTCGGCCAGGTGTGTGTGGGGGAGCAGGCAGGCAGAGGCTGGGTGGGGAGGGGAGGGAGCCTTCCTGAGGCATCACAGGATCACAGGAGTCGGGACTGGGAGGCTCCCCCAGGATCAGCAGTTAGCTTAGTTTATGGGTACATAACCGAGGCCCAAAGAGGGGAAGTGACCTGCCCGAGGCCACATATGAAGCCAGGAGCATCACCAGGACCAGAAGTTAGGCCCTGGGTTCCACTCCCAAGGGTCCTTTCCAGGAGAATAAAGGAAATTGGGATACCTCACCCCCACCCCTGACCTTCCCAACCCTCCCAAACTGAGATCATTGGCAGAAGGGCTCAAATGGGGTGAAGCAGGAAGGTTCCCCATCCTGGGTGCTAGGCTGGCTTCCAGAGGGCAAGTGGGGAGGGGGATGCAGACCCCAAAGCTGTGCCAGTGGCCTGACTCCTCCCCTGACCCAACCCAGCCCCAGAGGAGTGGAGAGAACCACTGGGCAAAGCCAGTTATAAGCACAACCACAACTATAGTAATAGCCAAAATGTTTTGGGTGCCTACTGCAGGCCAGTTTCACATGCATTTAAATCTTCATGACAGTTTTTAAAACTATCATTCCCATTTTACAGAGGGAAAAACTGAGAAGTAGAGTGCAAGTTCATCCAACTCATAAACAGTGGAGCTTTGATTTGAACCCAGGCGGCACTGTGACTCCAGAGCCCACACTCTCTACCCTTTGCTGTCTGTATGCTCATGGGTGGGTGGCTGAGGCGATCCTCCCTAGGTGACCATGGAGCGGGATGTGTGCCCGTGAAATGCATGAGGGCATACTCGTGTGTGACACCAACACCCAGCACCGTGCCTGGCACATAGTGCATCTTATTAAATGTTTGAGGAATGAGTGAGCAGATGGCTGCCCGTAAATGAGTGTGATGCTGAGGTGTCTATGGAATCCTAGAGGGAGACGGTTCAATGGGGATGCATGCAGGACCATCCTGGTGCCTGTGCTGTGTGAACGTGTGTATGTGTGTGCCCTCTCCCTGCTGCCCTGTGCCAGCCCCTGTCTGGGTGAGTCGGTGGGGGTGAAAGCTGCCTCCCATGCCCCTGGATGGTGGCCAGTCCTCCAGCCCCACTCCGGACAGAGAAGAGGGGCTCTGCTTATAGTGGGATGGGACAATGGGTCTGTGCAGGTGGCGCTCCCACCCCCTCAGGAGCCACCTCTTTCGGGCCCAGCTGTCAGACCCTGCCTGAGCTGAGCTGGTCTCTCACCCGCCTTATCTCTGTCTCCCAGGAGACCAGCCCTCACAGCCCCAGGGAAGGTGCTCCTCTGCCTGTTCCAGGCTCCAGACCTGGAGTGGGGGTGGGGAGTGGAGGAGCAGGGCTGCAAAGGAGGGCTGGTGATGGTACCAGGGTGGGGGAGGGTGCCATTCACAGAATTTGCATCTTCAGCCACCAGAGCCCTGGCTGATTTCCCAGTGAAATGAGGGGTGAAGGGTGGGAGCAGGCCAACTTGAGGAGAGGACACTGGCCACTGCGCACCTCTCAGCTGCCCAGCAGTACTGAGAAGGTGGGCTGTTCGTGGGCTGGGGCTCCATCTAAGGGAGAGGTCATTTCTCTGGGGATTCTCAGGTCCCTTGCCTGACGTGGAGACCTGGGGATCCGCATGTCCTCCATATGGGATAGGGGTCTGAGTGGGATCTAAAGGAACAGGACTGAGTCTGAGGGTTTCTCTGGGGGATCTTAGGGTGCCCTATGGGGTGGGCATTTTGGTAGAATCACTGGGCGGTTCCTGAGGATTTCTCTGTGAAACCAGAGGTCCCTATATGAGACAAAGGACTCGATGAGGTCTAGGGAGGGGGCATTCTCTGAGGGGATGAGACTCCTAGGGGATCTTGAGGTCTCTTGGAGCTGTGGATCTGGGGATGCTGTGTGTGTCTACCTCTACCTAACTCCCCGCTCCACGCCCAAGGGCCGAGGCTGTGAATGTGGAGCAGGTAGGGGTGAGGGCGCTGAGCTGGCAAACAAAACCACCTGTGCATCCTTCCTTCAGGAAGCTCAGAGCCAACTGATCTGGGAAAACAAACAGGACCAGCTGCTGAGGGTAGGAGGGGGCTGGAAGGGGGTTTGGTAGAGGGAGGGTGGGAGGCTGGAGCTGGACCAGCCTGGTGGAGAAAGGAGGCTGGGAGGGGGCCCATAGTACAGAGAAAGGACAGGGATCCCAGGGTCTCATTCTGGCACACCAGGAGGCTTCCTGACAGCCCCTTCCCTGCCCCTTTCCTCAGTGGCTCCTTCTTCCCTTTCTTGGTGACTCAGGGGCGCAGAGCCAGGGAGGGGTTTGGGGGTGGGGGACTCTGAGAGAGGTCTAGAGGTCTTCTGGGCAAGTGGCTGTTGTCTGTGTTGGTGAGTGTGCCCATTTCTGAGAGAGCTGGTGGAAGACAGCCAGAACTATAAGCCATGGCAAGACTGCGGGGGCGGTATGACCCACACACCATTGTCCTGATGAGGAAGCTGAGGTGCAGAGGAGGGGAGAGGCTGGCTAGTGCCACACAGCTACTTAGTGCAGAGCCAAAATCAGAATTTAGGGCTAGAAGAGGCCCTTCTCACACTCAGGGTCTCCATCCCAAATCCAAGCCGGACTCCTCCTAATTTGGATCTCGGCTGTCCTACCTCCCCACTTCCCCCCAGCCTTAGAACACACACACACACACACACACTCCCCTCCTGCGGATTACGGTCCTCTGACCAACACCTGGACTGGAAGCTGCCCTCCCAGGTGGAGCACCGGCCCGGACCCCCAGCCCCAGCTCCCACAAACACAGTGTCCCGCTTCTGACAAGCCCCTGCACCCGCGGGACGAACACCCAGCGTCCGCGTCATGGACCAGCGCAGACGCACAGCCTGACGCACTCCGCACCCGCGCCCGCCGCCCCTCCAGATCTCAGCCTCCCACCAACTCCCCCTCCCACGCAGCCCCACCGCGCCGCTTTCCACCCAGCGCGGCCCGCCAGCGCCCACTGGTGGCCGAATCCAGAACTGCCGGAGAGAGATGGGGGAGGAAGGGAGAGGGGAGGGAAGGAGAGATTTGGCTCCTCACCTCCCACTCCGCTGCCGCAGCCCCGACTTGTGAGACCAAGGCCAAGGACCAGGACGCGAAGAGTCGAGGACTGGCTTTTGCCTCCCTCCATAGTTTGTATTTCCCCCTGTGGTTTAGGGGAAATTATATCCTACTTGTGGATGTCCAAACCCCCGCTAGGGTAGGGAGTCAGGGGAGTGGGCATGGTTCTGACCCCATCCCCAGTCAAACCTGGTTGTCCCTGCTCTGACTCAAACCCTCCTAACTTGGGCTTTACTCCCCACGTTCTAGGGCCCCATACTTTTGGCCTTCACCTTCACACACGTCATGATCCTCAACAGCAATTCCTCACCGGTGAAAAAAGAGACCCAATGGAGGCTCTGGCTGCCCCCAGTGCCTGTTCTCAGCATCCCAGAATCCAGGGGTGGGGAGGTTGGTAGGATGGGCAAACCGTCACCCCTCTCATTGGAGAATTTCCTCAGTCTCATCGGAGAATTTCCTCTATCTTTCCTGCACAGGGACATGGAGCTCCACCTCACCACGTGCGGTTCACTCACTCATTCAAGTTTCATTGAGTGCCTACGATGTGTCCAATGTGCCCTGTGTGAGGTTTGAGGATAAAGATTGAGAACAAGGCTGACACAGCCCCTCTCCCCTTAAACAGAGCTGACGCTCTGGTATAAAGAAAGACACTCAGTACACCCTTAAACACCCATAAACAAAAGGTGAAAAAGAACTTTATAGAGTGATAAACAATATAAAGAAAGCAAGGTGATATCATGGATGGTAAATGCCAGGAACAGGGTCACCCAGGAGGTAATAAAGGAGCCAGCTGTGCCAAGATGTGACTGAGACACTCCAGGAAACGGGAAGAGCAAATGCAAAGACTCTGAGGTGGGAGCAAGGTCAGTATTTGGGGGAAAGGATGGAAGGCCAGCCGGCATGGCTAGACTTCCAGGAGCTGGAGTGCTGCCTGCGGTCTGGGAGTCCTTTTACTCACAGGAGGTTGGGTGACTAGAGCACTAACTTTGGAGTCAAAGGTCTAAGTTCTAATCTTTTTCCAACACTGGCTAGCTATGTGAATTTGGACAGGGCCCTGCACCTCCTTGAGCCTCACTTTCCACATCTGTATACCCAAACCTACCTCACTAGACTGTTGTTGAGTGTATAAGGAAAGCATCTGGCTCATGGGAACAACAAAATATTAATTCCCTTCTCATTCGCCCCTTCCGCTTCTGCCAGGAATACCTTTTCCATTAAGGAAAACTCACACTTTTGCCAAAGGCTGTTGTGTCTGGAAAATTCTGCACGTTATGAGGAAATGTCCTCCTTGGAGCTTGCCTGGGAGCCTCAAGCCTTTCCCCCTCCTTCTCTCCCTCCCCCTCTCCCCCCCCTTCCCCCTCCCCCCCCCCCCCCCCCCCCCCCCGCCCCAACACCCAGCACTGGGATTGGGAACAGGAGCCTAGGACCTTCAGTCAAAACAGAAGCCCAGGTTCACATCTCAGTTGGGCCACTTCTCAGCTGTGACACCTCCTCGCCAACGTTCCGGAACGCTTCTGGGTCGCCGCATCTGTGAAATGTAAGGCAGTTGCGGCGCCTGCCTCATCGGCTGGGGGCGAGAATGAGCCGAGCGCACGCACGTAGAAGCTCTGAGCAGAGCGCCTGGCCTGAACTTCAAGGCGCTCAGTAATCAGCCGCCGGCTCTCAGCAGACGTCGGGACCGAGGCCCCCAGACCCTGGAGCTCTGTCTGGCGGTTGGCAGCGCCGCGTTCCGGCCCGGCCGCGCTCGGGTTGAAATGGTCTCCCTCGCCACGGTGGGGAGCCACTCCCTTTGTTACTATTATTCCTAAACGATTTGTAAACCCGCGCTCTGCCTGGGGCGGTTCAGGTTTCCTGCGCTCAGCGCCGCCTTGCGGGAAGTCCTGGTCCTCGCTTCCTCCCGGCCCCTCCACGACGGAAACTCCGGGAGCGCAGCGCAGGGTCTGGGAACTCAAACTTGTGAGGAACGGGGCTGCGATGGACCGATCCTCCAGGAGAAGAGGACTGAGGGGCTTGAGGAAAGTGGCCTGCGAAGAGCCTTGTCTACCTCCGCTCTAGCGTCTCCCCCTCGACCGACCTAGGGCTGAAGGAGAGGTGTTTAGACGCTGGAAAGAACTTGCGCGCCTCGAGCTGGGAATGCGCTGTCTTAGGCCCCAGAGTGACCTGGTACCTCCGTCCCTGAGGGTCTGGGCCAGGGAGAGCGCTTTCTGTCCCGAGGTCGGGTGCGCCTTTCCTGGGTCAGGCCCCTAAAAGAGAAAAAGCGGAGTCAGCCTTGGCTGCGGCAGGCGTGGGACGTGTGCCTCAGCACTTTCCATTGTAATCCCCGAGGGCTGGGGCCAGATCGGCGGCTGCGGGAAAGGCCTCTGGCTCCCCAGGGGACACCAGAGCTGACCGCAGCCAGCCCGCTGACTCAGCTCCCCCCACCCCAGCGGAAGAGGGTGCGGGGAGAGGGGCGAGGCCTGGTATAAAGGCCCGCACGCCTGGCCCGCGCGCAGCCTCTCCATTTTCCTTCTGTACCGCGCTCACCCACCTGGTGAATACGCAGTGCTTGGGAGGGGTCTTTTCGGGGCGGAGGAGGGTGAGATGAAGGGGAGCCTCTAGCAGCCCAAGTCCAAGCCTGCCCGGGTCCAGCGTTCTTTACCCCCGACCCGCGTTGGGCGGGCCTGGGCCGGCGAGGGGGCTCGCTAGACGCTGAGCACTTCGTCCGGTCTTTCTCGCCAGCAGCGGCATGAGCAGCGCCCCCGCGCCGGGCCCCGCGCCCGCCTGCCTCACGCTCTGGGACGAGGAGGACTTCCAGGGCCGCCGCTGCCGGCTGCTGAGTGACTGCGCGAACATCGGCGAGCGCGGAGGCCTGCGCAGGGTGCGCTCAGTCAAGGTCGAAAGCGGCGCGTGAGTGATCGCCCCAGCGAAGCTGGGCTGGTTGGGGGGTGCCGAGCTCCCCTGGCCCAAGCTCCTAGCCTGGGACCTCAGCTCCCAGCTCTCCGTTCCCCAGAGTGTAAGCCCTGTGAGAGAGCCACCAACACGGAAAAGCCCTTGGTCTCCCCCGAAGTCCCCAGACGCCGCAAGACAAATCATGGGAAAGAATGTATCCTCATGTGAGCTAAAGAGATAAAGATGAGGGGCGATCCTTTGCGAGTCCCCTGTGGAGCCAGCCTGAACTCCGAAGGGGTTCCCAGTGTAGTTTTGTCCTCCCCAAGTTTTTCTCTGTGCAAAATTAGATAGCTCTGCGCCTCGTTTAACAAAAGAAGCCAAGTCCCTTCCGTTCTCCCATCCTGGTCTCCTAGAGCCCAGGGCCCTCGGGAGAGCTGAGGCCGCCGAGCCATTGCAAGTTGCTACTGCAGGCTAGAAGGCTGCTGCATGTGCCTTTGCAGGCACCTAAATCCTTGAGGTAGGAGCGCTTAGTGGGATGATCTTCATTACTTGAGAAATTCTATCCAACCTGGGGGCCCTGAGCTGGAAGCCTCGGCCCCTCAAACTCCGGATAGCAGCCAGTTTAGGGTCTTTAGCCTCTGGAGGAGCTTGATTGTCATGCAGTGGGTACATCAAGGGAGGGGCCTGGCGTTGGAGAAAAAGACCAATTTCTCAGTTTTTCCAATCACAGCAAGCAAGGGGGAGAGAGAGGAAGGAATGAGGCTGAAGCAGATGCCTCCCCAGGGCCCCTTGTCTTTCCCCAGTTGGGTGGCCTTTGAGTACCCAGACTTCCAGGGACAGCAGTTCATTCTGGAGAAAGGCGACTATCCTCGCTGGAGCGCCTGGAGTGGCAGCGGCGGCCACCACAGCGACCAGCTGCTGTCTTTCCGGCCAGTGCTCTGCGCGGTGAGCACAGCCCTCCTCCTCCCCCTCTGCCTCCCAGCTCTTAGCTCCAGACCCTGGCCCAGCCATGGCGCCCCGGGGGAGGCCGTTCACCCACTGTGTAGACACAATTCCTAGATGGGTGGTAATGGCATTACTTCCCAGAACCAGAAGGGTCTCGGAAAGTGTGGAATGTGGGCGTGAGCCAGGCGCGGGGAATCAGCACCACGGTCAGCGCCAAGACCACGCCAGGCCTGAGCACCATCTGTTCCTCACGTCCAGTTGTCCACACGCATGAGCGAGCGCCACTGTCATCACACAGCCCTGTGAGGTCGGGGTGGCTGCTGGTAGCCCCATACACAGGTGTGGAAATGGGGCTCAGAGGGGCAAAGTGACTTGTCCCAGGTCACAAGGGTTAACATGAAGATGAGAAGAGGGTCAGTCATTGTGTGTGTGTGTGGTGGGGAAACGACTGGTAATGAATCAAATACACTGGAGGGGAGGACCTCACTTCCCATTTGTGCTGGCTTGGATACCGTACTGGTGAGGCATGGGCCTAGGGAGCAGAGTCCAGAGAGTAGGTGCTGACTGGGCCCAGCTTCTCCATTCCCTCCAGGAGCCCTGCAGGGGGAAGGCCCTAGAACTATGGAAGCCTGGACCCAACCAATACTGATGACCTGACCCATCTGTTCTGACTCTGCCATCCAGCATCCCTTGGCTAGGCCCTACCCTGTGAGAGGCTGTGCCCAGGGTGCGGGGCAGGGGAGTGGGTCGTCAATGAGGCCCTTAGAGAAACTGCCTTGGTGAATGGACCAGATTTCTCTCAGGACCTCGAATCTTCCTCCTGCAAAACAGGTCCATGTTACCAGATACCCTCTAGCCCTGACCTTGGAAGGATCTCTGGGAATCCCCGACTCTCACCCCTCCAACCAAAAGCCAGGGACCAGGCTGGGGACCTCTGAGCATTTCAACTCCCCAGACTGATGGAGCTGAAGGAGTGAACCCCGAGAGTGCTTTTGGAGCTTAAATGTCTGCACAGCTGGAGTGGGGCAGTGGGATTTGGGGAGTGGGGCTGAGAATGTATCAACATCTCTTTGGAGGGCCTGATCTGTCCATCCCCACCTGCCTATGCCTCAGAACCATGGTGACAGCCGCGTGACACTGTTTGAGGCGGACAACTTCCAGGGTTCCAAGTTTGAACTCACAGATGACTACCCATCCCTGCCCTCCATGGGCTGGGCCAGCAAGGATGTGGGTTCCATCAAAGTCAGCTCTGGAGCGTGAGTCCTGGGGCTGGAAGAAGGGAAATGAGAAGAGCAAGAAGGAAATGGGGACCAGGGAGGACGGAGGGGAAAGGTCATGGGGGTGCTAAGAGACATGTTAAAGAGAGATTTGGAAGACCTGGAGCAGTGGGCAGGGCATGGAGAGATCCACATGGGGAAAACTGAAGCAGTGGTTTGGGGCAGAGGGGGGAGCTGAGAAAAGAGAACTACTAATGGAGAACAAAGGTGGGAGTGGGGCAGAGCCTACTTACCACCCTGTGCCTTCACTGGCTTAGGTGGGTGGCCTACCAGTACCCAGGCTACCGGGGCTACCAGTATGTATTGGAGCGGGACCGGCGCAGTGGGGAATTCCGTACCTACAGCGAATTCGGCACTCAGGCCCACACCGGGCAGTTGCAGTCCATTCGGAGAGTCCAGCACTAAGTTCCGCGGCCCCAGCACCTCCCCAGAGGACCCTCAATAAAGGCTCCTGAATCTGCCTGCCCCTCTTGCCTGCTTGGTGTCTTGCTTTGTGATCTCTATCCTCATACTTCTGAGGGTCCCTCCCTGCCAATCTGATCCTCCCCTCAGGCTCCAGGACCTTTGACTATGGAGCATAAACTGGCTTAGGATGTACGTAGTTAGTCTCTGATGGAGCTCAGAGGAAACTGCTGGTAAGAATCTCAGAGATCGGGCTGTCTTGTGGATGGTGTAGCAGTTAGGTTCGTGCACTCCACTTTGGCGGTGTGGGGTTCACTGGTTGGGATCCTGGGAACGGACCTACACCTCGCTCATCAAGCCATGCTGTGGCAGCCATCCCACATATAAAATAGAGGAAGTTGGGCACGGATCTTAGCTCAGGGCCAGTCTTCCTCAGCAAGAGGAGGAGGATTGGCAGCAGATGTTAGCTCAGGGCTGATCTTCCTAAAAAAAAAAAAAAAATTACGAAAAAGAAAAAGAGAGAAAAATGTCTCCAGGATCCTGTTAAATAGAACCAGTTTCAGCCCTCTCCTTGGTAAAAGCCCATCAGCTTGGGGCAGGGGTACTGCCAGCCCAGATGGCAGCTTTGCCATCCTCTAGTTGGGGTGCACACAGCCACACAGCAGGCTTATAGCTGAACTGCAAACTCTGCACCCACCCTCCCCCCCCCCCCCAGGGCCAGGCACAGCTGGGCAGAGCCTTCTTAACTCTATGCAGGAGCTCTCCTGGGTTCCTCTCTCACCCCCAGGGCATTTCCAGCCTTTATCTTCCCCCTGGTTCTCTATCCAGCCCTGGGAAGTCTGTGCCCCTTTCCCAGCTTTATAGAATTTCTGCCTTGAAGAGGAGCAATGGTGTGAGAGGAGGAATTAGTGCAAGGTCCCTCTGCCTCCCAGGGCCCTCTGAGGGGGAAGACCAGTACCTTTCCTGTCTCTGAGCCAAGGCTCCAGACCTTTTGGCTGAACTATAACAATCCTTTACACAGTCTCGAGCTCCAGCTTTTGCAAAGCATTTTCATACCCCTCCTCTCAGCTGTTCAAAACAACCTCCTCTTCAGTCTTCCTCTCCTTCCCTAGTCTTCAGAGGATTAGTGAGCTGGAGAGTTACCACTCAGCCACTGACCACAGTGAGCCTGCGTTCTGGGGCAGGTGGCAGAAGCCCACAGCCATGGCAGGGCTGAGTGGTAACAGCCAACAGAGCCCCTGGCACCAGTGTAGTTTCTTCCCAGTTCTTTCTTTGGCCCAGTTAATGATACCCTCATTCCTACATAGGCATGGCTTCCAAGGCCCTGGGGGTCCCTTCATCCTGTCCCTCAGGGATGTTTATGTTTTCAAGCCCCCAGTGGACCTATCATTGGGGAGAGATGGCCCAGATCATCGCCCCAGCACAGGGGAGGCAGGACCATGTTGGAGAACAGTTGGACTTGGACCTGGACAGTCCCCAGGGGCCCAGTTGTGCAAAGTCAGGCAGCTGCTCCCTTGGGAAGAGCCCTGGATCAGAAGTCAGAGAACCTGGGACCCAATCACACAGCACCCTGAGCCTCAATTCCCTCACTTGTAAACTGGGGCTACTGATCCCTGCCTTGTCTATCTCACAGGATTGTTGTGAGGATTCAACGAGAAACCCCTGAAAATGCTCATGGTGTCATGGAAAAGCACTGGGGCTGTCAACCTAGGGCCCTCCTTCCCCAGCCTCTTCCCATGGATCCCGAGGTTGGGTTGGGGGACCAAGGGACAGAGCTCTAGGTGGGAAGTGAATTCTATTCTATACCTGGATGGGTTTGAGAGCCCATGGCCCCTGTTGCATTTGATCTCCCTAACATCTTCATACTTCAGCCCTTTCGTCAATGAAGAAACTGGGGCTCCTCTGAGAAGGAGAAGCCTTGATGAGGTCATACACTTAATTTGTGACAAAGCCAGGACTTGAACATGGGGCTCCTGACCCCAAATCCAGGCTGTTAAGTGGAGGCTGACCCAAGCTGTGGCTAAAAGCCTCAGGCCTCAGCAGAGCCCCAAACCATTGTGGGCTCCAGAGGCGTCTGGGGTTCCTGCCTGCTCACAGACTCCTAACTGTCCCTTTGGGGGATAATAGTAGCAATAGCTAAAGGCACAGAGCCTTGTCTGAGCACTCAGAACGCCTTATGTAAGGCTTATAATTCTGTATGGTAGGTACCATAATCCCAATTTTATAGATGAAAAGATAATGTACAGAAGTTATGTAACTTCTCCCAAGGTCACACAACTAGGAAATGGGGGTGCCGGAGTTGAACCCAGAACCAAGAAAAACTAACCTCCGAGTCCAGCAGCCCATCTCCCCACTGCCTGCTCTGGCGGGTGGGCAATGGGCAAAGAGAAACGTGGTGTCTGCTGTGTTTGGCTGAGCTGCCCTCCCTCCAGAAGGATCCGTGGCTGCCTAGAAGAGTCAGCAAGTTGACTTCAGGAGCTGGCAGTGTGACCCTGAACAGGGACTCCCCATCTCAAGGTCTCAGTGTCCCCACCTGTACAACAGAGGGGTTGAGGGAGCTCATATTTACTGCAGCTTTTGCCAGCATGAACCTTCTAGGTTTTTCCAGTCTAGGAAGTTGGATTCTACTCCCCACCCTGGTGACTAAGGAGTGGAGACACAGACGCCAGGCTGGGCCTGGTATTTTCACCTTCCCATCCTCTTCCTATTCCTGGCAGGCTGATGGTCTGCAGGACCCTATAGGACTTGCATCCACCCAGGTAGGGGGAGGATGGAGGCAAAGCTGCCCGGGACTCTCCCGTTGGCTGCACTCAGCCAAAAGCCAAAGGGCATGGAGGAGGTCGTCTCATTTCTGGCACAGCCAAGATCCAGATAGGGTTGAGGGGACACTCCTCACCCCCACCACAAACTCTTCCTGGAACCCACCCACCCCTTCAGCACCTGAGTCCTCAGGAAGGTGGGGGCACAGAGCTGTTGATCCTTCACCTGTTCAGAGCTGGGATGTTGGATGGATTCCGCACTCTGAGCGCCTCTCCCTTCTTCTGCATCAGCCTTCCACTGAGAGCATTAAGTGGGTGCACCTCGCTGCCTCCCCATGCTCACAGCTCTTACATTGTGCTCCTCTTTTTCTGTCTGGGAAAGCGATAAGAAGGCACAAAGGAGAGGGATTGGAACCTTGGCCCCACCCTCAGGGACCTCCCCTCATGGGAAACCCTGAGTTTGGTCCCCAGGGAGCATCCTAACCTCTTATCTTTGCTCCCACCAGATTCCATGTCATCTTGAAGCCTGCATCCCTGTCCCTTTAGGATCTTCTGGGGTCCTGGGATCCCCTATTTCCCCCTAGACCCTGCCTCCTACACTCCTCCTTGGCTTCACCAGCAAGGACAAACTCTCCAGTAGTTACAGCAAGTAAGGAATGAACCTGGGCCCTGCAGAAGGCCCACAGTTGGACTTTCCAAACATCTTCAGTCAGGCCCCCCCCAGGACCAGGGTCGTACAGGAAACCTGCCCACTCCAATGCGTGTGCCTGGAGTCCCAGGCCTCCTCACCTCCTGGGCTGAAGCAGTGGGACAGAAAGGCCTTGAAATGACCAATTCTGACAGTAGCCACCTGGTGCTGCATGGTTGCAGGTGGGCTGCAGGCTCAGAGCCTCATCTTCAGCTAGCATCCCTCCTTAGCCGGCCTCTCCAGAACCAGGAAGCCCTACAGGTACCCAGAGACTCCAGGCCACCTGGGAACCACTGTGTTATTGCTAATAACACAGTCAGCATCTTTGCCCCTTTTTCAGAGTGGATTTCAGCCTCCACTCTCCCTGGGTTGGGGGCTTTGGACAGTACACATTTGTGTTTTAACCCTTCTACTCCTGCTGGAGCAAGGTGCCAATTGCAGCCTGGTTAAAGGACACTCAGGGTGGGAAGTTGTGATGGTGGGTAGTAGGCTGGGATGACAGGGGATGGGGAAAGAAGGAGAGCAATAGATGCGGGGCCTGGGTGGGGCGGGGGGAGTGGAAAGGAATATGCCACAAATTAGTGGGGAACAAAGGAATGAGAAAAGGAAGGGAAGAAGCCAAGTAGAACAGAGGAGAGAGGAGACAGGAGAGGACGTCGGAATAGCTGAGACTGGATGGAAGAAGCAGAGATCTAGAAAGGAAAAGAGGGGCAACCCACTAGAAGTTGTGGGGAGACAGGGAAGGAGATCGTGTCTCCAGGGAAAAGCGGAGAGTGGGAGAGAAGGAGGGAGAAAGCGAGGCCGGGCGGAGATAAAGGGAGCAACGGCTGCCCGGCCGGAGAGCAGAGACGGGCGAGAGGGAGGGAAGCGGAAATTTAAAAGTGAAGATGCAGATAACGCAGCCTGGAGACGGGAACCCGGGTGGAGGTGGGGGGAGAAGGGGGAGGAGAGCAGAGCGGTGAGGGGAGCGAGAAGGGGCGGGAAGGAGGGGGCTGTAGCCCCGGGGGTCTGAGGTGGGGCCGGGTACCCCGCCCGGTCGCTGTTTGCTGAGAGTCAGGAAGGCGGAAAAGAAACGCACTCCCGACCGGTATCAGAGAGCGAGGCCCAGGCCCATCCCCCGCGCGTCTCCCGGGCTGCGGGGCGCGGGGGGCTGCCGGGTGCGCTTGGCTGCTGCGCTGCTCGTCGGAGACTTTATTGCGATGGGGCGATAAGAGGGACTGGGGCGGGGTCCGGGGGGCCGAGGCGGCAGCGCTTTAATTAAAACGGAAATTGCGGCCCCTGCCCGCGCTGGGGGCCGGAGGGTTCCAAGCAGCACGGTCGCTGGGAGCATCGCTTCAGGACCCCCTCCATCCCCCGCCACACCCGGGCTGCCCCCTCCCGCCAGGCCCTACCGGACCGGCGCCGTCTTCTTCTCCCTGTCACCCGCAGTCGCCTGGGGCGGGGATCGGTGCCCCGGAGCGCAAAGCCTGACGCGTCCCCCCTCTCTCATCACCCCCCCGCCCCCACCTCCCACCGCCCAGTCCCTGGCTGCGATGAGACAGAGCGGCGCCTCCCAGCCCCTGCTGATCAACATGTACCTGCCAGGTACCAGGGACCAGCCGGGGGCTGGAGGCAGCAGGACCCTGGGCGGGAAGTCTGGGCTCAGGCGTGGGAAGGGGATGTTGGGGTCTAAGGAAAGGAGGTGCGGTCCAGAGACTCGAATTGCTGGGAAGACTGAGCAGTTTAGGGCATTAAGGGACCTTAAAGGCAGAGGGAGAGCTTTGGGGTTTTAGTGTGGGGTCTGGAGGACTCGAAGTGAGCAGATTGGGAGGCCGAGAGCGCCGGCTGAGGGGCCAAAAGAGCGTGGTAGGGGAGCAGGGGTGTTCTGAGTGGCAGGGCATTCAGTGCGCCTGCAACGTTGGGAGGCTGTGGTCCGCCGGGCGTCGCCCCTGCGCCCTCGTGGCTCCTCACCTCCGTGTTCCGAGTGTTCCCACCGGCCCAGCCCTCCAGGCACCCTCCTATCGTCTCCTCTCCGATGGGCTCCGCGCGCTCCCGCTCGGCTGGCGCAATACCGGCTCGGCTTTATAAGGCTCACGCCGGCCCGTTCGGAAAGCGGATTTCCTTTTTCCTGGACGCGTTTCCTGACTTAGGCGTTATGGAGGGGCTCCGCGCGGCGCGCGCCCGGCCCAGGCTCCAAGAGGAGGAGCTGGGCGGCTCGGGCTCCCAGCCTCACGCTCGGGGACCAAGGCACCCGCGTCGAGCCTTGGCTGGGGGCCCTTCTCCGCCCGGGTCCGCCTGACTGTTTTCCCCTGCCGTCACAGATCCCGTCGGAGATGGTCTCTTCAAGGAAGGGAAGAGCCCCGGGTGGGGGCCGCTGAGCCCCGCGGTACAAAAAGGTGAGCTGGCCCGAGGACTAGGGGTGGGGGCGAGGACAGTGGACAGGGGGCCAGGGCACCCACCCCAAAATGACGGGCACCACCACCGCCCGGACAGAGGGTGGAAGCGATGTGCACCCCGGCTCTGGGAAGCGGCGGGTAGGGCATGATTCTTGGGAGACTGGCCGGGAGGGACATTCACCTGGCCTTTGGCTCCTGCATCTTCTGAATCCCAGGGCTGGACTTGCAGGCCTGGGCGGATGGAGAGGATCATTGCTGCGGCCCTTTTCGGGTGCAAATGGTTTTCCCCGCTGTGGGGCCGGGGCTGAGATGCCTGGCTTCCTTTCTCTGCTGGCAGCAGGAGTGCAAGGTTGTGGCACCGTCAAGAAAGGGGACCTGGATAATTATTCCCTGGCCACTCCAAGCACTGTCACCACTAGCTCCGGGGCCAGCAGCTTCCTGCCCCACTGGCCCACACCCTCTGGGCTCTGTGGGCCAAGTCTGCTGGCCAAGCTACTGCAGTGGCTTCCCAGGTTCACCGCCGGTGCTCTCAGTGTTGCTAAATTACCCTTGGCTTTGCCTTGCTGGTGACGGAGCCTGGCTGGCCTTTCAAGCAAAGCCTCCCCAGAGCCCCATACCCGGCCGGCACCCTAGATCTCACCAAGTTATGGCAGCAGTAAAAACAAGGTCATCAACTGCTTTATCCAAAAGGGACCACGAGGCCCCACAGGAATGGGTCTCCAAGCCTCTGATGTCGCTCCCAGTCGGTGCCAGCTGCACATTTTTACCCAAACCTTCCCTTGCTTCTGACCCTAAAACTCAATGCTCCCAACCTGCCGCCGGGCAGCTCCTCGCTGGGCTGGTGTGGAAGGATTGGGGTTGCCATTATGGTGGAGGGCAGCATCTGGGTTCTGAGTGAAAAAGGAAAAGAGGTTCACCAGGGCGGATTTGAAGCAATGATCAGACAGCTTCGAGGAAAAACCATTTTATTCTAAAAGAGAGTAGGGAGTGGGTGGGTAATTGTATCAAGATTTTTCTCCACTTGTCTGATTGAGGCTCTAAGACAGGGAAGCGGGAGTTCTGGGGTGTCCCACTCTCTCACCAGCGGCATATCCAGGAAAACCTCCTTGCCGCCTCCAGCAACCCCGAAATCCAGATGGGGCAGAAGAACCTGGAGATCAGCCCAAGATGGGAGGAGGCAGGGAGCCAAGCACGGCCGTTTCCCCATCTCATCTCCTCTGCTCAGAGCTGTGCATCGCCCCAGGGACGCATGACACTTTCCTGCGCTGGAAATCCCGCCTGTTCCGAAAAAATAGAACGAACCCAAGTAGCGCCAGCGCAGTGCCCTGCGCACCAGACAGTGGCAGAGGTGGGGAGCCTTCAGAAGCTGCCCTTCCTCTTCCACATGGGGGGCACTGTCCCCATCCCTGTCTGACGTGGTGCAGCAAAGAAGCCAGTCACTACATCTTCTCCACCTCAGGCGGGCCTGTCCCGCTGTATGCCTTTGGGGGTCCTGCTGCATGCCTGCCTCTTTCCTCTGGACCTCTGGATGTGGTCCAGCGGCATGTGGCGGTCCAACCGCCTGCCCAGGCTGCCCTGTGGGGTTGTGCAGGCTCTGTGCTGAATAAGGGCGCTCAGCCGCGGTGGCAATAGGGGCTGATATCCAGCTCTTGCTCATCCCTGAGAGCCGTGCGCTTTGGTGCTCCGCTGCCGCCGGGCAGAGGAGGCAATGCTTCGCCCTCTGCCCACAAGTCTCACAAAGCCAAGCAACTGTGGGGTTGTGTCCTCCTAAATGGGAGCCGTGTTTCCATTGTACAAAAGCGCAGTAACGGCTAGAGACAGCTTTGCCTTGGCCAGCCGCCCCAGGTGCGCCCAGCTACACTCCTGGATGCGTGCTTTCCCTCCCCCGCCTGTGGTTCCCGCCGCCGGGCTGGGTGGGTCTCCCACCTCACCTCTTTCCCCACCTCCAGCCTCCCCTCATCCCGCCTGTGGCTGACCGCCCCCCTCCCCACAGGCAGCGGGCAGATCCAGCTGTGGCAGTTTCTGCTGGAGCTGCTGGCGGACCGCGCGAACGCCGGCTGCATCGCGTGGGAGGGCGGCCACGGCGAGTTCAAGCTCACGGACCCAGACGAGGTGGCGCGGCGCTGGGGCGAGCGCAAGAGCAAGCCCAACATGAACTACGACAAGCTGAGCCGCGCGCTGCGCTACTACTACGATAAGAACATCATGAGCAAGGTGCACGGCAAGCGCTACGCCTACCGCTTCGACTTCCAGGGCCTGGCGCAGGCCTGCCAGCCGCCCCCCGCGCACGCCCACGCCGCCGCCGCCGCCGCCGCCGCCGCCGCTGCCGCCCAGGACGGTGCGCTCTACAAGCTGCCGGCCGGCCTCGCCCCGCTGCCCTTCCCCGGCCTCTCCAAACTCAACCTCATGGCCGCCTCGGCCGGCGTCGCGCCCGCCGGCTTCTCCTACTGGCCGGGCCCGGGCCCCGCCGCCACCGCCGCCGCCACCGCTGCTCTCTACCCCAGCCCCGGCTTGCAGCCCCCTCCCGGGCCCTTCGGCGCGGTGGCCGCCGCCTCGCACTTGGGGGGCCATTACCACTAGGCGGGGCGGCCGGGTGCCGGGCGGCTTCCCCCAGACGCCAGGGCGTCGTCCAAACCCATCCCCGTCCCGGGGAGGGCGCCCGGAGCCTCCCTCACTGTTCCTCTGACCTCAGATTTACTCCACCCGCCGCGCCCAGCCCCAAGGGAGGGACCAGAAGCCTATTCCATCTTCCTTAACACTGGATTTCCTCCGCGTCACCCCCTAAGCCCCGGAGGCGAGGGGGTGAGTGACTGTGGCCTCCCCCCACCCTATTCTTTAACCTCCATCTGCTTCTCGGCCCCAGCTCCCTGAAGGGGGGTCCCGGACCTGCCCTGTCTTTTTCTCCCCTCCGCCTGTACTTTGGCCTGGCTCCTGGAAGCCCCCTCCATTTTGACACCACTTTTTTGAATTCCAAACCTTTTCTCATTTTTTCTCTCTCCCACGGAGCTGCCCCATCCCGGTATGGTGGAGGCCTGCCCAGTCCCCTTTCTTCTCCCCGGCACCTCAGCTGGCTTGGTTAAGGGCCACTGGCCCCCATGACACATGTAGGTAGCCTCCAGCCCCCTTCCTCCCGCCCCCACCCTCTCGCCCCCACCCTCTCGCACGACGGCCCAGCCAGATGTGTTCCTATTCCTTTCCAGACCCATTAAAGCTCACGAGCACCCCGCTGCCTCCTCTCTCTGTTCTTTGCTGCACCAGAACCTTTTTGAAAAGGGGGAAAGAAATGAGGTGCCCAGCTCAGGCTTGAGCAAAAAGGCCTGCCAAGAAAAAGCTGGAGAGAATGAGGGCAAAGCGGGCTCGGGTGCTGCTGGAGGGGAGCAAGGAGCCCTGGTGGGTGGACTCAGGCGACACCATCCTGCCTCACCTTGCCTTCCACCCGCCCCTCACCCCACCCCATCCCCACTTCCATCTCCCAGCACCGGCATCCCACCTCCCCCCATCTCATCATCCTTCCACCTGCCCCTCACCTCATCCTAACCTCCATCCCACCTTGTCTCTTTTTCACACCATCTCAACCTTTCCTCAGTCACTCCATTTCATCCTCTTCCCCGCCTCCCCTCCCCTCTCCTTTCTTCTCTCTTTGAGACGTTCTCACAGACCGCCCTCCCCTTCCCCAGCATCTCCATCGCTATCTTTTCTCTGCATCTGCCCCCTCGTTTCCCGAAGGAGGGAACCCCCACTTCCGCGCCGGCTGCTCCCAGCCAAGCCTTCCTGCGGCACCTTCCTCTCGCGGGTGGCGCGCGCCCTCTGCTGGTCAGAGGAGGGTAAGCCAGGGCCAGGTTTTGCCGCTAAGCCTGGGAAAGCTTTGACTGGTGGAAGCCCCGGGGTCTCGCCCGACCCAGGGCCACAGGACCTCGACGCTTCCAGGCCTCCTTTTGCCTTCAGAGAGGAGGGAGAAAGGAGGAAGCCCGGCCTTGTATCCCTCGGGAAGTCCGGGAAGTGGGTCATTCCCCTGGCACGGCCCTTTTCTTCACCACCTGGAGGCCCTTCTGAATACTGTGCCCTTAGGGACCACAGCCCTTATGCTCTCTCTGCGCCTCTTTCAAAGTCTATTGGCAGGAAATCTGCCTTACACACGTTCCGTTAGCCGGAAAGAACGCCGGGAAAGGTGACTGAGGGGGTAGCCGCACACTCGACAAGCTGGGTGCTCGCCCTCCCCGTGGTCCTGCTGGTTCTCTCCCAGGGGCACAGATCTTTCTGCACCAAAGGTTCCTCGCTGACTGGTAGGAGGATGCCTGGGCCCCGCAAGCAGTTGTTCTCTCCTGCACACAGAGCCAGTTTGAGAAGCTAGAATACAGGACTGGGAACCAGAAAACCAGAGTTCCGGTCCCAGCTTGGCAAATAACTTGCTATGTGACCTTCAGATAATCTTCTTTCTTTTCTGGGATTCCATTAGCTGACTCTACCCCACCCAAGCCCTGAAGAAGCCACACTCTACCACACTTAGCTTCCTGATGATCCAGGCCCATCCTCATTGACCTTGAACACCTTGGTCCTTGGCCCTCCAAGGTATTGATCCCACCGTCGCTTCCCTCTCCCAATCCGGGGTCCAGCCCCTCCTGCATTCCCTGAGGTTCTGAGCCTTTTCTCTATCCTCACTCACGTCACTGGTGAAAATACGGCTCACTCCCTCGCCCCCTGCCATATGCTTACATGACAGAGTTTACAAAATGCTTTCACATCCATTGTTTTATTGATCCCCTCCAACGTCAGGGGGAAGACAGGGCAGAATTGCTTCATTCACTTGGAGGATAACTAAACCAAGGCCCAAGATGTTGAGAGACTTGGCCAACGTCTCAAGGCTTATTCTAGGACCTGTGTCTTCTGGTTCCTCTCCCACGCCCTTTCCCACTGCTCTGAGTGCTTTCTCCATAGTCCTGAGCAGCCCTTGGTCACTGGGTTTATAGAATCACACGCTCCCCAATCCCATCCGCCCCTGCCAGGATTACACAAACTGCGTCTCTAGGAACATGTGCTCCTTGTGACCAAGGTCTACTTGCCTTCACTTGCAGATGGAATCAGAAGCCTGATCAGCATGTGGCTTGGGGACGTCCATGTCCACACTGCCTGAGACATGCGTAGTCACAGATCAATGATGCCACCTAGGGCACCGAGGCTTGCAGAGCACTTTCTCCTACATTAGCTCATGTGACCATAGACAGACATCAAAATGAGCTGCTGTGATGCACTTTTCTCAGAGCCCTTTGCTTTTCTGGCTTCAACTTTCTTTCAACGTGCCTTTAAAATGCACTTAACTTCAGCTTGTTCCTCAACCAGTTTATAATTCATATCAAATAGACCTGCTGGTAATAAAAGTGTGCATTACCATTCATTGAACCTGACTCTGTGCCAGGCACTGCCTAATGCTAATGCTTTATGTGTGGTATCTCCTCTGACCTGGCCACAGCCTTGCCAGGGATGGGCTACCTCCATTTTCAGATGAGGAAATTGAGGCTTGGAGAAGTTGAGTGACTGGCCCAGCCTGTGACCTCAAATCCCAAGTCCTCACCATCACGCCAGATCCCCTCCTGCTGGGCCTTCCTGGAGAGCCTCTGCCCCAAGCACCCATTTCAGGCGCACGCTGTCTGATTGACTGATTATAGCAGAAGATGCTCAGTTATAATGGACAAAGTGACGGCTTATCATACGAGCGTCCTAAGTTAGGGCCCCATCAGATAAAGAACAAATCAGACTGTTTTGTTGCTCCATTGTCTTGCAAGCCTTCCTATTCCTAATTGTGTTCCTACAAGCTTGGAGGAGATCGATGTACTCTGGGGAGGAGCTGGGGGTCTGACTGCCCTTTGACTTTGCTGGCAGTTCCTACATCAGTTTGGTCACTGGGATTTCTCCCTGACTTTCCTCTGTCTTGGGATGGTGGGTCTCATGTCTAGAGGCAAGGGGCCCAATGTCCCATTGACTGGGATTTTTTTCTATTTCTGAGAATTCTCTTCCACTGGATCCTGTTTGCTATTTCCTTCTTTCTTTGTAAACAAAAGGCAATGTAGCATGATGGCTAGGAGCAAGAGCTCTGATCTGAACTTCCTGGAGTCAATTGCTGCCTCTGTCACTTGCTAGCTGTGTGATTTCAAGCAAGTTACTTTCCTTCTTTGTGCCTCAATTACCCCATCTATAAAATGGATATGATAATAACAGAATCTACCTCATAGGGTTGGCCGATTAAGTGATTATATAAGTACCTTGGTACACATACCAGTGTTTTCTATTATTAGACAACAAACAAAAACAACACCAAACACAGCAAGCACCTGCTCCTTCCCTCTTTAGTCCTAATCAAATGCCATCTATGTGCCCTGGGGAGAAACTTGACTGGCTACCTCCAGTCCACACCTTGTCCTCGACCCACCTAGTGAGCTTCACCAAGAACCAGCCTCTTGACTGGTTATGGCGCCAAAACCACCATCACAAGGGTCAGGCTTCTATACTCAGGGCATCCTCCATTTCTTTACAGGGTAACAAGAGAGTGTTCTGAATTTAGAATTATAGGATCTCAGCTAGTCACCAGCTGTGCGACTTTGGGAAAACGTCTACACCATTTGAAGACTTCATCTTCACCTCTAAAATGTGGATAATAGTAATGCTCACTTCCCATGGCTATTGTGTGGATTAAATAAAAATAATATTAGCAATAGCACTTAACACACTTGTCACACTTAAAAATACCCAAACAATAGCCTAATATTATTTCTCTCAAGGTGGGAGACATGGTAGATCTCCCCACAACTGGCATGCTCCTCATTTCATATGGTAGAGTTGCCACTGGGAAGTGATCGTCCAGCCGGGGTCTAATTTCCCAGCCTTCCTTGCATGTTGGTGGGAGCCTTGTGACTTGTCTCTGCCAATGGAATATGAATGGAAATGACATGTTGCTTCCAGGCCAAGCATTTAGAAGTGGATGTGCCTTCTTCATGCTCTTAATTCCCTTTCTGCTACCTTGATTTAGAGGAGGACTAGTTCCTAAGAGATGGCAGAGCTAAATATGGAAGGATTCTGGTCCCTAAAACATCGTATGGAGAGAAATCATCCATGATCATGTGTTGGACTATTATGTGAAATTTGGTGGTTTCTTGTTACAGCAACTAACATTGCCATAACTAATACTGAAATCACTCAATCTTTACAACTTCCTCTGAAGTAGACAGTATGATTTTCCCCATTTAATAGATGAGAAAACTGAGGCAGAGAGGGATTAAGTCTAAAGTCACATGGTGATAAAGGGCAGAGCAGAATCTGAACTCAGTCTGATTTCAGAGGCAGTGAGTTCTCCTAACGACTAAGAATGTGAAAGAACTTTATAAGCTAAAGCCTCCTAGAAGTACTCATAATAAGGGCTGATACTTATTGAACACTTACGTACCAGGCACTATTTAAAGAGATTTACATTCATTTAATCTTTACAACCCTCTGGAGCTGGTTCTAGTATGATTCCCATTCTATTGATGAGGAAAACTGAGGCACAAAATGTTAAATAACGTGTTTGGGGTCACAGTGCTGCAGGTGTAGAGATGTAATCCAGATCCTGGCAGGCCACCTTTCCCTCCCTTCCCCACTCTTTATTCCCTCATCATCTCCCATGAAGGAATGAGCCGATTAAGTGACAGGACTATATCCCCAAACCCCAGGCTGACCCTTAGACAGGTTCCCAATTCCAATTTTCACCATGAGTTCCAGACAAATAACAGAGCAAGAAATGCATTTTCTAAGTCTCGTGGCCAACTGTGTCCTTTGCGTTTATCTTAAATGTCATTATGGAGTAAAAGGAGCCCACGTGGACATGGGTTCAGATCCAACTTCTGCTTATTCGCTGTGGGACTGAGAAGGCTACTTACCCTCTCTGATCCTCATCTGTAAAATGGAGATGCTGATTTTATCCATCTTGTTGGTTTGCTGCAAGGGCAGAGCATGTACCTAGAGAAGCCAGCACAGAGGGCTGCCCCATAACTGTCATTCCCTCCAGCATTGACCAGCCCAGAACAGAGACCTGCCCTGTAAGCTCAAACCATCTCTTCCCGATCTAATCCTCCATCTCTGCACCCCACTTCTCCTTCCATGAGTCAGAGAAGCTCCTTCCTTGAGTTTTCCCTGAGGTTGGGGGAGGAGGAAGTAGCTAAAAGAGGCTGGAAGGCCAGACCCTGAGCACCGGGTTCCTTTTTCTGGAAGAGGAGGCCAAGTTGCTTAGCAACACAGCAGGAAGTTGTCAGGGAGGCTCCAGGCAGCTCTGTCCTTTTTTACACTGCAGCATGGAGCAATCTGGAGAGATCTACACTAGATGGGGAGATGAATAGGAAAAGAGGGGAAGGGTCCCAGGCTCTGATGGTACCCTCTGGGCCTCACCCTTCTTTCCTGTGATCGTCTTCCCAATCAATCCCCCGACTCTTTCCCCTTGGTTTTCCACATTTGACACACAATGGCAAACTGACAAGTTCTAGGGTCCATCTTGCATACACATCTGTGCAGTGATCACAACTGTGACCATGCATCTAAGGGCCAGACTCAGGACCACCTTATATGTGTACTGTGCTTCACAGCTTAAAAAGCGCATCCATACATGCGATTTCACCTGATATTTACAACAGCCGCTCTAATTCCTATAAAAAAGATGAGGGAAAGAAAAAGGTTCAAGGCCCCATAGTGAGGAAATAGCAGGGCCCAGATTTCCTATAAATCTCAGTGCATTTCCACCATATGTTGCAGCATGGATGTTAGCATAGGCATTGGCACACACGCGTGCATGCACTTCCATGTCCTCACAGTTTGAGGGTTCATCATGCCTAGTGTCCCAAGATGCACACCAGTCACAAAGCAGCTGAGTTGTGGAGGCGGGGTTCACTTGTTCTTCCCTGCTGGCCCCAACCATGCTGCAGCAGGGGATTCCTGGAGGGGGGTGTCCCAAGAGGGACCTGGGCTGCTGGCCCAAAGGCCTAGACTCAGAAATGCTGCTGTGCTGGGCCAGGCTGGCATAGCTATCTGTACACCAGCACCTGAAGCAAGTGCCCTGGCTGGCATTCCAGAGAGAGCCACATGAGTCCCACTGGGGCCGAGGCCCAGCAGCGAGGAGTAAACACATGTCACCCAGGTCACAGAAAGCTCAGAGGAGGCCCAGGCCTCCATGGCTCCCCGCTGCTGCAGGGGCTGCAGGAGAGCTGGGCAGAGCAACCCAGGGCCCCGTTCCGGACTCTGTGACAGGCCCTTAATCCCTCTGTTAATATTTATTACAGTGCTGACTACCACAGCAATGGTCGTTACCCCAAGAATAGTAATACTGTCATTCCTATCATATAGATACAGCAAATGTGAGATCCTTGTTTCTATCTGATAGATGAGAAAACTGAAATTCAGAGAGGTTGAATAGCTGTCTTAGATCAATAGCTAGTAAGTGGTAGCGCAGGAACTCAAACTTCTGACTCCTAGTCTTTTGTTCTGTACATCACATGACACTGCCTTCAAATGTCAGGAGGAGAAAGGAGTCCCAAAGAGACATTCAGCCACCTGGTTGTCTATCCTCAAATTGCACATGCCCAGGACCACATAGGCCGACATGGCTCAGCTGGTGTTCCACACAGAACAGGCAATTGTAATAATTATCTTGATTAAAGTTTTATCAACTTCCAAAAAATGATCTGAGATGCCTTACTATATGGCGACATACATAAAACAGAATATTCAGTTTTAAAAGACAAAAAAGTAATTGGTGAATGTGAGAAGCATTCCCATAAGTCAGAGACAAGGCAAGTATGTCTTTTTTATCTCTTCTAACCTTGTCATCATTGCTACCACTGAACATTCTACTGGAGGTCCTAGTCAAAGCGATGAGACAAGAAAAGATACATGCTATATGTAAATATTGGAAGTGAAGATATTAAAATGCTATTGTTTGCAGACAATATGACTGCCTACCTGGAAAATCCAAGAGATTCAACTGGAAAACAATTAGAACTAATGAAATTAGTATAATGAGTAAGATACAAGATTAACATACAAAAACTTATAGTTCTTCCATAATTCTGTAAAAACAAGGAAAAGAATTGGGAATAATTTATGTATAACAGCAATAAAAATATGCCCCCATTCCAAAAGTCCCATGCACCCCTATGTTCATCGCAGCATTATTCACCATAGCCAAGTCATGGAATATGCCAGGCACTGTACTTGTTCTCTTTGTTTAAAGAAAGGACATGAATAAGTTAATGTGAAGAGAAAAATTTCCCCTAGCTTTATTATTTGAATGAGGGACAATGGGTCTTCTATGACAAAAGATAGAGAAGTGTCCTTTAAATGGTCTTGGATGGATCCTTGTAAGAGTGAGTACATGTGTGTGTGTTCATGCTTTGTGTGTGTGCATGCACCGTGTATGTGCTGTGTGTGTACACACACATGCTTGCTGGGCTAGATAGGGGTCTAACTTCCCTTGTCCAGAAGGGACATTCTTAAACCCCAGGGATCTGGAAACATAGAGTGAAGGGGAAAGGAGTGAAGAGACTTTGGAGATGTGTGAGAGAGGAGGGGGCAGGGTTGTAGATGTTTTTCTCCTCTTCCACACACTGTCCACCCTTGCTTTTTCCCTCTTCCTTTCTTCCTTCGTTTTATTCTTTCTTTCTGTCTGTCTGTCTCTTTTTTCTTTATGATTTTTCTTCTTTTTTAGGTAATAATATAATTCATTGTAACCAACTAGAAAACTCAGAAAAGTACTAAGAAGAGAGTAAAGCTGGTAATTTAAAATCCCACCACTTAGAGAGAGCAACCTTTAACATTTTAGTAAATGTCCTAAAAGTTTCTACTGCTGCATACACACATGCACAGAGACACTCATTCAATATATGTCTATTGACTGCCTACTGTGTGCTCAGCACTATGCTAGGTGTGAGGAATCTAGCAGTGAACAAGACAGACCTTTTATTGAGAGGATACTAAATAAATAAGTAACAAAAAAATTATCAGGTGGGGACAAATGCTATGAAGAAAATAAATCAGGTTTGTCCTGGAGAGTGACTGTAGGGCAGGTTGAGATGAATTCATCAGAAAGGTGGCTATTAAGTTGAGATCTGAATGACAAGAAGAGGACAGCTATTTAAAGATCTCTCTGTTTCTCTTCCTCTTACACAATTGGGACCATATTATATTGTTTTCAATCTACTATTTTCACTTTGTCATTCTTCATGTCAATATAGATTGATGCATCATTTTTTAATGGATCACAGTATCCTAATGAATATTGATTTATCACAATTTACTTAATCTCCTACTGATGTTCATTCAGGTTGTATCCAATTTTTTTATTATTATAAACAATGTTATGATATGCATCCTTGTGTCAGGTCTTTTCCCACTTATCTCCTTAGGACAAATTTCTGGAAATGTGGTACCTAGGTCAAAGATCATGCTGCCTTTTTTTTTTTTTTGATCCAAAGCCAAGTAGCTCACCGAAAAGACTGAGCTAACATATATATCTACAAACAGTGCAAGAAAGTACACATTTCCCTCATGTTTTTACTGTGGTTGGAATTTTCTATTTTTATAATCTTTTTCAGTATAAGAAATACAATATCCCATTACTGTTTTGACTTGAATTTCTTTGGTCAATAGTGAAGTTAGGTATCTTGTTATGTATTTATTGATTATTCACATTTTTTGTGTGAATTACCTCTTCACAGTTTTAGTTATTTTCCTATTGAAAAATACATTGTGTTGCAAATACGTTCTCTCAGTTTGTCACTCGTTTTTGGATCTTGTTTGCAGTTATTTTTTTTCTTTCTCTATTTCTCTAACGTCCCAAAGCTTAAAAGGGGTCAGATGAATCAATCTTTTCCTTTAAGGTCTATCTCTAAAAAGATGTTTTGTACCCAACCCAAGATGCAATAATGACAATAATAATAAATAACCCATATTTTCTTCAAGTATTTTTATTTAATATTTGACCGTTGTCATATGTTAATTACTGTTTTCTAATTATGCAAACAATATACGAATACATTTTTCTTGTAAAAAGTTAAACTCCATAGCTAAGGTGAAAGTCCTCTGGACATCAACCCCGATTCCTTCCCAGAAGTCACTTATTAAGAGTGATATGTATCTTTCTCAAGCTTCTGTAATCCATACACAGTGCATACAGACACACACACACAAATTATGGTTTAATTTGACTTCTTTTGCTTTTGCGTAAGCGATTTGGTGTTGTATGTGCCATTACATAACTTTTCATGATACTATATGTTTTGGAGATCCTTTATGTCAGTACATACAGTCCAATCCATTATTTTTAGCTGAATATTATAGTATTTAGTAATTTGGATGTTTTGAAGTTTATCTGACACCTAACCTACTAGTGGATACTTAGGTTGATTCCAATTTATCTCTCTCCAAACAATAATAAAATAAAAAAATTTTGTCAGCTCTCTTTGTGCACATGTTCAAGTATTTATCTAGGGTCAATACTAGAAACTGGAATTCCTGAGTAGAAAGGTATGTGCATTTAAATTTTTAGTAGATACTTTCAAATTGTCCCCTCTTCTAAGGCTTTTATAGCTTTTTTCTTTAATTTTTAAAATCAATTTAGAATTTAGTTTGGGGTACAAATGAGGGAGGATTGACCTTTTTCCTTCATATTAATGACTACCCAGTTGTACCAAACCATTTATTGACTAATCCATCTTTTCCTGATGGATTTGAAATGGTGCCTTCATCATATAGTAATTTCCCATGTATGCCAGAGCTCACCTTTCGACTTTCTATTCTATTGAGGTGTCTATTCCTGTATCAGTGCCATATATGATAGCTATATTTGCTGTATAATACATTGTAATATCTGTTAGGGCAAGCCCTCCATCATTCTTCTTCTTTCTTAGACTTTTCTGGATATTCTATGTTTTTCTGGGATAATACGTAAATTATTTTTTTAAAGGAATAAAATGTAGAAGGGTTGTAAAGAAACACCTCTTTCCTTGTTTACATTGTTTATCATCACGCCTCCTTCCGTTTAGGCTGTCATATAAAAACTCACACACGGAGGCGAATTTTATGATTTCCGGGCTTGAAGCTAAATAACAATCCCAGGAAAATGTGACCAAAGGGTGTGAAGAAATGGGGAGAAAAGCCTAAAAGGAGGGAGTAACTATTGTGGGTAATATCTCCAAGTAGAAAGAGAACTTAGGAGCAGCTAATTGCTGAAGAAACAGTGGGAAGGATCCAGGAAAAAAAAAACAAAAACAAAAAACCATGAAAGCCTCAACTGAACTGGGGGAATTTTAAGCCAGAAACTAAGAGGTTAAACCTGAATACTGAGCAAAAAAGAAGGCAGGGCTGGAGCGAAAAGTCAGCCAGCCAGGCTGCCAGGGCAGAGGGACAGCCTCTAAAAACCTCATCAACATATTAAACTAAGGTCAAAGGACTTGAATCACGAAACTATGCCCTGTGGTTTATCTATCTTGTACCCAATCTCTCATCACACTGGACTAAAATTATTTTTCTACCCTTCATTTATATTCATTTATATACCTTCATTATATTCATTTGTATACCTAGCCTGTGTGGGCGTAGATGACATTCTTGTAGGGTCTGTGGCAAGGTGCTGAGAGGGAAGATGATGGTCTTAAAGAAAGGTCTTAAACTGTTAATCTCTGCTGTCCTGAGGCCACTCATGGCAAATGTAGCTTATGATGTATAAAGGGGTCAGGAGTGCCACTTAAAGTGGGCCACATGAAGAAGGCCAGGCCCCCATACTGGCTGCCAGCTGTCCCTGGTCTTGGTGGTGTGGTTGGAGGGTCTGCTTTGGCAGCCTCTGTTGTAGAAATCTTCCAGAGATACCCATCTTGGTGCCTGAGGCAGAGTCCCCGTGGGTAGAGGCCACAGGATGTCCCCGTGGACACTACCAGATGCTCTGGTTGCTGGGCACCCTGCCTGGCAGGCAAGGCAGTTACCATGACAACCCCCGCCCCCCCATGTCTACGATTTTTTGCATTTCTCCTTTCCCATTAAGTACCAAGGTATTCCAGGGACAGGCAAGCACAGCTCTCAGGACAGAATGTCTTCTGCTCCAGGAAGGGGGACAGGGAAGAGGGCAGCAGAGATGTGTAAATGTTATGACTGAATGAACCTTTGTCAGTATAAATGCGTATGTACCTGCTTCTGGGTTAAAATGTGTGCCTTTGGTTGTATATCAATACATGCTTCAGCATGTTTCATGCAAATGGTCAGATCGCCACTCCTCTGCCCCCTTGCTTTCCTGCTCCCCTCCCCTCTGTGCTGCCCCTATGCTGGGAAAGTCACCCCTGCCCTCTGTAAGGGGAAGTGCTGAGTCATGGCTCCAGCTGGGTTTCCGTCTCCTGTCCACCATCTCTGTTCTTTCCTTAGTCCACCTCTCACCGCTGCTGGGCTTTCTCTAAAGCTCTGGGCTCTCTTCCTCACCTCCCATCTCAGCCGGGACTCACTTTCCCGAGGTTCACTTCTGGGCAGTAAAGAGAAGGCAAAGACTGTTTCTGCACTTACTCCCTTCTCACCTTGTCTTCTCAGAAGACTGATCTTAGCCCTTCTCCTTCTGCTCGCTCCCGGAGAAAACAGGAGTCTGACCAAGTTTGACCCAGGAGGCTAACTGTTCCCGCATTCGTGCTGATCCTCCTCCCGGCCCTCGCCCCCTAATCGGATTATGGCAGCGTCTCATGCCTTGGGGCACGGCAAGGAAAATGAGATTTAACTTGACACCACACATTGAGGCTTTTTTCTCATTCTATGTCTCCAAGTGCCAGACCACAAGTTCCTGGAGGCGTGTGTGTGTATGTGTGTGTGTGCGCGCGCGCGCGCAATAAAGGGAGGGTGCTATGTCTATGGGTTTAGGGGCAGTATCTAGAGGCCCCTCCCCAAGTGCAGGATTTTTGGGGGTCTCTGTAGGCTCTCTGGTCTCTTTCCCACCCCTTTTAGGCTCTTCTAACACAGAAATTCCAATCAGGTAGTCTTGTTAACTAGTTCCAAATAAGGCAGACCAGGATTGTTTCCCCCTCTAGAGGAGGGAGGTGTTGAAAGGGCCCCGCCCGCTCAGTCTGGTTACTATAGCGACAGCCGCGGGGTGACCCAAGTGCTCCTCCCTCCCTCCTCCCAAACCGAGACAGATGACGGCACCGCGCTGACTGCGCCAAATTCCAGCCAATGGGCGGCTGCTCCCGCCTCCCTTCCGCCAGCCCTCCCTCCCTCCCCGCCGAGAACTCGATTCACAAATCTGGACTGGGGATTTCCGGCTCCAGGCCGGGTGCAAGGGCGCCGGGCGGAGGTCGGGGGAGAGTCGAGGTCTGTCTTTCTAGGAGGGCAAAGGGAAGCCGCCCTTCCTGACTTCTCGGGCCAGACTCCTATAACTCGAAACCAGAATAGATGACACCCTACTCTCAAATTATCCGGACGACCTCGTTGAGGCGCGGCTGGCAGCTCTTCCTGCCCCTACAAGCCCCCACCCTGCCCGAGCGCGCCCTTCAGCACCACGGACAGCGAACCGGGGCACTGTCTTTGTCAGCCTCGCCTGGTTCTCTCTCCTACCCTTGAGGTCTCGGCAGCGACCAGGGTCAGAACCGCCAGTGCTCTACTGGAGCCAGGCTTCCTTGGGCCAGTGAAACAGTGAACGGGGCGCTTAGCCATGTGGCTAAAAAGGCAACAGAGACCAAACAGGGATCTCAGGCTAAATAGCTTATTTCTCTTCTTTCAACCCCAAAGAATTAGCACCCGTCTTCCAGAGTGGCTGTGTCCCAGCATCCTTGGAGATAAAGGGTCAGGTCTGAATTCAAGCGAGGATGGACCTCCCAAGGCTCCCCTGGTTGGACGAGTGACAGGAAGCAGCCTTGAAGCAGTCTGGTGTGGGGGTGGGGGGAGGCGTGTAGGGCTGACTGGCAGTCAGGTCCCACCTGAGAGGGGTGAACACAGATTCAGTCAGGCCTGAATGGACTCTTGACCGGATATATAGTGGGGAGAGATGGAGGAGGAAGAGAAAAGCAGCAAAAATAACTAGCTAGTTCTGTCTTAAAGGACCACTCTGTAGAAAGGGGAACAACTTCTGCTGTCTTCATCACTTAATCCCTGAATTGCCTGGGCATTAAAGAGGAGCTAGGTCAGACAAGATGGAGGCAGGGGTGGGGGGGATTCAGCTTTATCATCAGGCCTCAATCTTTGGCTACCTCACTTTACTGTCTGTACAACGGAAGTCAATGAGGGGTGGACGGAAAGGGTAGCAGTTCTCAGGGACTCAACCTTCCCCTCTACCCCCAAGGCGATCCTCCTGCCTGTGACAATCCTACTATGGCTCCCACTTCCTCCCTCCCAGGACCCAAAGAAAGGCCGGCGCAAAACCATCTGTAGGCGCTTCCAGCGCTTTATAGTTCTCTCCGGGACAGACGGACAGACAGACAGTGCGGCCCGCGCCGTTGGCCCGCATCATTGGCACCTTGGACACGGCACCAGGCCCAACCCAGTCCCTGGTGCCCTGCCGGGAGGATTCCGGTCCGGCCTCAAAGCAGCACCTCAGACAGCTCCCGGCCCAACACCCACTCCCCCACCCCCCCACCCCCACCCCTCCCTCCGGAAACAACCAAATAAATTAAAAGGGGGAAAAACAAAAACACCTAAGGATAAGGAAAAGGGGTGCCCCTCCCCCAGAGTAAGAAGAGTTTTCTGTTTCCTCCCACCCTTCCGCTGAGGCGCCGCCGCCGCCGGGGTAGCCTCCTAGGTTGCTCTTGCTCCCAAACCTCAGCCTCCTGAAGCCGGCATCCCCTTCCCCCACAACTCTCGGCATGCAACACGTTGGAAAAGGTAGGGAGAGGCGGTGGGGGTAGGACGAAGGACCATCCTGGTGGCTGTCTGGGCTCCTGGGGCTGCAGTTTCTCGCCACATGTCAGTCGACCCAAATTAAGAACTAATGTTCCATTTGGTCTAGGGAGGTGGGTATGAGGGTTCAGTCGGGGGAAGAAATGTAAGCTGACATAGGCGGAGCAGGGAAGGCAGACAGGAGGAAAGAGGCGAGGAAAAAGAGAACAAGAAGGGGAGAGGGGGACACAGGTGCAGAAAGAGAAACGGGGGCAATGAGAGATAGTTAGGTGGGGGGTAAGATGGAGACGGAAACACACACCCAAGGAAGGGAAAATGGAAAGGCAGAGGAGGAGATGGGAAAGCAGACAGGAGGGAAGATGAAGATACAGGGAGGAGGTGAGGAAATGGACAAAACCGAGAGAGGGCTTAAACACACAGAAGGGAAGAGGGAGACCCGGGCAGATTGAGAGACGAGGGCGCAGACAGAAAGGGTGAGGTCGGGGGTCCCCCTCCCGCGCCCACCCCCTCCCCCACCCAATGCCCAGCAAATCTAGACTCCGCGGCCTCTGGCGTCCTGGCCTCCACCTTCCCCTGCGGGACAGGGGCGGCTCCTCCTCCGGCCCGGCGCGGAGCGGCGGTAACAGCGGCGGCGGCGGCGTGATGGTCCCGGGGGCTCCAAGTGTGTGTCAGGGACTGGGGTGGGGGGTGGGCGCGGCCCTCGGTATCCCTAGCGGTCCAGGTTCATAGTCCAGTGCTTGGCTCCGGTCGCGCAGCTGTCCCTGGCGGCCGAGGAGGAGGCTGGGGCCGCAGGTGCGCCCCCGCTGGGTGGACCCCCGGCGCCGGCGGCGGCCTCGCCCTCGTTCTTGAGGTCTTGAAAGACCTGCGTGAAGAAGTGCGGGTCGGCGTTGAGCCGCAGCATCTGCGGGCTGAGCCGCTGGATGAGGCGCAGGCAGCGTTGCCAGAAGCGCTCCTTGTCGGGCTCCACGAGGAAGGGCTTGAGCGGGTAGGAGATCTCGTTGCCCATGTAGGAGTAGGCGAGGTAGAGGCAGGTGAGGAAGGCGGCCTGCAGCTCGGCGGCCGACGCCAGCTCATCCCCGCGCAGCGACTCGCGGCACAGCAGGTACACGAATACCAGGTTGGCGGGCGTAATGAAGGCCTGGTCTTGCCAGCCCTGCAGCAGCAGCGAGCGGTCCACTCCGCGGAACCAGCCCACCAGCTCGCCCGGGCTCAGCTCCTTGAGGCGGTAGCAGCGTCGGCACACGAAGTCGCCCAGGCAGCGCAGCAGCTCACCGGTGGACGCCTGCACGATGACCCTGCGCGGCGAGCCGCCAGGCACCGGCGGGGCGGCCTGCGGGGCTGGGGGCGGCGGCGGCGGAGGCTTTCCCCCGCCTGAGCCCGGCGGCGGGGCGGCCGCGCTGCCCCCCGACGGCGGCTCGCAGGTGGCGGCGGCCGCGGGCACGGTGGGCACCGGCACCGCCAGGGGCTTGGCGGCGCCGCCGCCGTCGGGGGGGTCCCGGCCCTTGCGGAGAAGGTTCTCGCGGTTGCGTTGCTGGACTAGAGGGTCGGGGCCCGTGGACGCGGGCTTGGGCGTCACCTTCTTGCTGCCTTTCTTCTTCTTGGCAGACGCGGCCACCAAGCGCTTCCAGGTGAGCGCCGAGATGAGCACGGACGGCCGCTTGAGCCGGCTCTCGCCTTTGCCGCCCTTGCCTACTGGCGGCGCCCCGTAGCCCCCCAGCGCCTCGTCCCCGGCGGGCGGCGCCTTCTTCTTCTCCTCTGGCAGCCCGCCGGGCCTCCGGCCCTTGGCCGAGGAGGCGGGGGAAAGAGACAGCACCGTGCCCATCCTGCAGAGCGGGGCCGGCGCCCGGGCCCCGGCGGGAACCGCGGGCAGCGCCGCCGCCGCCGCCGCCGCTGCTGCTGCAGCCCCCGGGGACCCGGCGGTGGGGGGCCTAGCCCCGGCCCGGGCGCGGGAACGGGCGGGGGAAGGTGGCTGCTCGGCTGCTCGCGGAGGCTGCTCCGAGTCTGAGCTGCGCCAGCTGCAGCGTCAGCCCCACCCCTTGGGCCCCTTCTTTGGCCGCGCCGCGCCCCGCCTCACGCAGCCAATCCTCGCCCGATCTACCCTCCTGACCGGCAGCTCCTCTGACCAATAGAATCTCGCACGCCAATCTCGAGTCCCGCCCCACCCCCACCCTCTGTCTCCGGTCCTTTCCCTTCACCAGAAAGGGAAAAGGAGGAAGAGGTGGTGGTAGTTCAAGTGGTCCCCTCGGGGTCAGAGCTGGGGGCTGGGGAAAGGGTGCTCCCACCTCCTCCGGCTCCTAGGGCCCTAGGTCAGCTTAATTTTGTGCACTGGATCGTGGTAGCAGAAAAGCCATGGGAACAGCCTCCCCGTTTTGATTATGTGTTGGGGCAGCGTGGGCAGTGAGTGCCCTCATCAGGGTGCCCGGGCCCCAGGCTGGGCGCACTGCACTGGCTCCTCCAATCTGGCCGTCGGGGCCGTTCCTTCCTAGTTCTCTCCTTCCCCCCATCCCCTAGGCCACCACGGAGGACTGCAGCAGGCGCATTTTTGCTCTGCCTGTGACGGGGTGCTGGTGGGGCCTAGGCCTTTCTGCAGGTCACAACCCACCTCCTTGGGGGCGGCAAGACCCTGAGACATATCCCTGAGGCCGCTGTTTGCTGGCCTGATTCTCTGCAGCTGAGTCTGTGGGGAGAGGCCCTGGGCTCTGGTCCCTGGCAGGCTCCTCATGTGCTCTTCATCCTCACCAGCACACCGGGATTCCACCCTTGGGTGGGTGATGGATAGTTGTTCCCTGGTGAAATGCTAGAAAACGGATAGGTTGGTATGCCCAGGTTTGGACAGAAGGGGCCTTCTGTACAGAGGGTTGCCCAAGACGGTTGGCCCAACCTCCAGCCCAGCTTTGGGTCCAGGTTAAGGTAGGTTTTTATCATCAAAAGCTTCCTACCATTCAGGTCCCAGCTGTCCCCACTCCCAGCTGCAAGCTGTTCGGCTGGGTCCTGCTCATTTCTCTCTGGGTTTTTCTGTTCCCTCCTCAGCGCCCACAAGCCTTTGTCCTGGATTTGGGACTCTTGGGCCTTACCTGCAGGTCCTGAGCCCAGCTGGTCCTGGAACTGTTCTATCTGCCTTATAGGGCAGTGTCCATCCTTCTCCGGGCCTGCTCTCTGTCTCCCCAGCACAGGAGTCTTCCAGCTTCTTAAGTGGGCCTTGGAGGTGAGTATGATTCAGAGAGGAGGCTGCCTATAAATTCAGCAAAATCCTCAGAATTGTCCCTGGGGTCACCTCCATGCTCCTCACAGACCACCAACGCAGCTCCAAGGATCCACTGCTGTCAGGGTTGGTGTGTAGGCACACGTGTGTGTGGTTCATCCCAGAAAGACTGTTCCAGAATCCCCTTGGGCTGGAGCTCCTGCCACCAGAGGCACTAGCTTTTCTCAGCTGCCCATAGGCCCCACTCACTCACCCGCTCCTGGAGGCCTGTGGTCTGGCTGTCTTGATTCTCTTTCTCTTTACCACCGTACACACGCAGACGGGTACCCCATCCCTGACTCAACGCGCCATGTGCACTTTCTCAGCAGGGTCTCTCCTGCTGTCTTAGACCTGATCTTTATCCTCTCGCAGCCCCAGCTGACCTGCCCAATCTCTCATTGTCCCCATAGCTGCAGAAAATGTTCCCTCTTTTCAGCTCCTGTAATTGGTCCCAATTCCTCCTACAAGGCCTTCTGAGTCAGTCTTTATCTGACACCTAAGGAACAGTCGGTTCACCAATAGTTGAGGACATGCCCCATAGAGACTGAGTTGCACTGGCAGAAACACTGGGCATGTGGATCTGAATGGCACGTGGGTCCCGGCAGCTCTGCCCGTAGGAGTCCCAAGTTGATGTAAGGCCTATTGTTGGTGTCGTTTAGGACAAGATCTTCTCTACAGCACCCAAAGTTGTCACCACCATGGGACCCCCACTCTGGGGCCAGCTGTGACCTCCTGCTGTCCTCTTAGTCAGAATCAAGAATTTCCTCCTCTGCTTCAGGGTCAGCACACCAGACTCTTTAAAAGGTCTCACTCCCTCTTTTAACCTTGCCCTGCCTCAGACCCTCTCTCTAGCCCTCACACTCTTCACTCCTCCAGTCTGGTTATCCCTCCCAAATCTCTGAGCTCCCAACACTGGGCCAGAACCGACCCTCAGATCACCACCCTGCCTTCTGTCAAGCTCTTGAAATTCCACCTCCTCCAGGAAGCCTCTTTGGATTTATTGGACTGGCCCTGATATCCTTCTGACATCAGTCTCTCTAACTTCTTACCCCAGCAGCAGCTGCTACACAACAACTTGGTTAAGGGCTAGACTCTGAGTCCCCAGTCCAAGATGTGCAAGATGGATCTGGATGGGCTTTTCAAGGACAAGCAGACAAAATAATGAAAACTGACCCATAAAGAGCGACCACATTTCCGTTATGAAAAAGCTGGAGGCATTAAGGGATGAGAGAAGGATGTTATGTTTCTACAGGGTCGAGGCCAGGGGGTAGCATAGTGAAACCAGAAAGACATCATGAGAAGGTGGGCTTTACAGCAAGGCAGTGACTTCCCCCACTGCAGCTGCAAGTGTACTTTTCATTTGGGCTGCATTTGGGTCTGTAGTCCGTGATTGACTCATTTATTTATAGTAGTATCTGTATGTTGCTTCTCATCGGTCCATTTCCTGTGGACGTACATGCTCCTCTGGGACAGTGCTGGCTTAGTAGACTCCCTTAGATGAGAAACCCACCGAGGCCAGGCTCCTCGTCTGTCTCCATCGCTTTGTAGGTTATCTAGATCAGTGCCCTGTCCAGAGAGTTAGTTATTCCTGAAGATTCTTTAAGGCATGAACTGCAGGGCCAGACCGAGAACTGGGGGCCTGGACTAAGGTTTTACCCTGTGTAGGAACATGGCCTTATTGATGAGGATCTCCACCAGTTTCAGCCTAGAGATGAGCCTCCCCAGAACCCCCGGGATGCTGAGCCTCATCTTGAAGGGAACATCTCCAGGTGATGCTGCTCAGATTTCTCTGCCCTTTGGCTGTTTTTATTTCCTTTTCTGAGAGATCAGAGGCCAGGAGGCAGGAGGCGGGAGTTCTAGTCCCTGGCTTCTAAACTGAATGACTTGGGGAAGTCATTTCAGCTCTCTGGGCCTCTCTTTCTTCATATTAAAATGCAAAATTCTATAAACTTTACTTTCATTATCAGACAAAGAAATGAATATTTGGGGCTGGCCTAGTGATGCAGCAGTTAAGTTTGCACATTCCGCTTCAGCAGCCCAGGGTTCACTGGTTCAGATCCTGGGCATGGACATGGCACCGCTTGTCAAGCCATGCTGTGGCAGCGTCCCACATGTAAAGTAGAGGAAGATGGGCACAGATGTTAGCTCAGGGCCAGTCTTCCTCAGCAAAAAGAGGAGAATTGGTGCAGATGTTAGCTCAGGGCTAATCTTCCTCAAAAAAAGAAAGAAAAGAAGGAAGAAAGGAAGGAAGGGAGGGAGGGAGGAAGGAAGAAAGAAAGAAAGAAAGAAAGAAATATGAATATTAAAGGAATAAGATAACATCTTGGGGATTGGACTTAAAAATGATTCCTAAAGCCTCTTCCAGTTCTGTGGTTCGGATTCTAAATAAAATCTGTCCTATGAATCTGTTTCCCGCTCTAGCTCTGACCCTGCCTGGTTCTCCCTGATCTGTTTCTGGCTGGCGGGCTCGGTCTTGTGTGCACAGCATCCGTGTGAGGCCTGCACTTCTGCAGTGCAGCCCAGGAGACAGAGGGCGGGGTGCTCAGACTCTCAGCAATGTAAACCTCTCTAGGTCCCTCCAGGCTTTGGAGGGGATCCTGAAAGGTGGTGCGGCAAAGGACCAGATGCCAAGGTGGGCGAGGTCCATAGTCTCCCCAGTAAACATCAAGGCTGGGGGTCCCAGAACCCAAGGTCATTGCATCCCCACGTCTCCAAGGGGCCCCTACAAAGAGGCTAATGACAAAGAAGGTTCTTTCAAGAGCCAGGACAGAGACTGAGCCTGGGCATCTGAATGCCTGGATTTTGCTGCCCCCCCATTCCTTCACTGATCCAGTACCACCACCCTAGGGTCTCAGCTCCTGGGGTTTGCAAACGAGGAGGACACGCAGCATCCCAGCCATCCCTTCCTCTCCTGAGGACCTTACCCCAGGGGAGCTGGGGTGGGAGGGAGGAAGGCCCCTGGTAGGCCATGGAGGGAGCAGAGCCCCTCCCCAGGCAACAGTAGGAAGTGGGGAAAGGGGGTGAGCAGGGAGAAGAGATGAACCTGACAAAGGAGGTGCTGCCAGCTGATGGGAGGGAGACTCCGCATCCTCATGTCTCCCCTTCCAGCAGGCCCCTTGCTAAAAGGACTTAACTGAGGAGCCTGAATATAGGTTTTTTAGAAGAGAGAATAGGGTTGATAAGCACAGATGAGAAAGTGGTGCCCTGGGGCAGAGAGAGAAGGGACCAATGCTGAGATTCTGGAGGGCCCAGGATTAAGGGTGAGGCAGGGACAGGGGTGAGCTGGGGGCTCCTTTACCTAGCCATAAGCTCTGCTTCCTTCCTGAATGGAAGGGGAGGCCTTGCTCCCCCTTCTAGCTCACGGATGCCAGCCTTCCCTCATCCTCATCCCTGGATAGTCTCTCCCCAGCTGCCTGGCTCCTGCCTCCATCTCCCTTTGTTGCCCCCTGAGAACAGTTCTCTCTGTGCAACCCTTCTAGCACTCGCCAGTTCCTTTATTTCTCAGATCACCTTCTCCCGCCTCCACCCAGCCCCTTTTTTGCCTCCTCCCTTTCGCCCCCCACCCCAGGCATCACCCCCCTACCCCATCCTCTCCCTGCCCCTGCTGGCGCCCAGCATAGCACTCCAGAAGTAGGAGCAGATCAAGAAGGGTGGGGGCGGTGGCTGTTGCTTTTCTGGGATATTCTTAGCCTGTCTGGGGGCTGGAGCTGGAATCAGCGTTTCCATCTCAACCAGGCAGGTGGCTGCAGGGAAGCTGCCGCTGCGACTGGGTCTTCATCTGGTTCCACTTCCCTGTCCTCCTCTGACTCAATTCCACTCCGTGAGCAGAGACCCTCCGTGAGTTCTGCCTTCTCATCCCTGTGCCCTGGCATAGGGGGTTCCCTCTGCCCTGACCTAGCCCCAATGAGGCTGAAAACCCTGCTCTTGGAGACTCTTGGGGAAAGAAAAGGGTCCTCGAGAACTCTAGCTCAGATGTTCGCTGGATCCACACACAGCCTTTGCCTCTCCGCCCCAAGGCCCGCTTTCGTCTGCCCCAACAACCCCTATGTGGTACTTGGTCCCTGGACTCTAGCCATGAGTCGCTCAGGGGCCCTGGAGTTCTCGGAGCTTCCTCCTGAGGAAGTCTGAGCCCCGGGGTCCAGGCGTCCTTTGGGATTGAACCAGGGGCTCACTGGCCCAGATTCCTTCATTAACAGAAGGAGGGGACGGCCAGAGATCTGACTTATTCACAAATAGCTCAGAAAACATTTGCCACCTTAAAAGAGACAGACAGTGCGTGGTTCTAGGGTCACGTGGTTCTGGGGTTCCCGCATGGGCTCTAGGGTCACGAAGGTCTGGCTTCAAACCCAGCCCTTCTGCCTGCGAGCTCGGAGACTTGGGACAAGTTTCTTAATTCTTCTGAGGTCCGCAAAAGTGGACCATCATAGGGTTGTCTTGAGATTTTACTGTGTCTCACGATGCCCCACAGTGTTTGTATATTGCACATACATGGTGCTCGGTGTTCAAAAAAATGTGAGTTATTACAAATTATATTGTCATTGTTTTTACAGAGGAGGAAAGGTTTGCTTGACCTGTACCATTAGCATGTTTGTTTGTTTTCTCAATAGAACATTCTTCATTAAAGGGCCGACGTGGTTCTATCATTTCTTTTTGTTTGGTTCTTTAGGCCCAAATTTTCAGCTGTCCCTTCCTTCTCGGCTATGGTGCTGACAGCTATTGCTACTCAAACTGTTCCTGGGGGGTTGTTTGATTTGGTTCCTGAGGTCACGAAGACCTGACAGTATATTGGGCACCGGTCCCCTTCTCTAGTACACTGTAGGCCTCGTTGATTTTGTGAACCTCTGTGTACCTGCTATGTGCCAGGCACCGCACCGACCCCACGTCCTGACTGTGCTTTTCATGGGGAGTCTCTGGCTGCTCATCCCACACCCTGCTGTGCCTCCAAATCTCCAGAGGCTCCATTGAGAGTCAGGTCTGCTTTTCAAGGGCTTTGAGAAAATGTCCTACAAAATTATAAAATCCACGTTAGGAAATACTATTTGAGAAACTGTAGCATATAAGGTACTGGGCTCAGCACTGGGAACACGAGAAAATGTGAGGTAGGGCTCCAGCCTTCAAAGAACGGACAACAGAGGCGATAGAGATCTGAAAAATAACGATAAACAGCAGTAAATTGATCAGGGTCCTGTGATCAGTTACAGAGGATGCTAATTCTGCCCATCCCCCTCCACCTTCCACCACTGCAGCTAATCCGTCTCCAGCTTGTCCTGAATTCTTACAGGTAAGCAACCACTGGCAGGGAGTTAAAGTCAATTCTTAACTGAGGTCCAGTTCCTCCATCTAGTGTCATGTCCTCTCCTGTCCATAGCCTTCCCTGTCCCACCCCAAGCTGTGATGACGATAAGCACTTTTCCCAAGGCAGAGATGCAACTCCCTGCTCGCGGTGACAGGTTCCTGCCGTCTGAGCGTGAGGGTTAATGAGTAACTGCTTGTGTGAAGAGCTCTGGGCCTGCTCACTGGTCCAACAGCTTAGCTGGACAGGAGCCACTTCCGTTTCTCTCTTATTTGTCCAGGATTAGGGGCAAGTGGGGATGGGTTTTGAAACAGGTTCATTAATTTACACATTCCTCTCCCTGATCTCGAAATATAAAGGCAATCTTTTATTTTTAGCTCCTTTGAGTAAAAAGACAATTCTAATTTTACGAGCTAGAGCCCCACATATGCTCACTTTGGATTTTGAGTAGGGAGCAGAGAAGAGTAAGAAGATCGTCCACTAGGTAATTGGTAGCCCCTTCACTACTCTGCTCAGCCAAACCACCGGGGAGAGCTTCGTAAAAATATAATTTCGGGCTACCTCAGACAAATGGAATTATAATTTTTTCAGGGGGGCTCAAGGTGGCATCACTATCAGAAAATGTTAAGAGTGAGAAGAAAATCCTGGGAGATGGCTGGATCCCACCTACTCTTTCTGCTGAGCATCACTGTTGTTGCTGCTGGCTGAGCACCCAGCCCTCCATGGTAAGAATACTCTACTTTGCCTTTGGGAAACCACTTCTCCCACACTCCCAATCTATGTGGTTTACATGGGGCAAGCCCCACCTAGACCCCAAGGGTGGATTCAAGACACAGACCTGACCAGCTACCATCCTGGTCACAATGGATCAGGATGGGCTGGTGACACAACAAGACTCAATTCTTTGAATTTTAAACTAGAACTATTGGGAATGAGATACTGTCCCTCCTCTGAGGTTGCTAAGCTGGTAGGATGAAAGACTTGAGATGCTGGTGACTCTCTTGCCCCTACATAGAGAGAGGTCACCTGAACTAATATGCAGGAAAACAGAGTCAACAGACGGAGGGAGAGATTTTAGCCCCTGCATCCAGCTGGGCCTGGTGCAGATCTATGATCCAATAAACGCCCCTGAACTTCACAGTTTTCCTAATCTTAAGATAATTTGAGTCACAAATCTAATACGTACACGCAAAAAAATCCTGACTAATAGAACTTGTCGCCTGGAAATCTTCTTTCTGGAAATTTGTCATAGCTTCAGAGAAGTACGTGTTTGGTCTTAATGACCAAGGAGGGTAGTGACAACCACATCAGGTTGTCAGTGAAGCACTGAATCTGGAAAAGACATTGTTGACCACAACCTGGGCTCTGACCTCAAGGCCTCTTTCCAGCTAGGTTTCTCAGACGTTCCAGTCCAAACCATAGCTGGTGGTTGGAGTTCATCACAGAGTCATATGTTGCTTAATGATGGGCATACATTCTGCGAAATGTGTCGTTAGGTGATTTCGTCATTGTGCGAACATCATAGGCTGTATGTACCTAGGCTGTGTGGGAGTAAGCTTATGGGACCATCTTCGTATATGTGGTCTGTTTCGACAGAAATGTCATTATATGGTGAATGGCTGTGTCCAAATGATCTTCCCTTCGCCCTTACCTTTTCAACCTCACCCTTTACTCTGCCCCCACCACACTGGCCTCCCACTTTTGGCTTTGCACTGGTTATTTTCTCCTCTTGGAACGTTCTAGTTATAGGCTGGGCTTACTTCCTCATCTCATTCAGTCTTTGGTCAAAAGCCATTGTTTTAATGAGGTCTACACTACCCAGCCTGCTATGGACTGAATTGTGTCCCCCCCAATTCATATGCTAAGCCCTAACCCCCGATGTGATGGTATTTGGAGATGAGGCCTTTGGGAGATAATTAGCTTTGGATGAGGTCCTGAGGGTAGGGCCTTATGATGGGGTTAACACTCTTACAAGAAGAGATACCAGAAATCTTTGCTTGTGCCCTCTCTCTCCTCTCTCTCTCTGCTACGTAAGAACACAGTAGAAGACATCATCCCCTCTCCAGTCCAAGCTCCTGCCTCTCTCTCCTCAAGACCTCCGCAGTTTTCACTTCCCCAGCACAATGTTCTCAATGAGTTTAGGCTCTCACAAAACTGGAAGAGAGGTGGCCTAGAGGCAGCATCTGAAACACCAACTTTTTGGAGGCCAGGCATGCCAACGGGGACTGGAGGAAGGAAAAGAGAGAGTCAGAGGCTCCAGGCTCAGTCCTTGGACCTCCTCTCTCTTTCCATTCACTCCGTAGGTGAAATTCACCCATGTGCTGATGACTTTCACATTTATATCTCTAGCTAAGGTCTCTCCATTAAACACTAGACCTCCTTGAGGTGTCCACTTGGATGTATAGGCATCTTGACATGTCAAAAACCAACTCTTCATACCCCCTCTAAAACTATTCCTGCTGTCATCCTCATTTCTGTTAACAGAAAGCCTAGTCTACTAATTGCTCAGGACAAAAGCCTTGAAATCATCCTTGACTCTTCTTTTAATTTCATAACCATTTCCAATCCACCAGCAAATCTTCATGGTTCTGCCTTCAGAATATATCCAGAATTCAACCCCTTCATGTCACCCACACTGCCTCCACTGTGGCCCAAGCCACCATCATCTCTTGCTTAGTTTATTGCAGTAGCCTTCTAACTGGTCTTCCTACTTCTTCTCTCCCTGCGGTTTATTCCCAAAATGGCAGCCGGAGTGGTCCTGTTAAAAACGGAGTTCAGTTCATGTCACCCCTCTGCTTGAAACCTTCCAAAGGCTTCCTGCTCACTCAGAGTAAAAGCCAAAGTCCTTACTACCACCCAGAAGGATCCATGTGGTGGATTGAAGATGGCCACAAGTTCTTTGACACTCCCCTTGTTGAGAGGTATATTAGTGCCTGTCCTGTGCCCCTTGAATCTGGTGGGCTTCATGACTACTTTGACCAATAGAATATGGCAGAAGCGCCACTGTGCCTATTTCTGGGGCCAGGCCTTAAAAGACTAGCAACTTCTATTTCTTCTCTTTTGAAACATTTGCTCTTGGAACTTTGAGCCACTACGTAGGGAAGCCAACCATCTGCTGCAGAGACCACGTGGAAAAGCCCTAAGACTTCATGCAGAGGAGAAGGGGCCCAGCCGAGCCCAGCCTGCCAGTCACTCCACCAAGGCCCCAGACACAAGAGTGAAACCATTTAGGACCCTATAGACCAACCCATCTGCCAGGTGAACACCACCAAGTGACTTCAGTTGATGCCACGTGGAGCAGAAAAATCACCAGTTGAGTCCTGTCCAAATTTCTGACCATAAGTTGTGACATATAAAAGGATAGTTGCTGTTTAAGCCACCAAATTTGAGATAATTTCTTATGCAGAAGTAGATAAGCGGAACAGCTTAACCAACCTTCTCCCTCCCATCATCTCCAAGACCTCATCTACTGCCTTTCTCCTCCCTTACTCCTCTCTAGTCCCACTTGCCTCCTCGCAGTTCCTCAAACTCTCCAGAAAATCTTGTGTCTAGGACCTCTGCATGTGCTGTTCCTAGTGTACATTCTTCCGTATACACTTAAATAAAGCTCGATCAGACTATACTCTTTTGAACCCTACTTTTTCAGTTTATAATAAATAATATGCATCTTTCTGTTGGAATATTCTACCAAAACATTTTTAATGGATGTATAGAGTTTGATTCTGCAAATATTTATTTGTTTTACCAACATTTCCTTTGTGAAGGCTTTCTAGTATACAGAAAAGTTGAAAGAATTGCACAATGAAAACCCATATATTTGCCACCTAAACTCTATAAGTAACCTTTAACTATATTTGATTTATCACATATCTATTCCTCTATCAAACATTTTTTTACATAAGATTTAATTTTTCAATATAAAAATTTAAATTTTAAATATCAAATTCAAAATACGTAAGGCTGGGGCTTTTTGAGATGTTTGTTCACTGCAGTATTCTCAGTGCTTACAACAGTGCCTGGCAAATACTAGGCATATAATAAATATTTGAATCAATGAATGAACTCAGGAAATCAATACAAAACTTAATAGTTCAATAAATCATCCTGTCATACAAACATTGAGACACTCAAACCCAGATGTCACTCCAGGACACCTTCCTTGAATGACCCCATTCCCCACCACTCTAGGTTGAGGATCCTCCTCTGTGTTCCCATAACATCCAGGACACATAGCATCTACCTCATTGCCCTTAAAGCATTGTATCCTGATCACTTTATACATCGATTTCCCCTTAGAGATGGTGAGCTTCTTGAAGGCAAGGACCATTTCTCGTTTGTCTTTGTACCCCAGTGCCTGGTCCAATGCCTTGCCCGGTAAACCATAAAATGGCTAATGTGTATTGAGTACTTACATAGAACATGTTCTGTTCCATGTGTGTTGTATGTGTCATGCACTTTATATGTATCACGTCACTTAGCCAGGTCAATAACCCTATGAGGTAGATATTGCTTTCATCATCCGTATTTTACAGAGGAGGAAATTGGGGCACAGAAAGGTTAAGTTATTTGTATGAAGTCAACAGCTAGACAGTCATGAAGTTGGGATTTGAACCTAGGTCGTTTGGTTCCAGCGCTTGTCTTTACGACGCTACACTCCTACACAGAGGTGGCTCGTCTGTAAAACTTATTAATTGTAAGCTTCAGGGACTCTCAGTTGGCCAGATCGCTTCCAAGGTCCTGGGAGGCACCCTAGTAGTGTGTTCAGAGAGTTACATGCTTTTTCTAATATTTGTAAAACTGATATTTTAAACCAAAATTGGTTAAGACTGCTGTCTCTTTCTACCCCAACTTCCCCTCCCTTACACGTCTCCTTATGCAGAGGGTGTTCAAACTCTATGACAGTTTCTGGGGTCAGGGTAAAGGTGGGGTAATATTTATTTGGGGTTAGTGACTGTATTAGTTTCCTGGGACTGCTGCAACAAATTGCCATAAACTTGGTGGCTTCAAACAACAGAGATTTCTCTCTCATAGTCCAGAATCAAAACGTGGGCAAGGTTGTGGCTCATTCCGGAGGCTGTTATGGAGAACCATGCCTCTCTCCTGGCTTCTGGTGGCTGCTGGCAATCCTTTGCTTTCCTTGGCTTGTAGACACATCACTCCAGTCTCGGCTTCTGTCTTCACATCACCCTCTCCTCTGTGTCTCTCTAGACTCCTTCTGCCTTTCCCTTATGAGGACATCTGTCATCGGATTTGGGGCCCATGCAAAATCCAGGATGATCTTGTCTTGAGATCCTTAACTTAATTACATCCACAAAGACCCTTATACCCAGTAAGTTCACATTTGCAGGTTCTGTGGGTTCGGACATGGATATATCTTTTGTTGCAGGGGAGCACCATTCAACCTATACAGTGGGCCATGGCTGTGTAATCTGCAGGCATTTTCTATGTGTAGTTAATTACTAACTATCTCACATCCTTGTGTGAGAATATCTTGCAGAACTTTGACTAGCACCCACTCACTGTGCCAACGGGCTGAGCATCATGATACAGAAGTGAGATCAGAGGTTATATTGCAAAAAGGACATGTCCTACAGCACCTAGAACCAGAAGTGAATGAGCAAGAAAGACAAAGAAGGTTTGAAATGGGGCTGTCAGAAGCTTGTCTGGGGAAGAGTCTTCCAGTCGTCACGTGTGTGAAATTTGTAAATGGAGGATTCAGTTCTCACAGACCCAAGATGGAGCTTCTCTCTCTTGGCAATATATTTGATTATGCAGTGAAATCATACAACTCATATAAGAAGGAAACTTGGTAGTGGTTTTTCCAAGTTAGACAACAATCTTAAAAATTGACATCACATTATCAATGAGTTTTGAAGCCAAAACAAACTTTTTAAAGCTATGAATAATTAAAAATGATTTTGCTCACCTATGCTAGAGGAAAGCCTATCTTTCTATTCTTTCTTAGACACTGATATAAAATCGTTGTCATATAAAGAGGTGATCATAGAGTATGCAGGCAAGAAACATTGTACAAAAGTGTTATAGAGGGGTATGTCAAGAAGTTAACTAATAAAAACCATTATGTTATTTTTTCTGAATTTTTATGATATTTGTCAACTTTTTAGAATATAGAATTTGTTATGTTTTCTTTCTTCATTCTAAATAACAATTCTCTTTTCTGCCTAATGTTATAATTTTATAATTTCTTTCTTAAGAAGGACTCCGAGATTATATAACTTAAGGCTCCTCAAAATCTACCCTTGCCCCTTAAATAAGACGCAGGCCCCACCCTCAAGGAATTCACGGTTGGATCCTGCACAGATTACAACGAGGCACTCATTCTGGGTAAGACTTCACTCCTCTGGGAAGTGATGTTGCCCTCCCAGCTTCATGTATCAGGACTCCAGATGAACACTCCCACAAGTCCAGAATAATTATAGCTTCCTTTTTTCTTTTTACAGTACAAAGAAGTTTTTTTCTTGACCTGTTTGAGAGTAAGTTGCCAACACATTGCCCATCACCCACGAACACTTCAGTGTGCATTTCGTGTCACAATGGCGTTCTCCTACAAACCACAAGGCGACTGTCAAAATCAGGATGTTAACATGGATGCATCATTACTAAATAATGGACACATTCAACATCTTATTCAAATTTCACCAGTTGTCCCGCTAAGGTCCTTTTTCCCTTCCAGAAACCAATCCAGGATCCCACGTTGCATTTAGTTCTTATGCCTCTTTACTGGTGATTTTAACCTTGATCATTTGATTAAGATGGTATCTGCCAGCTCCTCAACTGTAAAGTTACTCTTCTCCTCTTGTCAAGGTACTTTGAGAGTATGTAAATATCCCATTCCCCATGACATTTTGAATTAATTAATATAGATCATATGGATTCATGGATTCCTCTTTCATTCAATGTGTTGTAATTGTCATTTATTTTGATGTTCAAATTGTCCCAGATTTGGCCAGTGGGAGCCCCTTCAAGCTAGTTTCTCTGTCTCTTTGACAGAATGGATATTATTCTTTGAGCACTTCTTATTTTTTGGCACAAGGAGATATTCCAGTCTTATCTTGTACTTTTCTCGCCTCAGGCCTGGAATCAACCATTTCTCTGAGGACCTCTGGTTCCTTTTAGCAAAGAAAGGCATTTAGAACTGGATGCTAGATGTACTAATTGCTGTTGGGGTGTGGCTACTCCTAGACCTTCTCAGTGGACAGAGCTAAGAAGTATATGCATATGTACACACACACATACACACATACACATACACACTTCCGTATCAACCTACGCATATTGAAAACTTTAGGTTCACACTAGTACCTCCAATTCTAATCCAACACTGCAGTGGTCATTCCAGTTGTACCTCTTTCCATATTTGTAACTCCTTTCTTCAACAGTGAGAAACCTGGCTTCCATTTTCCTCCATATATTTCCTGACTGTATCCATCCCTTTGTATGGTACCAATCTCCCGTCACCCCTACTTTCCCTCTTCCCCAAATCTTCTATAAATGTCCTTCTAACTTCACTTGGGTTCTGATACCCTGTGCAAGGCCACCAGTTATGTGAAAGCTCTTCTCACTCTTCTTGGGGTCTAACACCTCATGCCACGCGTGGCTGTTTTCCTCATCCTGTTGGAGCACCAACACACGACACCAGGGTGCCTAACGTGTAGATGCCATCCTCAGTCTCCCTGAACTCTGACACCTTGTACTGTACCTTCCTTCCATGGGGATACCCCCCTCACCCCATTCAGGTCCTTATACCCCAGGTCAGATCACTGTCTTATGCAGATACCCATCTCACCCCCACTCAGGCTTGGACGCCTGTGCAGGGCCACCTCCACATCAAGTATCACAATTACTAGTGAAATAGGGTAAGACTTCCCCCTGACATTAAGACCAAGATGAGAATGTCATTATCATTACTTCTATTCAACATTATACAGGAGATCTGAGCTGAAAAGAAAGAAATGGTATAAGGATAGAAAGCAAAAAAATAAAACTGTTTCATTATTCAGACACTACATGACTGTGCATGAAGAAAGTAAAAAAGAATGTACAGAGTTAACCAAAGAGTTTATCAGGGTCACTAGATATAAGGGTCAGCATTAAAAAAATCAATTGTATGTCTACATACACGCAATCACAATTCAAATTGAAAATTTAAAAGTGATGTCGTTTATAATACCATCAAAAACCATCAAATACCAGCACCAGCCTGTGACATAGTGGTTAAGTTCATGTGCTCTGCTTCAGCAGCCTGGGGTTCGCAGGTTTGGATCTCAGGCACAGACCTAGCACTGCTCATCAAGCCATGCTGTGGTGGCATCCCACATGAAACAGTAGAAAGTTGGCACAGATTTAGCTTAGCGACAATCTTCCTCAAGCAAAAAGAGGAAGATTGGCAATAGATGTTACCTCAGGGCCAACTTTCCTCACACAGACACACACATGAAATCAAATACTTAAGAATAAATCTGGGGCCAGCCCTGTGGTTGAGTGGTTAAGTTCATGTGCTCTGCTGCAGCGGCCTGGGGTTTCGCTGGTTCGGATCCTGGGAGCGGACATGGCACCGCTTGTCAGGCCACGTTGAGGCAGCATCCCACATGCCACAACTAGAAGGACCTGCAACTAAGATATACAACTATGTACCGGGGGGATTTGGGGAGATAAAGCAGAAAAAAAAAAAAAGATTGGTGACTGTTGTTAGCTCAGGTGCCAATCTCAAGAAAAAAAAAGACTCAATTAAAAAAAAAAAGAATGAATCTAATGAAAGATGTTCAAGATTGCTCATGCAAAAATATTACTGAGAAAAATTAAAGAAGAGCCAAATAAACGGTGGAAAGAAACCATGTTAATGGACTGTAAGACTCAATAGTGTGTCTATTTCCCCCAAATTTATCAATAGATTAAATGCAGTCCCAATCAAAATCCCAGGAGATGTTTCAATGGAAATTTACAGGCTGGTTCTAAAATTTATACGGAAATCAAAGAGCCAAAATAGCAAGACGATACTGAAGAGAAAGAAGTTGGAAGGCTTATCTACCAGAGAACCAGATATCAAGACCTTTTTTTTTTTTTTTTTGAGGAAGATTAGCCACGAGCTAACATCAGCCATCAATCCTCCTCTTTTTGCTGAGGAAGACTAGCCCTGAGCTAACATCTGTGCCCATCTTCCTCCACTTTATATGTGGGATGCCTACCACGGCCTTGCTTGCCAAGCTGAGCCATGTCCGCACCCGGGATCCGGGCCTGCAGACCTTGGGCCACCAAAGCAGAACATGCGCACTTAACCGCCGCGCCACTGGGCCGGCCCCTCAAGACATATCATAAAGCTATAATCATTAAGATAGCATGGTATTTGTGCAAGGACAAACAAATGGAGCAGAATAGAGAGTCCACGAACAGATCCCAAGATTTACGGTCACTTGATTTATCACGGAAGTACTGTTCTAACGCCCTGGGGAAAGGATGATTTTTTTTCAGTAAATGGCGCTGGAGAAATTGTAAATCTTAATCTCCATTTCACATTATACACCCAAATCCGTTCTACACGCATCATAGAGCGCATAAAGCTTCTTGAGGATAACATAGAAAAATATTTTCATGATTACGGCAGGCAAAGATTTCTTAAATA